>NC_139230.1:175547172-176902506 GCF_977018435.1 Lepisma saccharinum | reverse complement strand
ATTAGACACTTTGTACTTTAATTGTTTCGTTTTACCCAGCGCGTACATAGCTCTTCCTTTACTTCCTTGTGCCTGTCTTGTCCACTAACCCGACATTGTCATGATCATGACCATACCAAGTAATCGTATTGTTTTACCCTCTCTAGTTGTGTCCCCCCATATTCCCATTATTCGTCCCTACCGAATACTTACCCATTTTTAAACACCATGGGATAGCCCATTTCTTGCACTACATATGCAGCCCATCTAATCCTTCCTGTAACTCTTTTACTGAGCTAGAAATTACTACCAGGTACAGTAACAGTGGTATTCTTGTGTCCGCGATCGACGGAGGTTGCGTGTCCTTCCGTGACAGTTCATCTACAATATCATTAACAAACAGAATGATTTATACAGCCTTGTTTCACCCCTAGTACCGATTCATTTGATTCCGTCACTTCCCCATCCCCGCATTTAACCCAAAAACTCTACTTTTTCATAGGCGACCTGGAGCGCCTTTAGCATTTTGGCAGACACCCCCACCCCTCATAACTTGGTCCACAACATTTTCCTGTTCACTATGTCGATTGATTGTTGGCTTGTTGTTTTAAGTCCACTTTATGCACAGAAAGGCTAATCGGGACTGGACCTACAGTGGGATCCGAACCACTGTTCCATGTGCCTCCACCGGGTATCGAACCCGGGACCCCTTGATTACAAGGCGACGACGTTACCACTACGCCATCGGGGAGGCTTTGTTCACTGTGTCAAATGCCTTTTCAAAATCTACATAAGAGCAATATAATTTCCCTCCTTTCCCCCAGCTTTTGCTGTATTAATGTCGGTAACAGAAGTATATTGTGAATGGTCTGAATTTTTTTCCTGAATCCTACATGCAGGGGTGAAAGAACATTAAAAATTTCACACCAATTTTGTAAGCGCCGGTACAGAATTTGGCAGTATACTTTGCTCATTACCGACAACAATGATACCCCCCTGTAGCTGTTTTGATTCCCTTCATCCCCTTTCGCTTTGTAAATTGGGCAGATTTTTGTCTTCGTCATTTGGCCGGGAAGAGCCACTTTTGGAATATCCCGTTCATTATTTCCCTGCCTATTTTTGCAATTTAAGTCCCGACTAGCCTTTCTGTGCATAAAATGGACTTCAAAACAAACTCGCTAAACTCAGCCTGTCCCAATGTTGTAATTCTGTTTGGCCCGCTTCTTCTCCATGAAATTAGTTTCTTCATTCAACGTAGCTGCTTAGAAATGAGCTTAACGGAGCTTTCAGATCGAAGCGACAAAAGAGACAAGCGACACGTATCGCTTGGAAGCGAACCATCAGTCATCAACGCAACCTTCCGAACCGAAGCGACTCAACAAGCTGCACGTATCGCTCGGACTGGGCCGTTTTCTCAATACCACATACCTATCGTTTCGCCTTCGTCTATTGTTCACGAATGCGCGATGGGTATTTGCTATAGACTGATGGGGGGGGGGGGCGTATCGCTTGTCACTTGTCACTTCGGTGTGAACCCCCATTGTCGCTTGTCGCTTCGGTCTGTAATGTCCCTAAGGGTTCATCAGAGTGCGGGAAAGATTTTAGAAACTTCACATGTATTTGTATTTATCATATTTTGCGTAGCTTTTCTGCCGCTTTAGCTAACTGCAACGGTGAGGATGAATGATGAGTAGGTGAAACTTATGAAAGGAAACAGCACATCTTAAATTGCTATTGTCCTCACATATTCCTTCGAAAATAAGTGGTGTGATAGGTTTAAATCTTAGATACGAGTATATATCGAAATACAGTTTTAGAAGACTCAATTACACTACACGAATTACAGAGTACTAAAATGTTATTGTGATTTTCTATTATATTGTTGAACTGTGTAATTAATTTCATAGTTTAATTGCAGTTAGAGTATCAGCAAGATGGAACAGGGAATACAGGTCTTGTTCCTCGGTCTGGAATCCCTTGAATCTTCAGCACAGGAGGTATATTGCAGAAAATAGTAACCTAATCTCAATTTAATGTGACAAATTTGACAATTCACTTATTAATATATGAAACTGATCATCCCATATGTCTTTTCTACGTAAGTAGTAAATTTCAACATTTTAACTCTAATGTGATACCTAAATGGGCTGTCCATTTTGCTAACTAACTAACTAACCCTCTAGCCTTCTTAAACCCGAAGGTTCATGGCTGCAGCAACACAGGCCTTCCATCTGTCCCTATCTTGAGCAAGATCTATATACTCTTTTCCATCCCTACCGATTTCCCTTAGGTCCATCTCAACGTTGTCCCTCCATCTTCGTCTTGGCCTTCCTACAGGTCTCTTACCATCAGGTTTCCCAACAAGAATCCTGTAAACTCCTCTTTCCTCTCCCATTTGTGCCACATTGCCTGCCCACCTAAGTCTTCTTGATTTAATTATTCTAATAATATCTGGACATGAATACAAATTGTGTAGTTCTAAATTATGTAACCTTCTCCACTCACCTGTCTCCTCATCCCTTTCAGGTTCAAAGATTTTCCTAAGGATCCTATTTTTAAATACTCTCAATTTAAGTTCCTCTTTCAATGTAAGGGACCAAGTTTCACACCCATATAATACTACAGGCAAAATTACTGTTTTGTATATTTTAACTTTTAGTTTCTTAGATATTAAACGAGAAGACAAAAGTTTATGAAGAGAGAAGTAACATGCATTTCCTGAATTGAGCCTACTTTTTATTTCCTCTTTAATATAATTTTCATTTGTTAATATTACTCCTAAGTATTTGAATTTGGAAACTGTTTCAAACGAGTTGTTATCAATAATTAGATTTTGATTATTACCTAACACTTGGTTTCGGCCTGTAAGCATATATTTAGTTCTATCTTTGTTAACTTCCAAACCTATCTCTTTAGCAGTTTTAAAAAATATTTTAGCATTATTCTTAATTGTATTCACATCATCCCCCACTAAGTCTACATCATCTGCATATGCTAACAACTGAGTCACACCATTTAATTTTAGTCCTTCTTTAGTTTCTTTTACCTTCCTAACAGCAAATTCTAAGGCAAAATTAAAGAGCAATGGATATAGTGCATCTCCTTGTTTTAACCCATCATGAATTGTAAATTTGTCAGACATATTAATACCCACACGAATTTTACTTTCTGTTTTACTTGTGCATATTTTTATCATACTAACAAGCTTCTTAGGTATTCCAAACTCTACTAATATATTATATAATTTATCTCTTTTAACCGAATCATATGCTTTTTTGAAATCAATGAATAGCTGATGGACATTTTCATTATATTCCCACTTTTTTTCAAGTGTCTGTCTGATGTGAAAAATTTGATCTGTAGTTGATCTGTTACTTTTAAATCCACATTGATAATCACCTATAATTTCATTAGCATATGGGGTTAGTCTTGTTAAAAGAATGTTAGATAATATTTTGTATGTTGTTGAGAGTAGAGAAATTCCACGATAATTATTGCAGTTCATTTTATCACCTTTTTTAAACACAGGAACAATTATGGATTCTTTCCACTGTTGAGGGATTTCTTCTTTATTCCATATTAAACAAATTAATTTATGAATTTGATATATTAATGAATTTCCACCATATTTAATTAACTCAGCTGGTATTAAATCAATGCCAGGTGCTTTTTTATTCTTTAGCCTTTTAAAGCATGTTTAACTTCAGTCAAGTTAGGTTCTGGAACTAAAGGTTCTGCTGTGTGGACTTCATTTACTTCTGATTTATCTCCTACATGGACATTTAAAAGGTCATTAAAGTAGTTCTTCCATCTATTTAGAATATCGCTTGGGTCAGCTAGAAAATCACCGTCTTTATCTTTTATCAAGTTTACTTTAGGTTGCCACCCCTTTCTAAACTCATTTACACCTTTATATAAATCTCTGATATTTTTATTTTTGCTGTTTGTTTCAATTTCGTTAATTTTGCTTTTCAAGTAATCTCTTTTTTTACTTCTAAACGTGCGGTTAACTTCTCGCTTCATTCTATTATAATTGTTTAGATTTGTATCATCAGAGTTATTTAACCACCTAAGTCTAGCCTGATTTCTTATTTCTATTAGATTATGACATTCATTATCAAACCATGGCTTACTTTTTCTCGGTTTATGGTATCCTATACTTTCCTTAGCTGCTGATTCTATTGTATTACGTATGTGCTCCCAATTCTTATTTACGTCTGTTTCATTTATATTTTCATCATCATTTAAATCCTGCAAAATATCAAATCTATTTGACAGTTTAATTTGGTAATCTTTCTTAATTCTTTCATCAGTAAACCTTCCTGTATCAAATTTTAGAACTTTTAGATTTTGTTGTTTATGATTTATAACCGAGAGTCTTTCTCTTAATTTAGCAATTACTAAATAATGGTCACTGGCACAGTAAGTCAGCACCTCTATGTGTACGAACGTCAATTATACTAGTATGCCTTCTCTTATCAATGAGAATATGATCTATCTGATTATGAGTTTTACCATCTGGAGAAGACCAGATATATTTATGGATATCTTTATGTTTAAAAGTGGTACTTTTCACAATTAAATTCTTTGAGGTTGCAAAAGTAATCAATGTTATACCATTATCATTACTTAATTCATGAAGACTTTCTTTACCAATCGTGGGTTTAAATGTCTCTTCTTTGCCAATCTGTGCACTACAGTCACCTAACAGAATTTTCATATCATACTGAGAAAATTTATCAAAGACCTGTTCTAACTCTGTATAAAAATAATCTTTAGTATTATCATCTTTATCTTCCGTTGGTGCATGTATGTTTATTAAAATAATTTTACACCACCTACCCTGTAAAACTGCATATGATATCCTATCATTAATAAATTCTACTGTTTTAAGAGCCGAGATAATTCTATTATTTATAAAAGAGCTTGTTCCAAAATTATGATTTTCAGTACCACCATGGAAAAAAGTATAATTTTTAGTTTTACAATTCCCTTCTCCTGGCCACCTAACTTCATGGACATCTAATTTATACTTAACTATCTCATTAACTGTACACTGAAATGCCCCAGACCGGTAAAGGCTCAGAACATTCCAGGTGCCTAATTTAATATCCTTATTCCTAACGTAGATCTTATCCTTAGTCCAGGGACCTCCCAAAGTAGTCCCCACCCGGAGATCCGAACGGGGGACTATTTTACCTCCGGAATATTTTACCTTGGGAACATCCATGGCCTTATATAGCTGATTCTTGACATGGCTTTTTACAGTGCAGAGTTGTCAGCTCTACGCCTAACCCCCAATATGAATGGAGGAACTACTACCGAAGACAAACACAAACACATTATACAGCACAATTACTACACAAGACGAACACAAACACATTAGACAGCACAACTACTACACAAGACACACACAAACTCATCACAACTATAACACAATATAAACATAAACACGCCACAACTACTACACAAGACAAACACAAACAAATTAGACAGCACAACTACTACGCAAGACAAAACAAACATACTAGACAGCACAACTACTACACAAACATACTAGACAGCACAACTACAACACAAGACACATACATACACACCACCGATACTACACAAGACAAACAGAAACACATTAGACAGCATAAGTACTACACAAGATAAACACAACCACACTAGACAGCACAGCTACTACACAAGACAAACCCACATACAAGCACATCACAACTACTACACAAGATAAACACAAACACACTAGACACCACAACTACTACACAAGACAAATCCAAACTCACTACATAGATAATATTCAGAAGTAAAACAGACATGTTATGAACACCAGGTTACACTTAAATATTTAATCATTCATATATCCCCGAGTATATGTACTTATTGAATTTGATTGGGTGGGTGCTAGCCCACCCTTGTCTTCCTCCCTGATTCACGGGTAGTCCAACAAACCATTCATGGATAGCCTCACGAATCATGCATGGTAAGGTTAGGTTAGGCAAACGTAGTCAAAATTTGGGGTCCTAGTAATGTCAGGATACGCCAGGAGTGTTAGTTTTGATACTGTTTGGGAATTTTTTTATGGAAAAATGAGCGATAGTAGTCCAGAATAGGAGTTTCTTGTCCATTTTGACTACTAATTTTTAAAATAATGAATGATGATGATAAAGACAAGTTTTCGTGCACAGTTAGAAGTGTTTGTAAAACTTACAATATTCTTCTGTTAAAATTTAACAGTTTGCTTGTTAATATACAAAAAACCGAACGAAAGAGTTTTTCTCGTGGCGTATTCACATTCACGTTGTCACCTCTATCCCTGTCTAGTTCGCTGCGCTTTTTGACTTTCTCTGCACTCGTGCGTCTAGCTGGTGACATGGTGCAACACCGACTCGTCTACTTCGTTGATTTGGTGTCAAGTAGTGTATTTGGTGCCTGCACCGTTTGCACTACGTTCTGTGTGATGTATGATTACGTGGTGCGTGGTAACTAATCAAATGAACGTTTAAAGCAGCAGACGGGCATTTGTTGAATCTTATGAGCTAGAACACCGCTATTCGTCTACTTGGTTGAACGTCACTTTCTTGCACCAGCCTGACACCGGGATACACCTGCACTACACCCAGTTTCAAAAAGTGCAGCGAATACAGTCATAGAAAAAACACTTCCCCTAGAGTGTTAATACCAGTAGTCTTATAGGGGAAATATTTATTTCCACGACTGTATATGTAAGTGAACATGGCGTGGGCGTACAGTACAGCACTAAGTTATAAGAAAAAAGTTTAAAATTTTAATGCTTTATCTTTCATAAGAACAGATGAATTAAAGTTATGTACACTATAAATATATTTATAAAAACAGATTCATAATTATTATGAGGTTAAACGTGTATTAAATGTTAAGTGTTTTTAAAAAGCAATGTTCATTTTTTTACAGTAGTTTAATGACCCGTCATCTCTAGTCAGCTTTTTATAATGTGAATGTGTTCACTTCAGAGTTGATAATATTGTTATATTTCTTAAATGAAATATATTTCTTCTGGGCAGGTTTTAGTTACACTGCTAAAACGATTTCGTCAAATGTGAATAAAAACTAATCATTTATTATTATTATTATTATTAAATAGGATATTCAAATATAACAACCAGTTTCATAAGAGAAGATTCCACGTTCATTTCAAGATTGGTTGCACACAAAAAACTAGTTTTAAAGCTAGAACAGTCTATGTAACTTGCCTAGGTTCAACAAACGCTATGCCATGCTATCATCAGGGGAAATAAAGGATTTATCCAAATTATTTAATTGTGAGAATGTCAAAACAGCTGGTTTTGAGCCTTTGTGAAAACACGCATCTTCATTTAGTTAATATTTACTGTCATTTTCAACAGTGTGTCGAATGGAAATTTGCAAGAAGTTTGCACAGTTCCCTTTAGAATGAATCTGTTGATCATCGAATACAATTGCTATTCAACGTGGAAGTGCATGCCACTACTGCACAACTTATGATGTATTTCACATGGTCACAATTCTACGTAAGTATTGGCCTCCCCGATGGCGCAGTGGTAGCGTCGTCGACTTGTAATCAAGGGGTCCCGGGTTCGATACCCGGTGGAGGCACATAGTGGTTCGGATCCCACTTTAAACTGTAGGTCCAGTCCCAATTAGCCTTACTGTGCACAAAGTGGACTTAAAACATCAATCTACATAAGTATTGTTTATTGTTTTTTTTTAGTTTGAATATCTACATTGACTTTGCTTCTATTTACAGCTCCGCGATATCTCGCAGTGGTGTTACCAGCTGTCGCTAGACCCTGATTTGACACATGAAGAGGTAACAAATATCAGTTTATATATCCTAAGAAAACACAAGTAATCAGTATTATCTGTTATTGTTATAAGGCAAAGCAAAATCAAATTACAAAAGCATGTTTTTTTTCTGAGAAAAGGCAAAGCTTCCTGTAGCCAAATTATGTATCGGTATCGGCCGCACTAGTGGTATCGGCAGGTATCGGTCGGGTTTCAAGATCATTCACGGGATCCGCAAGACGCTTTCACGGAGTCTAATTATCCTGGAAGTTTTGCAAAATTCAAAGTTTCCATTGATTTTTTACCAATATTATGTGAAAAAACTGTATTTTGTGTTTACATAACAGATATCTCTATATTATGATGTATTTTTTTTAAAAAATGTTAAACAAAACTATGGTAAATTGACATAATTGGAGTGAAATAATCATCCACTAAAATTAATCAACATTTTGAACAAGTTTTAATTGTGACAATTATGAAGCATCAATAGCGATATCCGTGGGAATCGGTAAGACTATCGCAATCGGTATGGGTATTGGCTCAGCTTTAAAAATATTATATATTTACAAGGTGTCTCATAAGTAATAGCGCAAACTGACAAACGTGAAAGTACACTATAATAGAAGCAAAAAATTCTCAGTAAACATGTGTTGGAATGTGTGGTTCCAAGCAGTCATTGAATGCAATTTGTAAACACAGAGTGCTTTTACTCCTTGCGCGGTCCGAGGTTTGCTCTTTGTTTACAAAACAGAACATTTCCGAGAAGTTGTACGGCTTGTACCCACACATTCGCACACAATATTAGCATTTTACCAACTAGGACGACGTTTACAAACAATGAAGTCAGTGGCGGCTTGTAATCACACATTTGCGATTATCCGGAAACGGCTCGTTTGCAGACCCATGTTTACTGAGACTTTTTTGCTTCTATTATCGTGTACTTTCACCTGTGTCAGTTTGCGCTATTACTTTTGAGACACCCTGTATGTATGTATATGTGTGTGTGTATATATATATATGTACTGTATACATGTTCTATGGGGTTCATCCAGTTCAGCCTCTCAACATTGGTTATCTCGGGCTAACTACTGAGGGAAAAGGCAGCCTGAGCGTGTTGCTGACCACCACCTCCACTATGGCCGCAATCGCAAATATCCACTCCTAATGTGCCTTCATGGCAATGTAGGGGAGAGCTTTTCCTTTTTTACAATCTATCAAATACTAAGATATTGGAACGAATTATCTTGGTTCACTGGTCTGTCTGCAGTGACTATGTTTTTCAGTCTAAAAGTTGGTTTGTAACTCTTCATCGCGTAATCGGCGCGTCAGATAACGAAACCAATATAATCGGCGCAGAATCTTCGGACACAGAATATTAAAGTTTGCAAGTCTGTATTTCGTAACCCTGTAGAAAATTTTCTCAAGTGTAATATTTCGACTGTAATGCACAAATCAACTTTATATCAAACAGAAGAAATGGTCGCCATACTGTCAGGCGAAGAAATTATGTGCGTCGATCTAGACTATTCAATTTTAACGTATATTCATGAATATTCCGTGTATCCTAATCTTGCACCAAAGACAATTTACCTAGTAATAAATGATTTTTTAATTGTCGCACCCTAATTTTTTTTGCAAAATACTTTGGCATAAAATCTGCGACGATTATGCGGTGAAATACGGTAGTTGAGTTGTTGTTTTAAGGCCATTTTATGCACAGAAGTGCTAATAGGGACTGGACCTACAGTTTTAATGTGGGATCCGAACTCCGGACCCCTTGATTAAAAGGCAGCGACGTTACTACTACGCCACTGAGGAAGATAAATACAATATTTGATTAGTTAATTGGTTTATTTAATTGGCGAAGATTAACTGCTCGAAGTGGGGGAACGCGGGGTGGTGGGGGTGGTATGATATCCCCACAGTTAAGAAAATGTTCATAAAGCATCCCTCAGTTAGGATAATTGCATAACCATCCCCTATTGGCTCAATATTGCTCCATACAAGCATCCCCCTCCTTCCCCTTAACTCGACTCAGTATCCCCCATCTAGGAATTTCCACTCAGATCATTGCGTATATCGATATGTGAAGTAAGAGGACAGTGATGGAAAGATAACAAGGAAGTTGGTCCTTTTTGAAAATTCCTCTTGAGTAACCGAATTACTACAGAGAATTAAACGTTTGGAATAATCTAAAAAGTTCGTCTCGGTAAACAAAAATTTGTATTAATGGATGACGAACAAATGATTGTTCACTTTCACCATTCTTTTCAATGATTCCCAAAACTCGAGTCCATTTTTCAGTTACTAAATAATTTCGCCACAGCTATTAAATTTAGTAAAACCATGTATGTAGTAACTGTACAGCTACGAAAAAGCTCAAACATTCTTCTGGTTAATTCAAACAAATCACTTTTTTTACATATAAGAACTGGAAGACCTAAGAAATAGTAATTATTATTAATAATCATGATTGGTATGTATGCATGCACATGGCACAGAACAATGACGGTAAGTGTTATTACAAAATCAGAAATCCTATAGTGCTGATACAAGGTCTTCGAAACAGCAAGGAAATTTCATTAAACTTCATCTTCTAGCCTTTTTCCTATTTACAGCAAACTGTCTAAAAAATAATAGAAAAAGCTCACTTTTCCTTCACAGGCTCAACAACTAGCAAACATATTGGAGGCTACGAAGACACTGATGGCTGTTCTCATTGAACTAACACATACCATGATCGAATTATGTAAGTATCAATAAATTTAACAGATTTAAAGATTTTTCAAAAAAACTTTATATTAATTACGTTTGCTCTAATCGAAAATTGAAACTTGCCTTTATCCAGTTTTATACCATAGCTGTCAATCGTTTTGGGTTTCTATATTTTCAAAGAGAGAAAGGATGAACACTTTGTGTGCGAGTGAAGTTACAATTTTACAGCTTAATTTGGAATTAGACAATTGGACTCTGAAGACAGTATCACTATGCACAAGCTATTATTCTAATAATAGCAGATATTTAGATTATAATCAGTATATCCATAATACTAAGCATTGAATGTAACTTCATCTCTGAATATGGATTACTTACTTGCTATCAGTTTTTGTTAGTTTCCATTCTTTATCCTAATAGTATGCATGTACAATCACCGGCAATAAAAATGGGACACCTAGGTCCTGAAATACTCGCTTCGTGGTAAGGCGTTATGTGTGTTGCCTAACTCTAAGGCGATAAATGAATTTTAATGCAAATTCTCAATGGAAACTTCTACCATCGCCGTAGAGTTAGGCAACACACATAACGCCTTGCAGGGAAGCGAGATTTCAGGATCTACGTGTCCCATTTTTATTGCATGTGAGTGTACATAACATTATAAAAGGGGATTCGATACCCTACAGAAGGTGAAATATTGCTTTTTTTGAATTTCTTCTTTTATTTTTACTATTTTGTACACATGTTTCAAATTAATTTTACCACATTGACGTCTGGGAGGTTAGGTTGTCGCACTTTAAAATGACAGCTGTTGGAGAGAGATCGATGAGCTTTGAAACTGATTTTACATGTTAGCTGAACCGATCTGTATGTTGTAGTGGTTACAATGGTGCTAGAAGAAAGCGAACGCCCTGAGTTAGGATCTCTTGAAAAGCATTGTTGTTTCTTCGTGATTGTCCTCGTAGTCATGCTCTTGGTAGCGTAAAATTAATAAGTAGTACAACACAAAGGATCTGGGTGGTTATAATGAGATTCTAATATTTACACACTGCCTCTGATTTATGTGAAGCAACGCAGCGCATAACAGTAGAGAAGGGGAGAAAGTGAGCGGGCTGCAACCAGCTGGTAGCTGCAGCCAGGTTTCCCCTCAATGCACTCACTTCGCCTCTCACGCATTCATTGGTCGAGCCCTCTCGAGTCACTACGTGTACAAAGGACTTGTTTTCGTTCGCTTGCTCCAGAGATTCCCGGAACAGAGTGTAGGTGTGCGAGGAGATATCCTAATATATTTTTAAGTTTTCTTTGCTCAGATTATGCAAATGATTGGCTAACGAAGTTTCCTAATGGTATCGTGGTACTCAACACTTAATTGTACTAAGAATGTTCAGAATATTTTGTAGAAGCATTAAGAGAAGGAACAGAACATTTTGAAATATACTGGTTTGTAAATTGCAGACGTTAAAATGCAATATCTCAAATCACTTCCTCTTGGATCTATACCTTTTTGGCAATAACTTATAATAAAGCAAGAAACAAAAGAAACATGAAAAATTGTGCCACTGTATTGTATACACCTGGATGCAGCCTTGGGATTGCGGGTTTGTTTAATTACATGTATTTTCGAAATTTTGTTGACCTTATTGTAAGATCGAAAATGGTTTCCTGCCATCCGGCGGTAGCTTCCTACTGTCACCCACTTAATCCCCGTCATACATCTCCAGATAGGCTGCTGATTACCAAATTGATCCGGGTTCAAAGCTGCGAGTACGGTTCTCTATTTCCCCCCGTAAAACTGTGCCCTAAGTATCAGATCGGAGTATGCACCTCAGTCAAATATATTTAAAGCAATTTTGCTTTGTTTCATCATGTTTGCTGTAAGACGAAAGAATCGATCAAAATAATTGTGCACTTGTTGCTTTATTTTTCAGACGATTTGATGTGAGAAGGGTTCGACATTCTTGACTGCCTTTACGCCAAAGAAATGAACCACAAATTATCGCACTGAACAGGAACTAAAGGCGGAAATAAAATTATACAAAATGTACCAAACTGTTTTATTCTTAACGATGCAAATAAAATCGTACAAAATGTACAAATTTGTTTTATTTCTTTGCTACTGGTACATGGCCTTGGTGAGTATACACTCGGCGGCAAAAAAGAATCGCCCCCTAGTAATAACATCTAATATTTTCGTTCAAGCAGTATGTTTTATTCTTTTTGTAATTATTTTGATAATTGTACGTACTGTACGTAATTTTAACATTTTCTGATATTTCACTTACTCTAACAATGAAGGTAATAATGAAGAAATCAACAAAGAAAGCTGTTAGTTGATAAAATTGTTAAGCTTTATGACTCTTATTGCCTTCCGCTATTGTTTAGTTATTTCCTGAAAATAGTAATACGCTCTAAATTTGCAATAAAAAATATAATAACAAATAACACAGGCCTGCGATGAAAAAAATACAAGGGAAGTGATAAGTGAACTTTATGTATTTTGCCGTGCTGAGTTCCAAAAAAATAAAGAAAAATGTCTATCACGTCACGTTTTCTGGAAAAGTTTAATTGTACGTGGATTTGTATGAACATTTACCATAAATATGTTGTTTCGGCGTGGAATAGCTTTTCTCCCTGCCTGACCATTACAAACTATGTAAGAAAACTTTATCTTGAGTATTTTGGCATGAATCTCGGAGACCAGGACAAATCGTGGGCTCCTCATAAAGTGTGTGTGCAGTGTCTCAATGATCTACGCTTATGGCTCAAAGGAAAGAAGACTGCTTTACGCTTTGGAATTCCTATGACATGGAGGGAGCCGAGAAACCACTGTGATGATTCTTACTTTTGTGCCTGCCATGTCCGTGGGTATAACCGAAAAAATCACAAGCTAATCTCTTATCCTGAGAACATTCTATCGGCCATACGCCCCGTTCCTCATGGACCTTATGTGCTAGTGCCTTTGCCTCCAACTGAATTACCAGTCATCTCTTCAGAGTCTTCAGACTCGGAACATCCAGACGGTCAAGGCTCCGATACCGAATATAAGCCCTCTGGAGGCGATTCACCTCAGCCTTTCTCTCAGGTTGAACTTAATGATCTGATTAGAGATCTGGGTCTTTCGAAAGAGGCAGCTGAATTGTTGGGCTCCAGATTGAAAGAAAAACAATTATTGGCCAAAGGAACCACTTTTTATTGGTACAGGAATCGAGAAAAGGACTTTGTTCAGTACTTTGAGAAAGCGGAGAACCTGGTCTATTGTTCTGATGTTCCCGGATTGATGAGCAAAATTAATATCACCTACGATAAAGATGAATGGAGGCTGTTTATAGATTTATCGACAAGGAGCCTGAAAGCTGTCCTTCTTCATCACGGAAGCCAGTATGCATCTGTACCAGTTGCACACTCGGTACATTTACAAGAACGCGATGAAAACCTGGCTCTCGTCCTCAACAAAATAAAATATACCGACCACGGTTGGACCATTTGCGGTGATTTGAAAGTTATCTCCATGCTTCTTGGTCAACAAGACGGATATACAAAGTTCCCGTGTTTCATTTGTGAGTGAGACAGCCGTGCAAAGACTCAACATTGGGTCAAGAAAGTATGGGCTAAAAGACAAAATCTTGAACCAGGCACCAAGAATGTGATTCGGAACAGCTTAGTTGACCCAAAAAAGTATTGTTACCCCCGTTGCATATCAAATTAGGTGTAATGAAGCAATTTGTCAAGGCTATTCCAAAAGATGGAGATTGTTTCAAATGCCTGTGCAAAAAGTTTCCAGGTTTATCTGCAACCAAGTTGACAGGGGGAATCTTTGTTGGTCCAGATATCCGCAAGCTCATGAAGGTTAAAGACTTTGAGACTAGCATGACAACAACGGAGAAAGAAGCTTGGGTTTCCTTCAAAGATGTGGTCAGTAAATTTCTGGTGAATTACAAGGATCCTGACTATAAAGCACTTGTTATGAATATGCTGGACAAATTTCAAGCGTTGGGTTGCTCCATGAGTGTCAAACTATATTTCCTTCACTCACATGTGGACTATTTCCCCGAAAATTTAGGAGCAGTCAGCGAAGAACAGGGTGAAAGGTTCCACCAAGATATTAAAGATATGGAGTGCAAATATCAAGGACGATGGGACAAGACCATGCTCGCCGACTAATGTTGGATGTTAACACGAGAGAGGCCTGAGATTGCACATAAAAGAAGAACGTCAAAAAGAAGTTTCAAAGGCAAAAGGGTACGTACTTAAATATAAACTTTGTTTGTGTTTGGTTTTGTTGTTTGTTCAGTTTACAATTTGTGTCAAACGTTCATGTACACATACATTGCTCCTCGTGGTCAATCGTCTATTTTATGTACGTTACCTTAATAAACACAAATGAACATAATACGTTGGTGCTTCTTTTCTAGAAACTTCACCACAATGGGATGTTAAAAGTGTAAACGCAAGGGAACTTTGTGTTTTTCTCTCGACCAGAGGTGTCTCGTGCGATCTGGCAACAGTGGTTTTCTTCCATTTAAACCTATACAAAATAAAATCAATTGCAAATAAATCAATTTGCATCACCAAGCATCGATTTTACATAGATTTAAATGAATCAAAACCACTCTTGCCAGATAGTGCATGCAAAATTGTTATAGCTCTTTTCAGTTCTTACGTCGTCCGCTCTAGAAGCTGGCAGGGGAAGTGGGGAGCGGGGAACGTGCCGCTGACCAACCAGAGAACAGACCACCTAGCGGTGGAGCCGAGAGTTACGCAGTTGCGGGAGGAAGCTGCAGCGCTAACTTCGTTCTGCACGTTGCTGTGTTGCCAATTCACCGCGTTGCTGATGATATTTTGCCCCAGTGTTGATTCCTGTTTGTTATGAGCGGGATGTAGGAATAACATACGTGGGAGTAATTGTTGTCCCGTCGTGTATTACCTAACTGCATTGTTTCTTCGATAAACGTGTATGTGGCATATGATGTGACGTTTATTTGTACTCTCGTTGTTCCATAGGGAGCTTTGTGCTTATTAACGCAGTAAGCATAGGCGCCGACTCGATGGGGCTTGGGGGGCTCGAGACCCGCCAATGTTAACGATGGGCGGGGGGGGGGGGGCAGAGCCCCCCAAATAATTTTGCTTAAGAGTTCTAATGTATTATTTTGCTTCTCTTGTCAAGTTTACTCTGAATTGTGCCACATGAACTTAACTTTAAATACACATTTGAAATGTTCTAGACTAGACCATCACCTTTGGGGGGCTGAGACCGCTAAACCATCAACTTAGGTCGGGCTGTGACCAGAGAAAACAAAGCACATGACTTATTACTATATACTAAGTATATAATTATGAGTATTGTTAAAATTTTTACTAAAAAAATAGTTTCAAAAGACGATGTGCATGAACTAGGGTAGTGGATGGGACGTTCGGGCTACATGACATTCAGAACGAGATCATTGATATATTAGGAAGATCTGTTTTGCGCTCCTTGGTAGCAGATATTAAAAGTCGAGAATATTTTGCTATTATGGTTGACGAAACTTGTGACATATCCATCCGTTGACAATCAATATTCTGCATTCGAACTGTGAATAAAAATTTTGATATTTTTGAGGAATTCATGGGCTTTTATGAGATTCCGAACACTGAGGCCAAAACTTAAAAAAGGGAGAGAGTGAGTCATTGATTAATTTATTTCAGTGATCAGAGCCCCCCTAATAATTTTGACAAGTCGGCGCCCTGGCAGTAAGTATCGTGCGATGGTGAACAGGAAAGAGGGTAGTTTATAGCCAAGGCAGGAAAATAATCAGTAGGGTTCATGGATATTATCAAAAGGAAGCAGAAAACAGTGGTCCCTTGGTAAGTGTCCACAAAGTGCAACAGAGTGTGTTGGAAGCTTTTGGAGTGAGTACGCGAACTGTGCAGCGTATTGTTAGGGAAGGCAAAGACAGTCTTGGGGCGTCGGGTTCCACGTCATTTGAATCACCGCGCAAACGAATCAAAAGGAACAGTATCACAAAGACAATCGACGGTTGCGATAAAGATATAACAAGAAGAATTATCCTCGGGTATTATGTAAAGGGCGAATATCCAACACTGAACAAGTTTTCGTTGATTTGCATACACAAATAAGCTTTCAGTGGGGAGTTTCGTCGTTGTGGAGGATACTGAAGTCTATGGGGTTCAAGTACAAAAAAGAGCAATGACGGTAGACGATTTCTGATGGAGAGAGCCGATATAGTTACAGCCAGAGTAACGTTTTTGCGAAAAATGGATCTTCTAAAAAATAAGGAACCTTTGCCCTATATAGGTATTTCATTTAGATGAAACGTACATACATCAGAACTACGCTCCAACGAAAAACTGGCAAAATAAAGAGGGTACATGGGGTTTAAAAGTGTCCGTGGGTAAAGGTGGGCGCATTATTGTTTGTCACGTAGGTTCCAGTCACACTGGTTTTCTACAGTAATGTAAATTAGTTTTCAGTGGTTTTTGCAGTTTTTAGATCCGCTTGACGAAAGGAACATCAAAGACGCAGTGATTGTAATGGACAATGCTATAGATACAATTCGGTACAGTTGGAAAGAATTCCTACAACGTATACACTTGATATCGTACACTTATCGGTATTCTACTGACCACAAGATGGGGATAATATGCATTCTCAGGCCATACGCGAACAATGGGACGTCTGTATTTCATGGTTCTTTAGATTTCAACTCCTCTTTCCCGCTACTCTGGCAACGCTGCAGTCTCTCTCTCTAAACGTGTTGTCTCGTTGCGCTGGATAGGTCGTTTCCCCGCTCTCCACTTCCCCTGCCAGCTTCTAGAGCGCACGCCGTAACAACTGAAAAGAGCTATAGCGAAAATTCCTTTTTACATAGGATTTTAGCAAAAATATCGATATCCATTTTACAAAAAATCCTGACGTGATGGAAAAAAATGGAGGTCATTTTCGAAATCAGCACACCCAATAACATAAAACTCAGCGTACACGTCTCTTGTATTTTTCAACAACTTCAATTTCGCAAGCCTGTGTAATTAACGTAATTTGGGTCACAATAGTAGTAATAATAATAATGTGCGAAAATGTAGGAAAATGTAAGAACTCCCTCCTTCATCTACACAGTATGTACTTTAAAATATCACACACTAACTGTTGTTGTAAATATTACATTGTTGAAATAAATCCACAAATGAAGAAAGACTGCTTCAAAGATAAATGTTTACACTTTATTACTAAGGGACGATTCTTTTTTACCGCATAGTGTAAAAGTTATAATTCTCTTGTAAATTGAAATCGTAGGAAGGAACAGAGATTTCGAATGTTTGTTTCTGTTGTAGCTGAACGTAAAGATACAGCAAGAAATGAATTCCAATTAAACTAAATGAATGCAAAGACGTGCATGACAACTGTGTGTAATATATGGTTTCTTTCTTTACTCTTTCCTCAGACTTCGATAGCATATTGGTTAACGCTGTCGCCTTGCAATCAAGGCATCCCAGTGGTTGAATTCCCTGTGGCGATACACAATTGTTTGTTTAGATCTCACTTTAAATTACAGGTCAGGTCTCGATTATCCTATGCCGGCTCCGTGGCGAAGTGGTTAGCACATCGCTCTACGATGCCAGGGGTCCCGGGTTCGAATCCTGGCCTGAGCATGGATATTTGTGAGTGTCCATTCATCAATTTGATCATATCATCACTCATTCCCATCTTCGCAAATTAGCCAAAAGTGGCACAAAAAGCGAAGTAAAATCAATCAATCTATCAATCGATCGATTAGCCTATGTGTGCACAAAGTAGACTTGGTTTTACTGGTTTGTTTCTTCATCGCTCTTTTTCTCTTGCTGCGTTTTTATCCTGTATCTCATCTTTAGATAATTCACCAAACAATACAGGTGACACATAAAATTCCATTTGAAATGCCTCTGTGAATTGAAGCTTCCGATGTATAAAATTGTTCGTTTGTATTTACCGTCGATTTTGTATCACTATTGGCTAGTCACAACGATGAGGATGGGTGATGATATGATGAAGATACACTCACAGAAACACCTATACTCTGTCCCAGCTAAGTGTGGAGCAGGCAAACGAAAACAAGTCTCTGCGCAAGTAGTGACGCGAGACGGCTCCA
The DNA here is from genome assembly GCF_977018435.1 of Lepisma saccharinum. Classification (NCBI taxonomy): domain Eukaryota; kingdom Metazoa; phylum Arthropoda; class Insecta; order Zygentoma; family Lepismatidae; genus Lepisma; species Lepisma saccharinum. The sequence goes on along the minus strand of NC_139230.1, from coordinate 176,883,880 downwards.
CAAATAAACACGTGAGAGGAACGGAACTGCGTGGAGTGGGGGAAAGCGACTGCAGTCACCAGCCATCCAGCAGCGTGTAACTTCGCTCTGGCCAATAGATTTCCCTCGCTTCTCTGACGCTATGCGCGGCCTTGCTCCACAGTTAGCTGTGACAGGGTATATGCCCATGCAGAGACCTTCAACAAGAGCCGGAAGGTTGCGCCTAACGTAATATGCAACACTCACATCAAGCACGGTGTAGGTGTAGGTCATTGACAGAGTTAGGATTTTTAAGGGGAAAATTTCATTGCGAAAAAGGAAGGGAAAAGGTGCTAAAATAAGTCCCAAAAAGAGGCAAAAAAAGGTGCTGATAATTATACTACTTATTAAAACTTTCCCTCCTATTTTATTAGTGTAAGCTATTCACTCGAAGCTGTGTACACATCACACACATAGGTTGTGTTACAGTTATTCCACAGTGTCTGGGGAAAAAACACAAAGCTGTTTTACCTTACAACATTAAGCATTTCTAAATTTTTAAAAGTGAGTTTGTTTCTTTTCAGAGATAAAATATATTTATATAAGCTGAAGCTTCTCTCTACATCCACAGAAATAAGTGGGGCAAAACACTCGGAATGGCAACTCTGTGGAAGTGGCAAATTCCACAACATCCGGATTCTTGTCAAGACTAGCCTCAAGTTTGTCTCTGGCAAAACCATCTAACTGGCCCCTCACAGTAGTAAAGATATCCCATTGTTTTTCCTTTTCGACGCCTTGTTCGTCTAAGCGTTTGATGGCTCTCGACAGGTACTTGTAGGAATGTACACAAAATAGTTCTTTTTGCAAATCATATATCTTGTCTGGGAGGAGAAGTTGCTGTGCCTTGGAAATTGCACCTTCGTCGGTTGAATCCAGGGAAAGCACAAACTCCTTAATTTTTTCAAAATGTTCACACAGAAATGCAGCACACTCAATTCATGATCCCCAGCTAGTAATGATGGGGAAATGTGGCAGGGGCAGGCAGGTTGTTTTCTCTGTAGGGAAGAATGTGACTCGGGGCCTTAAGGAGTATTTTCTTCAGATCAGATATGAACTCATTTACAACATTGTATTCGTTCCTAATAGATTCAGAAACCCTGTGAAGGGCATGAGCCAAACAGGTTACATGCTTTAACTTAGGGAACAACGGCTTCAATTGGTTAAATGCCGAAAGCATGTAGGGAGCCTGGTCAGTAACTGCAACAACTTTTTCGAACTGGATTCCACCGGGCCACAGTTTTTGGCAGAAATCCATAAATGACTGCATCACTGTACTGGCATTGGTTTTCTGCAACTCATACATGTTTAGTAACATGGGCTTAACTTCCTCACCTGTCAGAAGTAAAACCAAAATGTTCAAAACATATCGTTGCATTGAGTCTGTCATCTCATCCAGAATGACACCTATATCGCAATCTGACCTTTCACCTTAATTTTACGAACAGTTTCTTCATACACAGGTTCAATATAGTTTTTCGTTAACGTACTCTCAGCGGGCACTGACAACCGTGTGTACTTTTCAATGAACCCTTTCAAGGCCAGATGGTTCACCTTGTTGAGTGGAATCTCCGCCTGTGTAAAAGATGTACAAAAGTCAACATTAAATTCCTTTAAATTTTGGTTCTTGGAAGAACACTGCTCAAATGCATTGGGTAAGAGAGGCTGCCGAGATTTACTTCCTTGAAGATTCTTGTTCTTTTGATGCTTAGAGCTGGAAATATGTTACTGGATGCGATCTCTCTGGTGTTTTTCATCTAATGTGATTCCCGTATCACAAACCGTGCATCGAATAACAGTTCCATCACTTTCTATGAACTTGTGCTTAAATTCTTGAGCCAGACTGAGAAATCGGGATCTGAGCACTTTCGGCATGGTAAAGTACATGCACTAACAGGATCTAACAGAATGAAAAAGCAGGTAAGGAACTTACATCCACAAACAATATCTGTCCACTGCGCACACATGAAATGTGAAACCCACCACTTCAGAAACACATTGTTGCTTCACTGCTTCCAAGACCAAACTGCGTTTCCTTCTCCCTTCTATCTTAAAAAAAAAATAACGGCAATTTGGTGCATATCAGTAGGTGCCTTTCCATTGTTGATTTCAAATAGGCAACAATCAAGCACAGTTTAAATACATTCAATTTCAGTTAACAATGTGAAAACATCTTAAAAGAGAAAAGTGTCGCGAAAAAATAAAATAAAAATTCAATGCTTTGCTGAGGAAATGTATTTAACGTCACCAGTAAAAGGACACCAAAAGGGGAGGAAAAGCGATTAAGAACACAAAAAAGGGGGAAAATAAATAAATGTTCCAGAAAAGGGAGGGAAGGGAAAAGGTTATCAAAAAAGGGGGAAAAGGTGCTGGAAAATTAGCTCCATTCTCACGTTGAGGCAACATTTCACACACTGAGTCCTTCCAGAGAGGTCTCACTTTCACTACGAAGAAAAGGTGTGAACCTAAAAATCCTAACTCTGGTCATCGAGTAAGCGAGCTTCCTTGAACGGGAATCCACAGTCTCCATGCGATTTCATTCCCTCTCACGTATTCATTGGTGGAACCTTCTCGCTTCAATACTTGCGCCGAGATTTGTTTTCGTTCGCTTGCTCCAGAGATACCCGGGACGCGAAATTTCTTTTTCCACATATCCCAGGACCCGCACCGGAAGTGATAATGAAATCCAGATTCCGGGGCCTTACAAAATCAGAGATGCCAACCCAGAAAAAGAAATAGCTTTAGAAAGAAGCTACGGACATATGCGAATATGCCGTTTTCTTTAAACAAAAATGAGAGTTGTTAGTTAGCAACATTGCGACTGAAAGGCACAAGCAGATTAGGGCGGATTAGGGGCACAAGCAAACACAAATACAAACTTCGTGGCAAAGATGTCGCATTTGCTTCTGGAAATTTTTCTCTGCGACATTTGTGCAAAAACCCTACAAATAAATATAAAGAGTCATTGAATGCACATGCCAAATGAGCTCATAAATGTACAACAAATTAAGGTAATATTACATGTCAGTGGATTGCTGCAGCTTGAAATGACACCAGTATAAAGTGCTTGGAAATTTGGAGGAAGTTATTCACGTAAGAAAGATTTGGTGAATTCGATTCTTTGGAAGGGAAATTGTTTCATGAAACTCACGATCTTGTTGCCGAAAGTCTGGGCTTCGAACCCTAGCCAAGGCAAGGGCAGTTTTACCGTTCTATGCTTAGAGAAACTCATTTCCGTAAGTAGTTTCTTCTGTAAAAATGAAGAAATGTGTCTCCGATGTATGAAACTGTGTTTCGGTAAATGTATGTTATATCGGAGACACATTAAAATCGGATATTTTGTGTTTCGGATGGTTCGTACTTACCAATTATGTATTGGGGGAACATAGTTAAAGGTGCCATTATGCTTTTTACACAAAAATAACATAGATTTTTCACATTACGAGTAATTCTTTTGGTTCCTTTCTTCCGTTGCGGAACATACAATGTGCCACGCACAGCTGTGGATCATTGCGCGTCGTGCTTGTGTTTTGTCAATTTGGAGTGGGTATGCAGTGTTTCAACCTTCTTAACCGAAAAATGCCTACTTTCGTGTTCATTATGTCATCCGAACCATTGACGGATAGCCCCACAAACCATTGCCGGATAGCCCCAAAAATCGTTCATGATAGCCCCACGAACCATTGACGGATAGCCCCAAAAACCATTCACGATAGCCCCACAGACCATTTCCGGCAAGGTTAGGTTAGGTAAGCATAGTTAAAAAAAATTCTCATAAAAAAAGGCACCTTTGGAAACACTGGCGAGACCGCGTGACTCTCGACGCTTGCGCCATCTGCAGGTACATAATGGAAACAACAGCATAATGTTGTCGCTTTGCACAAAATGCAAGTTTATTATATCAAAAGTGCTTGTTTCTTGTTGTGCAGCATTCTACGGTGAGAAAATACCTCCATGAACTTTCCAAATGGTACAGAAACTCATTTCCGTAAGTAGTTTCTTCTGTAAAAATGAAGAAATGTGTCTCCGATATAACAGACATTTACCAAATTTTCTTTGAAAGAAACTAGAAATTCGTATCCAGGTTGGGGGAAAAAGTGACATGGTGGCACACATTTCTGCACAAATCTAGTTAAAGCAAAAAGTGCCTACGTTGATAGGTAGTTAGGGTTAGTTCTCTTAGCCCAAAGAATAATTTTTCATTGTATTTATGCTAATGGAACCTAACATTGCAAGCATTCCTCGTCTGACATTGGAAGACAAGGTAGCAAAACTCTTGTGCGGAGAGGAAGACCCCAAAACAAATGACAGCAACTGTGTGTAAACAATATGGACGTGAACAAATGGAGAAATGCATTGCTTTTAGTAGTAGGAAAAACTTTTTTTATGCGTAGTAATATAATAGTAATCGGAAAAGTACCACCGGAAAATGGATGTAGAAGATACGTACTTTCAGGGGATATAAATTTTGTTCGTCTATTTAGAGGAAAAAAGCAGCCCATGTACTGCAGTGAGACCGTTCTATTTCATCTCATCGTTTCAATATCCTCTACAGCAAGGAAAAAAATATAAAAAAGATGAAAATCATTCAAAATTTAAATGTATTTAAAATTAACAAAATTTAACAGTATTAAATGTGTGTTGTAAAACTAGTTTTTCTATGTATCTTCTAAAACATTTCTTGAGGTGTTAATTGACTGCTACTGACATCATCCTCTACTACACACTTGACTACTAAAACAATTTTGATGATACAGATATATACATTATACAAAATGAATGCACAATATTCAATCATAATGCCTACCATGTATTCCAGCCCATCCTTCCCAAAACCTGTGAGCTGTTGACCTTTGACGCAGATGTGGAAGGAATGTGGATTATGACATCAAGGTCAAATTCACAGATTTCTGTCTAAACGGGAGGCTGCAACAGGGGCAGTGAAGGCACAGATAAAGTAGCTCCCCTATGAAAGAAATTTCTAAAATCTAGAGATGGAGAAAGTGATGCCCATAACTAGATACAGAGTGGCCAAAAGTGGGAAAACATGTCATCAAAAATTTAAAATGTTTTCATCTTTTGGGAATTATGTATAGAATAAATTTGACCATATGACAAGATTCACAAAACTTCAAACTATACATTTCAAATCTTCCAAAATCAATATCAATTTTTTTATGATACAAAATTACATCTACAGTACAAAAATGTCTTAAGGTGACCATAACCGTTGCCGGAAAGAGTTTACAATATCAGACCACTCTCCAATTTCTATGAAATGTTGCCTACTCACTAATTGTGAACTCCTAAACACGAATCTGCATGTAATAATTGGCGGTCAAGTATGGAAATCGAGGAAAAAACTAAATAAACTATGTTTTCTTAACGTAACGTAACCCTACCATAAGAACAATAGCTCCACGGAAGATGCCATTTTCCCAACATGAAGAAATCAACAGGCAAGACAAGGTATAGTTCTCGTAGTTAAAATATTAATTTTTCTTTGTATTTATGCTAATGGAACCTAACCTAACCTCATAGGCATTCCTCGTTACGTCAGCAAGATTGTTGTGCATAAAGGAACACCATGAATGAAATGCGAAAGAAAGATAGTTCCGAATTGCTGTGTAGGGACAATCACCGTGGTAAATCGCAATGTTATTTTACAATTTCTAGACATAAATGTACAATATTAACAAGTGACTGCCAAATATGAACTACAGTTACGTCATCAGGACACCAAAATTAGTAAGTAGGCGAAATTTTATAGAAATTGGAGAGTGGTCCGGTATTGTAAACTCATGCCCCAGTGCCTCCACCCTAATCACTTTCTTATAAATGAACACACAACATTTCAAATGACCATGCTTATTATTAGTTAATATTGTTTCATGCATACATGTGTGTATGTGATCAGGGGGTCTGGAACTCCATACCCCCCAAATTTGGAAAATACTATGGTTGATTCATAATACTTCCCGATGAGACACGATGTAGCAGGTATAGAAGAATTCTTTCTGTGTGCATGGTTTGTGGATTCTGAGAATAATATCCACTAAAAGTTTACAAGTTTCACACTGGGTGGTGATATGTCAGCTGAAAATCTGACATCAGTTCTTTTTTAACAATGTCACAAACTTGGTCTTGACATGGAAAAAAATCACAGGTCAAGGTTATGATGTGAGTGGCAGGTGTGTTCAATCGTGAATAAATCAACAATACCCAAAAGGCATGTGTGCCCACTGTGCCAGTCATACTGTAAATGTATCCCTATCTTCAGCCATGTCGAACTCCACCGTGAGTAACTGTTCTGGTACAGTAAGTAAAGTTGTTTTTTTTCCGTCAGAATAATACATGCAGTGGTGAATTCCTAAAAACAATATATTGCATTACTACCAGGCAGTAAGAAACACTATTTAAATACAGAGAAACTAATACTCACTTTATCCGCAAAACTGTTTTTTCTTCTTCGTTCTATTAAACACTATTTGTTAGTGTGTGAAACATGATTTTAAGCAAAACATGATTCACTTCGTATGTAGTAAATTTTATTAATAATAATAATAATGGATACGCTGTCATCATTAAATACTTGATGTAGGGTGGGGGGGGGGGGCATGCCATTGGGAATGGGCACCCCTGGCTGGATCCCCCCTAAGATTCTATTTCTGGATATGCCCCTGTATATGATTATAGACATTCGCGTACACTTGAAAAATTACAAAGCCTTCAATAACAGAAGGTAAATATCCACAAGTAGAGATGAAGCAAACACTGTCTGTGGGGAATAGTTGTTGTGCAATGATAAATTAATCAGATTGGGTGTACTGTGATTAAGTCCATTAAGATGAGACTGAGGGAGATTTCCAAGCCATAGCACCATTGCAGGCTACATTTCATTGGTGAAATCATCAAGTTACAAGTGTCTCCCATCACTTGTCAGTTTGGTGTCACTTCGAAATGATGAAATGGTGTGAATTCTCCCTAAGATCTCTCAAAAATGTGGATTATTATTCAGAACAAACTCAAGGGAACCTATGTTATCATTTTAACACAATAACTTTATGTGGATACACTGTCTGAGAAACGAATAAGAGTCTTGAAGGATGCAAATCTCTCGCACAATGTATTAGTTTTATTGCTACATGAATTTAAACCATGTGTATGGACCCACTAAGTTAAAATGCATATTAGTAAAAACAATTAAAACAAATATTCGTGATGAGGCCATGTTCGATTTGATGGTAAACAGTATTACAGAATAATACAAGGTCTCCAAATTTTTGTTTTCAGGCCTCTTTGGATCTGAACCACTGAGTAATGTATCTCCATTGCAAATTGAATGTGGGATCCTTTAACATGTTGACTGTCAAGCTCCTGAGCTAATGATATTGCTTGGGGCCAAACTACTTCCTGATATTTGCTTATATGATCAAAAGGCTTGTATCTAACATCGACAATACCCACTAAGAGTTTGAGTTTAAGCCCACTTTATTCACAGTAAGGCTAATCGCGACTGAATCTACTGTTTAATGTGAAATTTGAACCAGTATGTACCTCCACTGGGTATCAAACCTGGGACACCTTGATTACAAGATGGTTACCACTACACCATCAGGGAGGCCCTGCCAATATGATAAATATGCATGTAGTGAAGGCCAGAAAAAATTGTTGGCAATGAAGCCTGCAGGTGTAACTTGCAGTTTGATGTAATATTTGCATTAAACTAGCACCTGAAGTTGAAAATTGTATCTGGGGCAGGGTGTCTATCAGTTAGGAATGTGAAGGAAGTCAAGCAAGTAGGCCAAGAAAGTCAAGAAAAAGTCACAAAATTATGCTTGTGGTCAAGAATTGTTGCTAATTTTTTTTTACAGTATAGTGAATGTACATTGTACTGGGATTTGATAAATTGTATTGAGTTGTGGTAAAGATTTGTTCACTCTGTTTCTCAAGAATTACATTCTTCTATGTGTGAAGTTTTGTAAAACTATTAAAGTAATGTGGCCATTCCCCATCCAGGATGAAGTCTGAAGCATTAAGTTTTACATGTATTAATAATTAAAGCAAGTCTAAATCTCTTTTTAAAGTAGAGCTTCAATTTTCATCTTAACTGGCCTTGCGGTAGGGGTTTTTCATTGAATAAAAATATATATTTTCTTTACTACACCTAATTAGAGGACAATTAAATAAATGTTAAGAAAAAAATGAGGGTCAAGAAAATGTAAAGTCATGGAAAAGTCAAGAATTTTGGATGTTATTGTGGTAAACACCCTGTGGGAGATGCTCTTATGGTTTGACATGGTGACAATGGGACTGTTGAAGGATGCTTTGGGAAAATTTTGCTAGCTGGGGGATACCATGTTTACTACTGAAGTCAATAATGATTGGCACTGTGCCTAACAAGAAAAGATACACATTGTTTTCCAAACCTAGTGGATTCACAAACAATGGAGGAAGCTCAAAACAAAGAAATCAAGGACACAAACTGAATAATCAATCACATCATTTGTTCATTCCACAAAACTTCTGGTCAAGCAATAGAGGATCGGTCAAGAATGATGGTGTCAATATTTGTAATTAAATAAATTCTTCCAATCAGCTAGTTTACTTCTGCATAGCAAATAGAAACCTGTCTAAATAGAAACCAGACATCATCCATCAGTACTCATCCCATTCCTGCTGCAGCCTCCGACGAGGTATGGTTCGGTTTGTTTTGGATTAGTGTTCTGTTTTTACTGTCAGATTATGAACTCGCTACACTCATCCTTTTGCCAGATACAGCATTTAAAGAAATCAATATATATTTTATTTGCATTTACTAATGAAAAGTTTGAGATAGACACTGTCTCCCATCTCTATTGACACTCCACTACTGCAAGTATTTATTATCTGATGTGATGGTTCTTCTATTACCATGAGATTTTAATGCACTGATTACATTTCTTACAACTGCAAGCATGTACAATTCTTGTAGAATTTTTGAAGTGGAAACAGGAACTGAATAGAACCAAGTATTTCAACAGATCAGGACAAAAAACATTTCAGGATGGATGCATAAAACAGTGGTATGTTCGTCAACTAGCAATCGAACGTGTAAACTGTCCAGCAAGAATTGAAGCCACAGTAAATGAAGAAACTGGGCACATAACTGTATTTTATCATCATACTCATGTTGTTCATGCAAAGAACCACAAACCCTTCGTAAGCATGGCTATTTCAACTGAATTTCAACAAAATGTTCCCCCTTCCTTATATGGAAAATAGGAATTATGGTTGTGCATAAATAAGTCTAAGGATTGGGTTTAGAAAGTTGAGAAGATATTGTGACAGAAGTCTACTTACAGTGCATGAGTCATCTAAAGAAAGATGGTAGTTGTCATCCTCAGAAGAATGTCTTGACACAAAATTTTAGATTGAGTATACCAAAAAAATACTCGTACCAGGTGTTGTTAAACAGCTTCTTTGCACAGAATTTTAGTATAATACCTTTGAAACATTAAAATAGCAAAAAATATTTTGCCTCCTGTAACGTTCTTTAATGAGATTCGACTATTTCTTTGCAGGGTCAATCTGAAGAGTGTGAGTGTGTGTGTGTCACACACACATACACACATGTGTGTGGCATCTGGTTAATTATGGGATCGAGTCATGCCGGGACGTAGCTCAATTAAATAAACATAAGATTTCAGTTTGGGTCACCCTTGACCACCTCTACCCTGAATGGTGTGGACTAAGGATGTTGGGAGCCTTAGTCGGTTGAATGATACTCACCACTTGTGTGATGATTTGGCCCTCGGCTATTGGCGTCGGCGACAGTTGGGCAGAGATGGGTGCACTGGAGATGGCGGGAGATGCTGGAGACTGCTGGCTTAGATGTTGACAGCGATAGGAGGCGGCAGGAGTTTTGGTGGCTTATCGCTGGACCGCTACTTCTCCGGACTTGGGCTGGCTTCTTGGCTTCTGGCTCTCTGTAGTCCAGACTGCTGCAATCGTACCGCACGCTTGTTGCGACCTCGTGATGATGTGATCTTGTCAATCAGCGTCGATGGTGTCTATTTACCATCTCCAGGTTTATTTTTATACTTCAGAATTCCTTTGAGATGTGGTGGACTTTGCACCTGAAGATATTCACCAGGGGTATCCCTTGATGCTGGTGGAAAGTTATAGTGGAGGTGCAATCACTGCTGTTAAGGGCAATTGCCTTGCTGACTGTGCAGAGCCGAGTGGAAATTTCTTATTACTAGACTCTGCATCCGGTAGAAATTGGGGTGAATGAGCTTTCAACCAATGAGTTTCAGAGCTATGCTTTAACAAATGGAGATTTCAATTTTTATGCTCCCAATTCCTTCATCTCTCTCTCTCTCTCTCTCTCACCACACACACACACACACACACACAGAGAGAGAGAGAGAGAGAGAGAGATGTATACACGTATGTATAAATGAAACAAGATGAAGAACTCCAAATAAAAAAGATGTGATATTATACCCAATTCATAACATGAAGAACTGTTCGAAAGAGAAAATATTATTGGCATGTGTTACTTTCTTCTCATTACACATTGAGTGTTTGGGAAGGTGTTGAAAACAGAATGTTATAATACGGTGGCGCTTAATTGAACCTAATGACATGGAGAAAAATCTGACATGATGGGAAGAAATTTGTCATATCCTCCATCAGCATTCAAAATACTTCCAGAATAGCCTATTGGTTTGTAAACAACCGAAATTTCCCATGTTTAAATTTAGTTTATTGCAGTCTGTAATAAGTGTAATGGAATGGTGAATGTGAGAATTTTAATTGTGAAATTTTGAAAAATCCTGACATGATGGGGAAAAAAATGGATGCCATTTCTGTGATCTGCACTCAAAATACTATTATACTTTCAGAATCGCCTACTGATTTGAAACCATCCAAATTTTTCCCCCAAAATGGAGGGCTGTGTGATTATATAATTGCAGCAGTTTAAAATAAGAAAGTCTAGTTACTGAGTTATGACAACTCATCACATCACATTAAATAACTCGTAAATTGTTCTCATGTAGCATTATAGCACTTTAAAATGTCTTGTGACATTTTATGTGAACTTCTTTCTAGACACACAGGATGTAAAAAGAAGAAGTTTTTGAAAGTTTGCAAGCCTTTTTAAAGTGTTGCAGTGGATTATTATGAGCGTCCCTACTTCAATTTGATGTAATCAAGATTCTTGTTGTTTGGGTTAACCTGGAGAGGGAGGAAAATGGCATAGAAATATATACAAATATGGAAAAATAATAATGCTAATTTGACCAGCTCTGTTTATGCCCCTGCTGCCCATTCTTTTCTGTCATATGCAACAAAAACAAGTCGCTGCAGTCAGTCAGCAGTCCCACAAAAGACTTACACAGAAGGGTAGGAATCCACAACCCTCCCTCCACACAGTGACATTCATTCCTTTCCCAAGAACTCTGGAATCGGCCCAGCATGATGATAATGGTGGTTTTGAAAATGTCCACGTTCTTACCCAAGAGTTTGCAAGCAAGAATTGGCAATGGATGATTTGTTTCATTTTTCCACATAGCATTGACCACTAGGCAGTTACATGCCTTCGATGTCACATTTGGGTGCAGCACATCAGTTCTGCCTTGGTTCTTGTCATCTGCTTTCCAAAAGGGTACAGCATTTCTCGAAAATCTATGTGGAACTTCTTGTGTTGGACCCCCAAGTCACAAAGGTGAATGAACCTTTGAAAATGACATATCTTGACTAAAGAGTTGTTTCTCTTGGCTGCTCGTCTAGTCACTCAAGATCATTGACAACAGTGGAGAAAATTCAAAAGATACTTATCGATACCAACATGGCTCCGTCCTACTGTTTTTATGAATTCTTGTTCAGATTTCTGGCCTCCCCGATGGCATTGTCACCTTGTAATCAAGAGGTCCCAGGTTCGATACCCGGTGGAGGCACATAGTGGTTCGGATCCCACTTTAAACTGCAGGTCCAGTCCCAATTAGCCTTAATATGCATAAAGTGGACTTAAAACACCAACTCAATCAAATTGTTCAGATTTCTGTACAGCAATCGCAACAATTTGTTCACAAGAATAGAGTGGTTTAAGGAGTAAAAAACTCTGGAGATACATTTATTTGAATTTGAACTTAAAATTTTGGGTGCGTCAGCACCTAGGCTATTTTGCACCTGTCACGTTATACAGGATCCAGCCCTTACCATAACTAAAATAGCATAATTGCAATGTTGTTTTACTAAACTATTAAAATATTCTGACTTGTTAAAAGCTAAGATATGAGAAAATACCATGTAATTCAAGTGGTGACATTTTATGATAAATACTACTCCCTCTGTCCCATAATTATAGTCCGGTATACCAAAATGGTAGTACAGGAATGACAGCCGAAGAGGCAGATGAAAAGTACAATTTGTACTGATCCTTGAGTAGTAAAGTTGTATGACTCATTCCCTTGTTTCATGTTCTTCTGCATACATCAATGTCACAGTTTGAATATCGGGCAATTATTACGAGACAACAAACAAAGTTGTACCGGACAATAATTATGGGACAGAGGGAGTAATATTTTTTTGTGACTTGCAAACTGTAAGTTATAGCAATTACTGCCATGTCGAACCAAGTAAGGAAAGAACATTTGACTGCTATAACTAGGGGTGTCCAAGGATAAAAATTTGTGATGAGAACATGTGTAAAATTCAAGATTTTCACCATGTTCACAAATTTTGCAAGTTCCCCATCCCGAAACTGGTCCAGAAATGGCAAATTTTATCAGTTCCGTATGATAGGATTTCCCTCCCCAATCATGTTTTGGGAAACTTACAAAATTTGTGAACTGTAGGAGCTGGAGTCATTGGCTGTGAGTATGCGACTATTTTCGCTACAATTGGCACACATGTCTATTTGATTAACGATAAAGAGAAAATCCTCCCCCATCTTGACGAAGAGATCTCATGGTGAAAATCTTGAATTCTACACACTATCCCCCTCCCTCTTAAGTGATTGTTTTTGCATTTCTGGAATAAAAAAACATTAATTTCAAAAAATTTAGACACTTTTAGCAGAAAAAATACCAAGAAATAACCATTTCCCAACACAATCCTTTGGAATTTCTTGATTTGTCGGGATCTCGAAAAGTCGAAAATCATTTCCCCAAGTTGGCAATTCACATGCTGTCACTTTGAATTACTTTTCTTTTATACAGTAACCTTTGATGCATAAAAACATTGATCATTGGTGCTACGATGGAGAGCAGATTAAGTGCTCTCTGCTTGATATCAATGCATCATGAAAAATTTCAAAATGATAAAGAATTGTTCATCATCAAAGTGATAGATATTTATGGAAAGGAAGCAAGGCGAATCCAAATTCTTTTTAAATAGTGGACTCAAGTTGGAATTTGTCAACAGCGCCAAGGTATTTTCACTCAATTTCAATTTTATAATTTGTAAAATAATAATAACAAGAAAAGGTAACAACTTCTGTAACTGAGGGTCAAGATATGAAATCTTACTTTGAGTCTCCCTGAGAAAAAATCCTGCGGGCACCTTTGTACCACATTACAATTTTTAAGTTTGGATTGAACTCCATCCCTTATCACAAACCTCTATTTTACTTCTTTTATATTGACCTGTGTTATCTCTCATGGCTCAATACTGTTGTCTTCATTACATTTAGCCATTGCATCATTCACCATAACATGCTTTTCCTTGTTCTTTGTTGTCTGACAAAAAATGTTTGCAAAGAACCACTATTGAATTTTCTGGGTGCCTTTGGATAATTCTATTCCTGTGTTGTTCCTAAATAGTATTCATTATTTGTTTAGTTGACCTCTGTGACAGCGGGTGACCACAGTGTGCTAAGATGGCGGGTGTCCCAGGTTTCGAATCCCAGTCTGGATATGGGTGTTCTTTATGACTGTCTCTTCACCATATCATCACTCATTCTCTTCATCATGAATAGACAAAAGTGACAGAAAAGTGATACTAAACAAAAATACATTTGTTTTTTTGTTTAAGTGATCTTGCAGGATGGCAACTTTAGGACCATGGTAATATTCAAGTATAATTCCCAGTTTTAAAGGCGAATTTTCCAAAAATTCAAGGGTACATGCAGATAGATGTTCTCTCTCTTTCAATCCTAGATATTAGTACCGTCTCTCTCCACCCACACACAGATATAGTAACAATATAAAGGGTCTGAGTCATTCCAATGGATCCAAAAATTCTAATTCAATTAAATGGTGTACATACTTAAAAAAATATTTAATTTATGGTGCAGAGTTTACGTTTGCCATTTAACATACTAAGACTCGAAATGCATCTACAAACATAAATCGCAAATGTTACGGCATATACTAATCTATGAAAGATTGCTAATTGTATAAAAAATTTAAACTCAATTTAACATCAACTTCAAGATATTTTATCTTGCAATAATCTTCCATCTGTCAGATAGATTGTTCTGCAAAGGATACTAACAAAGTAAACAGATTGAGAGAATTCTGTTCTATTTTCCACGCAGCTTTCTTTTCCTTCTTTGATAAAAATAAAGCTGAACTGTGAAAAACGTGCCTCAGTGAATTTATAGACATGTATAAATTCAATGGAATTTTGATTCACAAAAGTTGCTATTTTCACGTGCACAGAGAAAAATCCATGCAGAATTAGAATTGGAAATGGTCGGGGAAAAAATGGCTTTCTGCAGATTTTTTCACAAAAGTGTGTCAAATCAATGAAAATACAGGAGTTGGCAGTATTTTTCCTGTTTCATTGTTTTCGTTTAGCTCCCTACTGTAAAGTGGACACTCATTTCATAATATAAAATACAATTTACAATATGAAATTCGTAGATAGACATAAACATTGTTGAAACGGTTCCTACCGAGTGTTATCTTCATATTTTGGTTGGCTTATTAAATAAATCTATGTAGTATAAACATATTCATGTAATTAGAGTAGTTTTGTATGTTTTTTTTTTAATATAACCTAATAGTATGATCAGTAAGATACTATTTACAATGTTTGAATTTGTTATACGAACACGTACATGAAGCAAAAAAGAAAATACTGCTCTACCTTTAGAAAGTCTAGTATCAAATCTCTTTACATTAAATTTTGTGTTCAGTAAAATATGTATATTTGTATTCTGGCTTTCCAGTACATCATGCATAATTTGGATAAATGGCTGCTAAACCTGGTCACAGAGCAACTAGTGGTGTATTTTCGCTGCTTGTTGCAAATTCTCAATATTTGTGAGACCTCAGCCCAGTAAATTTATTTCTTACAAGTCGATGCCCTGATCCCAACAATTTCACTGATAAATACATTTCTGATCTTTAAAGTTTATATGGAAATTAATATGCACCCTTAATTAATATTTAAATATCAACTCTGGCATAATCATGGTTCAATTATGTATAGACTTGCTGTAAAATATAAAATTAGATTTAAATTTGTTGTCAATCCCTGGGTGCAATGGATTTTTGCGGCCCAGCAGTTGAAAAACACTGGCACTAAAACTGAAGCAGAAGCAAATAAGACTGGTCGCAAATGTCAAGCAAAAAAATCCTATTTTACAACTCTGGACTAAACCTACAGATTGAAATGAGATCCGAGGCACTCTGACCACTGAGGTTCGATCTTCTTGTTACAAGGCAACATTAATAATTTATTCCACTCCAGACGCCCATTCGTGATTATAAAAGGAAACTTCTATCAAAAAGCCGGCCTTTTTACAACAATAGTACTAGCAATTTGTTCTCTGTGATTTACAGGCTAAATTAAATCTTAATGTCTGATGATGTAGCTAACAATCTTGTTAAGTTTAGAGAATATTCAGACCAAAGCAACACATGACAGTGGGGGGCCATGACAACAGACATGGGCCCCTTCAGTCTGTAAGCAAACATCCACCATGCATGCACAAGCAAGACCGAGGTGAAATGATGTGCGCCATTGAAGGAGATTTCAGACTGAAGTCACAGATGACGAGCGACACAGTCTCATTCAGTATAAAGCA
This sequence comes from Lepisma saccharinum, assembly GCF_977018435.1. Classification (NCBI taxonomy): domain Eukaryota; kingdom Metazoa; phylum Arthropoda; class Insecta; order Zygentoma; family Lepismatidae; genus Lepisma; species Lepisma saccharinum. The sequence goes on along the minus strand of NC_139230.1, from coordinate 176,867,841 downwards.
AAACATTCACCGTGCATACCATTGAGAAAACAGTGTAGTCCGAGCAACATGCAAGTGACATGTTTAGGTCGTTGTCACACTTTGTTTTAAAAGGTTGAATGGTTTACTGAGAGTCTGCTTCCAAGTGACTGACACATGTCACTTGTTGCTTTGGTCTGAAAGTTCCCTGAGAAAATAGTACAGGCCAAGTAACAAGTGACACTTGCTTCGGGGTCATTGGATGTCAATTCATCCAGGTCATGTCACCCACCATCCCCAATTTTGACTAAATTCAGTATACTTATACAATTTTTAATGCTGATTACAAAAACAATATTTTTTAGATTGGTCTAGGGGTTCAGAAGTTAACGCACTTTCTAAAATCTCCGTGTACGCCACTTGCAGATCCACTTTGAATGACACGCATTAGGTTATAAATGATGGTATCTTCCCTCAGGTTTGTCGTAGAAACTTCAAGTTTCTTTTCTTTTGTTAAAAATGTTGTAAGCTTTCATTCAAATAAGGTTTCAGATGAATGTATTAATAACCATGTATTTTTATGTATAGTTCCATGTAATTTTTAGAAGACTAAATTACTTACTTCAATAGCGAATTTCGTGCAATACCCCCCCCCCCCTTCAATTTCCCACCAATTTTATATGTGGGTAGCTCGGAGTGTGTACTAATACCTGATGGAAGAATTGTAATGGGCGGTTCAGAGACAGGGTGATAAAAAACCTGAGGGAAAATACCATCATTTATAACCTATTGTGTGTTATTCAAGGTGGAGCCGCAAGTGGCGTACACAGAGATTTTAAAGAGCACGCCAAGTTACAGGCTTGGTCACATGACAAGTGGAGTTGTTGTTCATTTGTTAGAAATTGCAGAGGTAGAAAGCCAGCAAGTTGTTTGTTGCAGTTCTTCAAATGTGTGGAAATGTATGTATAAGAACATTTGCTATGTGATTTCTGTGGTGAAACACAAGTGTTTAAAATGTGGAAAAGCAACGTGTTCTCGGTTATATCTACTGATCGTATTTGGCACTGCAGTCGAAGTGCAGTTTGAAAGATTTACACTTCCAGTCAACACCTTCAAGACCACACTGCAAGATTATTCTCGAAGTATACTCGCTTCAAGTATGGTCTTGCATCTTTTGGACACGGCCTGATACTCTCTTTGAATATTCCATAATTCATGTATTAATGTTAAATTTCAAGGGTACATATTAATTAATGTTTAAAGTTGAAAAAATAGGATGATATCTGCGAGAAAAATTGATGGGATCGGAGCATCAACTTTGAAAATACGACAGTTTCCAGTGATTCTTCCATTTCTAGTACATTCAGCCATATGTGATAGATATTGAAATAATCTAATGTGTGTCTATTCAGCCGACATCAGTGTTACTATTAATACCATGTTCCTGGGTGGATCACAGTTGTAACTTTATGCACACAAAATATGCCTATGCAAGACCTTTTAACACATATTTTGACTTTGTATTTGCTAAACAAGCTGTGATTGATCAATAGTTCCAAAGTTATTGAACCTTGCAGTTAGCTACAATACTTATTGATCAAATATGGGTCACAATTTTTGTTGTGCACCACCTTCTTCCACAGGCTATAGCTTTAGAACTATTTCTCAGAGAAACCTAATATCCAAGACTTTCTGAAATTGGTCTGACAAGGAATGACCCATATAATTTCTTTACTGATATTTAAATGTAGTTGCGGTAGCTCAGTCATTAAGGCGTCTGACTACCATGTGAGAGATCCGGGTTCGATCACCGGCGGGGGAGAACCAGGAATTTTTCCACCTGTTCAAGCAGCTCCGGTACCCACCCAGCATCGTATATAGTTGGTACCTAGAGAAAACTCAGGGGGGGTAAAGGCAGCCAGGGGCATGGTGCTGATCACATCACCTCCACCTTCGGCTGTGATCAAGAAATTGTGGGGACCTAACCTCACACCCCCTATACGCCATCATGGCATGGTGCATAACACAAGGGAGCACTTTACTTTACTGATATTTAAAAACTGTTTAAGCTATGTATAAACTGTTTAAGCTATGTATATGATGCATCATATCTGGTTGAAAATATATAACTTTTTGAATTTGGAATTGCCTAGCCTTTTTATATAAATAAAGTTTACTATAAGTTGTCTTACTTCTGTGTACATGGACATCTCCAGGATCTTTTCGAGGGGGGTGGGCAGGAATATTTTTACCCCTCAAAAAACACTATTTCAGTCTGAAATTATCATGTTTCTTCAATGAATTTATAATAAATAACATGAATTACCGTGACTGAAATGAAATTATGTGTGAAATATGTAGTTTTTAAGTGGACAGTCATTTTCCTTGGCTCCTTTCGGATGTCCATATCTGTGTATGTAAATTACAGTGGCACATTCTCCAATTACCACGATTACAGCTAGTAAACCAACTTTTTTCATATTGTATTTCATTTAAAGTATGGTTTATTGCTCATTATATATTCTGCAAGCTACGAAAACAAGCTATAAACCAGAATTTAAGTAAATTATTTACAAAAACTTAAAAACTGGTCTCCATCACACCCTTCTGATGACCAGGTTTCCTCCCAGATTGTAGGTAAGGGAGACGAAAAGAAAGTAGGAGAGTGGTTATTTAAAAACATGAGGCTTCAGGGTGCTTGGCAGAGACAATGTTGTTATGTGAAGGGAAATTTATCTTGCTACAGGGAAACCTATGTCCAATTGTAGGTAAAGATTGAATTTTATGAAAAATTTAAAAAAGCAGAAAATTTGAAGTTGTTGGATTTCCATTTTCTTTTATTTACTTGCATGCCTTCATTAGTGTTTTTCTTCTATTACATATATTACATCTATTACATAGGCCTATATCTGGTACACTAGATCAAATTTTCAGAAACCTGTGCGTTACTGTATAAAAAGCAGGGTACCAGTTAGATATAGTGAAAACACATTTAACTCCGAATAATTTACATTTGTACTTACCTTATTTGCATAGCGGAACATTTTTCAACTTGGGATTATGTTTTTTTTTTCACTGAAAAAAGTGTAATTTTTCAGATTACAAGTATTTATTGGTCGTTGCTAATTCGCTTTCGTTACACACAATATGGCGGGCAAATCTTGACTCACGTTGTCTATCGTCAGCTGATATGCAGTGTTTCCAAACTTATGAACCGAAAAATGCCGCACAAACTATTCACAAAAGGTTTTTAAGCGAAAATTGATCCACAAACCATTCATGGAAGGTTAAGTTAGGTTCAGTTAGGTTAGGCAAAAATAGAAAATTAAATTGGGGGAAAAAACCGCTCACATGTCATCTTGTAAAACTACAGTGTGGTTGCTACACTAACACTTATTAACTGAAAAAAGATAGTTTTTAGGCTAACACTGATCCACAAACCATTCACAGAAGGTTAGGTTAGGTTCAGTTCGGTTAGGCAAAAATAGAAAATTAAATTGGAAAAAAAAACTCGCTCATACGTCATCTTGTAAAACGACTGCGTGGTTGCTACACTGACAGGGGGTTACATATTCGAATGCACGGAACATTTGATTCACGTAGTCGACGGTAATGGTGGCACGAGCTATCGTGCAACGGAGATACATTAATGTCGAAAATGACATTATTTACCGGCCGAATAAGTTGCACGAATTGAAAGAACACTATTCCCAGCTTCCAAAAGTCCACAGGAACTCAATTCCGTAAGTACTTTTCCATCATTTCTCCTGTAAATTTGAAGAATTCTGTTTTCACTATATCTAACTGTTACCAAAAGCAGAATTTATACTAGCATTAACATGAACTCATTTCCTAAAGTATATATTTTGGTCCTTTTCATCATGGACGTAATGGCATTTTAACTTTGTGTTCTGTAATTTATCATCAAATTCTAAACAGGGTCATTCCATGTGAAAATGCTTAAAGAACTAAACCTGACCCACCTAACTACGAAAGTATGAGTGCAAAATGTGCAATTTTTTCAACACCTTTAAATTGCAGTATTTTGGCAATCATGGCACCTGTAGAAGCTTATTGAACAAAATCTTCAAACATTTTGATACACGAATGACTGGTGTCAAGCACATGGGGCCGTTTACCCACCATACCCCTCCTGAATTACATTGACATTTATATTAATCGACAGATTTTGATGTTTTGCATAATATAAAATTAGTTGCAGCCTGCGGAAAACACAAATAACTGAGATATTCGATCATAAAGTATGACCAGCAAAAGCAAAAACCTGCCATTTTGGAGTGCTTCCGCCGCTTGTTATTATTAAAACCCTTTGTATGCACACTCAAATAGCAAAAGAACAAGTCGATAATAACTATTGGTACCAAACCTAACCTAACTATGTAAAATTATACTTGCTGTTGTAGAATGTCGTTTTGGGTGCTAGATTCAATTGCGCAAAACTTTCAGGCTCTTATTGGTAAAGAAACACTTTATTTCACAGTGGCACATTTTCGCGAGCTAAAATCAACTGAAAACGTTCACAAACAACAAAATATTCATATACCATGCAAAACCTTTCACATTCTATAGAGGGTGTACACAGGGTCAAGGGTGCCAAACTCCACAGTATGTGTTAACAGACGTAAATCGAAATCGAACCATGTAAAAATTACGTACGTAGCATGATGAAATCGCAATAAAACAAAAGGAACTTGGGCCCCAAAATCACTATAAATTGGGTATTTATGAAAAAATGTGGGGGTTATACGGATATATCACTGCCTCACATAACACACTCATATCAACATGTTTCAAGAAGCTTGCACTAAAATATCATTAACTATTTAATGTAAATAAAAACAGTGCATTAATTACAACCCCTCACAGAAGAGGTTTATTGAGAAATATTAATCTGGCTAGGTCTAACATTGCATTTAGAGGGGTGTAGGGGTAAATTTACAGCCAAAGTAACTGTAAATTGGGCATTTGTGAAAAAATGTGGGGTTTGTGCTGATAAATCACTGCCTCGCAGTACATACCCATATTAACATGTTGCATATTGCTGGAATCTTGCACTAAACGATCATTACGCCAATGCTAAGGTTTCTCTTACAGACATTTCTTTCGTCACAGCTCCTCTTCCATTTTTCAGTATCATAATTTTATACTCTAGTTATTGCATTATTGATTCAACTGTCTTGTCTACTCACTTTCGGCGAGTTTGTATCTTGCAGTTTTCAATATAATTTTATACTCCAGTTACTGCATTATTATCATTATTGATTCAACTGTCTACTAACTTTCGGGAGTTTGTAAAAGGATTTCACCTGAAAATGATATCAATCCGACAAATTATTCACACACTTCTTTATAATTAACATATATTCAATTGATATACAGAATAAGACAACAACAAACAACACGCTTCGGTATCTGATCTTCATTTGTTTACATGACGATTGCGCGAGGCCCCTTAATTAGGATTTCATCATCACTTCCGGTGCTAGTCCTGTCCTATGTGGAAAAAGAAATTTCGCACCCGGGACAGACAGAGTATATCAAGTTGCTCTCTTTCTTTACCCGGCAGTTGCAGGAGAAGTCAGAAGTCACGTGAAACCCGACGTAGTTGCTTCAATCCGACATGAGCACCACTGTCAGTGTTGTCAACGGCAATTAAATTTCGCTACGCATGGAGACATTAGAATTTATGCTAGTCACAGGGAGCTTGAGGTTGTGAAACTGTTAGATTTTGTAACTTCTCAATTTAGTATTTTTCCACATCATCTCCTTTCCGACCAAGAACGAAAAGAAATGAGTGAATGTTGCGCCGGAGCCCACTTGTGTCCTCGTAGCACGTAGCAACGATAAATTTGAAAGAGCTTTTTAACTCCGCTTTTCTGCCTCTTTTGGTGAATCGCGACATTGAGGATGAGTAAATGAAATATAAGAATCCAGAACATTGACAGTGAGAGAGTGGCTGCGAATACACACAGACGTTCGAAAGTTTGCAAAACATTGAATACGTCTACGTCCATTGGCCCGCTCAGGATTTTCGTGGAGGGTTACGTCTTCTTTGTTTTACTAGTCAGCCCTATATTATGCAGTGTCTTCTTCCGTTTGAGGTTGTCTTTTTTCTTTCTTTCTTTAGGAATGCGGGCCCAAAGGTGGGTTATGACCTCCACAATCTCTCCCCTCCCCCTCTTGGTGACTCCACTGTCTACGTCTTGATGATCCGATAGTAAGAATAGATTTCAAAACCATTTGATAGGTTAATACGGTGGAAACTTGGCATACTTGGACACGTTCTTACTATTAACTTCAAACAATAATGTGGGAATATATTTGATCTCGTATTTGGCGGAATTTGGTCTATATTTTCCGAAGAAGATTTTCAAACAATTGAAATGTGATCCGTAGACAGTAGAAAATCCTCGATTACAATATAGCTGCATTAATCACTAAACGACACCAAAGTACATAGTGAGATCACTCCCATACAATGAGGTAATTTCATTGTTTGTTCATGGTCGTTTGCCATTCTGGGGCATTCTTTCCTAGAATGCAAGTTTTAGAATTTCTTATGCATTTGATTCACAGTGTAATGCAATTGTCCCGTGGAATGCAAACATACATGTTTCTGAAAGGTTGTTTGCAATGTTTCTGCTCTATTTCAGACGGTTACATTGCTTACCAAGTCTTCGGCTCAAGGTTATCTGAAGTAGGGATGGCCAAACGGATCCAAAAGTTACGGATATGGATCCGGATCCGGATCCGGGTCCGAAAGTTTCGGATCTGGATCCATATCCGAAAGTTCCGGATCCGAAAATTCCGGATGTGGATCCGGATCCGAAAATCCGGATCCGAGAGTTTCGTATCTCAATCCCATTATAATATTACCACACCTTAAAATGTATTATGATCTTCGATGACAAAGAAATTTTTCATTAGTTAGTCCTATAAGAATTTTTTTCAAGTGTTGTTCCTAAAATACTTTGCTACGCATCGACTAACACACTCGTGCACAAAAATAATCTTACTTGTTTAACATAAAATGTCAGAGGTGATTTTGTAAATGCCATTGAAACGAATATGTATTCATTCGAATGTATTGGAAATGGAAACACACATAAATGTGAGACATTTCATTCCAGGATGAAACCTTTCACACATATAACAAGATAGAAATGTTATACAAAAATTATACAATTTTTCTACAGTTACAGTTTTACAAATCAAAATAAAACATTATAATATATGCAGTGTTATATAATTACAAAGTGTAAGACTAACAAGGGAGGTTATCTAAGTGTCCCCCTCCGATTTCCATGAAACTTGGCAGGTGTATAGTGGGTCCCAATGGAAGAAATACGTGTTTTTTTGTTTCGGCTAAAAAACTGTTTTAGGGGGCAACCCCCCTCAAATGTCAATATGAGGACAAATTTAAGTGGGCATTTGACCTCTGTGTCCCCCTCGGATTTCCATGAAACTTGGCAGGTGTAGAGTGGGGCCCAAAGAAAGAAATACGTGTTTTTCTTGTTTCAGTTAGAAAACGGTTTTACGCGGCAAAACCCACTCAAATGTCAAGATGAGGACAAATTGAAGTGGGGATCTGACCCTTGCGTCCCCCTCCAATTTCCATGAAAGTTGGCAGGTGTGTGTATAAACTGGCCCAAAGGAAGAAATACGTGTTTTTTTTTGTTTCGGCTAAAAATCTGTTCTAGGGGCCAACCTTCCCTCAAATGTCAAGATGAGGACAAATTGAAGTGGGGATCTGACCCCTGTGTTCCCCTCCGATTTCCATGAAACGTGGCAAATGTATAGAGGGGCCTAAAGGAAGAAATACGTGTTTTTCTGTTTCAGCTAAAAACTGATTTAGGGGGCAAAATCCCCTCAAATGTCAAGATGAGTACAAATTGAAGTAAGGATCTGACCCCTGTGTCCCCTTCCGATTTTCATGAAACTTCGCAGGTGTATAGAGGGGTCCTAAGAAATACGTGTTTTTTTGTTTCGGTTAAAAATCTGTTTTAGGGGGCAAAACCCGCCTCAAATGTCAATATGAGGACAAATTGACGTGGGGATCAACTGACCCCTGTGTCCCTTTCCGATTTCCATTAAATTTGGCAGGTGTATAGAGACGCCCTATGCCCCCTGTTTCTTTGATTTGATTTGATTTTAATTTGAATTTAAAATTTTGGGTGCGTCAGCACTTAAGGCTAATTTGCACCCGTCAGATTATACGGGGGCCAGTCCCTTATCATTACAAATAACAACTCTAACGTTGCGTAACTAAACATCTTAAAATCTTCCGACTTCTGTTAAAAGCTGAGGTTGTAAATGGGCACTCAGCACACACAAGGACAAGAAACAGGACAACACACACAAAATTATACTGGCCATAGTGCCAGTCGCCAGAGCCTCGTTAGACTTCAGTCCAGGGTGTACTACGTGGAAGTGAGGTTGACTTTTGGGCGCCTACGTGGAAGGTACCCCTTACACCCCACCCTGTTTTTTCTTAGCTGAAACACAAAAACACGTACTTCTTCCTTTGGGCTACTCCATACACCTGCCAAATTTCATGGAAATCGGAGTGGCACACAGTGGTCAGATCCCCGCGTCAATTTGTCTTCATCTTGACCTTTGAGTGGGGTTTTGCCCCCTAAAACAGTGTTTTTTAGCTGAAACACAAAAACACGTATTTCTTCCTTTGGGCCCCTCTATACACCTGCCAAGTTTCATGGAAATCGGAGGGGGAGACTTAGACCTCCCTTATAAGTGTATTAATTAATTAAAAATCGCGCACACTATGTATATATATATATATATATATATATATATATATATATATATATATATATAAAGAGAGAAAGGGTTCGTGCATTATCGTAATGGGTGATTGGAATGCTGTAGTAGGAGAAAGGCAGGATGGAAGTACAGTAGGAAGATATGGATTAGGCGAGAGAAATGAGAGAGGGGAAAGCCTGGTAAATTTCTGTAAAAGAAACTCCCTAATTGTTGGAAACACACTGTTCCAGCAACATAAGAGAAGGAGGTACACCTGGATATGTCCAAGAGATTGTAAAAGATACCAGATAGATTACATACTGGTACAAGAAAGATTTCGAAATTGTTTGAAAAATGCGAAGACATTGCCAGGAGCTGACATTAATTCAGACCACATCTTGCTAATAGGAGAAATCAATCTTACATTGAAGAAGTTAACCCAAAACCAGGTGAGCAAGAAACCCCACTTAGAGAAGCTAAGGGAAGAAGACGAAAGACAAAAATTTGCAGAACATTTCCAAGGAAACTATAATAAGTTCAAAGCTAGTTGTAACAATAAGGATGAGATGTGGGATGGAATAAAAAGCTGCTTACAGAAGGCAGTGGATGAAACAATAGGCTACAGGGAAAGGAAAAGTGCAAAGAAACCATGGATTACTGAAAGTATGCTGGAAAAAATGGAGGAACGGAGAAAATGGAAGAATGTAAATACAGAAGAGGGAAGACATAATTACAAGATACTGAATAACCAGCTAAGAAGAGAAACTGACAGGGCAAAAGAACAATGGATGAAACAAAAATGTGAAGAAATTGAAGAACTAGAAAAAAGAGGAAGGTATGACTTGATGTATCGTGAAGTAAACTGCTCGGGCTTCCAAAAGAAGAAATGGAAAACAATGTGGATGATAGAAGACGAGGAAGGATGTGAAATCACAGACAAAAAAGGAATATCGAATGTGTGGGGAAAGTACGTTGAAGAGCTCTACCAGAAAGAGAATCGCCCAGACAGTCTGAATGTAGAAAATGAAGACGACGTGCCTGACGATGAGAAAGGATACTATATCCTGAATGAAGAATTTGAGCAAGCACTCAAAGAAATGAGGAATGGGAAAGCAACGGGCACTGATGAAATTCCTGTTGAACTTATCAAATGCCTGGGAGATGGAAAAATAGAAATACTGCACTTATGCAATGAAATCGATGAGAAAGGGGATTGGCCACAAGATTTCACGGAGACTGTTTTGGTACCTCTGCAGAAGAAAAGCAATGCCAGAAAATGTTCTGAGTACAGGACAATCAGCTTGATATCTCACTCGGCAAAAATTCTTCTAAGAATTCTGAACAGACGCCTATACTCGAAGGTCAGTGGCGAGTTAGAGGAAGAACAGTTTGGTTTCAGGAAAGGAAGAGGTACAAGGGATGCAATTGGTTTACTGAGGACCATTGGGGAAAGATATTTAGAGAAAGGAAAGGAGGTGTTTGTAGTATTTGTAGACCTGGAGAAAGCCTTTGATAGAGTGAATTGGGTTAAACTTTTAGAAATTCTGAAGAAAATTGGTGTAGATTGGAAAGAGAGAAGACTTCTAAGCAACTTATACATGAATCAACGAGTTAAAGTGAGAACAGGAGACGAAATGACAGAAGGCTGTGAAATTGGAAGAGGAGTACGACAAGGATGCTGCCTATCGCCTACTTTGTTTAATATTTATTTAGAAGATATAGTGAAAACTTGTTTCCAGGGCACAGGAGGTGTCAAATTAGGAGGAAGAAGAATAAACTGCATAAGATTTGCTGATGACATGGCATTATTCGCTGAGGATGAAATAACCATAAATAGTATGTTAGAAGAGTTAAACAGCAGCTGTGAGCAGTATGGGATGAAGATTAATGTAAAGAAGACAAAGGCAATGGTTATAGGACGGAAACCAAGGAATATTGATGTGAGAGCAAACAGTGAAAGAATCCAGCAAGTGGATAGCTTCAAGTACCTCGGATGCACTATAAGCAGTGACATGAGCTGCAACCAAGAAGTGAAAATGAGAATCGCAATAGCAAAAGAAGCTTTCAATAGAAGAAAAAATGTTTTTTGTGGACCCATGGACATAGGTCTAAGGAAGAGATTAGTGAAATGTTTTGTGTGGAGTGTAGCACTATATGGTGCAGAAACCTGGACGTTGAGAAGAAATGAAGAGAAACGACTCGAAGCTTTTGAAATGTGGACATGGCGAAAAATGGAGCGTGTAAAATGGACAGACAAGGTAAGAAACGAAGCCGTACTGAAAAGAGTTGGTGAAAAAAGATCTATACTGGAGACCCATCAAGAAGAGGAAAAGAAACTGGTTATGACACTGTCTAAGAAGAAACTGCCTGCTAAGAGATGCCTTGGAGGGAATGGTTGAAGGAAGAAAAGTCCGTGGAAGAAAGAGATATCAGCTTATGGGTGATATTAAATTAACTGGGTCGTATGCTATTACGAAGCGTAAGGCAGAGAACAGGGAAAGCTGGAGATTGCAGTGAAAAACCTGCCAATTAGGCAGAAAACAATGAATGAGTGAATGAATATATATATATATATATATATATATATATATATATATTATACAGGGTGTCGCAAAACTCTTTCAACAACGCTTGGGAGCTGGTAGATATCACAAAAACAAGTAACTTTTCCCTATAAAGTTTACCTCGAAAGCGCTTAGTTTCTGCGCTATAAGCGCTTAAAGTCTATCCTGTACGTATGCAATCCAACACAGCAAACGCTTGCTCTGACATATCTAAAATTTACCAGGGGTGCGTGGCAAGGTTGCCACTAGCGTTCTTCGTTAAGGGAGACGACTTGAAAACAACAACTTGGTAGTCTTCCCTGAGCAAAATCCAAAACATTAATGGTACTTGAGATGTTGTAAGAAGCATTGACAGTATTTATAAACTGACCTAGACAAATAATGGGCAGACTGAAATTCAAGATTACTCATTCTAAAATATCTCTATAATTGATTGATTGATTTGGTTTATTTTAATTTGCTTTTCTGCCACCTTTGGCTAATCGTGAAGATGAGGATGATATGATGAAATAACAAATGACACCAATGTCTAGACCAGGATTTAAACCCGAGACACCTGGCGCCGTAGCGAGCTGTGCTAACCACATCACCACGGAGTGTTTCGTGTATCATGCAATATCAACAATTGCAAGGAACACGTGAGATAGAGGAAATCCACGAACGAACAATGTAAGCATGATGTGTTTGCTGCCTCGTTTCGAACACGCAGACTGAAATGTAGAAATTTTCAGCGAGAAATGCAGGCTCGACCAGGACTCGAACCCGGGTTATTACAATTTATTTGAAAATTATTCTTATCTGTGCTAGCGTTATTGCTAATCGTGTTGTCTCATAAGGAAATAATTGCGAGGCTCTTTTAATTTAATGATTGATTGATTCATTGCTTGATTGATTTGCTTTATTTTACTTAGCTGTTTGTGCCACTTTTGGCTAATTTACGAAGATGGTGATGAGTGATGATGATATGAATAAATTGATGAATGGACACTCACAAATATACATGCCCAAGCCGGGATTCGAACCCAAGATCCCTAGCTTATTTTAGAAAACAGTGGCAACCTATAAATTTTACTGACAACTGATATGCATATAAGAAAAATTATGTGTTTTAAAAATTGGTATGAAGAAAATTCCAACGATTATTTGCAATACTAGGAACATGCGAATTAAAAACTCCCCCCCCCTCTCTCTCTCTCTCTTTCTCTCCACTCAAACTGGTTAATCTTGAATGCTCTATTAAAGAAGTTGTAGGAAGAAATTAATATTTCATTGAAAGGAATTAAATTTAGTTCGGTGCATACTTACTGCCTGTACTAGTTTGTTCTGAACTTCACGATATCGTTTGATATTGGTACATCAAGAGAAATCCTCGTGATTTACACTCTTTTCATGTGTGCGAATTAGTTTTCTCATTTTGTGTCTGCTTTGCATTCTTATCATGGAACGTGAAAAAAAATAATCAAAAGGAAACCATTGAGTACACGTCATAAATTGTACATATTTATTATTCATTGTAGTAACTTTATATCAACATTGAAATGTAAGAGTAATATTTTCGGAAGGCACCAAAATGTCAACTTTTAGTTCACCCTGGAAACAACGTTTTGTAGCAAACGAGCGAGAGTCTGACATCTAGATGAATCTCCGGAATAATTCTTGTGAATTTATATTATTCTCATTCTACGTAATTTTGCTGCACTTTCGGGCAAATAGTAAATACGAGGACAAAATATCCGCTAACATTTTTGTCCAGGTCGGAACTCGTGTCCGGAACATTCGGTAGAGAGAGATTATGTGCTGATCACTAAACATACTCAGTCACCGAAGTGGCTCAAGAATATTCATCTGCCGGAGATTTTTCTTTCTTTTCAGCCTGATTTTTATAAAGAACTCGATTTGCAATAGCGCTAGTTCACAATTTTCTAATAAATAAAGTGTAATAACATTACAGTCTGCTTGTTCGAAACGAGACCTCAAACACATCATGCTTACATTTGTTCGTTCGTGGATTTCCTCTATCTCACGTGTTCCTTGCAATTGTTGATATTGCATGATACACGAAACACTCCGTGGTGATGTGGTTAGCACAGCTCGCTACGGCGCCAGGTGTCTCGGGTTTAAATCCTGGTCTACACATTGGTGTAATTTGTTATTTCATCATATCATCCTCATCTTCGCGATTAACCAAAGGTGGTAGAAAAGCGAATTAAAATAAACCAAATCAATCAATCAATTACGGAGATATTTTAGAATGAGTAATCTTGAATTTCAGTCTGCCCATTATTTGTCTAGGTCAGTTTATAAATACTGTCAATGCTTCTTACAACATCTCAAACATCTCAAGTACCATTAATGTTTTGGATTTTGCTCACGGAAGACTACCAAGATGTTGTTTTTAAGTCGTCTCTCTTAACGAGGAACGCTAGTGGCAACCCTGCCACGCGCCCCTGCTAGTTATGTAAGAGCTAGCGTTTGCTGTGTTGGGTTGCATACGTACAGGATAGACTTTAAGCGCTTATAGAGCAGAAACTGAGCGCTTTCGAGGTAAACTTTATAGGGAAAAGTTACTTGTTTTTGTGATATCTACCAGCTCCCAAGCTTTGTTGAAAGAGTTTTGCGACACCCTGTATATATATATATATATATATATATATATATATATATATATATATATATATATATGTGTGTGTGTGTGTGTGTGTGTGTGTGTGTGTGTGTGTGTGTGTGGGTGTGGGTGTGTGTGGGTGTGTGTGTGTGTGTGTGTGTGTGTGTGTGTGTGTGTGTATTAGCAGGTAACAATATGTTATAAACACATTCTTACTTTCCGAAGAAGCGCATGTGGGATGGCAAAACGGATCCGGATCCGAAAGTTCTGGATCCGGATCCTTAGGATCCGGGAACCAACCGGAACCGGATTTCGGATCCGCGAGGATCCGGATCTGGCCATCCCTAATCTGAAGGGCTCGGGTATGAAACATTTTAAGTGACATTTTGGAGTTACACAAAGTGCATCGTGTAGTCCATCGTAAATTGAGTCGAATCGCACTCGAAGTGTTTCGTTTCGTCAACAGATGACAGAGGTAGATGTGTTGTAAGTTATGGTATCTAAAGTATGGTAAGTACCAAAGATAGCTGTGAAGCGGCGGTTACTGAGATGCAACGTGCCTCAGAAAGTTGCCGACTATTTAGGCCACAGCAAAGATGAGAACGAGTTAGAATGTGTATATGATTCCCATAAAGACTATGTTCCACCGAAAAAGAATGAGGAGAATGAAGAGGTTACCAGTGCAGATGCGAGTAAAACTGTGCATGGCCACGTATATTCTATTTCATGTAAAACTTGGTATCTGCTGCAGATACCATTGTTTACATGCAGCAGTGCTCACAATGGCAGTTTCGAAATAAATTTTACTCCTGTACGTGGATGTGAACTGCGATCTACGTAGTAGAGAAGTATATACTATTCTTCTACTACATCTCAATAACTGTAGTCACATAGAAATTCGTTTGATTTTCAATTGTGTATGTGCATTTAAGGCTGCTTTATGATGCCATGCTTTACGTGCAACATCAAAAATTTATTACACTTGAGGAATACATGGTATGATCTGAATCGTATAAATTATTCGGAACTGTTTAGTTTTTTATCAAATATTTCTTTCATAAATCTGTAACGCATATTTTAAAAGTTATGATACTTTTTATGGTGCACCTAATTACCTAATTTAATTAACTTTCGTATTTATATTTGTGACTTTGATGAAAGCCAATTATTTTATTGTTTATATTGCAATTATGCGTCCTTCTTGATTCGAAATTATAACTATTTTTATCCATAATAGCTAAATTTCTGTGAAAATTATTAAAAACGTAAGCCAGTACATTTGAAATCATTCTTTACAAATATGTCAAGTTAGTATATTTTTCTTTAACAGAAAGCTACAAGGGGCGTAATTGTTGTCTTTGAGTTGGATTGGTTGGTGTTTTAAGTCCACTTGATGCACAGTAAGGCTAATCGGGACTGGACCTACAGTTTAAAGTGGGATCCGAACCACTTGTGCCTCCAACGGGTATCGAACCCGGGACCCCTTGATTACAAGGCAATGAAGCTACCACTGCGTTGGGTTGGTTGTTGTTTTAAGTCCACTTGATGCACAGTAAGGCTAATCGGGACTGGACCTACAGTTTAAAGTGGGATCCGAACCACTTGTGCCTCCAACGGGTATCGAACCCGGGACCCCTTGATTACAAGGCAATGAAGCTACCACTGCGCCATGGGGGAGGCCCTGTTGTCTTTGAGATAGAGATTTAAACCTCATGTATAAATTGCTTATTGAATTGCAAAAATCTAATATTGCCATTGTACGCAATTTGGATAGTCTACGTAACACAGCTTTGTATCAAGAGAGGCTTGTGAATCGCATTCTGCTTGGCATGCTGAGGAAAAATAGCTATGTGTGTGTGTGAGGTAGATATATGAAGCTGAAAAACAGTTCATATAAAAACCTCTTTTTTAACGAATATTGAGATAAGGAAGTTATTTTTAATCGCAACCATTCAGAACTTATTTTTTAAATACTAACGTAATAAAAACGAAGAAATATACATTTCTAATGGTGTTCTTTTCAGTCATAGACAAAACAAAATATCGTGACATAAGAAAACAAAAACTTGTTACTACAAGTAGCTCATGTTAGTTTTCATTGAATAAAATGATTAAAGGCTTTCATTTTTGTATTACAAATTGTTATGGTTGCTATAGAAAGTCTAATGTCAAAATATTATTGAACTGATAGCATAAGTCAGCTTGAGTAAAGCTGTATCTGATCACTCATTTGGATAGTATCATTGCACGTAAAGTATGGTAACTACAACAATTATTTGAACAACCCTCAAACAAATCGCATGTAGCACCACCGAAAAAAATAATTCGGATGAAATATCATGCTTGTATGATAGTAAACATACAAGTGAATCAAATTTGCTATTTGTTTAGAAATTTATTTTAATTTGTAATTCATTTTTGAAACATCAACTTTCAATATCTCGAGACCTGCATTTTGTCACTTAGGTAGCATGTTTTACACCCGACCCCTTCAATTTATGTCTAGAATATTAAATTATTCCCCAGAAAACTGGGCTTCTCTTAGATCCATTTCGTTTCAAATTTCTGAACTTATTATTTCCGCGGTGGCTCAGTCGGTAACGCGTCTGACTACCATGCTAAAGGTCCCGGGTTCGATCCCCGGCCGGTTCAAATCCGGGAACTTTTCTAACGGTGGAAGCGGCCCCGGCGCCCACCCAGCATCGAATAACATGGGTACCTGGGGGAAACCCTGGGGGTTAAAGGCGGTCAGGGGCGTGATGCTGATCACATCACCCCCACTAACGACCGGATCCAGAAAGTGTGGGGCGTTACCCCCACACCCCCTATACGCCTTCATGGCGTGGTGCTATGCACAGGGGAACACTTTACCTTTATTTACTATTAGAATCAGCTACAATATCTAACTATACGATACCATTCTATCGTAGAGTAGCCTAAATAGTTCTACAAATGTGTACTTTAAGGTAAAGCTACCCCCTGTACACTGCATATAAGGGGGTGTGGAGGCAAGGTCACACAATTCTCCACCTCCGTAATATTGGAGACGACGTGATCAACATCTTTCTCCGTCTGGGCTGTGTATGAAGATCCTCCCAGTGCCTTTGCCTTTGGAAGGCTTGTGTTGCTGCAGACATAAACCTTCGTGTTTAAGGATGCTAGAGAGTAAGAAAGTACAGCAATCCACTTCTGATTTATGACCCAAGTACAAAGAACTTGTCGCCTGTTATGACGTCGCACGATAAACGTTTCGTTTAACGTGTTGTATTTTCCGCGTTGACGACGGCTCAACGGTTCCTTTACCAATATCAATAGGTAAGGAGAAAAAGTCGTCTGCTATACCCTGTCCCAGAAATCTATGGAGAAGGGGAGAAAGCGAGTTGGTGGAGGAAGGCAGTGCCCGCTGTTGCAAATGGGTGATAGCTGTACACACTAGGGGTACAAGAGAGTATGAATTGCTCCACATGTTGCAGGTCAAGCGTTTTTCAAAGTTCATTATTAAGCTAGATACGACCTGTAAAAAATATGACGAGTAAGAATTTTCGGAATCCCATGTATTCCTTCAACTTTAACATCAAGTTACGTCTAATCAAATAGGTGTTTCGACTTTTCTGCTGGGCAATCACTTCTTCAAACTGCCCTCTTCCAGTTGATATAATTTTCTATTCCATGGGAAGTTTGGTATTACCAAGATTACAAATCAAAAAATACCATATGCACAATGCATTTCTCCTTGCCTCCTGGCAGCGTTGCCAAACCTGGTGCGCATAAAGGAGCTAAATTTCACTGTAATGGAGTTCAAACTGACTTTCAAGGAGATAGATTTACGAAGTGCTTCCTAGAGTAATGTTAGTTGTCGAAGGGGTGGGGCGTTGCTATTACCGTTAACTCTAAATTGATGACAATTTATTCTTAGTTTTCACCATCTAGATCCGGCGGCATCACCCATATCATAATCGTACGAAATCGAAAATAAAGAATTACCTAATAACAATATTGTGCCAATTTCACGTCAACATGGCGCTATAAAAAAGTAGCTGGAAATATAAGAGGGGATGGGGCGACGCAGCCAATATAACAATATTACGTCACGTGCAAAATGTATAATCACGGCAAAAGTTGGTCTGTGTGTGCCGGAACCAGTGATGGTATCATAGTGAGGCACGGGGACAGGCGCCCCAATTCACAGGCAAACAAGTGCACGAAAGAGCCAGATCTGGCTCCAAGAGAGCTAAGTTGGCAACAGTGACTCGGAGGGAAAAGCCGGGCGCATGCCCTTAATCCGCATGTTTTGGTATCTTACTGAAAAATCTCGTGTTGCAAAAAATTTTAATGGTAGCGCTTGGCGTGGTGTATGTACATCAGGGCCAGATCTACAAATGTTGTCCCCTACAGAAAATTACTGGACAAATTGCTAAGTTTATTGCCTTACATACACATATTTGAGTATGTAAAGATTTGCAAGGGGCCCCTAAAGGCTTGCTCACCCCCAGCACTACGTGGTTTTGAGGTTTATAGATCCGGCACTAATGTACAGTACATATCTGCATTCCTGTTACTTGTTCGCAGCCTAGAATCCCGCTCAAGTCTATCGCGACAACGCAAGGTGGTTCCTGACTGAAGCAGCAAGAGTGGGACGGATAATTAAAGAAATGGAGGGGGGAGGGGCTCCCGAAAATGTCCATCTTCCACCCGTATACAATCGGAGGTATGCGCTTATGCTCAGTTGGCTTCAGGCTCGTAGCTAGGCAGGGGCCGGGGGGGCTGAGCCCCCCTGGCACTACCGTCAGCCCCCCTGGCATCGAGGTCATTAGTAAAATTATTTTATGAAATTTGTTTACAGTGAAGAGTAAAACTGTAGACAGGAGATATTATATTGCTCACAACTTTGGTGAAGGATAAATTCACAGAGCATGGACAGCAGCTATCACATTCGTTCATCTTATTTACAAGAAGAAGTCTACAAGTAGCGGCAAGTATGTAGAAGATTCTCTAGACTTTAGAAAGTTCTTTCACAGGGGAGCTTTTTTATCTGCACCTTCGCTGCCCCTGTTGCGACCTCCCATTTATACAGAAATCTGTGACTTTTACGTCATTATGCAAATTACCTCCACATCTGCGTCAAAGGTCAACAGCTCCCAAGTTTTGGGAACGAAGGGGAGTTTTATTGTTTCGGCCGGGGGGTAGAATGTACGCTAGGCACTATGATTGAATATTGCCAATTTTTTCTTGTGTGATATAAATATCTGTATTATCAAAAGTAGTATGGAGTGTGTAGTAGGGGATGATGTCAGTAGCAGCCAATTAACACTTCATGCGATATTTTAAAATATATAGAAAAATGTAGTATTTGTATGATATTTCTAAATTTTATGTAACTTAGTGACCTCCGTACATCCCCCCCCCCCAACACACATAATTTACTTTCATTTAACACTGTTAAACTTTTTAAAATGGATTTGGTTTACCAAGCCCCCCTGATAACCCATGAGCCCCCCTGGAGATAAATTCTAGCTTCGTGCCTGGTTGACTTAAAATATACCCTGGGCGTCTTTTCGGCGAGCGGTTGGTTTTCACTGGTACAGCCCCCTGCCTACTGTAGTCTGCTCTTTTGGGTCCTATCAAATATCGCCTATTCACTTAACCCATAGAATCGCCATTCTCATGCCCATCAAGTGCTGCACGTGGCCACTATTTATAGCTAACATCATATTAATATGGCACTAATCACAAAACTTTGAACTACGTATATCTCTGCGATGATTTCTTACATATTTTTCTCCTGCAATTAGTGTTCTGGGCGGAAAGGGGGGGAAGGAATAAGTTTATTTAGCATTAGTGGCTTGAGGAATTAGTTTCTACAATTCCCTGTGCTGAACTGGCGATCGAAAGTATTGAAGAGATATCTCAATTATCAAGGGGTGGCGCCAGCCTTTCTGGTGCATGTGGGAACTTTGGTGCATGTGGATGACTTTCAAAGGTTTGAATGGGCCACATCTTCAAAGAAAGAATGTTCACGTTGTTATTACATGATCCAAACAAGAATTTATTATAAAGTAATAGCAAGTTTATATCTTAGAGTAAAAATTAAACAAATTCAAATGTTGTATTGAATATTTGTTAAATATTAGGTTACTGATTGATTGATTGATTGATTGATTGATTTGGTGTTTTATATGTCCACTTTATGCACAGTAAGGCTAATCGGGACAGGACCTACAGTTTAAAGTGGGATTCGAAACACTATGAGCCTCCACCGGGTATCAAACCCGGGACCCCTTGATAACAAGGCGAAGACGTTACCACTGGGCCATCGGGGTATTAAATATTAGGTTCTGACCTCCTAGGTCAAGGAGTTAGGTGAGTATGCTCCGAAACGAGAGGTTTTGGATTAGAATATTGAAAGGTTTCCCATCGTATTAATATTTAGTTTTACATTGTAATTTTTATTTCCATCGCGAAATTTGTCAATTACATTTTGACAAGGTGATTCTTCAGGTGAGGTAAAAGGTGCAGTTTCCCGTGTATGTAGCACCTTGCCATGAAGGCACATTTAGAGGACGTGGGGTTAGGGACACATTCTCGATCTCGTCCATTTTGGAGGTGATGTGATAAGCACCACGCTCCTGCCGCCTTTATCCCCCTGGGTTGCCCCAAGGTATCCCATGATTTGGGGCTGGGTGAGCCCCAGCGCCCCTGCAATCATCGTTGCTTATGTGTAACACTCGGTGAAAATATCTCTTGAAATTTGCATGCTATAAGCAATAGAATTTACGGTTGCTCGATTTTGAAACGAACTGTACTTTCAAAATTCAATTGTAAGCACTTCAAGTGCTTTTCTGCTACTTCCACATTTTCTATTAACATTTAATTGATCGTTTATGCTCGACTAACATCGTAGGTGCTCGTATATTGCTGATTTAACGCGACACGTAATGCATTCATTGTTCTGGTCTTTGTGTGAACTTCGTCTCGTGCTCCATCCAGCTCCGAACGTCCACTATCGGAATCACAGTAAGAACGGTATGTAAATATTTGTACACATTTATGCTTGCAATTTGTAATATGTTGTAGGATACAGACGAAACGCATTATATGAATATCTTTACCAATATCGAATATTATGTGTGAACATTGCTCATTTCAACATGCTTTAACTCGTGCATATCTTCGCTGATGGGAATGAATGATGACTGGACGAGATTGATGTACGAACACGTCCAAAGAACCCGTGGCAAGAGAGGACTTGAACCCGGAACCGTCGGTTGGGAGATCGTGGGGCGACCACTCAAACTTCTCAGCCACCATAGTGACTGTTCCATGTAAAATTAATAACATATTAAGCTGGCATCTTGCATTAGTTAATAGTCCTACATAGGTTTCATAATTTATAGCATAATGTAATGTAAAGTTTATAAACATATATGTATGCACGTGTGAACGCGTGTTTTTCTCCTTATCCATGAATGAAACTCATTGTTCCTTCGCCACATAGCTGAATGCGCGCTGCTACACATTCTCACTAGTCGTCTCACATCGACTCTGTGTATCACTCCGCGTCACATTTTCGCACCGTAGTGAGTCACATGTTCTACTCGCACTTCATCCGACCCGGACTCACGTTTTAACTCTTTACGCTTGAGACTACAAGGTAAGGAACAGTTCTCTCAACATATGTTTTATTCTGCATGAAGTGTGTCAGCATTCACCCCCTGCATGACAACCACCAAAGCAAAAGTTTACCAAATCCTGCTCCACGTTATGAAGAGGCAGAATAACTGAATTGACCGGAATTTTAAAATGAAATCCGAACCACTGAAGATGCATCCACCTGCAAACATCACAGTGATTATTTGATGATATCATTACCTAGGGCTCGAAATGGACCGGAGAGGGAGCCGGTTCGTGAATATCTGGAAACTCGATGGACCCGTTCCGTGTCGTCAGAAATGGCAACGGACCGTTCCGGTTCCTTCATTATTTTAGTTAGGTGTTTCACTACATTTTCCTTTTCGGCCTGAACTAAATTGTTAATACTATTTATCAGTACTTATTATCAACGTACGAATTAACGGGGGAGGGGGTGCCGGGGATTACCCTCCCATAAAAAAAAAAGCCCGGGGCAAAAGGAAATTGTTGCCTGCGAGGAATGTTTTCATCCCCCTCAAAGAAAGTGGGATTGAAAGCTTAAGGTGTAACATATCTTAACTATGAAACAATCACAATTGAAAAAACATTCGTGTCCATTAATGCTCCAGTCATCAAAGATTTCCCTACTGGAAAGTATGCAGCCTTGTGGATTAAAAGAGGACACTATTCTCTAAGTGAACAACACAGCAGGCTGTTTTCCACTTAATTTTTCATGGCATAGTTCTGATATGTATTAAAGTGTTCGCAAGAAACTAGTATTTAGGTTAGATGGACATTAAGTGTGAACTTGGCAATAGATATTTGGTCACGTTTTCGGTGTTACTAGCTCTTTTTGTGTACGAGTTTGCGTTTTCTTAGAATGTAAATATACCAAGTGTTTCTAAATTACGTGAAAATTGGGTGGTCGAGGGTGGGCTAGCAAATAGAATAAATAAATAAATCCATGATATATATTATTTACCAAGCTGGTAAAACCTGGTGGATGCACATGGCATAGTGGTTCTGATTCCACTTGAAACTGTAGGTCCAGTCCTGATTAGTCTTTCTGTGCATAAAGTGGACTTAAAACAACAATTCAACAACAACAAGAAGCTGGTAATGAATTATAGTGTAAAACACACAAAACGGTCTTATCAATTGACTAACATAACTCAATTTCACTTAAAAAATGAAGAATGTTTCTTCTATTTTCTCCATCTCAGTTGGTTTCCTTTCATTAACGTGCGAAATATAAACACATGTAATCAAAATGTCATTGTCCCGCGGTTATACAGCAGTGCTTTTCGTCAATCGGTTTCCATACTTGACGATTGTTGTTTTGTTCTCTTGTGTTTCTTGGAGCAGCGGCATCTTTAATAATTTGGTTCCCTTTTTTGGATTTCATTTACAATTGAACAAACCGAATTTAACAGCCGTGGTTCATTCGCAACGTTTCGGTGGCGGAGTTCGTGGCATGATATTGTGCCTTTACGTATTGTACCAGTTACCCGTATATGTTTTTTTGCTTTAATTTGGAGAAAAGTCTTGTGGAAATCAACGCTCTTTTGTGATTGCATCTATGTGAAGATGAAATTTTGATTAGTCTGGTATATTGCAAGCAGATCAAGCGGGCTTAACATGACGGGTAAACGAGCTAGTGTATCCGATTATTTTAGGAAAGAAAGTAGAAAGTCTAAACTTGATAATGCCATCCATAAAAGCACTGCTTTCACCAGTTGAAGTTGAAAGTGATTCAGAAGACACGATCGAAGAGACGTATCAGTAAGTGATTGTGCTGTTTCAAACTCTCTCCCCAGTGATATTGCCGAAACTCCAAATTAACTTCCACAATAGCCTGTATTAACGCATTTTCCTCACAAAGCATTTGGCAATATAAATCGAAGTTTCCAGGCTGTTGGTATAAGTCTTTTAAATGGTTGGAATACAGCGTTCAAGCTGATTGAGCCTTTTGTTTCCCATGTAGATTCTTTGTAACTGAAACATGGAATAGTCACATTCACAAAAAAATGGCTTTAATAACTGGAAACGAGCTCTGGATAAAGAGTCTGGTTTTCGAAAACATGACAACAGTCAGGCTCATAAAGCTGCTCAGATATCGTGGAAGTCCTACATTAATATGAAAGAACAAGGTAAAGAAGTGTCAGTTTGTAAGTGCAGCTCAAGTAAAAGAGAACAGAATATTTGTCACAAATTATACACTGCTGTTCAGGGAATAGCGCAAAGAGGGCATAACGGGTCCGACCAAAGTTCTAATAAAGGAAATTTCCTTGAATTGCTTGAGCTCTTTTCAAAAACCAACCCCCTCTTGAGAAGAAGACTTTACGACGAAGGTAGGTAAAATGCTTTTATTCAAAACGATTTGTTAAAAATCTGCAAAATTAGTCGTAAATATATTTAGTGAGGAAAATGGCTCAGTACTTTGCTCTCATGGTAGATGAAACAAAATATGTCAGCAAGTCCGAACAGTTGTCGGTAGTTGTAAGGTACTATCTGAATTCAATTGTTTCCCCTTTTGGGCGAGCTGACTACAATTCACGATTTCCGTCTGTTTAAATGTTAAAAAGAAAAAAATTCGAAATGTCTCGGGTCCAATGTATTTTGCATTATTTGATGTTTATGTAAATATTTAATATTAACTATTATTTAATCAGCACGTCATTTCACTTTCATTAATCTTGATCAAAGACAAAAGGGACAACACCATGTTAAGTAAAGTAAAGCGTTCCGTTTCATAAAAAAAAAATCCATTTCAAGCCCTGGCATTAACCTCTACGATATCCCAGAGTTCGTCTGCCAAAGCACACATCACAAGTTACCTAGCCGTTTCGGTTAAAGAAATTTAGATTTGCTACATTTTCTGTAAATTTCAATAAGTGGTACTTGTGATGCAGATTGTGATCGTTTTCCATTTGATTCTCTTTTGTTGAAGAAGAGAACAGCCATGATTGATTGATTTGGTGTTTTAAGTCCACTTTATGTACAGTTAGGCTAATCGGAACTGGACCTACAGTTTAAAAAGGGATCCGAACTACTATGTGCCTCCACCGGGTATCGAATCTGGGACCCCTTGGTTACAAGGCGACGACCCCTACTACTGTGCCATTGGGGAGGCACAAGAGCAGCCATGAAATATACAAGAAGACCCCAATGCGTTTTCCCCCTCACCCCTTCTTACACCAGAATATATCAATGTAGAAAAGTATTGCGAGAATTATATTTAAAACACTTCCGAGGCCAATGAGCTAAGATGAAGTTATTCAAAGAAAATTTGTTGAAGCTTTCACCGGCGACGAACTACGAAAGAAAATTTATGCACGTCAAAATCTAACAAAAAGCATGTTGTTTAACGTAATTTTCCCACGCTTGTTGCAAAGGAAGGAGACATTATTGTCCGTCTGCCACACCCCTGCGCTTGGGCCTTCCTTCAGTACAAGAACGTCTGCATCTGCAGGACACAAGCACACATTCGCATGAAGTTTTGGTCTATCTTTACAAGCATTTGACACAACGAGACGATAACAAACGTAATCCATTTGCGCAAAAGAAAGAACTCACTAACTTTAATCCAATGGAAATGACCCAGTCTTCTGTTGTTTTCGGTCATGTAGCGCAATCCGTATGTCTGTTATGAAACCTTAGTCACACCAGTGATGCCATCAATAGGGACATGTCCCTACGCATAGGGACTTTTCACTATATTTCGCCCGCGTAGGGACAGATTTTGCCAAACGAGGGAAAACGTAGGGACTTTTTTCAATCTTGGAAAATAACATTTTATTGTGCAAAGGTGCAAATCTTAGTCGCCAGTCAGTTGCACTTTCTTCGTGCTCGGTTTGGAATGAATGGATTACTTTACCTGGAAACTTTAGCGAAGGAGGAGGAAAAAGAACTAACTAACAAATCTCCATCAGAATTTTGGAACATGTAATCGGTTACCAAGAACTTTGAAGGCAGTTCTTTTTCTAAAACATTTTCAACATTTTGCTAACATTACCACATTCCAACGCGAAAACGGAAACAATATTTTCAATGTTAAGTGATACAAAAACAAGAAAAGCTAAATAAAATGGGGCCAGAATTGTTAAATTATTTGCCAGTGATAAATTCTTTCCTTAAGGCACGTGAAGAAGACTGCAGGAAATACAGCATCACCAACCAACATCTATCTCTTCACAGTAGCAGCATGTACGACTTCAAATAACATAATTAACAGTAAACGACTCAACGTTCTTCATTAATTGTGGAAGCACCAAGCAGAAAGATTTGGTGAGTACATGTGTATATTTTATCTTCTGTTTTGCATGCTCATGAGGTGTTGTTCTTTTTAGACGCTTTACTTGGCGTAGGGACATTTGGTCAGTTGTAGGGACATTGCCGAAAAATGGGTGGCAACACTGGTTACAGCTGTCGTGACTTGACCGGTTGACTTTCTTCCATTGAAGCTGGTTATGGTAACACTGGCACACCACTGCACATTAAGAACAACACACGCATTCATAGATATGGCCAGGATGTTCGGCACAACCTTTCATCATATTTCAAACCCCAAACGTGCCGGAATTTCCGGAAGAACCTCCGTAAATAAGGGAGGGCTTCCCACGGAACTCGCCATCTTTGAAACTGGCGCTACTTTCTGCTGTTCATTTGATCAATTTTTAATTTTCCGAAACAAGATGAGATTGCCATAATGGCGTCATCTAAAGAGATATCCAATGAAATATTGAGTGAAAAACGTATAGAACGGAACGTCGTTTGTAATTTTCTTGCATTAATAGGCTTCTGCAAAACGCACTACATACTGCGGAAGAAACACGTTGTTGCCAACCTTGATACTTTTATACCAAGTTGTTCCAGAAAGGCGTAGAGAGAGAATCGTTCGACTCAATGTGCAAATGGCCTTCACGCCATAGCTGGCGGTTTTTGCTGTACTGTCGCCCACCATCCTAAACGACAGGTTACAGTAAGTAATAAGAGTCGAATATTTCAATCAATTTCCTGCCATGAACGGTAAAATATTATTTTCTAACAATAGTAAGGAACACGCGGTCTTGATATTTGTTCTCTTAATATTATCAATTTGTTCACGGGAGGGAGTGGCGACTTTTATCAGTATCATGCATCTGGGTTTTGGTGATTGTAATTTTTTTAAATGGAAGTTTGACCTAAGGGTGGCAACATATCAGTTGCCTGCGTACGCCATTGCATGTGAATGATTTCCATTCTTCACTTAACAGTAGAATTCTCATCTTACCAGTTGTATGTATAATATATAAGAAATAACATGCATTTCCTTTTGTTTGCACCAGCGTATGCAGGAAGGGGGCAGAAGGGTCTCCGAAATTCTGAGAAAATATAAATTTTCAAATGAAAGCATTCAAGAACTCGGGAAAAATGTAGGTGGTAAATACAAACCCTCCTTAAATGACAACTGATACCATTTCCGTCTTGGAAGAAGCTTTAAAAGGCAGTCTGATTTGTCCTCCTCAAGAACCCCCCCCCCCCCCAGCTTTACAATTCCATCCTCCCCTCCAAAAAAATATCCTGCGTACGCTAGTGGTTGCATGAATGGGAAGATTAAGTTTGCGGGCGCGATCATCGCCTCCCCTTGTTGATGTCCAAAACTTACCATACATCTTCAGTGAACATAAGAGCACATGATGATACCCTCTCCTTTTGATATCTATAATAAAATAAACGGGACGCATATTTTATATATATATAAATATATTTTAAAGTAGCAATACAACTTGCGTGAGCAGAGCGAGAGAGAGAGAGCTAAGCTAAGAATAACTCACTCGCGCAGCGTCGTAACAAAATCTAATTAGTGCTGAGGAGCAGATGAATGCGTGGATTATACTCATGTGAGTTGGCAACACTTTCTGTATGCACATTCTTTTCTTTACAGAAAGTCTTTGGATTTGATGATGTATTCGAACGTAGAACGACGGTGTAAGATTTTGTTTAGGGGTATTTTTCACAATCCAACCCACATAGGAATATGACAGATAGGGTAATTTTACCCTTTTCTTCGATTTGTTATTGGGGAGAAAATTTAATTTTTATTTCCTTTCTACCATATCTTGTCTGCAGTGCTAATTCTTTTATTTTAATGTGTCTTCCTTTGAAAAGTAATGACCATTGAAATATATGTATTAAATATGTATGTATTATATGTTTCAATGTATGTGTGTGTGTGTGTTTGTGTGTCCACCCAATTTCGATTGATTGATTTGGTGTATTAAGTCCACTTTATGCACAGTAAGGCTAATCGGGACTGGGCCTACAGTTTAAAGTGGGATCCGAACCACTACGTGCCTCCACCGGGTATCGAACCGGGACTCCTTGATTACAAGGCGACGACGCTACCACTGCGCCATCGGGGAAGCCCACCCAATTTCGAGTTGTAGCTGTTGCCTTTGAGTCAAGGGGTCCAGGGTTCAATCCCCGGTGGAGGCGCATAGTAGTTCAGATCCCATTTTAAACAGTTGTGGGTCTAGTCAACTCTTAAAAACAATACCAGTGCCGACCAAACTACGGCCTGCCATGGCATTTTATGTGGTACACCTTAGTACAAAACCTCTAATTTTATAGTGACGTATTATCTTCATTATAAATAAATATAATGTAAAATGTTCCGCGACTAACTGCTCACGGAATTACTGACCTGCATAAAATAAAGTTTGGATAACCCTAATATAGAGGATATCTATCGTACAATTTTGACTGATTGATTTGCTTGATTTTACTTAGCTTTTCTGTCACTTTTAGCTAATTGCAAAGATGAGGATGACACTCACAAACACATGCGAACAGGAACGCAACACAAGCACCACAAAGCCTCACTCGTTAGTCTGCAAGATACAGTCTATGTGGAAGACAGGTTGACATTTGGATGCCTTCCCTTACATCCCGTCCGTCCTACGGGACTGGCCCTTTCTGATCTCCCCGTTGGTGTAGTGATTTGTGATAACGCTGTCGGCTTGTAATCAGGAAGTTCCGGATTCGATCTTCAGGGAAAGCACATCGCACAGTTGTTCAGATTCAACACTTTGAATTGTGGATCCAGTCCCGATTGGCCAATCTGAGCAGAAACTTTGACAACTTTTGCCTGATTTCTATAGTCCGGAACTGCGAACTCGTAAACCAACAACGTGTCGTTCTTGCTTGGAACTGAGCAAGGAACGACGCATTCCTTCAGCGACTGACGTGTCCTGTGTCGTGACTAGCACCAAGAGATTTATCGCCACCGACTCCCGTTTCATATAGCGATCACAAGGAAAAGAACCTTCGGCAAAAAGTCTCCGCGCACCTTCCCCTTCTTCCGTTCAACTCTGGCCGTAAGGAAGCATGCTCCACTATGCCCCTCCCCTCCACGCAGGAGTACGGTGCACAGGAATCGCGGGTCTGCGCAGGCTCTTTTACTTGTGGTTCCACTATATAAGCCTACTCTCTGACTATTATTCATTATTCTTCTGAAGTACAAGTACAACTATTTCGATTAATATTACCAGTGCGTAGTTAGAGATCGGTTAGTTCATTGAACTCTCCAGTTTAACTACTGTCTATTTCTGTGGGAGTATGAAAAGGTTTATTACCCTTAGTACCCATTATTCATCATTCTGAGCTGCTTTGAGGACAACCATGATAGCAATAGACAACCAATCTCGCTATCAAAGGTTCTGGGTTCGATTTCTGGCCTAGGCTGGGTGATTATTTTTTAGTGTCTCCTTATATTCATTCTCATCGTCGCGATTATACGGAAGGGACAGAAACGTTTAAGTTGCTTTGTGCTCGGATAGATTAAACGAGACTGGACCCACAGTTTAAAGGGGATATGAAAGACTGTGCAATGTGCTTCCACAGTGGATCTATCCAGTGCTGGCCGATGAGGGGGGCTGCAGGACTGCAGCCCCACAAACAAATTATATGTTGTTGCCATTAGTGCAAAAATTAAATATGTATACTTCCCCTATTTAATTTTTGCACTAATGACAACAAAATATAATTTGCCACTGGATCTAACCCAAGAAGCTTTGATTGCAATACCAATGCGATGCCACACTTTAATCGGGAAGGACAGAAGAAGAAAAACAACGTAAATGCAGGAGGCTATTTGTTTAATATCAAAAGCAAACCTCATTAATCCATTGCAAATTGCATCCTCAATTCCTCATTACTACGTTAAGTTACTAATACAACTAACATATTCCGTGTAATGTCCTACAGTATTAATGGGTTCAAATCTTGGTAGTTTCCCTGGGCCTGTTTTTCTCGAAAGTTCTGATCGAATGACCACAGCTTATTTGTAATTAATTAATCAAATACGTTCTATTTTAATTGCAGACAAATCAACGAGAAAGATGTCGGAATCGGTCACAGCGGCTTTTGTGCTAGAATGTCTCAATGAGAATATGGCGGAGGTAAGTTGCAGGAAATATAGTGATAAAAAATTAGTGCAATCTCATTTTGGTGAAAACTGAAGTTTCTAAAACCTCGTCCTATCGCTATATTTTACCAATTCTTAATTTTTCCGGACAGCTACATACACCAACGTCTAAAAATTAACTAATCGAGCATTAAAAATGTTATGTAAGACTATCATTAACCACACACGCACCAAAACAACTGTTTGCACGAATAAAAGTGCCTAATCGCAAACTATACGTACAAATTTTAGCATTAAATGATTAATTAAATCCGACTCTCCTCTGAATGGTGTTGCAGGAAAAATAAAAATATAATTTCCCCTGTACGTTGCACAAGCATGCAGGCACATAACTGGATGTGCGGAGTGAAGACGAACAATCAACGTAGGTCATTGTGGAAGTGGTGGAATCTCCACCACATTCAGACTGCCTTTACCCATCAAAGTTCGCCCTTGAAATCCCTTGACGAAGTTGGATGCATTAGGCTTATAATGCTAATAATAAAAGTAATAATAATAATATAATAAAATGGTGTGACTATATTTTATGGTTTTCATTCTGCGAAGGCTCAAAATTAGGGTTGTGCGACTTATGGGTCAATTTAACACATACACACCAGGAGCGTATCCAGAAAGTAAATTTGGGGGGTCCAGCCAGGAGTGCCCATCCCCCAAGGCCAATGGTGCGTGCCCCCTCTACAATAGTACGAGGATATTTTTTTACTATTATTTTATTCTTGGAATAAACATACATTCAATTTCAGAATTGAATGTATGTTGACACTTTTCAGAAGGAGCTTGAAATATTTGGCTGAACTCTTCATCTAAAATTTCCCGAAGTCTCTGAAGCAGTTCTGACGTCTCTTGGGTAAGAAAGAGCAGAGGCTAAATTGTGATGAGAGCTCTAAATACTTTGGTAACTGTACAGTAAAACTGAAAACCTTTTCACAGATAAAGAGTACAATTAAGAAAGTCCCCTTTCAACTGCAGCTAGAAGATCATTTGCTTGGGATGGTTCACTAGGACAGCTCCATTTAACTGAAGTCAGATTCTCAGCTGGTATATCACTACCCAGTGTGAAACTAAAGAAAAACCTTTAATGGGTGTTATTTTCAGAACCCACAAACCGTACACACAGAGAGAATTTTCTATACCTGCCACATCAAGTGTCTCATTGGAAAGTATGCTGAATCCACCATAGTATTTTCAAAAAAAGAAAGGAATTTGGGGGGTCCGGACCCCCTGGATCCACCACCTTGATACACACATACTGTGGATAAAAGATTGCTGAAATAGCCTTCTTCCCTAAAGGTCAGAAAGTTTTCCTGAAACAGTTACCGCCATTCAGTGGTCCATCGTCTGAAAGATGTTGTTGCCAATGGAAACATGGCGATTGACCGCGCTGATGCACGAGTCCTTCAAAAGGGCAAGCGAATAATATCAACATATCATTCAAGCATTCCGAATCCACAAGCTCACCTTTATCGTCTTCTCCGTCCCTTTCATGTGTCGCTGAAGTCGTCCGAATCAAATAGCTCTTATCAATCAAGCGTACATTCGCCACCATCTGATTTGCTCTACCTGATATTGGAAGCATTTATTCGAGGACGGTGCCACTGGAAAATATTATCCATGGTGTATTGTCGACTGTTACATCCGGGTCAGTGCTACTTCAACCTTTTCATCCAATGCGGTGCAGAAATGTTGGGCTACTTCGCAGTCTTGTAAGTGTTTTGATTGATTGATTTAGTTTATTTTACTTCGCGTTTTGTGCCTCTTGGTTAATTTGCGAAGATGGGGATGAGTGATGAAATGATGAAATTGATGAATGGACATTCACAAACAACCAAGCCCGACCGGGATTCGAACCCGGGACCCTTGGCGTCGCAGCGCGATGTGCTAACCACTCGGCCACAGGGTCGGGCTCTTGTACTCTTGTAAGTGTTGAGGTGCTTTAGGTACTGCCATTGAGTGTGAGAACTTTTTCTGTTTTTGTTCTCGTATTTGTATTTTGGTTATTATTTTATGTCGCTTTTCTCCCACTTTTGGTAATCGCGACGATGAGGATGAGTGACCAGATGAAAGTCATGGACGCTCACAAAGAACACCCATGCCCAGGCCGGGAGTCGAACCAAGGAACTTTGAAAGTCGACAACGTAACGCGCTCAGCCACCGAGCCGGCCAAATTTAGGACCCATCTGGCCTATAACCCCCGGGCAGTAGCGTCAACTTCAAATAATATTTGGGAGGGTTGATACTAACGTTATATCTATCCCCCTGGAGGGATTTTGAGTTGGAAATACCTTGTCCTCCCGCTCCGAAAGTCAGAGTACAAATGTATGGATATTTTCAAATATAATTTTAAAATATAAAGTCAATAATGCCATTATCTCGGTTTTAAAACCTAAAATCAATAAATAATGTAATTATTAAAATGTCTATCTCACGTAAGAGCAGAATTGAAATACATTTAATTTTGCAAAATCACATTGATGTAGATACTTTTCTAATCAATATTGTATTTAGGTAATAAATACCGTTACTGATGTGGCTGTTCATAGGTTAACCTAAAGGGGATTGTGAGATCAGAATCCCCCTTTGGAGTTCATTTTACTGAAAAATAGGACAATATAATTATTTCGCTTCATATTCCTATGTATAATTGCAAAAATAAAGCTTTTTTTCAGCAGTCGAATACTACTATTATTTTTTACGTGTGCCTATGATCATGTTTCTCTTTGCAGGTCCGCAAGATCCTGGAAAAGTGCGATCTTCTGATCCATAAACCCAACTTGACTAATGAGGAGGTAAAGAAAATTTTATCTTTCATCAATGAAGCATGCAAATAGTTACAAATTTGATTGATTTTTTACTTTTACAACCAGATATGAAAGTTTTATGAACAAAATTTACTTTAATCATCGACTTAAATTTGCTAATCGTGACTAGACATTGCAGTTTGAAGTGTGGTCTGGACCTTGAAATACACTACCAGCAACTCATTAATTACAGGAATTTAGCGTTAACCCCAATGAGATCTTTAAGATCGCTAATATTGAATCTATATATTTGATTTATTTTAGGACTTTTTCTATCATTGCAACTGCGTAAGTCTATTTTACAAAGTAGACAAAAATACTTCAAAGTTCGTTAAATGATTACTGAGAAAACGCATAGCCATCAAGTACGTTAAACATGTCCGCATCATACAACAGCATTATGGCACGTGTAATCATTCAAGTAACTATAGTGTCAATTAAGGATTTTACTATGTAAGGAGACTTATCTCTCGAGGTAGTTTTTACGACCTTATTTCAAAATGGCGGGGAAAGGTATTGCATACTTCCTTACCGTGGTCTGATATGAGTGCTTCATGTTTAGTTTCCAAAGCATTGAGCTTCAGAGGGTGATTTACCGAATGACGCTGTCCCTTGTGTGTACGATGTTTACCACTCTGTTGTGCGTCAATTGACACAAATGTGGTGACTCCAGTAAAGTGCATAAACTGGCAATAGCGCATTTTGGTGGGTGCATCAAAATACACGCATAAATGCAAAAAAGGGTCAATTCCTCAGCCGCTGTCCGGTGTTATGCACAAGAAATGCATCAATTGAGAATATCAGACACGATAACTTCAATGAAATGATAATTACAAGTTTAACAGTGTCAATTCAATCATCAAAAGTGCATCAATCTCAATTTGACGCATTTCGAGATCTGTATGTGATATGGAAAAATAAGCTATTATGTCATTAATTAAACAGCCGTAACTGTGTTATTTTCTAACTAAATGCCATACTTCATGCATCAAATTAAAAGTTGTAGAGTATTTTTTTAAAGTTGTTGAACACGTTGTCCAATTAAACAAGGCAACCTCGAAGCAAAATGTGTAGAGAAACTCCGTAGCGCTTTCAGAGCAAGAAGTATATTATGAAAGCATCTCATAGCAATAAGTATAATCATTGTGTAAGGTAAATGACTTCTTACATTAGTGGGATAAAACGTTTATCTAGTTGATTTCGATTATTTTTTGATCACATTCAATTTAATTTTTTTTTTCATGCTTGATCCCTTTTCAAAGTCATTTCTGCTTTCCAAACCTTGTAGGACGGCCAGATGCTGAAGCACCCAAGCCTCTACTACATCCACCCTGGTCTTTGTAAGAAGATAAAATAATGTAATCAGAATTCCCATCAAAACCAGAAGGAAAATTCATACGACTCATTCATTGCTAATTTCTTGTATTTTGTGTTCTTCATTACGATTTTTTAATAATTTAATTTTTCTACATAGAAACAACAACTTGAAGCTCTGATGGAAGAAGCTCACAATCTACTAATGTCCAACTTGCAGCTTGCCATCGATATTTCTGAAACTGAATCCTGTAAGTATCATTTATACGTATTTCAGTGCTGCAATTCAACCCGTTCAAAAAAAAAATCTCTCGTTCTTTATCATATCATCGACCAATTATCCAGTTTTGCAATTCGTGCCTTTCATTTTTGTACTTGCAATAGACGCAAATTTACTAGCGACGTTAGTTATAATCTCGTAAAGGGGGGGGGGGCCAAAATCATGACACTCACCTGGGCCTCCAACGTTTTAGTTACAACAATTTTATGACATACAAGGTAGGATCGTAGTTTGGGACGGAAGTATGCTAGGCGCCGAAAGTTTGGGGAAGAGGGGGCTTCGTAATGGGTGCCCGCCCCCTCCGAGAGAACGTCTATAATCTGCCAATGAGGCTCCCTGAAGACTACACACACAGTACAACCAAATATTTCTTCACCAAGTCTTCAATTTCCCAGAAAACCTGTTTGTTTGTCTTTTTTTTTTTCAGAAAAATGGGGTTCCTTAACAGTGTTTCTGACAGCAAGCAACTGACTTTGAAGAGTATCAATTGTTTAATTGAGTTGGTGTTTTAAGTCAACTTTACGCACAGTAAGGCTAATCGGGACTGTTAGTTAAGTTGGTGTTTTAAGTCCACTTTATGCACAGTAAGGCTAATTGGGACTGGACCTACATTTTAAAGTGGGATCCAAACCACTATGTGCCTCCACTGGGTATCGAACCCGGGATCCCTTGATTACAAGGCGACGACGATGCCACTGCGCCATCGGGGAGGCTCTTGAAGAGTATCAAAATTACATTTCAAAACTGATTTATTTCCATTTTACCATTCACGTCAAATATTTTAATCGCCATTCGTATAATTTTCTCTCTCAAGGCAAAAATTTCAATTTTTCAGAACAATTAACTCGCTTTACTAACTTCACTAATATTACTAAACTTCTATACTGTTTGATTAAAAATTATAACAATGCACTTTAATTACTAAGATCAACTAAATAATAAAATATTTTATTTGTATTTAAAATACAAGCGAATATACGCAAATTTAGCTATATTTCATTTCTACTTGTGTACAGATTTCGCTGGAATATTTCAAATAGATACATTAGAACCTGTATTTTGCCACGCCTGCACTTGAAATATGGAGAAACAGGGGGGAATTCCCCCACCAACGATCTTGTCATGAAATTTCCCTCCCCCCAACGAACTTTTCTGGAGAGGACAGTTCTTTTTCTAACAACGAACATAAACAATTAGTTTGAGAGTCGAATATACTTTGCTGGAATATCGAAAATATATCGACACAAAGAACGGACAATACAGAGCCTCGTCTCTAAGGACACTGAACTGAACCCAGAACACAGAAATTAGTCCGACTTGTTATTTCTTTTCCATTTCTCATTGCTTTTCACCAGCCACCGCAAACTATACAAATATTTATGAAACACCTAATAGCATTAAATAGATGTGGATTTTATATAGGAAGCTATTATCTTCTTAATGCCTCTTAACTTTTGACCCTCCCCAATAGTCACTCAAAGTACTGTTCATAGCATTGGTAGTACATTAAAATCTTCAATTAGCAATCGAATTTAAAATGAAGGACAGTCGATATAATATATTGTATATTTTATAATATAATTTGATTATTAAATAATTGTCACATATTTAATTAAATATATATATATATATATATATATATATATCGCATTGTTGTGTGTGTCTGCCTTCTCCTCCCCCCAGCAATCTGCAGTGATTTCGCACCCTGTGGAGAAACGCAACACATAAAATTTACTGACTTCTTTACGCTTTCTCTACAATGTTCATCGTTTTTGTGTCATAAGGATTCATTTTCATTATCGCCTGGAAACAGAGTAAACAATGTTGTTTCTTCAGAAAAGGCAATGATTTCAGAAAATTCCCCCTTCGTTTCAAATTGCATCAGAATATCCCTACGCGGAGGGAAATTTTCTTCCTTGCCTTCTCCTTCGATGCAACACTGATCGTTATCAGCTGCTTTCCGTGCACTGCTTTGATCAAGGCCATTCCGAGTCCAGTGACCCAAATCTCCTGCCTTCCGTAAGGGAATGTTTCCAACTTGATTCTGTCTTCCGCCGCAAGATGGTGCAAGTGGCTGCAAATGCAAACGGAGAACGAACATGGTTGAAGCTGGTGTGGTGCGGGTCACGGGGGGGGGGGAGGCTACAGCCTAGGAGCCGCAAGTACAGGGGGGCGCAAAAGCGAGTCGCAGAAGTGACAAAAGCCATCGACTATTAAAATTCCTTAATATTGTGATAATAGCACAATTATCAACAGCATGTCAAGTCATTTTAATGGCTTATTT
Organism: Lepisma saccharinum; assembly: GCF_977018435.1. Taxonomy (NCBI): domain Eukaryota; kingdom Metazoa; phylum Arthropoda; class Insecta; order Zygentoma; family Lepismatidae; genus Lepisma; species Lepisma saccharinum. The sequence goes on along the minus strand of NC_139230.1, from coordinate 176,831,161 downwards.
CATGAAAGTTTAATGAATAAATTTTAATCAGATGTGTCTATATTTTAAAATTTGCAAGTATTATTAACACAGAGCATGCAATTAGTGGAGGTGCAATACCATGATGATAAAACTGTTATTATTATTATTAATAATAATAATAATATCGGCATGGCTCAAAACAAAAGATAGCCTAGGGGCCCAAATTTTATAAATCCCCTGGGGACACCCAACAGTAATCCAGATGGGGATGAGTGCTGATATGATGAACTTGATGAATAGACACTCACAAAGAACGCCCAGGCCAGAATTCGAACCAGGGACCAATAGCATCATAGCGTGCTGTGCTAACTGCTAACCACTCCGCCACGGAGGTCGGCTATTGTTTTCGAAATTGCAGCCCGCACACTCACAGGTACGTCCCTGGAAATATATTTCTAGGGGCGGGTCTGAACCAAATGTCTCAGAAATAATAATAATACATGTTTAAATTAATACGTTAATATAATTTAGAGCCCTATTCATTATATGTTAATTAATTTTGTATTTTATTGTTACATGAATATGTAAAAAGACGGTATAAGAATAGAGATACAACAGCAGGTATACATTATCTAGCTTACGTGAAATTAAGATTGCTAAAATGTGTATAAAAACAACGGTTCTGGCAAGGAAATTAATGTAAAAAATACAAGAATTGAATATTTATTGAATTGCAAAAAAGGATGTTAGACCCAGTTGATGAAAGTAAAGTTCCTGATTAATATTTTAAGCATTTATAAAAGTATAATAATAATAATAATAATAATAATAATCCGTGGCTCGACAGCCCTCGAAGGGCCTTGGCCTATCACCCAACTGCCAGTCTCCCTCCCACAATCCTACCTAGAGACGTGGAGTTCTTCAACCGGTAATGGGGTGACGTGGGGTCTGCACGTGGAACCCTCAGCCGTTAGATGAGATTTCCGAGATCGGATTACGCTATTCACCCGTAGCTCCCCCAATTTCCTCACGGTGGTGGGTCGCAACCGGTACTATACACAGGCCAAAAAACCAAGAAATTGAACCCAAACCGTCCCGCAGTCTGAGCCCAAAGCACAGCCCCTTATAAAAGTATTAGGGTGCGTAAATTTTCTTTGGTAGGCTACTGTCATTCAAGGCCTTATGATCTCAATATAATCCTTGCCTTCCAGCAGAGGTCCTAGGGAGGTGTAACTCGGTCATTCACCAGAGGATCTGCGCCGGATAAAAATACAAATGTCATTGCTTGTGTTTCGCTTATTAGGAGTTTATTAGACTCTGGTGCTTCCAATTAAGCAACTGGCTTCATGGCTTGTTTTGACATGCTTAAAAATATCCAAAATTACCGAAATCATATTGTAAACAAAGTAATATAGTAAAACTTCGTTAATCCGGACCCCGATAAGCCGGACTTCGCTTAATCCGGACAGGCAAAAGGTCAAAGAAAAAGCAGAATGCAAGGTTTTAAATGTGGCTAGAAGTCAACAAGAGAACTTCCCAAAGAAAAGGCAGTCAACCACTGATGAAATTCTGTTTCCCGCAGACTTTGCACTGTACTGTATAGTGTATTTAGGTCTATGTCCTTTAAATACATCCAAATAAACGTGTTTTGTTGCTATAAACGGAGTTTTAATGCACTCTATTGTTCTTTTAAGTTATTTCAGTTAATCCGGACTTTCGTTAAATCGGTCAACTTATCCCCCCATTAGTCCGGATTAACGAGGTTTTACTGTACATGAAAATCGTGTTCAAGTATTTCAATCAAAAATAGTTAATGTGCACTGTTCGTATTGACTTCTGTCATTAATATTTTATGTTTATGCAGCGGCAGGCAACGTCCCGTCTGGTGTTGCTTGATGCTATATTTAGTTAAGCGAAGCCTTCGGTCTGTACTGCTTCAGGCTAAGGAAGTGGAGTTACTTTCCTTCACCAGAACACATCTCGGCGAGCAAAAGAGCAACAGGAAACGTACTTAAACAAGATAATATTCCTAAACCATGCAACATTTGTCATTTTAGTGGGGGTACGGAGGGTTAAGCTATTTCCTGCTCATAAAAAAATGTTGATGGAAATTTCTAGAGCATGTACTTACCTGCCAGCCATAGTCACTCCTTACTGAAGGTCCTCCATTTCTGAGTAAGGACTGCCTTCACGGATTTTTTCCGTTTCATTTACAAGTACACCCCAGCACTTCACTACTGTCAATAACTATCGATAACTTCACTAGAACGATACCGGAACGTCTTAAACATGCAATCTGTGGTCCTAAAGGGTATAATAGACCATTTTTAAACACCACACCTGTACTACACTCATGTAACCACGCGACTTGACTAAACCAAAGAAGATAAGAGAGCAACGAAGGGGAAAAGGTTTGTGTGTGAATGAGTTACTATGGCAGTGTTGCCAGTTGATGAACATTTTATAAGAATACTGATTATGAGTCGTTCACCTGATGTATATGTATGTATACTCTGTCCCAGCTATCTCTGGAGCAGGTGAACGAAAACAAGTCTCTGTGAAGTAGTGACGCGAGACGGCTCCACCAATGAACACACGAGGGGAACGGGATTGCGTGGAAAGGGGAGCGACTGCAGTTACCAGCCTTCCCAGCAGCGTGTATGCTTCGCTCTGCCCACTCGATTGCCCCCCTTTCTCTGCCGCTATGAGCGGCCTTGTTCCAGAGATAGCTGGGATGGGACAGGGTATAACGACACACCAAAGGGAAACATATCGTCGTTTCACACAGGATTCGAACCTAGAACTGTCAGCTTCTACATAAATGTAGAATACGAGGAATATGGTTTTGGATTGGCAACAATATGTATATTTGCATTTTTTTTTTTTCTAGCGCTGTGCTTCTTTGGGCCAGTCGTCAGGAATAAGAATCATTTGGTGCAATTGGTGAAGGAATAAATTGACACAAATACCCACAAATTACACAAATATGCCCAGAATCAAACCGGAAACGTTTGAAATAGTAATAGGAAATATAGCACTCAACGCGCCAGGCGAATGCACTTCTACACTTTACTTTTCTGTCCACTACTCTTCGCTGGTGCCTTCATCATAAGAACTTCTCAAAATATCGTTTTATGTTCATAAATGTTCGTGTATCCATGTACTTATTTATTTCGTTAAGATAAATTATTAGTTTTATTCTTATCTGTAAAAAAGGTGCTGGTACGGCGTTCCCTTGCGTACAGACAGAAAAAGCAATATCATTTTTCTGTTAGGTATTCGTTTTTTCTTACTACATTACTCACTGTGAGTTTCTGAAAGCATGACGGTCAAATGTTAGTGAGCATTACAGAGTATATATGTGTTGACTACTGCCAACACTGCCTAACGCTTCTTGGCCGTGTCAGAAAGCCATAGGTGTGGTGCGTTCTGTAGTTTCGACCATGTGATCTGGGGCAGTGTTTCCACAATATGATGGCACAATTTCCCTCTGTAAGGGACAAACTTTCCCCTTTTCGAGTATTTTTTCCCTTCAACTAAAAAATCAGGGTATAATAATAATAATAATAGTAGTAGTAGTAGTATATTTTAAGCAGTGGCGAAGCGTGACATATTCACGTAGTCATCGCAAGATTTGCTAAACGTCAGGGTCGATCTTTCAACGCGGTGGAGGGAGGGATATTTCTATGCGATAAACGCCAAGGTCATTGCCTATTCATTGCCTAAAAGTCCATACCACATATCTTACGTCTACAAAATACATAATTCTATCTCATACGATGATTTTGATTTGATTTGATTTGCTTTATTTTACTTGGCTTTTTGTACCACTTTTGGCAAATTTGCGAAGATGGGGATGAGTGATGATATGATGAAATTGATGAATGGACACTCACAAATATCCATGCCCAGGCCAGGATTCGAACCCGGGATCCCTGGCGTCGTAGCGAGATGTGCTAACCACTTCGCCACAGAGGTCAGCCCCTTACGATGAGAATTATTAAATATTATTATATTGTTCAATAGGTATGTGTTTTTCCTCTTAACAAGTGGAAATAGCAGACATTCGCAGTGGCGTTCCCAGGATTTTCGAAAGGGAGGATTACGTGTACTTTTGTTTTAGTAATCATTCATTATTTTGCCATCTTTATCTACCTTTAACGGTCTTATTTTTATATTGAGCCTAAGCAGGACACGCCACTGGGCACTCGGAAGAAACTTGATGACTCCAGAGAAACCCTGCCGTGTTACTGTAAACATGGGGATGGGGGCTGAAAAAAGGCCTGTTATGACCCAGACCTTCAAGAGTGGGGGAAAGTTGTTGTTGTTGGACCTTGTCGTAGGGTCTGCCTGTTCGGAAGCGTTCGGATGTTCTCGACACCGGCAGAGACCAGAGATATTCGCACCATTCTGCGATGAGCTGAGCCGTTCAACACCATTGCCTTCAATAGGAATCTTGGCGGGAGGGTTCGGTGCGAGGGGTAGTATCGGGCCCTCTTTTCGATACGCTAAACTTTAGCGAATCTCTTGCGTATTTCGAGATGTTCCATGCTGTCGCTTGACTTATTTCGTACAAATATGCGAATATCCTGACTTATTACTTTTATTTTTTTTAAATTCTTCTCTAAAATATTTAAAATGCAATATTTTAAACATTTTGCTTAGTCATCGCCGCATCCCCCGCTGACCTCTGATTTTAAGTGCTGATAATAAATAAATAATAATAATGTTTATGTTTATGACAGAATATGGAAATAGAATCTAATATATGTTTTGTTCAGTCTGATATTTTCAAATTTCCCTGAAATATTGGTATTTTTAATCGCGAAGTTCCATTTTCCCTTTTGGCTTAAAATTCGGTCAGAATTTCCCTCCAAAAAGGGAAATTTCCCTTCATGTAGCAACACTGATCTGGGGTCATTCGGACCAGTGCATAGTGATCCAGAATGCCAAAAAAGTCGGCCAAAATAGAAATTTTGACTTTTCGGCAATGGGACAAAACACGACCACTTCTGTAAACAATTAAATGGGGCATGAAACTGCCATATAAATTTTTCTCTAAATTGATTATTTGTTCTTGTTTTCGGGCCTTAAAATGGCGGTTCGTGAAAATGGAATTTTCAGACTATATTTTGCATTTATTTTTAAGACTTGTTGTAGCAATTATTTTTTCGCCGGACAATATAATTATGCTAGGTAGACTCACAACTACTCCGTAATGCACAGAAAGAGAACACATATTTGAATTACAATAAAATATAATGTTTTTATTTTTGACTTGAAAATACAAAAGTTATCGTGAGTTAAAATAGCTTTCGCCTCTATTTCCCGCGACGATTTCTAAAGCAAAGGATACTTTAAATTATTGCAAAAAAGGCACGGGAGAAAAGTTTTGCTACCTTTTGCTATTTTTGACAAATTTAGCTTATTTGTGAACGTGTGCTCCGTTGTTAATGGGTCAGCTGGCAACCCTGAATGAAACTGTCAAGATTGCGCGCGCTAGGGGAATGGGTCGTCTCCGATTTCACTTATAGCTGATGCTTAATACATATAAAAGTAGTGCAGTGTAACAGAAATTTATTCAAACGACCCAAACAAACCCTAACACCTCCCAAAACTTTCATCAACACCCTCCCTAAATTTTCCCCAAAGACTTGGCTGTGTAAATATTACCCAGAAGCAAAATTACTCCATAAATCCGAGTTATAATTACATTAAAGCATTTGATTAACAATACGTTTATTGGTTAAACTAATTTTATTAATTTTGAACATCTTTATTGTAAACTGCTCACAAAAAGTTTTGCATCACCAACAGAAACTGTATTCCTGGAAAGAAAATAAACATACAATTGCTCAATCAGTACAAGAAAGAAGAAAACGTGGAAAACATGGGAACGTTCACACTAATCCAAAAAAAAAAAAAAAGACACACTGCTGAAGTAGCAAAGAGAAACAAATGGCACAACAATGCTATCTGCCTATTTGTTATGTCAGACAGGATGTTTACCACCTGGTATGTCCCCCTCGAGCTGCAATGAGGTCTTCAACACGCCGGGGCATGCTCGCAATGAGATGATCAAGGTCATCATGTGGTAAACGATCCCATTCCTCCTGTGCTGCCAAAAGAAGCTCACGTGGAGAGTCTGGGAGCACAGGACGGTGTGCCATTGCATTTCTCAACATGGCCCAAGCATGCTCGATACAATTCATGTCTGGGTTTCCTGGCGGCCAGAGCATTCTGTTAATATGGGCCTGCTGCAGATAATCTTGCACCACCCCTGCACGATGTGGTCGGGCATTATCATCCATGAACACAAGAGTTGGACCAATGTTCCGACGGTATGGTTCCACAGTTGTTTGTAGGCTATCTCTGATGTAACGCTGTCCTGTCAGTGTCCCTTGAATTGCAATTAGGGGCGTTCGGTGGCCGTGCATAATTCCTGCCCAAACCATAATGCCACCTCCTTGGAATGGATGAACAGGTTGCACATGACGAAGTCTCTCCCGCGGTCCTTCGCCTCTCCACACTCTCACACGTCTCGAATCAGGCCTCAGACAAAGCCTACATTCATCTGTAAAGAGTACACACGACCAATCTGCAGGTCCCCAATGCACATGTTCGCGTGCCCACACGAAACGATCACGCTGTTGGTTTGCACTTAGAGGTTGCCGACGCATGGGTCTTCGGCAACGTAAGCCTCTTGCTCGCAGTCTATTGCGAACAGTCTGGGTCTAAACACGTACGCCTGAGGCTTGTTGGAGGTCATTTCGCAACTCATTTGCGGTCCTGGTATTATGCAGCAGGGCTGTGATTCCTAGCAAACGGTCCTGGGCTGGTGTTGTTACCCGTGGTCGACCTGAACGGTGGCGATCTGCTACTGTCCCACTGTCTGTGTACCTTCTCCATGTTCTGCTGACATCGCTCTGTGCGATTCCCATCGTCGCGGCTATCGCCCGTTGTGACATCCCACTCTGCACGAAGGCGATAACCCTTGCCCGATCGAACTTCGATATTGTACGCCTGGGCATGTCTACAACGCACCTTCACTACTTGAGTCTCTCTACGTAAGTGGGAGATATAGCCTTGTCCATTACCACCCACAATACTGAGATGTTCGAACACACAAATATGCTCAGCTGGTCGTGGCTGTCGTCTGAAGAGCGAGTTTTTGCGGGGTTGAATGGGTATCTTGCACAGCACAGTTTGCTTTCTCACAGCTGGCCCAGTGGTACATGTTGCGATTGTTCTTTCTATCATTTCTTGGGTGATGCAAAACTTTTTGTGAGCAGTTTATTTCACAATTGATAAAAATGATAGAAAAGATCATGTTTAAATACCAAGTTGAAAGGCAGGAGCGCACGTGTGGGTGAAATTTACAGGCGATGTTTCTACGGCCCTGTAAGGTGAACTGACGAAGCCTCATAGCTAATTCAAGGTCTTGGCTCATGACATTCGAAAGTGTTTACTGGAAAGGTCCTGAAAAGGGTCGCCTCAGGCACACTCATCGGTAAAGATGAAGGAAATATTTCAAAATCTTTTGGGTCATTTTTACCCATTGACGTGTCCATGCGGGTTAATAGTGATGGTGTGTCATAGAAATCCACGAAACATTATTCCTGAAAAATCTGATGAAGGTAGAAATTATCAGATTAATCATTTGATTAATTTGTGTTTGATTCTATAAATTTTGAAAATATCGCTTAAGGACTCGTGATGCTGCAAAAAAGTATTTTAAGGATATGAAAACTGTTGTCGAAGAGATCATTTTCTTAAAAATAATTTCAATTGACTTTTAAAAAAATGTGGTTGCTTTTTCTTCACCCTATGCAATTTCAAAAGCAGATTATCAGTTTTGAAGAAAGTAGCGACAGAAATAGCTAATAGGCGATAAACTGAAAAGCTTCGCCGGGAAAATACGTCTAAGGAACTCGCATTCATCACCAAAGGATATTTAAAGGAAGAAGATAGGAAGTGCTTTGATAGGAAGCCTGTCTTCCTCGCTTTCAACATTTATTGTACATAAATTCAATTTAACGATACTTCTCAAATTTGTCCTTACTATTATTATTATTATTATTTTATTACTATCATTATAATCCTTATTTTTGTTATTATCTAATCTATTTCTGGAAATGGATTTGGGGCTTCCAAGTGTATTGTTTAGTTTTACTGTGGTTTCAAGTGTGTACTGAAATAGGTCACAATTATACTTTTGGTATAAAAATCAAAATAATCAATCTCATGTGAATTCTGTGGACCCAAAGTGTGAATTATTCCTTAAAATTGCTAATTTACACATTTGTATTGATTTAAGGATCAAATAGCGAGCCCCTGATGATTTTTGCCTGGTTTTTTCTCATTCCGGATCACTGTGCAGTGATGGTAACCCATTTGTGTACATTTTCACTTCCAGAAGTCAAAATTTTCCCTTCTTTTCACAAAATTCCCTCCATTCACTGAACTCTTCCAGATCTGGCGTATATTTGTTGATTTTATTCATTCATAGTTATTACCGAAAAGATAAAATGCACTTACGAGTTCCATTTTACCCAGTGCTCGAAGTGTGTGTGTCTGGAGGCGGTCGTGAGGGGATGTTTAGTCGAGTTTGAGGATAAGTAGGCAGTGGTGTGCCCAAGGAGGTATTGTTGCGGGTGCAAATCGTAACACCCCTCTTTGGTACAGTTCCTGAATAAAGAACTTTAAAATCAAAAAAAAATATGACAAAATCAGGGTTGACTACTGAAAAAAGTGTTAGTGTACGTAACCCCCCCCCCCCCCCGTTTTTCGAAAATCCTGCGCAAGCCTCTGTAGATGGGGTCAGGGGTATATCCAGAATTTTTCATTTGGGGGATGTAAGTAGGTATATTTAGAACCAAAATGACCATAAATTGGTCCTTCGTGAAATATTTGAGAAGGGTGTTGACGACATTTTGTGGGTGTGTGGATGTTGATGAGGTATGATTCAACGTGGAGACAATGAAACTGGTACGTGGATGCAGGTGGCATAGTGCTCGACATGGAGGGACGTGGAAGATGCTATCCCCCCAGATAAGAACATTTTCAGGATGCATCCTCCAGCTAGAATAATTTACATAAGCATCCCCGGCCTACTACATTGTATCCGTGATAATCCATACAAGCATCTCCCCAAACATTCCGAAACCCGACAAAACATCGCCCAGCTAGGTATTTCCACTTCGAACACTGGATGGCATGCAGGAAATATGAGTAAATAAAGACTAATATACTTTCCTATTTTCAGAATGCATCCAATAAAGCGTCTCCTTGAATCATTGGACATCCACATGTCTTCGAAGGAATTAATATAAAATTTAAGTCTACAAATCACAATATCCTAATAATTGGTATTAGGTTTAACCTCCATAATGGCGCTCCAACCTAAAAAATATGTGTGTGTGTGTGTGGAGTGTAAATGCATTGTGGACTGTGTGGATTAGAGAGACATTCAAATTTGCAACGAAAAAAAAATGAGAAAAAATAAGCAGCCGACGTGAAATAAAAAATACAACTCCGAGTTTTCTGAACATGGATTGATTGTGTTAACACCATTCAAACTAACAATGTAAATAAAGAAATACAAAATGTGTCAAATTATTTCTCATTTCATTATTGATTCCTGGCCAGTTGAAAAGTAAATGGTTCAATGAAAGTCACGGGACAAATATGTGTACGTTCAGGGCATAATATGCAGCAACAATATATGAAGCTAAGGGTAGAAGCTTGGTGAATGTATGACACTGAATTTACGTATGAGGCTTGCCACAACATCCAACATCGTCTCTGGTATTTTGTAAAGTGATTGGTGTCAAAGGAAGACCTGCCACGCCTCAAGTTCTATTTTGAACATTGGTTTGAAATAGTTCAATTCGATGATGTTGAGGTGAACTGAATGGGGTTTTCAGCAGCCTCGATGAACGAGCAGGTAGAGTGGTCGACTCATGCTCGCGCTATCGAAGGTTCCGGATTCGAGTCCAGGTCAGTGCAAGGGTCTTCCTTTGCGATCGCCCCATCAATATTCGACACAATTAACATAAAGAGGCACAAAAATGACGTAAAATAAGGAAAAATACAGATCGGGTTCATAATACGCGCGGCACTTCTACATAATTTCTACAATATCCCGAAGCTTCGAGAGTATGTCCTGGAATTCCTCCTCCCCATATTGGAAAATTATCAAATACTACACCTTGTAATCAAGGGGTACCCGGTTCGATTCCCGTTGGAGGCACATAGTGGTTCTGATTCCACTTTAAGCTGTAGGTCCAGTCCCGATTAACCATTCTGTGTATAAAGTGGACTTAGAAACAAAAACTCAAAACTCAAACCCCTCAAAACTTACACTGCTCATATCTTTAAAGTTCCCTCTAATACTCACCATTCCCTTAATTCACCTGAAATTCTTACTGAATTTCTCTGTACGAAGAAAATTTTCCTTCATATGGCAACACTGACTGAAAACGCTTCCGCTCCTTTTCTCTGTTTTACAGTAGGAAAAAACCTTGAACTTGAACCATTCCAAAAATAACTTGATGGTGCTGATCCACCGGTGGCCGGGGTAACGACCTGTTGCCCAACAGCACCGGGGAAAACAAAGGAGAGGAGAAGCACCCGGAGGGGACATAGGGGAACAGGAGGTATAGCAGGGTGCCAAATCCCGGAGAGGACAGGGGGAATTTCCCCCCACCAACGATGTTGTCCTAAAATCCCCCACCAAACTTTTCCCGGGGAAGAGATTTTGTTCTAACAACGAAGACAAACAATTCGTTTTGAAATCAAATAGGCTTTATTGGAGTAATATCGAAAACACACGCAAAGAACGAACAACAAAAAGCCTCATCTCTAAGGACACTGAACCCAGAAATCTCCAGAACACAGAAATTAGTCCAAATTGTTATTTCTTCATTTCTCATGGCTTTTCGTCATATGAATTTCATGAAAAAGTCTAACAAAAGTGAGTTCGGTGGTATATCGAAAAGAAATGGCGTCGTAAAATTGTGATTAATGATAGTAAGGTCCATTAACACTAAAATTAAACACCAAGTCCGTGTGACAACCACCTTTGACAGCCCAGTCCTCTGGATCGGCTTTCTGTCGACTGACATTTTCAGTGCACAGAGTCCCATCGCCGCTTTATTACACATTTCTTTCTATTTATTATAATCTGAAGTAGATTTCCAATTGAGCTTGTGACGCAAGGAGTCCTGGGTTCGAATCCCGGCCTGGGCATGGTCGTTTGTCAATGTCCATTCATCAATTTCATCATATCTTACTCAGTCCCATCGTCGCAAATTAGCCAAAAGTGGCACAAATGGGAAGTAAAATAAAGCAAATCAATCAAAGAAACTGAGCTTGTGATGTCGGGTCAGCATCGACAATCTAGAGGTTCAGTTCAACACCCAATAATTAAATAGTAAGTGTGCTTGAATGTATTAGTCACTACTAATATAGTAATAGTGGGCAATTTTGTGAGATTTTTCCGTTGGAAAAAGGGTGGTAGCTTTTGGAGATGAAGTCCCATGCATCTCCAACTCCAAAAGAGGAATTCCCCCAAACAGTATATACACATATATAATTTATATATATATATATATATATATATATATATATATATATCGTCGAATGAGTACCAAAGGGACGTACGAGGAACACTAATAATGCGGTTTTTAGTTTTCTTTAAATAAACTTCTCTTAAGAGCTCCATTTGGAATCTACTTCTAATCAGTAGCAGTAAGGTGGAGTAAATTTACAATTTACTTTTTAAGTGCATGTCAGACATATTCCTAAGAATACTCCTCTTTTTTGTAAATTTAATAAGTTGGAGTTAGGCCCCTCTTTCTTCCACACGACGATATGTAAACCTAATTGTATATTCTTTTAACCCTAGAAAACTAACGTATCGTAAAACCTACGATCCAAGATGACCATATTTCACCGTACACCCCTTAGCCGGTGGGCAATGGACTTGTTCGCTCAGTTCTGCGCACTATGTTGCGTTTTGTGTCGGTTTATGGCAGACTCAGTTGTCAACCGACCGCCGGTATAGTTGTTTTCAGAATGCGCTTGTACGTTTGACGACACGTTAGCTTCTCAGCCTGGATTTTTGCTGGAAACCTTTTTTGCGAACTTTTAATTTATTTCATTATAGTGTATAGTGAAGTTTTTATTGAGGGTTATATTTTGATTGAATTATTTATAAGCACCAAAAATGAATCCACAAAAACAGCCACGCACAATCTGCGGAATTTGTCCATCGGCAAAGAAGAGGATGGCGTCATTGTACTGCTGCCGCTGCAACAAGACGATCTGTGGGGAGCATCGGGGAAAATGCTGTGTGCACTGCACTGATGAACTTTTAAACAGATTTTTGGTAACTAAAATGTTTGTCAAGGTATATTCTAAAAAGTCATGTTCATTAAAATTCAATTTTTTAAAAACCTATTGGTTGTCATAGTTTTTTTAACCCCCTCGTAAATTTTACGATACGTTAGCTTTAACGAAACTTTTCATACACGTGAGCTTTCTAGGGTTAAGATTGTGTCAAGCAAGAAATACAAAAGATCATGGACCACATATTTGGCCGTTGAACTAAACTAAAATATTTCCAAATTCCAATTTCTCATGTTATTTATCAGCGATTCACACCATCCTGGTTTAGTTTAGGTCCCAGAAACTACTATATACAGTGAAATATATATATATATAAGTGTATAAAAAAATGGGAAGGCAGAGTATTGGGGTAAAAGTTAATTCCTTGAACAACTAGGGGATGAGGGTCTAGTACGTATGTCCACCCCTCGACCGAAGCATGTGTTCACTTGATCTGCTAACAAAAATTACGGATTTCTTCGTGCAGGCTCAAACGCAATCTCAACACATGTCTTTCGCAACAGGGGTTGGACAAAGTAATATGAACACCCGATTAGATGAGCCTCATTTTCGGAGTGGAGTGCTGACTTCACTGGCACGCACGGAACGTGTCTTTTAATTTCTCCGTGTCCTATGATCCCTTTGCTAGAGGTATGAGCCACCAGTAGGCCTGTGAACGGCTTCGTGTTGTGTTGCGCTACCATTATGTCTGACCTTACAGACTTCCAACGAGGGCAAATTGTTGGTGCATCCGTAACAACGGCCGCAAAGTTAGTAGCGGTATCGCGCAGTGCCAATCATTTGTCGTGGGAGGGGGGTGGGGAGTTCAGTTTGAAATACGAAAACCACTATTCCAATTCCCCATAACAATAAATAACACATATTTTAAATCGAAATAATATCCCACATTTTAACTACACACACGCACAGCTCGTAATGCAAAAACTGATCAGATGCCATTGATGGATTAACTTTGCAGTTATGATAAATAAAATACATGCATGACCTGGAGTGTTGCTAACGAAATGAGACACAATACGGAGCAGGCCTTCTTGAAATTCGAGACGAGACTGGATACCTCTCTCATCAAGAGACAAGACAAGACGGCTGGCTGGCACAGTCTAGATATCTCCTGTTTCCTGTGGGAAAAAATGTTAAAGACTGGGCAGTTTAAGAAAATATTGTAAACTGTTCGAAGAATATTGCGGGCTTTGCTTTTAATAAAATGTATTATTTCTTTATCCTTTTAAAAGTTCATGTGTTTTTAACTCCCTAGAAACATTTTATAAAGCTTTTATTATAGAAAGATATATTTATCAATAGTAAGAGCAGGAGATACTTTTCTTTGTGTAATGAGCTAAGAATTGCAGTTCTGGATTTTTTTTTTGTTCACAATACACATTTAAAGCAATAGATTTTGTTACTCCCCAGCGGCAAGCTTAGAATTTAAAGAAAGGAATCCATTTTCACGGTGCACAGAATTATCACACATTAAACTTCTCAGTCCGAAGCGATAGGCAACACAGAACTTTTGGAAAGCAATGTTCAGAAATAAACGCATTCTTTCGAACGAAATCAACACGGCAAGCTGCATGTGTCGCTTGTCACTTGCATGATGCTCGGACTGAATACCATGTTGCCTCGGTTTATTATTCGCACGGTGAGTTCATGCAGATTGACCGAAGTGTCATTTGTCTTTTCGGTGTGAAACTTCCGCGTCGCTTGTTGCCTGTCTCTTCGGTATATTCTCCTTTAAGGGATATTTTAGATCAAAGCGACAAGCAACACAGGGCCCTCCAATCTATAACTAAGCATTCTCCGCTCATACGCTAACAACATAACTTTAAAGAGAAAAACGAAATAATTAAAATACTATTTAAGATTCATGTTGACATACTTGAAGGTGTTGATATGTTCATTATCGGATTTTTGATTACGACCAGTAGCTATTTACCACTGCAGAAAATCAGCGACAAAGCATATGCCTTCTCCATCTCTATCACGGATCAAATAAAATGACTACTAACCTGTTTGTTATCCCCAGGCGACTTCCTGAAGCAAAATGCATTCTCAATGTGAGGAATGTTGAGACCTGGGATTTTTTTCACAGACAAGACGCCTTGACCTGGGAAGGATTAAATGCGCTCCCCTTCCTCCACCCTACTGCTCTTTGAACAACAGGTGGGGCCAAGCAGATAGTTGGCGTCTATGCTTTCAGTCAGCCTTGAAATTTTGCCTTAGGTGATCAGACGAAAATCTTTAGAGTAGCAAAGTTAGGTCTTCTTCCACGTTACAAATATCCAAGTTAGCAAGTTATGTGTCGTAAAGTAACTGTGAAAGTAACTGTAAAAGTAACTGTTGAAACGTTACTTGTATTGAAAAAGTAACTCTGTTACAGTTACTTCATTTTAGAAGTAACTAGTTACAATTATTACAAAGTAACTGTTGCTTGTAACTGAGTTACTTGTAACTAGTTACTTCCAAACACTGGTATCGCGAGCTACTGTATCTACCATCATGACAGCATGCAAAGTGCAGGGGAAAACGACGTCTGCGAAACAGACTAGTTGCAGAAAAACGAAACTGACAGAGAGAGAGACAGGAGGGAAGTATGGAGGATTGTTGGCTCTCAGAGGAAGACCACTGCAACCAAAGTGACTGCTGAGCTGAATATGCGTGTCGAGAATGCAGTGTCAATGAAAACAGTGCATCGAGAACTGCATGAACATAATATCCATGGCAGAGCCGCTATTGCCAAACCTCTTGTAACAATGCTAAACGGAGACGTCAGTGGTGTCAGGAGCACAAAACCAGGACTACCGACCAATGGAAACATGTCATGTGGTTCGACTAATCAACCTTCACACTATTCCCCGCCAGTGGACGTGTTTACGTATGGCGAACAGCGGCCGAAGCATACAGGGTAAGTCAAAATGATGGACTCGATTTCAGACATTTATTCTGTGAAATATAATAAACAAATAATATTGTGAGACATGTGCTAAGAAAGGTAAACTGTCAAAGTTTTTTTTCAAACAAATCACAAGTGTTCTATGTGAGCACTTAGCGTAACACGGCACACATCAAGCCGATAGTCTATCTCCTTCCAAACCTTGTGTAGCATGTTGCGGGCAATATCAGCAATGGCTGCTGTGATGCGCGCATTGAGGTCATCCAATGTTGTTGGAAGTGGTGGTACGTAAACATGATCCTTCACAAAAACCCACATGAAGAAATCATATGGGTTCAAGTCGGGGGAACGAGCTGGCCAATGAAGGAGAGTTCGATCCTCCGGAGATGCACGGCCTATCCAACGTTGTTCCAATGCCCCATTGAGATGGTCCCGAAAGCTGCCAGGTTAATGCGCAGGGTCACCATCCAATTGGAGAATGAAATCTGCGTAGGGGAAGGAAGCGGGAAGACAACGTGACTGCAAAGTAAGCAGTGGGTGGAGGGTTCGAGTCACGGGAAAAGTTTGATTCTCCATTTGAAATTCATGAAAAATGCTAAATTTACCCGTTCTTTAAGTTTGAATAGAAAATTCAGTTTTTGCACGAAACTCACAATATTTCGTGGGATGGAAGCTGAATCATTCCTCTACACGAAAACGTTCAAGGAGAGCTTAAAGTGACGTTTAGAATACGTTTAGGATACGTGTGAATTCTCCGTGTCGTTTGTCGCCTGTCGCGTGTTGCTTCGGCGTGAAATCTTCCTTAGGAAGTGTGCCGTGAGGGCGAGCGGGATTTTACACGGTGTCCCAGTGGACTAGTCCGGCCCTGACTACTTTGAAAATAGCTTCCTCTAACTTGACGTCCATTCTTTACCTCTCTCGGTTAAGTGCGATTTTAATTTTCTTATACATGGACGTTTTTCTGCCACTTTTAGCTAATCACGACAATGAGTTTGAGTGATAATATGACGAAATTGATGAAGGGATTCTCACAAAATGAACACCCACATCCATACCGGGATTCGTTACACCCTGCTCTAACACTCCGCCACAGAGGTTCGCCAGGGTTAAACGTGAATGAGGACAGAAAATCAATTGTTGAATTACATGAAGAAGTAAGCATAACTTTGACCAGGAATCGTTGTATTCGCCACCCCCCACCTATACACAAGACATAAACATGCACACACACCGTAAATAAATAGATCGATTGAGTTTTGGTTTTAAGTCCATTTTATGCACATAATGGCTAATCAGGACCGCACTAACAGTTTAATGTGGGATTCGAACCACTGTGTGCCTCCACCGGGTAACGAACCAGGGACCCAATGATTACAAGACAACGACGTTATTACTAAGTCGTCATGGAGGTGAGATAGATGGATGGCCTCCCCGATTACGTAGTGGCAACGTCTCGCCTTACTCCATGATAGCATCGATGCCGATTACATTGCATTTTAAGAAACGGATCCAGGGTTTGATTTCTGTCGAATGCACGTTGTGGTTCGGATCCAGCTTTAAATTTAAGTCCTGTGGTCTAGTCGGTAGGGTGTCTGACTGCCGCGCGGGAGTCCCGGGTTCGATTCTCGGGTAGGGTGATCTAAGGTTGGAATTTTTCCGGCTTTGTCCACGCATAAAGCATCTCTGGAGCTCACCCAGTCTCAAATCAATGGGTACGTGGGGGTAAAAACGGCCGGAGCGTGGTGCTGATCACATCACCTTCAAAATGGCACAGATCGAGAATGTGTGGAGCCCTAACACCCCACATCCCCTAATGTAACTGTGCAAAAAATGGAAACAAGTGTTTTTTTTTGATTGAACAAAATGTAGAAAAGGGAGTGGGACCTCAGACAGCCCTTTATATATATATACACTTTAAAATTACCGTGATTTGTCTACTTATAATCTATCACTTCAAATTGTGCCATTTCTAAGTATGAGTGCATGTTTTGCATATTTTCCTCCTTTGGGGAGGATTTCCATCTTACACAACATTTATATTCTCTTGATATGGACTACTCTGGTGAAATTTTATAGTGTGTTTAAATGCATATTTGAGACGTTGGTGCATATTTGAGGCTAACATGCGTACATTTAAATATAATGGAATTATATTCATCATGCAAGCGTCCATTTCAAGTATGCTTCCATCGCATTTGTTTTGTGTTTTGCCTGTGTTAATGGTAACATAATGTCTCCTGACCGTGAACACTCTGTCCCCGGTATCTCTGGAGAGATCGAACGAAATGAAGTCTCTGCTCCACCAATGAACACGTGAGAGGGAACGGGAGAGCATGGAGGGGGAAAGAGTCTGGTTACCAACCTTCGTAGCAGCGTGTATTGCTTCGTTCTGCCCACTCCATTTCCCCCCTTCTCTGCCGCTATGCGCCGTCTTGCTCCACATATTCCGGGGACAGAGTATACGGACATTCCAGATCTTGATTCTCGAAGCATTGCATGTGTTTTCGTTGACTAGATGAAGAAAATCCTCCCTCCAATCAGAAACACCAAACAGAAGTAATCCAGTCAAATTTCCAGGTGCAGCAGCAGGGGTGGTTGATATTATTTGTTCGTTAACTGTTGATGCATCTCCCCTAAATCTGTGTGTGCCTGTGTATGCCATTTAGCCTTACCTGTATAAAGTGGACATAAAATACCCAGTGTGGTATTTAAGAAATTTCCAGCCGGGGGGGGGGAGGGAAATTCTATTGACTGTCTAGGGACAGCATGAGATAATGATTTTACGCCATATAACATATCCCCCCATGGATAAAATTTATCAAGCAGAGGGGGGACACAAATACCCAGAGAGGGGAAATCCTCCCACTCCCCTACACCCTGAAAACACCAACTCAACTCAACTCAACCTGCACTAACGATACCAATTTGTCCATCCAAGTTTTGGATTTCCAGACTGTAGTTTGCAATTACGTTATGATGTTTTCTGGTATTATAATGAGGCACTTTCACACAATTTTTCCAGATTTGTTTTACTCTCTATTACACCTGCTAAGATATTTTCTATAAACTGATGACAGAATATATTTCTTCTACATTCAAGGTTACATAGGTTTTCTACTTTTTTTTTACTGTATTCATAATAGACAATACATTTTAAGATTATTATCCATAAATCTACAAAACGTGCGTTGAACATTTTCAATTATGTATTACTCTTGAAATTTAATGGATGCCAGCCATATTTGACAAGCATATTCTAAGGACGGCCTAACCGTGATAGTATACATGAAGATGAAAAGTCCCAAATTACTGCTTGCTTTCCATTATCGTATCAGGTTTCCCATAATTGATCCTGCTTTTTTAATAATCATATTTACGTGTGGCTTAAATGTAAGCTTAGTATAATATATAATACCTGTGTTTATGATATTGTCTACAATCTGTACTGATGCATTGTTAACCTTGTAATTATAGACTGTATATTGCATTTTTCTGGTATACCTTACAAATTTAGTTTAATTTGCATTTAGTTGCAATTGGTTGTTCTGCATCCATTTGTTTATGTAATTTAAATCCATCTGTAACAAATAACAATCATGAATATAATTTATTTCTTTGTACACCTTGGCATAGTCTGCATATACCGTGCGTCCATTTCGATCTGCAGCCGAGAGATCGGGAGAAGCGTGGCGGGCGGCGCTGACGGAGATGCCGACATTTGCGGCCTGTAATGCCCGCTTATTTTTATAGACATATGCAGACATTTATATAAATATTGCAAAACGATCACTAACCTGTGTTATAACACGCAAAAGTTCTTCTGTAATTCATCCAAGTTCTGTTCTTATATGCACAAATAAATACGCTTTAGAAACGATGTTAAGAGCCACAGATAATAAAACATTTTAATCATAGTTTTGACCAGTAACGTCCTGCTTAAGTTTATATCCTTGAAAGAGTTTTGTGCCGATGGGGATCGTTTGGAGGTTTTGAATGTGCAACACTGTATCAAGATTACGCTGTAGAAGAAACCGTTAAAAGTCAATAGTGTTCGTGAGCTTCCTTGCAATCCGAAATCTCCGAGCTCGAGTTTTTTGTTCCTTCGCGACTAGATGAAGACAGAGTTGTAAATATAGTGGCGAGCAATGTAAACCAAGAGCGTGTTAATTTCGTACTGTGCGCAAGAGTGTTATTCTTGGTTACTTGCAGTTACTTGTTTGTGTTATTGTAGTGTGTACGTGTGACGTGTCAGTGAGACGATTGGAATGCCAGCCGCAAGATTCACGTTAGAACAAAGATTTTTTTATGTATGACACGTACCTACGTGAAAACAAACTCGTGTCGAGACGTGTGTAGGTAATTTGTACAGAAATTCCCATGCGTTTCAACTCCACACAGAGATACGGTTAGACATCTTGTCCTTAAATTACGAGAAACTGTATCGTTAAATTTTAAAACACGTAAGCAAAAACGACGGATTCTAACCGAAGCAAAACTCGATGATATTGGTGCAGCGTTAGAACGTTCTCCAAACAAACCTCTACGCCGTGTTTCACAAGAGGTGGGCGTGTCAAAATCATCGGCACATACAGTCACTAAGCTACTAAAATTAAAACCATACTCTTATAACACAGGTTAGTGCTCGTTTTGCAATATTTATATAAATGTCTGCATATGTCCATAAAAATAAGCGGGCATTTCAGGCCGCAAATGTCGGCATCTCCGTCAGTGCCGCCCGCCACGCTTCTCCCGATCTCTCGGCTGCAGATCGAAATGGACGCACGGTATTAGGAGATTGCTACTTGAGACAGAATGCTCCATATCATTTATGAAGAGCAAGAACAATAGTGGTCCTAGGAATAACCCTTGAGGTACACCACTCTTCATGTTGGTTATTTCTGAATAACAATTGTAGATTTTAACTTTAAATGTTCTGTCCAAGGGGTAATTTTTAAACCACTTGCAAAAACTATCAGAAAACCCAAGTCGAAGGACTTCATATATCCAAATGCAAGACGTCAACCTGGCTCCTGATCAAAAATTACTGAGTTATGAAATCAGTTATCACACTTAAATTGGTTGTTGTGATTATTAAAACCATGTTGATGTTCGTTTATTAGAAATTTGGTTTGGAAACTGATATACTTATATATTATATTTTCCCAAAAGAGTCAATTATGGCAATTGGCCTGTAATTGCCCTACCATGTGGCCGAGTGGTTAGCACATCGCGCTGCGACGCCAAGGGTCCGGGGTTCGAATCCCGGTCGGGCTTGGTTGTTTGTGAACGTCCATTCATCAATTTCATCATTTCATCACTCATCCCCATCTTCGCAAATTAGCCAAGAGGCACAAAACGCGAAGTAAAATAAACTAAATCAAATAGAAAATAAATAAAAAATTGGCCTGTAATTTTCAATACCTTGCAGACCTTGGGCTTTGGGAACAGAACAGGTATATATATATATATATATATATATATATATATATATATATATATATATATATATATATATATATAGGGGTTTGACAAAATAATATGAACCCACCTAATATGATGTGGGACCGCCTTTGGCTTTGAGTACAGCCTTAATCCTCCAGGGAATGGATGTATACAAATTCTGGATGGTAGTCAGTGGGATGCTATACCATTCCTCAACAAGAAACTGCTCCAATTCCTTGAGATTGGTTGGCAGAGGGAAACGGGCCCGTACTCTGGTTTCCAATACTGACCACAATGGATAATAAATAAACAAATCAGGCGATTGTGTAGGCCAGGGAAGATGTGTAAGTTCGTCATCGTGCTCATCAAACCAATCTTGGACAGTGCCAGCGGTATGAATGGGGCATTTTCATCCTGGAAGATGGTATCCCCTGCTGGGAACAATGCCTGCGCTATTGGATGGACATAGTCACCTAAAATGCCTTCATACACAGTTACCCTTCCTTTCAATGTGACAATAGGACCCAGTGAATGCCATGAAATGACCGCCCACACCATTACACTACCGCCACCATGCTTCACTTTTGGCTCCGGACAGTCTGGATTGTAATTATGTTATTGTGAGACATGTGCTTCGAAAGGTTAACTTTCAAAGTTTAGTTTCCACGCAGTGTTTCCACTTTCTACCGCTAGAAGTCAGCAGCGAACAGGAAAATGGCGTTGACTGGAGAACAGAGATCTTTCTGTGTGCTTGATTATCATGTGAACAAGTCTGTGATTAGTGTGTAACGGCATTTCCGTACGAGTGTGCACATGTTTCTTGCAGAGTCCACAGAAGTCCACCTACCGGGCAGCGAGAGAACTTCAACTTCCACAGAAAACTGTCTGGCGGGTTCTGCGGAAACGTTTACAAATGAAACCTTACCGCTTGCAACTAGTTCAAGCCTTAAAAGACACTGATTATGCTTTGCGTGCGTCCTTCTGTGCTGATTTCCTCGCATTAATGAAAACGGATGGGTTCTCTGAGAGGTTAATTTACAGTGATGAAGCAACTTTTCACCTTTCAGGGAATATGAATAGACACAACGTAAGGATTTGGGGAACTGCTAACCCCATGAATTTGTGGAACGGGAACGCGATTCTCCCAAAGTGAATGCCTTTTGTGCCATTTCCCATGAAAAGATTTATGGGCCCTTTTTCTACCATGGACGTACTGTGACAGGACTTGTTTTCCTTGATATGCTACAACTATGGCTCCTTCCACAGCTTACTCATTTGTATTTTTATTCTTTTATATTATTTCCTTTATGCTTTCTCAATTAAAATTAAAGCCACAAGAATACAGCAAAGACGCCTTGGTGTAAATTTTCTTAGGTACCAAGGCTTAGTTTTCACTCTCCTTACATCTTAGAATCCCAATCTCCTGATCCTAAATGGGGCACTACCGCTCCCAGCAAAAAATATGCATACAAGAACTGCAAGCGACGGTAACTGCGCTGGGAGAGAGGGTGCATTTGAGTGCGAGGTGAGAGGTGGTTGGAGGACCTCGTCCCCCGTGCCCCATACACCTGTCCCTACCTACTGTCTAGCGAAACCACAGCCAAGGGAACGGGCTTGGAGAATGTCAGCGGGGAAAGAAGACCCTGTTGAGCTTGACTGTAGTCTGCCGCTGTCGGGAGACGTGACGAGGTGTAGCATAAGTGGGAGGGCTCCTTCGGGTGCTCGCCGGTGAAATACCACTACTCTCACGGTTTCCCGACTCACCCGGTTGGGCGGGACGCGGGCGTCGGGGCTCCGCCCTCGTCGCACGCCGTTCACGAACCAAGGCCCCACCGGCCGGCCGTGCCTCGCGTGCGCGCCGGCCAAGGGACCGACCCGATCCGGGGACAACGGCAGGCGGGTAGTCCGTCTGAGGCGGAACATCTGTCAAAGGATAACGCAGGTGTCCTAAGGGCGGCTCACCGAGGCCAGAAACCTCGGGTGGAGCGAAAGGGCAAAAGCCGCCCTGATCCGCACCCTCAGTACGGGTGGGACCCGGGAAACCGGGGCCTATCGATCCTCCCCGGCCGAAGGATCTTCGGCGGGAGGTGACAGAAAAGTTACCACAAGGATAACTGACTCGTGGCCGCCAAGCGTTCATAGCGACGCGGCTTTTTGATCCTTCGATGTCGGCTCTTCTTACCGTGGGGACGCAGCGCTCCCCGAGCGTATGATTGTTCACCAACCAACAAGGAACGTGAGCTGGGTTTAGACCGTCGCGAGACAGGTTAGTTTTATCCTCCTGGCGTTTAGAACGCGGCCAAGGTAATCCTGGTTAGTACGAGAGGAACCCCAGGTTCGGACCAATGGTACCGCGCCTGTTCGATCGAACCTTGGTGCGAAGCTACGTCCGACGGCTGAAGCCTGAACGCCTCTAAGGCCGAAGCCGTGCCCGGAGCTGCGTGACCGTGGGTCCCTGCACTCTGAAAGGCAGAACCACCAACGCTGGACCCCTTCGCCGGGGACCGGTAAGGCGGGGAGCCACCAACCACCCCCCAACCCGGGGGGTGAGGCTCCCCGCGAGTAGTGCCATCGAGACTCCGCCCACTTGCCCCACTGACCGAGGTCTTTGGGATTCTAGATGGGGATTCAAGGGGTAATCAAGCACTCGGAAGTTGGGACCCTGAACCACTCGTAGACGACTTGAGTATCTGGCGGGGCGTCGTGAGCGGTGAAGCCTCCGTACGGTGGCGACCCGTTGAAAGGCAGCCCTCGCTTGCAGGTTCGTGCTGTCGGCTGCACGGCACCTGAAAATCTATTCTCTTTTTAAGGAGGTCCCTCCGGGACCTTCGCCGGGAGTCCAGACCCCAGTTTCGACCGGGGGAGGACTCCCAAACCGGAAGCCGGCACCTTCACCGGGTGCTGGCAACCGGGGCTTCCGGCAGGTGGCGGATCGCCGGACTTGGGGTTTTTTTCGACCCAGCCGACCAAACGAGAAACACCTCCCAGGTTATCCTGGGAGGCAACAACTTGAAACAATGTTGTCTCTTTTGCAGTTAGAAACTAACTGTAGAGAACGAAAGCAGCAATTGAACACTGTGCAGGCAGAAAGATTTGCCTTTTATGTTGAACTTAACTATCAAGTAACTTAAGAATAATGTCCCGGCAGAGAGAGCAATCCACATTCGAAGCCAAGCTGGGAGGAAAGTGTGTATGTATGTTATCACTTAATGCAAAGTTAACGCTCCCACCTCCGTTGCTGATGGTGCTTGGCCGAGAAGTTTGTGAACGAGCACGTTTACTCTCCCGCAATTTTTACCTTTGACGGTAAAAGCCCAATAGAAAGTAAAGCTTGGAAGCCTTATTCTCCCAGAACTTTTACCTTTGACGGTAATCTCTGGAGCAAAAGCCGAATAGAAAGTCAAGCTGGGAAGAAAACTGAGGCGGATGATATTGTGTCAATGCCACATTGCCTTGCTTGTACAATTTTCTTGGGAAGCTTTATTCTCCCAGAATTTTTGCCTCTCACGGCAATCTCTGGAGCAAAAGCCGAATAGAAAGTCAAGCTGGGAAGAAAATTGGGGAGGAGAATTGTTTGTGTGTGTGTGCCTTTGCCACGTTACCGTGCTTTTAGAAGTTTGTCGAGAAGCTTCATTCACCCACAACTTTTACCTTTGACGGTAATCTCTGGAGCAAAAGCCGAATAGAAAGTCAGGCTGGGAAGGAAACGGAGGAGGATGATATTGTGTCACTGCCACATTGCGTTGCTTGTACGATTTTCTTGGGAAGCTTTATTCTCCCAGAATTTTTGCCTTTGACGGCAATCTCTGGAGCAAAAGCCGAATAGAAAGTCAAGCTGGGAATAAAACTGAGGAGGATGATATTGTGTCACTGGCACATTGCGTTGCTTGTACAAGTTTCTTGGGATGCTTTATTCTCCCAGAATTTTTGCCTCTAACGGCAATCTCTGGAGCAAAAGCCGAATAGAAAGTCAAGCTGGGAAGAAAACTGAGGAGGATGATATTGTGTCAATGCCACATTGCCTTGCTTGTACAATTTTCTTGGGAAGCTTTATTCTCCCAGAATTTTTGCCTCTCACGTCAATCTCTGGAGCAAAAGCCGAATAGAAAGGCAAGCTGGGAAGAAAACTGAGGAGGATGATCTTGTGTCAATGCCACATTGCGTTGCTTGTACAAGTTTCTTGGGATGCTTTATTCTCCCAGAATTTTTGCCTCTAACGGCAATCTCTGGAGCAAAAGCCGAATAGAAAGTCAAGCTGGGAAGAAAACTGAGGAGGATGATATTGTGTCACTGCCACATAACGTTGCTTGTAAAATTTTCTTGGGATGCTTTATTCTCCCAGAATTTTTGCCTCTAACGGCAATCTCTGGAGCAAAAGCCGAATAGAAAGTCAAGCTGGGAAGAAAACTGAGGAGGATGATATTGTGTCACTGCCACATTGCGTTGCTTGTACAAGTTTCTTGGGATGCTTTATTCTCCCAGAATTTTTGCCTCTAACGGCAATCTCTGGAGCAAAAGCCGAATAGAAAGTCAAGCTGGGAAGAAAACTGAGGAGGATGATATTGTGTCAATGCCACATTGCCTTGCTTGTACAATTTTCTTGGGAAGCTTTATTCTCCCAGAATTTTTGCCTCTCACGGCAATCTCTGGAGCAAAAGCCGAATAGAAAGTCAAGCTTGGAAGAAAACAGAGGAGGAGAATTGTTTGTGTGTGTGTGTGTGCCTTTGCCACATTACCGTGCTTTTAGAAGTTTCTTGGGAAGCTTTATTCTCCCAGAATGTTTGCCTTTGACGGCAATCTCTGGAGCAAAAGCCGAATAGAAAGTCAAGCTGGGAAGAAAACTGAGGAGGAGAATTGTTTGTGTGTGTGTGTGCCTTTGCCACGTTACCGTGCTTTTAGAAGTTTGTCGAGAAGCTTTATTCTCCCAGAATTTTTGCCTCTCACGGCAATCTCTGGAGCAAAAGCCGAATAGAAAGTCAAGCTGGGAAGAAAACAGAGGAGGATGATATTGTGTCAATGCCACATTGCGTTGCTTGTGCAAGTTTCTTGGGAAGCTTTATTCTCCCAGAATTTTTTTTTGCCTTTGACGGCAATCTCTGGAGCAAAAGCCGAATAGAAAGTCAAGCTGGGAAGAAAACTGAGTAGGAGAATTGTTTGTGTGTGTGTGTGCCTTTGCCATATTACCGTGGTTTTAGAAGTTTCTTGGGAAGCTTTATTCTCCCAGAATTTTTGCCTTTGACGGCAATCTCTGGAGCAAAAGCCGAATAGAAAGTCAATCTAGGAAGAATACTGAGGAGGAGAATTGTTTGTGTGTGTGTGTGTGTGTGTGTGTGTGTGTGCCTTTGCCACGTTACCGTGCTTTTAGAAGTTTGTCGAGAAGCTTCATTCACCCACAAGTTTTACCTTTGACGGTAATCTCTGGAGCAAAAGCCGAATAGAAAGTCAGGCTGGGAAGGAAACGGAGGAGGATGATATTGTGTCACTGCCACATTGCGTTGCTTGTACGATTTTCTTGGGAAGCTTTATTCTCCCAGAATTTTTGCCTTTGACGGCAATCTCTGGAGCAAAAGCCGAATAGAAAGTCAAGCTGGGAATAAAACTGAGGAGGATGATATTGTGTCACTGCCACATTGCGTTGCTTGTAAAAGTTTCTTGGGATGCTTTATTCTCCAAGAATTTTTGCCTCTAACGGCAATCTCTGGAGCAAAAGCCGAATAGAAAGTCAAGCTGGGAAGAAAAGTGAGGCGGATGATATTGTGTCAATGCCACATTGCCTTGCTTGTACAATTTTCTTGGGAAGCTTTATTCTCCCAGAATTTTTTTTTGCCTTTGACGGCAATCTCTGGAGCAAAAGCCGAATAGAAAGTCAAGCTGGGAAGAAAACAGAGGAGGATGATATTGTGTCAATGCCACATTGCGTTGCTTGTACAAGTTTCTTGGGAAGCTTTATTCTCCAAGAATTTTTGCCTTTGACGGCAATCTCTGGAGCAAAAGCCGAATAGAAAGTCAAGCTGGGAAGAAAACTGAGGAGGAGAATTGTTTGTGTGTGTCTGCCTTTGCCACGTTACCGTGCTTTTAGAAGTTTGTCGAGTAGCTTCATTCACCCACAACTTTTACCTTTGACGGTAATCTCTGGAGCAAAAGCCGAATAGAAAGTCAGGCTGGGAAGGAAACGGAGGAGGATGATATTGTGTCACTGCCACATTGCGTTACTTGTACGATTTTCTTGGGAAGCTTTATTCTCCCAGAATTTTTGCCTTTGACGGCAATCTCTGGAGCAAAAGCCGAATAGAAAGTCAAGCTGGGAAGAAAACTGAGGAGGATGATATTGTGTCACTGCCACATAACGTTGCTTGTAAAATTTTCTTGGGATGCTTTATTCTCCCAAAATTTTTGCCTCTAACGGCAATCTCTGGAGCAAAAGCCGAATAGAAAGTCAAGCTGGGAAGAAAACTGAGGAGGATGATATTGTGTCACTGCCACATTGCGTTGCTTGTACAAGTTTCTTGGGATGCTTTATTCTCCCAGAATTTTTGCCTCTAACGGCAATCTCTGGAGAAAAAGCCGAATAGAAAGTCAAGCTGGGAAGAAAACTGAGGAGGATGATATTGTGTCAATGCCACATTGCCTTGCTTGTACAATTTTCTTGGGAAGCTTTATTCTCCCAGAATTTTTGCCTCTTACGGCAATCTCTGGAGCAAAAGCCGAATAGAAAGTCAAGCTGGGAAGAAAACAGAGGAGGATGATATTGTGTCAATGCCACATTGCGTTGCTTGTACAAGTTTCTTGGGAAGCTTTATTCTCCCAGAATTTTTTTTTGCCTTTGACGGCAATCTCTGGAGCAAAAGCCGAATAGAAAGTCAAGCTGGGAAGAAAACTGAGTAGGAGAATTGTTTGTGTGTGTGTGTGTGCCTTTGCCACATTACCGTGCTTTTAGAAGTTTCTTGGGAAGCTTTATTCTCCCAGAATTTTTGCCTTTGACGGCAATCTCTGGAGCAAAAGCCGAATAGAAAGTCAAGCTGGGAAGAAAACTGAGGAGGATGATATTGTGTCACTGCCACATTGCGTTGCTTGTACAAGTTTCTTGGGATGCTTTATTCTCCCAGAATTTTTGCCTCTAACGGCAATCTCTGGAGCAAAAGCCGAATAGAAAGTCAAGCTGGGAAGAAAACAGAGGAGGATGATATTGTGTCAATGCCACATTGCCTTGCTTGTACAAGTTTCTTGGGAAGCTTTATTCTCCCAGAATTTTTGCCTTTGACGGCAATCTCTGGAGCAAAAGCCGAATAGAAAGTCAAGCTGGGAAGAAAACTGAGGAGGATGATATTGTGTCAATGCCACATTGCCTTGCTTGTACAAGTTTCTTGGGAAGCTTTATTCTCCCAGAATTTTTGCCTTTGACGTCAATCTCTGGAGCAAAAGCCGAATAGAAAGTCAAGCTGGGAAGAAAACAGAGGAGGATGATATTGTGTCACTGCCACATTGCGTTGCTTGTACAATTTTCTTGGGATGCTTTGTTCTCCCAGAATTTTTGCCTTTGACGGCAATCTCTGGAGCAAAAGCCGAATAGAAAGTCAAGCTGGGAAGAAAACTGAGGAGGATGATCTTGTGTCAATACCACATTGCGTTGCTTGTACAAGTTTCTTGGGATGCTTTATTCTCCCAGAATTTTTGCCTCTAACGGCAATCTCTGGAGCAAAAGCCGAATAGAAAGTCAAGCTGGGAAGAAAACTGAGGAGGATGATATTGTGTCACTGCCACATTGCGTTGCTTGTACAAGTTTCTTGGGATGCTTTATTCTCCCAGAATTTTTGCCTCTCACGGCAATCTCTGGAGCAAAAGCCGAATAGAAAGTCAAGCTGGGAAGAAAACAGAGAAGGATGATATTGTGTCAATGCCACATTGCCTTGCTTGTACAATTTTCTTGGGAAGCTTTATTCTCCTAGAATTTTTGCCTTTGACGGCAATCTCTGGAGCAAAAGCCGAATAGAAAGTCAAGCTGGGAAGAAAACTGAGGAGGATGATATTGTGTCACTGCCACATTGCGTTGCTTGTACAAGTTTCTGTTAGGGCAAGGACCTAGCCTGCCTCCACCCGACTTTTGTCACTTTTGCCCGGAAATTGAATTTCCTGTTCAATTTTGAAAAAGGTCCACCTTATGCAGAGAAAACAGCACACGATCCTGCACACTTGGGAATTTTGCTTCCCAGTTTGACCCTAAAAGTCACTTTCAGCTTTCCTTCGACGTTTTCGTGTAGAGGAATGATGCAGCTTCCATCCTGAGAAATATTGTCAGTTTCGCGCCAAAACTCAATTTTCGATTCAAACTTGAAGAACGGTTAAATTTAGCATTTTTCTTGCATTTCCAATGGAGAATCAAACGTTTCCCGTGACTCGAACACTCCACCCACTGCTTAATTTACCGTCACGTTGTCTTCACCTACCACCCTGCGTTAGGCGTTAGCGCGATGCGTCAGCTGGAACCAGTTTGAAAGGGTGTTCAGGGGCGGAGGTGCATGTCGCTGGGGACCAAATACGCCATTTTCCAAGATGGCCGCCGCGGTTTTGGAGAAATCTAAAAATCGAATTTACGTTTCTTTGTTCCCTTGACTTGATCTACCTCTGTGTGAAATTTGAACTTCCTAGCTCCAAGTTGGAAAATAACGGTCAAAATATTTCAGTCAAAACAGCACACGATGCTGTCAAAACAGCATACGATCCTGCAGGCTTGGGATCATTGCTTCCTGAAACGCACTCATCCCTTCGCGATCAACCTCCCTCGTGCAGATTCTGTTAGGGCAAGGACCTAGCCTGCCTCCACCCGACTTTTGTCACTTTTGCCCGGAAATTGAATTTCCTGTTCAATTTTGAAAAAGGTCCACCTTATGCAGAGAAAACAGCACACGATCCTGCACACTTGGGAAGTTTGCTTCCCAGTTTGACTCTAAAAGTCACTTTCAGCTTTCCTTCGACGTTTTCGTGTAGAGGAATGATGCAGCTTCCATCCTGAGAAATATTGTCAGTTTCGGGCCAAAACTCAATTTTCGATTCAAACTTGAAGAACGGTTAAATTTAGCATTTTTCATGCATTTCCAATGGAGAATCAAACGTTTCCCGTGACTCGAACACTCCACCCACTGCTTACTTTACCGTCACGTTGTCTTCCAGCCTCCTTCCCCTACCACCCTGCGTTAGGCGTTAGCGCGATGCGTCTGCTGGAACCAGTTTGAAAGGGTGTTCAGGGGCGGAGGTGCAGGTCGCTGGGAACGAAATCCGCCATTTTCCAAGATGGAGGCCGCGTTTTTGGAGATATCTCGAAATCGCATTTAACTTTTTTTGTTCTCTTGACTTGATCTACGTCTGTGTAAAATTTCAACTCGATTGCTCGAAATCGAAAAAATGGCTTAGGGGGGCGAGAAGCACTTCTTGGGGGGACGAGGAGGACATTGTCATTTTCTTTGTTCACTTTTTCACACTTTGCGTGGTTCGAACCTCATCAAATTTTACAATCTGTGAGGAGAGGTACTGAATTACCAGAATCCCAAGTTTTGTCTTCCTCGGTTAACCACAAGTACACTTTAACGGCCTTTTCCAGAAATGGCGGTTTGGGGGGGCGAGAAGGACGCAGGCTCGCGGATTTAATTAGAAAAGTCACCCTTTCGGCTTTGATTTAGGCTAGCCCTGCATGTTTTCGTGTATGGGAACGATGCAGCTTCCCTCCCACCAGATATTGTGAGTTTCGCGCCAAAACGGGATTTCCTGTTCAAACTTGAAAAACCGTTAAAATTTAGCATTTTTCATGCATTTCAAATGGAGAATCAAACGTTTCCCGTGACTCGAACACTCCACCCACTGCTCAATTTACCGTCACGTTGTCTTCACCTACCACCCTGCGTTAGGCGTTAGCGCGATGCGTCTGCTGGAACGAGTTTGAAAGGGTGTTCAGGGGCGGAGGTGCATGTCGCTGGGGACCAAATCCGCCATTTTCCAAGATGGAGGCCGCGGTTTTGGAGAAATCTCAAAATCGCATTCGAAACTTTTATTCCTTTGACCTGGGCTACCTTCTTGCCGAATTTTGATTCCCTAGCTTGAAGTTGAAAATTCTTGAAAAAAATTTTCTAAGTCCAAAAACATATAGAAAACAGCGATTTTGAGGTTCGGGAGTTTTTTTTTCATTATCTACATGCATATACGATTCATTTAAAAAAATAAAAAAAAATGAGGTTTCATGATTTTAGGGTGAAGAGTGACCGAATATTAGCCGTTTTCTCTTTGGGGGGTGGGAGTTAGCTGGGTGACTTGACTCAAGTCTTTCCCAGTTTGGGTATAATAACGGCAATGGACGTAAGGGTGGCCGAGAAAGAAGTTAGGCTGGGAAAACGTATCACATGTGTCGGAAAAGCGAATTCGCACAAAAGGTACTTGGGGGGTTGGAGGTATCTGGGTGACTTGACACAAGTCTTTCCCAGATTGGGTATAATAACGGCAATGGACGTAGGGGTGCCCGAGAAAGAAATGAGGCTGGGAAAACGTATCACATGTGTGGAAACACGGAATTGGCACCAAAGATACTTGGGGGGTTGGGGGTATCTGGGTGACTTGACACAAGTCTTTCCCAGATTGGGTATAATAACGGCAATGGACGTAGGGGTGCCCGAGAAAGAAATGAGGCTGGAAAAACGTATCACATGTGTCGGAAAAGCGAATTCGCACAAAAGGTACTTGGGGGGGTTAAGGTATCTGGGTGACTTGACACAAGTCTTTCCCAGATTGGGTATAATAACGGCAATGGACGTAGGGGTGCCCGAGAAAGAAATGAGGCTGGGAAAACGTATCACATGTGTGGAAACACGGAATTGGCACCAAAGATACTTGGGGGGGTTAAGGTATCTGGGTGACTTGACACAAGTCTTTCCCAGTTTGGGTATAATAACGGCAATGGACTTAGGGGTGCCCAAGAAAGAAGTGAGGCTGGGAAAACGTATCACATGTGTGGAAACACGGAATTGGCACCAAAGATACTTGGGGGGTTTAAGGTATCTGGGTGACTTAACACAAGTCTTTCCCAGTTTGGGTATAATAACGGCAATGGACGTAGGGGGTGCCCAAGAAAGAAGTGATGCTGGGAAAACGTATCACATGTGTGGAAACACGGAATTGGCACCAAAGATACTTGGGGGGTTTAAGGTATCTGGGTGACTTGACACAAGTCTTTCCCAGTTTGGATATAATAACGGCAATGGACGTAGGGGTGTCCAAGAAAGAAGTGATGCTGGGAAAACGTATCACAAGTGTCGAAATACGGAATTCGCAGAAAAGACGTTTGGGGGGTTAGTGGGTAATGGATGACTTGACACAAGTCATATGGCTTTAGGATAAAATGGCGGCAATGGGCCGCAGAGTGCTTGTGCGAATGTAAGAGGAGAGGTGGAAAGCTCCATGGTTTTTACAGAGCGAATCAATTCTTAGTGACCTTTGGTGGTAGAAGGTGCCCTGTGGGTATGTGGCGACCACAGGGCGAAAGAACAAGTTGGGTCCGCTTGCGAGTCACGGAGAGATGGAGCAACCACCTGCGAGGGCGATGGAACCTGGCTGGAACCACGCTTGCATTTCGTGATAGATTGCTCTGTCTGGGAAAAGTGAAGAATGATAGAGTTTTCCCAGTGTGCTTGCACAAAAGGGCAATACTTGCAGAAGGAACCGCATGTGTATTGAGTCTGGGAGAAGTGTGTGAGAAAGAGAAGTTTCCCAGGCTGTTACCGTATATCGGTATGTAGAGCGTTAACCTTTGAGCATGAGACTCTAGTCGCATAGAAGCAAAGAGAAATAAGGTTTTCCCAAAGCTTTACTCTTTGACTTCAGACAAGCTTGGAGCTTGCGTGAATTGAGGAGGAGAGGTGGAAAGCTCCATGGTTTTTACAGAGCGAATCAATTCTTAGTGACCTTTGGGGGTAGAAGGTGCCCTGTGGGTATGTGGCGACCACAGGGCGAAAGAGCAAGTTTGGTCCGCTTGCGAGTCACGGAGAGATGGAGCAACCACCTGCGAGGACGATGGAACTTGGCTGGAACCACGCTTGCATTTCGTGATAGATTGCTCTGTCTGGGAAAAGTGAAGAATGATAGAGTTTTCCCAGTGTGCTTGCACAAAAGGGCAATACTTGCAGAAGGAACCGCATGTGTATTGAGTCTGGGAGAAGTGTGTGAGAAAGAGAAGTTTCCCAGGCTGTTACCGTATATCGGTATGTAGAGCGTTAACCTTTGAGCATGAGACTCTAGTCGCATAGAAGCAAAGAGAAATAAGGTTTTCCCAAAGCTTTACTCAAGCTTGGAGCTTGCGTGAATTGAGGAGGAGAGGTGGAAAGCTCCATGGTTTTTACAGAGCGAATCAATTGTTAGTGACCTTTGTGGGTAGAAGGTGCCCTGTGAGTATGGGGCGACCACAGGGCGAAAGAGCAAGTTGGGTCCGCTTGCGAGTCACGGAGAGATGGAGCAACCACCTGCGAGGGCGATGGAACTTGGCTGGAACCACGCTTGCATTTCGTGATAGATTGCTCTGTCTGGGAAAAGTGAAGAATGATAGAGTTTTCCCAGTGTGCTTGCACAAAAGGGCAATACTTGCAGAAGGAACCGCATGTGTATTGAGTCTGGGAGAAGTGTGTGAGAAAGAGAAGTTTCCCAGGCTGTTACCGTATATCGGTATGTAGAACGTTAACCTTTGAGCATGATACTCTAGTCGCATAGAAGCAAAGAGAAATAAGGTTTTCCCAAAGCTTTACTCTTTGACTTTAGACAAGCTTGGAGCTTGCGTGAATTGAGGAGGAGAGGTGGAAAGCTCCATGGTTTTTACAGAGCGAATCAATTGTTAGTGACCTTTGTGGGTAGAAGGTGCCCTGTGAGTATGTGGCGACCACAGAGCGAAAGAGCAAGTTGGGTCCGCTTGCGAGTCACGGAGAGATGGAGCAACCACCTGCGAGGACGATGGAACTTGGATGGAACCACGCTTGCATTTCGTGATAGATTGCTCTGTCTGGGAAAAGTGAAGAATGATAGAGTTTTCCCAGTGTGCTTGCACGAAAGGGCAATACCTGCAGAAGGAACCGCATGTGTATTGAGTCTGGGAGAAGTGTGTGAGAAAGATGTTTCCCAGGCTGTTACCGTATATCGGTATTTATACCGTCAAACGTTGAGCTTGCATCTGTTGCTTAATGTAACGATAGAGGTGCAAGTTTGCATGGTTAAAAAAGAGTAAATCAATTCATATTGATATATGGTGGGAATGGTGGCTCTTGTGCTTGCTAAGCATGCTCTTGAGCGATGCCCTGTGCATTACGTGGCGAGCACAGGGCGATACAGCACCTTTGCACAGGCTGCGAGTCACGAGGAGCTGGAACTACCACCTCCGAGTGCGATGAGGCTTGGCTTGAACCTCGCTTGTACTTTCAGATAGATTTTTCTGTCTGTCAAAGTTAAGGAGTTGTGTGTTTCCCAGTCTCTTACCGTATATCGGTACATAGACCGTCAACCAATGAGCAAAAGACTCTAGTCGCAAAGGGAAAGTTTTCCCAAGCTACTACACTTTGACTTTAGTTGAGCTTGCATCTGTTGCTTGATGTAACGATAGAGGTGCAAGTTTGCATGGTTAAAAAAGAGTAAATCAATTCATATTGATATATGGTGGGAATGGTGGCTCTTGTGCTTGCTAAGCATGCTCTTGAGCGATTCCCTGTGCATTACGTGGCGAGCACAGGGCGATACAGCACCTTTGCACAGGCTGCGAGTCACGAAGAGCTGGAACTACTACCACCACCTCCCAGGCCGATGAAGTTTGGCTTGAACCACGCTTGTAATTTCAGATAGATTTGTATGTCCGTGAAAGTTAAGAAGTTGTGTGTTTCCCAGTCTCTTACCGTATATCGGTACATAGACCGTCAACCAATGAGCATAAGACTCTAGTCGCAAACAGAAATCTTTTCCCAAGCTACTACTCTTTGACTTTAGTTGAGCTTTCATCTGTTACTTGATGTAACGATAGAGGTGCAAGTTTGCATGGTTAAAAAAGAGTAAATCAATTCATATTGATATATGGTGGGAATGGTGGCTCTTGTGCTTGCTAAGCATGCTCTTGAGCGATTCCCTGTGCATTACGTGGCGAGCACAGGGCGATACAGCACCTTTCCACAGGCTGCGAGTCACGAAGAGCTGGAACTACTACCACCACCTCCCAGGCCGATGAAGTTTGGCTTGAACCACGCTTGTACTTTCAGATAGATTTGTCTGTCTGTGAAAGTTAAGAAGTTGTGTGTTTCCCAGTCTCTTACCGTATATCCGTACATAGACCGTCAACCAATGAGCATAAGACTCTAGTCGCAAAGGGAAAGTTTTCCCAAGCTACTACTCTTTGACTTTAGTTGAGCTTGCATCTGTTGCTCGATGTAACGATAGAGGTGCAAGTTTGCATGGTTAAAAAAGAGTAAATCAATTCATATTGATATATGGTGGAAATGGTGGCTCTTGTGCTTGCTAAGCATGCTCTTGAGCGATGCCCTGTGCATTACGTGGCGAGCACAGGGCGATACAGCACCTTTGCACAGGCTGCGAGTCACGAAGAGCTGGAACTACCACCTCCGAGTGCGATGAAGCTTGGCTTGAACCTCGCTTGTACTTTCAGATAGATTTTTCTGTCTGTCAAAGTTAAGGAGTTGTGTGTTTCCCAGTCTCTTACCGTATATCGGTACATAGACCGTCAACCAATGAGCAAAAGACTCTAGTCGCAAAGGGAAAGTTTTCCCAAGCTACTACACTTTGACTTTAGTTGAGCTTGCATCTGTTGCTTGATGTAACGATAGAGGTGCAAGTTTGCATGGTTAAAAAAGAGTAAATCAATTCATATTGATATATGGTGGGAATGGTGGCTCTTGTGCTTGCTAAGCATGCTCTTGAGCGATTCCCTGTGCATTACGTGGCGAGCACAGGGCGATACAGCACCTTTGCACAGGCTGCGAGTCACGAAGAGCTGGAACTACTACCACCACCTCCCAGGCCGATGAAGTTTGGCTTGAACCACGCTTGTAATTTCAGATAGATTTGTATGTCCGTGAAAGTTAAGAAGTTGTGTGTTTCCCAGTCTCTTACCGTATATCGGTACATAGACCGTCAACCAATGAGCATAAGACTCTAGTCGCAAAGAGAAATCTTTTCCCAAGCTACTACTCTTTGACTTTAGTTGAGCTTTCATCTGTTACTTGATGTAACGATAGAGGTGCAAGTTTGCATGGTTAAAAAAGAGTAAATCAATTCATATTGATATATGGTGGGAATGGTGGCTCTTGTGCTTGCTAAGCATGCTCTTGAGCGATTCCCTGTGCATTACGTGGCGAGCACAGGGCGATACAGCACCTTTCCACAGGCTGCGAGTCACGAAGAGCTGGAACTACTACCACCACCTCCCAGGCCGATGAAGTTTGGCTTGAACCACGCTTGTACTTTCAGATAGATTTGTCTGTCTGTGAAAGTTAAGAAGTTGTGTGTTTCCCAGTCTCTTACCGTATATCCGTACATAGACCGTCAACCAATGAGCATAAGACTCTAGTCGCAAAGGGAAAGTTTTCCCAAGCTACTACTCTTTGACTTTAGTTGAGCTTGCATCTGTTGCTCGATGTAACGATAGAGGTGCAAGTTTGCATGGTTAAAAAAGAGTAAATCAATTCATATTGATATATGGTGGAAATGGTGGCTCTTGTGCTTGCTAAGCATGCTCTTGAGCGATGCCCTGTGCATTACGTGGCGAGCACAGGGCGATACAGCACCTTTGCACAGGCTGCGAGTCACGAGGAGCTGGAACTACCACCTCCGAGTGCGATGAAGCTTGGCTTGAACCTCGCTTGTACTTTCAGATAGATTTTTCTGTCTGTCAAAGTTAAGGAGTTGTGTGTTTCCCAGTCTCTTACCGTATATCGGTACATAGACCGTCAACCAATGAGCAAAAGACTCTAGTCGCAAAGGGAAAGTTTTCCCAAGCTACTACACTTTGACTTTAGTTGAGCTTGCATCTGTTGCTTGATGTAACGATAGAGGTGCAAGTTTGCATGGTTAAAAAAGAGTAAATCAATTCATATTGATATATGGTGGGAATGGTGGCTCTTGTGCTTGCTAAGCATGCTCTTGAGCGATTCCCTGTGCATTACGTGGCGAGCACAGGGCGATACAGCACCTTTGCACAGGCTGCGAGTCACGAAGAGCTGGAACTACTACCACCACCTCCCAGGCCGATGAAGTTTGGCTTGAACCACGCTTGTAATTTCAGATAGATTTGTATGTCCGTGAAAGTTAAGAAGTTGTGTGTTTCCCAGTCTCTTACCGTATATCGGTACATAGACCGTCAACCAATGAGCATAAGACTCTAGTCGCAAAGAGAAATCTTTTCCCAAGCTACTACTCTTTGACTTTAGTTGAGCTTTCATCTGTTACTTGATGTAACGATAGAGGTGCAAGTTTGCATGGTTAAAAAAGAGTAAATCAATTCATATTGATATATGGTGGGAATGGTGGCTCTTGTGCTTGCTAAGCATGCTCTTGAGCGATTCCCTGTGCATTACGTGGCGAGCACAGGGCGATACAGCACCTTTCCACAGGCTGCGAGTCACGAAGAGCTGGAACTACTACCACCACCTCCCAGGCCGATGAAGTTTGGCTTGAACCACGCTTGTACTTTCAGATAGATTTGTCTGTCTGTGAAAGTTAAGAAGTTGTGTGTTTCCCAGTCTCTTACCGTATATCCGTACATAGACCGTCAACCAATGAGCATAAGACTCTAGTCGCAAAGGGAAAGTTTTCCCAAGCTACTACTCTTTGACTTTAGTTGAGCTTGCATCTGTTGCTCGATGTAACGATAGAGGTGCAAGTTTGCATGGTTAAAAAAGAGTAAATCAATTCATATTGATATATGGTGGAAATGGTGGCTCTTGTGCTTGCTAAGCATGCTCTTGAGCGATGCCCTGTGCATTACGTGGCGAGCACAGGGCGATACAGCACCTTTGCACAGGCTGCGAGTCACGAGGAGCTGGAACTACCACCTCCGAGTGCGATGAAGCTTGGCTTGAACCTCGCTTGTACTTTCAGATAGATTTTTCTGTCTGTCAAAGTTAAGGAGTTGTGTGTTTCCCAGTCTCTTACCGTATATCGGTACATAGACCGTCAACCAATGAGCATAAGACTCTAGTCGCAAAGAGAAATCTTTTCCCAAGCTACTACTCTTTGACTTTAGTTGAGCTTGCATCTGTTGCTTGATGTAACGATAGAGGTGCAAGTTTGCATGGTTAAAAAAGAGTAAATCAATTCATATTGATATATGGTGGGAATGGTGGCTCTTGTGCTTGCTAAGCATGCTCTTGAGCGATTCCCTGTGCATTACGTGGCGAGCACAGGGCGATACAGCACCTTTGCACAGGCTGCGAGTCACGAAGAGCTGGAACTACTACCACCACCTCCCAGGCCGATGAAGTTTGGCTTGAACCACGCTTGTAATTTCAGATAGATTTGTCTGCCTGTGAAAGTTAAGAAGTTGTGTGTTTCCCAGTCTCTTACCGTATATCGGTACATAGACCGTCAACCAATGAGCATAAGACTCTAGTCGCAAAGGGAAAGTTTTCCCAAGCTACTACTCTTTGACTTTAGTTGAGCTTGCATCTGTTGCTCGATGTAACGATAGAGGTGCAAGTTTGCATGGTTAAAAAAGAGTAAATCAATTCATAATGATATATGGTGGGAATGGTGGCTCTTGTGCTTGCTAAGCATGCTCTTGAGCGATGCCCTGTGCATTACGTGGCGAGCACAGGGCGATACAGCACCTTTGCACTGGCTGCGAGTCACGAAGAGCTGGAACTACCACCACCTCCGAGTGCGATGAAGCTTGGCTTGAACCTCGATTGTACTTTCAGATAGATTTGTCTGTCTGTCAAAGTTAAGGAGTTGTGTGTTTCCCAGTCTCTTACCGTATATCGGTACATAGACCGTCAACCAATGAGCATAAGACTCTAGTCGCAAAGAGAAATCTTTTCCCAAGCTACTACTCTTTGACTTTAGTTGAGCTTGCATCTGTTGCTTGATGTAACGATAGAGGTGCAAGTTTGCATGGTTAAAAAAGAGTAAATCAATTCATATTGATATATGGTGGGAATGGTGGCTCTTGTGCTTGCTAAGCATGCTCTTGAGCGATTCCCTGTGCATTACGTGGCGAGCACAGGGCGATACAGCACCTTTGCACAGGCTGCGAGTCACGAAGAGCTGGAACTACTACCACCACCTCCCAGGCCGATGAAGTTTGGCTTGAACCACGCTTGTAATTTCAGATAGATTTGTATGTCCGTGAAAGTTAAGAAGTTGTGTGTTTCCCAGTCTCTTACCGTATATCGGTACATAGACCGTCAACCAATGAGCATAAGACTCTAGTCGCAAAGGGAAAGTTTTCCCAAGCTACTACTCTTTGACTTTAGTTGAGCTTGCATCTGTTGCTCGATGTAACGATAGAGGTGCAAGTTTGCATGGTTAAAAAAGAGTAAATCAATTCATAATGATATATGGTGGGAATGGTGGCTCTTGTGCTTGCTAAGCATGCTCTTGAGCGATGCCCTGTGCATTACGTGGCGAGCACAGGGCGATACAGCACCTTTGCACTGGCTGCGAGTCACGAAGAGCTGGAACTACCACCACCTCCGAGTGCGATGAAGCTTGGCTTGAACCTCGATTGTACTTTCAGATAGATTTGTCTGTCTGTCAAAGTTAAGGAGTTGTGTGTTTCCCAGTCTCTTACCGTATATCGGTACATAGACCGTCAACCAATGAGCATAAGACTCTAGTCGCAAAGAGAAATCTTTTCCCAAGCTACTACTCTTTGACTTTAGTTGAGCTTGCATCTGTTGCTTGATGTAACGATAGAGGTGCAAGTTTGCATGGTTAAAAAAGAGTAAATCAATTCATATTGATATATGGTGGGAATGGTGGCTCTTGTGCTTGCTAAGCATGCTCTTGAGCGATTCCCTGTGCATTACGTGGCGAGCACAGGGCGATACAGCACCTTTGCACAGGCTGCGAGTCACGAAGAGCTGGAACTACTACCACCACCTCCCAGGCCGATGAAGTTTGGCTTGAACCACGCTTGTAATTTCAGATAGATTTGTCTGCCTGTGAAAGTTAAGAAGTTGTGTGTTTCCCAGTCTCTTACCGTATATCGGTACATAGACCGTCAACCAATGAGCATAAGACTCTAGTCGCAAAGGGAAAGTTTTCCCAAGCTACTACTCTTTGACTTTAGTTGAGCTTGCATCTGTTGCTCGATGTAACGATAGAGGTGCAAGTTTGCATGGTTAAAAAAAAGTAAATCAATTCATATTGATATATGGTGGGAATGGTGGCTCTTGTGCTTGCTAAGCATGCTCTTGAGCGATGCCCTGTGCATTACGTGGCGAGCACAGGGCGATACAGCACCTTTGCACAGGCTGCGAGTCACGAAGAGCTGGAACCACCACCTCCGAGTGCGATGAAGCTTGGCTTGAACCACGCTTGTACTTTCAGATAGATTTGTCTGTCAGTGAAAGTTAAGGAGTTGTGTGTTTCCCAGTCTCTTACCGTATATCGGTACATAGACCGTCAACCAATGAGCAAAAGACTCTAGTCGCAAAGAGAAATCTTTTCCCAAGCTACTACTCTTTGACTTTAGTTGAGCTTGCATCTGTTGCTTGATGTAACGATAGACGTGCAAGTTTGCATGGTTAAAAAAGAGTAATTCAATTCATATTGATATATGGTGGGAATGGTGGCTTTTGTGCTTGCTAAGCATGCTCTTGAGCGATTCCCTGTGCATTACGTGGCGAGCACAGGGCGATACAGCACCTTTGCACAGGCTGCGAGTCACCAGGACCTGGAACTACTACCACCTCCGAGGGCGATGAAGCTTGGCTTGAACCACATTTGTACTTTCAGATACATTTGTCTGTCTGGCAAAGTTAAGGAGTTGTAAGTTTCCCAGTCTCTTATCGCATATCGGTACATAGACCGTCAACCAATGAGCGAAAGACTCTAGTCGCGAAGGGAAAGTTTTCCCAAGCTACTACTCTTTGACTTTAGTTGAGCTTGCATCTGTTGCTTAATGTAACGATAGAGGTGCAAGTTTGCATGGTTAAAAAAAGAGTAATTCAATTCATATTGATACATGGTGGGAATGGTTGCTCTTGTGCATGCTTAACATGGTCTTGAGCGTGCCCTGTGCATTACCTGGCGAGCACAGGGCAATATAGCAAGCTTCTCCCACTTGCGAGTCACGTTGAGGTGAAGCAACCACCTCAGAGGTGCATGGACCTCGGTTCAGGCATCTAGTCTAATTCGAACCCAACTGTTCACCCGCCACGCAAGCAACCGGGGAGGTAGGTATACCAATCGGTATCAATGCCTTCACTGTCGGTCAACCGCCGGTTGCAATTTCGTGGATGGAGTAGGGATCATTCTTTCGGATGAGACCCGAAGCGAACGTTAGCTATGCGTTCAAAGGCAACCCCACTCACGTGGGAAGTTGCGGTTCGAATTGTTTTCCGAAAAGCATTGCTGTATTCATAGTTTTCGGAAAATTCACGGCGCCCATCTTTGTTTTGCACCGTGTACGAGTAAGTGACAGAACCGCGCAAGCGGGAAGGTAGCCTTCCTTGGAAGATTGGTTGAACCTGAACCAAGTTTGTTCCTAGTAACTTGTCAGCCCTCGTACATGGTGGTTCGCCTCCAACACGTGACGTAACCGTTTGTGCTCTTCTGAACGCATGTAGGTTGAGCATCAGACACCTTGAATTGACTTACCCACCCTAGTGGGGAAGCTTAGCTTAACTCGGGACCTCCGGCTCATCCGAACGACTCTAGGATGAAACCTGCACCGAGTTTAAGCATGGCATGTCAAATTAAGGTGCCTCTCAAGCGGATAACTTGCCTACCTCTGTTCTTCCGAACGTCTCTAGGCTGAGCACTCTGAGGGAAAGCAAGGTAAAACGTCAACCGTCGGAAGCCGAGCGAGTTAAGAGAACCGGTCCTGTGGGAGAACTTGCCCACCTCGGGAACTCCGGCTCATCCGAACGAATGTAGGATGAAGCCTGCACCGAGTTAAAGCAATTCAGCTTGTCAGATCTCGCTGCCGAGAAGTGACGAGACGTCAATCGCCGGCGATCCTGCCTACCTCGGGAACTCCGGCTCATCCGAACGAATGTAGGTTGAAGCCTGCACCGTGGGAAAGCAAGGACCACCGACGTTTTGACGGTAACTCGCCCACCTCCTCTCTTCCAAACGACTCTAGGTAGAGTGGGGTGGGATAGTGAGCTACTTTTTCACATTTCGGTTAGCGGGAAGTGACATAAGGTACCCGACCGCTGTTCGCTTGCCTACCTTGGGAACTCCGGTTCATCCGAACGACTCTAGGATGAATCCTGCACCAAGGAAAGCAAGCTAGCTCTCTCTTTTCTCTCCCGGTGACGGCGATGCCTTCTCCGGTTTGCGTTGCATCGTTTCTGAAGTTGACCCGTCCGCTCTGCCTACTTGGGGAACTCCGGCTCGACCGAAAGACTCTAATTCGAAGCCTGCACCGAAGGAAAGCAGCGGACGTGCCAGCCTCCGTGGCGAGACAACCTAAACCCGAAGGTTCCTGAGAACTTGGTACGGGTCGCCGTCGAAGCGTGCGTTCTCCGGAGCGCCGTCTTGAGTGGCTGCCTGTTGCCGTACAGGCACGGCTGTTCGCTGGGAGCTCCCAGGCAAGGAACAGAACCAGAACGCGGGCACGGTGCCAATCGAAGAAGTCGGTTCGCCGTTCCCGCGCGCAAACGAACGTCTCGAAGTTTCCAGCTTTAAAGAAAGTGGAACTACGTAGACCTCTAACCGAAGTAGTGGGAGTAGTATAATTATGTTTTCTGGAAAGCGGTGTAACCTGTCGTTCTTCAAGCGTCAGTGTTGCGTTGCCTAAGTTAGTGGCGAGCCGCTTTCCTCGCTTAAAACATGGCACTCTGCCTCCTGGAGCCTGAGAAACGGCTACCACATCTATGGAAGGCAGCAGGCACGCAAATTACCCACTCCCGGCACGGGGAGGTAGTGACGAAAAATAACGATGCGGGACTCTTCCGAGGCCCCGTAATCGGAATGGATCCACCCTAAACAGTTGGGTGAACCTATCGGAGTGCAAGTCTGGTGCCAGCAGACGCCGTAAGTCCAGCTCCGATAGCGTATACTAAAGTTGCTGCGGTTAAAAAGCTCGTAGTTGGGTCTCGGGCGGTCGGTTCGCCGTCAGGCGTTCAACTGGCCGTACCGGACGTCTTCTCGGTTTCCCCGGTCTGCTCTTCACCGAGTGGACCGGGGGATTCCGGGACGTTTACTTTGAACAAATTAAAGTGCTCAAAGCAGGCTATTCGCCTGGATGCTCCTTGCATGGAATAATGGAACAGGATCTCGGTTCTCTCTGTTGGTTTTCGAACCAGAGGTAATGATTAAAAGGGATTGACGGGGGCTCGATGCCCTGGGCCGCACGCGCCTCACACTGAAGGAGACAACGCGTCTTCCCCTGCCGAGAGGTACGGGTAACCGCTCAAGCTCCTTCGTGATAGGCACCGGGGATTGCAATTATTCCCCGCGAACGAGGAATGCCCAGTAAGCGCGAGTCATGAGCTCGCGTTAATCGAGTCCCTGCCCTTTGTGCACACCGCCCGTCGATGCATCCGATCGAGTGATACGGTGAGGCCTTTAGACCGGCGGCGGCCTGCGGGTGTTCCACCTTCCGCAGGAACCGTCGGGAAGACGGGTGTGCGTAGTAAGGCGATTCCCCCTTCGCGCCACTGCGTTGTTTATTTTGAAGGAGGGCTCCCCTGGAGCCCTTCGCCGGAAGTTCAGACCCCGGTTCCGACCAGGGGGAGAACTCCCTAACCGGCACGTGTGGCCAGCCGGGGCTTCCGGCAGGTGGCGGATTGCTGGACTTGGGGTTTTGTGGGTACCCCATGTCGGTACCCATCACCCAGCCGACCACGTAGAGCTTTGCTTTGGAGCAATATAAATGACCGTCACTTGCAAAAGTGCCGGCAGAGATGGTTGTCTTACTTAAAGGAAGCACGTTGAGAATGAAAAAACTTGCCGGCAGACATGCTATGCATGACCGGCTGGCACTTGTGCCGCCCCTACGGTACAAGCGACCGGCACTTGCAAAGTTGCACGTTAACAGGGGTACGTGAGACTCGACCTTTAAAGGTATCGCCCCGCAAAAATATGCACCCGAACCCCGTCTCGAGGCCTTGGAGACGGGGGGGTAGGTATCATCCGGGAAGGCTCGCGAGGGCGCTGCAAGAGCAGGAAGACAGATTAGCAGATTGTTTGTAGATTTAGCGAACTTTGGTGTCTGTCCTGGTAAGATCATTATTTTATCAATTTCCGCCACAATTTACTTTCTGTGAAAGAAACTAATGTTTTCTATCCCGTTTGCTGTCATGTCACTAGAAACAAGTGCGAAAAAATTTTTGAATGCTACTTGTCCTTGTGCTTTTTTTTTTAATCTTTGAGGTTAATCGCCATGGTGAGCATGGATGATGATTGCATGACACTGATAAAGGTTGAAGCACAAAGATACACC
Source organism: Lepisma saccharinum (assembly GCF_977018435.1). Lineage (NCBI taxonomy): Eukaryota > Metazoa > Arthropoda > Insecta > Zygentoma > Lepismatidae > Lepisma > Lepisma saccharinum. The sequence continues at coordinate 176,786,822 of NC_139230.1, read as the reverse complement.
CATGCCGGGACTCGAACCCACAGACAAGGACGTATTTAGGGAGGTCCAGGGGGTCCGGATATAATATAATATTATAGTAATTAATACATATATTTTAATTAGTTTATTTAGTGTAATTATTTTAATTCATACATTGTTATTATTAGAATCTATTATTACTACTACTAATATCATTATTATGGAACGTACTTCTAGATGTTTTAACATTTATAATCCACATTTTTTTCCAATATTGTATTGTACGTACGTACTTGGACATTGAAAACTGACAAAATATATTTTTCTTTTGCAGTTTCTTTTTTGAAATGCCTAACCTAACAGTGGAAGAGGTGAAGAAGTTGGTAGAAATGCAAACTAAGCTATTCATCAAGGTTAGTACAAATAAATCATAGTTTTTCAAGGTTACGAACAAAGAAACGTTTCATATTCTTGTTATTTTACTTCACGTTTCTTCAACTTTTCGGCTAATCGCGACCGTGAGGATGAGTGACGATTATAATAATTACTATAGATGAAATTGATGAAGATAAACAAAGGACACTCATGCCAATACCGGGGCTCGAACACAAGGGCAAGATAGAAAGTCGGAAAATATCTCAGTGGGTGGGTTCAAACACTTGAGTTATAAGTTCACAAAATATCTCATAAATGCTCTCTTCCATGTATCGTGATATTAAGGCACGCCAATAATGCATTCTTACTTATTAAAAAAATGTTATTTACTGATTTCAATAAGCATTCCAACATGAATCACGGCAACAAATATTAATAATAACACGACAAATTATTTGGTGGGCTCAATATAAATTTCAAAAGAAAATTTGTAAACTGTAAACATTGTAGCACAAGATTAAATATTGAATAGAAATACAACAATCTAATAGCTGTATTGTTTCAAAGTAATATTTAATTGGTTAATGTAAACTGCTTAATAATAATAATAATAATAATAATGTATAACTATTATAATGTGTACAATAACCTATTGCATTTGCATTCCATATTTTCAGATGCAATGTTGATATGTCTTTTCAGATATTGAATAAGTTGAAAGAAAAAACTTTTAGAAATTCATTAAATTCACTGTTTTCATTTCTCTATTTGCAGATCATGGAATTGCAGCTTCATATTAAAGATATAGAATGCGAGGAAAATCCGACTGATGAAGAGGTAAAAAATCTTTAAAATCTAATTACATTTTGGGGCTATTTTTTGACGTCATTCTTTTTCTAACCCCTCTAACTTAACTCAAATACTTAGGAGAAATACTAACAAACGAAAATTATATTAAAGAGGAAATGAAAAGTAGACTTAATTTAGGAAATGCGTGTTACTTTTCTGTTCATAAACTTTTATCTTCTCGTTATATCTAAGAAACTAAGAGTTAGAATATACAAAACAGACATCTTGCCTGTAGTATAATATGGATGGATGCAAAAGTAGGTCCCTTTACATTACTAGAGGAACATACACTAAGAGTATCTCAAAATAAAATCCTTATCAAAATATTTGGACCTAAAAGGGATGAGGAGACAGGTGACCGGAGAAGGTTACATAATTTAGAATTGCATAATTTGTATTCATGTATTCAAGTGACATGAATATCATTAGTCAATGTGTATTATGTTTTAACTAAAACAAATGTTTTTGACAATCATATTTTGCAATTAACAAGTTTCTTTTGAAGTCTCAAGCAGTTATATGTTGATAAATTTGATTCCTGATGTTGATTAATTCTTAATTGGCACGGCTCGTAATTTGAAAATGAAAATTGTTAATATATTTTAAAAGAACAACAGATTTTGGGGGAAATACCACCCAGAAACTCAGGTCCTTATTTATTATTGACATATTTTTCATAATTTTATATTTCAAAAATTTATTACTTCTAGATCGCCACTCGGGCGGAGTTGGTGAGTAAACTGCATTATACTCGTTTGATGACTAGTGATATCCAGAAGATGTAAGTATTCAGATGTTTATATTTACTAGAATAGATCAAGTTAAATTTAAATTAAAAGAGTGTTATGATGGTAAAGATAATAATTTAGTGGGTTAAACGACGTTTTAATATGGATTCTAAGTAGGAATTAGTTAAAAAATCACTATCACTATTAGGTTCGTTTGTCTAAGTCCAGGTATCAGTAGGCTATGGGTTACTCCCCCCTAGATAATTTTAGTTACTTAGTTAGTTAGATAATTTTTGAGATCGGTTTTGAACGTTACCTTATGCAATATAAAGGATGTACTTGAGCCAAGTCTATAAATAACATTTTTGACACTAATTGCATGAGTTTCACTCAAATCAGTCTACGTAACAGTCTACGTAACCCGGAACCCGGTATCTGGCATACTGTGTCTACTTCTCTTTAAAATTGTCATTTATTATTCTAACTCCTTGTTTCAGTGTTTTTTTACAACTCAGTATCAAGTTTTCCAATTTCATTTTTTTTCTACATCAACAACAGAAATATCCACATCTTACCTGGGATTCGAACCCGTGTCTTCTGGCGTCCTAGTACCACGAGATAACCACTCCGCCACGGAGATCGTGGTTAAGGCTCGACTGGAGAGGAATATTTGAAAAAATTCGCATTAATAAATAACATCAAATTCGCATTTCCAACTTCATATAACAGGACAATTTTACTTTAGCAGGTGAAATTTGCACTGAAGATCAAATCCACGTAATCATTGCTATGAATTACTATGAAATTGAAAACAACATTGATGAAACTACATTCATCCCAGTCCATAAAAAGTAAATAATTAAGGCATGTAGTGGTAGGAACATGCAAGCTATCGAATGGGTGAGGGTATGCAAAACTTCATTTCCAAGTCAAAATTCATTTATATTTATCTGTTAAGATGGTATTTATGTTTCGAAGTATGATGATTAGGGAACGGAATTTTAGGTACATAAATGTTTTTTGTGCGATAAGATAGAGACCCTCGTTTTTGCCAAAATTCTGATCATAGCCTTATATGTCAACACAGCACAAGTGCTTTCTAAATGTACAGAAAAGTTTTGGGAAAAACCAAGGTTTTCAAACTTTGTGCCAAATTGCACATGTTTTGGAAGGTGAAGTAGAGGAAGACGAAGCTTTGGAAAACTTCAGCGTTAGTGACATTTCGTCCTTCAAATATGCAAGAATTGTTTCTTGTGACATGGAGCGATCTTTCTCACAATATAAGATGCTTTTTAGAGATAATCGTCACAGATTTACAATAGAGAATTTGGAAAAAAAACTATTGTGATCCACTGCAACTCTTCCAAAAAATAGCTCGGTAAGAGGTAAGCATTTAGAAACTGATTTCAGGTGTTTAAAATGCATGTAATATTTGTTTTTGTTACCAAATGTTTTTTTTATTTTTGTCACATATTTTCAACATTTATGACACATAAAAACATAAATATTTCTGAGTTTTTTAGCACATAAAGTTCCGTTTCCTAATGATGATATACCTAAAGTACTTATCTTACTGTAACAGTTTTATCATTCCCCGGTAGGTTGGCAGCACAATCACCAGGGAGCTGAGGGAGGAGGGTGTGTGTGTGCTTCGTCCATGCGTGTTAATGTCAAGAAAAGTGTGTTACAGCCAGTGCGAGCATTAGTGTAGCCTGCTTGTGGATTTGGACAAAAACATCATTTCAGCCCCAGATAAATACCGACACATTCTGAGCACTGTCCCTTATAATATACTGCCTCTCAAGCGTATTCGGCAGGCACTGGCGGGCTACATCTCTTGGGCAGAGCCCATCCTCAACCTCTCCTTGTGCGTCGGCTTTGCTCTCCTTCAAAGGGACTCATCTCTATGGGACTGGGCCTACACCAGACTTCGTCAAGTTAAGGAGACGCCTCGGCCTATCTTTGCAGCCGCCTCTCAGCGCCTTATCCTCTATTCGGATGCAACCCCAACTTCCATCGCCGCGGTGCAGGATGATGGGACTCTCCTCTTCCAGTTTCTACAATTGGAAGAGGCAACAGTGTTCTATTATGATTTTTTGGCTGCTTTGGGGGCACTCTTGTATTCGTACCCCCAGGTAGTCCACTTGTTTGTTGTATTGCTGTGTATTAAACCATGTCTAGATATGTTTGTCATGTGCCAGATCTTTTGCCTTTAGCAGATTTTGTGTTTAGAAACTGTGATTTTACATGTTCCTTTGTATTTTCTGAAATAAATAAAGCAGATGGCCCATCGCGGGGCACATCTGATCCCCGAACCGGAGCCAATGGCGAGGGGCCACTTGTGGCGTCCTTGTGACGTCACGGTGGCTTCCAAGCCAGTTGAGCTTGGGATTCGGAGGAAATCAGGTGTGCACGCGATGCGCTCGAGTGAAAAACAATCGAGCGCATCGCTTGCACACCTGATTTCCTCCGAATCCCAAGCTCAACTGGCTTGGAAGCCACCGTGACGTCACAAGGACGCTAAAGTGGCCCCTCGCCATTGGCTCCGGTTCGGGGATCAGATGTGCCCCGCGATGGGCCATCTGCTTTATTTATTTCAGAAAATACAAAGGAACATGTAAAATCACAGTTTCTAAACACAAAATCTGCTAAAGGCAAAAGATCTGGCACATGACAAACATATCTAGACATGGATTAATACACAGCAATACAACAAACAAGTGGACTGCCTGGGGGTACGAATACAAGAGTGCCCCCAAAGCAGCCAAAAAATCATAATAGAACACTGTTGCCTCTTCCAATTGTAGAAACTGGAAGAGGAGAGTCCCATCATCCTGCACCGCGGCGATGGAAGTTGGGGTTGCATCCGAATAGAGGATAAGGCGCTGAGAGGCGGCTGCAAAGATAGGCCGAGGCGTCTCCTTAACTTGACGAAGTCTGGTGTAGGCCCAGTCCCATAGAGATGAGTCCCTTTGAAGGAGAGCAAATATAATTTCAAAAAGTATCATAATTAGGAACCAATTGTACACTCTCAATGCCATGAAGGTCGTGAAAAACGCACATTCAAAGGGGTGTCTGATAGACCAACTAGGTGAATCTTGCCTCCTATGTACGCTACCTTTATGTTTTTGTGAACAATGCAGTGGCCGTTCGTGGTTCGGAATGTTGGTGGTTGCAGCGAATATATATATATATATATGTAATAAGTACTTTTATGATCTGATTCAATTGTTGAATATTTTGAAGGAAAATTCTGATAAATCAATGCTTGTAATTGGACTGGAATACTCATCCAATAACATTAATCCGTATTTTGAACAATTTTCAAGCATTGATATCGGTTGGAACACGAATTATCAATAGTACACAGTCGCAACTTTGACAATAGACAATGAGTTCCACCCCCTACGCCACAACATCAGTGAAAATAATGAGCATCCCATTTATGTATGTACAAAATACTTGTTTCTAAAGGGTAAAATTAGCACCAGGAGAAACCCATCGATAAAACTATCTGGCTCTGTCATTCAAAGATCAGAACATTTTGAATATCTTGGGGTAACCATATGTGAGGGATTAAAATTCGATAGACACATACAAAAAATAACTACCAAAGCCGAAATCACAATGCAAAAACTCACCAGGTTGACATCATACCAAGTTAATCTAAATTCCAGCATAATGGAAGCATATACCAAGTCAATTTATGAAGCAATAGCCACATATGCGTCATCCACATGGATGGAGGGGTTGACACTGAAAAAGAACATCAGAATGCTTAGGGCCTCTCAACGTAGGATTCTTCTGCGAGTAACGGGGGCCTTTGGAACAGTCTCTACGGAGGCATTGCTTGCCCTTACGGGATACCTTCCGCTGGATCTGGAGGTACGCTGGAGGGTGGCCAAATATTGGTTTAGGAAGGGAGACGAGGAAAACCTTACTAAATGTGTTGGAATTTTCTTGCCTACCCTACGGGAGATAAGAGAAAGATTCATGGATGCCTGGCAAGGGGAATGCGACGTTGCCCGGAATGGAAGAAGGACGTTCGGCTTCGTCCCAGAGCATCTACACCGGATAGGCAGCAGAACTTCCACAAAATGCATCGCCTGCGAAGCTCCGGAAGACACCCCAGAGCACAAGCTCTTCTTCTGCCTAGGATCGGGTGAGAACATCAAAAACATGAGGAGGGAACTTCCAACATATGATATAACAATCCTGCTCTCTAAGCAACAGATAGTAAGATTCAAGGCACTCGCAGACGCCGTGTCTTTGGAGGAGCTGGGAAGATTCGAGAAACAGCAAAGGCGACCACCCCAGCCAATACACATACCACAGACCCAATCTGCCATGGAAACCAGGAGAAGAACTGCTGGAAGGCCCCTTGCTTCTCGTGCTTTGCCTCCTACTCCTGTAGAGGAGGAGGGTGAGGAGAAGGAGGAAGCACCCACCAATGTTTCCAGACGAAGGCACTGTGTGGTTTCCACTGGACGAAGGGAGGCCGCAGAGCGGAGAAGAATTCGCCCCGTCCGATTACCAGGAGTAAGAAATAAGGATTAAATGGAAAGAGTAATGGCTTCAAAACAAACACCTAGCTGGCACACCAGCTACCATTCAAACGTCGGTATTCCGGCGTTATTCTCTAAACTACATATCATACAATGCATTTATAAATTCTAATCCATAAATCTCATTCAAAATTAAATTCATTAATATTTCAAATATTTTTACCTTTTGTATTGTACTACCTCTATTTTATCAATCAATAATTCATATCAACTTTGCTGCTTTCTGCTGAAGTGTATTCATTTCAGCAAACAGATATACAACTTTCTTCCACACACAATACTACACACATTTTTACAATTCCAAATAGGAACTGACCGCGCATAATCAATCACATCAAACTATCTTCAAAATATGGGAGCTGGAGACCGACAGCGGAACACCTGGCCTCTGAGGTGAAGCATACCCATCCCACTGAATTAATATAACTCAAATCAATGGTCTTAAACCACATGCTGATCTACTGTCGCTCTCTGGCTCCCTACGCACTGTTTGTAACAAGAAATTGTAACATGCAGGGCGCGTGAGTTCTGAACACTATAGATTTCGGATCCCGAAATCCGATATATGTTAAACAATGCATACATACACACAATACTTATATCGTATTTTAAACATATTCCAGCTAAGGTTCATGTAAAAAATGAAAGGTATACAATGTGTTAACATTGTACTGTACTGTATATTTATGTTATATATTATGTTATTAAATATTATTGTAATTGTCAATTTTTTATTTCCAGATTTATGTAAAATGCAAATTTCAAATAAAGTAATGGAGCGTAACAATAACGGGGGAACCATAAAACGAGCAACTGCCGTCCCAGTTTTTTCACAGAGGCACTGGGACATGCGCATACCCTCGAATGTATGCGGGTGGAGGTTAGGATACATTCGGGGGTTCCCCCCTTATTGTGTGGCCCCGGGCGCTGAAAGATAAGTAATTTCGAGAGAATTTATTGCCAAAATTGCTGCAAGAGCAAACTGGGGCAGGTTGTGGGACATCAACTTTCACTTGAGGATCTTATGTGTGTGTTGTGTGTTTGCGTGGATCTCATTCACAGAGGGCGGCTAATTCAAATTTCCCTTGATATTGATAAATAATTTGCTCAGCTAGATTGAATAATAGCAAATACTGTGACATTTTATGACACGCATGGTAGGTCAGTAGATAAGGGGCATAGGTACAGAATTTTGTGAGGAGGGATTGGGGGAAGAGCGAGAGATCCAAACACTGGAAATAACTTTAGACAAATGGTAGAGACAGGACAGGAAAAATATATTTTTTCTGTTATGTTGGGAAGAGGCCGCCGTAAAGTTGTTATTCTGCCACTGAGAGAAAAAGCAGCGATATGATCGAGACGGTACTTGTCAGTGTCTCGTCTTGTCTGGAAGGAGAGGTTTACCTTGTTCTCGGTCTTGTCTCCAGTTGTAAATGTTTATCTTGTACTCAGTGTCAGGATCTACAAATCTTGGGGCCCCCGCAAAATATTACCAAAGGCCCCCTCTACCTATCTTCACACACACACGCACACACACATACGTGTAAACGTGGTCTTATGAGGCCCGAGTGAGTGTACATATGTTGTTGGAACCACTATAATTTGATAAATTAGCATAATCAAGGTTATTTTAAAATGTCGAGACCATGCATGTGATTACAAATACCACCGTGGTTTTTGAAAATTATCATTTATGCAGTTTTCCTCACGAAAAAATTGTTACTATTCTTGTTGGAACCTGGTACCAATATCACCTGTCTAATTTACGTGTTGTAATTTTAATACAATTGCATCCGTTGTGGGTACCAATCAATATTGCAAAACCCGTCCAACCAATCACAATTCTTGTAGGTCACATGATTTCTTCCTGTGTGTAAGCAGCTACGTGCCATACCGAATTGGGCAATAAGTTGTGAAACGCGCTTTACAGCGTCAATTGAGAGCGCGTAGCTTGCACGTATCTGTCTCGCAGGGAGTCGTAACGTACCCAATTTGCGTTACACGGTACGTTCCATTTTGTAGGAGGAAGAGTATGGTTCAACTGCTGGTACCCATGTAACGTAACGAAATGCAATATTTTAGAGATTGACGTTACAAGGAACGTAACAAAATGTATTATGGTAGATATTAACGTTATAAAGGAACGTAACGAAATGAGCACATTGGAACATAACGTAATATGCAATATGGTATATACTACCGTTACAAGGAACGTAGTAACGAAATGCAATATGGTATATACTAGCGTTACAAAAACGTAACGAAATGCAACATGGTAGTAAATAACGGTACATAGGAACGTAATGAATGCAATCCTCCGTAACGGAATGAAGTGAAAGGCAATATGGTTAACTAACGTTACATAGGAATGTAGCAAAATGTAAACCACTGTAGCGGAACGGAACAAAATGCAGTTGGGTACATACCATCTGCATAAAGAACGTAAATAAATTCAGTATGGTAGATGTTAACGTTACAAGGAAAGAACAATTCACAAATGTTAGCTAGTAACGTTATAGGCGCGTGACGAATATAATCTATTTAACATCAAGGAAGAAAAAGGAATAGCCAAAATCTCTTACCTTTCATTGGAACACTGCGAAAAATAACTCAGTATATCGTATGGGATTAATGTGAAAGAGCCGTGAAAAATATGGTTGTTTGTAAAAAAATGAATTTCAACCAGGGTTGTTAAAGGGTCAGGAATTTTAAATCAATTCAATTCCGGTTCAGCAGGGAATATTGGCAAGCATAAATGGATCTGGACTGTAAAGAGCCTCTTTATGTATTTCAATTCGTTCCAGGGACATTTTCTCCTGATCAATTGAAATACGGCACAGGGACCTTCTTTCCGGATCAATTTAAAGACGGTCTAAGTTCCATATTGAAATGAAAGAATACGCAACTTGGGACCGAATTTAAACTGTGCGATAAAAAAGATTCCGGTTATGTTGCGGAACCCAATAGAACCCATTAGAATTTATGGGTTCGTGGACGTTTTTTAACAACCCTGATTTGATATTAAATTACATTTTTGGCTCGAAATTGAATAAAGCTTCCAACTAGTGTAGAAATGAGTAGCAATAGGAGTGCGCACGGGGTGCAGGGGTGGGGGGCGAATGCCCCCCCCCCCTCGTCATGGACATCTTTCGATATTTTAGACGCAGGGAAATATGCCATATGCAATTGCATATTGACCCGATAATAGTGTTGCCCCCTCAAGAAACACCACTTGAATTCGAAATTATCGCATTCCTGCCCCATTATCATAATTAATGTAAATTACTATGACAAATCAAATTATACGTGTGAAATATATACTTTTAGCAGACATTCGTTTTCTAAAGGGGAGAGGTGGCCATCCTCGCCCCCTTCCAGATTTCCATGCCCCTATATTATTATACTTTATTCCAGAAATTTAGGGTAGAGGAATCATATCACCGGTTATTAAACGATATTATGCTCTTGAAGAAAATGAAGTACTTTGAAGCCGATGAAAGTTCACAAAGGAACAACGTCGGAAGAAGGTGCAGTGGCACAACCACAGGGGGCAGGGGAGATTAGCCCTCTAACTTGTACAGAAATCAATTCTAGGAGGTAAGGAAGGCAAACATTGGACTATAGAAAGAAAGGTTGCAGAATCTAAGAGTAGCAAGACAAAAGGATACTCAAGATGGATTTAGTTTTCACGTCTTTCGTGCACTATTTCTTCCAGACGGCCAAGAGCACCTGCAAGGGGGCACAGAGGGGCAATTGCCCCCTCTCGAATTCTATCTTTATACCAATTTAAAAAAAGTTATATAAACTTGGACAGTTGCTGCTGATTACGGTGTATGTTTTGCCCGTGTAAGGTAATAAATAGATGTATTATTAATTTTTGAAGCCGCACCGTTCATTTATAAACAAACTGTATATGAGCCATTGTGAATTCGAGTCAATTTAAACATTTTGCGTTGTTGCGAGATTATCTATTAGGATAAAATTTGGACATAAATAATCTAAGTAGAAAAAGTGCAACTTGTATATCAAAATTGCCATGTCCATCTGATCTCCGAAAGTAGTGTTTAGCACGTCACATTTCAAGTATATGATTGATTGATTTGGTGTTTTGAGTCCACTTTATGCACAGTAAGGCTAATCGGGACTGGACCTTCAGTTTGAAGTGGAAACCGAACCACTTGTGCCTCCACCGGGTATCGAACCCGGGACCCCTTGATTACTAGGCGACGACGCAACCACTGCGCCGTCGGGGAGGCCATTTCAAGTATAGTCCATGATTGTATCTAGTATATGAACGAGATTTGTCCCTCCTCTCAAACAATTCGTGTCTTGTCGCCACCGAACGAAGTGTGTCACTTATAAATTAAGTTTCCGAAAGCAGGCATTATGCATGAACAGAACAAAAAATACTCCTGAGAAATTACAAAAATTATAAGCCAGTTCGTGACCGGGAGTTATTGACGGTCTCCCCCCCCCCCCAACCTATCCGCTTTAGGTTCCGGGTTCGAGTCCTGGTCTGTAAATATCTTTTTTAGGTGTCTCTTCATCAATTTCATCTATTTATCATCCATCTTCATAGTTTCGATTAATTATAAAAGTGGCATAAAAGCAAAGCAAAATAAGAACAAATAAAAATAATTGCAAAATGACTAGAATGTCAGAACTACATTTGAAAAATAAAATGCGAGCAGAAGATTCATTTTCAAACAGGTATTTTGGTAGAATTGTGTAGACAGACAGCATGCTCCCGAAAGTTGCCAATCCACGTGTAGCATGACCTTCGATACTGGGGTTGCGCTTTTTCAGGAAAGTTTTCTCGACCCTCCTCAAGCGTCTTATCAAGAATGCCTCGGTGTTCGCAGCATTGCCAACTTATTTTCCGTCGGAAAAAGTCTTTTTCCTCCTATTTAATCTGCGGTTGGCTCTACAATACATCATATTAAACAAGATAGAACAACTGAATTACGGCGAAGTAGGTTAGAAACCCTGCGTGCTCAAGAGCAACTTCGATAAGGCACCTGAATTGTTTCGAGCTGAACCAGGAAATGGGCGATCTTTATTCCCCAAGGCCATTCCGTAAAACTAATGCCACAAGAAGTTTTCTGTGTGGGTTTGAGAGCATGAAATTGTAGGTTGATGATAGTACTACAAGACGTCAAGTGGATTTTTTTCAGTTTCGTTATTTTATATAGCTTTGCTACCTATATAGTTTGAATAACTAATCAATCATTTGATGAGCAGACAAACACGAAAAAGCCGATCCCGTGGCAAATTAGTTAGCGTAATACACTGCGAAGTCTAATGTCGGATTAGAAAATATGGATGGGTCATTTGTCTTTATACCACTTCCATCACCTATCACATCCTTTATCATCGCGATTAACCGAAAGTGGTAGACGCGAAATAAAAATAGAACCTTTGCATGAATGTCCGAAAAAGAGGCAAGGGCACGACCCACCTGGAAAAGGAAAGTCAACCAAAAAGTATATATATCGCGCAATTGCATTTTAGCTATAGAAAGGGGATAAAGCTAAGTGTGAAAACTACCGCGGAATAACACTACTGGATGGAACTTATAAAGTATTTGGTAAAATTTTAGCAACACGATTGGAAGATTGGATGGAAAGAATCATGGGAGATTACCAAGCAGGATTTAGAAAAAATCGCTCCACGATGGACCAGATATTTTTACTGCGTCAAGTGCTGGAGAAGTTTTATGAGTATAAAAAAGAACTTCACCAACTATATGTCGATTTTAAACAAGCATACGACAGCTTGGAAAGAAATAAGATCTACAGTATAATGAAAGAGTTTGGAATCCCAAGGAAATTGATAAGACTGACAAAAATGACAATGAAAACAACGGAATGTAAAGTCAGAGTAGAACAGGAAATGACAAACCTGTTTAAAGTAGAGAAAGGACTGAGACAGGGAGATTTACTTTCTACAATACTATTTAATTTAGCATTGGAAAAAGTAATCCGACAACTACTAATCAACCCTGGAGGAACAATATTAAATAGACTAACACAAATGTGCAGATGATGTAGATTTAATAGCAAGGAATAAGCAAGCTATGGAAGAGAGTTTACAAGTATTAGAAGAGAAAGCCCAAGAACTAGGACTGGAAGTGAACACAAATAAAACCAAATATATGAAGATGGGAAATCCAGAAAGAGGCAGAAGAGAACCTTACATAAGATGGAAAAGAATATGAAAGGGTGGAAGCCTTTAAGTATTTGGGCTCAATAATAACAGCAGATAACAAGGCAGCTACAGAAATACAGGAAAGGATAACAAGTGGAAATCGATGCTATTTTTCTTTGCAAAATGTGTTTAAATCTAAGAATGTTAGTAGGAACACAAAAATTAAAATATATACAACAATATTAAGACCCATAGTAATGTATGGTTCAGAAAGTTGGGTGATGTCGGTAAGAGAGGAAGATTGGTTGTTAAGGTGGGAAAGGAAAATACTGAGAAGGATATTTGGAGCGGTAAGAGATAAAGAGGGATGGAGAATAAGAACAAATATGGAAGTACAGGAATTGATTAACCAGCCAGATATTGTAGTGAAGATCAAACAGGGTAGAATACGATGGGCTGGGCATGTTCAGAGGATGGAAGAAGCACGGGTTGTCAAGAAAATATTCAATGGAAAACCGGAAGGGAGAAGGAGAAGAGGTAGGCCCAGGAAAAGATGGATAGAGGACGTGGAAGAGGACCTCAGAAGATTAGGAGTTAAAGGATGGAGAAGAAAAGCAGAGGATCGAGATGAATGGAGAGAGGTAGTCAGGAAGGCCAAGGACCTACATGGACTGTAGCGCCGACCAGTAAGTAGTAAGTAAGTAATATATGTTAATTATTGCATGAACATGATAACTTCAAATTAAAGCAATGGTTTTTGAGAAGACAACACTGTTATGGGGGAACATGCACCTTGTTTGCCCCCCCTGGAAAAAAAGCTACCTTGCTTGCCCCTCCCTGGAAAAAAAATATCCTGCAGACGTCCATGAACCTTTGGTATCGACTTCGGAGTATAAAGCTGCAACGTGCCACCACTCGTAACTCCATTGTATGCCGAATTGGCAACACACCGCTCCTTGCCCCGGCTGGTCAGTTGGGAGCACCAGTTCTCACCCAGGGATCGGGATTAAGACGATCCACATTCCTCCAGGAAGGAAACCACCGAATTGAGACACGTGACAGTAAACAAAATTCCAAATACTTTATAATTAAAATGTCCAAAATCTTTAATCACGAATCGCGCGCGTACATACTGATTCGCACAAGTTAAAAGTTATAAGTTATTGGGTCATGCACGCTCGCAGGCAATCATAAGCAATTTATTTAACACGAGAGTCCGCGCACCGCCTTCACAGTTAATAGCAAGACCTCAACTGCTACCTCAAGCGCGAGGCGCAGCATAACGGATTGTTTGTTCTAACTTAGAATACAAACTCATAACATAAAATAACACAAGAAAAACTGATAATTTATATAACACATCAATGTTAATTAGCGATAGTAAGCTAAAGTTAAGGTTGGCAACAATTAAAAATGCCAACGTGGAAGTTTTTACATCGCCAAGAACACGAAGCGTGGTTCCCCTACTCCTAACATAAACAGCCAATAGGAATACGATATTTTATTGAAAACGAGGGAGAAATACTTTGCTATAATATTACAATATTAAACTATATAGAAATAACTAAACTGATTTTATCAAATAAATCATATTTGCCCTTGTACATAAAAAAATGATTAAATAAAGATTTAGTTTATAAGGAAGACAAATTACTTCAATCTTGTACATTGTTGAACAAAAATCGATATTAAGAAGAAATGTATTTAACTTGTGCTTCAAAAACAATGAAAACGTTGCATATATTATTTGGGATCCTATAAATTCTGAATAAATGTTGCAAAAATACGCGAAAAAGAAAGTAAAAAAAATACGTGAATAATATTATAAAATATAAAGAAACGTAATATATACATGAATTATAAAAACAATTAACTATAAATAATTTAATCCAAGTTCTTAACTTGAAAATATACGAATAAGATAAATGCCAATATACAACTGAAATCTGCCCAACATGGCGGTCGTTAGAAATCATTGTTTCTTCAATGTATAGCTCGGCAATAGACCGCGACAGCCTCTTATTTGCCATGAAATATCAACACGAGAACAGGGATAGGAATTCCTCTTATTTTAGATTTTCTCAAACTAATGGAGTGCATACATTACTCTAAGCAGGATGGGAGCAATGTATGAGCTCGAAACATTGGACGCTAACGCCGATTTAAGCTGGCTCGCAAGACGAGAACACTGTTCGAATCTCCACAGGAATATAATAAAAATGTATCATACCCAAATGACACATCTGGTGTAATACCTAACGTGCCAAATTTTGGAAAATAGGAGCTGGTAGCGCCATTTCCCCAGGATTATTATCCGTGGCCTGCAAGCAAGATTCTTGTATGTGTGACTTTTCTGTTTCTCAGACTACGTGTGACTACCTACAAATTATGTGAAACAATAACAAACAACTTCTCGACCGATTTCCAAGGCTCGTTTCACCCTAGCTACAAACTACCACTTCGATCACTGCATGCACGAGTGAGTAGTGGTATTCGCGTGTCATCCCTTTAATGCAAAACCACAATTTGCTCCACAGCATGCTAAGACTTTCGAAAGCAATACTTGTGTGTTAATTTAAATTTTGCCCTGTTCATTCATCAATACAGTATTTACTACTTCCAAATTTGTGTGCCTGTCTTGAGTTTGCATTCTCGTGGCTGCTGCCATATTGCGTAGATGAACGAAAAACACACTCAATATACCAAATTGCTTGTATGTAGACATCAGACGATAAGAGAAGAAACAATTGCAGCCTACAATTTCCCTCAATCAACTGCAATTGCCATCTGAGTATGAGAAACCACTTGCATTCTAACCGGGTTCGATTCCTGGTGGAGGCACAGTGGTTCATTTCCCACTTTAAACTGTAGGTTCACTCCCAATTAGCCTATCTGTGCATACAAGTGAACTTAAAACAAGACAAACTTTCATTCTAACCTCAGTCAATTGTAGGAGCTGCTTAGAAGTAGTAGTGTTGCTGGCATGGTGGACTTCGGTTCTTACTTTTGCTTTTAACAGATAGATACATTTTGAATAATAGTGAAATCAAAGTAATCGATTATTTTACCGAATGACAAAGTTATAATGGAATTGTGTTATCTCCATTACAGAACAACTACCTAATCTCATTCAATTCCAGTGTTCTATCTGGTAGATAGATATATCAACCTTTGCAATGATGTAAACTTTCAGTGCAATGGCGACAAAGGTCCAATAACTATAATGTCAAACTTTAAAGGTTTCCTGACAAAATAAAAAATGGACAGATCATTTACATTCTCAATGGACATGTTGAAAAAAGACTAATATTCATTTTTTAAATTTCTTTTATAGCGTAGGTAAAAGGAAGTCACTTGAATAAAGTGGGAATATAATCAAAATGGCCATCAGGTATTCATTGATTTCAAAAAAGCATATGATTCGGTCAAAAGAGATAAATTATATAATATATTAGTCGAATTTGGAATACCTAAGAAGCTTGTTAATATGATAAAAGTACGCACCAGTGAAACAGAAAGTAAAATTCGTGTGGGTATTTATGTGTCTGACAAATTTACAATTCATGATGGGTTAAAACAAGGAGATGCATTATATCCATTGCTCTTTAATTTTGCCTTAGAATATGCTGTTAGGAAGGTAAAAGAAACTAACGAAAGACTAAAAATAAATGGTGTGACTCAGTTGTTAGCATATGCAGATGATGTAGACTTATTAGGCGATGATATAAATACAATTAAGAATAATGCTAAAATACTTTTCAAAACTGCTAAAGACATAGGTTTGGAAGTTAACAAAGAGAAAACTAAATATATGCTTACAGGCCGAAACCAAGTGTTAGGTAATAATCAAAATCTAATTATTGATAACAACTCGTTTGAACCAGTTTCCAAATTCAAATACTTAGGAGTAATATTAACCAATGAAAATAATATTAAAGAGGAAATAAAAAGTAGGCTTAATTCAGGAAATGCATGTTACTCCTCTCTTCATAAACTCTTGTCTTCTAGTTTAATAACTAAGAAACTAAAAGTTAAAATATACAAAACAGTAATTTTGTATGTAGTGCTCGTATTATATGGGTGTGAAACTTGGTCCCTTACATTGAAAGAGGAACATAAATAGAGAGTATTTGAAAATAAGATTCTTAGGAAAATATTTGGACCTAAAAGGGATGAGGAGACAGGTGAGTGGAGAAGGTTACATAATTTAGAACTATATAATTTGTATTCATGTCCAGATGTTATTAGACTAATTAAATCAAGAAGACTTAGGTGGGCAGGCCATATGGCACGAATGGGAGAGGAAAGAGGAGTTTATAGGATTCTTGTTGGGAAACCTGATGGTAAGAGAACTATAGGAAGGCCAAAACCAAGATGGAGGGACAACGTTGAGATGGACCTAAAGGAAATCGGTAGGGATGGAAAAGAGTATATACTCTATGTGATCAGAAGTATCCGGACACCCACCTGAAAATAAAGTACAAGTTTGGGCAACCCTCCATCGGGAACACTGGCAGTCAATACAGTGTTGGCCCACCCTTAGCCTTGATGACACCATTCACTCTCGCAGGCATACTTTCAATCAGGTGCCGGAAGGTTTCCTGAGGAATGGCAGCCCAATCCTCGCAGAGCGCCAAAATGAGAAGAGGTATTGATGTAGATCGGTGTGGTCTAGCACGAAGTCGGCATGCCAAAACATCCCAGAGATGTTCTATGGGATTCAAATCAGGACTCTGCGCAGGCCAGTCCATTAGTAGGACATTGTTGTCGTCAAACCACTCCCCCACAAGCCCTGCAGTATGGACGGGTGCTCGGTCGTGTTGAAAGACATAATGGCCATCCCCGAACTGGTCTTCGACGGTAGGCAGCATGAAAGCTGTTAAAATGTCAACGTAAGCTTGTGCCGTGACATTGCCATGTAAAGCAACAAGGGGGCCAAGTCCCCTCCAGGAGAAACATGCCCATACTGTAACCCCGCCACCTCCGAATTTCACTGTCGGCACTATACAGGCTGTTAGATGTCGTTCACCAGGCATTCGCCACATCCACACCCTACCATCTGATCGCCACATTGTGTACTGTGATTCATCACTCCACACAAAGGTTTTCCACTGTTCTATGGTCCAGTTTCGACGCTCCTTGCACCACACGAGGCGGCGTTTGGCATTTGTCTGTGTGATGTTTGACTTATGGGCAGCTGATCGGCCACGGAAACCAAGTTGCCGCACCTTGCGCCAAACAGTAATGGTGCTTGGAGTAGATCCTGATGCAGTTCGGAATTCCTGCGTGATGGTGGCGATGGATGATTGACGATAATGCTTTACGACCCTCTTCAACACTCGATGGTCTCTGGAGGTCAACATGGGAGGTTGTCCTGCATGCTTTTGGGTTGTGCACATCCGTTCACTATAACATTGGAAACAGTGGACAGAGGGATGTTTAGGAGGGTGGAAATCTCAGACACAGACTTCCTACACAAGTGGCACCCAACCAACTGACCACGTTAAAAGTCTGTGAGTTCCTCAGACCATCCAATACTGCTGTCTCACACTGTCTGCAGACTACTGAGTTCTCTGACTATGTGTTCCACGCGGTAGATGGCAGTACTGTGTCGCCCTTTATGATAAACACACGTTTCGCGGTGTGTCCGGATACTTTTGATCACATAGAGTAGATCTTGCTCAATATAGGGACAGATGGAAGGCCTGTGTTGCTGCAGCCATGAACATTCGGGTTTAAGAAAGCTAGAGAGTTAGTTAGTTAGTTAGTTTAAAAGGAAGTAGCTAAAAATGAGTAAATAAAAAATATTACGTGACAGAGTGGTTAGCACAGCGCACTACGACGCCAGGGGTCCCGGTTTCGAATCCCGACCTACACTTGAGTGTTCTCTGTGAGTGTCCCTTCATCAGTTACAGCATTCGTCGCTCATGCTCATCTTCGCTTTCTGAACCGCCAGGTGTACAGCACGTGGCGTAGCGTTTCGCGTCCGAATTCCAGGAACAGGCAACTTACGGTTACCTGACCAAGTAGCGTTTCGTCCGAGGGTTACCATCCTAATAGTGTTTAATGAAGCAAACTCTTGCTAACACTCTTAAATGCTCCATCGAAGAAAATATTTTTTTTTTGTTTTAATATTTCTTTCCCTCTGGAAATTGCAAATCTCACCTTCGTAGTTGTCAGATAGTAAGAAAATGTTGCCATCTGCCATGACTAAAATTTCTAGATCCAAGTTCACTTCCTCTCGACGATTTGTTTTGATTTGATTTGTTGTTTTAAGTCCACTTTATGCACATTAAGGCTAATAGGCATTGGACCTACAGTTTAAAGTGGGATCCGAACCACTTGTGCGTCCACTGGGTATCGAACCCGGGACCTCTCTCTCGACAATATGTCTTGAGTCTGCACTCCGCTGTCTATGCAATGTAGTTTTAAAAGTTGTAAACCAAGGTATACTAGTCACCAATTCCATCGCTGCCAGTGGTTAGTCAAGGTGTGACTCATCATCAGCCAGGCTCGAACGAAACGTAACTCATTAAACCGTCGCAGACGAACTGTAGCATTTTTCTAGAAATTTCGCTTTCGGACGAAACGCTACTGAACCGTACAGCAGTCCCAATGCCTGCTCCAAGTTGCACAGGTGCTTTTGGAGCTCTTGGTTTGGAAAGGGGGTGTGGATGAGGAAAGGGTCTTGATTTTTTATACTGAAGCTCGTTCATTTCGTTCTCCTATTTTGTCTTGGTTGAATTTTCTGAGATACGGAATCTACCTCATTTTGCTTTTTATTACGTTTTATTGCATCACTCACGGTACGCTTACATGTACTACTTAACATTTTCAATTTCCCTGTACCCTTTGGTTAGGTACGGTAAAAATAAATAGCTGCCATTCGTCAAATGTTGTATTTTTGTTTTTGTTACCCATTTTTCTCGTACTTCAGTCAGGGAGCAATGCAGCTACTGGTAACAAATGTCGTCAGGAAGTAGCATCAATTGTTCCTTCCCCGTACTGTAGTTGACCAGTAAAAAAAACTATGTAAAGCCTCGTTTCTATTACCACAAATTTGCCGTGCAACATGACGCGCGGCATGCGACGCTGCATGTGCCAAGCATTTGTTGAAATGGAAACTGTCTGCAACATGCCGCGGTGCAAGTGCCGGGGACAAAATTGCCCCAACAATTAAGACGCACAACATGCGCCGCGGACAATGGAAACAGCCTGCAGCAAGTTCCTGGGGCATGCGCACTAGAGTAGAAACAGACGACATAATAATAACAATAACAAACATAATAACAATGCAAAATCACTTACAGTCATTCTTACAAAGTTTTCGTATCCACTTTGAAGACGTAAGTTATATGCTCCTTCCGAATTTCTTTTCGCTAGAAAACTTCTAATCCACCATCTAGGTCGTTTTCGCCTCTTATTTTTACAAGTTCATGGTACGCGCCTGCCATAACCACAAAATCCGCCATAGTTGTATTGTTCATCTTTACACAAGTTAAATCACTACCAAATTATTACAATACAAGAGAAGAAACACTGACTACTCTAAAGCACAATGGAACAACGCTACACTCAAGTCCTGCACTCCGGTGCTGTTGCGGGCGTATTTTGCAGAAGTAGTTTTGAATTGGAAACAGTGCACTGAATGACGCGCAACATGCGCCGGCACATGTTGCGCGTCATGGGTCTGGAACTTGTCAGAATGGAAACGTAGCTTAACAGAAACAGAAGGCTTTCACGATTTGTCGGAATATTAAAGTGATCTCTTTTTTCACACCCAAACATAAATAACTATTTTCAGATTTGAATACGTAACAGGGGTGTAAGGGGTGACCTTCCACGTATTACATCCAATCCTCAACTTCATTCCACGTAGTACACCCTGGACTGCTCTTTGCAGACTAACGAGACTCTGGCGACTGGCCCTATGGCCAGTATAATTCTGTGTGTTCTCCTGCTTTCTGTCATATGCGCTGAGTGCCTCTTTACAGACCCAGCTTTTAACCTGTCAGAATATTTTAATGTTTCAGTTATGCGACATTACAGTTATGTTATTTGTTATGGTAAGGGGCTGCACCCGTATAACGTGGCGGGTGCAAAATAGCCTAAGTGCTGACGCGCCCAAAATCGTTTATATGTATGTACATGTTGTTAATTTTCAAATATTGTGAAGAAATGTAGCAAGATGCTACGTATTTGATTACTAATGTGAGCCACTGTATATGTTATGTATTTATTTCATGAACAATGTATGGTCAAACATTACTTTGCAGAGCTCCGTGGCGGAGTGGTTAGCACAGTGCAATACGACGCCACAGGTTCCGAGTTCGGATCACAGCCTGTGCATTATTTTCTTTGTGATGTCCTTTCATCAATTTTGTCATTTCATCACCCATCCTCGTCTTCGCGATTAGCCAAAAGTGGCATAAAACCAAAGTTAAATATAACAAATCAAAATCAAACATTACTTGGCATTACAAGAATGGATAGGTTATTTTGAAGCTGCTGTTATTAAAAGCAAATTGTATGTAGCTTTCCTAGACAGAAGTTTCACACACAGATACTGATTGATTGGATAACGGCTGTGGATTCCTACTCGAGCAGAAAATATATATACAAGTATATTTCCATTTATTACTTACAACAATAGCAGACTGATTTCCTGCTAAATCAAAGAAAACTTGCATTCACAGTTACAAATTGACGTGTTGAATGAAGTTAACTACAGATTTCTCTCACTCCAATTCTGATTAATCGAACAGCACACCACAACGTGGGTCATTATATATTTCCAACTTACTCTCGAGTTCCTCAACTAAAAATAAATTGACTGCGAGACAAAAACTCCTCTCCGATAACACATTATATGCAGAGTATACGTAAGTTGAAATTCCATCATAATAATAATTTGAATTCTTCAAGTAGTAGCTACAAATATAATTTTTCATACATATTTTCTTAGCAAAATATGAAGTTCCTCACTTCACAAGGATAACATATACACAGTATTTCACAAGAGTTTTTAGTTCGAGCTAGTCGTAGGCCTAATATGAATATAAACGTCACTTCATTACTTAGTTAAAAAAAAAAGTTCCAGGCAATCAGAATTCGAGGGTATGCCTGAAATTATTTGTAGTATCTCATGTATCAAGGGGGCTTTTTAAGTAAAATGAAGGATACATACCACATGCTTTGGTCAATTCAGAGTAGTAGAAACGTAATTATACTGCATGTTGCAACTGAAACCGTAGCCTCGAAGGCCGAAGTCGTTTAGTGATCCACTCATACACTCGGTACCAAACATTTCAAGTTCGAGTAGACATCTGGGCATGGCTGTTTTTTTTTGTTTTTTTTTTTTTGTAAGCATCCCTTCATAGATTTAATATGATCATCATTCATCTTCATCGTCGCGATTATCTACAAGTGGCAGAAAAGCGATATAAAACATGAATAATACAAAAGTATAACAAACAAAGGAGGATAAAAGGATGAACTGAGTTTGAGTTAATGATAGGAAGTTTTATAAAATTACTGTTTCTTGAATAATCTTGTCCTTTGTTCCGATTGTATTTCTCAGTCACACGTTGCTCAATGTCCATGTCGACTGCCGTTCTTGCGTTCTTGAAAATTACTTTCTTGTCTGTCTATGCACTTCTTTCAAACGTGGTAGGTAGGCGGGCGTTCTGTCTGTTTCTACACCAAATAGTTTAATGCACCTCCTGTCCAAGAAGACAAGCATTACTGAAAGTAATTTTTAAAATTGTAAGCGGATGAGGGCCCTTGTAAATGATAAAATATACTGTCCTTTTCTTCGCTTAGTTTTGAGAATCACTTTCCATACAATTCTTGCCTTCTTGAGAGTCCAATGGCCCTGTCTAGCTACAGACCAGTTGCACAAACGCGGTTTCGTTTGTTTCGTACAACAATTCCATCTAACATTTCGTTTCTACGCATTTTCTACTTGCCAAAAGTGCCTTTCATATAGCCCCAAGGCGTTGTCTGCTCGGATGCTTCGTGATCGAAGGTCACGTGTACAAAGTTTCAGGATTCAGATTTTCCGATTTTGCATGGTGCTGCTGCTATCAGTTCGGTTCGCCTTCTCAAGGTCGCGCAACAAGCAATTATTTTTCGTCTTCCGATAGGAGAAAGCTTGCCTCTCGCTTAGGTGGACGAAAGCGTGGCACGGATGATTTTTTTGCTCGACCATGATTGGTCCTTTATGTTTCGTCCTTCAGCAACTTAATCTATAAGCACGAATCATTCTCATCGCCAAACAACTGTATTTTTTAAAAAAAAATATGTAATACATGTAAACAGAGAGAGAGAGAAAGAGAGAGAGAGAGAGAGAGAGAGAGAGAGAGAGAGAGAGAGAGAGAGAGAGATAGATAGATAGATATAAACGTTTTCCCTCAACAAACGTTTGCTTTGCTATCGTATCAAGTGAACGTACATGTTAAAATTCATCTAGCATAAATAATCAAATTAGAACAAATTCACATAAAGCGATTAAGTACGCAGAAAAGAAATATATTTGTGATAAATACATAGTTAATAAGTAAATTCCAATAACCAAAACTTTTGTCACGCCGAATCTTGTTTACAGACGTTTTCAAACGTTTTGTTTTACAATTTAATTTTTTCACTGACATCCAAAATGAAAATACGTATTATAACTTAGTGACTTTCAAGGGGTCAAAGTTCTGTAATGTTAGTATGCTGCCGATCATAATTATGAGGCTTCTTCGAAAACGCCTTCGATAACGGTATTTGCTATTCGTAACGGATATGTGTAGAGTAAGGTGGGGTAAGACTGCGCGGCGGGTAAGACTGCGCACCGGTTTTTCGAGGTGAAAATCACACACAGTTGGCACCACTGCGCCACCGTTACTTCGTCCAAGATGGTAGCTAGCTGTGGACAGTGGTGAAGATACGTTTGAAATTCGTTGTGCTGAGAGAGGTAAGTGAAAAGATTTTGAGGGTGTTTGCTATTTATTTTGGTACTTCGTGTTTTGAGTACTGCGTCACTGTGAATGTATACAATATTACGATTTTCATGGATAGAAGAAGCTGTGTTAATGCCGAGCCCACCTGTGTATTAGTTTCCATTGCTTTGTGCAATGGCTGGGCAGCATCACGTGATTTGTTCAGGAAAGCAGCACGGGGCAAGACTGCGCACGTGCACAATTTTACCCCACAAGTGTGTGGCTTGCAGGTGCAAGTGTGTGGCTTGCAAGGCCCAGCCATTAGATTATTTTTTGGTCCACTGAAGTCGTTTCATTCATCTGAGTGTGATAAGTGGATGAGTAACCATCCGGGTCGCCCAATCACAGTTTTCCAAGTGGCATCCATTTTTACAAAGGAATATGGGAAGGCAGCTACAGTTGGGAATGCCATGAAGGGCTTTGAAGTGACTGAATTATGCCCATTCAATCAAGACATCTTCACTGAGGACGAGTTTCTTCCCTCTACTGTGACAAATGTATCAGCTCCAACTCCATTTGAGCAGCCTTCAACAAGTGGGGTTAACAATACTGGATCATACGGGCACATTTCCGTTAACCAGATATCACCACTTCCACGTGCAGAGCATATTCAGCACCGCCGACGAAAGGGCAGGCAGTCTCAGGTGTTATCTGGATCTCCATTCAAAGTCAACTTGGAAACCTCCTTGGCTGAGAAGAGTAAGAAGAAAGTTCAGGGGAAACAGAAGCGGAACATCATTGTTGAAGCAATGTAGCAAGCAGAAAACGCCAGAAGAAAGAGTACAATTGCCCAGGTTGTAATGAGAAGTACAGCGATCCTCCAGTAGAGGATTGGATCCAGTGTTCCAGATGTGACGAGTGGTGGCATGAAAATTGCACCTCGTATGAAACAGGAACCTTTATTTGTGATTTGTGTTGGCGGTTCCTAACCCAAGTGAAGGACGGAATTCACTGTGCCTACTGTGAGAATGCCACGAGAAATGTATCCCATATGATAGAAGAACTTTTTTTAGGTGATTTGTGTTTCTGTGACTCTGTGTAGAAAGTGCGCATTCTTACCCCAACTTGATCGCAGTCTTACCCCACAGTGCGGGTAAGACTGCGCATTTGCATGGTCACGGTTTTGTAATTGTTTCATGCAGAAATATTGTTCATTCAGCTTTGGGAAATTTACTGTGAGTCAGCAAAGGATAGTGCAATGTGTATTGCATTTTTCATGTGTGTCTGTAGTTTCATAGCTTGAATATAAAATTATGAACTCAAACTGCGCAGTCTTGCCCCACCTTACTCTATCACTTTTTCGAAACAGACTTTTGTGGAGGAAAAGAACTGTAACGTTACAAAAGTAACGAGCACAATTATACGAGAGACCTATGTTATTCTCTCCGGAACACGGCATCGGACACGGTATTGCACATCGGAACGTCTGTATCGTAGCAGCTATAAATAACGTTGTTGCTTTGAAAAAAGGAGTGTAACGTTTTTACAGCCGTGACCTCAATTAAGTTACTGGTTAATTGTAACGTTACTATCACTTTCCACACACACTAAAGTTACTAGTCAATACGTGACGAACCTCTTTCTTACCCTGTAACGTTATTGGTTGCCGGCAATGGATGTAACGTTAAAGTGTCACGTGAAGACCTACTCCTTTAGAGATCAGTTATGGTTCGGTACCGTTATGCACACCTGTAACGTAATGTTCATATACCTGAGGTAACGTTTCTGTTCACGAAAAAAGTTATTCTGTTTCTGGTTGTAACGTAACGGAAACCGTAATTGAAAATACCGTTCCATTTCGTTACGTTACGACTCCCTGCCCGTGATATTCAGTCATGGCGCAATGCACAGGGATCAGCTGTACTTTACTGCATAGACAACACTCCCTAGCTTCCCCCTTCCCTGCATTGAGGGAGCGGCTGCTATGCCACTGGTCATCCCTGAAACCTAGTTTGTTCTTTTTTATGTCTTATATTTTGTTCAGTTATAAGCCCACGAAATGATTCCCTGTTATAAGGGACGTGGGGGGGGGGGGGGGAGATGGACTGTTAGGTTACTTTTTGCAGTTATGGACAGTACGAAGCTTTGTCGTCTGCCAGGCCAGTGTCTTTTAGAAGTTATTTGTATTTGATATTTATTATTTATTTTACGTCGCTTTTCTTCCACTTATGGCAATTCACGACGATGAATACTGATTATGTTAAATGGATGAAGAGACACTCACAAAACAGCCTCGTCCAGGCTGAGGGGACTCGAACCCGGAGTGTACGATCACCCAACGCACTCAACAACAGAGTCGAACTTTTAGAAGTGGGGGAATTCATCTTTTCACACCATATTTCTCAGGAAATTACGTTACGACTATGCGTCAATCAGTGATTGAAAATATGAATATATTTTAACTGACATTAAAAGTGTTGTTGAAAAGCCGTAATTTCTTTCTTTAAAAATATGTGTTTCAAAATATGCATATAGGTGTAAGAATATAATTTATTCGGTAGGTTTTTATAACTACAATTATATATCTTAAAACTTTGTTGAAGAATATGTTTCATGTTCTAAGATTAATCTCTCATATTAATATGATACTTTTGGAGGTTAAGGTTTTAATATTCTACCTAAAATTCCCAATCGGTTGTTCGGCGTAGCTATAGGGTAAAAAACAGAACACTGAGCGGCGCATAATATGATGACGTATTACGCTAAAGTTGCGCCATTTGGGACGCACTACTGTGCTTTCTGTGATGTCACCTGTTCTGTTTGGGTCCGTGACATCGATACAAAGATATAACGGCCAAAGAAATTCAAGGCGATAGAAAAAATCACCAAGAAGAGCTTGAAATGTAATGCATGCACATAAAACAGCACCAAAAAATTCGGAAAGAAAAATTTAAATACTTTATTTTTGTTTTCAGCCACTGCCAACTGCCATACATAATCATACAACCATCGAAAAATCCTGTTTTCTAAAAATTGTTACTTTTAGTGCTGTCAGCGTATTTTTATGATCATGTGATCCTGTCTCTTGATATGTATTACAGTTCCCGAGAAACAGTTTGTTACTTTGTAACATTGTATATCTGACAATTATAATACAATAAGATGTTAAAGGGGTGTAAGAAGCAACCCTTTCCGAATACATCATAATGTCAATCTCTCTTCCACGTAGATCAGCCTCGACTACGTTGTGCAGAAGAAGGACTGCATTCACAGTCAATATAATCCTCTGTGGTGTTTGCGTTATATGTTTGTGATTGTCCCTTCTCCATTGATAGCATTCATTTGCATCCTCGCAATTAGCCAGAAATGGTAGAAATGCGACGTTAAATAAACTAAATCAACTAACAATAAAATGCTCTTACAAGGGAGGTTATCTAAGTGTCCCCTTCCGATTTCCATGACACTTGGCAGGTGTATAGAGGGGCACAAATGAAGATACACGTGTTTTTGTGTTTCAACTAAAAAAGAGGGTTATAGGAGGCAACCCCCCCCCCCCTCAAATGTAAAGATAAGGAGAAATTGAAGTGGGAATCTGACCCCGAAAGCACGTAAATATGGCATAGGAAGAAACAGGGGGCATATATATACACCTGCCAAGTTTCATGGAAATCGGAGGGGGACCCTTAGATAACCTCCCTTGTTAGTGTAGCATAAATTGCAGAAAATATATGTGACGCTTCGAAAGATGGTATTTTGAATTTAGTAATCGCCCTCCCATGCCTTTCATTGCCTCGAATGCAAATATTCCTTACGTTGCTCAACTAACATTTTCCCCTAGGATAGCGAAATGATCCACATTAATGAAGCGACAGAAAAATTCAACGTATAGCCTATTAACGATAATCTAATTCGCTTTTCTTTAGTTAATCGTTAATGAGCATTAATGGTCGAATACTGAAATAAATGATAGAACGAACACAATGGCATATCCATGCCTTTTTCTGGATTCTAAATTAGGGCTTCTTGCTTCTGGAGGCAGCAAGATAAAACAAATGAATAACATACAGTTGATTTGACTAGATTATTATTATGTAGCGTCGCTTTTCTTCCCCTTTTGGCTAGACGAAACTATGGGGATTAGTAATGATACGATAAAATTGATGAGGACAATCTACAAAGGAACACCGAAGTAGCGTCGTAATGCGTTGTGCTAACCTTTCCGCCACGAAGGTCCGCTGCAATAGATTGATCGATTGATTTACTTTATTTTACTTCGCTTTGTGTGTCACTTTTGGCTAATTTTCGACAATAAGCATGATGATGATATGATGAAGTTGATGAATGGGCACTCACAAACATCTATGCCCAGGCCGGGATTCGAACCCTGGACCCCTGGCGACTTAGCACGATGTGCTAACCACTCAGCCATGGGGCTCGGTAGCTGCAATAGAGTCGAATTTACTGAATAATTGATTCATTTAGTTTATTTTACTTCGCTTTTTGTCCCTCTTCGCTAACTTTCGAAGATGGGGATGAGGGATGAAATGTTGAAATAGATGAATGGACATTTACAAACAACCAAGCCCGAGCGGGATTCGAACCCGGGACCACTAGACGGCGGAACTAAAGGAAGATAGGAAACATACAACTGGATTTTAGTCACCATCAAGATTTATACTCCCCCCAAACCCCTCCATGTATTTAGTGCTTCAGTGTGTTCCTTGATTTAGTGTTGAGTAAATTTACGAAGCGCGCTGAGGAAGTTAACGCCTGGAGTGATGAAATTAACAATATATAGTAACAATAAAATAATAAATAAAAAAAGACAGGGTAGGAAGTTTCTTGCCAAGTGTAGTAGGGAACCTTTGTTACAAAAAGAAAAAATAAATTTGTGTACGGTTCAAAGAGTTATTGAAAAAAATGCTATAGTATCTCAACAAATGTATACTGGAAGCTGGTCGCTCAATGTATTCCGGAAAAAGTTTATAAACCGTTGATGCCAGGTACCTGCCCCTTGATAATTTACTATTACTGTCTTTATCGTATAAATATCGTATGTTAGAACCTCACCTATAAAAAAACACAGTTCTATAAATTATATATATATATAAAAAACCACTGTCGGTTTTTTTTACTGTTTTGCTTTTGACCTCAGTCCACAAAAAACTCCATCTTCGAATCCATTTTGTATAACGCTACATGGTGCCTTGTACCAGGGAGTTCCATCTGGTTATTTGTTGAGATAGGATTATTTGTGTGTAAAACATTTGTGTTCCATGTAAGAAAGTGAAGAAAAAAAGCTGTTTGATCGGGTTCGTTGCAGCAGCTGTACGGGATTAAGGGATTAGCGAGCTAGCGATATGTAGGTCAGTGGTTCGAACGTGGTTCGAACGTCAATCTCTCCTTGTCAGGACTAGGGATGACCAGATCCGGATCCTAGCGGATCCGAAATCAGGATCCGGTTGGTTCCGGATCCTAATCAAAACTTTCGGATCCGGATCCGGTACATTCGGATCCGGATCCGTTTTGCCATCCCACATGCCCTTCTTTGGAAAGTAAGAATGTGTTTATAACATATTGTTACCTGCTAATATACATATATATATAATATACATACATACACACATATATCTAGTGTGTGTGCGCGCGTGCGCGATTTGTAATTAATTAATACACTTACAAGGGAGGTCTAAGTCTCCCTCTCCGATTTCCATGATACTTGGCAAGTGTATAGATGGGTCCAAAGGAAGAAATGCGTGTTATTGTGTTTCAGCTAAAAAAAACTGTTTTAGGGGGCAAAACCCCCCTCAAAGGTCAAGATGAAGACAAACTGACGCGGGGATCTGACCCCTGTGTGCCACTCCGATTTCCATGAAATTTGGCAGGTGTATGGAGGGGCCCAAAGGAAGAAGTACGTGTTTTTGTGTTTCATCTAAAAACGGTTTTAGGGGGCAACCTCCCCCTCAAATGTCAAGATGAAGAAAAATTGAAGTGGGGATCTGACCCCGAAACCACGTAAATATGGCATAGGGGAAGAAACAGGGGCATAGGGCCTCTCTATACACCTGCCAAATTTCATGGAAATCGGAGGAGGACACTGGGGTCAGATGATCCCCTCGTCAATTTATCCTCAGATTCATATTTGAGGCAGGTTTTGCCCCCTAAAACAGTTTTTTAGCCGAAACAAAAAAAACACGTATTTCTTCCTTTGAGCCCGTTTATACATACACCTGCCAAGTATCATGGAAATCGGAGGGAGACACAGGGGTCAGATCCTCACTTCAATTTGTTCTCATCTTGACATTTGACGGGGTTTTGTCCCCTAAAACCGTTTTTTAGCTGAAACAAAAAAAACACGTATTTCTTCCTTTGGGCCCCACTATACACCTGCCAAGTTTCATGGAAATCGGAGGGGGACACTTAGATAACCTCCATTGTTTTAGTCTTACACTTTGTAATTATATAACACTGAATATATTATAATGTTTTATTTTAATTTGTAAAACTGTAACTGTAGAACAATTGTATAATTTTTGTATAACGTTTTTATTTTGTTATATGTGTTAAAGGTTTCATCCTTGAATGGAATGTCTCAAATTTATGTGTGTTTCCATTTCCAATATATTCGAATGAATACATATTCGTTTCAATGGCATTTACAAAATCACCTCTGATATTTTATGTTAAACAAGTAAGATTATTTTTGTGCACGAGTGTGTTAACCGATGCGTAGCAAAGTATTTTAGGAACAACACTTGAAAAAAATTATTGTAGGACTAACTAATGAAAAATTTCTTTGTAACCGAAGATCATAATACCTTTTAAGGTGTGGTAATATTATAATGGGATTGAGATATGAAACGCTCGGATCCGGATCCGGAACCTTCGGATCCGGAACTTGCGGATCCGGATCCAGATCCGTAACTTTTGGATCCAGATCCGAATGGATCAAGAATTTTCGGATCCGGATCAGTTTGGCCATCCCTAGTCAGGACGAAGCAGCCGAAATAGGCTGGAATAAAATACTTGAATGCTGCCGCAATGAACTGTTATGAGGGAGCAATAGAACGATTTTTTTTTAAAAAAAAAAAAGTGGTACCATAAATCTTGCGCGGGAACGAGCGAAGAAGAATTTACGAAATTTGAGTTGCACACAGGGTGTTCAAAAATTAACTGACGAAAATAAAGAGAGCGTTAGCGTCACGGCACTTATATTATTTATGAAGCAGAGTAGAGAAGAGGATAGGCGAAAACAGCTTAAATTTCTAGAAGAGGATAGGCGAAAGCAGCTTAAATTTAGAGCAGATGATAGGCGAAAACAGCTTAAATTTCTAGAAGAAAATATCAAATATCATCACTCATTCCCAATCTTTGCAAATTAGCCAAAAGTGGCACAAAAAGCGAAGTAAAATAAAGCACATCAATTACAATTACAATTGTAGTATTAAAAGATAGAAAAACAGATCTGGCTCCAAAGTTTTAAGTTAGCAACATTGACGACTCGGGAGCAACAGAACGGCCAGACGAGCGGGGAACTCCGTCGTCCGCCGAACGAACCTTTCTTTGCCCCTCAACCCCTGGGATATTCGGTACCAATATATGCGAAATAGGTCCAAGATTTTACACACCCACACTTCCTGGTCCCAAGATATGCGATTAAACACCACACTTTTGCACAGACGTGAAGCTTCCAGAGCTGGCAGAGTTTAACACACACGTTAACACACAAATCGAACAAATAGCGACTTTTTGGTACCTTCGAAATACTTCGCGTACATGTCGAACGGGGTCTCAGGAGTCTCGCAATGGCCTTCTCTCTGTTGGGACCGGCAAAAAGTCCCAACAAATTTTTTGGTCCCATTAAGAAAGGTGTTAAACATACGCCGGTTCCCACAAGAATATATCTGCGTACTCACACACACACACACACACACAAACACCTCCCCCCCACACACACATACGTGTAAACGTGGTCTTATAAGGCCCGAGTGAGTGTACATATGTTGTTGGAACCACTATAATTTGATAAATTAGCATAATCAAATTAATTTTAAAATGTCGAGACCATGCATGTGATTACAAATACCACCGTGGTTTTTGAAAATTATCATTTTTGCAGTTTTCCTCACAAAAAAATGGTTACTATTCTTGTTGGAACCTGGTACCAATATCACCTGTCTAATTTACGTGTTGTAATTTTAATACAATTGCATCCGTTGTGGGTACCAATCAATATTGCAAAACCCGTCCAACCAATCACAATTCTTGTAGGTCACATGATTTCTTCCTGTGTGTAAGCAGCTACGTGCCATACCGAATTGGGCAATAGTTGTGAAATGCGCTTTACGGCGTCAATTGAGAGCGCGTAGCTTGCCCGTATCTTTCTCGGCGCAGAGCATTCGGAAGGGGGAGGAGGAAAAGAAGAGTTCCTTTCGCGGCGGAGTTGCGGAGTTAGGAAGGTATTAACTGTTGTGCAGTCAGTGCCGTACTTAAGGAGTTTTTGCCCCACTGTGGAATTGAGAAAATAATCACATTTACCCTAATCGCTGAATCTTAATTTTTACTTTGCATACTTTTATGTGTTGTTTGAAGATTTCAGAAATCAAAGCAGGCTTGTGCGGTCTATCATGCCGCAACTGTGTGAAACGAAGCTGTTTATTGGCACACTACCATGCGAAACGCAATAGGTAACAAGCGACAAGAGATACGTATCGCTTGCAATTGAACCCTCAGTAATCAATTCGACCTTTCACATTGATGCGACAGGGCAAGCTTCACATGTCACTTGCGGGTCGATGCATTAGGTTTTTCGAACATGAGCGGTGAATTTCTTGTTTTAGATTGAAGTCGCCAGTGTTCATGGGTGTCCAGAAGGGGGTCAAGGGGGGCCGTGCCCCCCTGGAAAATGAAAGTCAACCTCAAATTATATATTTCACACATATAATTTCATTTCAACCACAATAATAAGTGTTTATTAATGCACGAACATGATAAATTCAAATGTAAGCAATTTTTTTTTGAGGGAACATTGGGGAAAATGTGGCGTATTTGACCCCTGGAAAAAAATACCTTCCTTGCCCCTCCCTGGAAAAAACTCTGCTGACGTCCATGCCAGTGTTGCCTGTCGGTTGTCGCCTGCCCCTTGTCGCTTCGATCTGAAGTCTCCTTGAAGGGGTCAGGGGAAGAATTCTGACGGAGGGGACAAGCGACAGTGTGCTTCCACATCGACAAGAGACACGGGTCCCTTTTGTCTTGTAGACTAAAACATTCACCGCCCGTGGACGACAACAAGTGGAGGCGTCACGATGCACAACATTGTTAAAATAGCCAGTTTGAGTGACACAACCAAGCGACATGCAATATTTGCAGCTTACCGTGCTGTATCAGTTCGAAACGTAGCATTGATTACCGAGGCTTGTCGCTTGTCGCGTTACGCTTCGGTCTGGAATCTGCTTAAACGGCATAAACGGCAGGCAACTGGCGACATGGAAATTTTATACCAAAGCCATAAGCGACATTAGACCATTCAATATAAGGCAAAACATTCACCGCGCATGCGCGAACAAAAGTACGAAGCGACATGATGCACAGTATTAACAAAGCTGGCCAATCAGAGCGACACGCAAGCTACAAGCGACACCTGCATCTTGTCGTGTCGCTTTTGTTCGAAAGGTTCAATTCATTACTGCTGGTTCGCTTCCAAGGGACACGTGTTGGTTGTCGCTTTCGTGTGAAATCTCCCTTACAAAGCAAGAAATCTGCAAACGACAGACGACAAGTGACAGGCGACAAGCGACAATGAGAATTCACACAGAAGCTGCAAGCGGCAAGCGACACTAGCACAGTTAGTTTAAATTCAAACATTCTTGAGCTAACAAGAGCACGGTATTGATGAAACTGCCTAATCAGAGCGACACATGCAGCTTGTCCTGTCGCTTTCTGAATTCTGGTTTGCAAGTTAAGCGTGTCACGTGCCGCTCGCCTCTGAAAGCTACACCAAGCCATTGTTTTATTCAATTCTCCTCAGGGAAGGAAGAGAATGCTTAAACAAATACAGTCTCCGCAGATCATTTGCGAAGCCACTCATTATATTTGAAACTATATTTTCTGTGCACACTCAGCGTGCACTATAATCTACTCAAGCGGCCCTAACGAATTATTCGCTGGAACTAGGATTTCACTTTCCTCATCCTTGTGAAGGGTCACTCGCAATAGAATCGTTACGATTTTATCTCTCTGGTTGAGAACAGAATTTGGAGACTATAGTCGACAAAAATTTTATTTCTGTTGGAGTTATTAGATTGGGAGAGGAGGGTGGTGCTTCAGATGGCTGTTCCATGTAGACTGTACATTTGAACAAAACGAGCAAAGGAAAAGTAACTTATTTAATTTCTTTGTAAAATGAATTAAGTGTTAATTTACCAGAAGTACAGTACAGTAAAACTATCCAAGTATATAATGGTGTGAGTCTTAATCGACATTTTAATTAAACCTTTCTTTACAAACTGATTCAAAATTGAATAGGGCAGTGGTTCCCAAAGTGTGCTCCTCGGCGCCCTGGGGTGCGACATTTGCACTGAAATGCCACTTACTTGTTAGTCTACAGATGGTTTTAGATATGATTGTTTCAAACATTTGCTTATTTAGTCCTTTTTACATAAACAATGTTTCTGAATTTGAAATATGTGCTTATTTTTTAAGCTAGCAACCTAACAACACTAACTTAGCGTTGCAAGTTTTAGATAGGCCTATGCCTACATTCTGAGTTTGGCGTCGCGGGAAAATTTTGAAACTACAAAGTTTGGAATCCCCTGAAATGGGGTATAATTTTAATAATGAATGATTGACGTATAAACTTGATGTGAAGCGTACAGAAATGTTTGTTTCGCGAATGGAGCGGACAAGAAAATGTTTTATAAATCTCATTTCTCAACCACCCAATTACAGTAACTGTTGATCACCTGACCTCTACTTCCACGTCACCCATGAAGTTTGCTGGTGTTTCTTTGCGTTCTATCACCTAGACCACAAGCATTTCGTTTTCGCGCCTCTTTTACCGGACGCCCGGTTCTTTCTTACTTCGGTAGTTCTTCTCGCAGTCAAGTAGGAGGGGTACGAGTACACCTAAGGCCTCCCCGATGGCCCTGTCGACCTCCGTGATGGAGTTGTTAGCACGGCGCGCTACGACGTCAGGGGGTTCCGGGTTCGAGTCCCGGGTAAGGCATGGGATTTGTGTTTGTCCAAATGAGAAAAAACTGAAAATTGAGAATAACCGAGAAATGAAAATCTTGAGAATATAATAAAAAAGGGGGATACTTCCGGTTAGGGGTATTACTTTAAAAAAATGGCGTAATGGTTTCTTCGTCGCCTTGTAATCAAGGGGTCCCAGGTTCGATACCTGGTGGAGGTATTTCGTGGTTTGGATTCCACTTTAAACTGTAGGTTCAGTCCCGGTTAGCCTTACTGTGCATAAAGCGGACTTAAAACACCAACTCAAAGAAACGAGTTCCACCTGCACCAAAAGCAAGCATACAGTCAAGAAGTTTAAATATCGTATGTCTTCATGTCGTTACCCAGTCTCAAACGCAGGATAAAAAAATAAATCTTTTTAACACCTTGCTACCTCCTTATCACAAACACTTCACCCTTGCAATACGCAACCACGATTAAGAAAGAGAAAAGAACCAACGTTCTCGAGGCCGAGTTGGGAGAAGTCTATTATTGGTAAATAATCATATCGTACAGTCACGGACACTTCTGTGTTGTAGCAACATTATTAACTTTCAACGGAATCATTACTACCCAGAAGTGTCCGTGACAGCACAATCCTAAACTGATGTTGCGTTACATTTTTTTGGAATGTCGACTAAAAAACTCTCATAACATGTCGCAATAAAACAAGTGGCTTCACCAAAGTGAGGTAGAGACGAACACACCATTATTCTGCACTGTTATCTCAAGAGTCCGATATTAGCAACATAGGGAGACATTTCTTAGTCACAAGAAATGCTTTCAATTAATTACTTATAAAAAGTAGACGGTGTCGTCTTGGCAGAACATAGACTCAAATACAAAAGCACAAGAAGCTAACTGTCTCAATTATATACGGTCTAGTTTTATTATTGTGTTTAGTTTTACCAACTAACCTTGAAAGAGACAGTTTGGATCGACGTACACACGGAAAATTTTCAACCAATAGCAGCACAATACATGTCGCTACTAATACACAGCGATTTAGTGCAACAAGCCTACGAGCACAAAATGAACAATCTCTATTTTATGGTGGTATTTTAAGACTATAGACTTTAATGTCGTTGGAAAGGTGTAGAGTTCTTAATACAAAAAATACTAAGAAATAATATGAATGTGAAACATGCAAGGGTAAAGTAAAGTGCATTACAGCGTTGCATGGATGTAGTTGTAAGGAGCCACATATTATATCTTACTTAATGTCCCACTATTTTGGAACATTTCTTGATTTACGGCAATTATTTGGAAAATATTGACCTTCGACGAAGCTGCTATGCCTGCAGTCATCTGTAGAAGACACAGAAAATCTCAGTCCGGTTACGAGTGCATCAGCTCAATCTATGGTGTAAACTCGTTCCGACTCTTGTAATTGTTATTCGGTCCAGATTTGAAAGCACCACTGATGCAGGGCCTCTTGTTGAGTGAGCGTGTCATCCGTTTCTTTTCCTCCCTCCTAATTTATGATGGCGGGCCTCACACAAAAAGTGCATAATTTTAAAGAGTTGGAAGTTGCATGAACGTTTACTGCACCCTAGCTGAGAAATGATGACTACAATGACAGAAATATATTAATGTTGCAACAAAGTTATCATTGAGAAATTACAACGTCTTGTAACTTGGATATCTAGAAAAGTATTACAAGAAAGTTTGAACATTGTATGTTTGACTTCATTAAAACGTGATGAAAAATGTAGGAACATTTTTATTAGATTCTCGTGTTTACAGTCAAAAATACAATTAATACCTGCTATTTAAAATATTCTGGCACAATATGTACTGGGCCTCCCCGATGGTGCAGTGGTAGCGTCGTCGCCTTGTAATCAAGGGGTTCAGGGTTCGATACTCGGTGGAGGCACAAGTGCATCGGATCCCACTTTAGACTGTAGGTCCAGTCCAATTTAGCCTTACTGTGCATAAAGTGGACTTAACCAACCACAATATGTACTATTTTGCGAACATGGGAGTTGTTGAAAGGTTGCCAATAAAGTTATTTTGTTCTTTGATTATTGGGCTGCTTTAAATAGAATTAGTGAAGGCAACGAGAGCAAGTGAAATATTCATTCGAGAATTAGACTGCAAGAATCACTAACAGAGTTGTCTGTTTCCATTCGAATCGTGCCCGCGCCAAAAGCAAGATCCGAGCGACCCAGCTGGTCGCTGGTGCCAGAGTCTGGAATCGTCTCAAGAAGACCTTCACCGAGCACACAGGCAACGAATTCTGTTTCTAATAAACTGACACTTATATATACAGGGTGTATACAAACATGTGTCAGAAACTTTAGGGATTTATTCGTGACATCAAAACATAACAAAAAGTTCATATGAACATGGGTCCGAAAATCCTTCGTTAGGGAGGTATGAAAGGAATTCGCTGTAGTGACTCCTGGTTGTGTAATGTACCTCAAATGTGCATTTGTACTCACTTTCTTGTGTACAGTTGGGCATGGCATTTGTTTTTTGTTTATTTTCTCATTGTTGTTTGTTTTGATTTACAGTAACTTCCATCACAACACATCACAACGATGTATTCAGTGTCTGAAATGACGGATATGCACTACATGTACGGCCTAGCAGATGGGAATGCGGACGCAGCACGTCAACGTTATGCTGAACGTTACCCTGGGAGGCAGTTACCTTGTGCACGAACGTTTGTACGACTACACCAACGCTTGCGAGAGACAGGCACATTTGAGAAGAGAGTTGCAGATGGTGGGAGACCACGCGATGTACGAACGCCTGAGCTTGAAGAACGGGTTCTTCGAACTGTGGATGAAACTCCATCAACCAGTACAAGGAGAATTGCGAGGAGGGAAGGCGTTAATCACATGACGATCTGGAACATTGTGCATGAAAATCTTCTGTACCCGCATCACCTTCAACGGGTTCAAGGATTAAAGGAGGCAGACTTTCAGCCACGAATAAATTTCTGTCAACGCATGTTAGGGCAGTGTGCTGTGTTTCTGCAGTTCTTAGCATGTACCTTATTCACTGATGAGGCTGGCTTTTCACGTGATGGGATCTTCAATTATCATAACAATCACATCTGGGCTTATGAAAACCCTCATGCAGTGCGACATGACAAACATCAACAGAGGTTCAGCCTCAACGTGTGGGGTGGAATCATTCATGATCATCTCATTGGCCCTTACTTCTTTCCTCAACGTCTGACTGGACAAACGTATTTACAGTTTCTCAGACATGAGTTTCTGCATTTACTTGATGATGTACCTCTAGACGTCATCCAACGAATGTGATTTATGCACGATGGTGCTCCACCGCATTTTACACGGATAGTTCGCCAGTGTCTCGATAACCAGTTTCCGAACAGATGGATTGGTCGCGGGGGATCCATTGCATGGCCTGCCCGATCGCCAGATTTAAACCCAATGGATTTTTTCCTTTGGGGACATTTAAAATTCTTGGTGTATTCAACTCCCGTAACCAATGTTGATGTTCTGAGGGAGCGTATCCAACATGGATTTGACCAAATACGGAACACACCAGGAGTTTTCCACAACGTACGGCAAAGTATGGAACGCAGACTCAGGGGATGCATGGAAGCAGGAGGTGGTCACTTCGAGCAATTTTTGTAAATGGCAATGATTTTGGTAAATGTCTCATTTTTGTGCCATGAATATTAAATCCTTTCATACATGTAAATTTATTTGGTCAATGTCTCATTTTTTGCCATGAATATTATTTCCTTTCATACCTCCCTAACGAAGGATTTTTGGACCCATGTTCATATGAACTTTTTGTTATGTTTTGATGTCAAGAATAAATCCCTAAAGTTTCTGACACATGTTTGTATACACCCTGTATACAAGACCAGGGACGTGACAGGGGATAGAGGGTTGGGACAAGATATACGTTGTTGAATTTGGACCAAATTGTATGTTTTTACCATGTATTTAGTAACAATTGTTTTGCTCGCTCCGGATTCTAAACATTTGTTTCTGTGACCCGCAAGTCAAGGTTATGCTTATTACTTTAAAGTTAGCACTCAGTTTTCCAAGAAATATATTTACTAAACATTTCTTGCTCACTCCTCTCCCAATGTCCCTTTCAGAATTTTGTTTTGATTTGCTCGAAATACATATTGCTTTATGACGCTCATGCACACTTCTCCTTCTTTAAAACAATATATTTCTTACGTATTAATAAAAATATCCTAAGATGAGATACAAATGACGTCAACTTCTATTCTCGACCTGACCATATGAAACTATCCAATTATGATTCATGTTTCATTACTGAGTACATATTATAACAAAAAGTAAAGTAATTTTAACGTCAAAAAACGAAATTGTTACGTAATGCTAATACTACTAATAATGATGCACTTAACTGAGAAATGTTTATTTTCTATAGTATATGCCTTGCTTTCTCTAGAAATTCGAACAAATAGGCACATAACGTCTGAAAGTGACTTTGGCCCAACGTGGATACATTTCTGAGGACGGCCTTGAACTTGTTTTCAAGTTAGTGTTGTAATGATTCAGGTTTCAGTATTGCAATCAACATTCTACATCTTCCCTTCTTCTCAGTTCTTGCGCATATTGTGTACTAACGGAAACTCAAATTTCAAACAAATTCTAATAACCATGAACAAGATAAAGCTTGTGTGGAATGAAGTAACAATGGATTAGGAAAGGCAGAACTGGTCTTCGATTGGCACCGCGTGTAGATGCTATAAAAAAATTGTTAATTCGACTTCACGTAATTGAAGTTTTCAATTTTTCAATGTAACGCAGCTGCTCTGCATAGCCATGGAGTGGTACACTCTATAGTAAGGTGGAGTGAAAATATAGGGCAATTTTTTTTTCAAAAACTGAAGATGCCTGTAGTGGGAAAAGCTGTGTTATTATACAGTTAATTAACCCTAACTATTTCAGAAAAAAGAATTGATTTTTAGTGCTGCCCCAGAGTCACTGAAGATTTCATATTGAAAATCAGCATTTACTCACCGAAAATTATAACTTTTTATTTATTTTCCTGAACTGAAACACAGAATACTCTGTTTCCTAAGTAAACAAGTGCAAGAAATAGATATTTGAATGCAACCATAAAGTTGTGCTACCGAAATACATAAAATAAACTACCCAAAAACCCATTAGTACACAAAATATGTAACAATGTTAAACTTTTACATTTACATATAGCCCAATATCGTAATACTAATTACTTTTACAACTTATATTCTTTATTAGTGTGAAATGTTTTCATCAATGCTCTTGACTTGATAGTTGAAAAGATAAATCCATATCTTTGCACTGGAGTATATACCATCACCACAAAGGTCACAAGACTTGTCAAATTATTTGAGGGTTTATCAGTCGATACATACAACCTTAGCAGTCTTGCAGCTGTTGTTAGCCACCTAGAATGGTTTAATGGGCCTGGTTTGCGATTCGCTAATTCATCACTGCAGTGTCCATTTGTTACACTAATACACCAATTATAGAGATACCTCTGATTAGTACTTAAGTCTTCAAAGTCAACATTCCCAACAAGCTGACAAGAAGAAGGAACATTTATTGGATCGAATTGCACAAGAGGTTGTTTTTCGCAAGTTTGTAGAGCTTTTCCTATTTCCCCAGAAAAATCTTTTGGACCAGTTGTGAATCCATCAGTTTTCTGAAAGAGATGGCGCAGTGGGAGTTCATTTATATGCAGCAAACAAATAAGCCACTGGAGGGGTCTACCAAGTTCTTTTTTGAGTAAAACAATAACTCCTCCTTTGTTTCCTGTATTCACATTTGTACCATCACATCCAACTGCTAAAAGATCGTCCATACTTATTTCCTTCCTAGCACAGAAGCTCAAGATATCATTTTTTATAGTGATACAGTGACGTGTCCTATATACTTGGAATTTGGCTCCTGGACTAAAGTCACATGCTCTTCTGTTACGAAGCAACCATAATTCTTCACTCTTCTCTTCTCATTGATTCTTCTCTGGTCCTTCATGCCATCAAAATACAATCCAGTCAGAGTATCCAAACTATCAGCAGCTGTTTTCCTGACTTTACTTCTTTCCCTTCTGCTCCCATCTATCACTTTAGAAACATCTGCATCACTAATAACACCTACATCTTGAAGAACTGCACTAGCAATTTTAGCTGCACTTCTGTCAGATATGCGATGTCTGTCACACTCTCTAGCAAAATTCTTAAGAGGCAACCGCATTTGAGTTTCGTTTGAGGTTAATGAGGAATTCGCTGAAGTGGAGGGCATTCCCGATTTGGTTTTAAGTACTTTACTCGTGTCGCTGTCAGTATCTCAACCTTCTTCACCCAGTTCACTTGATGGACTTGATTGAGGACTACTAGTAGTAGCATTGACACTACAGCTTGCTTCTTCCATAGCTTTTCTTGCTTGCTTCTTCTGCAATTCTTTCGATTTTTTTTAAATCAGTTTTTCCAATGAACATTTTTCTCGTTGTTCCTTGATCCAAAAGAAATTCTCTTTCTTGATTAGGTACTTTCTTCTCTCTAGAACAAACACAGGTTGAAAAGTCTTTACACTTGCAACACGATATATCAAATAATGTAGAGTTAGCATGTGAGCAATACAATGCAATTTTTAGTTTTCTTCATTTTGTCTACGCTTAAAGGGCTTTAAGAGATTTAGATAGTGTTCGTGAAGTTTTTTCACTTTTGCAACGACTTGCTGATGTGACACTGATGGCAATGAAGCTTTCATCAAAATTCCTACCACTTGGTGAGAAACACTTTCACTAATTTCTGAAACATGAGGTTCCTGAGTTTTTCTCATTTTGCTTTTAAAGGCGGATATGAAGATATAATTTCATCACATCCAGAATTCTCCATGTATCTTTCAATACGCTAAAATAAGTGGAAACATGAAAACTTCGGAGGCCTTGGGGCACCAGAAGAAATTGACCTAGATAGCTGATTTTTTTTTTATTTGACTATCTGATACCAAAATTCAACTATCTTGACTACAGGCATTTCGAAATTTTTTTTTAAAAAAAATTCTCGATGTATCTTTCAATACGCGAAAATAAGTGGAAATATGAAAAGTTAGGAGGGCTTGGGGCACCAGAAGAAATTGACTTAGAGAGCTGATTTTTTTTATTTGACTATCTGATACCAAAATGCAACTTTTCTGACTAGAGGCATTTCGAAATTCAAGAAAAAAATTCACTCCACCCTACTCTATAGTCCAACAGCCTTTTGAAGACCAGAGCCTATCAAATGGGTTCTTCGTTGAGCGCATTGAGTTCCATCGACGCTGTTATCAATCAGACTTCCTCAATAGGAGCCAGATCGTCCATTTAAAAGGTGAAGGAAAAGTGCTCCCCTGTGCAATGCACCACGCCATGAAGGCGTATAGGGAATGTGGGGTTAGGGCCTCACACTTTCTTTATCACGGCCGAAGGTGGGGGTGATGTGATCAGCACCACGCCCCTTGCCACCTTTAAACCCCAGAGTTTCCTCCAGGTACCCACTTTCTACGACGCTGGGTGGACGCCAGACCTGCTTGAACAGGTGGAAAATTTTCCGGTTCTCCCCCGCCTGGAGCACCTTATTGAGTCTTTGAATTATATTAATTGTGTTGCGTCATCACCCAAATTTTTGGAGCTCTCATCTAAGTTCGAACCCGGGACCGCAGATAATACGTGGGAGACCTTTTCATGGTAAGAGTATGATAATTACAATGGAATGAGAACCCAGGAGCTAGATATTCTGGCGCCCTAGTAGTAGGGTGACCATAATATTTTTACCCCAAAACGGGACATCCCAAGGAGATCAGTAAATCCTCCCCTCCTGAAAAATCAGTTAGGCCAAATTATAAAATTATTGTTATAATTAAAGTATCATTGTTATTATTTTATTCTTTGAAATATGATCTCTCGTTGTCAAAATGTATTATTTATTATAATCTCGGTGTGACTTACACAGTATTTCTGGTTCCTTCTGATCAACCTTTGATGTTAGCCCTACGCTGAAGTTGAGGAGTGCCAGAAGTATGTATCAGAACAATCAATCTTCTCGAGAGCGGCTTTATTTTTTACCAACCGTTTGTAAATCTCCTCGAAAACCTTACGCCTTACGTGTTGCGAGATTTGCCATTTGAGTTTGTGGTTTGTGTCTTGTCACATGTCCATATTGAAACTGCATGTACGCTTCTTGGGCATGCTTATGCACTGCTCTACAAATAACGGAACACACGCAAAACAAATAGGTACAACTTTTTTTTAGCATGAAATGTCTCAACCTTATACTTGGTTTTCAAGCTAACACCTAGACTTCTATAAAACGGGACAAATAGTGTTTTTAAATAATATCGAAGGGACGACCGGGACACGCCTCTCAAACGGGACTGTCCTCTCAAAACGGGACGTACGGTCACCCTATATAAATAACAACATAACTAAGGACCTAATGAGTGAACTGT
Source organism: Lepisma saccharinum (assembly GCF_977018435.1). Taxonomy (NCBI): domain Eukaryota; kingdom Metazoa; phylum Arthropoda; class Insecta; order Zygentoma; family Lepismatidae; genus Lepisma; species Lepisma saccharinum. The sequence continues at coordinate 176,743,602 of NC_139230.1, read as the reverse complement.
TATAAGGCACTCCAATATCAACGTTTCCACTTCCATGTAATACACCTGAGAAACTACGTTCTTGAAGGACATTGATGCTAAGTCCATAGTCAGTACATATTCTGCGATTTGTCCATTACCACCGATGCTCCTCCACAGCCAGTTCTTACTGTTGCTTTTAGACGCGCCTGAGGTGACGTTTTTCGCGAAAAATTAAATAAAACTATAGTAGCTATTATTTTCTTCTTCTGTAACTGAATCATCACGTTATCGTATTTACGGCTAGAACAGAAGGAGGAGGGGGTGTTCCTTGGTTCGCTAAATCACCACTCGACCCTTGTAACTTGATATGATCGAACAGTGACGTGATGAAGAACGGTGGCCAATATTCTACCCTATAACACACCGACTGTGCTGCAGCGTTTCTATACGGAAAGATAACTCGGCCTTTCATGTACAATTTTCTAAAACTTTGAGTGACGTTACGAAGTAGGCACATTGTAGCTCTGTTTGTATACTCTGTCCCTAGAGTAACTCGAGAGTGCTCGACCAATTAACGCGTGAGAGGAAACAGGGGAAATGGGAGAAAAAGCGATTTTCAATTCGTCTTTGAAATCTTCAGTGATACTTATTCAAAAGGTAGAAGGTAAATATAACCTATGTGCAATGAATCATGGCATGAAGGTATAGGGGTTAGAGCTGGCGCTCTCCCATGGTGGAAAGACCGCAAGGTGAATGCAACGCGGTCCTGAAAACTCGTCCTTCGGGCGTATGACGTCATCTGAGATACACAGGTGGGTCTGTTCCCGTGTATGAAGGGAAGAAGTAACGTTTGTTTAACAAAACAACAGTATTTCATGAACTTTAGAATATTTTGAGTTAATATTTAAGAAAGTATACATCTTCTGAAGTCAAAAATAAACCACTAAAATATTTTTTGTATAGCATGATTTCTATCAGTTAGTCGTTAAACTTCCACCTTGCAGTGAAAAGTATTCTTTAATAATTAGGCTATCTGATTTCCATCAACCTAGCGTGCAGCATTCTTCTGTGCTTTTTATTGGGTCATATGTACAGGTAGGTATCTCGGTGGTCGAGCGTGTTGAATGGTATACTGGTAACCTACATAGCGAGGGATCCGGGTTTGATTCCCTGTGCGTGGTGTAAGGTGTGACTTTCGTGAAGGGTAGAAATTCCACGTGCCAATGGCCTGGGCCGCATTCTGCAGAATTACGAGGCTCTGGAGCCCAGACACACAGGCAGCATAATCCTCTGCTTTGTGTTGACATGTTTGCCCTGCGGACCACAGCAGTTCTAGTATTTGTCTAGATTGTAATCACTGGCGTAGGCAGATGAGGGGGAGGCTTGAAGGGACTAGAACCACTTCGAAATTTTGAGAAAAATCAACATTTTCAAATAAAGCAGTGAGAACTCGGTTGGAAACCAAAGTGAGTGCTAAATGCAATGGCCAATGTGCTGACGAGTCCATAATTTAAATAAATCAATCAAGTATGTTCAAGTTCTGGCCTGGGCATGAGTGTACCTTTGTAACTGTAACTCATAATTCACCTTTGTCGTCGCCAATAGTGGCTGAAAACAAATGTAAATGAAAGAATGTAAACACAAACACGCTGTTGCAATTCTGACCACCTCTCTTACATTGAAGCAATTGTTTATTCTTTTTCTCCAGGCCAGTGCTTCTCAACACCGCTGTTATGTACTACCTGGTTAGTAGAGGTAGAATGAGAATGAAATACCGGCAGTTTCATTTTTAGTGTTTAGAAGAAAGTTACAAAATTCAGAACTAAATTATAATATTTAGAACTAATTTGTAACATTTAAAACTAAATCAACTCTTTTGGTTTATCAATAATTTGTGTCTTATAAATATATGAATATTAATATATGAATATTAATTTATGAATAAAATAGGCAAATAAAAAGGTTGATTTAGTTCTAAATATTATAATTTAGTTCTAAATATTGTAACTTAGTTCTAAACACTAAGAAAAAATCTGTCGGTACCTCACTCTACGTCTACTCTGGTTTTCTGGGGTAACACATACAAACACATACATAAGGAGGGAGGAAAACCCGTTTGTGCCTTATTTACTAAAGTTGCCTCTACGTTCAATAGGCTCTAGGTTTAGTCCCCCACCTCAAATGAAACCACAGGCATGCTGCTGTACCACTTTTTTCAAATTCGTAAGGCAAAAATATTAGGAATTATTACTGCTTTCTGTAGCTTCCAATTATTTGGGGGGTGGAATCAAATTATTAAATTGGAATGCACTAGAGAGGTTGAAAGTGAAAAATAATTTTGCTATTGAAACAGTGTGAGTTGCGTAAGAAATTGCAAGATATATAGCCTATTCATTAATAATGTAAAACATTTTAAACGCTGATCTATAAAATTAGCAGGTAGATCTGCACATAAACATTTTTAATATATCAAATAAGCAATATTTGATCAAAATAAGAGTTATGAGACTGGAAACGGAATGAAGAGACAATCATTGAATTCAATATTTTGGGAAATTTTACCTTCTGTCTTTTAAACGTTCTATGAAATTTTCCTTCGTAGTAGCAATTTTCTTCTGAGTACAGGCTATCATGAGCAAGATACTTTGAATGAACTAACAAGGACGGCCAAAAAGTTTAAAATACATTATCCTCAGTCGATTTGATTATTGAGACAACTGTTATTTTCCGAGGTAAAATTAGTTTAAGTTTTCCATGAACTTTAAATTTTCAATCGAATTTTTCCAGTTTCTGAAATCACTAACACCATATTTGAGGCTGGTTTAGGACTCTTATTTACATACTCCCACACAGAGTGAGAGAGGGAGCTGATATGCACTGCATGGTGCCTTCAGGTCGGCAGTTACGGCGAGTTTTTCAACATATCAAGCAACAACTGTCACCAATGAATCTAGACTTGCAACTAATTATTTTGCTCACACTTTTTCATTTGTTTTCTTGTTTAATGAAATCAATAAATACTGTTCAATATTTACTTATGCATAGCAAGCGAAAGTTCATGTCATCTTACACAATGTTATGATTCTTAATTTAGAGCCAGTATATTTTCCTAAGTTATTATATTCTTTCCGTAAAGTGAAACGAAAGTTTTCAGTACAGAAAGAAATATACTGTGCGTCGTTGCCTTGTAAATTAGGGGTCCCGGGTTTGACGGGTTCGATACCCGGTGGAGGTACATAGTTGTTAGGATACCACTTTAAACTGTAGGTCGAGTCTCGATTGGCTTTACTGTGCATAAAACAGACTTTTAAAACACCAAATCAATCAATATACTGTAAAATCAATAAATGTATATCATATTCTTAGTTCTTAAATTATTATTTACATTTTATTGCTCGAACAAATTAACATTGCTCAAACAATTACATTACATTTACATGTAAATGTAACGTAATCGTCTATTTCGAGTGTAATTGTCGATTTGTAGTACCTGAAAAGTTTCAAAAGATGAACAGAATAGTGTGTTAACTAACTGCTGCGATCCTATCTGTAGTGAAATACCAATTCAGGATAACAAAACTGTTGGAAAACAAACTTTGTATCGAAACTTTCCAGGATTTATCCATGCTGTTAAGCCGCGTTTACACCGGGGTTGCTCACACATGTTACCAGCAAATGTTGTTAATATTTCGAAAAACGCTTGTGAATTTCTTATCAACGTCTCATGTTAGCAACAGATTTCCCGTGTTGGAAACAGAAATGTTGTTATCCACTAGAATCGGTACAGATCAAAGGACACTTCCCCTACAATTAACTCCTGTCCGCAGTGAAGGTCTCACCCAGAATCTTCGGTCTTCTCTGTTTCGACAAAATGACACATGCTGCCACAGAGAGTACAACGTCCTCCACAGTCGGCATCTTGCAGCCAAAATGTTAACAAAAGTAAAGTGAAAGTAGTATTTATGGCTACCAACATTTTGACAACATCTGTTGTTAACCGTGTTGGTAACAAAAAGTTGATAACGTTTGCAGATAACATTCGGTGTAAACGCGGCTTTATCCATCCCGTCCCCCTTTCTCCGTAACGGTTGCCATGTGTCAGACACTCTTTATTCCTCGAACCCCTACATACGTAGGATCTTCTGTGGCTAAAATTTATACACGTACGTTGCATAACTGCACAATCGTGGTTTTTGAGAAAAGAATTGTTGTAGAAAGAACGTTAAAATTCCCGTGATGAGAGTATTGAGTACAGTACAGAAACTGTAGTTGAACCTGAGACGCTTTGTTATAGTTAGGCCTAGTGGCCGTAGCGGTTAAAAAGTTGGGTGATTTGTTAATTACAAAGAAAAAATGTTTTTCGTACTTTTGTAAAGCGACGAGATCATGCTTTTTTACTAGCAAATGTCTCTGTTCCTTGTAACTATTCTTTTCTATTCAAACTTACGTAGTTGTGGAGGAAAAAACTGTGCATGATGACTAATTGCGACTTAAATATAGAGAGAATTCCAGAGCTCATCCTCATCTTCGCGATTAGTCAAAAGTGACAGAAAAGAAAAGTGAACTACACCAAAACAATCAATAATGTACAATTACCATCCTTTTCTCCGTTATTTAGTTAACGATACGATACGCAGTCTCAAGGTCATGTTTCATGATGCCGGGGAAAAGATATTCAGCTTCTGAAATGTCACTTAAACACGTGGGTAATAGAATTCAAAACTATACGCTCTCCTATCCCTTCCCCTCACACACATATGCAACCGCAGACTAATTTATTTGGGAGTGTTAAGGAGTGTTTCAGTAGCCTATCTGGACAATGTTACCTTAATTGTCATACGTTCATTTCCCCCTTTCACAGAAACCATTTTACCTTATGGTTTATGGGTATGCATAATCACCTTAGCACAGGTTTTGCTATTATTGTGACGGTATTTATACTATTTATATGTGCCGCCACTGAAAATCGAGTCCGAGACATCTTGATTACGGTGACTGCTATATCAGTTTTGCACCCCCCCTGAAGAACTGATTAATGAGCCCATATATTTATAAAACAAGTAGCGTAATTTCTCGTGCAGTTTGTAGTACGCTAAATATTTACACATAAAGAAATCTAATTAGAATTCAGTAACACAATTGTTATGCAAGAAAAATGCATGCTATGTCGAGTAAATTGAATAAGAAGAATATATAGTCGAAATTATCTTGTACTTCGCCAAAATGTGTGTCTTGGAGTCTGACCCTGAACTGCATTTATCAGACTAACGAGTCTCTGGTGCCTGGGTTGTGTCCTCCATATAGGTTTGTGATTGTCACTTCACCCATCTGATCGTATTACCATTCACCCTCATCTTCGCAATTACCGGCAATGAATATTTTAAAGAAGCGCTGATCCAGAAACTGTCTGTTTTCATTTCTTCAGCTTAGGTTTCAAGTTTGGTCCTGAAAATTGGTTAACTCGGATTTGCGACCAGCCAAAGGGATGGCCTTTTTCCTCTGGCCCATTTCTTTCAAGAACTTTAATAAATAGTCGGGCTGTTTGCTTTGCTTTATATCCAGTGTAAACTCACTTTTCTTGGGGGCCACATATTTTCGCTTACCTACGAACCTTTGAATCCTTTATTAAATCTGTTTACAATTTTAAATCTCCTCTCCTTGCCTTCTTTCGTTTATATTTGAATTAAACTTTCAATTTTACTTCCAGGTTATTAGTTCTTACTAGTGTTGGGCAATATATAGTCACGATATTTTAGAACATATATCGTGTCAGCGATATATCGTCACGGCATTTGGCGATATACCATTTGCCTTCCCCCAAATAAATCAAGATTTCATTCTGATCTACCAGCAGCCTCTTACGGTTAACAACATTTTACTGTAGTATGCAATTTTAGACTAAATATTTGGTCAAAATTGCCTGTTTTACCCTCAATTTTGCAAAAAATATTTCTTGCTTGCTTCGATTGTAATATAAACATTTCTACACGTCACATTATTTTGAAAGAATTTGCGACCTATTCAATTAAAATGTTTCCTATATAGCTATTTCTATTTTGGTTATTTTACGTTACCGATCTATTTCGTGGATGAATCCAGACAATGATGTGGAATGATAAAATGTTGAAGGTAGAATTACGATGTCCATGACTCCATACTATCGAGTCTATTTTTAGATTTAGCTATACTTTGTATAACAAGTACAGGGTGTCCCACGAACGGCGCAACTGGGAATTAAGAGTGGCGTTACTTTGTAACCGAAACCTGTACATACATAGGCTAAGTCATACACCAAATGTTAGCCCTGTCCAAGTAGATATTTTTAAACATAGAAACAACAAACGGGGTGCAGTGTTGTTCATGCAGTGTTGCCAAATGTAAGTGAAAGTGTAAATTTATTTTTCCACAAAGCATGGAAAATTGCATGTCAAACATTCGTACGGAAATTTGGACGTCAATTTCCACCTTGGGTAGGTGGACTATTTCGCCATCTATAGTTCAGAGAAGAAAACCGATCGTTTTCGCGTATAGCCAATCCTGAAACGCCTCGTAAACACGTACCGGTCCAAATGGGTGTTTTTTAAAAAAAAATATGAGGTACAGTGGCAACACTGTTGATGTTTGAAGGCAACAAAAGGTGTGTTTGGTGATGGTCTATGACATGGAATTACTGGAAACAGGAAAAAAAGAAAATGAAAATTATGGTGAAAAAAGTGTTACTTACCTACTCCTGGCAACCATGCAATGCGATAAGAGCGCCCACCGAACGAGAACAAAAGAATCAGTTAGTTGTGTACTCAGAACTGTTTGAGCCGTGCATTTCGCATTGTTCGTAGGGGAAGATTAGAATTGTTCTGTGAAATGAAGTACTCTTTGGAAGAGAGGGTGTTCATTGTGGAACATTATTTTTGTTCAAAATCGTACGCTAGTGTAAAAACTGTGTTTCGCGAGAAATATCCGAATAACAGTGTTCCAGAAAATACGACGATATATCGACTTGTTTCCAGATTTCGTGAAACAGGATCAGTTAATGACAAACCCTACCACAGACAACCACCAGTTTTGACACAAGGTGTGCTGCAAGATGTGGAGCAGAGAATATCACAATCTCCCAGGAAATCTGTTCGTAAACTTGCTGCACAGTCAGGTGTACCAAAAACAACAACTCACCGAGCGTTAAAACAATTGCACCTACGTGCATATAAGGTACAGGCTGTGCAAAACTGAAGGAAGCAGACAAAGGTGCACGTGTAAGATACTGCCAGTGGTTTAGAAATTTTATTAGAGACAATGGTGTGAATATTTTGGATAAAGTTTTTTTCACGGATGAATCATGGTTCCACTTAAATGGATATGTCAACAGTCAAAATTCTCGACACTGGTCAAGTAACAATCCCCATTTGTTACATGAACAATCACTTCATCCACAAAAGATCGGTGTGTGGTGCGCGATTTCGCGGAGAAAAATAATCGGTCCATTCTTTTTCAACACAACAGTTGACGGAATAGTTTATCGTGACCTTATCACACAGTTTATTTCTCTGTTGGAACGTGATGAACGTGATTGTTGGTTTCAACAAGACTCCGCAACATGTCACACGTCTAATGAAACTTTAGACATGTTGGCAGAGTTTTTTGGCGATCACATTATAAGCAAAAAAGTATGGCCCAGTCGCAGAGCAAACTCGAGTAGCTATAATTTTTAATTGGACAGTAGTTGGGCGGAATCTTTCTTTATTGTTTCATTTATGACGCAGTGTTTGTGCGAGAGATCGTGATGATTAGATATAATGAGATATCGCTGTTCGGGAACAGCACATGTTAACGGCTTGTGAACCAATCGCTAGTTCTCTGTCCCCTTAGAACATTTTAAGTCTAAGTACCTTTCAACTCATTCAGCAAAGTGTCACGATATTTTAATTTGATATATAAATAGCAGATATTAACATACTAATTAGTTTCATAATTTAAATGAATAATAGAAATATGTAACACATAACACGTACGCAAAATTCAAAAGTACAGTAGAGCGTCGATTATCCGAACGTCGGTCAACCGAACGACCGCTTAACCGAACTGTGTACTCACTCACTTTCAGATATCTGTAATGAAAAAAGTACGTGACTTAACTGCTCGTAAGCGTGTAGGCTTGCTTAGACAGACCAAAATAAAGGATTTTTTTAAACGTTAATTTTGTGTACTGTGTGTATTGTTCATGCAAAATGCGTATGTAATATGTACATATTTTTGTTTAATAAACTGTACCACATACTATATATTCCTACTAAAGTTGCCTTTGTACGTTACTTTGTAATACATACTTAAAGAGATGCCTGTTTTTATGAATAAATTTACTGTACAGTACTTCTTTTTGGCAAATAAACATGTACAGTTCGATTATCCGAACAAACCAGTTTTCCGAACACCCATGTCCCCCAATTACTTCGGATAATCGACGCTCTACTGTATTTAATAAATTGTGTTTCAAATCGGAGAAATTCGAATTCATTTTATCATCATAATTATTTTCTTTCCTTCACTTTCCGATCTCGGAATGTAGTCTTGAGGCTTGGGCTCCCTTCTCTCGCAGTGCGGTGTGTGCGAAGTCACCTATACCATTAACACTGAGTATATTTTTTCGGGCGAAGAGAGACAGCATAGAATTGTTGCAGTAATCAGGCCATCTTATCATATTATGCCCTATAACTCCACATTCCACACTCCCGTGATATTCAGTCATGGCGCAATGCTCAGGGAACAGCTGTACTTTACTGCATAGACAACACTCCCTAGCTTCCCCCTTCCCTGCATTGAGGGAGCTGCTGCTATGCCACTGGTCACCCCTGAAACCTACTTTGTTCTTTTTTATGTCTTATATTTTGTTCAGTTATGAGCCCATGAAATGATTCCCTGTTCAAAAGGGACGTGGGGGGGGGGGTTATGGACTGTTAGGTTAATTTGTGCAGTTATGGACAGTACGAAGCTTTGTCGTCTGCCAGGTCAGTGTCTTTTAGAATTTATTTGTATTTTATATTTATTCTTTATTTTACATCGCTTTTCTTCCATTTTTGATAATTCACATCGATGAATCCTGATTATGTTAAATGGAAGAGACACTCACAAAACAGCCTCATCCAGGCTGACGGGACTCGAAGCCGGAGTGTACGATCACACAACGCACTCAACAACAGAGTCGAACTTTTATAAGTGGGGGAATTCATCTTTTCACACCATATTTCTCAGGAAATTACGTTACGACTATGCGTCAATCAGTGACTGAAAATATGAATATATGTTAATAATAAGTTGAGATAGGATTATTTGTGTGTAAAATATTTGTGTTCGACGCAAGAAAGTGAAGAAAAAAAGCTGTACAGTTTGATCGGGTGAGCAGGCTCTTTTTCGTTGCAGCTGTACGGGATTAAGGGATTAGCGAGCTAGCGATAAGTAGGTCAGTAGTACATGTACATATATTAATAGTGGACTAAGAACGCTGTCACTTTATAATCAAGCTTTGTAAGCAAGGGGTCCCGAATTGGATGTCAGGCGGAGGCACATAGTTCGGATCCCATCCAGTCCCGATTAGTCTATCTGTTCAAAAAGCGGACTTGCAACAAATCTTTAGCTCTTTACCTGAATATCCAGGAGCAGTAAGTTGTTGATCTGAAATAATTCTACACATGTTTATGTAGTTTATTTATTAGTATTAACATCATTAGAATTAAATGCAAAATTAACATTAAAAGTTTTCCTTCTAAATGCTTTGAATTCAAAGCTTCATTCTTCCATAGCATTTGAACTTCAGAGGGAAGCAGGCATGAGAAGAACGCTTGGCACCTCGAAGTCTGGACAAGACTCGGCGAAGATTAGGGATCAACAAGCGAAAATAACAATTATACTAACACAAAATTAGATTTATTCAATTACTTTAATTTTGTTACTTCCAGTTTCCAAATGCAGCAGTAGGCAAGTTGTCCATCATTGTGAATATTATGCACATTGTTGTATGCAATAAAAAACGAGGATTGAAAGAAAACCTCTAAGAAAACCGAACACCATATCAGAATGTCAAATAACAGGCACACAGTAGTGATAAGAGAGATGGGAGGAGATAATGTAATGCAACGTGCACACGTCGCGAAAATTGGCTGCTAAGACCTAAGAGCCTTAAACCTGCCCTCCTAACCTAACAACGTAGGCAGTATTACAATTATAATTGTAAAAAATATATACCTGCTAGTTGCTTAGGAGTGTTAAGTTTGGTGCAGTCAGCAAATTTTATCATCACTTGATCCCGAGCGGCGTTCACCGACAAGAAAAACATAGACCGGGTCTATTTAGTGCCCACATCAGTGAATTTCGAGTTCAAATTTTGTCATTGTTGACGTGCATTTTGTCTATTTCATATATTTAAAAAAAAAAAAAAAAAAAAAAAACCGACACTGTATAAAATTTCAGGAGCTTAGATGCGGGGGCGGCTGCTATGCCACTGTCATAAAGGAAAGAAATCGATATCTTCAACTCGAGGTTTTTTCCTTCCCCAAAGTTTCCTGGTGGGGACCATTACCAAAGGTACATTCATTGTTCTCTCTGTTGTCTTCTATATAGGGAAATGCATTATACGCATATACGAGTATCAATGCTAATATCCCTGCGTAAGTATTTGTATGTTGTTTCTTTACATTTTTACTTAGAATGCACACATTTAAACAGAAGTATCGAGTTCGGCAAAAGACAACGAGGTTTGGGCGTGGCCTTGCCAGATGGAGCTGGAATACTCTGACCAAGGATTATAGAGTATTATAGAAAGAGCATTCCGATACACAGCGGTCTCCCATTGGCCACGAGACGCTACAAGTTCTGACGTGACCAAGAGGTATGTCAAGCGTGCGAGTCTCGCGTAGCGAGGCAAACTTACGGAAAATATATTAAGTTTTAATCGTGCATATCTTGGTTCTATCAACCATTTACAGTAGGGTATTAGGCAAAAAGCAAGGAATAAGACCTAGGCAATAATATGAAGAAGTTTACAGCACGTAATAACAATAAATTGCGTTATACAAATCAAGCAAAATAATCATGACTATCATCAAGTATCAAATATCAAAAAGTAATCACGCTACATTGAAATCTAAAGTTGCGTGTGGGAAAATAAATGCAATTTTACGTATGAAATACACCGTGTATCAAAAAGAATCATCCGATTTAAAAGTTCTATATTTAGGAAACCAATGGACATAGAACCTTGCAGTAAGTTGTAAAATACATGTTGGAATATGAAGTTTCACTTACAATACGTTTTACGTTGTTGCAGGTAGGTACGTTCCGAAAGTCTTAACGAAACGAATTTAACGAGAGTAACTTGGCTCGTCAACCTGGTGAAACGAGTTATTTTACAGACTTATGGAACGCTCTAGACGAAAGCGCAGGCGCAGCGTCCTCGTGGCGTCGAGCGGAAGGCATGTCCTTATGGCAGAAATAAACTCTACTGCTGACACTGTTACTCATCTTAATCACATTGTAAGAACAGTTGAGGCACACTCGTCTTACGCATGTTGCTTCATATGCAGTTTAAAGCCATCATGCACGCGCGTTGCCTGCACGCAGCAGACGATTCTCACCGAACAAACCAGTCTTCTGGCCCGTGCGTTTGGTGAATCTCGTTCTTGCACGAGAAGCACGGAAAGCGACTTTTGGGACAGCATAACGAAATGCACGAGAGCACTTATGGGACGGCCATTTACCATAACTCGTTTAACGCGTTCAACTCGTGCGACTTTCGGAACGGGCGCCTGGTGCTGCTTACTCTTTTGTCCGCTTCAAGATGGCATCCCAACAACCGAAATCTTTCTGCGTTCTCCACTTCAACAAATGTGGTCCGTTACAGTTGAGCAGCGTGAGTTTCGTCGTAAATACGGTGCTGCACCAACTACTGCTCACAGTATTCGACGTTGCACACAGAATGCTGCCGGTTGCTGGGTTGCCATCCTGACGCGGACTAAAGAGTGAGCTGCACCAGTGGCACCTACCTGCAACAAAGTAAACCTTATTGCAAGCAAAACTTTATATTCCAGCATGTATTCTACAACTTACTGCAAGGTTCTATGTCCATTGGTTTCCTAAATATAGCATTTTTAAATCGGATGATTCTTTTTGATACACCCTGTATTTCGCTACGCTACCAACACTCATTATCCTTCATACCTTCAAATTTCCACATATGTTTGTTATTTAAAATGGCGTGTTCATAATAATTTGTATATGTCTAGTATATGTAGGATGCAGCTGTTGTTATTTGACGTCGCTTTCTACGTCTTTATGGTAACCGCAACATTAAAAATGAATGATGAAATGATAAATTTGTTGGGAGCGTTGGCTAGATGAGTGTGGCAACTCTGTTCAAATCAACGAACTGAGACAAAAAGATGATAAAATCCCAATTCGAGCAACACGCGAGCGACAAGCGAAACGGGCAACTTGTCTTATCGCGTGTCTCTTTCCTCTCGAAGCTACATTAAGCTATTATTGTATTGTCTTCACCTAAGGAAAGGAAGAAAATGCTTACGCAAGGGCAGTATCCGCAGAACTTTTGCAAAGCCACTTACTACATATTTTCTGTGCACACTCAGCGTTCCCTACAATCTACTGAAGCGACCCTAAAAAAATATTGCTGAAACTAAGTTTTCACCTTTTTCAACGTTCTGAAAAGTCACTCACAATACAGCTGTTAAGATCCTTGCGCCCTGGGCGTGAACAGATTTAGGATACCCTTCAGTCAACTACAATAGACTGATTGATTGATTTGCTTTATTTTACTTCGCTTTTTTTTACTTCTTTTGGCTACTTTGCGAAGATGGAGATGAGTGATGACATGATGAAATTGATGAATGGACATTCACAAACATCATGCCCAGGCCGGGATTCGAACCCGGAACCCCCGGCGTCGTATCGCGATGTGATTGATTGATTTAGTTTATTTTACTTCGCGTTTTGTGCCTCTTGGCTAATTTGCGAAGATGGGGATGAGTGACGATATGATGAAATTGATGAATGGACATTCACAAACAACCAAGCCAGAGTGGGATTCCAACCCTGGACCCTTGGCATCGCAGCGCGATGTGCTAACCACTTCCCCACTTAACTAAAATTTTACCTCTGTTGGAATTATTTGCTTTGGGGAGGAGGAGGTCGCATCACGTGGCTTTTGCGAATATACTATATTTCAACAAAGAGAGCGAAGGAAAAAGTCACTTATTTCATTCCTTTTTAAAATGACGATAGTGTTAATTTTAGAAGGTAGCGGTGGCTCAGTCAATAACGCGTCTGACTACCATGCTCAAGGTCGCCCCGGCCGGTTCAAATCCGGGAACTTTTCTAACGTTTTCTAACGGCGTCCACCCAGCGTCGAATGACAAGGATACCTGGGGGGTAAAGGCGGTCAGGGGCGTGATGCTGATCACATCACCCCCACTCACGACCGGATCAAGAAAGTGTGGGGCGTTACCCCCACACCCCCTATACGCCTTCATGGCGTGGTGCTAAGCACAGGAGAGCATTTTACCTTTTGATAGTGTTAATTTCTCAGAGATCCAGTACAGTAAACTTACAAGAATAAAATCGTGTCTCTTAATGGAAATTTCAATAGAATCTTTCATCTCAAACAAATTCAATATTAATTGAATAGGGCATAATTGAATAAATATTTAATTGAAAGTAGAGAATATGAACTTGATGTGAAGTTTACAGAAATGTTTGTTTCGCGAGTGGAGCGAAGAAGAAAACGTTTTCTAAATCTCATCCTTTATAACCACCCAATCACGATAACTGTTGATCACCTGACCTCTACTTCCACGTCATCCAAGAAATCTGCTGGTGCTTCTTTGCGTCCAAGTTCATAGACAATAGCCTTTCGTTTTGCGCTTTTTTTTAACGGACTCCGCTCCTTCTTATTTCGGAATTTCTCCCTGCAGTGAAGCACGAGAAATACGAGTTCCACCTGCGCCAAAAGCAAGCATACAGTCAAGTTTAAATATCGTGTGTGGATGTCGATCCTCTGTCTCAAACGCGGGATACAATAAAGAACCCTTTTTACCACCTTGTTGCCTCGAAACACTTCATCCTTGCGATAGGCAACCGCAGGGAGCAGGCAAGGTTGAGACCAACCTCTTCTCAGCCTTTCATATACAAGATTATGAAACTTCGAGTGACGTTATGAGGTAGTAACATTGCAGCAACGTGTCCTCTGCGTCTCTGTGTTGATTCAGTGACATTTTTCTTTGGAATCTCGGCCCGTCAGCATCTCATTGTAAAATACGAGTGTATTTGTTCTGACAGACAGTTATAACTCGTGTACAGTAAAATATATCACATATTCCTATATTCTTCCTAGCTTACTAGAAACATACTTTGTACATTTTCAAACTTTACAAAATATTTCCTCTTTAATATGCTGTTGCAACTTACATTTGAAACTTCTTTCGTGTAATTTTCATTTTGTTGCAGCCCCACCTCCCCCGTGGCGGAGTGGTTAGAACATCGAGCTACGACGGCAGGGGACCCGGGCTAGAATCCCGGCCTGGGTATGGATATTTGTGAATGTCCATTCAATCCTCCTTACTTTCACGTATCGCCAAAATAGAAAAACGCAAATACGTTCTATACTTGGACTCCCTTTTCAGTTGCCATGTTCTTGTGGATCCCCCGCTGTTCTTTTGTTTTCAATGCAGCGCGTCGTTATGTAGTAATATAGAGGTGGGTCCATTATACTTGTTTCGGCGATTTGAAGTGTGACGTCAGCAGGAGTAGGTTATGACGTACTTTTGAATACCAAATTCAATTAACGGTTTCACCTTATTAATGTTGTGTTATATATTTAATATTATTTTCTAATTATTTTTTTATTTTCTACCTATTAAAAAAAAATTGGATCGATAATGATGCATGATTTTTATATGAAGTTCATTCACAAATGAACCAACATGTCCTGATCAAGACTCGAACCTTTATAATTCAATTTCGAAATCGCGAGTCGACCACTCAACCAACCGAAGCGATTGTCAGAGGCAGTGGCGGCTATTGGGTTCCAAAATTAGGGGACAAGGTGTAAAAAGTGGGGGTGGGGGCAAGGACAATTTACTTTCCCTTGGTACATAAGATTTAGCATAGTGCGGGGACAAAAGTTGGTAAAGGTGGGTGGGGGCAACTACACTCCTCGACCCCCTAATCGACGCCACTGGTCGGAGGCTTTTTCGAGTCCCTTACCTCTACCTCATAGTGCTGATGGAACCAGTTGGATGTTGCCTCAATCATGGCCTAAAGAAATACGTAGAAAGGTAAACTGAAGTGACATCCATCCCAGTCACTAATGATTCCTTTCATGATATCTGAAATCGTATCCAAGTTAAACGAATTATGCTGAGCCCTGAATGTCTATGGTACAGTGATTCGGACCCCATTTTCAACTCTATATCCAGTCCCAATTAACCCCGATTATTGGCTCTAATCGGTTTGGCGTCTGACTGCCACACGGGATACAAGAGTTCTATTCCCGGCGTGGGTGATCTAAAGTAGGATTTTTTTCCGGCCTTGTCACCGAATTAAGCGACTCTGGGGGCTATCCAGCTTCAAATGAGTGTGTACCTGGAGGCAAACCTGCAGGTTAAAGGCGAAGCTGGTGCTGATTACAACACCTACGAAATGGCCGAGACCGAGAATGTGTGGAACCCTAACACAGTTCCCCTGAAGGTGGCAGGTGCAGTATGCACGGGGACGTTACCTTTATGTTACCAAATCCTTTCAACTAGACAGAGATACGAATAGAGGGTCTGTTAAAAAGGTTGTTATGTATTATTACAATATAACTTAATTCCAGTCGGGAAGGACGCGGACGCCTTGTAAAAAATGAGTACCAGGTACGATTCCTGGCGAGACACATTTAACCGTGATTTGAATCCGACATTTGAGAATAAAGTGAATTTGAAACCAATTTGGCTAATCAGAAAGACTAATCCCAGAATCACGTAAAGATTTCTCAAAATTGTAAGGCAATTACGCTGTAAATGTATGGGAATTACAAATCTATTTATTAATTCTATAATATAACACATGTGGGAAAAATATGAGGACAGATAGAAGAGGGAGAAAGAAGGGTCGAACAGAGAACACTGTAAGCTACGCATCGTGATTCCGTGGCGCCGTCTTGTCCGAATCGAATAACCGTTGCAAGAGGCTTAACGAGTTCATATTTGAGAGATAGTTTGATAAGGTCCCATCTGCTGCAGCCTGACTAAGCTTTTCTGTTTTTTGGTGTAGTCACTTCAGGCCACTGGCGTACGCACAAGGAGGGGGGCTAAATGGGCTACAGCCCCGATATTTTTATAAAATAAACAAATGAAAGCAGAAAAGTCGGGAAACGCCCCATTAAAGTAACCCCCGATAACCATTCTTGTCTTTGAATAACTTTTAAAACGAAGGTTTAAAATCGTATTTGGAGCTCATATCTGATACAAAAAAGGGACATCATCGAAATTGACTTACAGCGATGTAGCTTATTCTATGATCCAAGAAAAGATATAATCTCTGAACCAGCGTTCACATTCAGCTGTAGATATTGGCACAATTTTGATATAATTCATATAAACTTTGAGTGACGTGGAAATGTGTTGTGGAGTTTATTTGTAGGTTCGAAGATTTTTAACTACTGACGCACACATCCTTTCGCTTACAATAAAGTTTGCCTGACATCTCGCACACCTTCACAATTATCTAAATACCATGTATGTGCATTTTATGGGACTGTATGCGAAAATATACCTGAGTCTTCAAACCGGCTATTCATATTATTCACCAAAGAAGAAAATGCTTTGGAACATGGTTATCCTTAACTCCGAAACTATCGTCCTTCAAGGTGAATCAATTGTTTTCAATGCTTGAAGAGCAGCCATGTCTAAATATCTAAGAAACTGAACTGACGAGACGGAACTGAAAGGTTCCAGATAATCACGAACCGAAAGCCGTTCCGGTCGGCTACTGTCCATTTCGAGCCCTGACCTCACCTTATGCTTCGTCTGTGTTTGTAAAATAACAATGTACGTGTAAATATTTTGTGCCAAACTTTTTTTGTTTTCGTTTTTGTAATCGGTGTAAAATGGGCGCACAGTACTGTAGGTACTAGGTAAATAAACAAATAATGTGGTGTCCTGAACTACGTTATTTGGGTTAAAGGTATTTTACCAGTATTTATTTATTTATTTATTTATTGAAATTTCCAGTACAGCAGAAACCATTTTAAAACAGAAAGAAACAACAATAAAACAATAGACTAAGATTAAAAACAAAAGAACGGATAACATAAAATAAACAAAAATAAAACAAGCCAAAAAAAGTACCAAGGTAAAAAGATCAGTTTCACAAAAGCATTACTTATGTACAATTTTTTCTATGTTGCTGATAAAAAATGAATATGAAGTGAATATATCTATTTGGTTTGAGATTATATTGAACTGATTCGGTAGCCTATGGAATAGTGGTCGTTGTATGAGTGAGAGCCTTGGAGTTGTAGTGTGGAAAGTTTCCTTGCTCCGTGTTTTATGTCTAGGCACTCTGAGTGAGAGTTCGTGGAGTGGGATGCTGCATCTTAAGTTTCCATTTATAATCTTATATAGCAATTTCATATCTGCAATGTATCTACGAGTTTCTGGAGTATTAATATGCAGTTTTACAAGCAGATCTCTCTCTTAGGCAGGTGTCTTAGGGCAGGCACTCTATATCGAACGATGCTGAGGAAAAAGCTGAGAACACTGTCGATCTTGGAGGTATGAGAATGGGCAGCCATGTTCCAGATTGGTGAACAATATTCTAGAATGGGGGACACAAATATCTTGAAGTAAATGGAAAGTGCTTTCGGGTTATTGATTTCGGTGAATCTGTAAAGTAGGCCTAGCATACGCATTGCCTTTTTTGTGATGGTTGATATGTGATTATCGAAATTTAGTTTTGAATCTATGAGGATACCTAGATCTCGGTGTTGTGCTTCTTTTGCTATAGGGAGGTCGGTGAGTGTATAATTGCCTTCAAGAATGTTTTGTTTCAATGAAATTGTTATGTATGAGCATTTAGAAGGGTTTGTGGACAGTTTCCATCGCTTACACCATTCAGAGAATCTGTTAATGTCATTTTGGAGAATTTGCATGTCTGATGGCTGTTTTATTTCTCTCATAATCTTGCAATCATCGGCAAACATTAGAATTATGCTTGAGATGGGGGAATTGAAGAGGTCTGTGAGATCATCCAGATATAATACAAATAACAGAGGGCCAAGAACACTTCCTTGCGGCACACCAGAGATAACAGGAAGCCAGTTGGAATGAGTTCCAGGAAGTATAACGCGTTGTTGTCTATTTCTTAGATAGTCTTTCACTAATTTTAACGTGTTTCCAGTGATGTTAAATCTGTTAGATAATTTATGCAGTAAATAGTGCTGATCCACTGAATCAAAAGCTTTGGACAGATCAAAGTAAACAACATCTAACTGATTACGATTAGTAATTGCGTTTATGGCGCAGGATTGCATACAAGACAGATTGGTAAGGCATGAAGAATTTGGAAGAAAGCCGTGTTGTGCTGGGTTAATGTAAGGGGATGTGAATTTCAGAAGTCTTTTTTTTTTTCAGAATTTTTTCACAGACAATAGCAAGTGTGGAAAGGAGAGAAATGGGCCTATAACATGTAGTATCATTAGCATTTCCAGATTTAAAAATAGGAATGATATTTGCTTTCTTCCATTGAGTGGGAAAGCAGCCTTCAGAGAAGCACCTATTGTATAACATTGCAAGAGGAGTAGCTAGTGAGTGAGCTGTTTTTTGAAGGAAAATAGTAGGAATATTGTCTGGTCCAGATGCTCGGTGAGAAGAAAAGGAGGTAAGGAAGTGCAAGACTTCACCTGGTTCTGTAAAGACGGTAGAAAGAGAGTGAGAGCAGATAGATTTGATAGGCGGGTGATCTAAAACATCATTTGAAACAAAATTATTTTGAAATGTTAGATTGAATAGTTCAGCTCTATCATTACCAACAGCTGAAATATCATTGTGTGTTACTTCTAAAGGGATGCGCTTGGCTTGTCTTCGTGAATTTATTAATGTCCAGAATCTCTTTGAATTAGTAAGGAGTTCGTTTGTGACTGTGTTGACATATTCGGTGTATTTCTGTTTCATGAGGTCTTTACTATGCTTTCGAAGTGCTTTGAAAGTGTTGTGTGTGTGGGGATTGGGGAAACGTTTCCACAGTTGCCATGCTCTCTTTTTGTTAAGTAACAGATGTTGCAACTCTTTATCAAACCAAGGGGGGAACTTTTTACTTTTCATTGTTTTATGTGGCACATAGTCCTGAATTAGGGCATGAATCACGTCCGTAAACAGTTCAACAGCCTCGGTCACGGTCCCTTCGGAGAGCAGGTTCCAATTGAAAAGGTCAATGGCTCGACGGACAGTGTCACATGGCGTTTTCTTCCACAAAGGAGTCTTATGCCTGGGGGAGCATATGCAGAAGGGGAGCTTCGCGCTTTCACTGGAATTTCGAAAATAGCACAAAGCGACTCGTGGTCTGACTGAACGAGATTCAACGAGGGTGTGACCTCACAGTTTTCAAAAGAGGAGAGAATGTAATCAAGGTTTTTGTCCTTTCTGGTGTTGTGCATATTGTGCTGAAGAAGACCTAGTCCATGAATAAAATTGTCTATGAACCAGTCTTCGTCTCCAGTGGTTGGTATGCCATTTACAGGATTATTCCACTTTATGTGCATATTAAAATCCCCACACAAAATAACTTCGTGGCTGGATAGAGCTGCCAGAGTAGATTCATAGCAACAGTCTAAGAGTTCTTTGGGACTCCGCCTATGAGGCCGATAGAAACAACCTACAAGCATTTTTCTATGGTGGTTTGTACTTACTTCTACCCAGAGAAATTCGCAGTCTCGTTGTAAATCCAGTCGTATCTTGATGGGCCACTTCTTGTTCACACACACCATAACACCACCACCCCCACGCATTTCACGATCTTTGCGATAAACATTGAACTGCTCATATAGCGGAATTTCAGCACACGAGATATCAGAATTGAGCCATGACTCACTAAAGCACACACAGTCGTATTCCGAGAACTCAGCCGTCATTAGTTCACAGTCCAAAAACTTATTTTTTAGGCACTGCACGTTTTGATAGTAAAGGTGAAATGCACTATCACTTGATGTTATCCCTGTAGGCGTCCCTGGTCCAGGTTGAAGTTCGATGTCTCCATGGAGCAATATCAGAAGGAAGAGGTGCTGGAGCACGCACTTCCTGGCGGAGGTCCCGGGCGAGGCTTTCCTCGAAGCGCACTTGCACGCGCTCGCCCCTCGAACAGCACAAAGCGTTGGGTAAGCACTCAGAGTTTTCAAATAAATGTCATAGAACAGATCTTCACATATGTTCTCATCATTAACTGCAATTTCACAAGGCGGAAAACACTTTTTTACTACGCAGATTCGTACTAGCACAAGTGTAAAACAGATAAAGAGCAGAGCTACAAATTTCGCACGGCCTGCACTCGGCGCCATCTTGTCCATTTCCATCATCAAACTGTGCGCAAGGGCAGGAAACAATGAACTGAGAAAGAAGAGCGCGTCCAACAGCAAGGCGCCTTGAATTCCAGAGGTTAGGTTACGATTAAATGTTGCACACAACTGTCTACAATTTATCACCATCGAAACTTAAACCATGATGATTATTTATATATCGAGTGTAACAGCTTCGATGACGTGAGTGTTTATTTAATGACGAGTAGATAAACGGGGATCATTGTTTTCTTTTCTGTAGAATGAAATACTACGAGGTCAACGGTTGTGAACTCGATTTACTTGTCGCCCGGCGTCCACTGTTCGAATTCTGGCCTGGACTTGGATATGAGTGTCACTTCATCAACTTCATCCTCATCGTCGCGATTAGTCAAAAGTGGCAGAATAGTGAAGTTAAATAATAAAAGTCAATAAAAAGTCGAATCAGGTTTTCAAATCAGTTAATGTTAGGTTTATGACATTTCACATTTGGTTGGTAGATATTGGTAGATTTTTGATTGAATTCACAAGGTCTTTGAGCAAGATGGGAATGTTTGATTGAGTGATTTGGTTTATTTTACTTCAAATTTCAGCCACTTCTGGCTAATCGCGAAGATGAGAATGAGTGATGGTTTGATGAAATTGATGAAGGGACACTCACAAATAACACCCATGCCCAGGTCGGGATTCGAACCGGGGACCTCTGGCATCGTAGAAAGCTTTGCTAACTCCTCCACCACGGAGTCCGGCGGGGTGGGAATGTGTTTTGGATTTTCTTTGTAGAGGTGCAAATCTTTAACTGAGACGCGCACATGCTTTTGCTTACATTAAAGTTCACCTTTTCACGTAAACGAGGAATTGTCAAGTCACCTTAAAACATGCATGTATATGCATTTAATACTACTGAATACGAAAGAAACATTGGCCGGCTCTTTATATTATCCACCGAAGATTGAAAAGAGAAATAAAACAACTTTCGAGCGTTAGGCTCTCCTTGCTTCCTCTGAGATCTGAAGGATTTCGGTTTTGTATATGTAATGATAGTATTTTCAGTGCTTGAAGAACGTCGTTAGGTACAAATAATTATGTTAGAAATAAATGCTTTGTCAAATGTTTTACGAACATTCCAAACTTAGACTTCTTACGAGTTGATCGGGAACCATCTCAACTCAATATTTTCTTTAAAAAAATACAACACCCTATAGATGTCTGAGGAAATACCGAATACATGGTTTTTAAAAGGCATTGGATGTGGTACACGTCTGTCATAATTTGTTTAAAGATATTTTTATGCTTAGCTATGGGACATTAAAATTAAAATGAACTGAACTGATGTGGACTCTATAAGAATGATATATTCAATAATATGGTTTCTATATCCAGTTGGTGAGAGATGATTATTCCTGGGTGGGATAGCTGAAGATAGAGGACAAGGGGGGTTTATTCTCACCCCCTTTAATCTCACCCTGCATTAAATGGACTTAATACACCAACTCAAACAAACTCAAACTCACCACACAGGAGACGAGATGAGGCTGTGACAATTCTCGACTCGTCTCATCTCGATGTTATTCCTAGGTCAAATTAAAGGTTCCCCTTTCCTATACATTAGAACAGAATTTGTGACTTTATCAGAGGACATTTTGAACTCCTGATATTCCGATTCATTAAATTCAAAATGAGCCCATGAACAAGGTCCAGAGCTTTATATTTTTCGGAATTGTTATCTGGTTAAAATCTGTTTTAAAATGACGATAAATACTAAGGAAAACAAAGAAATATAAATTATTTATGCCAATTTTTAATTTAAAAAACAGGAAATTCGTGTGCTGTTCTAAAATGGAATATTTCCGATGCCTTCACAATATACCTACAGGTAGTAATACATTTGGAGTAGTACATGCATAGTATATATATATATATGGGAGGCTGAATTTTGTACCCCCCCAAATGAAAAACGTTCCTGCGCCACTGGTACTATAGATATGTACGATGATAAGGATAATCCCTACATGATTTAGTGGGTGAGGGTGGCAAGAAAGACACATGTTAAACAAACACTGCTTCAATTTGAAGTTCGTGCACTCTTGCAATAACCCTGTACCAGTGTTAAATGTGTGATTATCAGTTCCTTGTAAAAACAAATTACTGTGATGGAAATTAAATTTTAGTGTGAAATATGTTATTTATGATCGAATTAATTTCCCAGACAGATAGATCATGGTGCCCTCTTACCTCCTTTCCTGATGCTCATTGGCCTCTTTATTAGTTTTAATGAATTAATTAGTTTCACCTTTTATTTTTGACAGGTGCAAATAGCCATGTTGTGATAAAATTTCTGTACTTCATTTTCACAAATTTTCAACTTATTAATAAGTATCTGTTCAGTCAATCTATATATATGTGTGTGTGTGTGTGTGTGTAAATGTATGTAGTTATAAAATGAGACTAACTTCCAATGGTCCATGAGAAAATGGAACACTTGTAAATAAAATTTCTGCACTAGAACATGTTCAAGAACTTTGGACTCTTGAGGTTAGTGATTATTATATATGGTTAATTCAGTCAAGCAGAATTAGGTAAATTTTTCCAATTCAACTTTTATTTGTAAAAATTTTACATTTAGTGTCTCATTTACAAGATGAAAATGTTTTAATTAATTTTGTGCAATCATTATTGTTTCAGGTTTGTTGGTTGATTTGGTGTTTTCAGTCCACTTTATGCACAGTAAGGCTAATCGGGACTGGACCTACAGTTTAAAGTGGGATCCGAATCATTATGTACCTTCACCTGGTATCAAACCCAGGACCCTTGATTACAAGGCAATTACGCCACCACTGCACCATCGGGGAGGTCTTATTGTTTGAGGAAATGATCACTAAAGTGACATACTGTACCAATCATGAGGATACAGAATATACCCCACAGAGAAATTGAGACCCCATTCCCCATCATGTCCACTGGAATTTAGTTACCTCTTAATTAGGTTTATATACAAGACCAGTGCAGACATCTGGCAGAAATGCATGGAATTACCATGTTTTGCTGTTGCAGCTGCATAAAAAGACCTGTAACATATAGTAAAATAATTTTGTCTCACAAAGCATAGTACCAAAAGTATGTCCATGTGTTACTAGCCATAAGGCCCACTTTAGAGGAAAGCATTTTGCTTAGAATTTTACTTAACATTTTTGCCTTGACCAAAATGCTACAGTGTAATGTGAAAAATATTATGGCATTTCAGATGCTATGGCATATTTCATGGCACTTCTCAAGAAATCCCATAGCATTTTTCCTAAATAACAGAAACGAGCTTAGATCACGAATACAGATTTAATGGTGGCCAAGTGGAAAAAAAATGGCGTCTGTTGTTTTTTGACGTCGACCTAGAGAGCTCGTAATTATTTTGTAGTTTTAGTGGTAATAAGGTTAAAAGTATCACTATCTTATAGAATATACGGTATATGAAGAGCAGCGATAAGTAATAAAATATTTGAAGAGCCCAGCAAACTGAAGCAAGAAAAGTAAATAGCAAAAATGTTGCCATGCAAAAACTGCGAAGATCTGGGAGCTGAACTTGCCAGCAAAAACGAAATTATAAGGATTCTAGAAGCCGATCTCTTACTGCTCAAAGAAAATGAAGTGTGTGAAGAAACCGTGTGTTCTTATCAAGAAAAATGGAGTGATGTAGTTAAATCACGTTCTTCGCATTGCAAAAAACCCCCGTCTGCGGAGCGGAACTTATTCTGGACAAAAATTCCCACGTGAAATACCAATACACAAAAATCAGTTTTCAGTGTTACAAGACTTTGCGGAAGGAAAAACTTCCAATAACGACAAAGAATCTGTAGCAATAAAGAAATCCGTCACAAAGAGGGCATGCAGCTACAAAGTGAAGGTATGTAACAATGGATCAAAACGTGTGAAAAGCAATGATACTAACAACGTAAGGAACATTGTCATATACGCAGACAGTCATGGGCTCAATTTAGCTCCACAAATACATGGACTTACACCAAACATGCGCTGCAGTGCTATTGTGGAACCTGGTGCATGGACTGAAGAGGTCACAAAAACAGTAGTTGAAGATGCAAAAACGCTGGGTACACAGGATAATGTGGTCATAATAAGTGGTACAATTGACGTCTCAAGAAACAACGCAGATGCCATCATCCCAAATCTGTTAAATACTTTACGAAGGCTAAATCACACTAACATAATCATTGCAAATATTCCCCACCGCCATGACTTAATGAAAAGTTCGTGTGTAAATTCAGAAATTACCAAAGTAAACCGTAAATTAGAGAAAGTATGTAAAGCCTTCAAAAATATCAAACTTTTGGATCTAAACTCAATGGACAGGGCACTCCACACGCAGCACGGCTTGCACTTTAACAGAAGAGGAAAAAATCGCATTTGTCAACGGATCATGGATATAGTAAATGAAGATCATACAGACTGTTCTACCATCCCTCTCCCTTGGAAACAAACCCCCTCTACAGTGAACGTGGAATACAACACAGTGCTAATTACATGCAACAGTGGTGATAGCGATACAGAAATGTTTCAAGAATGCCAGATGCAGGCAGTGGTGATGATCATTATATGGAAATATATCATAAAGTGCCAAATGCATGCAATAGTGTTAATGGTGGTAGTGATGTAGAAAAAATTCAGAGTTCAAAGATAAATACACCTCGTACATTAAGATCCTCAGAAAGGGTAAAGCGTGTGCCCCAAAAATGGAATGAAGATTTTTTATGGTAAGTCGTAACAAAAGTGAAAGAAAAACTACTAAAGAAAGCAAATGCTTCTTCAATCTAAAAGGTAAAACGACAAATCCAGAGTGTCTAAAGCAGCCAAGTGGCAATTTTATCGTCACTCATTGTAATGTGCGGTCTCTTGTACCAAAAATTGATGAACTACAGTGTGTTACATTACTGCATGATTTTGATATTGTCGCAATCTCTGAAACCTGGACTGATGCCTACACGCCAATGGCATCTATCAACCTACCAGGGTATCAGATCGTGAAAAATGATCGGATGTATAAAACCGGAGGGGGCATTGCCATTTACATGAAAACAGAACTGAACTTTCGCATTGTAGGTTATAATGACTTGGACAATGGCAGTGATGTTGAATATATCAGTATTATTGTAAATAATAATAGTAAAAGAATAGGTGCGTGTATTATATATAGAGCACCAAACATAGCGTACACAAAACTCTCCATTGTAGAAAATCTACTCTCTGAGCTATACCCTTGTGTAGACACCCTCTTGCTGTTGGGTGACGCAAACTGTGACTTCTTAAAACGCGAATCAGACACCATGTATTTAAAAGCAATTTTTAACACATTTGGTCTGACTCAAATAATCGACAAACCCACTCGAATCACAGCAAAAGTAGGACACTCTTAGACTTCATAGCAATAGATAATACTGAACTTGTTCACAGGTCGAATGTTGAAAACCCTATAGGCACCTCTGATCACTGTCTCACATATGTATCGTTGGTTTGTGAGAAGCCCATAAAGCAGATGAAATACGTTACATATCGTGACTTTTCTAATTTTGATAGTGATAAATTCGAAAATGATATGAAAGCCGTAGATTGGGAATTGCTGAAACCTATCTATGATATTGAAGACAAAATAAACTATTTTAATTCAAAAATCATCAGCGTCTTTGAAATTCATGCACCTACTAAAACGGCAAGGGTAGGTAAAAAATATACTCCATGGATCACAGATAATGTAAAACTAGTAATGAAACTCATGGATAATGCCTTACGTAAATTTAAACGAACAAATAACCCACACGACTGGCTACAATACAAGGATCTCCGTAACTTCACAACGTCAATTACAAGGCAGAAAAAGAAAGCACATTTCACATCCCATATAAACAGCAGAAATATGAACACACGTGGTACCTGGCAAAAATTAAAAGATTTAGGTATTGTTGATAAAACTACAAATAATATTGATGCCCTTCCATCTAATCTTAGGGATGCAGATGTTATAAACAACCATTTTGTTAGTGTAACACAGAATCTCATTTTTTCTGAAACACTTATCCAAGAACAGTACAATTACTTCATGACAAACAAGAATGAGAATACCACAGATTTATGTTTCACAATTAAAACAATAACAGAACTTGACATATATAAGGCAATACATAGTATACACTCAAATGCAGCTGGAGCTGATAAAATCACAGTTAAAATGTTAAAGTTATCGCTTCCCTTTTGTACTACCTGCGCTAACACAAATCATCAATTTCTCTATCTGCACTGGAGAATTTCCCTCAATATGGAAGGAACTTCACGTAATCCCACTAGCAAAGAAGAAGAATATTCAAAGTCTTGATGACCTCAGACCAATAAGCTTGCTGCCTGTTGTCTCCAAAATTATTGAAAAAGTAGTGTGTCAGCAACTCACCAAATTTGTTGATGCGAACAATATTTTACCAAAATTACAGTCAGGTTTTCGCAGTAAACATAGTACAGCCACTGCACTCATAAAAGTAGTAGATGACTTCCTTCATTTCATGGATGAACGGAGTGCAGTCATACTAGTCCTCTTAGACCTCAGCAAAGCCTTCGATAGTGTACGGCATGATCTACTTTTAGTTAAACTCAGATATTATAACTTCAGCCCATTAGCAATCAAGTGGTTCAACTCGTATCTTACAGACAGACACCAGAAAGTACAAATGCCTGGCACTCCACTATCATTTTCAAAATCTGTGCCAATAAAAACTGGGGTGCCTCAGGGATCAATTTTGGGGCCACTACTGTTTACTTTATACACAGCAGACTTATCGAGAGCAATACAAACATGTACATATCATTTCTATGCTGATGACACACAGATATACCTACCTTCCACGCCAATTACATTTAGACGTGATGTTATGGCCCTCAACGATGAATTAAAAAGAATTTCCACCTGGTGTGACTCCAATGCACTGATATTAAATCCCAAAAAATCCACATACATGTTACTGGGGAACAGACAAATAATTACGAACGACAAGTATAACGACATAGTCTTGAAGATACGTGGAACGTGCATACCGCATAAAACAACATCTAAAAACCTGGGTTTGGTGATTGATAGTTCTCTGACGTGGACAGAACACATCAATGGACTGTGTAGAAAATCATTCTACATTCTCAGAAATTTATATAGGTCTCAAAATTATCTAACAGAAAAAGTTAAACTGAAGCTCGTTGAGCTCTTATTGTGGTCACTCTTTGATTACTGTGATATAGTTTATGGTCCTGGGGTCTCAGTCAGAGATAAAAGGAAAATTCAGGTGATGCAAAATTCTTGTATACGATTTGCATTGAACATAAGAAAATATGAACATATCCTGCCTCATTTGAACACAAAGAAAATATTAACAATGGACAGAAGAAGGCATCTGCACTATATCACCTTCATAAACAAAATTTTAGGTCTTGAGAAATACTCCTGCTACTTTTTACAGGCTCCTGAAATAATAGCATATACAGATCACAGCGCTTTGTCACACATCATCAGATCAAAGGAAGTTCCCGCTTCGATTTCGCGTTTGATTTGTAGAATTATGAGTAAAGCACATCTCAGGCACAGACAACCAAGCTGTCGATTACCTTTCGAGAATTACCGAGGGTTACTCAGAGGATGAGAACTTCCTTGGTTCTAGCAATGCAGAAGATCATTTTCCGATTAGCGACCTGAAGGATGAAGGTTATCTCCGTTTTGAACGTCCAGATGGTGGGTATAAATATCACCACGAATTCGAGAAGGATGTGAATGAGAAGTTCAGTAAGTTTCAGGAAAAAAGGAAGAAGAAAATTCCTACTTGCCTGGTAAGAGAGGACTCTGGTTCGAGTCCCGCTCCTTCGGCTGCGCAGCAAACGGAACAAGATAAAGTAACCTTAGTGGACATTAAGGACGATGTAATGTCACTTGCTACTTCGGATGATGATGGACGGAAAAGCAAAGACGAAGGATTGTATTGCTCTGTTTTATTCAAGCGTCTTTTGAGAGACAACCCTGACACCGCTTCTGTTGAATTCCTTGGTGATGTTACACCTGAGCCTCATGGCGAAATCAACAGGTGCACTCAATCAGCAATAGAACCTAATGCAAAGAAGTTGGAAGTAAATGAAATAACAACCGGCAATATAAACTTGGAAGATAAGCGATTGGCCGCGGTGGCTCAGTCGGTAACGCGTCTGACTACCATGCTAAAGGTCCCGGGTTCGATCACCGGCCGGTTCAAATACGGGAACTTTTCTAACGTTGGAAGCGGCCCCGGCGCCCACCCAGCGTCGAATAACATGGGTACCTGGGGAAACCTGGGGGGTAAAGGCGGTCAGGGGCGTGATGCTGATCACATCACCCCCACTCACGACCGGATCAAGAAAGTGTGGGGCGTTACCCCCACACCCCCTATACACCTTCATGGCGTGGTGCTAAGCACAGGGGAACACTTTACTTTTTTTTTTTTTTAGATAAGCGATTATGGGCAAGAGAGCAAAAGAAGGGCCCATATTTGTCTTTGTTAATTGCGTGCCTTAAGGGAAAGGAAGTTCAATTGGGTGAGAAATTGAACAAGAAAGTTTTCGATTTTCATCTGAGCACTTCTTACCTGGATGAAGATGGGATTCTCTACAGAAACCCAGAAGAAGGGAAGGGGATGTTTCCCGTGATTGGACAGCACCAAAAGATTTGGACACCGGATTCGTTGAAACTGGAAGTGCTGCGAATATCCCATGACGAAGTTCACGCCGCACATCCAGGAGCAGCTAAGACTCTGTTCAAGATTTTGGAACAGTTTACGTGGATTTTGGAACAGTTTACAGTTACGTTTATTCCGGAAAGTGTAAAGTCAGTGAAGTGTAGTGAAGTGGACGGTGTTAGTGTTTTTTTTTCTTTCAGACAAAACCTCACCTGGACATTGGACTCACAGACTTACCTGGGTAAGCCTTTTTTTTCTCGGTGAGGGGAGTATAATACTGTTACAAACAGTATTTGTTTTTTTGTTTCTTTTTGTGATTGTGTATGAATTTGTATGTTTGGGTTTCTTCCATGGTTCTGTGTAGCTTATAAGAGCCAATAAGGTTTGAACTTTCAGCCCTCCCCCATGCGACGCGGGAGGAAGTATAAATATGGCCTCTGTCAGAGGACAAGGGAGGGTGTTTTAGGAACTGATCCCGAGGCAGTTCTGCCGATGATTAGCTTCCACTTGGCAGATCTGCCGTGGGGCTCAAGTTAGAGGAATGTAAATAATGTAAATTAGGGAATTATTGGAAGAATCCGAGCCTTGTTTTGTTGAATTGTAAATAAATGTATAAAGCCCATTTCTGTGAGTTTTCAGCAATCACCCTGCAACATTAAATCAGTAAGTTCTTGCCTGTGATTGATTCTTTGATTCCGAGCGCTCTGGAGAGGAACGGGATGGGAACCCAGGACTAACGAGCCTATTTAGTTGTTTATTTGGGTTTTCCCTGCCAGAAGCGGCCCGGTAAGGGTGGAGTGTTGCGGAACACAAAAGAGACAAACAATAAGCAATTCCTACCACATCATTCATCCATGGTGGCTGACAAAGGACTGGTTAGTGACTTCAAGTTAAAAATAGCTTCTACTGTCATTAAAATTATATTATATTTCCAGTATGTGCTGTGACTGAAATATTCGAAAAGAAACACTGTTACATGTCACTTATTTTACAATCTAGAATTTTCAGCCTTCTCCTGAATGTTGACTTAGCATTAAAAAGTTGTTTAGTGCGCTGCTTCATACTGCATTACTGTGGCTAGTGTCACTTATGCAATGTGTACACTAAAAAATATGGTTGTTTGAGCACGTGTGAAGATATTAAACTTCCATATATGATTGTAGGGAAAAGTAGAGTGCATACACAGTATATGATAATGAAATTCTCAATCAAAAGTTGCAGATAACATATTATGTTACATAATAATGTAATCACAGTGTAGAGATTATTTTGTCCAGCTCATAAAGTTAAATGTAAAATGCAAACAAGGTGCATTTTGGATATGGACAGGTTAAAGTTACAGTGGTGTAAGTCACTTTTTTTTTAAAAAAAAAAAAAAATCTGTTAACAGTAAACGTGAAGTAAATCAGAGATTCATTCAACTATCAACAGATGTCAGTTTAAGGTCTAGTGATAAAGGAAACAGCTGTTGTGTTGATCAGCAAAGTGCTTTGAGTCAGACTGTTTTTTTTTCTTTTTACGAAAGTGACTTACACCACTGTAACATTCAACAGTCCATATGTTCAGTTATCTTTTTATTGAAACACCTTGCACCTTGATAGGTATATTCTTGTTGTCAGAGCTAGTAATTGTAATTGTGATGATCACATTCAGAGATGATGTGATTGTTACAGACCAGAAGTATCTGTGATGGTACATTTGTAACAGTATACATGAATAATAAATAGTGCACATCCATTATTAAATGCAGTGGTGACTATTGTATATTCTACTTTTCTACTTCTTCTTCCAGCTCCATCTTCATGTGTAGATGTAATTCACTGGGCAAATATAATGCATTGTGTGGCAGCCTTTATGGTGGAGTGGTTACCACATCATGCTATGGTACAAGGGGTCTGGGGTTCGAATCCCAGCCTGGGCATGGGTTTTTGTGAGTGTCCATTTATCAATTTCAACATATGATCACTCATCCCTATCCTCACAAATAGCCCAAAGTGGCATAAAGGCAAAGTAAAATAAACCAAATCAATAAACGAAAATGTGTCAGATTTCCATTCTCTTTCCAAAATGTAGAGATTAAACAGTCACCATCTAAATTTGTGTCTTGGATTTTTCAGTTTGTTCAGTATTAGGAAATGGAAGTACTTTGCATGCAATTTTTGCATTTTGTTGGTTCTTTTTGGCAACATAAACTGAAGTTTTGGAAGCTTTTATTGCAGTTTATGAAAATTATACTTCTTGTGTTCATCATTGTATATTTTGTGTTCATATTCGTATCATTCAGACAATCACTAAGACAAAGAACCATTACTCTCCAGATTAATATCAAGGAAGAATACACAAAGCTACACTTCGTTATTGAGAACTGTAATATGCTACCATCTACCATTTACTTAATCCGGTTTTTATGTAAGTACTTAATTTTTCAAACGGGCACAGGCCATGGCAAAGGGCTGTGCGGGCCATGGACTGAAGACCCCTTTCTTAAGGCGTTTAAAGAAACTGGAAGTGTGGATTGTAAGGAAAGGGCCTATTTCATGGCCTCCCCTCCAAGAAGTCCGGACCTTACTCCCTTAGACTTTTTCCTATGTTGACATGTGAAGAACATGGTTTATGTGGAGAAAATTCAAGATGTCAACCATCTAAGGCAAAGAATTATCGCTTCTGTGGCAACCATCACCCCAGACATGCTGGCCAGGACGTCACAAGAAGTAGATTATCGTTTGAATGTGTGCTGTGCTACAAACGGGGCACACATTGGAATTTACTAAATTGTAAACAAAACTTGATAACATTACCTTCAAAAATATGTATTTACTTTTTTCTGAGTTTCAGTTTTTAATAAAATATTTATCTTCAAAATCCCGGAGTTCTTTTATAGATACCCTGTATTAGATTAGATATACAGCATGTCCAACCGCAAAAATTCCAAGTTAGTGGTGCTTGCAACAGGAACACCTGCTGACCTCCATCACGGAATGGTTAGCACAACACCCTACGAAGCAAGGGCTCCTGGGGTCGAATATTGATATGGGTATGGGTGTTCCTTGTGAGTGCCCTTTTACGAATTGCATATCACCACTCATCCTCATCTCTGCGATTATGGCCCTTAGGGCAGAGTGGTTAGCACATCATGCTACTACGCCAGGGGTCCCGGTTTCGAATAACGGCTTGGCATGGATTTTTGTGAGTGTCCATTCATCAATTTCATCATATCATAACTCATCCCCATCTTCGCAAATTAGCCAAAAGTGGCACAAAAAGCGAAGTAAAATAAAGCAAATGAATGAAAGCCACTAACAACTTTGCTTCCACTATTATCCTCTTGATATAATATTTACATATACACAGAACATTACGTCTACGTTATGCTCAGATAGATTAAAAGGGACTGGACATATAGTTTAAAGTGGGATTCGAACAATTGTGCAATATGCTTCCACCGAAAATTGAACCAGTTACCCTTTGATATAAACATTACATTGTTTTTGGTTGTGGTGGGGATTGTTTGGCTTCTTCAAACATTGTACTGCTTCCTGTTGGAAGTGATTTAATTAGATGCTGATGTATTAATGTGAAATCAGTTCTCAGTTAATAGAAGTTAATACCTTACAGTATATATGTGAATACAGATAGTGTTGTAATGGTGTATTATCATCTTCACCTTATCGCTTGTAGCCTATAGTTGTAAGTATTCTGGAGTGATAGCGACTTACTTCGAGCATATCTATAAATAGGTGCATGTCAATTATTTTTGGTGGGCTTACTTTTAACTTCTTTTAGTGCAGTAACAAGTCTCTCCTACATGATGCAACCATACCCAGACTGTGTCACAACTATACCCAGAATATGGAATAGTTTTAACAGTTCACATCATGTTATGAAACAGCCTGTTCCATGAAAACTATGAAATAATCATCCTTAAGAAAGAACACTTTTATTCTGGAATACTTTTGAAGTGCAACCAGGGTTATAAGAAAATTGTGCTACTTCCAGAACATACTAAAAAAAGAAATGCAAATTGTTTCAGCCATACCCAGCATCCCCTACTTTGGCCTATTTTAGTGTTAAGTGATCACATTTCGACAGGGGTATGCCGTGACTTTTCGTGATAGGCAAGTGATGGGTAGATTTTTCATTTCGGCTAATTATAACATTTTCAAATATAGTATATACCAAGGGTTTATACAGAATTGTCCAAATTTGTGGGTGTAAGGGTAAATGTAGAGCCGAAGTTACCATAAATTGGGTGCTTGTGAATTTGGGGGTGAGTATTGAGAAAATCTTGAGGGGTGTTAGGGATTGGTTGTGCGTGGATAAATCACTGGTACATGCAGCCCCATTTGTAATCCATGTGTACAACGGTGATGTATTAGGCTTGAGTTTTCAAGCATTTTTTTCCCTCTATATATTGATCCATACAGTTTATTCTCTTGTTTTAATATGAATATTCATAAATGAGTGCAAAGTGCACACATATTGTAGAAACAAACCTTCGCTGCACAAACTTTAAAGAAGAAAAACAGCCTCTTGATATAAATTTTGAAATGCCATAAATGAAGAAAATACTGATTGGTAGCAACTACAAATTAAATTGATTTTTTTAAAACCATGAAAATAAGAAACTTTCTAGAAGCACAAAGTTTTGATTTTAAATCAACTCAACGGATACATTTCTGCAGCTTTTCTTTGTAGATTTAACTGCATGTCAATTCTCGATTTTCCGAAGGTCTTCTTCAATTGGATACAAACACACAGTGGCATGTCCAGGAATTTTGCAAGAAGGGGGTTATGTATCCTTTTTTTGGTAGTCAATCCTCGTTTTTGCCATATTGTCCTGCCTTTGGCATACCATTTTTTAGGAAAACTGTGCCAAAGGGGGGGGGGGTTATAACCCACATCAACCCCCCTTGGGTATGTTGCTGTATGCACACTTGTAATTTCTGGAATGTTCATGTATTTGCACCGAGTTGTGAAAATTACTCAAGTCACTGTGACCTATATAGTTCTAAAATATTTTATTAATAATATTGCTATCCCATAATCACATAATAGTAATCAAGGGGCACCAGGTTCGATGCCTGGTGGAGGCGTGTTAGTGTAGTGTTTCAAATCCCATTTTACACTCCATTTTAGTCCCAATTAGCCATTTTGTGCATAAAGTGGACTTAAATCAAATTCAAAAAGAAACACCAAATAATATTGTTGTAATGATACACTTTAAACTGGCTAATGAAACTTTTTCATCTTCTTACTTGGATTGGTTATGTATGAATTGCATACTTCAGGACATAGTCTCTCATGGTTCACCACCTTCAACTTCTCAGTAGAGGTTCTTGATCTGAATGATCCCTTATCAAGTCCTTACTTGCACCACTGCAAATCGATGACTTGTCGTGTTTGTCAACCATGCTGGTCATTTTCAATACATTTACTTTTACACCAGAAAACAAAAACATAGGGTGATGCCACAGTAAAGGAAACATGTACCTGCAGCATCCACACATCTAAATGTGCCCTCTTCCTCATGCCATTTGCAATGTTACATACCCTCTATATTTTCGAGTTACTAACCACATAAAAGATATGTTCAAATATTGTCTTGTGATTTTATTTCCTATAAATATCATACGACTGGTGATTACTGACTAACTTCATAAGCTAATTTGTTGATTATTGTAAAGTTTCACACATGAATAATCATGGAGTTAGGTGGTGCTACAGATGCATACAAAATTCTGTAATTAGCATCATTGTGGTAACTTAGTCACCTTGTAATCAAGGGATCTTGTGTTTGATACCTGGTGGAGACACACAGTGGTTTGGATCCCACATAAAACTGCAGGTCTGGTCCTGATGAGCTTAAAGTGAACTTAAAAACTCAACTCAATATGTATAAGTGTGTTATGTACACATAATACAATGTATTATTGTATATGTGTGTGTGTCATATTTAAAATAAATTGCTATTGTCAGTTACCACAGTTACAAAAATTGGTATATCATTGCAACATATGTTCACTTTATACTTATATTATGATGAACTATCCAATTTCCAATATGCATATTTAATCAGGCATTACATTTAAGAATTTAATATGTGAAATTATACATGATATATGTGTGTGTTGCATGCATAATTCATTGATTGTTCATAAAATTGTTAAA
The DNA here is from genome assembly GCF_977018435.1 of Lepisma saccharinum. Lineage (NCBI taxonomy): Eukaryota > Metazoa > Arthropoda > Insecta > Zygentoma > Lepismatidae > Lepisma > Lepisma saccharinum. Next base: position 176,708,145 of record NC_139230.1, on the reverse strand, counting down.
TCATTACACTTAATTGCATGTTGGGATACCAGACGTCGTATTTTTCCCAGACATTGATTGATTCAGTTGGTGTTTTAAGTCCACTTTGTGCACAGTAATGCTAATCGGGACTGGACCTGCAGTTTAAAGTGAGAACCGAACCACTATGTGCCTCCACTAGGGACCCCTTGATCAAGGCAACGATGCTATCACTACGCCTTCAGGGAGGGCCTTTTTTTCCGGACATGTCCTACACTTTAGCCTTACATCCATGGAGGAATTTGAAAATAATAATAATAATAATGCATGTCCTAGATTTTTTAGTGTCACATAATTTGAATTAAGCAAATGCATGTTTCAGTTGAACAAAGAGAAATGAAGTTAGTCCATGGACGTGTAGTCCATATATGGATATGAAATTCATTTTGATTCATTGTCAGACATTGTAATCGATGATTTCAATTTCTAGATGATAAAAATTGACTTCAGAAATCCAAAACCATGAATGAGGAAGAGACCCCCAGGTCATAATGCAAATATTAAGGGCGTATTTCTATTAGCCTCGGCACAATGAACTGTTGAGAGAAATATATTTTCATGGAGCCTTCAAAACATTTGGCACTGGTTGCTTATAATTTCAGAGTTGAATGTTCAGATATCCACAAGTAGATTTTGAATAAACATGGAATTTTGGAGTAGAATTGGCTCCTCTGAGAAATATGGCTGTAAACATGTGCAAAAAAAGTGTATTGTTTAATATAGATTACAAATTATGGATTTTGCAAAAAAAAAAAAACAAGAAATCATCATTTTTTAAAAAACTGAAAATGTGTCAATTTTACACTATATGCTAACATGTTCTGGTAATGTGCATTACTTACTGTGCATGATTTGTATCCTATATTCTTAAAGAAGTTCAACATTTTGGAACAGCACATCCTTCATTGCCTTACAGGGAGTGATCTGGTATAGGTACCCAAAGGTATAGTGGTAATGCTGCCAGTTTATAATCAAGGAGTGTTGGGTTCAGTCCCTGGTGGAGACACAATAAACAGTGATTAAAATCACACTTTTAATGGTAGGTCCAGTTGCACCATTCTTCACCTTTAATTTTTGGAAGCTTTGATTTAATTGTTAGCTTATATCTGAAAATAATAAAGTCATCAATCGTAAAAGTTCTGTTTCGTGCATGCCATGTTGATCTGCATGTGATTGATTTGATTGAATGAATTCATGTTTTAAGTCCATTTTATGCACAATAAGACTAATCAGGATTGGACTTACAGTTTAAAGTGGGATCCGAACCACTATGTGTCTCCACTGGGTATTGAACCCAGGACTGATAGATTACAAGGCGACATCGCAACCACTGCGTCATCGCGGAGGCCTGATTTGCAAGTGACCAATAGTGATGCACATGTTTTGGAGGGATGTGTGCTCATTGTTGTCTCCCCTGCATTCCACAACTTCATCATGGTTTTACCTGAGAATTGCAGATAATAATATTAAAAAGAGAAGCAGATTATTACTATATAAAAATTCTAAGTTATATGAGGATTGTAATGGGGTCACATTTTTGAATGAATTAAAAAATATAAACTCTCTTCCATGTAGTACATTATCCTGAAACTGCATGTTTAACCATTGTATGTGATGAGAACCCTATACACCTCAGCTTTTAGCATAGGTGTGGAGATTTCAGACTTTCAGATGTGTGTTTGATCTGTCCCATACATTTGTAGGATTTTATTGGCAAGAAGAAAGGGAGGGGGGAGGGCATGCAAGACATATGTACAACAGAACACAGAATACTTGATGGCTCAAGATGTTTATAGAATTGTCACATCTCAGGCTATGAAAATGTCAGTATAATATTCTTCATGGAAAATGAAGTTGAATAGGCTATGTTTCTTAAAGATGCCACATTGTGAATATTCATGTGTTTTACAGGATTGGCTGTCATCCTGTCGTTGTCGTTTTGTGCCACTAGTAGTTTTACTTTAAAAAGTCCCATGAGGCCAACATCTAGTGGTTGGAGTTGATGCTTTTAATGAGGGGAAAATGTTACTGGAACTATTCCATTCTCTTTTGTAACCAGAATAGCATCAAGAGTGCAATAATTCTTGTGGCTATCCATTAGTAAAATAATTGTCCTTTTTTATATATCTAGCATATTTCTTAACATGTTCAAGAAATTATGTAATCGAAGTTACTATCATCCACAAACTATATGTGGACTGTGCACAATTTAAAATCACATGAAATTATTTAGTTTTTTCTATATATTTGTAATGAACTTATGAGGAACTTTGATCACTGTTCAAATGTGCCCCTAGTGGGGTTCAAACATACACTGAAAATGCTGTTCAAATGTGCCCCGACAGGGCTGTTCAAATCCGACCCAAAGTGCTATGACAGACAGATCCACACATCATATATTCTATAATGAAACTCAACTCTTGGCCTTCTATGTGATTGTTATCATCTTACAACTTTAAATGAGAAGAATTACTTTTCATGGAGTTAGACACATGATCTCACTCTGAATATTAGGAACAGATAAATTGTCCTATCTACCTGCTGACAGTGCATCTGCAGTGCTGTCATCTCCTACCACATCTGTTGCAGGCAATAACAGTCTCATATAGCAAGCTTCTACCATCACTCTCCATATTTCTAATTCACATCCAAAAATACGGCTTGGAAGGTGATGAAATATCATCTTATCTGGACCTTGAAGATAAAGCTAAACCTTGATAAGTGAAACTTTCCCCTAGCTTTTAAAGCTTTTTTTCTAGAATGAGATGTGTAAAGAAAATAATAATAAAGTATAATAACTATGCAATTGGTTTACTGAAAAGCAACTGAAAACAGTTCACAGATATGATGGGAAAATTTGGAATGAAACTAATTGATTTAACTCCTTTACATTTATTCCATGGTATACAAAGACATTTCTTTCTTCACTCTCTTTCTTCCTGTTCTCTCTTCCACGAATGTATCATTCCTTCCCTCTGAAAACTCTCATCAGCCACTTATCTCATGTCCAACCACTTGCTCTTCTTCAGAAAAGAGTCTGTTTAGACCAAAGTCTTCTTCCATGTCGCTAGACTTTTCAGCATTGCCATCTTCCTCTCTTTCCTTTTCTTCTTGTTGTTTTTCAATATTGAATATGTATAAGTCTATTCCTTTGGTTCTTGCAAATTCTATCAGCTGCTTAATCCTTGGCTCATCAGTAATGCTGACATTATCCGTCACACATTCCGCAACAAGTTCAAGTTGCCTCTCCTGGAAAACAAAAATATAGATGAGTTTAAAACAAACTTGTCTCTGAGAACAATTATTTGTGATATTTATTTTTATTTTTTACTTCGCTTTACTGCCACTCTTAGCAAATAGCAAAGATGAAAATGAATTGTGATACAGTAAAATAAATGTATGGATAATCACAAACACATGTGGACAGCAGTCAACACAAACCCCACAGCTGATTGCCATAGCCTCTCTAGTCTGTAAAATGCAGTAAAGGGTGTACTATGTAGAAGAGAGTGTCTTCAGAAAGGGACAACCTTTACACCTAGAGGCCAGCATAATCTGCATTTTACCTACCCACTGCCCGCTTGCCGCGAGGACAGGTATACCTGCTCGCCTGCCCACGGCAACGAGTCGACTTGCGTCTTTACCCGGGTTCTTCGTCTTCCAGGCGCTCTGCGCTTACAAGGTAACTGGGCATTCAACAAGACCCGGGCGCCTGCAAAACCTGCTGGAAGGAAACAGCCCTCCGGCAGCGTGTCGCTCCAGGTGTTTCATCACCACGTGGACAGCTTCAGCCAGTGTTGCCTACTTACGGAGCTCGTAAATCCTACGAGGTCCTAGGAGGAGCTCTCTCCTCCAAGGAGAATTTATATACTTAGCGATTTCAGTTCAGCGTAAGCAGTTTTTATCTTATTGCCAGGAAATGCACGCAGTATTACAGCTTCATTTATTTAAATGAATGATCGAGCAAACAAAAATCTCCTCACTGAAAACTAATTGCTTTTCATTGCATGGTGCCTTAACCAGGCACGCAGTGGCGTAACCAGAGGTGGTAGGGTGCATTGCTCACAAGCTTGGACGGAAATTAAGTCTAGCGGAAGGGTCAGGGTGGGGGTCAAACATTAAAGTACAAGAAAAAACAGACTAGCAGAATTTAAGAGTAGCAGGGCTAAAGGGTACTCAAGATGGAATTAATTTTCATATTTTTCTTGCATTTTCCTTCCAGACGGCCAAGGGCACCTGCAGAGGGGGAATGGAGGGGTAATTGCAACCCCTTGATTTCAAATTTTATGAAAGTAGAAATATATTATAAAATATTATCCAGTCTCATCAAGTTCAATGCCGTAGCAAAGGGGTAGCGGGAGTCGGCCCTGAGCGCCGAACGATCTAAGTGAGAAAAGTTTTAAAACAGAGAATGCTATGGCGGCCCGTGATATTATTTGCTATTAATGTTGGTTTGTTACGAGTTGGATGAATTGATTATGTAATACGTCGCTCCATGTGAAAAGAAAATATTGTAGATGGAAATTTTACATGCCATATGTCTGTACATTCGGAATGCATTTATCATGCACTTTCTTTCTTTCAAAAACAGTTTGTGTGCTTGTTTTCCATTATTAGCTAATGTGAAATTGACGTGTTGAAAAAAAAATATTTCTAATCCTCTGTTTCAACACAAATGCGCGTGAGAACCGACTTCTACCCCCTTTTTGCGTGATTTATGAGGATTATAATGCCTTTCATGCTACTTTATTACTATTATTGTGATTGTTCTTGTTGGCACGTTTATCCAAGTACTTGGCCCTACCCCCCAAACGAGGGTAACGGCAATGGCCCTGGCTGGCTACGGCCCTGGTGTTCGCAGTAGAACAGTGTGTTGTTCGACTCGCGACCTCAGCGTCGAACGTGACATGTTTCAGTCCTGTCCTATATCACTATATATACGTATATTGGTTGTTTACGACATATACTTATGGATCCTGTGCCACGGAAAACCTATTTCAATGTGTGTGGGGGGGGGGTAGCAACATTCGTAAATCTCATTTCATTGGTGATGTGGCTTACGAAGCTTCGAGTTCCCTTTTTACGTAGTGAAAATCTATTGCAGTTGGCAACACTGCAGAACGGTGTGGGCCAGGTGCAGTTTCTACTCGAAGCAACTACGTCATGCAGAGGGAGGGGTCTGCAGTTGATGGAAAGAACGAACTGAGACCTACTAGGTATCGTAAGACTGCGGGTACCCGGCGGGTCTACAATGCCTGTCAGGAACGATCTGTGCAGGTGGGCATACAAGCTGCTCAAGCGAGGGTGTTGCGCAGGTTGCATGGCATTTCAGGAGCGATGTCTCGTGAACGGGTCTGCTCCAGGTCTTGTGCAGGCCTTTATTTACACCCCTAAGGGTACACAATCAGGCATAAATCAGCTAATAACTCAATAAAAATAAGGAATTTATGTATTCTATGTAATATGCATTCCAGAGTTTGGAAGGAATGCAGTTACAGGTAACAGTTATACATTTTGAGTAACAGGGTAACTCTAACTAGTTACTTTTTGATGTGAGCAACTATAGCTCAGTTACTTTTTCAGGTAAGGAGTAATGAAATTAACAGTTTCTAATACAGTGACTTTTTTGGTGTAACTGAATACCATTTTGGCCTAAGTGGTGTGTTGTTATTTCTGAAAATTCATTTTTACCCTGGGTTTGATCCTAAGACCCCTAAAGTATTGATAATTACGTGTATTACAGGATTATAATTTCTAAATGGTTCAACACACTTTGATCTTAAACAATAAAGAATACTGCAATACTTTATATGCATGGGAGAAAGAATCAAGGCTCTACTGACTATATGTAGGCATTTTCCTTTGCTTTGAAGTTCTCAAAGTTGTGAAGAACACAGGGAAAAGCTGAAGGGGGTTATGTGGTACAGACACTCTCAGAGTGTTTTACTAAATGGCCCAATATCAAAATTAATCAATATCAAAATCACATGATATTATTTTTCAGTTGTAACTTATATGGGCCTGTGGGACTCAATCTCACCCAAGCCCACTCAATAATTTGCCACTTACTGTTATTATATTTTAGAAATCAAGTCCCCAAGAAATCAAGAAGACAGTAGGTACATAACACCACAGGGTGTCTACTGTTTAACAACAAGACAAAATTCACATGCAATTCCAGGATTTAGAGGACAAGTTTTACCTTGCAATGCAGTCTGATGTCTCAAAAACTTACTTATTGTACATCTCATATATTTTTTTTAAAATTCCAAAACTACAGTTATAACAATACAGAGAGTCACAGTGTAAGATTTTGAAGCATGTTGTTACAAGTGTTAAGCCATATGATGGGTTCAGAGCACAAGTGGCGTAACTCTAATTTTCATGGAAATGGAGTTACATGTATAACTTTGAAGTGTAAAGTACGTATCAACATTTCAGTGCTAGAAGTAGGTATATATCTCCTAAGTTTCAAATTTTTGCTGCTCCAATAGCTAAACATAGTATTATGTTATTTTAAAGTGGCTTTTCTCAAAACTTTCTTGAATGAAATTACACCACTTGTGCTCTTAACCTCTCATCATACATTGTGTACATATATGATGACAATAAATTTTATGGTGTCGGTAATATATATATACTCTATGTGATCAGAAGTATCCTGACACCTACCTGAAAATAAAGTACATGTTTGGGCAACCCTCCATCAGGAACACTGGCAGTCAATACAGTGTTCGCCCACCCTTAGCCTTGATAACAGCGTTCACTCTCGCAGGCATACTTTCAATCAGGTGCCGGAAGGTTTCCTGAGGAATGGCAGCCCATTCCTCGCAGAGCGCCAAAATGAGAAGAGGTATTGATGTGGATCGGTGTGGTCTAGAACGAAGTCGGCATTCCAAAACATCTCAGAGATGTTCTATGGGATTCAAATCAGGACTCTGCACAAGCCAGTCCATTAGTGGGACATTGTTGTCGTCAAACCACTCCCCCACAAGCCCTGCAGTATGGATGGGTGCTTGGTCGTGTTGAAAGACACAATGGTCATCCCCGAACTGGTCTTCGATGGTAGGCAGCATGAAAGCTGTTAAAATGTGAAGGTAAGCTTGTGCCGTGACATTGCCATGTAAAGCAACAAGGGGGCCAAGCCCCTCCAGGAGAAACATGACAACACTGTAACCCTGCCACCTCCGAATTTCACTGACGTCACTATACAGGCTGTTAGATATCGTTCACCAGGCATTCGCCACACCCACACCCTACCATCTGATCGCCACGTTGTGTACTGTGATTCATCACTCCACACAAAAGTCTTCCACTGTTTTATGGTCCAGTTTCGACGCTCCTTGCACCACACGAGGCGACGTTTCGCATTTGTCTGTGTGATGTTTGACTTATGGGCAACTGCTCGGCCATCGAAACCAAGTTGCCGCACCTTCCGCCAAACAGTAATGGTGCTTGGAGTAGATCCTGATGCCAGGCACGTATCCAGAGGGGGGGCTTAGGGGGCTCGAGCCCCCCCGAAAGTTTTAGGTTTACACTAGATAAAATGAGGTTTTTGGTTTCTTGTGGTGTGAAATAAAATAACGTGACAATAATTTAAGGAAATAAATAATTATCGAGGCAAGACGGAGAATGTTCCGTAACCCTGTTATTGATAAAAGCACGTATCCAAGATGGGGCACAGGGGGCTCGACCCTTTCCCCAGGAAATGTTTCAGTTTACGTTAGATAAAATTAGGTTTTTGGCTTCTTAAATAATGTGAAAATAATGTAAATAGAGAGATAATTATCGAGGCAAGACGGAGCATGTTTTATATCCCTGTTATTATTAATAGCACGTAGCCAAGGTGGGGATGAGGTGGCTCGAGCCCCCCCCTCAGGAAATTTTTAAATTTACACTAGATAAAATTAGATTTTTGGCGTCTTGAATAATGTGAAGATAATAAATTTATAAATGTGAGAGAAATAATTATCGAGACAAGACGGAGAGTGTTCTATAACCCTATTGTTGTCAATAGCACGTACCCAAGGTGGGAATCAGTAGGCTTGAGCCCCCATTCAGAATTTTTTTTTTATTTACACTAGATAAAATTAGGATTTTGGCTTCTTGAATAATGTCATGATAATTTGGGAGAAATAATTATCGAGACAAGATGGAAAATGTTCTATAACCCTGTTATTTTTAATAGCACGTATCCAAGCTGGGGTTGAGGTGGCTCGAGCCCCCCCCCCCCAGGATTTTTTTTATTTTACACTAGATATAATTAGGTTTTTGGCTTTTTGAATAATGTGACGATGATTTAAGGAGATAGACAAGTATCGAGGCAAGACGGAGAATGTTCTATAACCCTGTTGTTGATAATATTGCACGTAAACTTTTCTTGCGCTTTCGGTGTTGTCTCAGCGCACTTGAGGACTATGTAGAGACTTGTCAGCATTTGGAAGCTGCACAACAAAGGTAGCGCCACACGTAGGGCAATTCGTTGTAATTTCTAATCTCTGGAAGGCGGGAGAGGGTACGTTCTTGAATGAGAGAAGGAGTCAACTACTGGCAATATTAACGAATCGTTTCATCTGCGGAACGTTCTACAATATAATGAGGATATAAATACGCGGATTCAATTTTTCGATTGATCTGTACAAAGAATCGGTTAATGAGATTTCAGAGGTAAGTGTGACAATTCATACAGTCGATTGGTGATCAGATCAGTCAGCGTCCTCTGATTGCTTTATAAGATATAGTGATTCGAGAATGAAGACATTGACGACAGCAGAACTTCCGGGCCTCAGTGTGGTGCTAGTTCGGTTCGAGGGCCGAAGAGATCAATGCCTCTCTCTCTCTCTCTCTTCTCTCAAGTGAATATTTCATCAGTACCGGATATTAAAACAGAAATAAACTGCATAGATCAACTGAAAATCAAAGTTTTGAGTGATGCTTTAGTTTTGCCAGAACTAAATTTCGTATATGCAGTGTGAGAATTTCATGATATAAAAAAATACTTTTGTTTAAGCCTACTGGATTCGAAACACATTCAAACACTTAACTATCATAAGGAGACAGCCGAAAATTTTATGAATGTCGAGAAGAGAAAGCAGGAAGATGTTGCATATGTAGACATTTTAGGCGGAAATTGCAGGCTCTACCAGGATCCAAATCAGGGTTCTACCAACTGAGCCACCTAGTCATCCTTTACTTCAACCGATTTTTCGTTAAAATGTCTACATAGTACATGTCCTGTGTATATCAAATCGTAAGGTGTTGCCTGTATAGTGAACAAGCACAGAAAATATAGGAGAGAGAAGAAAACTGAGGAGCATTATCACCGGTTGAGGATAATTTTTTCTGTAGTCAACAAGAGCTACTACTTCGAGGTGACAATGACAGTGGCCTAATAAGGGAGATTTCACACCGTGTCGCCTGAAGATTAGGTTTGTGCGGCCTTTTGTGTCGCTACGGTGTGAAACGTTGCTGTTGATTGGCCCATTCCAATCGACATGTGTCGCGTGTCCCTTCGGTCTGAAACCTTCCTAAGTCTTCAAAATCCAAGTCACAAGGATGGAAAATAAGGGCCTTGTTAAGGTTAGGTGTGAAGGCAGGCAGACGACAGCACCCTAAAGGATCATATTCAAACCTGCAGGAAGAACGCATCTCCAATACGATGATAAAAACTTCTGGTGAGTGCATTTAAAAAAAAAAATTGTCCGAGATAAAGAGAGGCGTGCCCAGGATTTTCGGAAGGGAGAGGGGTTACGCATACTATTTTTGGTGGTCAGTCCTGATTTTGCCATTTTTCCCTGTCTTTGACGTTCCTTTCTTTTTTTTTAAAAAAAAAGAAGGAATACTGGGTCAAATGGGGTTATTACTTCACCAACCCTCCCTTGGGCACGTCACTGGAGATAAATGAGTAAGCATTTGATCATACTGGGAGACGAAACATTAGATGTGTTGGGAACGGAAGGGTTTTTCACTGTGCATTAATTGTTTCGTGATCCACCTGTATTCGAGAAGACTTCCTTTGTTTCGTGCCGATATATAACAAGACACCGGAAGCTGTGACAGGCATTTTTGAACACTTGTGAGTGCTAAGGCCTGAATCTGAACAATTTGGTGGGTTTCGGCTTTTATAAGAGCTAAAAAAATGGGAGGACAAGACACGTTAGTGGTGTTCAGGCTCGAATCAGAGAGTAATATTCGAGAGCTGTCCGCAACCCACAATTTGAATCTCGCGTTGTTGAGTGGATTGTCCATCCCGTGCATGTGTAACAGCTTCGTAAAAACACTCAAAGATACCATAGATGTTTTTATGCCTGATGAGAAGAAATGGACAAACACACATACTGAGATGGTTCCGGCACACATTATTAATGCATGGAAACAGAGGAGTCGAGTGGTAAAAAATGTTCCGATTTCACGTTCTGATTAAAATGATAGCCTTACAGTGGCAACGATTTAAGGGATAGTTGCTCCCCATGTTTTATTTTTCTGCCTCAACATTATGGCCTCTTAATGTTAAGCCTTGGCTACCAAGAGAAAGTAAACTTTCCTTGCAACGCCCTCCGCACCCCCCCCCCCCCAAGTTTTGGAACCCAATTGCCACCATTGGTCTTAAACATACAATTGTGAGGTTCTTACTATACCCCTTAAAAAATGGTGTTGAGCCCCCCCCGAAAGGAATTCCTGGATACGTGCCTGCCTGATGCAGTTCGGAATTCCTGTGTGATGGTGGCGATGGATGATTGACGATAATGCTGTATGACCCTCTTCAACACTCGATGGTCTCTGGAGGTCAACATGGAATGTTGGCCTGAATGCTTTTGGGTTGAACACATCTCTCCACTATAACATCGGAAACAGTGGACAGAGGAGGAATGTTTAGGAGGGTGGAAATCTCACACACAGACTTCTTACACAAGTGGCACCGAACTAACTGACCATGTTGAAAGTCTGCGAGTTCCTCAGACCATCCCATACTGCTGTCTCACATTGTCTGGAGACTACTGAGTTCGCTGACTATGTGTTCCACGTGGTAGATAGCAGTACTGTGTCACCCTCTATGATAAACACACCTTTGGCTGTGTGTCCGGATACTTTTGATCACATAGAGTATATATATATATGAGAGTACATATTTATTATGAATAAAAGATCAAGATTTCAGTACAAAAACTGGGCTCATTTTGGGATCAAAAGCAGTATATAAAATGTCATTTTGGTGTTAAAATGGTGAATAAAATCCTAAGTGATTTAAGAACTTTCACTTAGTACACAATATAAACATTTCCATTCTCATCAGAGTACTACCATTATTCCTGTGTAAATAACCCCATTTTCTCGTAAAGATTTACAGTGGAATTAATAAATTTCCCATGCATTGCATAAATCACAGGATACTTCCGACAGTATTACATTGGCAAGTGAACTCTAAATTTTGTGTTTAAGAGTTTATTTCACAATTTGCAATTATTTTGACATCATTTCGTGACAAAACATGGTAAAAATTTCCTCACATCTTACAGAAACATGAAAAATGAGCATTAAGTGTTATTTCATATTTCACGTTTCTGTCAAAAATGAAATATCAATGTTCAAGGGGTATTCTAATCCTTTTACCATATTATGTTAAAGTTATGTTGATTGTATTCCTCTACAAAAAATATTAGTAACTTCATTCAGGGCCATTGCAAGTAAAATTTTCAAAAGCTAAAACTCGACTATTTTTTTTATTTCAATGAAAACATGTGCATTCCTCTTTCCTTGATGTGGCAGAAAACATCATTGTGTAGATTTTTTTTAATTCCTGAAAGCAATTGTGGCAATTTTTCTCTGGCTAGAGAGGAAAATTTTGTAAGGCATTCTTAATTCATTTAAATAGAACCACAATAATACAACATTATAGTAGAGGTCCACAATTTCCTTTTTCATTTATGGTAATGCTAATAACAACACATAACTAATCTCATGATGATAATGAATAACACAGCTGCACTTCTACTTAAGTCTTTAAAATCCACTAACCTCCCATTAACAAATGCCCCAATCTACCAACATGTATATACCTTGATTTTATTTAGGTACAAATCTGGCAATGTGCTGCCACTTGTTATCCAAACGTTACCACCAATTAGACTTTAGTGCAGCCTTGAAAGGATAACATAACAGTCTGCAAGCCAGATTATGTCACATCACAAGTAACTGTACACAGAGGAAAAAGTATACTTATGTATTTTGGTAGCAGTGTCTCTTGGTGATTCAATTCAAACATTAAGAATTTTATGAGTTCCGCCAAAGTAAGGTGTGTGTATATATATATGAAATTAAAATAAAACCAGGGGAAACTGCAGGCTGAACTCACATCCAGTATAATCTTATGTGAGACTTGTGTTGTCGTCGCTATGTTTGTTATTGTCCCTTCCTCGATCTTATCTTACCACCACTCACCCTCATCTTTGCAATTAACCAAAGCAGCACAAAAGTGATGTGAAATAAACAAAATCAATCAATCAATCATTGTGATAGCAAATATTCTTGATCACAAGTATGATCTCTTTACTTTTCCTTGACTTCTAAATTATGTAACCTTCTCCACTCACCTGTCTCCTCATCCCTTTTAGGTCCAAAGATTTTCCTAAGGATCTTATTTTCAAATACTCTCAATTTATGTTCCTCTTTCAATGTAAGGGACCAAGTTTCGCATCCATATAATAGTACAGGCAATATTACTGTTTTGTATATTTTAACTTTTAGTTTCTTAGATATTAAACGAGAAGACAAAAGTTTATGAATAGAAAAGTAACATACATTTCCTGAATTAAGCCTACTTTTTATTTCCTCTTTAATATAATTTTCATTTGTTAATATTACTCCTAAATATTTGAATTTGAAAACTGGTTCAAACGAGTTCTTATCAATAATTAGATTTTGATTATTACCTAACACTTGGTTTCGACCTGTAAGCATATATTTAGTTTTCTCTTTGTTAACTTCCAAACCTATCTCTTTAGCAGTTTTGAAAAATATTTTAGCATTATTCTTAATTGTATTCACATCATCCCCCAGTAAGTCTACATCATCTGCATATGCTAACAACTGAGTCACACCATTTAATTTTAGTCCTTCTTTAGTTTCTTTTACCTTCCTAACAGCATATTCTAAGGCAAAATTAAAGAGCAATGGAGATAATGCATCTCCTTGTTTTAACCCATCATGAATTGTAAATTTGTCAGACATATTAATACCCACACGAATTTTACTTTCTGTTTCACTGGTGCATATTTTTATCATACTAACAAGCTTCTTAGGTATTCCAAACTCTACTAATGTATTATATAATTTATCTCTTTTGACCGAATCATATGCTTTTTTGAAATCAATGAATAGCTGATGGACATTTTGATTATATTCCCACTTTTTTCAAGTGAAAAATTTGATCTGTAGTTAATCTGTTACGTTTAAATCCACATTGATAATCATCTATAATTTCATTAGCATATGGGGTTAGCAGTGGCGAAGCGTCATAAGAGGCCCGGAGGCCGGGCCTACCCTAATATGATTGGCTATTACGGATTATTTTATTACTTATAATTTCATTAAACGACGCCTTAATACAAGAAAACTGAAATTCTAGGCCTTACGATAATTTCCATCCCTGCCAGAGACTATATCGTCGCATGTTGAGCCACTTCTCCAAGGGCCTCAGCTGGTTCCATAACATTCTATGTGATTCATGCGGGAAAGCATAATTTCAGGGGCACGTTCGCCCGAAATGGACACAGTGAGTCCGGCCTCTGGCAGTGATAACAACCGTAGCATAATTGTGCTAAAAGTAGTACAATTTGAACTTCATTGGTACCTAGCACACTGTGTTTGGAATAATGGAAAAATATAGCACCATCTATAAACATGCGCCCCTGGGAGACAGATAAATTGAATTCAGAGTAATATATTTTGAAAAAAATAAATTCAAATAAAATCGCAAATCTTATTTGTTTCAAACAAAAGTAGCATGCCGATCCAGCCACATCTGGTCCACCGTCTTCTTTTCATCTATTCTTTAGCTTTCCTTACTTACCTCACGAGGAACATTTTATTGAAGGAAACTGCTAGAAAGTTGGGGTCCCAGATAAAACAAGCCGCCGCCTTTTGTAGTCGTCGAATATTCTCAAACTTTTTCAAGTGTTATATTGAACCAATTATATTGGTTAAACCATTGTAACTAATTTAATGGAGGAAATTACCAATATTGTTTAACTAATCAACAACGCATGTTCACATCACAACTGCCCCCAGAATAGATGCATAAAATGAACTTAAGGCCTAAGTCATCCGAGGATAATTTAGTTGCATTTAGCAAAATTTGAGAGTTTAATCAGCACACTTTTCCTAGTTGGAAGGTTGGCAACGCTGGACACGGTACAAACTGGGCTTCACATCTGTTTCTTGTCCAGCGCGGGGTGTCCAACGAGGGGAAAGGGAAGGTGAGGGTAGAAAGGCAAAGCCAACTTGTTCCGAGGGCGAAAAAAATGTTTCTATCCCAGTGTTCTGCGTTTTCGTTAGTTTTTCGATTTACTCCTGTTGCGTTGTTGTTTTTTTGTTATTTTTTATCTTGTTTCTTTCGTTTCGCTCATTTATATTTTATTGTTCTTTCATTGATGTTTTTTTACTTTGCTTTTTGTGCCACTTTTGGCTAATTTGCGAAGATGGGAGAAGAGTGTTGATATGATGAAATTGACCAGAAATACCCATGCGCAGGTCGAGATTCGAACCCAGGACCCCTGGCGCCGTAGCGCGATGTGCTAACCACTACGCCAGAGGGGGGTCGGATTTCATTGTTGTGAGCGTGAAGTGAGAAAGCAGAATAATGACTTGTATTACTCTGGAATGCTACAAAAACAAGCATAAAAGCCTATTACCTGGCATAGGAAGAAAGAAGGGGCATCGGAGCATTGAGGACTGCCACTCGAATGACATCTAAAGCATCAATTTATAATTAATCAAGAAATACGATTTACGAGTTAGAGGACATCAAGCGTTACTATTCAGGTACGTTGATAGATGCAAGAATATGTTGTTACCTTTTCAAAAATAACTTTAAAGGTTATATTTTTTATATTTTAAAAAAGTTGCACCCATAACAACACGAACTCACACGCCTGTGCCTACCCTTCCAGCGACACCACGCTTCGCCACTGGGGGTTAGTCTTGTTAAAAGAATGTTAGATAATACTTTATATGTTGTTGAGAGTAGAGAAATTCCACGGTAATTATTGCAGTTCATTTTATCACCTTTTTTAAACACAGGAACAATTATGGATTCTTTCCACTGTTGAGGGATTTCTTCTTTATTCCATATTAAACAAATTAATTTATGAATTTGACATATTAATGAATTTCCACCATATATAATTAACTCAGCTGGTATTAAATCAATGCCAGGTGCTTTGTTATTCTTTAGCCTTTTAATAGCATCTTTAACTTCAGTCAAGTTAGGTTCTGGAACTAAAGGTTCTGCTGTGTGGACTTCATTTACTTCTGATTTATCTCCTACATGGACATTTAAAAGGTCATTAAAGTAGTTCTTCCATCTATTTAGAATATCGCTTGGGTCAGCTAGAAAATAACCGTCTTTATCTTTTATCAAGTTTACTTTAGGTTGCCACCCCTTTCTAAACTCATTTACACCTTTATATAAATCTCTGATATTTTTATTTTTGCTGTTTGTTTCAATTTCGTTAATTTTGCTTTTCAAGTAATCTCTTTTTTTACTTCTAAACGTGCTGTTAACTTCTCGCTTTATTCTATTATAATTGTTTAGATTTGTATCATCAGAGTTATTTAACCACCTAAGTCTAGCCTGATTTCTTATTTCTATTAGATTATGACATTCATTATCAAACCATGGCTTACTTTTTCTCGGTTTATGGTATCCTATACTTTCTTTAGCTGCTGATTCTATTGCATTACACATGTGCCCCCAATTCTTATTTTCGTCTGTTTCATTTATATTTTCATCATCATTTAAATCCTGCAAAATATCAAATCTATTTGACAGATTAATTTGGTAATCTTTCTTAATTCTTTCATCAGTAAACTTTCCTGTATCAAATTTTAGAACTTTTAGATTTTGTTCCTTATGATTTATCACTGAGAGTCTTTCTCTTAATTTAGCAATTACTAAATAATGGTCACTGGCACAGTCAGCACCTCTATGTGTACGAACGTCAATTATACTAGTATGCCTTCTCTTATCAATGAGAATATAATCTATCTGATTATGAGTTTAACCATCTGGAGAAGACCAGGTATATTTATGGATATCTTTATGTTTAAAAGTGGTACTTTTCACAATTAAATTCTTTGAGGTTGCAAAAGTAATCAATCTTATACCATTATCATTACTTAATTCATGAAGACTTTCTTTACCAATCGTGGGTTTAAATGTCTCTTCTTTGCCAATCTGTGCATTACAGTCACCTAACAGAATTTTCATATCATACTGAGAAAATTTATCAAAGACCTATTCTAACTCTGTATAAAAATCATCTTTAGTATTATCATTTTTATCTTCCGTTGGTGCATGTATGTTTATTAAAATAATTTTACACCACCTACCCTGTAAAACTGCATGTGATATCCTATCATTAATAAATTCTACTGTTTTAAGAGCCGAGGTAATTCTATTATTTATAAAAAAAACTGTTCCAAAATTATGATTTTCAGTACCACCATAGAAAAAAATATAAATTTTAGTTTTACAATTCCCTTCTCCTGGCCACTTAACTTCCTGGACAGCTACTACATCTAATTTATATTTAACTATCTCATTAACTGTACACTGAAATGCCCCAGGTCGGTAAAGGCTCAGAACATTCCAGGTGCCTAATTTAATATCCTTATTCCTAATGTAGATCTTATCCTTAGTCCAGGGACCTCCCAGATAGTCCCCACCCGGAGATCCGAACGGGGGACTATTTTACCTCCGGAATATTTTACCTTGGGAACATCCATGGCCTTATATTGCTGATTCTTGACATGGCTTTTTACAGTGCAGAGTTGTCAGCTCTACGCCTAACCCCCAATATGAATGGAGGAACTACTACCGAAGACAAACACAAACACATTATACAGCACAATTACTACACAAGACGAACACAAACACATTAGACAGCACAACTACTACACAAGACACACACAAACACATCACAACTATAAATCATTCTACGTTTGAACCCTCTACCTGTGAACGTCCCTATTAACACAAGGTGAATTCAACAGTCTTGTTCAGGATTTGAAATTTGGATAGAAAGAGGCCGAACTTTTAGATTTAAAGTAAATGTTTTGTTAAAGGGTTTGCAGCTATTCTAAATTTTGCTGTTTCTTGGGCGAATGGGAAATCAGGTAAAAAAAAACAATAATAATAGCAACGAAACAAAAATGTTGTATATCCCTTACTGGGCAACTCATATGTGACTCTTCTTTCTCTACACTTCACATCAAGTTAGGGAGGCGTTAAGACGATGGACACAAATGGTGTTGGGTTTCATTATTTGAAGGAAAAAAATCCTTGTGTAAGTACACTAGAATCAAGGAAGAAATGTTTTGTGTGCTCCCAAATTAGTGCTTTGATAACGGATAAAAAAATTGAAGATCTGTTAGGCAAAGTTGAAAGATCAGCGTGGAGTTAATTTAAAAGTACTGTGTATAAACATTTTAGGAAATTGTAAAGCATCTAACTACCGTGAGATTGTGGGTGAACTGCTACAGTCATACATAGGTATGGGATACAAATATGTCCCTCAAAATTAGTTTCTTGGAGACTCACCTGGATTTCTTTGCTGACAATAGTGGTGCAGTGATGAACATGGGGAGTGTTTTCACCAAGACATCTCTGTCATGGAAAAGAGGTACCAGGGACAGTGGAGTGCAAGAATGCTTGCTTATTACTTTTGAATGCTGAAGAGGGTTGCTCCAGATACAACACACAGAAGGAAATCAACAATGCTCACATTTTAGTTATCTTGAATAGTGCCACGTATATATATGCACAAAAATGTTTCACACTTAACCTGGACATCACAAAAACTGTGGGTGATGGAGAAAAACTACTTACATGGCCAATTTGAATTTAGTGTGAAAAGTTCTATTAAGATCAGCTATTTTTCCTCGTGTGCCCAAAAAAAAGTTCAGTTTTGTTCTCCAGTGTAATTATCACTATGGAAAATTGATATGGGTTAAGTAACTTCACTTCTCTGGCACTTTTAGCTAATTACAAAGATGAGTATGAGTAATAACATGATGAAATTTATGAAGGAACACTCACAAAGAAGAGCCACGCCCAGGCTGGGATTCGAACTCAGAACATCTCACGGCAAAGTACTCTACACTAAACACTCTTCCATGGAAGTCAGCCACTATGTCAGCTCTTGTAATTAAGGGATATTGGGTTCGATTATCCTCACTGTGCATTGGTTCCCACTGTAAAGGCTCATGTGGTCTGCTACAGTTAATAGTTAGGGTAACGTGCTATGGCGTGAGGATCTAGGTTGAGTTAATTGTTATTTGTGTCATTTCATTAATTTTGTCAAACGATCACTCATCCTCACCTTCACAATTAGCCAAAAATGCTAGAAAAGAGAAGTAAAATAAGCCAAATTAAAATAGAAAAATCTTTGTTAGATGTGTTTAAATCTGCACCCTTCTCAAAGAAAATTGTGGGTACAGGCTTCAGTGAATTTGACGAAGGACTCTCATGAGGAACTGGCTGGGATTCGAATCTGCAAAAACCGGTCCCAATGGGAGAGTAGTTAGCACATTGCAATATGATGGCAGGGGTCCTGGGTTTGAATCCTGGCCTGGACATGGATGAGTCCAGTTCATCAATTTCATCATATCATCACTCATCCCCAGTTTTCAAATTACCCTAATGTGGCACAATAGAGAAGTAAAATAAAGCAAATCAATCAATTGAACATGGAAACTGTTGGCGAGATTGAAATGTGACCACTTAAATGTGCTCTATCACTGAGCCAACTCGACAAATTTGTATTTTGATTGATTAGTAAATAATTTTACAACAAACCAAATGTAACTTATTGGCATCTCATTTAGTTGGTATATATTAACCCTCCATTGTTATATGTGTTTCGGAGTAACGTGTGAGCGTGGCGCTCATATATGAATTTCATGTTTTTTTTTGCATTTATTTGAATATCTTTTTGCATTTATCACATTAAAAATACTTTATAAATATATATTGCCTAACATTTATCACTTACATTTTAAATTTATTACATAATAAAGAAAATGATATTCTATTATTGCAATATTACTGATTATCTAATGTAAGAGACAATTTGTCATGGAAAACAACAATTTTTATAATTTTATTTGGAATTTACTTTTGATGTTAACTAATTTGAACAACATAGTAATAAATTTAATAATTTATTATGTGTTGATAAGAAAGATGTACATTCTACTTCATAGTTTCATCCTGCTCAATATATTGAGGATAAAGAACACGTAAAAATAGGCTCATCTTCACAAGGAGTTTGATATATATATGTTGCTGTCATTTTCGCTTTTCAATAACTCCTCAACAACATTATCATCTGTGCCCTGAGAATCAAACACACTGTCCAGGTTTTCTCTTTTTGTCATTACTTGGTTCAACAAGCAATGCTTAGAACTGCCGTCTTTCATTCATAATGAAAATCAGGTTTTAAAGTTAATTTAGCCAGAAATAAAGACAATAATAAGTGAATTAAGTTAAATAAAATAATTATCAAAGAATCACAACAGGAAACAGTGATACAACATGAATTCAGTGCACAAAGAAATAAAATATGCATGAAGAAAATGGTTGCATGGTTGGTATACGTATAAGTGTGGTGCTCACAAAACACGGACTGTCATGAAAATGACAAGTCTGCACAGACAAAGAACAATGCCACAACCTATAACTGGCATCATCAGGTCATAGACATTCCAAATTACAGCTAGACAAGACCAGAAAGTGATATCATTACCTGTGCCTGAAAAACTTACAATTTGTATCCCAGGTTTGAGCATTGTGCTCACAGGTATACAAACGGAGGGTTAAAGCAGTATTTTAAAATATTTATTTTAGTGAATGTCAGAGACATATCAATCCAGAGGAAATTGCACTAGTTAAACAATCCCCAGAAGTATATTAGCACATCCAGATGCAGATATTGGCAGTAGTACAGAATTAACCATAAATGTAAATAGAAACTTTTTATTTAGCCAATACATTAATTAACATATATGCAAATATTTAAGAAAATTGCTGTATATTTATATTTATTCTCTCTTATTGGCTACTGCATGAGGGGATTTTACATTAAGTAGATGGAAACTTTTTGTCAAGGAAGCATAATTGTGCAATTCTGTGCACCATAATGACTTAGAGATAGAAGTGAGATATAATATAAGGGTTGATCCAAAATTAGGATGCTTTGTGTACAGAATATTTGTAATTAAATCTAATTGGAAGTAAAAATAATATTTGTGACAATGTTTTGGTGTCTAGATAAAGCAAAGATAATCAAGAGAGATCCTTAATTGTTCATATAATTGTTAAATCATTTCACTTAATTGCATGTTGGGTGCAACCACAGGGGGGGGGGGCATTGCCCCCCAACCTTGGACAGAAATAAGTTCTAGGGGGGCAAACAATGAGGACCACAATTTCAAATTTTATACATATAAAAATACTTTTCACAAAATTTTCTTGCTTGCATTGCCTGCTTTTCTTAGTATTATCAAGTTCAGTCAGCCCTAGGCGCCAAAAGATCTAAATGAAAATAAGTTGTAAAATTGATTCATTGATTTGTGGTTTTAAGTGCACTTTACGCACAGAAAGGCTAATCGGTACTAGACCTACAGTTTAAAGTGAAATCCAAACCACTGTGCCTCCACCAGGTATCAAACCCGGGACCCCTTGATGACAAGGTCACGATGTTACCATTACACCATCGGGGAGGCACAAAAGTTGTAAATGGGAGAATGCATTGGCGTCTTCTGAAATTATTTGGGTTCTATTAAATCAATATTGATTACAGCCTGCAAAAAAAATTGGATCCAAAAATTTTCTTCCTCGCTTCACTCGTAATTTTTCATTGTTCTCTGTAATGCATTGTAAATTACCAGACAGAGAAATAAGAGTTGTCTTAATTAATTTTGTTTTAAATGCATGAACAATTGTTTTGAGGAAAAGGAGCGACAATTGAGAGACAATTTATGTAATTTTTGCTGCTGGTTTATTGTGAGATGGATGAATTGGTTGTGTAATGTATTTAAATAATATAACTTGTGTATAATATGTAGCCTATTAAATAAACTTTGAATACGTACACAATTTAGTGTTCACGTCGCTCCATGTTGCATATATGTGAAGCAAATATCGTGCACGAAAGTTATACATGTTAATGTAGAAAATAATTATATTTTGAATGTATTTGAGGACTACAAGTGGTAAACGTTGTAAGTGCCAAAAGCGAGTGTTCAGCACATCAGCTTGTAAGAACATTCACACTAGTGACCTCTTTACAAGCCCTTTGAACTACTTAGAGGGCTACCAGCCACATTTCACGTTTACCACATTATAAAGCATGGCACATTTCACAGTTTAACGTGGAAAATGGTGTTTGAATTATTGTGGCACTTACAGCGTTTACCAATTTTAGTCTTCATTTATCAAGCATTTTCTGTCTTTGAAAAATAGTTTGTGTGCTTGTTTTCCATTATTAATGTCAAATTGAATGTGTAGAAAAAAATAATTCAAATCTTTTGTTCAAACACAAATGCTTTAGCACCAACTTCTATCCCCTTTTTGCATAATTTACAAGGGTAATAACATCTTTGATACTACCACCACTACTACTACTACTACTAATAATAATAATCTTGGTCCAGGATTCAAATTTCGGCTTGGGCATAGATGTTTGTGATGTCCATTCATCAATTTCATCACATCATCACTCATCCCCATCTTCGCAATTAGCCAAAAGTGGCACAATAAATGAAGTAAAATAATGCAAATCAATAATAATAATAATGTTATAATGAAAACATTAGTATTATTATCATTATTATTATTGGCAGGTTTATCTTGGTACTTGTCCCCCCCAAACAAAAATTCGTGGTTGCACCTCTCCTCCCCATGGAATAGTGGTAATGCTGCCACTTGGTAATCAAGGAGTGTTGGGTTCAGTCCCTGGTGGAGGCACAATACACAGTGGTTAAAATCACACTTTTAATGGTAGATCCAGTTCCACCATTGATCTTATTTATTTTTGGAAGCTTTGTTTTAAATAACGTAAATTGCTAGGTAATATCTGAAAATAATAAAGGTATGAATTGTAAAACTTCTGATTCCTGCATGCCATGTTGATCTTCAAGTGACCAATAGTGAGGCTCATTGATGTGTGTGTGTGTATGACTTTTTTTTGGAGGGGTGTGGTCATTAGGGAACGGAAGTTGATGACCTAAAAAATATAGGTATATGACCTATAGAATGTCCTAAAAAATTGGAAAAATGACAAAAAATGCAAAATATTACCATTAAATTTGTTAGTTTCAGGTTAAAAATTGGAATGAAAAGGAAATTAAACGAAATGCAATCTTGCTTTTTAAAAAAGGCACCAAATGATACAAATGGCCGCGGTGGCTCAGTCGGTAACGTATCTGACTACCATGCTAAAGGTCCCGGGTTCGATCCCTGGCCGGTTCAAATCCGGGAACTTTTCTAACGGTGGAAACGGCCCCGGCGCCTACCCAGCATCGAATAACATGGGTACCTGGGGGAAACCCTGGGGGGTAAAGGCGGTCAGGGGCGTGATGCTGATCACATCACCCCCACTCACGACCGGATCAAGAAAGTGTGGGCGTTACCCCCACACCCCCTATACGCCTTCATGGCATGGTGCTATGCACAGGGGAACACTTTACCTTTTTTACCAAATGATACCACATGCACATTCAATTAAAATAGGCAACGAGGACTTCCAATGGAAACAGAGTCTGGCCAGGGTATTTCCAGCCACTCCTTATCTGATATTAAATCTGAGTTTGCCTCAAACGGGCACCTGGTGGTTTCCCCCGACACAACAAAGACTGTCACCAGTTCAGTTTTCTTTTGCTCGTAAATTGCAATCCTATATCTAGGATATACTATATAGGCCTATGTTCACCTTGGTGAAGAGACTCAAGAATATTACCAAAATGAAAGAAGTGACAAAATATGACTAAACAATACACCGAATATTGCGAAAAATGACAGAAAATGCCGAAAATCGGGGAAAATGGCCTACAACCAGAAAATTGGCAAAAAATGCACTTTAAAATTACCTTTTTTGGGTTATAGACGAAGTATAATGTTGTGTATATTTAATGGGTATCGTGTCCGAGATGTCAGAAAAAAGATGACATTTCATCAACTTCCCTTCCCTAGTGATCATTGTTGTCTCCCCTGCACTCCACAGTGATGAACACTGTTTTACCTGAGAGGGGGGCAGAGCAAGACATATGTTCAGCAAAACACAACTGCCTCTGAAAACACTGCTTCAATTTGAAATTCTTGCACTTCTGCAATGACTCTGTGCCAGTGCTACATGTTTATTATCAGTCCCTTGTAATAATTTGCACAAATTAGGGTGACTGAAATGAAACTTTAGTGTGAAATATTTTACTTTAAGCTCGTATTCATTTCTCAGAGAGATCACGGTTTCCTCTTCCCTGCTTTCCAGATGTCCATTGGCCTCTTCATTATCTTAATGAATGGACAAATTTTAAATTACTTTACTTAAATGCATGATCCCTGACCATTTTTTTTTTACAGGCGCAAATACCCATGTTGCGAAAACATTTCTGTACTTCATTCTCACAACTTTTCAACTTATAAAAAGTAACTGTTCAATCCATCTATATACATGTGCACATGCATGTGGTTATAAAAACAAAACAATTTAAAATGGCACATAATGGAACATTCTTAAATAAAATTCTAGCACTAAAACATGTCTTAAAACTTTGAGCTCTTGAGTTTATTGATTATTATTTGTGATTAATTCATTCAAGTAAGGTTAGGCAAATTTTTCAAATTTAACTTTTGCATGTAACAATTATACATTTAGTAGATATCTAATTTATAAAATGAAAATATTGTAACTAATTTTGTGCTGACTGATAGGTAAGAAGGTGCTAGAAAGGCTATTGTTATTTTCTCAGCAAGTGATCGATAAAGTGACAATGTACAAATCATAGGCGTAACTAGAACTTTGTATTTGGGTGTGCACAAAGAAAAAAATGAGGTATTGTACCTTTTTAATAGCATATTTTGCAACACAATCACTTGGCTCTTTACCTGCACTGATGTTTGTAAAGGAATATAAATTCACTAAATGACAGTGTTGAAAATTTCTGAATATATGTAGTAGAAAAAAATCAAATTGCATTGAAATTACACACATACAAAATGTTCATAAATGTTACAAACAAATACATCAAAATACACGTTATCTATAACAAGAGACGTCTGTTAAAAGGTACAATGTTCTTAAACTCATCAATAACTTCATTTACATCAATAGACTAAGCTTTTTCCTGTTCCACAAATAGCAAGAGCAGGGCTTCCAATCTACCCTGCTTCTGAGTTGCTCTTAATTTAGTTTTAACTTGGGTAAGCTTGGAGAAAGCTCTCTCTCACACGTGCAGCTTGTGACAGGTATAGAAGAAAAGCGCTGCAGTACAAAGTAGAATGCAGTAAATATCTTTCTCCAATGACATCAAAAAATCGAAAAACTATGTACACTCGTTTCATCAGCCATAATGCACACCTTTGTACCAAGCAATGACATTTTCATCTTCTTACAAACTGCCGCTTATTTTCTCTCTTATTGAAATATCTGTCTTTAATTCTCTTTGATAACGCAGCCCATTAGGGTGTGCCTAGGCACACCCGGCACACCCCGTAGCTACGCCTATGGTACAAATGATTAGTGTAAAAATATACCCCACAGAGAAATTGTAATCTCATTCCCCATCCTGCCCTCTGAAATTTAGTTACCTTACCAACCCCACCCCTCCCCCTTCTTCCATTTCAGAGCTGTATGGTAAACAACTTGGCAACAGTAAATCACATGTTCCAACATTACATGCTACAAAATATCGGGGCCCTGTGTCTGAGCAAGAAAATCCACTCGACCACTTGGTCTCGAGTAGCGAAGTGACACACACTTGGGGAATCATCCATAGCAGTTCAGGATTATAATTAAACTATGAAATTTTCAAGGGCATTAGATTACCTAATCCACATTAGTGTGCTTATCGGCCATATGCGGCTAATAATAACTACGTAAAAATGGGGTTATTCTTTTTATTAAACTTCAATAGCTTTTTATTAAACGTTCTATGCCGATAATGTTACCTATGATTAAAGTAAGAATTACGTTTGTGTTATAACCATTCAACATATATACAAGGGGGAGTAAATAATATTATATTGGTTAACTAGCTCTCACTACAATTTTAGTTTTGTGGATCGAGGAAAAATAAGGGGCCAGTTGAGTTATCTACTCTGTGGTAGGACTTTCACACATAATTTGCCTCCCACATTGAGGCATATTACTTGGGGGAGTCATAACCTTTTAATTAGATTTCTATCCAAGACTGGTGCAAATCTCTGGCAGAAATTCATGGAATTAACATGTTCTGCTGTTAACGCTGCTCAGAAAGACCCTTGTCAAATGGTACAATAACTTTATTTCACAAACCATAATACACGAATTATGGCCATTTGTTATAGGCTATAATAGTGTCACTGAGCAAACTTCTATCATCACTCTCCATAGTTCTAACACACATCCATAAACTTTTACAAAATACAGTTATTGGAACACACAAGCATCTTGACACAAGTTAATTATCAAACACTCACTTCATCGAAACTGGGCAGCAGCCACGATGCTTAACCCTGTCCAACCATGCAACAAGTGTCCTTAACTGCCTTACTCAATCGTGGTTGTTGGCTCTGCTTCTCTGCAGTGCTGCTATCACACAACAGTGGAAATTGCTTATATTACAAGCATCTTGCAAGTTGTGGTCTTTTTATTGATTGAAATTGTAACATGATGTAACTTCCATGCCATGCTATGAAGGAAATTATCAGGAGATATTTTGCAGAATGCAGTGTACAGTCATGGATGCTTCTGGGTTGTGATGATCACATTCGGAAATGATGTGATTGTTACAGACAAGAAATATCTGTGATGGTACATTTGTAACAGTATACATGAATTATTAGTACTGTACATCCATTATTAAACACTGTGGTGACGATTGTAATTTCTATTTTTCTGCTTCTTCTTCCAGTTCCATCTTCATGTGTAGATGCAATTCACTGGGCAAAGATAATGCATTGTGTCCAGTCCCCATGGCAGAGTGGTTAGTTACCTCATCATGCTATGGTGTCAGGGATCTGGGGTTCGAATCCTTTCCTGGGAATGGGTGTTTGTGTGTCCATTTATCAATTTCATCATATCATCATTCATCCACATCCTCGCAATTAGCCAAAAGTGGCAGAAAAGCAACGTAAAATAAACCAAATCAATAAACAAAAATTGTTTCAGATTTCCATTCTCTAAAGGTAAAAAAAAAGGTAAAGGGCTTCCCTGTGCATAGTACCACGCCATGAAGGCATATAGGGGGTGTGGGGTAACGCCCCACAATTTCTTGATTTTCATTCTCTTTCCAAAATGTAGAAATTAAACAGTCACCATCTAGATTTGTGTCTTGAATTTTTCAGTTTGCTCAGTATTAGGAAATGGAAGTACTTTGCATATAATTTTTGCATTTTATTGATTATTTTTGCCATCATAAACTGAATTTTGGGAAGCTTGTATTGCACTTTATGAAAATGATACTACTTGTGTGCATCTTTGTATATTTTGTGTTCATATTCGTATCATTCAGACAAGCACTAAGACAAAGAACCATCAATCTCCAGATTAATATAAAGGAAGAACATAGCAATAGAAGAAGCTATTTATAACTTCTGAAATATCATGTTAATTTTACTTGATCAATTATTTTTAACTAGATTGTATCCCTAATATAAATTTCACCATTTAGATCACTGTCACAACTAATGAAGTGAGAACAATTAACCATTTGGTCAGACCATAGCCTTCATTTTATCAATTTTTGATTTGACTTAATTAATATTTGCTTCAACTTCATGAAATTTAATTTGGTGTTAAGGCCTCCCCGATGGCATAGTGGTAACGTTGTCACCTTGTAATCAAGAGGTCCTGGGTTCGATACCCAGCAGAGGTTCATTTGTGTTTCAGATCCCACTTTAAACTGTAGGTCCAGTCCCAATTAGCCTTACTGCACTTAAAGTGGACTTAAAACACAAAATCATTTAATTTGGTGGTTTTTTTTTAAAAAAAATGCTGATTGTATTTGATTCATTATACATATGCTAAATTTATCAAACTGGAAGTTTATATACTAGCAATAGTGACAATAAAAGTAATAACATTTTTAGTGCCTTCAATTTATGCTGTCAAAGTGTTTTTCGTCACCATTCACATACAACCTTTAGAAATGCAGAACTTTGCGACATTAAGTTTTAAGCCATTAAAAGTACATTATTGTTAATTTTGTTACAGGGAAAATTTGTGGAAAATTACAAAATACTGTTGGTATCCGAGGAAATTTTCTGTAAAATTACAGTGATATGACTATCACTGTAACAGAAATAGTGAAATTTAGGTAAGATCATGGTACAAATCCGTTAATATTTATGGTGAAACCAACATAACTTTGTGGTGATGTCACTGGTGCTTGATCTGCAGATGAGGTCACTATAAAGTTATAGTATTTTTTCATGTTGTGTTGTATTACCAATTTTCAGTGTGTTGTAAATATTGTACTCCATATACTACACAGCAATGAATTGTAAATTACCCTATAGTATTGAGAAATAAATAATAGGAAATTTAAAATTTATGTTTGCAGGACAGTTTTTTATTAATATGTGAGTTTTGTAACAGTTAAAAGACCAAAGAGTTCTGTTGTTGAACTTGAATAATACACAAGACAAAATTGATATAATTTTTTCTTGGATTTGTTAAGTGGTAGAAATCATACTTTTGCACCTGAACATCTATAAAAAGATTGTAAATTAGGAGAGAAGGGAACAAAATCCATTCTATCACTAAGCGTAGAAAAATCTAGCTATGGCTCTGTTCATAATGCAATAAAAGGGTAAGCAGGTGCCAGAAACGCAATTGTTATTTTCTCAGCAAATGATACCCAAATTGACGAATTGTACAAATGATTCATGTAAACAATATACCCTTCTGAGAAATTGGACTCCCCTCCCCATCCTGTCCACTGGAATTCAGTTACCTCTTATTGAGGTTTCTATTCAAGACTGGTGCAGACCTGTGGCAGAAATGTGTGGAATTACCACATTCTACTGTTGCCTCTGCACAGAAAGACGTGGTATGTGGTACAATAATTATATTTCACAAAACCACAGTACTCGAATTATACCTTTATCTGTTACAGGCCATAATAGTCTCATTGAGCAAGCTCTCTATAGTTCTGACATCCAAAAATAGGGCCCGGAAGGTGATGAGAAATCTTTTTTTTTTCTGGGCCTTGAACACAATGCTAAACCTTGATAAGTGAAACTTCTCCCTAGCTTTTAAAGCTATTTATTGAATGAGATGTGAAAAAAATTAATAATAAACTAGAATAACTATGCATATACTGAAAAGCAAGATGAAAAACAGCTCACAGATATGGTGGGAAAACTTGGAATGAAACTAGTTTATTTAACTACTTTATATTTAATCCAGTCCTTTACATTTAATGCTTAGCAATGAATGATACTAACGTTCATTCCTCCATTTTAAAACTTCCATCAACCTGCCATACCCTCCACTTCTCTCTCCTCAGTTCCCTCCACTTCCTCTTCAAGAAAGAGTTGCTTCAAACCCAAGTCATCCTCATCGTCACTTCCCTTGTCTGCAGATTCCTTCTGACGACAGTATATATATAAGTCAATACCCTTCTCCTTTGCAAATTGGATGAGCTGCTGAAACCTGGGCTCGTCAGCATCACTGACATTGTCAGTGATACATTCAGCGAGAAGTTCTAATCGCCTTACCTGGAAAACAAAAATATAGATGAGTTTAAATATAATACAGTAGGTATATAACACTACAGGGTGACTACTCTCTAACAACAAGACAAAATTCACATGCAATTCCAGGATTTAGCAGACAAGCTTTACCATGTTGCAAACATGACACATTTTAACTACTTGCCTTACATGTTACTTTCCAAATTTAATGTAAAGTAATTTATAACACAAGTTGTATTCGCACATACACACACACACGTAAAAACAAAGAATTTTGATTATATTATGCAGAGTTAATTCCGCTCAGCTCCATGAAGACACAGAAATATCAAAATACTTCACAAACATTGTAAGGCAATGTAGTCTGATGCCTCAAGAATTTATTTATTGCACACATAATATATTTTTATAAATTTTCAAAACTACAGTTATAAGACTACAGACATTAACAGTGTAAGATTTTGAAGCATGTTGTTACTAGTGTTAAGAAATATGAGAGGTTCAAAGTACAAGTAGTGTAACTCAAGACTTTTCAAAATAGAGTTACATGTATAACTTAGAAGTGTGAAGTATATATCAACATTTCAGTGCTAGAAGTAGGTACAGATCTCCTAAGTTTCATATTCTTGCTCACTTTGCTTGTGCTCCAACAGCTAAACTTAGCATTAAGTCATTTCAAAGTGTTTTTTTTTTCCTCAAAACTGTCTTGAATAGAGTTACACCACTTGTACTCTTAAACTATATGTTGTGCACATATATCATTACAATCAATTTTATGGTGGCACATATTTATCGTAAATCAAAGATCAAGATTTCGGCACAAAAACTTGGCATATTTTGGGAACAAAAGTTGTGTATAAAATGTCATTTCAGTGTTAAATGGTGAATAAAATCCTAAATTTGATTTAAAAGTTCACTTATTACACAAAATAAACATTTTCCTTCTAATTATTCCTGTGTAAATAAGTCCATTTTGATTGTCGAATATTTACAACAACAGAATTAACAAATATTCCATGAATTGCACAACTTACAGGATACTTCAGACAGTATAATGTCGGAATTGTAGCTTTTGTGGCAACATGATTCAAACAAGTGTTCTCCGGTAAACAGCCAGGTTAAATCGCCGATTTCACGAGAACACTTGTTCGAGTATGTCAGTAAATGAACTCTAAATTTTGTGTTTAAGAGTTTCTTTCGCATTTTGTACTTCTTTACACATCATTTCGTGACAAAACATGGTAGGAAAATCCACCTCACATCTTACAGAAACATGAAAAATGAGCATTACAAGTGTTATTTCACATTTGATGTTCTGAAAAAATAGGTGCCTAACCTGACCACTATTCCACACACAGTAATAGTGAAAAGCATTGCATATATTTACATTGTGAGAAAGATAGCACTTGTGAAAAATGAAATTATTTTCCGCCTCTTTATGGATGCCAATAACCTTTGTGTTCATCGCAGATGGGCAGAAGTATCATAGGCGTGACTTCAGCTTGTGTAATGGTTTATTTCTTCTTTTTTTTGCAAAGATGCGCAAGAAGATACAGGAGAAGTTTAGAAAACGGGAATGAGTGTGGAAATAAGTTCGAATAAACAAATTTAAGTCTTTTAAAGTCGTGCCCATGAGCACAAGTGGCCATTGTCTGAAACTATTTTACAGCATACAGCACGGAAAACCCTCTATACATGTGCAGGAAATGAAGGAAAGTATGGAAATGCTTTAGTAAAAATAAATGTAACAATCAAAACCTACTCAAAACTTGAAATTATTAACACTGTGAACATGTAGAAATTATCACCTCAACCATCTAACCTGCTCACATAAGCATACTGAAGCATTACACCTTCTGACTTTGAGCCATACTGTGACTTCAATGTATATCACTGGTACCTGATCACAGAATTACTTTTAACGTCACAACTACATCAGAATCGCTTTATGGATTATATTAATGGAGGCTGAACTTACTATCTTGTTATATATATACATATATAAAAACAAGCCTGTGCACCATGCATGACATTGGTTATGCTAACCACTTTTGCTATTGTAATACTGGAACACGACACAAACGAGTAGTGTAATTGATGATACTACTGGGTCGATAAATGATGAACCCCCCTCAGGCAGATTTGGCTACACTTAAAACAAGCTCAACATGCCCATATGAGCTTTTTGCTCAAGTGTGGAACCCTGTCTAATCCAAGATTTTTGTAAAAATGCCCTCGGGAATTTCCCGTAAAAGTATGACCCCCCTCAGATAAAAGGCACTTCTGTGAGATTGTTGTCCATAAATTTGTTAAAAATATGCCCCTCTTGATATTTTTTTTGGCTACACTTAAAACTAGGCCAAGATGCTTATAATAGCTTCCCATATACACCCACACCCACCCACACCCACACATATTTAGTTCCGGTCCACTTCCGGTCAGCTTCCGGTTTGCCTACTTCCGGTTTGCCTACTTCCGGTCCACTTGTGGCCTATTTCTGGTTTATTTATATTGCATCATGTTTTGCAACAAATTATTACCCAATATTAAGCAATAAATTATTAGACATGTGTTGTTTTCTGATTGGTTGGTTATGACATAATGTGATGATGTGTTATATTCTGATTGGCTTATTGTTTCAGATGCTTTCAATGCGGTCTGTGCTTAGGCTATATAAAGAGATTTTGCATTGCATATCAGCCAGTATTGTGAGAGTTGTTGAAGAGTAAGGGTGTGTTGTTGCAGTGCTTCTCATATTTTTTAAACACAAAAATATAGCAGATTTGTATAAATTGATTTATAGGTTTGTTTGATTTAATATACAGAATTTTTTATTATTCATATCAAACATATTTGTAATATATTGAACAAAGGGTTTATATCTGCCCCAATTTGTTATACATGACACATGGTATTACACATGCATTTGTGCTAGGGCAGTGCTTCTGTACTTATTCTACCTTTGTGCATGTAGGCTATCAGCTTTATACAACCTGTCATAGGTTTATTAAGTATAGAGTTTTGATTTGAACCCCAAGAAATTTTATATAAATACCAAAGCCAAAGATATTAACACACATACACACACACACACACACTAATTATACAAAACACACTGCTGAACCCAACTGATATTTTTTTATTAAGCATAGAATTTTGATTTGAACCCCAATAAATTTTATATAATAAACATAACAAAATTCTAATATTTATTTTTGTTTAACAGGTACAAGTTCTGAGCACATAAGCAGTTTCTGAGGAATACAAGGCAGCAGCAGCAGCAAGCAATTAACTTATAGAAGGCAGTGTGTATTCTATCTAATTGCATGGATAATCTTGACACAGGATTTTTTGAGAGAAGATGTATTTCAAAATACATAAAATCTAAGTCACTTGTTGATGATTTAAAGCTTAGATTCTTTGGCCTGTCCGAGTATGACCTGTTTACAGTGCAAAATGAAACTGAAATGCAGTGGGTGCTTGCCAGTGACAGGCCATTCCAATGCCTCTATCTCAATTTTATCACCAAGTTTGAAAGGCTTGTATACAGCAGGTTCAGGAGAATTGTTGGATTGTTTGTTAATTTTTATACAGACAGGTGCCATTATGATTTAAGGTTGAAATTGTTTGACAATTATTGGTTCAACAATTGCTATGAGCATTGTTTAGAGTATAGGATGCCTATGATTGCATCTCAGAGTTTAAATTGGAGACATTAAACATATTCAAATAAAATTATTAACAGAATATCTATAGATAAGAAGATTGAATTTGTTACAACTGATAATGGGAATTTGTACAGTGGTGAAGATTTCAATCCAGAGTTTGTATCATATTCCAACTATATATATTTGAATGAGCTTGTCATGTATTTTATAAGGCAAAAATTTAGAGATTGCACTTATGATTGTATTGTTGAGGCACTGGGGCAGAATAATTTGCATGACATATGCAACTGTGGGAGAGTTTTGTCCAGCCTCTCAGTGTGATTTCAGGCACAGGAATCTGGCAGTTGGGAATCAACTCGCAGCAGGCAGCCCTGATTATTTCAGCAGAGACAGCAATCAAGGTAAATAAATATTTGCTGCAAGTGTAAATCCCTGCCCATCATAGCCAGGCTCGGGTCTGTATGCAGGAAGAGGCAAGATATTTGTTTGAAATCTGCTTGGGTATAATTTTCTGAATCCTGTACCTAATAATAGCATCACAGCATAACTCTGATAGAGATAGGGACATTGAGTATCAATATTCAGAACAAACCTCTATAAGATATGACAACCTGCAACAATCTGGATGTATGAGATGTTTTATTGATTCTCTATTTTTCAGGCTCTCTTGTTACAATCTTGTTTCTCTCTATTGCCATCACTATAATAATATCTGCCACATGTTCTATGATTATATGCTCTATAGGATCTTCTCATCAGTATAACAAATTTCCTGTCTTGTTTCACATGCAGTTCCAAATCCCTGCCCATCACAGCCAGGCTCGGGTCTGTATGCAGGAAGAGGCAAGATATTTGTTTGAAATCTGCTTGGGTATAATTTTCTGAAGCCTGTACCTAATAATAGCATCACAGCATAACTCTGATAGAGATAGGGACATTGAGTATCAATAAAATATTCAGAACAAACCTCTATAAGATATCACAACCTGCAACAATCTGGATGTATGAGATGTTTTATTGATTCTGTATTTTTCAGGCTCTTTTGTTACAATCTTGTTTCTCTCTGCAATATTGCCATCACTATAACAATATCTGCCACATGTTCTATGATTATATGCTCTAACAACATAAACCTGAAAACATATCTGTAATCAATAACTTGTCAGTAATCAATTCTAACAAGTTTAATTTTTAATAGGCTCTTCCTGTCTTGTTTTACATGCAGTTCCATCCCTACCCATCAGTGCTGTAGAAATATCAGCCAGGCTCGGGTCTGTATGTAGGAAGAGGCATAGTTGAAATCTGCTTGGGAATAATTTTCTCAAGCCTGTACCTAATAATAGCATCACAGCATAGCTCTGTCAGAGATAGGGATATATTTTTCAGGCTCTCTTGTTACAATCTTGTTTCTCTCTGCATTACTATAATAATATCTGCCACATGTTCTATGATTATATGCTCTAACATCTTCAATGAAAACATATTTGTAATCAATAATTGTCAGTAATCAATTCTAACAAGTTTAATTCTTAATAGGCTCTTCTCCTCATCAGTGTAACAAATTTCCTGTCTTGTTTCACATGCAGTTCCATCCCTGCCTATCAGTGCTGTAGAAATATCAGCCAGGCTCGGGTCTGTGTGTAGGAACAGGCAAGATATTTGTAGTTGAAATTTGCATGCAATAATCTGGATGTATGAGATGTTTTATTGATTTTATGTTTCTGTATTTTTCAGGCTACCTTTTTACAATCTTGTTTCTCTCTGCAACATTGCCACCACTATAATAATATCTGCCACATGTTCTATGCTAACAACTTCATAATCTAAACCTGAAAACATATCTGTAATCAATAACAGTAATCAATTCTAACAAGTTTAATTTTTAATAGGCTCTTCTCCTGTCTTGTTTTGCATGTAGTTCAAAATCCCTGCTCATCAGTGCTGTAGAAATATCAGCCAGGCTCGGGTCTGTATGTAGGAAGAGGCATAGTTGAAATCTGCTTGGGAATAATTTTCTGAAGCCTGTACCTAATAATAACATCACAGCATAACTCTGATAAAGAAGCATCCATTAATGCAGATATTTTTGAAAACATTGACAGGCAAGACAGTGACCCTGGAGGTAAATCCAGAGGACACTGTTGCTGCTTTAAAGCAGAAAATACAGGATAAGAAGGGAATCCCTCCCGATCAACAGAGGCTCATATTTGCATGCAAGAAGCTTGAGGATGACAGGGTGCTTTCAGATTACAACATACAGAAGGAATCAATAAAATATAGTTATATTCAGAACAAAACCTCTATAAGATATGACAACCTGCAACAATCGGGATGTATGAGATGTTTTATTGATTTTATATTTCTGTATTTTTCAGGCTCTCTTGTTATAATCTTGTTTCTCTCTGCACCATCACTATAACAATATCTGCCACATGTTCTATGCTAACAACTTCATAATCGATGCATGAAAACATATCTGTAATCAATAATTGTCAGTAATCAATTCTAACAAGTTTAATTCTTAATAGGCTCTTCTCCTCATTAGTGTAAAAAATTTCCTGTCTTGTTTCACATGCAGTTCCATCCCTGCCCATCAGTGCTGTAGAAATATCAGCCAGGCTCGGGTCTGTGTGCAGGAAGAGGCATGATACCTGCAGTGGTACATAAAATTTTGAAATCTGCTTGGGTATACATACATTTCAACATACGTTTACGTTTATATAGGAACAATGGTGGAAAATATCAGAATCAGATTATCAGCAGCAGCTATAAAGCAGCAACAGTGTCTTCTGGATTTACCTCGAGGGTCACTGTCTTGCCTGTCAATGTTTTCACAAATATCTGCATTATATGTATATTTATAATGGCTGCTTCTCTATCAGAGCTATGCTGTGATGCTATTATTAGGTACAGGCTTCAGAAAATTATACCCAAGCAGATTTCAAACAAATATCTTGCCTCTTCCTGCACACAGACCCGAGCCTGGCTGATATTTCTACAGCACTGATGGGCAGGGATTTGGAAATGTGAAACAAGGCAGGAAATTTGTTACACTGATGAGTTAGAATTAATTACTGACAAGATTATTATTGATTACAGATATGTTTTCAGGTTTATTTTTTTTGCATCGATTATGAAGTTGTTAGATAGAACATGTGGCAGATATTATTATAGTGATGGCAATGTTGCAGAGAGAAACAAGATTGTAACAAGAGAGCCTGAAAAATACAGAAACAAAACATCTCATACATCCAGATTGTTGCAGGTTGTCATATCTTATAGAGGTTTGTTCTGAATATAATTAAATTTATACTCAATGTCCCTATCTCTGACAGAGCTGTGCTGTGATGAGGTACAGGCTTCAGAGCAGATTTCAAACAAATATCTTGCCTCTTCCTGCATACAGACCCGAGCCTGGCTGAGCACTGATGTGAAGGGATTTGGAACTGCATGTAAAGAAGAAGGAAATTTGTTACACTGATGAGAAGAAAATTAAACTTGTTAGAATTGATTATTGAGAATTATTGATTATAGATATATGTCCCTATCTCTGACAGAGCTGTGCTGTGATGAGGTACAGGCTTCAGAGCAGATTTCAAACAAATATCTTGCCTCTTCCTGCATACAGACCCGAGCCTGGCTGAGCACTGATGTGAAGGGATTTGGAAATGTGAAACAAGACAGGAAATTTGTTACACTGATGAGAAGAAAATTAAACTTGTTAGAATTGATTACTGACTTATTGATTACAGATATGTTTTCAATTAAATTTATACTCAATGTCCCTATCTCTGACAGAGTTATGCAATGATTCTGTTATTAGGAACAGGCTTCAGAGCAGATTTCAAACAAATATCTTGCCTCTTCCTACATACAGACCCGAGCCTGGCTGAGCACTGATGGGTAGGGATTTGGAACTGCATGCAAAACAAGACAGGAAATTTGTTACACTGATGAGAAGAGCTACTGACAAGAAAAATTATTATTGATTACAGATAAGTTGTTAGAGCATATAATCATAGAACATGTGGCAAGGCAATGAGATTGTAACAAGAGAGAACCTGAAAAATACAGAAACATAAAAACAATAAAACATCTAATACATCCAGATTGTTGCAGGTTGTCTTATCTTATAGAGGTTTATACTCAATGTCCCTGTCTCTGACAGAGCTGTGCTGTGATGTTATTATTAGGTACAGGCTTCAGAAAATTATACCCAAGCAGATTTCAACTATGCCTGTTCCTGCATCGCGGTGGCTCAGTCGGTAACGCGTCTGACTACCATGCTCAAGGTCCCGGGTTCGATCCCCGGCCGGTTCAAATCCGGGAAATTTTCTAACGGTGGAAGCGGCCCCGGCGCCTACCCAGCGTCGAATAACATGGGTACCTGGGGGAAACCCTGGGGGGTAAAGGCGGTCAGGGGCGTGATGCTGATCACATCACCCCCACTCACGACCGGATCAAGAAAGTGTGGGGCGTTACCCCTACACCCGCTATACGCCTTCATGGCGTGGTGCTATGTACAGGGGAACACTTTACTTTTTTTTACTTTATGCCTGTTCCTGCATACAGACCCCCCGAGCCTGGCTGATATTTCTACAGCACTGATGGGCAGGGATGGAACTGCATGTGAAACAACACAGGAAATTTGTTACACTGATGAGAAGGAATTGATTACTGACAAGAATAATGATTATTGATTACAGATATGTTTTCACAATAAAGTTTATACTCAATGTCCCTGTCTCTGACAGAGCTGTGCTGTGATGTTATTATTAGGTACAGGCTTCAGAAAATTATACACAAGCAGATTTCAACTATGCCTGTTCCTGCATACAGACCCCCCGAGCCTGGCTGATATTTCTACAGCACTGATGGGCAGGGATGGAACTGCATGTGAAACAACACAGAGAAGAGCCTATTAAGAATTAAACTTGTTAGTGACTTATTGATTACAGATATGTTTTCAATTAAGTTTATACTCAATGTCCCTATCTCTGACAGAGCTGTGCTGTGATGAGGTACAGGCTTCAGAAAATTATACCCAAGCAGATTTCAAAATTTTATGTACCACTGCAGGTATCATGCCTCTTCCTGCACACAGACCCGAGCCTGGCTGATATTTCTACAGCACTGATGGGCAGGGATGGAACTGCATGTGAAACAAGACAGGAAATTTTTTACACTAATGAGGAGAAGAGCCTATTAAGAATTAAACTTGTTAGAATTGATTACTGACAATTATTGATTACAGATATGTTTTCATGCATCGATTATGAAGTTGTTAGCATAGAACATGTGGCAGATATTGTTATAGTGATGGTGCAGAGAGAAACAAGATTATAACAAGAGAGCCTGAAAAATACAGAAATATAAAATCAATAAAACATCTCATACATCCAGATTGTTGCAGGTTGTCATATCTTATAGAGGTTTTGTTCTGAATATAACTATATTTTATTGATTCCTTCTGTATGTTGTAATCTGAAAGCACCCTGTCATCCTCAAGCTGCTTGCATGCAAATATGAGCCTCTGTTGATCGGGAGGGATTCCCTTCTTATCCTGTATTTTCTGCTTTAAAGCAGCAACAGTGTCCTCTGGATTTACCTCCAGGGTCACTGTCTTGCCTGTCAATGTTTTCAAAAATATCTGCATTAATGGATGCTTCTTTATCAGAGTTATGCTGTGATGTTATTATTAGGTACAGGCTTCAGAAAATTATTCCCAAGCAGATTTCAACTATGCCTCTTCCTACATACAGACCCGAGCCTGGCTGATATTTCTACAGCACTGATGAGCAGGGATTTTGAACTACATGCAAAACAAGACAGGAGAAGAGCCTATTAAAAATTAAACTTGTTAGAATTGATTACTGTTATTGATTACAGATATGTTTTCAGGTTTAGATTATGAAGTTGTTAGCATAGAACATGTGGCAGATATTATTATAGTGGTGGCAATGTTGCAGAGAGAAACAAGATTGTAAAAAGGGAGCCTGAAAAATACAGAAACATAAAATCAATAAAACATCTCATACATCCAGATTATTGCATGCAAATTTCAACTACAAATATCTTGCCTGTTCCTACACACAGACCCGAGCCTGGCTGATATTTCTACAGCACTGATAGGCAGGGATGGAACTGCATGTGAAACAAGACAGGAAATTTGTTACACTGATGAGGAGAAGAGCCTATTAAGAATTAAACTTGTTAGAATTGATTACTGACAATTATTGATTACAAATATGTTTTCATTGAAGATGTTAGAGCATATAATCATAGAACATGTGGCAGATATTATTATAGTAATGCAGAGAGAAACAAGATTGTAACAAGAGAGCCTGAAAAATATATCCCTATCTCTGACAGAGCTATGCTGTGATGCTATTATTAGGTACAGGCTTGAGAAAATTATTCCCAAGCAGATTTCAACTATGCCTCTTCCTACATACAGACCCGAGCCTGGCTGATATTTCTACAGCACTGATGGGTAGGGATGGAACTGCATGTAAAACAAGACAGGAAGAGCCTATTAAAAATTAAACTTGTTAGAATTGATTACTGACAAGTTATTGATTACAGATATGTTTTCAGGTTTATGTTGTTAGAGCATATAATCATAGAACATGTGGCAGATATTGTTATAGTGATGGCAATATTGCAGAGAGAAACAAGATTGTAACAAAAGAGCCTGAAAAATACAGAATCAATAAAACATCTCATACATCCAGATTGTTGCAGGTTGTGATATCTTATAGAGGTTTGTTCTGAATATTTTATTGATACTCAATGTCCCTATCTCTATCAGAGTTATGCTGTGATGCTATTATTAGGTACAGGCTTCAGAAAATTATACCCAAGCAGATTTCAAACAAATATCTTGCCTCTTCCTGCATACAGACCCGAGCCTGGCTGTGATGGGCAGGGATTTGGAACTGCATGTGAAACAAGACAGGAAATTTGTTATACTGATGAGAAGATCCTATAGAGCATATAATCATAGAACATGTGGCAGATATTATTATAGTGATGGCAATAGAGAGAAACAAGATTGTAACAAGAGAGCCTGAAAAATAGAGAATCAATAAAACATCTCATACATCCAGATTGTTGCAGGTTGTCATATCTTATAGAGGTTTGTTCTGAATATTGATACTCAATGTCCCTATCTCTATCAGAGTTATGCTGTGATGCTATTATTAGGTACAGGATTCAGAAAATTATACCCAAGCAGATTTCAAACAAATATCTTGCCTCTTCCTGCATACAGACCCGAGCCTGGCTATGATGGGCAGGGATTTACACTTGCAGCAAATATTTATTTACCTTGATTGCTGTCTCTGCTGAAATAATCAGGGCTGCCTGCTGCGAGTTGATTCCCAACTGCCAGATTCCTGTGCCTGAAATCACACTGAGAGGCTGGACAAAACTCTCCCACAGTTGCATATGTCATGCAAATTATTCTGCCCCAGTGCCTCAACAATACAATCATAAGTGCAATCTCTAAATTTTTGCCTTATAAAATACATGACAAGCTCATTCAAATATATATAGTTGGAATATGATACAAACTCTGGATTGAAATCTTCACCACTGTACAAATTCCCATTATCAGTTGTAACAAATTCAATCTTCTTATCTATAGATATTCTGTTAATAATTTTATTTGAATATGTTTAATGTCTCCAATTTAAACTCTGAGATGCAATCATAGGCATCCTATACTCTAAACAATGCTCATAGCAATTGTTGAACCAATAATTGTCAAACAATTTCAACCTTAAATCATAATGGCACCTGTCTGTATAAAAATTAACAAACAATCCAACAATTCTCCTGAACCTGCTGTATACAAGCCTTTCAAACTTGGTGATAAAATTGAGATAGAGGCATTGGAATGGCCTGTCACTGGCAAGCACCCACTGCATTTCAGTTTCATTTTGCACTGTAAACAGGTCATACTCGGACAGGCCAAAGAATCTAAGCTTTAAATCATCAACAAGTGACTTAGATTTTATGTATTTTGAAATACATCTTCTCTCAAAAAATCCTGTGTCAAGATTATCCATGCAATTAGATAGAATACACACTGCCTTCTATAAGTTAATTGCTTGCTGCTGCTGCTGCCTTGTATTCCTCAGAAACTGCTTATGTGCTCAGAACTTGTACCTGTTAAACAAAAATAAATATTAGAATTTTGTTATGTTTATTATATAAAATTTATTGGGGTTCAAATCAAAATTCTATGCTTAATAAAAAAATATCAGTTGGGTTCAGCAGTGTGTTTTGTATAATTAGTGTGTGTGTGTGTGTGTATGTGTGTTAATATCTTTGGCTTTGGTATTTATATAAAATTTCTTGGGGTTCAAATCAAAACTCTATACTTAATAAACCTATGACAGGTTGTATAAAGCTGATAGCCTACATGCACAAAGGTAGAATAAGTACAGAAGCACTGCCCTAGCACAAATGCATGTGTAATACCATGTGTCATGTATAACAAATTGGGGCAGATATAAACCCTTTGTTCAATATATTACAAATATGTTTGATATGAATAATAAAAAATTCTGTATATTAAATCAAACAAACCTATAATTCAATTTATACAAATCTGCTATATTTTTGTGTTTAAAAAATATGAGAAGCAC
The DNA here is from genome assembly GCF_977018435.1 of Lepisma saccharinum. Lineage (NCBI taxonomy): Eukaryota > Metazoa > Arthropoda > Insecta > Zygentoma > Lepismatidae > Lepisma > Lepisma saccharinum. Next base: position 176,666,632 of record NC_139230.1, on the reverse strand, counting down.
TGCAACAACACACCCTTACTCTTCAACAACTCTCACAATACTGGCTGATATGCAATGCAAAATCTCTTTATATAGCCTAAGCACAGACCGCATTGAAAGCATCTGAAACAATAAGCCAATCAGAATATAACACATCATCACATTATGTCATAACCAACCAATCAGAAAACAACACATGTCTAATAATTTATTGCTTAATATTGGGTAATAATTTGTTGCAAAACATGATGCAATATAAATAAACCAGAAATAGGCCACAAGTGGACCGGAAGTAGGCAAACCGGAAGTAGGCAAACCGGAAGTGGACCGGAACTAAATATGTGTGGGTGTGGGTGGGTGTGGGTGTATGTGGGTAGCTCTTATAAGCATCTTGGCCTAGTTTTAAGTGTAGCCAAAAAAAATATCAAGAGGGGCATATTTTTAACAAATTTATGGACAACAATCTCACAGAAGTGCCTTTTATAAGTGTAGGCAAATCAATCTGAGGGGGGTCATACTTTCACGGGAAATTCCCGAGGGCATTTTTACAAAAATCTTGGATTAGACAGGGTTCCACACTTGAGCAAAAAGCTCATATGGGCATGTTGAGCAAGTTTTAAGTGTAGCCAAATCTGCCTGAGGGGGGTTCATCATTTATCGACCCAGTAGTATCATCAATAGGGAAAGGAACTTTAGGTAATTAAATGTTTTTTCTGCGATAAGATACAGACCCTCATTTTTGCCAAAATTCTGATTATAGCCTTATATGTCAACACAGCAAATTTTATTTTACATAAAAACACATATTTTCCAGTTTTCCGTATGTAAATACATATTTTGCGAATTTTCATTTTAAATACATAAAATCGCTCATTGACTTCATCCACCTCGAAATCCTCGAAGGAAAAATGTTTATAGGCTACTCTGCACCTCTTTCATATCGAGAGTGCTAGGTTTGTTTTGTCTTTGAACACCCTCGCTGGCAGACTTCTGGCACCTCGCCTACGATCCTATTGGGAGAAAATAGCTGTAAGTAGTAGCTGGGGCTGGCTACACGTAATGATAGCAAGGCTTTTTAATGAAGCAATGCAGCTATTGTGGTCGGAAGGTATAACATTTGACAATGTTCTTCTCCTCGTGACAGATGCTGCAGCTTACATGAAAAAAGCTGCAGTAGGCCTTGCCGTTAGCTAGCCCAAAATGGTGCACGTTAAATGTGTGGCCCATGCGTTGCATAGAATATGTGAAAAGATAAGAGCTCTTTATCCCAATGTCGATAAACTGGTTTCAAATGGCAAGAAAGTTTTTATCAAGTTGGCTAGAAGAATAGACAATTTTAAACAAAAATGTCCTGAGGTTCCCCTTCCCCCTACACCTGTAGTTACGCGATGGGACACTTGGTTGGATGCAGATGTTATGCCCAGAAGTTTGAAAAAATTGTATCTGTTGTAAATGATCTCGACAAAGAAGAATTCTGCAAGAACTGTTGATGGAGCCCTCCGTAAAAGTCGAATTGGCATACATCTCAACAAACCTGTCCATTCTCTCTAATTCCATATGAAAGCTTGAATCGTCCGCGAACACTTTGGCAGCTTCCATTGTTAAAGTCCGTATAGTAGAATCGAAACTGCAAAAACTCACTGGATCTAAGTGTCTAAATGTACAGAATTTTTTGGGAAAAAACAAGGTTTTCAAACTTTGTGCCAAATTGCATGTGTTTTGGAAAGTGAAGTAGAGGAAGAGGAAGCTTTGGAAAACTTAAGCGTTAGTGACATTTCGTAATTCAAATATGCAAGAATTGTTTCTTGTGACGTGGAGCGATCTTTCTCACAATATAAGATGCTTTTTAGAGATAATCGTCACAGATTTACAATGGAGAATTTGGAAAAAACTATGGTGATCCACTGCAACTCTTCCAAAAAATTGCTCGCTAAGAGGTAATCATTTAGAAACTAATTTCAGGTGTTTAAAATGCATGTTATAGTTTGTGTTTGTTACCAAATGTTTTTATTTTTGTCACATATTTTCCTGTTTTTATCACATATTTTCAACATTTATGACACATAAAAAATAAATATTTCTGTGTTTTTTAGCACATAAAGTTCCGTTCCCTAATCATCAATTACACTACTCAAACGGGTCCTTTAATCCGCATGAAGATTAATATAATAATAATGTAATATAACATTACTTATCAATAATCATTTATAATTAGGAAAATAATAACACATTTGCAAATTACATCACCATCGGCTTCATAATGGACACATTCTAATGTCATTATGTAATGCCATAACATCAGAAATTTCATCTGCAATGAAGTTTTGGAAAACCAGATGGAAAAAATGCAAGAGGATAGGTCTAACTATAATTTCTAATATAAATTTACTTACTTCAGCCATTATTGAATTCAGAAACGAACTTTAGCAAGCAAATCACGAAAAAACTCGTGTCAAATGGACCTGGCTAGCCTTGTTAATAAGCTGGTCTCACTTATCGCACAATGCTCAAACACCTTTCTTGATGAAGCCCCGCCCTTCGTCTTCTGACGCAGGCGCTGTGTGCTTGTGTTTTTAGATTAGGCATGTTACATTTAGCTCTTAGCAAAAACATACGGTAATTTTTCTGGGCTTGAGCAAAAATGGATCATTTATGTTAAGAGAATTAATTAAACCTGTCTAACCAAACAACGAAACCATTTAGCCTAACGTCAAAAGACGATGGGCGAGGTTTGAAAGAAAGGTGCTTGCGCATTGTGGAATAAGTAATCGGATAGCTGTTCACTAATCAAAGAACAAACGAAGTGAAAAGTGCGATAAAAAAGACACTACACTATTATTGTAAACAGTACGTTAATGCCTCTAGCCGTAAAAACTATGGAACATGTACTCAATTATACTGGCAATCATTTATTATTATTATTATTATTACGAAGACGAATGGTAGGATTGAATAAAACACAGCTGTCGCTTTTAAATCACACGTCTAGGCTGGAATGGAAAGAGTAACACAACGAGTAATTAGAGAAATTACAAATTTATATTCACACACAGAAATTAGATGTCGGATTTAGGGGGGGCTGAAAAGGCTTCAACCAAGCCCCTCTGTCCACAGGGAACCTCCACTTGGAAGGAGAAATGGCTTGAAGAGGGTCAGAAAAAAACTAGAATTAAATATTACAAATAACTCACCTGTCAAAATCTGAACTAACAATTATAAATACCTAGGCGCATGATAAATTTCACTGTTCCGCAGTTCATCATATATGTACTATCATTATATTGATGAGAGTGGAAGAGCAGCCCTTGGCTGAACCAAAGAAAATTTATTATTGTTGTTGTTGTTTTCTCTGGGAAGAAAGATTCTGGTACTCTCTGATAAGTGAATATTCTGGGGTGGTATTGATTCAAATAGAAGATACTGGAAAATAAAGCAGCACAAACGATTATTAATTTTTATTCTCACCTATAATAAATATCGCACTTCCCGGAATGGAACTGGCGAACACTCAAAGGAAAGACCATGCCCAGCTTGGACTCGAACCCTGAATCTTTGATGGTGAGATCGATATTCGACCGCTCAAAAAGCTCGGCCGCCTAGGCGGCTTAACTTGGGATAGATATGTAAGGTTACCACTTATCCAACCAGTAGTATAAAATGAAATTTCTTGAAATTCTAATTTTGCATGGCGGTACAAATTTTGCACATTTTAATTATTGTAAATCATAGGCGTAGGCGGCGCCAGGGGGTGCGAGGAGGTGTTTGTGCATAACCCTGTAGCACCTCAACAATGAGAATAATAAATAAAACATGATACCAAGTTTATGTCCAGTGCATTCGTGGAAAACGTTTATTCCGTCATAAGGCTTTAATGACAGTAAGAAATGCTGAAGGGTAGGCAACACACATTGCACCTTTCGATGCGGGTGACTCAGTCTGTAGCAACTCGTCGCCCTAGATCTCGAGGAAATGAATGAAGAGAGAGATCTGTGAAAGATTGTTTAGCCTTGATCATATTTTACATCCTACTGCTACATGAACGGGAAGTTGTTGTGCCAAACTATGGCGTCCGCGAGAAAACACTTCCATCCTGTGGATAGCCCCTACAGCATCGTGAATTTGGACGGGCCACTATATTAAACCTCGTAAAAATGTTTATTGTAACAGGGTCAGTTCTGAATAAAAGTGGAAAGAAAAATGGGGAAATCTAAAAAAATGAAGTATACAAAGACAATACGCACACCATCCGTGAGTTAAAAGAGAGTATTGTACGAGAAATCGGGAGAATTACAATAGACGAACTTGCACGTGTAAATACCAATTTCCTTCGGAGATGCAAGGAATGTGTTGCAGCAGAGGGACATCATTTTCAACACCTTCTGTAGTCAAGGTTAGTACACAATATGAAAACTGTAACTTTAATAGCCCACTCTACTGACTGTCGCGGACCCGATCACCGGGAAAGACAAACTCTGATGCCGGGCCGCTTGCCGCCGAGTCTAGTAGCGAATGTCAGGGAATGCTCTGTACATTAGTTCTTTGCGACAATCTAGGCTATAGATCAAGTTTCGTTAAGTCTCTGTGTATAAAGTTGATTTTAAGACTGATTTTTGTCTCAGTATTTTTCTATTATCTTTCTCAGCTAACCAATTCTCGAAGCTAGGAGGATCCGGGGGATGGTAAACCCATTTCAAGCGCTGCAGCTAACATAGCATGCCCTTAATTTGCACATGTTATTTCGTTACGCCAAGACGCAAATGGTTCCCAAATTCCCTAGTCTCTCTCGCTCAATACAAAGATAAATCTCTCAACAGCGGCAGGCGTTTTCCACCAAAATCTTGTTTCGGTATAAACCTGCAATGTGAAATTCCACCGATTTAGTTCAAGTGCAGTAAGCCGGGCTTACACTTCATTAGTTCTAGTAAAATGTATGTAATTATATGACAAAATTCGTAAACAACTTCAAAGTCCAACTCGGTTCGACACGAGTGTTCGAGATCCTGTTTGTTAGATTGCAGCATTCAGCACCAGACGGTACAAGGGATCTCCCGCCTTCTGCTCGTGGGAAGTTGTAAGCCTTCTGAATTGTGTCTTACAAATTGCTGACCGCGAGCAAGGGCCAGCAGTGCCTACCGTATCTGGATGGAAAAGAGTGAGCCAAACCACTGTGTTTGTATACCTACATGACCTCCCCGATGGGGCAATGGTAGCGTCGTCTCCTTGTAATCAAGGGGTCCAAGGTTCGATACCCGGAGGAGGCACATAGTGATTTGGATCCCACTTTAAACTGTAGGTCCAGTCCCAATTAGCCTTAATGTGCAAAAAGTGGACTTAAAACACCAACTCACTCAATTGTAAACCTACGGTCAGAGGCTGGCAGCAGCGTTGCAAACCCCTAGTTTAGAAAAAGTGTTGTTCGTGGACGTCCACAGTATTTCTTTCCACCAGGCAAAGTATTTTTTCCAGAGGTGGGGGTAAACTAGGTATATTCCCCCATAATAGAGTTGCCTCCTCAAAAGATACTAGCCGGACTCTGTGGCTGAGTGGTTAGCACATCGCGCTGCGACGCCAAGGGTCCCGGGTTCGAATCCCGCTGAGGCATGGTTGTTTGTGAATGTTCATTCATCAATTTCATCACTCATCCCCATTTTCGCAAATTATCCAAGAGGCACAAAACGCGACGTAAAATAAAATAAATCAAATCAAAATCAAAAGATACTAATTCAATTTGAAGTTAACATTTTTCTGCAACGCCTTTACAATAATTAACATAATTTGATGTGACAAATGAAATTATATGTGTGAAATATAGTTGACATTCATTTTCCAGGAAGGCCCTTCTCCCCTTGCCCCTTCTGTACATCCATGGTGTCGTTTAAACTCCCAAATTATGCTACATATGTACTAAATTGTTCTGGAATCTACATATTATTAACATTAAATTATAACAAAAACATATATATACATTCGAATGGTTCAACCAACTGGATGGGTTCGACGTTATACGCGAAAAGTTTGAGAAAATTCAACAACCACGAACAGCGGACCTCGTTGTTTTATTTATGTCCCCAACTTCCAAACTTGTGCGAGATTTAGCACCATTATGCTTGGGTTGTCTTCACTGGCTAACCGTGAATACGTGCCAGGGAGACAGGTCCTGCAAGACAAGGGGTCTCCAGCGTTATCGGGTATGAATGAATGGTTGGCTGCAAAGAAAATTTGAGCATGTTTTTTTTTTTTCCAGGAACAGGAAATTCTGAAACAAAATAAAAACCTAACAGGAAGGGGGAAAAGGAGAAATACCTAAAAATGAGCGAGAAACGCTTGTTTCGGTTTTTCGCTTGTAGGAGAGCATAAACATCGGAAATATTAAGATCTCTTGTTTTCATTTATATTTGAACTCAGCTGGTAGTATTTGGGCTAAAAAGTGCAAGAAGCTTTTCAAAAATTAAAATGTTTAATGAAAACTGAAGATTGAACTAGTTTCATAAATCTCATGTCAAATGTGAACCAAATATTATTAATTACATTTAATTGCATAGTCCGTGGTTTAAACACTCTTCGAACAACGTACGAAAACCCTGTTTATGGTATTTTAGGTGCTCGATTTGCTTTTACACTATCCTAAGAAAGCACTTACATCTCCTTTCTGGATAAATCCTTAGAATTATCGACCATTTGTTTTATATTTTATTTTGCAGTTCCTTTTTTACAAAATAAAGGGAATTTTAAGGCAAGAGAAGGATCTGGTTTGTATATATATATATATATATATATATATATATAAATGCAACACTAATGTTATATTATTATTATTATTATATTTTATGAAAACACTCTCTCTCTCTCAAACGTATCCTAAATGTAACAAGTATTAGGAAAGAAATGAAGGCTTGACTTCATATGTTTACCTTTGTAGGTCTGTGATATATGATTGGAGTTTTAAAAGATTACATGCAACATTCCCCGATCTTCTGTGTGGGTGATCTAAGGTCTGAATTCTTTCCTGCATTGTCTTCGCATAAATCGGCTCTGGGATTCACCCAGCCTCAAATTAATTGGTACCTGGGGGCAACCCTGCGAGGTAAAGATGGCCGGAGAGTGGTGCTGATCACATAACCTACAAAATGGCCGACATCGAGAATGTTTGGCACTACCCACTCATCCCCTAAATGTGCCTTCATGACATGGTGCTATATGCACATGGAACCTTACCTTTACCTTTGCATGTAATATTATTTTTTGTATAATGCTACTGTATCTTGCATAAAATGGAAACAAGCGTGTTTCAGACATAATTGAATGAAGATAGTATTTTTATTAACCTTAATTTCGAAAAGTAAACTTTGTTCGCCACTTGCCACGGTTACCGACAAAGTTAAAAAAAATCGAAGTTTACACTCATATTAGGTGCAAAAGCATGACCTTTCACTATACGATGCCATGAAGCCAAGAGAAGACGCCCCACGACGCCTGCATAACGGCGTCTGAGATGAAAGCCACGCCGCAACGACAGCTCACATTGGCAACCCAGGTGAGAGACGACAGTACAACAGTGAGACGGATGCTACGACGAGAAAAGGAGAAGAGATAGAGAGAAAGAGAGAGATGAAACGACGTCAGCCCTTAGACGACCCGAACGGCCATTCATGCCACGACCGGATGCAACGCCCCGAGCAGACAGATGGAAGCGAGGTGCTTTTTCCGCCCATCTTCGTCGCCGCGATGGAAAAAGGGAAGATAAATTAATGTTACGTCTAAGTCGAAGAGACAGTTTTCGCCCGCCAGGAGAACAGACTGGCATAGCCACGAGTGTCGTCGGGACGCCGCAACGAAAACCGTTGACATCAGCGAGGACCACACCGCCATTGAGTCGGTATAGTATTCTCCAGTTATCTCTTTATGTGTGAGAGTGAACATTTGTCCACCTACGTCGCCACTGGTTCGTCATAAGATAAAGCGAGATGAAATCGAACAATGTTGCCTGCAATTACTAATTATTTTGGCCAATCCAATCAAAAGTACTATAAATCTCCAAAAATTAAGAACCTATTTCGCTCACCCTTCGAAATTCAATAAATGTAAAAGACCTACGATTTGTTATTGTTTTTCCTATCCTCGCGCCGAGTATTTATATGATTAATTATAGGTTTGTTTTAACTTTGACCGTGCTGTTTGATATATATATATATATATATATATATATATATATATATATATATATATATATATATGTATTAGAAAACTAGGTACTAAATACCGTGCGTCCATTTCGATCTTCAGCCGAGAGATCGGGAGAAGCGTGGCGGGCTGCGCTGACGGAGATGCCGACATTTGCGGCCTGTAATGCCCGCTTACTTTTATAGACATATGCAGACATTTATATAAATATTGCAAAACGAGCACTAACCTGTGTTATAACACGCAAAAGTTCTTCTGTAATTCATCCAAGTTCTGCTCTAATATACACAAATAAATACCCTATAGAAACGATGTTAAGAGGCACAGATAATAAAGCATTTTAATCATAGTTTTGACCAGTAACGTCCTGCTTAAGTTTATATCCTTGAAAGAGTTTTGTGGCCATGGGAATCCTTTGGAGTTTCGAATGTGCAACACTGTATCAAGATTACGCTGCAGACGAAACCGTAAAAAGTGAATGGTTTTCGTGAGCTTCCTTGCAATCCGAAATATCCGAGCTCCAGTTTTTTTGTTCCTTCGCGACTAGATGAAGACAGAGTTGTGAATATAGTGGCGAGCAATGTAAACCAAGAGCGTGTTAATTTCGTACTGTGCGCAAGAGTGTTATTCTTGGTTACTTGCAGTTACTTGTTTGTGTTATTGCAGTGTGTATGTGTGTTGTGTCAGTGAGACGATTGGAATGACAGCCGGAAGGTTCACGTTAGAACAAAGATTTTTTTATGTATGACACGTACGTGAAAACAGACTCGTGTCGAGACGTGTGTAGGCAATTTATACAGAAATTCCCAGGCGTTTCACCTCCACACAGAGATACGGTTAGACATCTTGTCCTTAAATTACGAGAAACTGGATCGTTAAATTTTAAAACACCTAAGCAACAACGACAGATTCTAACCGAAGCAAAACTCGATGATATTGGTGCAGCGTTAGAACGTTCTCCAAACAAACCTTTGCGCCGTGTTTCACAAGAGGTGGGCGTGTCAAAATCATCGGCACATACAGCCACTAAGCTACTAAAATTAAAACCGTAATCATATAACACAGGTTAGTGCTCGTTTTGCAATATTTATATAAATGTCTGCATATGTCCATAAAAATAAGCGGGCATTATAGGCCGCAAATGTCGGCATCTCCGTCAGCGCCGCCCGCCACGCTTCTCCCGATCTCTCGGCTGAAGATCGAAATGGACGCACGGTAGTATAGCCGACTTAATCATTTTTAATATATCCTAGTTTATATTACAGTCGTTTCTATTATCAGCAATCGTGTACTTGTAATCAAGTTAATTTCCTCTTGTCATTCATTTAGTGTATGCTTATTCTTTTGCATAGTAGAGCCTCAACAAGTGTAATGTCAATTATTATTTACTTTTGGAAACTATGACGCCTAGCTAATCGCGTCTCGTACGTGACAGAGCGTTGGCTCCGAGCGTATTTACATTGAATGCAAGCCTAAGGGGCTAATAGAAATCTCAAATATTCGAAGGTACACGGGAAATAAACCAAAGAGGCGGTTAGATATTTTATCATGTAATGGTATATTATGTTCACCCCTGCAGCGTGTGTGTGTGAGTGCATGATTGAATGAGAGCGAGGGGATATGTAAAGGGTTATATTATCATTGTTGTGTTTATTTTTGCCGAATACACGTATATATTCGTTATCCTACAGGTGTTCTTAATTCATTTATATATAGTTATATATGTATATCCTCGTATGGTCGATATTTTTGGTTTCAGTCCTGAGTTTGAAGCTGTATAGCTTATCTCCATTGACCAGAAAGGTTATAGTTTTCTATTATTACAACAATTATTATTATTATTATTGCTATAAATGAATAACAGCACCACTTTATGCACGACGTGGCTTACCGCCGGAGGTGTAAATAACCGACCCGGTGACACGAACCTGGAATTAAACCGTTAGCTGGTGGTAGGATTCGTGTTTCCTTAACCGGAGAGGCGAACCAAGGACCGACGACCGTCCAATCGGGCGGCCGCGGAACCCTCAACCAACGGACCAGCGGTAGAGTAGTTTGGCACCTCGAACTGGGGACTTCGGTCTCCCGGACGAATTGTCAAATCCTTTACAGCCTGGTTCACATTGGTCGAGTAGATGGGAGAGTAGCTAGCTGGAGCGAGCAGGGTAAAGCGAGCTACTCTCCCCGTGTAAACATGTGGGGAGAACACTAGAGCCAGTACTCGCTCCAGTAGTCAGGACAGAAGAGTGGCTGTCCACGGAGGACAGCGACTGGACCGAGTTGCTTCTTCTCCCATTGATTTTCTCACTCGGGCGTAAACTCGACAGACCACTCGGTCAATGCAAACACTTTCTAAGGACAGTATAGAGTCTGTGTTGCGTTGTGTCTGCGAGTGTCCATGGAATTTGTGTCGATTGTAGGAACAAACAAAATAAACTACGGTCGTATGAAGAGATGGGACTTGATGTATTTGGCGTAGAAGTGAATATATTATTAAATAAGGAATTTACGTTCTACGTTCAACCAAGACATTATTCTTTTCAGCACTCTTTTTTTTTATCGACAACGACATCGATGGGTTCATTCTGTGAAAAGAGCACCAAACAGCTGCAACTACTATCCCACTTTGCTGGAGTCGAGTAGAAAGTGTGTAAACAGATACTCGCCATAGAAGGGTCGAGTCGGTCAGACAGGCCAGTAACTCGTCCCAGTAACTCTTCCGCTCACTCGACCAATGTAAACCAGCCTCTAGAGCTAAAATAATCGTCTAGGACCTGGTAATAAAAATCAACTTTGTACCGTTTTTGTGGATCTTCCAACAGTTTCATAATTCTGAAACTGCTTCTTCTTTCGATTTCGGCCCTGTACAGTGTTGCATATCTTTGGATCATCTAGGAATATCTTAATTCGATGCCAATTCTTTCTTATGAACTGGGACTCACAGGTCGCCGTCCCCCGACGCCTCCACGAGTGGAGAGAGGAAGCTCCTACCAGGCTGCCAAGTGGCGTCTAAGAAACTTTGAAAATCTTAATCACACCTGCTTTTTTCAATGCGCTGATATGTTTGCAAGAAATCATCTAACAGCATCTAACCCATCGTAGATTAATGTTTTGCAGACATTTGCTTATTACATTGCGTGGAGTAAAAGTTATACCAGATAACTAGTGCGCAAAGGAATGTTAAGCCACATAACTGGTTTTCAATGCACTGAGCCTCATGTGCGACCATTAGACATGGTCGCCAATTATATCAAGGAGCGCACCATAGACCTCTCCCACTTGATATCTCAACAGAGTTAAGGCATCGGATCTGCTTTCTCCCCTTTTGGCATTCAGTGTTTTTAAAGTGAGACTACTGTTATGATTTTCAAAACGGTGGGTTGGCATATATTAACTTCCAAGTTATATACCTAGGTAATATAATATATTATTACAACTTTCAAGTTTTCAATAGGCTTATTTTTTTCTTCTCTTCAAATTTCCCGCCCTGAAAATTTGCCGCTCTGTGCGGTGGCACGGTCCCCCACCCCCTTTCCGCCGGCCCTGGGCTAGAACAAGAGACATGTACTGAGGTAAAGAGGACACCAAACGAGCCAAAAAAAAAAAAAGATTGTAAAGAGTGAACATAACGGGGTACTGTGAAATTACAGTACTCTGTTTAATTAATAATATGGGTTATCAGTTTGCAAAGAAATAGATCTACAATTTTTCTTTCAGAGTCACAGCAACGTCATCGCCTTGTAATCAAGGGGTCCCAGGTTTGATACCCGGTGGAGGCACCTAGTGATTCGTATCCCACTTTTAACTCCCAAATACCCTTACTGTGCATAAACTGGACTTAAAAAACACCAACTCAATCCAATCAATAAAGAGTCACAGCAAATCTGTACTTGTTACTATTACTTCAAAAGAGTTCTTATTAAGTGCCGTATTGTCAACTTCCTGCATTCTATAAAAATTAGTACTAGATATACTGAATACTAACTTAGGGAACCTATTGTTAAAGGACGATTTTGTATTAATAGATCTTCTTATATTTTTGTTGTAGAGGAACGAGAGCCACTTGGGGGGGTAGTTAAAAAAATTGCATTTAACATCACCAAACTTACACTCCCCAAAAGTTTCCAACACCCTCCTAAGGGTAAAATCCGTATAAACCCCTCGCACCTGCATCTGAGATCTATGAGGGGGTGTGATTGAAATAACACAGCCTTTGACATATTTATTTAATTTAATACATTGTGGCTCAGACAGCTGATTTTTATTACTACTATTATACACGGGGATCACTTTACTTTACTATTATAAGCCTCATTAACGCGTAATTAGAAATTAGAACTCAGCTTCAGCTGGTAGACTGTAGCTATTTCGAATTATCTTTGTATTTACGTCGCGAGGAGGACGATGGTCAAATGGAATTGATGCCCAGGTCGGGAATCGAATCTGCAACGCTCGGTCGCAGGACAGTGATTCAACCATTCAACGTGTTCGACCAACCATCATGTTATGACATTTTATCTATTTATCTAATGTTCGATTGATTTGGTTTGTTTTACTTCGCTTTTCTTCCACTTTCGGCTAATCGAGAAGGTGAGGATGGGTGATGATATGATTAAATTGATGAAGAGACACACACAAAGAACAACTCTCCGTAGGCTGTGATTCAAATCCGGGACCCCTTGGAGTCGTTAGAGCGCTGTGCTAACCAATCAGGTAACTACTCTCTCGGTGTGCAGAAAAATTAAATGTGTTCTAATTTTGGTTTAGGCTAATTTTTTGAAAAACATGCATTCTGGTTGACCAATTCTTGAACAAGAGGAGAGTGTCGAGTGTGATATATAAATGCAATGTATGATGTGCAAGCGCATAGTGCTTGCGTTATGTTATTTTTGGATTAAATCCAAACACGTTAATGAATGAGTGGGAGTATATGAGAATTATGTTTTGTTATAAACATTATGTCTTCCTCAGTGGCATTGTGGTCTAAGGCGCTGTGCTTTGAACTCAGACTGCGGGACTTCATGGGTTCGAGTCCACCTGGGTTCAGTGTCTGGGTTCTCGGCCAGTGTATAGGACTGGTGGCAACAGTAGTTATGGTACCGCGTTTGGTCTGATAAATCAATTGATTGGTAGAGACTGATGAAAGATAAATTGATGATGTAGGTGTGGGGGCAAGCTGTGTAGGGTGGTGGTATTGTTTGAGGGTTTTTTGTTGGTGTGACATCATAAAAAGGGGCGTGGGTTGTGAGGAGGATTTTGATTGGTTGTAGGAGGAAATGTGACGGTTTTTCGGTGATGGTTGGTTTTCTTGAAAATGGAGTACGTGTTTCCGGTGTTTGAGGAGGAGTTGATGAGTCTGAAATGCCGCGAGCTGTTTTAAAAGCTCTTAACGGTGATGGATGTCTGTTGGTTCCGGGAATTGTCGGTAGAAGGTGTTAATGTCGGCGTGGTTGGATGAATGGGAGGTTTGTGTGAGTGTGTCTGTTGTCTGTGAATGGTTGCATTGTTTGCTTAGACGATGTTGAGGTCTGTGATATGTTGGAGTGTGAAAGAAGAAGCAGATGTGCGGTTGAATTCCTGGAACGGTTGCGTGAGATAGTGAAGTGATTCGTGGAAATTCAATATGATGGAAGGAAGTAATGTGAGGATATTGTGAAGGTGTCGACAGTGAAGGATAAAAAGAGAAGATACAAGAAGAACGTTTTAATGTGCATGCTACAATGGAAGAAGACCAAAAGGAGAAAAATGTGTCGGGTGTAAAGAAAGAAAATACAGTAAAAAAAGAACATTTCTCGGAAAGGAGAACAAGTACAGAACAGTGTACAGTGTACCGAGAAGGGAAAAAGATATGAGAGGCACATGGGCGTTGGATGCTCTGCGCGAACAAATGCGCGCAAAATAGATCGATGACGTAGATGGGTAGGAGAGTATATAAAGTGAGTGCTGGTAGTAACGTTACCAGAATCATCATGTTTGTTGCCAACAAAGTCACCTTGCACAGGGACGAGCAGCTATTCTTGCCGACGCAGAAAGACTGTCACGATCACCATCTGTCAAAGCAGGTATCGAGGTGAATCAGCTGAAAGGTAAGTATGGGTATAATATCGTGGCTGATGAAACTTGTGAGTGGTGTGATCGGTATCAAGTCCTCCGATCAACCGCCGCAGATTTACCCAGCATATAGTTCCCGCCCGCTACCGTCGCTTCCACAATCACCGATAATGTCAGAATCGCCGACGGAAGAAGAGACAAGAGAAGAAAAACCGTATGTAAGCGTTCCTGAATATCTGACGGAACAACAATTTCGGACAATGTGGGAAGCGAAAAATACTGAACAGCATCAATATGAAGAGATTAAAGATGACGGGATAGACAATATCGGTGGTGGTGCGAGAAAACGGAAACGTAGTGTTGATGTTAATCCTAAGTACGGGTATACGGAGCGCTTCCCGGCCCAACAACGTGTCTCGCATATCCTGTAACAGTTTCCGTATCGAAAGAACCATATAGGTTACAAAAAAAGAATATCAGCGAGTATAAATTCTAAATTGTTAATATTATATATACCTGTTACATATAGGGAATCGCTTTTGATAATGTTTTATAATAGAAATTTGCCTGATGAGTACCTGATGCAGTGCGCCGATCATGGGTTTACGATCGGCATGTACTGCATTAACGAGCGGAAAAGTTGTTTATGCGAAGCGGAAATGTGGTTTATGCGAGACACGTTACCGGCCTGAGAGAGCACCTGTTTATGGTCATCTACCTTTTCGTGTCTGAAGTAACGGGGTAACAAGTGAGATAGCAGTAAAAGGATATCGTGAAGGACCTTTTATTGTAGCGTCGGGGATCACCCCACTAGAATGTCTGTGTATGAAGACGGAATCGGAATTCTACTGCCTGGCTAGAAAATGCATTATGATACCAGACGAGGGGCGACGCATGGACACGTCGAATTTGGAATTGGTGATGTATGAAAATCTGGACGAGTTGCTGGATGTGGAAATTCCTGAGTTGTACCTGGTAGGTTGCCATAAAAAATATATTTGTTGAGAGCAACGACGTAGCGGCACTGATGCACGAATTCCGTAAAACGTATACGGAATCTGTGCTGAAGATGGCCGAGGTATTGAAAAGTTTAGGTGTGATATACGGTTGGATGAGTCATTGGGTGAGACGCTAGACATAAAAGGTCCTACATTAGATGTTGAACAGATGGCGGAATTTTCCGACCATCCTTTAAGCCACCCGAATCTCAGACGGAAATATCTGTTTCTTTCCAGTATCGGCAAGCTAGAGGAACAATTTCTGAGTCGCGGTCCACATCGGGAGTTTCCGGAAATACTTGCAGAAACATACACTTCGGAAGTGGAAGAAGCAGAGTAAAAGGTGAGAAAAGATAAAAATATTACCTTTATTTATTTATTGATGTGGTATATATTACACATCATCTTTCTCGTCAGCGATATCGATGACGGGAGGAGGTGAACTAACAATCGCCAAAGCACAGTCTTCCTCACCGATACCAATGACGGGAGGTAACCAGGAGGGGGCGGAGGTGTAGCAGCAGGAGGGGTCGGTGAAGCAACAGGAGGGGGCGGCGCAGGATCGCCATTCCTGACGAGTTCCAGGAGGGGCTCCGGTAGTAGCCCGAAGAACCGAGCGGCTTATTCGCCATGGTTACGACGGAACCTGCAAAAAAGGTACAGATGGGGTGGTGGTTTTAATAGATTTAATTGAGAAAAGAATAATAATCACCTTAACTGGATCTCGCCGACCTCCGCCTCCAATTCTCGTTCAGCCTGAACGCCTGTTGAGAAATTGGGTGTTTCCCGCGAACATACGGCGGAATATCTCCATCATATGTTGCGCAACGGCACCCAATTCATCGCCCAGGCGATTGTTAGCGACCTGTTGCTCCACGTCGATCCCGTCCGTTTTTTCTGTAAAACGTCGGAGTGCTGCCTGCAGTCCTTCGAAGTTTTCCCGAATTTCGGCGCTAGACTGATAATGCAGAAAGGTCTCGAAAAGTGCCAGCCCCCGGTTCTGAAACAGAAAATGTATAAGTGTAATTATGGTTTGCGTGCAATATACATCTAACATAATTCTTGTATATTTTCAGATGACGACACTTCCCCTCTGATTCAGTTTGGTGTATGGCAATATTAAGGAGGAGACAGCAGGTCCGGAAGAAAGAAGGAGCTTATGGGGTAAAGTACACGGAAGACAGGTTGAAAATCACATCGCCAACTATGTGAATTTCTGTGAAGAAAATGGACTGGCGAAAGTGTTATTGGCGAAAATAGAAGAGACATGTAAAGATATCGAGGACTCTTTGGTCAAATATTTACTTACATTGTTGAAAAGAACGAGATGCGTCAGTGTTTGGCGATTTTATAGAAAATGTACAAAGAGCGCAATAAGTACCCTCCCATTTATCGTTAAGAATCTGTTTCGAATTGATGGAGGTGTTTAAAATTGTGAGAAATGAGAAGGCTCAAATTAAGAAGACAGGAGAAACAGGGTATGCATGAACGAATGATGGAAATGGGGAAAAAAAGAATACTGAACGAGTAACTTACACATACTATTAAACTAACGTCTAACACTGACTAATATGTTGTATATAGAAAATAAATATAGGGCATATTGCGGATATTTTTGTAAAATCAACTTGTAACACTTGTATAGATTTTCAATGTGTTAATAAACAGACATCTGTATGCATGATAACAATATTTGTAAAATAAAACCTGCGATGTTTCTATAGATTTTCAATGTGGTAATAAAATATGTTGTACAGCGAAAAATGTTGTGTTTGTATATACTAGTGTTAGAATGCCGAAGACGCAGGGTACGAATCCCGAAATTAAGTATGTTTTGATGAAAGAGGTACCAGATTCGAAACCCGCCCAGGCATAGTTGCTACTTCTGCCCGAAAAGTATATTTATAAACATACTAGGGAATAGTAGAAAATGTGATACCATGTTGAAGGTACGATCGGTTGATCGAGTAACGGATTGAACAGATGTTTCAAATCCGTTTTATGCACTTTGAGGCTAATAGAAACAGAAATATACGAGGACATGATAGAAAATATGGTGCCTTCTTGAGGGTCCGATCGATTGATCGAGTGACGGATTGAACTGATGTTTCAAATCCGTTTTATGCACTGTGAGACTAATCGGAACAAAATTATACGAGGGCATGGTAGAAAATGTGGTCGAGTTCGTTATATGCACTGTGAGACGAATCGGAACATAAATATACGAGGGCATGGTAGAAAATGTGGTACCTTCTTGAGGGCCCGATCCATTGATCGAGTGACGGATTGAACTGATGTTTCAAATCCGTTTTATGCACTGTGAGACTAATCGGAACAAAATTATACGAGGGCATGGTAGAAAATGTGGTCGAGTTCGTTTTATGCACTGTGAGACGAATCGGAACATATACGATGGCATGGTAGAAAATGTGGTACCTTCTTGTGGGTCCGATCGATTGATCGAATGACGGATATCCTAAACAGAAATATACGAGGGCATGGTAGAAAATGTGGTCGAGTCCGTTTTATGCACTGTGAGACTAATCGGAACAGAAATATACGAGGGCATGATAGAAAAGGCAGATCACGATCCATCATATCACAGCCCGGTCACTGTTCGGTTACGGTCCGGTCGTACAGTGTTCGCAGAATATGTCAATCATGTCACAGAATTTTCAATAATTACAACTGCTTCACGAATCACGTTTCTACACCATTCCGAAACGGTAAAGTCTGTAGTGAAATGTAACAGTGTCCCCGATGTTTCAGAATTATTCTAACACACAATACATATGAAAAAGTGCATAAATGTAACATGAAATACTGTACTGTATGCAACTGTGTGAAACTTATAAGTCATTTCTGCTACATGGCTATACCGACACCTAAACACAATCCAAAATTTCTGTATATACAGCGTGTTTGAAAAAGAACTCCCTAGTTTTAATGTGTCCTAGGATCTGTACAAAGTGACATACAGTATTCTAGTTTGTGGTGTTTGATTCATTAACTCTCCAAGTTTGGCACCCTTGCAGTTGGTAGGTCTGCTTGACCTTGAGACGGCACCAGTGCTGTGTTTTTTCCTTTGTTCTCTCAGTTCAGTTCCGGCGTTCGTGTAGTGCAGAGCAACTCGGCAACAATGTGTACTCCGCAACAGAAAGCGCAGTGTGTTATTTGGTTTGTGAAAACTGAGTCAGTTATAACAGTGCAACGTAATTTTTGACGTCAGTATGGTGGGGTGGTGAACCAATTACAGCAAAAACTATCCGTCATTGGCTAAAGTCTTTCAAGGAAACCGATAGTGTAAAAGGTAAATCACCAGGTAGACCGAGAACTTCCGAAGATGTTGTTGAACAGATCCTTGTTTCGTGTGTTCGGAGCCCGAAGAAGTCATTGGCCAGACGTAGTCTACAATTAGAAGTGCATAAAGGTACAGTGTATGATGTTGTTCGTAAAAGACTAAAGTTGCGCGCCTACAAATTGCAACTGTTACATGAAGTGAAACCTACTGATAAAATCCAAAGGTATGAGTTTACTGTTGACTTTCTACACAGAATTGATAATGATGAGAATTTTTTACCAAACATTCTCTTTTCTGACGAGGCTACATTTCATGTCAGTGGAACAGTTAATCGTCATAATTGTAGAATTTGGGGGACAGAGCATCCAAATGAAGTTATTCAGCATCAACGTGACTCTCCCAAACTAAATGTCTGGTGCGGTTTGATGGAAGATCGTGTGGTTGGTCCTTTCATTTTTTGTAGAAAAAACAATAAACGGGGACGTTTACCCTGACATGTTGACAGAGTACGTCTTTCCCCAAATGGACGATATTGAGGCGGAAAAGGGGCTTGTGTTTTTCCAACAAGATGGCGCCCCACCTCATTACAGTAAACAGGTGCTTGCGGTTCTTAACACTCGCTTTCTAGGAAGGTGGCTAGGCAGGGCTGGCCCAATACCTTGGCCACCACGAAGCCCAGACTTAACCCCACTGGACTTTTTCTTTTGGGGCCACATAAAAAAATGTTGTGTACAGTGCTAGGATCAGAGACATCAATCATTTACGGGAAAGAATCGTCGCTGCGCTTGGGACAGTTACACCTGAAATGTTGGTGAATACGTGGCGAGAAGTGGAATATCATCTCGACGTGTGCAGGGCAACAAATGGATCCCACGTTGAGGTGTACTAACATTGAACAAAATTTGAAGGAATCCTCTTTCATGATATGTACTCATTGATGTAAGTTTTCATTACTTTCCCTATTAAATTTATACTTAAAACTAGGGAGTTCTTTTTCAAACACCCTGTATATATATATATATATATATATATATATATATATATATATATATATATATATACGATTTTGAATGTTACACAGATATTCCTCACTCTGAGAAAGAAAAAACTTTTCTTCATGTCACACATGTTTCAAAAAAGAGGATTTAAATGTTATATGTTCTGTCTGTGGAACAAAGGAGTTTGTATTCTGAGATGATCCTGTAGACACATTCCTATCCTATCTCGAATTGCAACATAAGTTTACCAACATAACCATTTGTGCACACAATGCACGAGGTTATGATTGCAATTTTCTATTAAGGATAATGTTGTAAAGAAAAATGAAACCTTGTGTCATTTTAGATGGAACGAAAAACATTATTATGACTTACCAAAATCTTCATTTTGTGGACAGTCTCAACCACGTTCAGACAAATCTTGCAGGATTTTCAAAACTGTTCGGTTTGCCGCTGCAGAAAGGATATTATCCGCATTTGTGGATCACCTACAAGAACAGAAATTACATAGGACCAAAGCCTCCTCCTTCTGCATACGCTATGAATATATGAAACCGGTTGAAGATCAACATCGTTTCATGTCTTGGTATGAGATTGAATGCATCAAAAATATACCTTTCAACAACAAAGACCAACTTCTCCAATACTGCATCATGGATGTTACCCAGTTGAGACAAGGATGTTTGAAGCTGAGACTGAATCTCCTAGACATATGCAAATTAGACATTTTCAAGGATTGCACCACAATAGCATCTGCCTGTTCACTAATTAACAGACAGAAATTTATGCCGCCTAACACTATAGGAATAATTCCAAAAGGAGATGACCATCATGCAGATCAGATGTCCAAGTTTGCATTGAAATAGCTAACTTATGTTGAAGAACAAAATGATGTAATACTTCTTCACGGTGGACGTACTCGTGAAAAATAGGTCATAGGAGGACATTACAGAGTGGACGGTTATCACGAGGAGACACAGACAGTGTATGAGGTGCATAGATGTTACTGGCATGGATGTCAACGCTGCATATCAATTAACAGAGATATGCATCCGAAAGATGACGAAGAAGATGAAACCGATCAGGATAGTAACAGTCAGAAACATAGTGACATGTTGAACACTGCAGCCTTCAGATACAAGACAAAATGCAATAAACTTGCGGCTTTACATTCTGAAGGATACCACGTCGTCACAATGTGGGAATGCGATTTCAACAAAATATTGAAAGCAGATCCTGAACTCGACAGATATCTATCAACACATCATATTGTTTGCTGCATTCCTTTAAATCCACGAGACGCCTTATATGGAAGAAGAGTTGAAACAGTCAGGACGTATTACAAGATCAAGGAAAGTGAGAAATTACAGTACAGCGATTTTAAATGTTTGTACCCTTATGTGAACAAATACTGTGCCTATCCTGTCGGACATCCTACCATATTTCTAGGAACTTCTACTCCTTCGGCAAATGAGGTTTTGAACAAGAAGGGACTAATCAAATGTACTATTGTGCCACCAAAAACTTTTACATCCTGTTTTACCTACAAAATGCATTGAAAAAATGTTTGTATTGTGTAAGCAATGTGCTTCAGATTAAAATGTGAAGGTACATGCCGCCATTCCAATGAACAACTTGCACTTTCGGGGACTTGGGTCATCGCCGAGGTGCGTAAAGCTCGCAGTTTAGGCTACATAGTAATGTCAGTGTCGGAAGTGTGGAAGAATGAAATATCGATGTACGACCCTGTCACAAAAACTGGAGGACCTTCTGCTGGTTATGACAACACCTTCTTGAAAATAAAACAGGAAGCGAGCGGATGGTCGTCATGGTGTCAGAACGAAGAGGATAAGAAGAAGTACATACAGCAATATTTCGATAAGGAGGGTATTCTATTGGAAGAAAACAGTATTGAAGTCAATCCTGGAAAACGTACTCTGGCTAAACTCTAACTTAATTCTTTATCAGCAAGCTCTGCCAACGGGACAACCTTTGCCAGACAACCATCATCAAGAAATCGAAAGATTTTCTCGATAAAATGACCGACCCCAATAAAATTATTGCAGGAGTCGTGTTCATAAATCAGGACACTGTTTTAGTGAACTGGAAATATGTTGAAGAGGCTGTCAGTCTGAACAGGAAAGTAAATGTTTCTATCGCAGCCTTCACGACATGCCATGCTCGTCTGAAATTGTATGAACTTCTTGAAAAGTTAGGTGGCAGGATATGTTATTGTGATACAGATTCAGTAATTTACATATATAGTCCTGAAATGGAATATCACAACCAGACATGTGACGCACTAGGAGAACTCACCGATGAATTTACAGATTTCGGCCCCTAAGTTGAAACACGATAAAATTCTCACCAAAATATATTACGATCCCCGACACCGTGCTTCATTCTCATCTGTAGATCGTTTATGGAGAGCAGTATGGGATAAAAACATATCCCGCGATACGGTGAAAAAATGGTTAATCCATGAGGAAACACACTCTCCACAAAACTGAAAAAAAAAAGGTTCCCTTGAAATCATTACAATGTGAGGAACATAGACATGCCTTGGGAAGCTAATCTCAAAAACATGACATCCATACAAAAACATAACGATGGATACAGTTATCTTCTGACAGTGATCGACGTCTTTTCAAAATACGCCATTGCATTACCGCTAAGAAATAAAACAATGATTCGGTAACCGAAACTTTCAAAACTATTTTCTAACAAAGCAGACGAAAACGTGTCACACTAGAAACAGAATTTACAAATTCTACATTTCAGAAATTTTTGAAATATGAACATGTAAAATTTTCGACCGCTTCAAATTATCCTGTGAAAGCGAGTGTAGTGGAACGTTTCAACAGAACATTAAAATAACGGATGCGGAAATATTTCACCTCAAAGCAGACAAGACGTTACGTAGATATTTTACCACAACTTCTCGAAGGTCACAATACAGCAATCCACAGTTCCATAGGAATGGCACCTCGAGATGTCAACGAAACAAACGTTTCCAGTCTGTGAAAACGACTCATCAAACCCGACAAACATATTTCACGAATATCTTCACATCTGAATGTTGGCGATATCGTACGAATTTCTGTTGTCAAAGGACATTTCGAGAGGGATACGAACAATCGTGGTCACGAGAACTTTTCAAAATCCATTCCCTTGTTCAGTAAACACATGTACCTGTATAAATATTAGACGACTTAAATGAAGAACCTGTAAAAGGTACATTTTACAAACATGATCTGCAACAAGTCTATTCGAAATCTGACGAAGAGCATAAAATTGATAAGATTTTGAACACCCGAGGAAAAGGTAAAACTTTGGAATGACTGGTTCGCTTGCTCGGATATCCGCCTAGTTTCGATTCGTAAATCAAGGCATCTTCCGTAAAACAGTTATCAGAAAAATAATTTTCAAAACATATCTATATAAAAATATAACATTACTGCGATCCAGTGAGTTCTTTGTGTTCGGTGAGAATGGACGATAATTTCTATGTTTACCTCCCGTCATCTGCATCAGAGGAATATTTTCCAAGTAACACGTTCACCCATTACACTGTAAAACTTGCATAAAAACAGTAGACCGTTATTTCTATCAGTCTATGTCAAAAAGTGAATGAATCAACCAAATCCGTGGGGGAATTGGATCCATCTAACGTTCAACCAGATTTTAAAAAGAGAGAGGATTGGGGTCTCTTTTCGCAGGACTGTTTAGAATGGTTAAACCTTTACTCTGGAGCGGACCAAAAGCAATCGGAAAAGAAGCTTTAAAAACAGGCGCTAACATTATCACCGATATTGCAGTGGGTTCCGGTATAAGAACAAGGCCTGCAAACAAAATTGCTCAGTTCATGTTAAAACGCTCATCCACCCGTATTAGAACATCGGCGATCCGTAAAAAACGCGCATCCAAAACACGAAGAAACACATCCACAATAGGCGAACGCGTAAAAGAAACACCAGACAGAAGACCGCAGGAAAATATATTTTTGGATGATGGTGGAGGATAACTTGCATGATCTCATAGATTGACCTTTTCCGGAAAAACCTACTCAGCAAAATGCCGAAAAAACTTACGCAGTCACCTACAAACCTATCGCTTCCATCGATGATCAGAGTGTGACTCAGTATGTCATACCGGGAGCAGGAACGAATTTCCTCGATCTTACATCTGCCTATCTCCATTTTCAAGTGCAGATGGTCAATCAGAATGGGAGTCCCATCTTCCATGAGTGCTTCCGGACCCTTCAACGCCCTCACAAAAAAAAATTGGGGTTTCAAATTATCTTCTCAATTCACTTCTTTCACAATGTACAGTGACTCTCAACGGTATTTCTGTAACGACTGCTGATAACAATTACGCATATAAATAAGTCTACGAAACAAATATAAATTAAGGTATTGATGCTGAAAACACACATCTCACAAACGCCTTGTGGTATTTGGACTAGGGATGACCAGATCAGGATCCGGTTGGTTCCGGATCCTTAGTGCGCGTGCGCGATTTGTAATTAATACACTTATGTTAGTCTTACACTTTGTAATTATATACTAACACTAACTATTTAACTAACTCTCTAGCCTTCTTAAACCCGAAGGGTCATGGCTGCAGCAACACAGGCCTTCCATCTGTCCCTATCTTGAGCAAGATCTATATACTCTTTTCCATCCCTACCGATTTCCTTTAGGTCCATCTCAACGTTGTCCCTCCAACTTCGTCTTGGCCTTCCTACAGGTCTCCTACCATCGGGCTTCCCAACAAGAATCCTGTGAACTCCTCTTTCCTTTCCCATTCGTGCCACATGGCCTGCCCACCTAAGTCTTCTTGATTTAATTATTCTAATAATATCTGGACATGAATACAAATTATGTACAGGTATTGGACAAAATAATGGAAACACTACTCAGAAGTGGGACATATTTTCAATGTGCCTGGTAATACTGAGCACGGCGGAAATGAACCTTCTCTTGTTTATTGCAGTTAGTATGGACTGTACACTGACAGTACAGTGAGGCAGTGTGGTAGTGCACCTTGTTCAGGTGTAGTGAGTGATCAGTATAGCCGACCTGACGGAGTTTGAAAGAGGGAGAATTGTAGGTGGCCGTTTCACTGGAGCATCTGTGAGCAAAACAGCGAAGTTATGCGGTGTAACACGAGGCACGGTCTCGAAAGTCATGACCGCATACACAGTACACGGTGAAACAGGGTCTGCTAAGCACAATAGTGGTTGAAAGACGAAGCTGCAGGAAAGGGACCGCCGGGTCTTGAAGCGTATTGTGACGTTGCAGAAGAAAACAATGGCCTCCAAAGTGAATACAGAACTTAATCAGCATCTAAACACCCCGTGTCATGCAAAACAGTGAGGCAGGAACTGCACCAAATGGGTATCCATAGGCGTGTTGCTATTGCCAAGTCCCTAATAACTGAGACGAGTGCTCAAAGGTGACGTGCATGATGAAATAACCACAAAACGTGAACGTTGGAGGAATGGAAACATGTCATTTGGTCAGACTAATCAACCTTTACCCTCTTCCCCACTACTGGACGCGTGTTTGTATGGGGAACACCCTCGGCAGCATACGATGTGGACTGTCACCGCCCGACTGTCAAACATGGTGACGGCTTTATTATGGTCTGGGGGATTATATCATGTTATTCGGCAGCCCCCTTGTCACATTACACAGTCGGGTCTCATAAGCAGTGTATAGAGAACTCTTGGGTAACCAGATCCACCTAATGGTGCAAACCTTATTTCC
Source organism: Lepisma saccharinum (assembly GCF_977018435.1). NCBI lineage: Eukaryota > Metazoa > Arthropoda > Insecta > Zygentoma > Lepismatidae > Lepisma > Lepisma saccharinum. Next base: position 176,641,353 of record NC_139230.1, on the reverse strand, counting down.
AAACCGGAATGCCATCTTCCAGGAAGATAATGCCCCCATTCATACTGCTGGCACTGTTCAACAGTGGTTTCCAGAGCATGCTGATGAGGTTCAACATCTTCCCTGGCCCATCCAGTCCCCACACCTGAATATCATAGAGCCTCTGTGAGCTGTTTTGGAATCCAGGGTTCGGCGTCGATTTCCACCTCCGTCTCTACATGAGCTGGAGGCTGTGCTCCATGAAGAATGGCTTCAAATTCCACTCACCACCATTCAGGACTTGTATCGGTCTATTCCGTCCCGATTCCAAGTTGTATTGCATGCTAAAGGTGGCATAACACCGTATTAATACTTGATGTTCCGACTTCGACAGGTGTTTCCATTATTTTGTCCAATACCTGTAGTTCTAAATTATGTAACCTTCTCCACTCACCTGTCTCCTCATCCCTTTTAGGTCCAAAGATTTTCCTAAGGATCTTATTTTCAAATACTCTCAATTTATGTTCCTCTTTCAATGTAAGGGACCAAGTTTCACACCCATATAATACTACAGGCAAAATTACTGTTTTGTATATTTTAACTTTTAGTTTCTTAGATATTAAACGAGAAGACAAAAGTTTATGAAGAAAGAAGTAACATGCATTTCCTGAATTAAGCCTACTTTTTATTTCCTCTTTAATATAATTTTCATTTGTTAATATTACTTCTAAATATTTGAATTTGGAAACTGGTTCAAACGAGTTGTTATCAATAATTAGATTTTGATTATTACCTAACACTTGGTTTCGACCTGTAAGCATATATTTAGTTTTCTCTTTGTTAATTTCCAAACCTATCTCTTTAGCAGTTTTGAAAAATATTTTATCATTATTCTTAATTGTATTCACATCATCCCCCAGTAAGTCTACATCATCTGCATATGCTAACAACTGAGTCACGCCATTTAATTTTAGTCCTTCTTTAGTTTCTTTTACCTTCCTAACAGCATATTCTAAGGCAAAATTAAAGAGCAATGGAGACAATGCATCTCCTTGTTTTAACCCATCATGAATTGTAAATTTGTCAGACATATTAATACCCACACGAATTTTACTTTCTGTTTCACTGGTGCATATTTTTATCATACTAACAAGCTTCTTAGGTATTCCAAACTCTACTAATATATTATATAATTTATCTCTTTTGACCGAATCATATGCTTTTTTGAAATCAATGAATAGCTGATGGACATTTGTTTTCAAGTGTCTGTCTGATATGAAAAATTTGATCTGTAGTTGATCTGTTACGTTTAAATCCACATTGATGATCACCTATAATTTCATTAGCATATGGGGTTAGTCTTGTTAAAATAATGTTAGATAATATTTTATATCTTGTTGAGAGTAGAGAAATTCCATGGTAATTATTGCAGTTCATTTTATCACCTCTTTTAAACACAGGAACAATTATGAATTCTTTCCACTGGTGAGGTATTTCTTCTTTATTCCATATTAAACAAATTAATTTATGAATTTGACATATTAACGAATTTCCACCATATTTAATTAACTCAGCTGGTATTAAATCAATGCCAGGTGCTTTGGTATTCTTTAGCCTTTTAATAGCATCTTTTACTTGTCAATAATAATAATTAATACTGCATATATTATAATGTTTTATATTAATTTTTTAAACTGTAACTGTAGAACAATTGTATAATTTTGTATAGCATTTCTATCTTGTTAAATGTGTTAAAGGTTTCATCATGGAATGGAATGTCTCACATTTATGTGTGTTTCCATTTCCAATACATTCGAATGAATACATATTCGTTTCGTATCAATCCCTAAGATTATATGTTTACTTTATAAAATCTCTTTGAATGCTTCACGTTGACCAGGGCATTCACTTGTTTTTCTCAGTTGTCTCAAGCCTCTGAGGCATGTTAACAATGCACTGTGTCATGTTATGCAAACCTCCTGAGCCATCCAGGAGATAGGTAGTTTCTTCTGCGTATGGAGTCGGCGGTTTGCATAGTGGCAATTAAAAATCGTTTTCACAGCCAGAACACCACAAGGAATTTCTGTTTGCCAACAAAGCAAGCCACTCTTTCACTCTCTCCTTCAAAGCTTCGTTGATCTTGTCCTCTTCCTTCCTGTGACGTACTTCGTACATACACCCGTGAGTTGGAAATCCTGTTCTCTCGTCCGCTCTTATTTTTCTCCCTCCTATCTCCTTCAACGTCTCGCAGTCAAACTGAACCCCTTTTCCTAATTCCTTGAACAGGTAACATCCACACTAGGGAGATTCACGTATCGCTACATACATAAACGGGAAACAACTCAGCAGCCGATGCAGGGCCGTACGATCATTGTCCGGATCGTCACAAGATCGAACAAGTTCCGAGAACTCCTCGTAGCTGGTCTCGTAGAAATTCGCACCATTATCAGACAGTCTTGTACCGCACACATCCATCCTCACATAACAATATTATCATGTTGTATCTCTTCTATTTATACCTTCTTTTTTCCTACGTCACGTTTTCCGTTATACTTCAAACAGTCACCTTAGAAGATTACGCCAAAAAAACATGTTCGTGCATGTTCCTTTCAGACAGAAGACCATCACACCAACTTTCCAGAATTCCAGACTCATCAACGTCCTCAAACCGGAAACGCTTATCACAATTCCAAGAACACTAACCGTCATCAAAAAATATCCACTTTCTAACTAATTCCTAGAATTTCAGACTCTCGACGCCTCCGCAAACACCGGAAACACGTACTCCAATTTCAAAAAACCAACCGTCAGCGAAAAACCGTCACATTTCCTACTACAACCAATCGAAATTCTCCTCACAAACCACGCCCCTTTTTATGACGTCACACCAATCAAAAACCCTCAAACAATACCACCACCCAACACAGCTTGGCCCCACACCTACATCATCAATTGATCTTTCATCGATCTCTACCAATCAATTGATTTATCGGACCAAAACGCAGTACCATAACTACTGCAACCTCCCATCGTGAGGAAATTGGGGAGCTACGAGTGATTAGCGTAACCTGGTCTCGGAAATCTCCTATAACGGCTGGGGGTTTGACGTGAGACCCCGGCCCTAGGAATTTTGCTGCCCCGTGCAATTTTTCTTCTTGCCGCCCCCACCCCAAAATACGTACAAAGAGAACGTTATGTATGAACAACTAAGCTTGTTATCCGTGGCAATTTCACATGGCATGACCAATTTTCAACATAAAAAAATGAAAGAATACATAATGCGAGAAGATAAGTTATTCATAAATAAAAAAATAATATATATTTAAGCCTAATAATAATAAAATATCTGTTGCATTTCCTCACCATACTTTCTGCCGACGTGCGGAACTCTCAGCTCTCCTGTTTTGTTTCACTATTTCTACATGACTATTTATACTGTACATAATTATGCACATTTTCCAACAAAAGCAGAAGACAGAATTTGTATCTATTGACTGAACTAGCCATGTTTTGTCAATATGTTCTCCATTACTTAATTCGCGAGTGAAATGTGCAGGTGAAAATTTCCTACCATTAGAGCTGCGAGGGAAAATAAAATCAGGTTTCGGTTTCTCAGGTGGGCCTTTTTAACGATCTCCACTCTTTTGGCGTCTCTCAAATGTGGATTCCATTTTGCTGGATCTGTATATTCTTCATACAGTTCGGGCCTTCACCATGGCGCAGTGGTAGCGTCATTACCTTGTAATCGAGGGGTCCCGGGTTCGATACCCGGTGGAGGCACAAATGGTTTGGATCCCACTTTAAAAACTGTAGGTTCAGTCCCGATTAGCCTTACTGTGCATAAAATGGACTTAAAACTCAAACCAAACCAAACTCTTCATACAGTTCCGCTACATCCTGAGCACCGACAAAAGAATATTCTGGTTTCATTTTTTTTGAATTTTTTTACCATTATCATCAGGATCGCAATTAGAACAACCTGCCAAGAGTTCAGAATCAACAGTTTCGAATTCTTCGGCTTTCACTACATCGCTTGCCTCAAGTTTCAGAAATTTGTGCAAAGCTAAACTTTGTTTTTCCATATTGCGCTCTTTTTCTCGTTTACCTTTAAGATATTCTGCACCCAAGAGTTTTTTTTTTCCTTTTATCAGACATACTTTAGTATGTCACACACGACATACACTAACTCCACTATCGTTACACCGTCAAGATCGTAAATGAGGTGCAAACAGCAACGACAAAAACAGCGGATATTCGTACTTAACTAGTATTGCGTCTTGCGCGATTCGACAATACCTATCACCACCACCTTTCGGGATCAGCACGTCAAAGAACAATGCAGCTCTATTTCCGACTACCGAGTGCGACACGTCAGTTTAACTCAAACATCGATAACCGGGGCCGCATGAGGAGGACAGGCGGACTGGCGCGCGATCAAACAATAGATAGCGTTGTAACTTGGCACCGCACACGCACAGTAAACGTTGCTTACCATTTTCACAGACAAAACAATAATAGCTGCTTTTCTGCCCGACCCTGTGGCCGAGTGGTTAGCACATCGCGCTGCGACGCCAAGGGTCCCGGGTTCGAATCCCGGTCGGGCTTGGTTGTTTGTGAATGTCCATTCATCAATTTCATCAATTCATCACTCATCCCCATCTTCGCAAATTAGCCTAGAGGCACAAAACGCGAAGTAAAATAAATTAAATCAATCAATCAATCAATCAATAGCTGCTTTTCTAAGAGGGCAACTAATATAAACCTTCCGCACTGTTTTCTTTTTCTTATCCGTTTTTGTTTATACTGCATATGCAAATGGATTTAATTTGAATTTTCTCCGCCCCAAGAAGACCAAAGTGCCTCAAATAATGCAGCTTCCTTTTTTGTACAGGGTGCTCGGAAATTCCCCTTACAAACTCCTAGGGTTATTACAGGGGACTGAGTAGACAATATTTGGAATAGGAACCCATGGCCGGAAACGTACAGTTTTCCTTCTACAACCATGACAATGTGTCGGATGTGCCTTTGTTGGTATGCAACCGGGAAGGCAGTACATGGCGTCAGAAGATCACCTCATGGCACGTGACGTCTACCCTGTGGCGGTATCCTGCCTGGAGCCCCATTCACGTGCCTGTGCGTCTCCGAAGAACATGGTTGAGTACACGTTTGCAGAATAGACGGACATGATCCTTGTGTATGGCGCAGCGGAATGGGAATGGAAGAGCAACTTGTCGGCTATATCAAGAGCGTTATTCACAACGTGCGACTCCATTGCATACTCTTTTTGCCAGCATTACGCAACGGCCCCGAGAACGAGGTACCTTCACCGCCGACAGGAAGGACTGCGGTGCTCCGAAGAGAGACAGCACGCCCGAATTGGAAGAGGCTGTACTGCACAGGCACGTGAATTGGGCTCTACGCAGGATACCGCGGAAGGGTAGACGTCACGTGCCATCAGGTGATCTTCAGACGGCATGTACTGCCTACCTGGTAGCATAACAACACCTGCACATCCGACACATTGTCATGGTTGTAGCACGGAAACGGTACGTTTCCGGACATGAGTTCCTATTCCAAATAGTGTCTTCTCAGTCCCCTCTACTAGCCCGAGGAGATTGTAAGGGGAATTTCCGAGCACCCTGTACAAAAAAGGAAGCTGCATTATTTGAGGCACTTTGGTCTTCTTGGGGCGGAGAAAATTCAAATTAAATCCATTTGCATATGCAGTATAAACAAAAACGGATAAGAAAAAGAAAACAGTGCGGAAGGTTGTAAACGTCTCAGTTATTTAGCAAATCCTCCTGGGAGCTACTTTTAGATGGACAACTTTTCGAGTCTCTCCCTCACCGATAAGCCCCAGTTTTCATTATGAACCTTCAAAATTAGGCTCCAAGTGTGATTCTGCCCCTTCAAAATTAGGCCCTAAGTTTGTTTTGCCCCCTCAAAATTAAGTCCAAAGTTACGCCCCTGGATGCGCCAGGCCACGATGCAATGGAAGAGTCGCACACATTCGATTCTAGTGAGTAAACTATTCAAGCAAGATTAGAATTTCAGTTCCAGGGATTAAACTGGACCTCTAGAATGTATGTTAACCCAGAATCACAAGGTAACTTCGAATTAAACTACAAGGAAATAGCACGGATTCCAGATTTGAAAGAGAGGTAATATTCATTGAAAATGATCAATCAGTAGGACATGAACACCAAAAGGTTGTTGCCATGTGGACACAGTGTTTAATTTTAATGTTAGAGGACCTTTATATTATTAATCATAATTTTAACGTTGCCATTCCTTTTCAATGTACCGCCAAAATACATTTTCCTTGAAACAAGACCTGTGAAACAAGATCAACAGTGTCCTATGTGTGTGTGTGGGAGGGGAGATGCAAGGGGGGATGCTATCCCTCAGTTAAGAAAATTCTCATTAGCATCCCCTCCAGCATCCATGTTGATCCTCCCTTCTATCCCAAAACTAGAGCAAGCATACTCACAACTAGAAACTTCTATTTTGAGCACTGTAGATCACAAAACAGTAACACACTGGAAAAGATGAGCTGGTTTGACAGAAATGGCCACAAAATTTCCATATGCAGGGAAAATGTACTTCACAAAATCCACCAAAATAAAAGCATTTAAGTCATCTGCTATATACCATGCGGTACAGAAGAGGGTGTACCCAGTGGTGTAAGGGGGATGGTGATGTCATACCCTACCCCCTTTGGGCCAGTATCCCTAAAAAAAAAACGTCAATGGCAGGAAGATATACCAAAATGAGGACTGACCACTAAAGAAAAGTACATGTAACTGCTCCCTTTTTACAATCCTTGGCACGCCGCTGGATGTACTGGTTCTTAGGGCAAATGGATAATTGCCTCCAACAGATTTTTTGGGCTCTTTCGAAGTAGCACACAACAGGTGTGGACAATGTGGGAAATTTATCTCAGTTCTTATTTGAATATGAAAATGCTTGGGGGGGGGGGGTGCTTTAAAATATTTGGTGGGAAATTTCATTTTAAAATACAAGAAACTAATATCAGTGGTAGAAGTTCACGAATTACCAAGTTTAATTGTTTGTTGTGCAGCATTAAGGCATCGACAAGTTGAACTGAATTTTTCTACTGTAGAAAACGGACCCTCGTGTAAATTTAGTTATCAATACCCATCTGAGAGCAAATTTGTGAATTCTGCATTATGGAGGACCCATATGCAAAGTTGCCAGAGCCCTTCTGACTGAGCAAGAATGCCCCTGCTTATTACTGCAGACATCATCGTAACATTACTGGAAACCAGATTTCTGTTTCATAAATCATTTTTTTTATGAGTAACACTATCTGTTGAATTGCTGGGATTATGTAAAAATTCAGGGACATGGAAAGAGAACAGTGAAGGGCCTCTACACCTTGGGAACCCCCCCCCCCCCCTTGCATAGGCGGTTTGCAGAGGCAGCTGCTGTGCCATTGGTTACATGGTTACAACTATACCTAGTATGGTATAGTTGTTGTTAAAGTTCACCTCATGTTATGAAACACACATAGTTTCCTTGAAACCTATGAAACATTCAGTATTGAAAAAAATCACTTTAATTCTGGAATACTTTTGAAGTGCAAACAGGGTTTATAAGAAAATTGTGCTACTTTCAGAACATGCTAAAAAATACAAATGTTGCAAAGTGTGCCCACTACTTTGTAGTGCATATTATCTATTTTGGTGGTAAGTGACTATTTGTGAAATTAATGCCTATAAATACATATCTACAACATATTACTTGAATTTTCTGTGTTTCTAGGGGATAGTCCAGTTATCAGAGAATATTCCTGGTAAGAAATCCCCCCAAATGAATAAAATAAAATGCACCAGTATTTTTACAATCTGTGTTGACAAAGGAAATGTCAAAGGAGGAAGTTTAATAAAAATTATCCATCAGGAGGGGTGGGGGGAAAAAGTATTTTTAAAAAAATATTAAGAGTAAATCTAAAATGGCCATAAACTGGACTTTTCTAAACAACCCATGTCAACCAGTCCAATCCTATGCCCCCCCCCAAAAAAAAGTCAATAATTAAAGGCACATTACACCGAATATGCATTTACATTTGAGTATCTGGGAGCCACCAGGATGGGGTGGTAAAGTCAACTGAAGGGTGGTGCTGATCGCATGATCCTAACTATGGTCATTGGCCAATATTGAGAATGTGGAGCCCTACCTCCAAATCCATTTGTGCCTCTGTGGCACAGTGCAATTCCCATAGGAGAGATATACCTTACTTTTACATAAAACTTTTCTTCGCTGTCCCATTTTATTTTTCCCTAAAATACTGTTTATATTTTTATTACATGTTTATCATCGAAGCAAATTTTGGAATCACTAGTTATCCATGGCACCACATCAGATATTAGCATTACAGTCTCAATGTTTCCTTGTGCAAATTTTATAATTTATTGTTGATATCTATAGTGTTTAATAATTAAATACTTTGGTATGTTTTGTTTGTTTTTGCCTGAGGAGGAAAGGTTCCAGTACTCTTCAAGTTAGTTTGTAGTGTTCATTGTGGTGTCGGTGCATACTGCCAGAAAAAGCACTGTGTATATGTGTGTGTAATACAGTATCTACTAAAAAATATTTGGGCCCATCTTGCAATGTTCATCTCTTAAAACCTAGTGACCTGGTGGTGTCAACTCTTGCTGCTATAGCCGACCCCCTGTGGCAGAGTGGTTAGCATATTGTGCTGTGACACCAGGTGTCCTGGGTTCGAATCCCAGCCTGGGCATGAATGTTTGTGAGTGTTAATTCATCAATTTCATCATACGATCACTCATTCCCAAAAGTGGCACAAAAAGCGAAGTAAAATAAAGAAAATCAATCAATCAATCAATCTTGCTGCTATAACAGCAGCTACCCTCTGAGGCATGCTTTCAACTAGGCAGTGAAGGACGTCCTCTAAAATGTCCCACCATCTCTCTTGCAAGTGTGAAGGGAGGTTGACTGAATCTGCGAAACCTCACACGCCAGTCCAACTAATCCAAAAAGTGTTCGATGGGATTGAGGTCGGGACTCTGTGTATGCCAATTTAAGAGTTGAATATTCTTGTTTTGATGCTATTACAAATTAGCAGCAGCAGTATTGCACCTGGCATTGTACTACTGGTAGTAACAGGGGTACATTAAATAAAAATGATACAATGTTGGGAGCACCTCTGCCCAGAATTGTACAAAACAACTTTAAGTCCATGCTGCCATGAATAACCACCAATATATAGAATGTGAAACAACCCTATGCCATATTACCACCACCACTAAATTTCCTTGTGGGCACTATGCACTCCGCCAGAAGGTTTTCACTAGGTAGCCCCAAAACCTCTACTGACCCATCAGACCGAAACAGTGCGAACCTCGACTCCTCACTCCACAAAAACATTTTCCACTGCTCAAGTGTCCAGTTGTGATAGTTCAAACACCTCTTGAACTGCCGAGCTTTATTGGTATTCATGATATGGTGCTTAAGTATAGCTGGCTCTGCATGTATATTCAAGGTGGTGGGCCTTTGTTTCCAATATTCAAATGGAAATGGATACCTTTGTTACTGCCTTCAACTTCTGTCTGAACAAGTCGTTGAAGTGACATCTCTTGATTATGCCCCTATCGAAGCCAAACAGCTCTGCACCACATATCCTTTACCAAAAGTGGAAGGAAAGCAAAATAAAATAAACCAAATGAAAAAATCTTTGTTCCACACATTCGGGTCTGCCCTTTGAAAAGAAAAAATCCTGGGTATCGGTTTGGATTAAATTGGTGGAGGGCACTGATAAAGAACACCAACATCCAGGCTAGAAACTCTATGAAGACAAAGTTGACCACATGATGTTATGGCACTTTCAGCATCTCATTGTGTTAGCATATATTAAAGCATTGTTTTTAAATATTTATATTTAGTGAATGCCACAGACAGACTAATCCAGAGGGAAGTGCACTAGCTTAAAGAACCACCAGCAGTGTATCAGCACATCCAGATGCAGATATTGGCAGCAGTACAACATTAACCATAAAATAATGTATGTGACCAGAAGTATCCGGACAGCCACCTGAAAATGAAGTACAAGTTTGGGCCACCCTCCATCGGGAACACTGGCAGTCAATATGGTGTTGGCCCAGCCTTAGCCTTGATGACAGCCTTCACTCTCGCAGGCATACTTTCAATCAGGTGGCAGAAGGTTTCCTGGGGAATGGCAGCCCAGTCCTCACAGAGTGCCGAAATGGAAGAGGTATCGATGTGGGTCGGTGTGGTCTAGCATGAAGTCGGCGTTCCAAAACATCCCAGAGATGTTCTATTTGATTCAAATCAGGACTCTGTTATGGTCCATTTTCGACTCTCCTTGCACAACCTTTCTTGTGTGATGTTTGGCTTATGGGGAACTGCTTGGGCATGGAAACCAAGTTGCCGCACCTCGTGCCGAATAGCCATGGTGTTTAGAGTAGTGAGATGGTGGTGATGGATGATTGACAATTATGCTCTATGACCCTATTCAACACTCAATGGTCTCTGAAGATCAACATGGGAGGTTGGCCTGCACGTTTTTGGGTTGTACATGTCCCTTCACATTTCCACTTAACTATAACATATGAAACAGTGGAACTAGGGATGTTTAGGAGGGTGGAAATCTTGCGCACAGACTTCTTACACAAGTGGCAACCAACCACCTGACTATGTTAAAGTCCGTTAGTTCCTCAGGCGGTCCCATACTGCTGTCTCGCGCTGTCTGCAGACTACTGAGATTGCTGACCATGTGTTCCATGTGGTAGATGGCAGTACTGTGTCGCCTCTATGATAAAACACATGTTTTGCGGAGTGTTCGGACACTTTTGATCACGTAGAGTATAAGTAGAAACTTAGCCATATCAGATATTAACAATTATTGAATAAGAAGATTGGTGTATATTTAATTTTAATCTCTCTTATTAGATACCACATGAGGGGATTTGGTATTAAGTAGACACAGTTTCTTTCTTGCCAAGGAAACAATATTGTGGAATTATGTGTACCATAATGACATGAGAGATAGGAGTGGGATATACGAAAAAGGTTGATGCAAATTTATGTTTGTATATAGAATATTTGGAATTACAGTACTACGTATTTGTGACAATGTTTTTGCCTATTTAGATAAAGCAAAGATAATCAAGGGAAATTTTTAGTTGTATTTATAATTGTTAAATAACTTCACTTAATTGCATGTTGGGTGGCAATGTTCTCACCTTGTAAAAAAGTTCTTGGGTTCAATGGATTCTGGGTTCGATACCTGGTGCAAGTGTTCAGTGTTTCAGATCCTACTTTAAACTGTTGGTCCAGTCCCAATTAGCCTTTCTGTGCACAAACTGAAAACAAACTCACCCAACCAGCAATCAATCCCTGGTGGAGGTCCAATACACAGTGCTTAGAAACACATTTTTAACCATAGGCCCAGTTCCAATTGGCCTATCTGAGTTTATGCAGTTTGTGTATAAAATTATTGCTTTCACTTTGCCTTCGCGTCTTAAATAATGTGAATTCCTAACTTATATCTGAAGATTATAAAAGGCATCAACAGTAAAAGTTCTGGTTCCTGAATGTCATGTTGATCCGCACGTGACCAAGTGATACACATTGGTGGATGAGTGACTTTTTTGGAGGGATGTGTTCTCAATGTTGTCTCCCCTGCACTCCATAACTTTATCACAGTTATACCTGAAATATGTTGATAATAATAACAATAATAATAATAATAAAGCATTTGATTTCTACAAAAGAATTCTAAGTTATAGGAGCAGTGTATTGGGGTGACATTTTTGAATTAATTCAAAAAAGCCAACCTCTCTCACATGTATACCGTTGAGCTGAAAAAAACCGCCCACCCTTGAAAGTTTCAAAGTCAAAATCTGCATGACGCGACAACAAATCAGGGCAGTATAGTAAGGCTCACCTATGAAAAAGAAACGTAAAAGAAACGTCTCCAGTAGGTTGAAGTGATGTTATAACAGGTATGTAATTGGTGTATTTACTTATTTTTTATGAATAAGTACAGAAAATTAAACAACTTTCTGTTGATACATTTTGCTACAGATTCTTTGCTAGCTTCTTTTGCCAAAATTGCTATTGCTGCAGACAATAGCAATAGACAGTTTGTAACACTGTCTGTCATCTGGAATCAAAACATGCAGTCTTCCCGAGTCAGCTTTGGGCTTGCGAGAGGGTCTGAAAGCAACTGCTTATGTTCCAAATATAACCATGCACAAACTATATAAAAATTTTCATGGACACAAAGTATAATTTATGGGGAAAATATCAATAGGCCTATTGAAATATAAAGTTTCAGCAAGTGGTTAGACAAAACATGCCAACCTATCTAGCAAACCCAGAAGACATTGTAGAAGGGGGAGAGCTGGATTAGTTGGTTCGTAGAAATCTATTGCTGAGTCCGTCTCCATGACAGAGGGATCAGCGCAGTGTGCTATGATGTCAGGGGTCCCAGGTTCGAATCCTGGTTAGAACATGGATGTTTGTGTTTGTCCACAATGAGAAAACAGAGAATTTAGTAAAAATTGAGAAATGTGAAAAAGCGAATAACAGCGTATACTACCACTTTGTGGTATTCACATTTTTTTGTAAAAAAAAAAGTTAGGGCATAATCCTTATTATAATTCTTGACATTTTGATTGGCTTTTCAAGTCTCCACTCTGCCAGTAAGATCTTTTTTATTTATATTTAGCTTTCCATGTTTTCAATAGATGGCAGTTTAAAATGTATGCTTATTAAATTGTCCTATTGTTTATTTGTGTTAAAGAATGAACAGCCTAGTTTGACAACATTAGCATATGAGCATCAACATATTATTATATTGCTTCTTCCTTGAAAATATTGGTATGTGTTTCATGTGTTCAATAAAATAATTAAATTCTCCACATAATCAAAAAAAAATAATAATATTAAGGAAAAGCTAAGATTAGTAATTATATGCAGGTTCTTGTCTTGACTAGGTAGACGTTTAATGTTGAACTTTGTCTTAAGGGTATACATTGAGAATATCACATGATTCATTCGCAACTTCAGGCTACCTTGAGTATTGCTGTAAAAGGATTTGCTATCTGTAACATGGAAGTCTTGTCATCAGAATTGGAAGTATGTTTTTGCGAAGAGAATTTCGTCTGTAAGAATAGTGAGGATGTGTAGAAATCCATATGATTTTATTATTTTGTTTCAATTTTAATTAATAACAATTATGTATGTAATAACAGTATGACTATAAACAAAATATTTTTCAAGTAGAATCTAGTTCATTGATTGCTTTCAAAAAATTTGAATTACTTTTCTATGTGTGTTTAATGTCAGCTATTTGTGCTCGAGATTATATAATTTGTTAAGTCAGCAAATTTGTATCTCCAAAGAAATACACCCAAAAGCAGTACCTGATATACAAATGGTATTTGGAAAATTTCCATACTATTGGAATTGCATTAGTTTTTACAAATGACAAATAATGATCCCCGCCAGACTAAGTTTCCAAATTCATTTTCTCTTAAATATACCCATTTCACACATGTCGTAAGAGATAGACTAGTTCCAGTACAGACCATTCGTGCAATTTCAAAATTACTAAATATCATATGATCTTCAATATTCAGTTTTTCATGCCGGTTCAGGTCCTCACCTTCCTTACAGATGAAATTATCTTTGGAAAAACCTACTTCCAATTCTGATGGCATGGATATTATGTTATAGAAAACAAGTCCTTTCAAAGCAATTACTCAAGCTTGCCTGAGGCTGTGAATGAACCATTCTCAGCGTAACCCCTTAAAACATGTAAGTATCCCAAACAAAAAATTAATCACCCCCTCACGCACAGTGGTCCTTTTATGTCAATATAGATGGCATTGCATGGGTAACATGTGGCCACATGACCACTCACAGTGGGCATATGACCCTTGCAGTGATGTGGCGTGTGTGTGCCAGCCAGTTGTAAGTAAACAGCACGTCAAGATGGGTTGAAGCAAGGATGTGACAGACTGGCAAGGGAGGAGGTGTGTTTGTGTTTGGGCATGCTCATATGCACACAGTGAATGAAGTTGCCCGATTCATTGGTGTATCAATGTGGATTGTCCAAAACGTCTACAAGGAATGTGTACCATGCGTGGGCACAAACACGGTGTCAGAACTGTGGTTGCAAACCAAACCTAACCTAGAGCAACCAGAGACAAGTGTCATGACTTGTCAGTGGAAATTGATTTGAGACCCGACAGGAATTGCTGCTGTCCATGATGTAGGTCCATCCTCACCAATTTCTGACTGAACACTGTGCAGGGAATTGCATGCAGTGAACATTTGGGAGTCAAGTACCATGCAAGACGTCACTCCTCACAGCGGTGCATACAGCGGGCTCAAGAGCACCGAAAATGGACTGTAGGGGACTGGAAATGTGTAGGGTGGTCCGACGAGTCCCAATTTTGTCTTTTTTCCAATAATGCCAAGCGTGGAGTGCACCGACGTCCCACTGAAGCATTTCATGTGCAGTGTGTGGAGGGTGTGGTTCAAGTGGGAGGTGGGTCTGTGATGGTGTGGGGGTGTTTTTCATACCATGGCTTGGGCCCACTCATTCAGGTGTCTGTGAACATGAACCAGCATGTGTATCTGGACATTCTCGGTGACCAGGTGTTGCCATTTATCCATGCTGTGGATACTTCGGTGTGTGCATGGTTTGAGGAACATTTCTGCACTCTGTCACACCTGGTTTGGACCACAAACTCCCCTGATTTGAACATCATCAAAAATGTGTGGGACTATTTGGAGCAGCAGAGACAAAACACAGACATTGGCATCCCTTGAAAAGTTTCTAATAAACGAAAATACAAATTTATAACAAATATGGCAGCACATTGTAGCCAATGTTGTGTTTTCAATAATTATTCTCGAACCATTTGAAATGACAGTGAAAACAAAATTATAATAAACATACATTATAACATAAACCGCCATCCACTGCAACATGTAAAAAAAGCTACTGGCCAAAGGGAGACTCGAACACTCTAACAAAATTTCAAATTGAAGTAATAAAAAGGGTGTCCTAGCCAACTACTCTAGCGCTCTCTCTCTCTCTCTCTCTCTCCTGAACATGCCCTTCTGGGTTCGCTACATACAGTGTGGCATGTTTCATCCCACCACTTGTTGCAACTTTACATTTCAAGAGGTCTATTGATATATTTCCCCCATACATTTTAGTTTGTAGGCATGAATATGTTTTATTTCTTTTCCGTATGATGTATGATTGTTGTGGGAATAAAAGCTTTAATTGATTAATTGACTTGGTGTTTTAAGTCCACTTCATGCACAGTAAGGCTAATCCCACATTAAACTGCAGGTGCAATCCCGATTAGATTTTCTGTGGAAAAAAGTGGACTTTAAAATAAACTGACCTTTATCTGCCATGATTTTCTATTATCTTCCTTTCAGCAAACACATAAAAATATTATTTAGAATAAAAATTTACAAAAACAAAATTAAGTTCACATATCACGAAAGAAACTAAATTTGTTGCAAAACCCTCCTAAAAATTACGTTGCTACCTCCCAAAACACTGCTTCAGTTTGAAGTTTCTGCAATGACCAATGACTATGTACCATGTTACATGTGTGTTTATATCAGTTCCTTGTAACAGTAATTTATCCACACACCCCCAACACCCTCCCAAATTTTGACGAACACCCTTTTATATCAACAATAGAATGAAAATACTTCAACATAAAGGAGTAATTTGTAGCTCTACAAGAAGCGTAGTCCAATGGGCCTTTTGATTAACTACAACCAAAATGTTATAGAAGGAGGGTGTAGCATGTCCATTTCCTGGAAACACTAGCTGCACCCTTGACAAGAAGGCTTCGGTCAGCTCTAGGGAAGAGACGCTGCCATCTGGAAAATGTCAAACTAATCTGTCACCCTCCTTCCAGGGAACACATACTGCACACAATTTTGACAGTTCAGCGTTTGAATACCTAAATAAATATTTCATAAATACATTACAGATTTGTAAATTCAACCCCTGAGTCATTGAAATTTACATTTTGTTGCATTTTCCTTTTAATTCTTTCATGTGGCCTGCCCAATGGTGTAGTGGTAGAGCCATATCCTTGCAATCAAGGGAAACCCGGTGGAGGCACATAGTGGTTCAGATCCCACTTTAAACCATAGATCCAGTCCCGATTAGCCTTACTGTGCATAAAGTGGACTAAAACACCAAATCAATCTATCAATTCTTTCATGTGAAAAAGTACGATAAAAGTAAGCTAAGGAATTCAAAGATACAGGTTTGACTCCTTGTAGTGAATTCTGTTTCTATGGTTAGTAACACTATTCTCTGTAACTTGGACGAGATGAATGATTTTGGAGTGGTAGAGAAGAGAACAGTCAAATGCTTTAGGCTTTAGGTCAGTCTCACTGTAGCATCTCAGTCTGTGTGTTGTTGTTCTGTTTAGTGTAACAATGTCTGAAACTTTACTGCAAAACTGCCTGAAGAAAGTAAAAAAAATTAAACCAGACAGAAACAAACCGAAAGTGGTGAGTAGAAAAGCGGTGACACTATATGTAGCTATAATTTCTTCCAACCGATATTATAAAGTACCAATATAAAATTTACTAACTGAGTATTCAATATAAAACTGCAAGTATTTCATGAGGAACCAAAGTGATTCATTCACGTCTATAGTTGATATAAGTGACCAGTTTTGTGGCTCTATGCACTGTTAAAAATGATTTAGTCAATAGTGACTAAATCAATATATTTGCGAGGGTTTTAGTCAAAATTGAAGAACCCGTTTTCTAAAGTAAGTAAGTTTGCATACTCAGTCTTCATCATGTCCATTTAGTCATTTGTGTAGAATATTTTATTTTATGTTTTGCAATCTGATTGAATTCTAAATCACCCAGAGAAAATGTTTTCATCCATTCTTCAGTTGAAGCAGATATTTTTTGTGCGTACTGTCAATAGAAGGAAAGAACTATTTTCTCTCTTGGTGTAGCTTTGTTTCTGTGTGCCCATCATTGCACGGAAGGATACTACCACCATGAACATGCTGTTGTGTACGCTAAAGTTGACAGGAAATGTTTGTCGCATCATGCCTTTCTTACAATTTTACAAACCGAACTGTATACAAGGAGCATTGAGTGAAATTCCATTGAAGAAGATGAGATTGCCTTCTGTGGAAATATTTTCACAATCGTCTCTGAATTTAGAACGTAAGTACTTTTCGATATTGAAATCTTGGTTTGATGTGTACTCGAATATGGCGACCACATTTCTCAGACAGGGTTACTTAAGTCGGCCAGGGTTACTTAAGTCAAGAGTATTTTAATCACTGCCTTGTAAAATCGAGAAAAATCAAACTCCATTTTTTTAGGAAGTACATTTGTACAATTTTTTTGGTTTGCTGCACAGGAAAAATGAACTTGTTCAAACATAGCAACAAGGAGCATTAACGACATGTTCGAAAATATTATCCGACTCACCTCTAGTTTTCTTTAAATATTTTTTCACAAAGATTACCATGTTCAAACAGGTTGCATGTAGGCTATATTTCGTTTTCAATAAGTTCAGCTGTAAAGTAAAGATATCCTTAAAGAAAGTATTTTATGAATGTTTGTGTCCACAAATTGTGCATTAATAATTTTTCACTACCTTTAAGCACTACATAATTTTCCTACACAGGTACTACCGATATACGTTATATACAGGGTGCTCTGAAATTCCCCTTACAAACTCCTAGGGCTAGTAGAGGGGACTGAGTAGACAATATTTGGAATATGAACTCATGTCCGGAAACGTACCGTTTACGTGCTACAACCATGACAATGTGTCGGAAGTGCAGGTGTTGTTATGCAACCGGGTAGGTAGTACATGCCGTCTGAAGATCAGCTGATGGCACGTGATGTTACTGCCATTCAACATGCCCGCTGTGTAAGGACATGAAGGTATCCTAGTGTCAAAACAGAGGGGGCCAAATACCTACCAATCAGTGGGATCATATTACTTGTCACAGAACAATTTGAAGTTTGCATTGCTAGTAGTAAGTGTCCTGTTGCTAGGAATATGATGCATTTTTATATCCCAGTGACTGGTATGTTGTGTCATATGATTATAAGAGCTATCCAGGGGAGCTGGTGGGTGACCAGCAGATGACATTTTACATTGAATGAAGATATTTAAACAGTTGGCGTGTGGTGTAAGTTTGCTTATTCAGATTTGTAATATATAGAATATGTGTAAATTAACTACAATAATTTGCTGAATTTGTAGAATCTGATATTTTGTCATTTCACTCTTCAGTTGTACAGTGCACTGCAAAAAATATATTCATTTGATTTATAGAATAAGCACCATTGTTTCTCTCATATTGAAGTTTTTTGTTTCACTATGTGTGGCAAATATGTTACATTTACAAAATGAGTGAGCATTATATTTTACTTAAACATCTCACACCAAGCACTATGTTCAATACTTACTATGAGCTACCTAGGTGTCTATACTTTTCATATTCATGCTGTGCATATGCTCTAATATACAGGTCGGGTACCTAATTTCCCAACCTTAGTCACTTTGGAATGACCATGAATGGATTGATGAAAAACGAGATGCAATAAATGTTCTTAAAAAAATTGTTTAATTGTATGATGAAGAAACATTCTTTATGAAACATCCAATTTATACCTTCAGTTTAGTTCCTACATTTTAACACAATCTTCTTGGAATATTTTGATTTGATTTGGTGTTTTAAGTCCACTTTATGCACAGTAAGGCTAATCGGGACTGGACCTACAATTCAAATTGGGATCCGAACCACTATGTGCCTCCACCGGGTATAGAACTCAGGACCCCTCGATTACAAGGTGGCGACGCTACCACTGCACCATTGGAAAGGCACCTCTCTTTGGAATATAACTAGTGGGATGGAATATTGACAATTTCTTAATTCTATATCAATTTTGAATAAGAAATGCATGTAATTAGTTTTTTTTTTTTTTGTTATCATCCAAGTAATGGTTCATTTTGGGTTCCTGCACAGCAGGGACGTAGCTAGGTTGATCAGTTTGGGGGGGCCCAAACGTAAGATTTTTTCTATCAAACTATTATAAATTAACAAACTATTTCTACACCATATACGCCTATGCTGTATACATACATTATATATGTACGTGTGTGTGTGTATGTATATATATATATACAAATAATGAAGGAGACAGTAAACACTTACCACACGAATAGAAATAATTCAATATTTCGCGATCTGAGTCGCAATCTCCTCACTCATACCTGACAACCCCCGCACCCCCACTTTCTACCTCCTCCCGAAAATTCACAAACCTAACAACCCCGGGAGACCCATTGTGTCCAGCTACAATTCACCCACTGAACGCATATCAGCCTTTCTAGACTCTCACCTCCAACCCCTCGTCCAAGCCCTGCCCTCCTACCTCCATGACACCAACCACTTCCTCAACATCATCCAAAACTTACCATCCCTACCACCCAACACCATCCTCACAACAGTTGATGTCACATCCCTTTACACAAATATTCCCCATGCCCATGGCCTCCGTGCCACGGAATCATTCCTTAACAGCCGACCCAAACCCCACAATCCCAGCACTCACTTCCTGATACAACTAGCCAACCTTGTACTTACCTGCAACAACTTCTGCTTCGGTGACCAACATTACCTGCAGATACGTGGCACAGCTATGGGTACCCGCATGGCCCCCTCTTATGCCAACCTGTTCATGGGCAGGCTGGAACAGGAATTCCTTGACTCCCAGCAACTGAAACCACTCCTCTGGCTAAGATTCATTGATGACATTTTTCTCCTCTGGACACATGGCGAACCCTCCCTCACAACATTCCTAAACCGACTAAATGAGTTCACCACCCTCAAATTCACCTGGTTCCACTCCAAAGACCAAGTGACCTTCCTCGATGTGGACATCCACATTGCGGGAGACCACTTGGAAACATCCATACATATCAAACCAACCAACCACCTCCAGTATCTCCACTACTCCAGCTCACACCCCTACCACACCAAAAAAGCCATCCCATTTTCCCTTGCCCTCAGAGGCCAGCGCCTCAACTCATCCCCCTCATCCCGCCAAAACTACAACCTATGCCTGCATCAAGCCCTAACCAACCGTGGCTACCCCTCCACCCTCATCAACAAACAAATCACTAGAGCTAACTCCCACAACCGCACCAAACAACCCAAAACCAACCCTCCAACTCTGATCACCCAATACCACCCTCACGTTACGAAAATCAGACATACCCTCCACTCCCTCCTCCCCATCCTGCACAGTGATCCCGAGACCAGAGACATCTTTCAGGAAAAACCTAGGGTCGTCTTCCGTCGCCCCCCCCCCAACCTCCAAAACCTCTTGGTCCGAAACACCCCCACCCCTTCCGCACCCCTTCCCCCAGCCCACAGGTGCAACAAACCCAGATGCAAGACCTGCCCCATACTCATCACCTCCCCCACCCTCCTGATCCCTACAGCGGCAGGTGAGTTCACCCTTCACCCTAAGGGCACCTGCCACTCATCCAACCTAATTTACACCCTCATCTGTCAAATCTGCGGCAACTTCTACCTAGGCGAAACCTCCACCCCCTTGAATCTAAGGATAAATAATCACCGTTCCTCCACCCAAAACTCCGATTTCACAGTTGCCATCCACACCAACAGCCATAACACCACCTTCAATAACTGCTTCCGTGTTGCCATCATCCACCTTTTACCCCTCCGCTCTGACACATCTTTCCGCAGGCGATGGGAAAGGGCCTATATAGCAGGCATGCACGCCACTATACCCCCTGGACTCAACCTAGCCAACCAGTAACTCTTTCCTCTCCTCCCCGAAACTACCCACCCACCTTACAGTAAACACTGGCTAAAGTATTTCGTGTTTCCTTTCAACTGTTTCTGGCAACACTGACCGTAGAGACGCTACGGTCAGTATTCTGTGCCTCTACTCACAGTGTCGTCGATCTTTTATCTACCTTCTTGAAAATGCGACTCAGATCGCGAAATATTGAATTATTTCTATTCGTGTGGTAAGTGTTTACTGTCTCCTTCATTATTTGTATTTATCCGCCCTTCTGGCACCATTTCTAACCCTATTCCTGTGTGTATATATATATATATATATATATATATATATATATATATATATATATATATATATAGTCTTGGAAAGAAAAGGATCAAGGGTCTCCTAGGTGGCGCATGGTAGCATCGTCGCCTTGTAATCAAGGTGTTCCGGGTTCGATGCTCAAAGTGGTTTGGATCCCACTTTACACTGTAGAACCAGTCCCGATTAGCCTTACTGTGTATAAAGTGGACTTAAAACACCAATTCAATAAATCAATAGGAAAGGAACATAATTTTCTTCTGTAGCCCCCAACAGTCTACGGATATACTGTAGCGAAATACCCAGCCATTATTCTGGAAACTAAATGCAGAAGAACCCATTAGCTTATGTTTTATAGACCAAGAACAATGTTATTAGTCTTTAGATTTGTAAATTTTCTGGAAAACATTGAGAAGTAAATAAAACCCTGTTCCGTGGTTTTAGATATAAAGTGCTGGAACCAGGTTTACAAGTATTGCCAACAGTGCAAATATGAAATGTGTGCGTAATGAGTTCAAGATAGGCATCTCATGCATACAGTTCATACCGGAATCGAATCCGGTATCTCTTATTTCAAGGGCCGGCCCGAGTCTTCTATGGCATCTGATTGTTCACTTGGGAAATGATGACGATAAGAAATTATATGCACACATCTAATTTCTTAAAATTAATCTTATTTGTGTGTGGAAAACTGAATATATGGCACTGGATAAAACAAAGTTCCCACACGCTCAAATTATTATGCCCCGGGTTCGATTCCCGATGGAGGCACCTAGTTGTTCGGATCTCACTTTAAACTGTAGGTCCAGTCCCGATTAGCCTTAGGGTTACATTTATGCACTTTCAAAAACCTCCAGCAGAATTACATCTTAAAATCTGTGTGTGCATGTGTTTTTGAGGCAAGAGAACTAAGCAGTGAAGATTAGATGTGTAAGTTCACTTTCAGTCTCAATTATTATGCTTCATGCATACTACAGAAAATGCCTGCTAATAAACAAAATTGGAATATGTTAGTGAAACTGACAATTGAGAAAAGGTGTGACTTGGAAGGAATTGTAGTCTAGAGTCATGGAATTTATTGACAGTACTTCAAAACATGAAGATGTGTGCAATAACATTTTTACTTTCAATATCAAACTACAAATGCCATTATTTTTGTCTTTTTCTATGTTGACAAAAGTTCAATGAACAATGATTTTAAGCACACCTTATGCAGAGATAGGCTAATTGGGACTGGTCAAGCCATTTAAATTACAATTCAATTTGCAGCACTGTTTCCTGCTGGGAATCAAATCCAGAGATAACCTGGAATCAGAACAATTATGTGGCTCCATGGGGGAGTTACAATAGGTGAATTGAATAATACTGAATATGATTGATTTGTAAATCACTTAGATGTGAATTATGCTTTGATAGGGTCAAATAAAATTGAGTATTTATGTCCCTCAAAAAATGAGACAGCAATGCAAGTTATGCTGATTAGTGTGTTGCAAATTGAATTGCATCGGAAGCATTTTGAAACGTTTCACTTTACTACTGAAGAATAGTTCAAATAAATGTGTTTCATGGTTTAAAACTGACAGTGTCAAAAATCATTATATTTATATATTGTGAGTATAAAGGGTTTGAAAAACTTGTTTTGCTGAATTGAAGTACCATACACAGTATATCTACTGCAGTGTGTAACTGGAGATTGTAAAAAATTTTCGAACTCTGTTTTATATTCAGGGATTGCGGGTTTCTTATTTAGGATACTGTATTCTTCAAAAGTAAGAGAGAAACACATTTTTGTTTTGTGGCAATTATTATACATATTAGATGTTAATGAAAGTATTATTTTTATAAGCAATAGAAATCAGCTCATGTGGTACACTGTAATTCAGATATTGCTCTTTCTCTGGTAAATAGCAGCAAAGTTGAGAAAATGTCTCATTTACCGGTGATCTTGACCATGTTCTGATTGGATATTTTATCGTATCATATCTTATCATGATAATTTGCAATATATTTGTATAAACATGTTTGTCAATTTTAATATTCACTAAATGTTTCCATGTGTTTATTTATTTATGTATTGAGAAAATTTCAGATACAGCACAGGTGGTCATTTTACACTGAAATTGTTAACAATGAGAAAGCAATAATTATAATAAGCATAAAATTTTTTTTAAAAAATTTAAAAAATATAAGAAATAAATAAAAAAATAATTAAGAGTAACAAAACAACATAAACGTGAATAGCAAATGAACAAAAAATAAGTAAAAGATGGCACTATGTCATATTAATTACAAGCATTTCTTCTGATGGAAGACTGAAAGGCAAACACGGAGGAAAATATATCAATATTTGAGGGGAGATCATTGTATTGTGCTGCAAGTCTGTAAAAGAGAGATCTTTTTTGAATTTCTAGTCTAGTTTTTTTTGTATAAAATAATCTTGTGTTGCGTGTTGTGCGCATAGGTACTCGAAAGTGGAATTCCTCAAGAAGTGTGTTGCAGCGGATTTTGCCACTCACAATTTTGTATAAATAACTGAAATCATTTTGCAAACGTCGCTGATAATCACTTTGCAAGTTTAGAAAAGACAAGAGATGCAGAGACGAAAAATTGCATAATGAGGGAACCCTGTGATGGACTATAGCTAGGGAGAAGTGAAAGACTGAATCGATTCTGGAGAGGTGAGTGGGACATGCCATGGATCAGACAGGAGAGCAGTATTCTATTATTGGGGAGATGAATGATTTGAAGTACAAGGTGAGGGCTGAGATGTCACTAATTTCAGTGAAAGGGTAGAGTAAACCTAAGAGACGCATGGCCTTTTTTGTGGTGCATAAAATATGTTCCTCAAATGTGAGCTTTCGGTTGAAAACAATGAATAGGTCTTTGTGAGAGGATACTGCTTTGATGTTATTGCCAGAGATGGAGTAAGATGACTTTAACAGATTCTTCTTGAGTGAGATAGTGAGAGTAGTACACTTGTCAGGATGTAATGTAAGGTCCCATGTCAGGCACCAGGAAGTAAATGTTGCTATGTCATTCTGAAGAAGATGAGTATCATCGGAAGTGGAGAATTCTCTGAAAATTTTACAGTCATCTGCGAAAAGAAGGTAATTGCTAGAGGGAGCTGTGAGATGGTAAAACAGACAGGTTTGTAAGACAGGAGCTACCAGGAAGAAAACCATGTTGCTTAGAGCTTAAGTACGGAGAAACAAATTTGTACACTCTGTCTTTGATTACTTTTTCACAGATGATGGACAGAGGAGAGAGTAAGGAGATTGGTCTGTAAGATGAAACAAAATTTTTGTTACCACTTTTGTGAATTGGTGTGATGTTAGCTTGTTTCCAAGCATGAGGAAAGATGCCTTCCGAAAAACATGTGTTCAAGAGAATGGAAAGGGGATAGCACAGGGATTGCACAGTTTTCCTGGGATAGAACAGGAATTGCACAGTTTTCCTGAGGAACATGGTGTTGATATCGCCCGGTCCTAGGGCATGGTGAGCTGAAAGAGACGACAATACATTCTTCACCTCATCGGGTGTAGTGACAAGTGTTGTTAGAGAGGAGGAACAGACTGGTCTTACGTTTGGCAACACTGCAAGGGAAGATGGGGGCAGATGTTACCATGAAAATAAGCGTTGAAGCGTTCTGCCCTTCGGTCGCTTATCACACTTTCATTATCATGTGTAATTTCAGCTCGAATCCTACTGTTATTTTTCCTTGAGTTTATTAGATTAAAAAAGTTTTTTGGGTTTTCCAGGATTGTTGCAGTGATATTGTCTATACGTTCCTTATATTTTTTCGAAGGAGATACTTTGAGTGTCGTCGCAGAGCAGCAAAGGTATTGTGTGTGTGTTCACTCGGGAAGCCCTTCCAAAGTTGCCATGCTCGTGTCTTGTTGGCCAGTACATCCCGCACTTCAGAGCAGAACCAACACGGAAATTTACGAGAAGATATTTTCCCTGTAGGCACGTGGTTCGTTACTGCTGCTTGAATGACACCTGTAAATAGGTCAGCTGCCTCATTGATGGTCCCATCTTCCAAAAAGGCCCAGGAGAAGGAGTCTGAGGGAAAGTCTTATCTCCTCCCATGGGGCTCGGTTCCACAGGTAGCATTTGTTCTGGATGGAGGGGTGATGACCTCTCCAAGGGGGTGGTGGGATGAGAATAGAAACATCCAAACTGTCATGGTCGGAGGTCAGGAGGTTCTCACGTGGTGTGATACTAATATCGTTTAGAGTGGACAGAACATAATCCAGGTTACTGTCCTTCCTGGTGTTGAACAAATTATGTTGTCTCAGGTTTAAACCACAGATGAAAGTTTCAATAAACCATGCATTGTTCGTACACTATGCTGTTCCATTCACAGGATCTTGCCAGTCAATAGAGAGGTTGAAGTCGCCAAAAAGCACAACGTCTCCCAGGACAACTGCCGCTAGTAAAGAATCTCGACATTCTTTGAGGAGGAACAAAGGACTGTTTTTATGTGGCCTATAGTAAGAGCCAAGGAGAAGATTCTTGGCACCGGTCACTGAAACTTCAACCCACAGTATTTCGCAGTTCCGTTTTAAGTCGTGGCATACTTTGCTTGGCCATTTTGAGTTAACACAGATCATAACGCCCCCACCACGAGTAGCACGATCATTTCGATATATGGTGAAATGGCTTGCGAATGGCAGCTCACTGTCACAAACATTTTTTGTCAACCACGTTTCAGTAAAAATTAGGCAGTCATATGCCATGAGTTCACATGCAAAAGTTGCACAGTTACCAAGCTTATTCTTAATGCTCATGTATTTTGGTAATACACAGAGAAATTTGCAACCGTTTTCACAGGCCCCGGATTCACATGTATGTCCCCGCAGATCAAGGTCATGCACAGGAGGTGAAAGTACCGGACCAGGGTCCCCTTACCTACTGAGCGTCCTTCCCTGCTGCTGGGCAAAGCCATGGCAGAGACACGCACACATGTCACAACGAGTGCCGAAAAAAAAATCTCCTCTGAGCACATCTCCACTGCAATAGTTCATCAGCATCCTTTGACACAGTGGAAAGAATGCTACACTGAAGCCACGAGTACACCATGATTAAACACAGGCCGAGAAAAACCACTGAAAAATCTCGAAACATGTAGTATGTTTTTGTTTTTCAGGATGGAGATGTCAGGGAAATCGTAGGTTTAAATAAAATGGTCTTATCCAGTCAAGCCCAAGACTACAGGCGGGGCGAACGGACAGGCTTGTGTTGGGGCAAACGGACATGCATAAAGTGCATATCATTTAAATACTATAAGGTATTATGTAATTCAGCAACTAATCTACATTTCACTCAAAATGGAAAAAGGCATGTGTGAATTGTATGTAATGCATGTTTTACCCTTCAGATGTATGCCTTTCTAAAATAATGTGTCCTTGTTACAGGATAGTGCGACATCGTGAACAATCCACAGACCGCTGTTACTGGACAGATGAGAATATGCAGAGGGCTGTTAATGCAGTACAAGATGGCATGCCTCTAGCTACAGCCAAAAGAACATTGTCTGTTCCGCGGATCACTTTACAGAGATGGGTGAGTAGCAACGTGCAAATTCCGAAATTTGGCCAGCACACTACGCTTTCAAATCCAGTGGAGGTACAACTGGTGGAGCACCTTCTGAAACTTGATTCTATAGGATATGGTCTGACCTATAAGGAACTCCGCAGTTTGGTATATCGGTATTCATTTACAAATGGTGTGCCACATTCCTTTAATGATCTACAAATGGCAGGGAAGGACTGGATACAAGGATTTCTAGCTCGTCACAAGTAACTCAGCTTGCGTGTTGCAGAGGCTCTGTCATATGCTCGCGCTAAAGGAATATCTAAGGCAAGTGTTAATATCTTTTACAATAATTTACCAAAGTTGCTAGACGAACACAATATGTGGGACAAACCTGCCAACATATACAACTGTGACGTGACAGGCATGTAACATATCAATGCGAGGCAAGAGAAGTCGTGAGCCAAACGAATTGTGAAAGGGGAGAAACAATCAGTGTTATGGCATGTGTATCTGCAACTGGCCACTATGTGCCTCCTTTTGTTATCATGAAGGGTTAAAGATATAATGAGAACTATGAAATTGGCATGCCTCCTGGGACGAAAATAGTTCTTTCGGATAGTGGCTACATGCAATGGGAATAGTTTGCTCATTTTATTAGTGTCAAACCCCCTGCTCCTGTAGTGCTCATTCTTGATGGACATGGATCGCATTGTTCAGATCCACCAACTCTGGAGAAGGCATTAGCCAATGACATGTACCTTCTGTGTTTACCTCAACACAGCACACACAAACTTCAGCCGCTCGGCGTTTCGTTCTTTGGGCCACTTAAAACATTTTACAATGACGGCTGTAGAGTTTACGTGCGAAGAAATCCGGGGAAAGGTATCAATAAAGTGGCCTTTGGTGGCATTTTTGCAGAGGCTTGGAATCGTGCGGCCACAGTGGGGAATGCAGTAAATGGGTTTCATGCATGTGGGATTCATCCATTTAATCCACAACGCCTGCCTGAGAAAACATTTATTCCTGGAACTGTCCATGAAGTGAATGGTCAAGATCAGCGATCACCAGAACCTTTAGCGACAGATGATGATGCCTCATCCCAAGGAAGATTTCAAGAACTCAACCCCTTGCCACCAACGTCTGGGACCTCGAGCAGGAAACGAAAAACGAGGGAATTGCACTAATTAACGGATCCTTCTTTCATCGCTCGCCTCAAAGAGAAAAACTGACTGCAGCTAATCAAACAACAAGACTGAGAAAGAATGTTAAACGCACCGCAAAAGATGTGTGCCGTGTATGCAACGTTGTGTACAAGCAGGGTCAACACTGGGTGCAGTGCTTAGTGTGTTCTGTCTGGTTCCACGTAAAGTGTGTTGCAAATGGAAATGACCCATACTTTGTGTGTTCTTCTTCTGAGAGACAAGACAGTCCATAAATAAGCTAGTGTTCATTTGCCCCTCTCACATGTCCGTTTGCCCCGCCATGGTGGGGCAAACGGACACTGCTACACACACTGATTCATTTAACAATTTGGAGGACAACGTTCATTATTTTGAATTATACATTGTACTCATGGCCGTATTTAGAGGGGGGGGTTTCTAGGGTTCAACCCCCCCCCCCGAAACATCTGACATGTTGGATTAATGGAAGTTCAGAAACCAAAATCTGTAACTATTTTCAAATTTTTTTTCGAAGCATCACACAAATACAAGGAGACAATGTTGAAACGATAGAGCTAGAATTTTCATACATTTGGAATTCTGAAAGTTGAGTGAAACAGGATTTATTCTCGGAATTGCAGCCCACCCATGACCCCTCCATTTTCATTTATGCTGTCCTCTTTCCAGTTTAGTTCCTGCGTTACAAGGAATATATACTGAAAATTCCCTTATGATTGTCCCAAAATTCCCTTTCCAACTTTTAAATTCCCTGTCCGATAAAGTTGAAAATCCCCCTTGATAGGAGTTCAAACCTAGGATCTCCAGTTTCGTAGCGCATTACGTTCGCGATTGAGGCTACAATCCATGCCCCAGGCTAAGTTTTTTTAAGAGAGTAACTGGTTCCACACTTTTCAAAATTCCAAAAATTAAGTTATAAGGTCAAACAACAAAAACTTTATGACTAAAATTTCTATCTAAATTTTAGAGCTTTTTTTTGAAGGTATCTTAAAATTTGATAACAAAGTATAATAATTGTGCATTTCAGTACACACTGTACGAAACGAAAAAAAAAATTGTGCTCGATATTCACACATCTGCTGAATTGAGTAAGCCCCCTTAAGAATATAATAATAATAATAATATTTTTTATTATTATTTTGGAATAAAATTGTTTTATTATTATGAAATTTTAATTATTATTGTATAATTATTGTTATTATTTCTATTATTCAAATTTCTGGCGACGCCCATGGGAACAATTATGAATGAACCCCCCCCGAAAATTTTTCTTGCCTACGGCCATGATTGTACTATTTGTTAGCTCAATGTTCACACTTTCTATATCGACCATAATTGTAATTTTTCAATAAACAGTTTGATAGTTATTTTGCAATATATCCTTAGAGTGTACGTTTGCCCCGTCCTTACCCTATAGTATAACAGCATTTATGTAAACAACAAGGAAATCAGTGATTCAATAATATAATGGATTGGAGTTTAGGGCTATAAAAAAGTGTAGACCTCTGAGTCTACCACTGAGGTGTACGGCAAGAAAATCTGATGAAAATTTTAAAACATCTAAATACAGTAAACACCTGATATAGCCTGGCCTGCTAAAGGCTACAAATGAAATTGAATTGAGTATAGGGAAGTATCATAATGATGTTCACAGCAGGGAGTAGGCTTATAAGTCCAGGTCAGCACTACAGCTGGACCAGTGAAAGTAATAAAAAATGTTAACATTTTCATAAAATAATATATTCAAAATATTTGCTTGTTTGAACTAGTTGCAGGCCAATATTTTTTTCATTTTTTTTTCATAGTATAAAAAATATTGATTTTCTTTGCCTACTTTTACAATGCTATTTTAGTGTGGTTTTTCATTTTAATGATTTGGTTTTATTTTTCCTTATTTTTATTTATCTTTATACTTTAGCATACATAGACATTTAAACACAAGCAACTTCTTGAGTTATTTAAATGTAGCCTACCTATTAGTAAGAAAACATACTTTTTATCCATAAGGTCATTTTTAACTTCCTTCATGTCACAGTGTTTGTTTTTAATGTTTGAACCATTTTGCAACTATAAAATGAAACATATTGTAGCTGGGTATAGAGCATATTAAAAATCATATATTTTTTGTTCAGTCTCATGTTTGAATTGAGAATTTGTGGTTTGCTATTGTTACATATTGTACAGTTTGTTATGTGAGAGTTCCAATAAATAAATTTCAAAATGAATTGTCCATTTGTTTTAATTCACAGTTTTTCTTCCAATCCTTCTGTTATTTACGTAATGATTTTCATGTAATTTTTAATTAAAAGAATATTTCCAAAATACAACTAGTTTTTAAGTCATAAACAATGGTGGTGTCTGTATGAGCAGTGATTCTCTTTTTTGTGTGTGGTGGATAATTTATTTGCCCTTATTGGGAATGATTTTGGTCATTTTCCTTAGGTTTATGCTTCAAGAACATGCATTTGTTCTACCCAACCTACCTAACAAATGAAGCACAATAATTTGATGTCGTTTTTCTGCCTCTTGGTTTAAGCTGGATGAGAATGAATGTCGGATTGATAA
Organism: Lepisma saccharinum; assembly: GCF_977018435.1. Classification (NCBI taxonomy): domain Eukaryota; kingdom Metazoa; phylum Arthropoda; class Insecta; order Zygentoma; family Lepismatidae; genus Lepisma; species Lepisma saccharinum. The sequence goes on along the minus strand of NC_139230.1, from coordinate 176,610,928 downwards.
AATGTATGAGGCATGTACATGTCCATGTCTCATACAGGGTTCAAACAAACTTGAGACCTCATAGCTCTTTTGGCAAATACCACTGACTAGTTAGCCAATTTGAAGCCAACCTATGAATTTTATGAATTAAATTTTCAGAATATTTATGCAGAATTTTTACTGTAATAGAATGTAGTTCATATAAAGAATTTGAGACACGACTTTTTTTTTCACAAATGCACATATTTCCAATTGATGGTGTAATGCTTCTTAATTCTGTGTTAAATTAAATAAACTACTATATATTCTCTGCACATGCTTCTTCTACATGTATTTCTATCTGAAGTAAGATATTTTTTTCAATTACTGCAAAGTTGTCCAGGAACCCTTTCTTTCCAGCTTGAACAAATATTATTACTACAGACTTACTAAAGATGAAATTGTTCCTTAGTGGCATACTCAGGGATCCATACTTTTTTCATGGTCCATTGTTTAGTCTCAATCTTTAAATAAACTTGTCATTTTTCAAGCAACTGGTCTCAAATATAGGTAACTTGAAAAGTGACAAATTTATTTTAATCTTGGAAAGTAGTTTCTATTTAATTTTGACTAAAACTACCTCAAGCTTGAGAAGCACTACTTATTCAATTTTGTCTAAATTTAAATAAAAAATGAATAAACTGAACTCAAGCTTGAGAAGCAATTCTTATTCAATTTTGACTTAATTTAAATAAAAAATGAATAAACTGACCTCAGCCTTGAGAAGCAGTAATTATTCAATTTTGACTAAATTTTAGTCAAAAAATGAATAAATTGATCTCAGCCTTGAGAAGCAGTAATTATTCAATTTTGACTAAATTTTAGTCAAAAAATGAATAAATTGATTACTCACTTTTGACTATATAACACACTGAAATTAAATGAGTAGTAGTAGTAAATGACATGTAGTCACATTTGATGAAAATAGGGTCGGTGCTATTTTGAGTAATGGATTTAGTCAAAAGTGACTAAATTTTGCTCGATTTTGACTAACTTGTTTTAAAAGTGTGAGTTATTACCTTTGTAAAACAAATTATACATTAGAAAGAGAGTTGTAAAGGAAGGGGGGATCAGGTTTGCCTGGGCACAAAGAACAAATGGACTGTCGACCAAGCAATACAGATAAAAATATAAAAGCGTTAACATTGTAGTGCCCTGTAAAATTACTGACACCCTATTAAATTAAAGTTATTGTCAGTTTGCAAAGATATAGATTTAGTAAAAATTGTGTTCCTCTTTTTATCTAGTCTGTTCCCTGACATAATGACATATTTAATTTTTTACAACTTTTCAGGGGAAGCAAAGGATGTATAAGGAATTAAACTTAAAAGAAATTAAATTTTCATTGTAGTCCCAAATTTATGTCTGACCATGCGTACCATTGGGGGCATGACGGCGCTTGCCACTGGCTGCTGGAAAACATGTAGAGAAAAATTTTGCTTGTATCATTGTGCTCTCTGTGTTGGAAAGTGAAATAAATTCTATTCAGTTTTTAAGTAATTGAAAATAAAGCATTACCTCAATTTAGAAGTGAAAATTCCTTGCCTTCCTGTTACAGCTAACATGCCATGTTTTTATTTGCACATGTTATTTTGTTTTCTTTTAAGGCAAAGAGGCACATGACTCCTAATTCCCTTGTCTCTTGTTCGGTATTTGAAAGATAAACTCTGAACAGTGCCAAATGTACTTTCCAAAGTTTTGTAATGGTATAAGACTTCAATATGAAATTCCTTGACTGATTTAGTTTAAATGGAATACCAGGTATCTATGAAATGTGATTCCCAACTTCCCACTATATTTTAGTCTTCATGGCCATGCTCTAAATATATAGAGAGTTTCATTACTTTATTTCAGTTTGTGAATCATTGTTTAAACAGAGATTTGAAAACACCAGCAGAATTTGGAACTCCCTTGCAACATAGCACTATTAAAATTATATATATATATATACACATATGTTCTAACTGAAGCTAGAAAAGAAGGGGCAGGGGGCATGTGCTGAGGTAAAGAGGATACCGAATGAGCAAGGCAAGATTGTAAAGAGTAAACATCATGGGATACTGTGACATGAAAGTATTGTCGCTATGTTTAATTAATAATGTGCATTATCAGTTTGAAAAGAAATAGTTCTAAAAACTTTCTTGCTCGCTCCACTCGCAGTGTGATAATTTATTTAACAGTCTTATTATATCTGTATTTATTACTACTACTTCAGACAGGGAAGTGCGCACAAACCCATGCAACGCTTGATTGATTGAATTGATTTATTTTACTTCGCTTCTTGTGTCACTTTTGGCAAATTTGCGAAGATGAGGATCAGTGATGATATGATGAAATTGATGAATGGACACTTACAAACGTCCATGCCCAGGCCAGGATTCGAACCTGGGACCCCTGGCATCATAGCACAAGGCGCCTACCACTCTGCCATGGGGTCGGTCCTTGCAATGCATTCTCACTGATATTTCAAGTAGGCACCCACAACATGATCTCCAAGTTCCACCTACGACAAGAACCATACAAATACAGTTAAAAAATATTGCGCAAGTGTTCCTATTTCTTTATAAGTAGCTTAAGAATTGCATGACATGATCCCTGGTATGCTCAAATTTTGTGTTTTTCAATGTCATCTCCTGTGTTTTGTCTAACGATTGACTAAATCAAGTACTGAACATTATTGGAAAGCAATACTTGAAACGTTAAACTGAAATATTATTATCACAAAAAATTATTTTCCATCTTTCCCTGCATTTGAAATATTTTTTTCTTCTGGAATGTTATGTGAAGGGAAGAGGGGGGGTAATCTCTGGAAACATCTATGAACAAATTGAATTAGGAAAAACATTTTAAAAATTATCCAAAATATGCTCTTAACTTCCCCAAACTTACTACACCCCCAAGTGAAAAATCCTGGATAAACCCCTGCCTTTTTAAAAATGCACAGAAATGACTGATTGAAATGAAATGTTAGTGTGAAATGTTATTTTAGCCTGGTGTCCATTTCACAGACAGATCATGGTTAGGGTTACCAGATTGCTGGAAGGGAAAAGTAGGACATAATGTCCCAAAATGTAGAACTTTAAGTCAAAATGTAGGACACATTCACAATAAATACTATACATTTCCAAAACATGTTAAAAAACACTTTTCAGCTTTTAAAAAAATATGATTTCTTAATGAATTCTTAAATGCAAAATTTCCAAACTTGTAATGAATACTACACAATACACTTCTCACTACTTGTTTTAACTGATACTTCTCCTAGGAACTAACTTTTATCAAACTTTCAGGTTCTCAATATACTTATATGAGAGACTGAACAGTCAACCTCTTTGAAAATATACTGAACCCCAGGACAAAACTTTTTACAGACTTTTTGAAAAAAAAAAAAATTATTTCTCTCATAACTCCGTTGTGCTGATGGTCATGAAAGTAGTCTCCCATTATTTCCTGGTTGCTGTAACTTGAAATGATTCCAGAAGTTTCATCTAGTGTAGTTTTTAGTTCTAGGCCCTCTACTTTATAATCAAAATTTTGAATAAGAATGGAAAATAACCTTGTAAGCCCATACACCCCTTCATTATTTTTTCATGCATGAAAGAATTGCAAGTTACTTAAATGGAAGATTCCTGACATTCCTTTTTCCTTAAGGGCTTGGCCCCCTTATTTGTGACAGGTGCAAATTGCCATGTTGTGATGACATGTCTGTACCATTTTCACAACTATTCAATTTAGGGAAGACTGGGTCACATTTGAACATTTTACTAATAGTATCGTCTTATTTCATTGTGAAAATTGTTTTATTATTTTTTAATAGAAAAATAAACAAAAAGTTTTCTAGTACACCCTCAAGCAGAAGAAACCACACACCCTTGAAAATTTGAAAGTTAAAATCTGCACAATGTGACAACAAAGCAGTATAGGTCAGTATATCAAACCTCACGTATGAAAAAGGAACATAACCAGTAGATCAAAGTCTTAGTGATGTTATAACTTATAACAGATACGTAATTTGTGTACTTACTTATTTTTAACTAATAAATTACAGATAATTAAGCAACTTTCCATTGACACATTTTACTACACATTGTTTGTTCCTGCTTCATTGTCTAATTTATAAGATGAAAATTAAAACACCATTAAGCCTTGTTTCCATGATATGAAAAACTCAATATGGTGACCAAGGCAGAAAATTTATTTTATTTTAAAACATAAACTAAATGTAACGTTTCAACCTTCTAACAAGGTCTTCTTCAGCCTCTGTACCCAGTACAAATTGTACAGGTACAGAGTCTGAAGAAGACCTTGCTAGAAGGTTGAAACGTTATGTTTAGTTTAGGTTTTAAAATAAAATAAAAAAATCGTTCCTTGGTCAGCATATTGAGTTTCTCAAGATGAAAATATTACAATAATTTTATGCAGACTGATAGATAAGCCCGTGCCAGAAAAGCAATGTTATTTTCTCAGCAAATTATCTCCAAAGTTACTTAAAGTTTTGTGTGAAAGGTCACACAATATGAACTTTATAACTAAAATTTATCCCTAGTTTTTAAAGCTTTCTCTTGAAGGAGATGTGTAAATTAATAACAAAATAGAATAACTATGTATTTCAGTGTACTAACTGTATGAACCATAATAAAAACAGTTATGCTAGATATTCACGGATCTGGTGGATAAAATTGAAAAGAAAAAACTAGTTTATTACCCTAAAATATTGTATTTATCAAATAAAATCTACACCAACACTACACCTCCACATTATCCTCTTCCTCATCACTTTCCTTTTCCCTCATAGGATCCTGCAGATGTTGTTCATCTCCCACTTCTTCATCTTGCACCACTTGGCCCTCTTTAGCTTCACTCTCTCCCACTTCTTCAACTTGCACCACTTGACCCTCTACAGCTTCACTCTCTCCCAATTCTTCATCTCGCACTGCTTGACCCTCTTCAGCTTCACTCTCTCCCACTTCTTGGGATGCTTGATCAGATAACTCTTCTTCTGATACAATAATTCTCATCTCTATTCCCAGAATGGCAGCCAATTGCAAGGCCTGTTCCAGGCGGGCTCGTTCAGTCAATGTCATGTTTACAGTTAGGCATTCACCTACTACCAAAAGAGCTCTCTCCTGGAAAACAAAAATATAAATGATTTTTAACAATCTTGTCTCCTTGCATAATTAGGTTTGATTATTTTTTTTACTTTGTTTTACTGCCACACTGCTAATTGAGAAGATGAGGATAAATTGTAATATGAAGGAATGGATGTTTGGACAATCATAAACATATATGGACAGCAGCCGACCTCCATGCCAGAGTGGCTAGCACAGCATGCTATGATGCCAGGGGTATGTCATTCAAATCCTGGCCTGGCATGGATATTCTCTGTAAGTGTCCCTTGATCAATATCATCATATCATCAGTCATACTCCTCTTCACAACTGGTAAAATACTTTTTATAATTCAAATAAATTTTTTGCTTGACAAGTAGAAGTGTCTGAATGGGATGTGTAATAGTTGACCGTATCAGTGAAAATAATGACAATTTACTTCAACGAACATCTATTTGATGTTCTATTTTGTTTCAAGAAGCAATGTTAATAACCATTAACATTATATTTGCTATGAGCTGTGTAGTAAATCAAATTGTACCATTTTCAATAGAGATTACTCCTGTATTATGCATCAAAAACCTACATCTTAATAAAGGAACTATGTATGATCATAAATTTTACCACATTGTATCTTTGCATCACAGCCTATACTCTATCCCTGGAATGTGTGGAGCAAGGCCACACATAACAGAATAGAAGAGGAGAAAGCGAGTTGGTGGAATAGAGCAATGCCTGATTCTGTAAATGGGTGATAGTTGTACTCACTTTCCTTCTCACAAATTCATTGGTCAGGTCCTCTTGAGGCATTACATGCAAAAACACTCTGGTTTTCATTTGCTCACTCACAAGATTTCTAAGACATTGAATTTCACATGCACATGCCTAAAGGACCAGGATAACCTAAAAACACCACGTTTTGCTTACATGACAAATACAGTCATGGAAAAAAATACTTCCCCATAGAGCCTTAATACCAGCAGTGTTATAGGGGAAGTATTTCTTTCCATGACTGTACATTCCATCAAAATTTAAAAAATTATGAACACGGTACAATTTATGATAATTTCCCATACATACCTGGTGGGCCATAGGTCAGTTGTCACTAGCAATCGTTAGACTTTGTTTTGCCTAGCGTAGTGGAAGTCAGTTGTGAACTTGACTAGTGCATATTACCCATAAGTCAGTAGACACTAACAGGTATTGGAGTCTCGTGTGAGGTTCTGTGTGACAATGATTGTTTGTTGTTATCTGAGAAACAATTGACAACTGACTTATAGCCCACCCAGTATATAATGTACATTAGATCAAGCTTTAATTAAACACAGAGATGTTCAAGAGTGCCTGATAAAAAAAATATGTATCACAGTTTTATATTCGGACCAGCATGTAGAGTTGGGGTTCGCCAGTTGTTATACTGCAAAGACTGAATATTTTTACAAAATGGCATGTAATACACCGACCTTCCTGTATGGTTTGTTCTTTCACCAATTTCAGCAATTAACCATTCACTGTTATTAAACGTAAGTTGTAGAAAAGCAATGTAAAGTAAGCACAATATAAAAACAAAAAATTACCAGGCAGTCTGTAGTTTGGATCAGTATTTAATTATTCTTTATGCTACTAGACAAATACCTTGGAGTGCTGTCATGTCGTATCTGGCATGGTCAATACTTTAAGGATTGGAGGAGCCCAATTTTTTTAAAAGTGTAGTTTATAAGTTCATTCTATTGCTTTGCTTTGGCTGAGTAACTGCAACTCAAGTTACATTTTCAAGCAACAAGTAATGGAATAAGGTTACTTCCTGCATGCTTCAGAAGTAAGGAAGAAATTTATGATTTGATAATAGGAATAGAAATGAAATGCCCATCTTCAAACAAAAATTTGCTACCATTAATTATTTAGGGTAACATAATTTTTTTCAAGTATATAAGGGCTTAAATTCAATATTCTATCACCCTACTTTCATATTTATGCATATGAATTGTCTTGTAATGTAATGAAAAATAATGAATATCTTAGATGATCATCAGTAACAAGAAGATATCACTTACAGTTCATACATGGAGCACATTCTATAAGTTAAGAGTTTAAATAAAGTAACTTGGCACTGAACATGTGGCAGCAAGTAACAGTTGCAGCGCAACCAATTGCATACCAGCATGATCATGAGACTGGGGAGGTGTGATTTCCACATAACAATGTTGCTGTCGACTGTGAGAAAGTGGATAAAATTACTGCTTACATCAAATTATTGTTTAGTGTAAATCCATTGCTGTGCACACAACCCTCACAATCATGCTGGTATGAAATTGCTCACACTGCAACTGTAAATTTCTGCAGCACCATCTTGGCTAAGGTTAATGACGTAAGCTGAGCGTGTAACACTGAAATGCAAAATGAAGTTCCCAGTTTAATATAGCTACCATGCACCATTTCTCTCTCCATTGTACAGTAACAACTACATTTACTTGAAACGTGTAGCCATATTTCTGACTCACCCTGTATACATGAGAAATTATGAGGTATGTAAGTTTATTGTGTTACAATATCAATTATGGACCCCTTGATGGCATACTGGTAATGCAGTTGTCTTGTAAACAAGGATTTCTCAGTTAAATTCTGGTTTGGGTAAGTTGTACAGTGAATAATATTTTAAACTGTAGGTCCAATTAGCATATCTGAGCATTTATGTTCACATCAAAGTTATATGACACATAGAAATAAAATATTACTTTGTAGAATTTGCATAAAATCTCCTTTGAAAGTCTGCATTATCTAAGTATGAAATGTAGAATGTACAGCATTACGTGTGCTTTGAATCATGGCAGTGTTATGTTCATTGAGGATTGAATCATTATACTTGTATGTCATTACTTCACCGTTGTGAATTACAATATAATAATAACACGTAGTATAAGACTATAATTTCATGGATGAAGGAAAATTTCACTTTCATGTTCGGAATTTCTTTTACTTCACTTAACGACGTGTTCCTCCATGGCTCGATAAATGTATATTTCCACACTCGAAAAATCGCTGAAAACTGCTTCTTATACTTGCCCTTTGAAAATAATGTAAAATTGTCAAAAAATCAAAGGTGGACCAATATATCATGGATCCTGTTTGATGGCTGGCAGAGAAGTGTTGTAAATTTTGGCATGGACCAAGATCCTTTTGTTTTATAGCGATTTCATCATGCAATTTTTACATGGTTCGATTTCGATTTACATGAGTTTTAGCGATTACTTACTGCATGTTTCTTTGATACCGGTTTTTCACTTCCATGCACTTCTATGTAGCTTATATAATTCTGCACTTGCCAACAGCCACTCGTCTTGGTTACAAACGAATGCTTTCGTGGTTAGGTTAGGCAGGTCAGGTTTAGTTCTCTTACCTTTAAAGTAATATCCATAAATTATTTATACATTGATTCCCACTAGTCTACGATACGTACCATCGCTTCTATAATAGAGAATGCCTTGTCCATGGGGAGCGCGCATACTTGTGAAAGGTAATTGTTCTCTCTCTCTTTCAACATAAAAATAACTTCTTTCGAAATCCAAATAGTGCTGATTATTTTAAGGAAGGTTTAAGTTTCGTGTGGCAATGATTGGCAAAATTCTATGATAATTATTCTTTCTGCAAGGATAATTTGAAAAAATCATGAAACAATCGGAACCGTTACGTCAGACATGAACAGGCATAGATAAAAATTTGATGTAGATGCAAGGTTTTACATAACATGCTTAAAGTAAACTAAGATGAGCATATTATATATATTATATGTGTGTATATATGTGCGTGTGTGGGTGGGTGGGTGTATAGAGAAACATGCAGTTGGTGCAGAAGCACAACCCAACCTATTTGTTACATTGCACGATGTGTACAATTCACATGACAGAAATACATTTCATTGGTATTTAGAAATAGAAACTGCCTCTGATGCGAAGTGGTCAAGTACAGCGTTACAAAGCCAGAGGTTATGTATTCGCAACCCTTGGCTAAGCATGGGTTGATAACTGTGTTCCATCATCCATTCCGTTAGTTTCTCACTTATCTTCATCGTTTCGACTAACCCACGTGGAAGAAGGTTAGAGTAGTCGAAGCAGTAAGAAAGTGTTAGGAAAATAATTATAACGGAAGTTCGAACACCACTTCAAATTATTTTTTAAAGTCACTTTATGCACATAAGCTAATCGGAATTTGAGACAGAGTTGCACAACGGATTTACGTTCATCAGCAATAAAATTTATCTTATTACTATTTTATATTAATGTGCTTCAAAATAAACTTACCTCACTCATTGTTTTCCCCTAATTACTGTGACAACTTGAGTCTGAGCTATATACAGAGGAGCTATATACAGTCAATTATGGGTCTGCCTTATTGCACAACACTTGAGCAATCTTGCGTTCTGACGTCAGACAAGAAATGCCTACGTTGTTAGGTTAGGTCTGTTAGGTTTAGTTCTATTAGCATAAATACACTAAAAACTAAAAATGTATTATGCCAAGAGTACACAACCTAGCTAGCCTAACCTAACCACTTAGGCATTGGGTCTGAAGATAAACGCATTCTCCTGTGACGTCAGAACGCAACGTTGCTCAAGTGTTGTGCGATAAGGGAGACCTGTCAAAATTATGGCTGATAGAATGTTGCTTGTGTCAGTTATATTTTGTTAAAACAAAAGAAAACAGCCGAGCGTGCATTTTTTAACTTTACTCACACAAGTATATGAAATTAAGAACAGATCAGCACGAACATAATGAATATAATAAATTCTACAATTAAAAGTGTAAATAAATATATTGGAAATTCACATATCTGTACGAAATTTATTTCTTTGTAAAGTGACGTATTCGGATTATTTGCACGGGATACGAACTAAGGGTGGGTTGTTTCCAGCATTTGATAATGGGAATATCGCAGAGGTGTGAACTAAATTGTATCTTTAAGGGAGGGAGAGCAAGGTTGGCATGAAAAAAAATATTTTGTATGTGTAAATATATAGCTATGTCCCTCCACGTGAATTTTGGGAGGGCAGAAAGTGCCATGCCCCCACGAAGTCGGCGCCTATGGAATTTCGGATATAATGGGTTTGGATAATGTATGTCAGGTAGATCGATCCTAGTTTCGGGTACCAATCCAGATTTTAGGATAATTCAGATTGAGATTCGAGGCAAATTGCCCATAACTATTTTCATTACTTCTTTATTCTTCATTATGTCTTATTTTAAGGAGTGGAATTATGTTGGTTCTGTTTATTGACATTTTATTTCAATTCATTATTATTACATTGTGTAATGCAGACCGAATGAAAATGGCGATGGACAATTCCGCCTACCGTTTCTTTTGCTGTTCAACACTTGAGCAACCTCTCGTTCTGACGTCAGACGAGGAATGCCTACGTTGTTATGTTAAGTCTGTTAGGTTTTGGTTCTATTGGTATGAATGCACCGACTGTTTTTATTTATGCTAAGAGAACTAAATCTTGCTAGCCTAACCTAATAACTAGAGCCCAGATGTTCAGGCATTTATTTTCGTTAAAATAGGCAGGCAAAAAGGCATTTATAACGTGGAAAATAGGGACTAAAAATGAAAAAAAGGCAAAATAAACCGAAAAAAAGGCACATCGCTTACTTTTATCTATTATTTCTGGCAAAATGTTAAAATCTACATTGGGAAGAGCATTTCAATTTTCACCAAATTCACGCACGTAATCATGTAACTTACCACTTGATGGCACACTAAATTTCCGCATGATGACAACTACACGATCCTTTCTCTCCAAAGTGCAGAACTAAACTAAAGATAGAGAACTTTATTTTGGAATCGATGCAAAGGCGTCATTAGTGCTGTTTATTGTTTATTGTCAATAACCTCCTGACACGGACGCTGGACGTGATGACGTAATTGTGCAGGTGTTCTGTAATAGGTTTTCAGCAGTCAATCATGCACAAGGAAATGTTAACCGAAAGGCAATATCCTAATTCACCATGCAATACTTTTTTCTCATACTTTTCTCCTTCAGCAATGTTGAAACATGTTGAGTTCAATATTACTTAAATAAGACGAAAATTATTCACATAATAAATGGAAGAAAAATAAATGCCAACAACGTTTTTTGGGAGAAAAATAATTTATATACACACTTTTTTTTAAAAAAAAAAATGGTCCAATTTCATTGAAAAAGGCAAAAAAAGGCATTATAATTAAAAATAGGCAGTGGGGTCCCAAATAGGCAAAATGAAAAGGCTTCTAAAACATTCGAAACAACATTAAAAACGCATATCCGGAAAAATTTTATCAATATATACAGTAGATAAAAAGAGATCATTGGGTGGATGATGACTGATCAGAATATTACGCGTAGGCGGAGAATGTATTAATGCTGGGCAAGGGAAGAGGCATGAACGCCCGGAAGGAGGGCAAGGGGTGCCAGGCCCCCCCCCCTGGTAAATGAATGCCAAACAAAAAGCATACATTTCGCACATGTAACATCATTTCAGTAATTTATGTTAATTATTATGAAGACGTTGCAGGAACACGATAACTTCAAATTGAAGGAGAGTTTTTACAAGGAGGAAACATCCCTGAAAAATACAATACTTGCGCGCCTCTCCTTGGAAAAGATCCGTTAAACGTACACGGAAAGAGATTTGATAATTGTGTTTGTTTTTTGATGATTCCGATCAACTAATAATGTTTCTAAGAATCAAGAGGCCGGCGTTTGCCAGCGAACTACTACAAACTGTACAGAGCAGCCTCGACTTGTCTTTCCTCGGCGAGTGTTCTATTATATAACGGCATCAAACTATGGTCTGGGAGGGAGTGAAAACAGTAAATTCCAATGTTCTGTCCCGGGAATCCCCGGAGCGAGAGAACGAAAGCAAGTCTCTGCGCAAGTGGCGACTCGACCACTGAACGAGTGAGAGAGGGAGTGAGTGAGACTACCAGCAATTTCCAGCAGCACTGCTTTGCTCCGCCAACTCGCTTTCTCCCCTTCTCTTCCGTTACGCGTGCGGTTTCCTCCACAGATTTCAGAGACAAGGTAGCTATATCTAGATTTCTGAAACAAATGTTACATGTAGGAAGGGGTATGGCAATGCGTGGGGTGATCAGGGAGTTAGAAAAAATTAGAGAGGAGTGAGTACTTGGTAAAACTGAGGACTACGGAGGGGAGACATTTAAAGAAACTTTGTGTACAATCGCAAATAATTGGAGGAAATGAGAGCATGGGTAGCGGAAGGAAAAAATGAATTATACAGGGTGTAACAAACACATGAGGCATGAAGGCTGGTAACTGAAGTAGCTTTCCCCTCTCCATGCAATCCCGTTCCTCTCACGTGCTCATTGGCAGATCCGTTTCGCGTTACTACTCCAGAGATAACTGAGACAGAGTGTAGTGCTCTGCTTCACTTTGGAGTTGAATCTGGGGATAATTTAATTTCAATCGTTCAATCCATCTTTCGCTTCAAAACTTAAAGGAATGCGGCAGGCAAAATTAGGGTGGTAGTGTGATGTTTCCTGCTTGTTGTTTGTGCCAAAAATTTGCGTGGTGTATTCTAAAAAAATGACCTGGTTTACCGCAACAATTCTTATTTACTGTATATATTTATTGTACACCCCATTTAGATTAATATTTTTAAAAAAATCACTTACCGGATATTTAGGCTAACCGCAAACTCATGGACCCATCTGGGTTGCAACAACACATATCGATTTCCAATCACACAAACAAACAAACAGGCACCTACTTTCGGACGAACAATACGTACTACGAATTGATGGAGAATTGTTAATAATAAAAACAAGAGTATGAGCAAGTACTCGATATTTTTACAACACGAAAATACAGAACACTATATTTTCGTCCTGGCAGTGCAAGCAAATGCGTTGAATGTGTCCAAGAGAAGCGAAAAGCATGTAAAGAGTTTAAAAGGCAAGCCTCCGCCCATGAAGGCAAGGCAGCTGTCAGACCGTAGCGACACGCGTGTAGCCATTAGAGTCTGCCCAGGAGTCTGTGGAGCAACGTCGCGCATAACGGTAGAGAAGGGAAGAAAGTGAGTGGGCGGAAAAAAGCAGTGCAAACTGTTAGTATCTGCAGTCACGTTGTTCCTCCAAGCAATCCCTTTCCCTCTCACGCGATCATCGCTCGAGCCCTCTCGCGTTACTACCTGTGCAGAGGACTTGTTTTCGTTCGGTTTCTGCACAGACACCTGCGACAGATGATGCGTATGCGCTACCACCAGACCGAGGCGACACGATGCACGCCATTGAGAAAACGGGCCGACCTGACCGACAAGTGCAGCTTGTGAGCCATTTCGGTACGAAATGTTGCATTTGTTTCTGTTTCTGAAGATTCCTTTCCAAGTGATCGCTTTTCGCATCGTTGTGAAATCTCACAAGAAAGCGACATAGCCTATGTCATTTGAAAAGTCACTAACCAATAGGAATGTTTCACACCGCAGTGGAGTGACGCGATGCATATTAGTGACGCCCAAAAAAATTCGGACCTGGGTCCTAGAATCGGGCACCCGAGTTTAGTATTATGAATTTATGATTGATTGATTTGGTATATTTTACTTCGCTTTTCTTTCACTTTTGGCTAATCGTGAAGATGAAGACGAGTGATGATGATATGAAACTGAAGGGACCTCACAAAGAGCGCTCACATCCAGGCCGGTATTCGAACTCGGGAGTCCTACTGTGCTATGCTAAAAACACCGCCACGGAGGTCTGCTTATGACTGTATGAATTTCACATTAAGATCAATCATGTCCAACGCTCTTGGCACAATTGTAATGAAGGATGAGCATTGGAGGAAATCCCCTTGCCTTGACGTCGATTTCCAGCAGCGGGTAGGAAAAACAAAGTGGAGGGGGTTGCAGGTGAGGTCAAGTTCCAGGAATAAAAAAGGTAAAGTGTTCCCCTGTGCATAGCACCACGCCATGAAGGCGTATAGGGGGTGTGGGGGTAACGCTCCACACTTTCTTGATCCGGTCGTGAGTGGGGGTGATGTGATCATCATCACGCCCCTGACCGCCTTTACCCCCCAGGGTTTCCCCCAGGTACCCATGTTATTCGACGCTGGGTAGGCGCCGGGGCCGCTTCCACCGTTAGAAAAGTTCCCGGATTTGAACCGGCCGGGGATCGAACCCGGGACCTTGAGCATGGTAGTCAGACGCGTTACCGACTGAGTTCCAGGAATGATCACCGAAATATCCGGTTTCACACAGTGCTTTGGCATTCCAAACTTGGGAAATTTTCAGATAGATCTCCTTACAAGGATTAGCAACATACGTATATGTACCAGCACATGCCTCTCCACGGTTCGCCCTAATTGTAAGCAAAATAAAATCTTAAAATTTTTAACTTTGCCCGTTACTTTTAGCTTACCCCATGTTCGCTCGCGCTTTGGTGATAGATACAAAGTCGAAACAATTTAATTGTTGTCTTACGTCTACATTATGCACAAAAAGGCTAATCGGGACTGGACCAACAGTTTATTTATTCTTATTGGTGTTTTAAGTCCACTTTATGCACAGTAAGGCTAATCGGGACTGGACCTACAGTTTAAAGTGGGATCCGAACCACTCTGCCAAGTGCCTCCGCTAGTGTTGCCCACGAGACGAGACTTTGGCCTGTCTCGTCTCGTGGAAATGCTATCTCGTCTCGAAAATATTCGTTTGTCTCATGACACATGGTCAATCTCGTCTCGTCTCGAATTTTGAAAAGCCTGTCCCGTCTCGTCCCGTGGACAACACTAGCCTCCGCCTAGTATCAAAACCGGGACCCCTTAATTACAAGGCGACGACGCTACCACTGCGCCATCGGGGAGGCCTGGACCTACAGTTTAAAGTGGGATCCTAACCATTATGCGCCTCCACCGGGTATCGAACCCGGGACGCCTATTATCAGGGTGCCCCGGGTTCGATACCCGGTGGAGGCACATAGTAGTTCGGATTCCATTTTAAACTGTAGGTCCAGTCCCGATTACCAATTGTGTCGGAAACTTCAGAGTATTAAAAGTTGCATAAACTGATTATAAGGCAAGCAGAGAGAGAATAAAAAATATGATTGCACGCACAAGTTGCGGGTACCGGAAGAGGATAGACATTTGATCGATTATTGAATTGGATTATTTTACTTACATTTTCTGCCACTTTCGCCTAATAGCGAAGATGACGATAAGTGATGATATGATGAAGTTCATGAAGGCACACACAAAAAACACCAATCCCCAGGCAGGAATCGAACAACCCGGAGTCCTTGGCGTCGTTACACGCTGTGCTAATCACTCTGCCACGGACGTCGGCAGGAAGAGATTTGAATAAATATATATATTCAGCTTTGCCCTTACTTTCATCCAAGGAAACAAATAATTTTATTGTTCTATACGTATATTCTGGAAACAGTCATATTTAATATTGTACTTCGATAGTGAAGTAAAATATGCACAGGAATAGAAATGAAACTAAGACGAGGAATTTCCGTAATAGAACAAATAGGTACTAAAATTCGTAACTATGTAAGGGTCCCGGGCTCGAATCCCGCTCGGGCTTGGTTGTTTGAGAATGTCCATTCATTAATTTAATCATTTCATCACTCATCCCCATCTTCGCAAATTAGCCAAGAGGCACAAAACGCGAAGTAAAATAAACTAAAGCAATCAATCAATCAATAGGAACTATGCAGATCTAAACCTTGAATAAGGGGGCACGTTTGTATTTAGGAGGATGTAAGTATAAATTTAGAGCCAAAATGAACGTAAACTGCCTTAGTGAAAAATTTTAGACTGGTGTTGGGGTATGGATGAATCCAATAACCAAGGTACGTACTAGGATATGGAACGGAAAATCGGATACCCGAACCTTGGAACCGCGTCTCCGGGACCTGCATATTTCAGAATCCAGATCTGATCATCCCTGATGCATTTGCAACTCTCATGCTGTGGGCCACCAGTAGCTTGCTATACTGGAATGCACGCACATGCAATGAGACATGCTATGAGCAGAGCAAATTCCTTCTACTTTGCTTATTTTACGACGCTCTTCTCCTTTTGGGTTAATCGTGACGATGAGGATCAAAGATTAACTAACGAAATTAATGCTTGGACATAGAGATTGATTGGTTTATTTTACTTTGCTTTTCTGTCACTTGTGATCATTCCATAGACGTGCGCACGGGGGGGGGGGGTGCAGTCCTCAATTTATTTTTTAATGTAGAAACTACCATTGAATTTCAAAATAATATCCGTGTTAAAAAACGTAATGAATTTCGTTTCATTTAAGATCTTCCTCTTCTCTCTCTACAAAACAAAGTGACAGTGTTTCTTATAATAATCAGTAGTCACTGGTAAAGATGCTTTTCACATTATAAATCGTACAGAGCGTCTCCATAAATCGGCCCTGCACTTATCCCCTCTCGAGCACAGCCCCAATTGCTAATGCAAACTTCCTCAATCCACTCGTTTATTTACATTTGTACACATGGACGTCCGGAAAGCGGGCGAGGGGGTCCACGCCCTCCCCCATGGAAAATGGATATCCCCCTAAAAAAATGTATATTTCACACATAATTTCATTTCAGTCATCGTAATTTATGTTAATTATTATAAGGACGTTGAAGGAACGTGATCATTTCAGGCTGAAGCACTGGTTTTTCAGGGGGCATCACTATTATGGGGAAAGTATGCCTCTTTGACCCCCTCCGGAAAAAAAAAACCTGCGGACGTCCATGTTTATACATTGCAATAGCAATCGGAACCGCACCGACAAGAAAAAGAAATGCAAACCGATAGGAGCTCAGTGCAAATTATAAAGTAATAATAATAGTAATTTAGTCGAGTCAGTTGGACCAAGATTTGTTTTACAGATTTACCTTACAGTGGACCTAAAGTGATAACGAATACTCAGTCTGTAATGTTAAAGTATCATCTTCATATACGTAAGAGTTTCTGTGAAAAAGAACAAAGTTACGACAATTCGGCCGAAGGCCAAAAGAGGATTGATCACTGTGGGTTCAGACGCCAGTGATTGGAAATGCAGAATGCAGTCCACGATGTACTACGTGGAAGTGGGGTTGACATTTGCAGTTGCGCTGACGCTCTATCACGGAGACTGACTATACTAGCGACCTCGGAAAATATGCGAACTACGGGCTTCCCTCTTCTCTCATTTCCAAATTAACGACTGTAAATAGTTTCTAGTGTACAGTACCTTTGAATCCTGAGTTCCCTTTACTAGGCATCCTAGGTTTACAAGCACAAAACACGAACACTCGTTGCACTTAAAGATCAACTTTCTGAACTGAAGATGCGTGTGTTCTTCGGCGTCTCACCAGTGTTGCCACAATATGAGGGCACAATTTCCCTTTCCAAGGGGCAAACTTTCCCTTCTTGGACCATTTTTTCCCCTCACCAAAGCAAAAACAAATCATACAATAATAATAATTAGTAGTGGTAGTAGCAGTCCCGGTAATTTTTATTAGTGGTGGTGGTGGAAGCAGCAGTAGTAGTATTTCCCTTGGTCCATGTACGTGTGGGTAAAAAAATGTTAAATTTTTCACAGTCACTTTAATCGCTTTCTGACCAGATGTCCCAGGTTTGGATCCTGGTCAGGAATCCATTTAATCGTTAATCATCATCGTTACTATTATCCGAGGGTGCAGAAAAGCGATGTACTTAACAGAAATATAAATAGATGTAGGCTATATTCAAGGGAGCAGAAAAAAGAACAGAAAAAATAAAAATGTGAATATGAAACTAGAACTTAACATAAATTGTAATAATGTAGTCAGATGTCTTAAAATTTCCCTGAAATTGTGGTATTTTTAATCAAAAATTTCCTTTTCCCTTTTGGCTAAAATTTCGGTCCGAATTTCAATGCAAAGGGGAAATTTCCCTTCATGTGGCAACACTGCGTCTCACCAGTCTTCAACAGTGTTGCCACAACGAGGGAGCACAATTTCCCTTTCCCAGGTTCAATAATTTCCCTTTCCACGAAAATGTTCCCTCCATCTAAAAAAAAATAATTGCGAGCACAAAACTATAGTGTAGAGAAATCATATTACCGTTATTAAACAATATTATCTTAAAAAAATTATGTATATTCAGGCCGACGAAGGTTCCAAGCAAATACGGCGGGTTTATTTACTATGTAATTGGACGATGTCACTTTGTTTTCCAGCAAATTACTTGTTTAAGACTCGCGCATTTTATTCGTTAGCCTACTTGTGTTACACCAATGTTGTCGCACATTAAATTGGTTACACACTGGAAATGAATAAATTATGCGTAGTTGTTTTGAATCTGCTGTACGAAATCATGTTTACGTGTGAATTAGTCTGAACCACAGAAAAGGAAAATAAATGCCACGCAAGCTGGAATTCTTCTAATAGTGATTTTCGGTGGTTGAGGACAAATACTATATTACGCCCCTGTTTAGTACCCATTAGTACAATAAAATAGTGAATCAGGTCTTTCTTTCTCTGACTGAACTTTCATCTAGACTTTTGCCCGCCAGAGGGTCTGCGTACGCTTATGCACAAAACATAATCATGTTGTTGTTATATTATTATAATTCCCATCATTTCACAACAAAAATATTAGGATTGTTTGAATGAGAGAAGACAAGCAGGGAATAATAGATAATGAACATTAATAATATATATATATAATCATAATATCATAAAAATATCATTAATAATGATATAAAATTGTATATTTTGCAAAAAAAAAATATACGAGTATGAATATGTCCATAAAAGAGTTGACTTTAAGTTCATATTGGCTGTTATGGTAGTACAATAATAGGAACATATTTATTGGTCCTGAGCTAGATTTTAATTATTGCTTGTTTTGGTCGATTGGTTGATTGAATTAGGTTATCTTACGTTGCTTTCTACCACTTTTGATGAATCACAAAGATGAGGAAGAGCGGTGATATGAAATTGATGAAGCGACACTCACATAGAACACCCATGCCCGGCCGGATTCGAACCCGCGACCCCTAGCGTCGTAGCGTGCTGTGCTAACGACTCCGCCATAGAGATCGACTGTTTGTTTTGGGCGGAATGTATTACGCAATAAAGGAAATTTAAAATGTCATTGAGAGTCAGTAAGCTTTACACTAATATTCGAGAAAGATCTTCAAATTTTCCTGCCTCTTGATATTTTGCATGTTAGCACATCATCCACATCTTCGCGATTAGCCAAAGTGGCGGAAAAGTGAAGTAAAATAAACCAAATCAATCAATATTTTGCATGTTATTTCTCTTTCTTTTTCATTAAAATTTTTACCTAAGTTATGCACCTGTGGGAATTTCCCCAATATGGCAACACCGGTCAGCATCTGGTCGGTTAAAAAAAATGCGCCGTCGCCAAAATTTAAAGAGAGCGAACTTTGGCTGGGGGATGCAATCATCTATTCACTCGTATTTCCAATCTTGCATTATTTATGTGCGCTGTTCTTCAACACTGGTCGACACCTTGATTCACTGCCATGAAGTGGAAAGCCCTAATAAGCGAAGGCAATTATTATTGAATTGTTTGACAACGTAAGTGATAAAGTTATGCACATGGCAACACGTGGACACTGGCATAAAAAAACATACAAGCGAAGGGAAAGCGAGAGTTCGTGACGTGAGTTTGAGAGCTTCCTTCTTATCTTTGTTTGAGCTGGAAACAGAGAGCGTATCCAATCCACTCTCCTCCCCGCCCCCTTCTTTGGCCCTTTTCTGACCCCCTGCGTTCCTTTTGCCTGTCCCTTTGCTCATAAAGTCTCCCTCCTGTCAACGCAGATTTCACATTCAAGACAAAACAAGACCATTTTCCAGGAGTGGAAGGCACCAGGAAAGCTGAAGCGAAGCGACACCCTTCGTTTGGTAATTTCTTATCTTGAACTGCAGTGTTCGCAACTACACGTATTTCTTACTATCCTCAGCACGATTCCGTATTAAAAATTAAAGCAAGCCTTCCAGATGGCGGGCCCGGAATTAGGAAAAATTTGGGGTGGGGGGAGGCATGCGGCATGTAAAGGTAAAGAAAAAAGGTAAAGTGTTCCCCTGTGCATAGCACCACGCCATGAAGGCGTATAGGGGGTGTGGGGGTAACGCCCCACACTTTCTTGATCCGGTCGTGAGTGGGGGTGATGTGATCAGCATCACGCCCCTGACCGCCTTTACCCCCCCAGGGTTTCCCCCAGGTACCCATGTTATTCGACGCTGGGTAGGCGCCGGGGCCGCTTCCACCGTTAGAAAAGTTCCCGGATTTGAACCGGCCGGGGATCGAACCCGGGACCTTGAGCATGGTAGTCAGACGCGTTACCGACTGAGCGGCATGCGGCATGTAACCAAAAATTTTCAGAAGTCTGAAAAAATCGAGGTTTATGTACCTTAGTCTGAAGTACATTATTAAAATTAATCAACAATACAGCCGGCCTCCGTGGAGGAGTGTTAGTGCCAGGGTCCCCGGGTTCGAATCTTGGCCCGGGCTTGGGTGTTTGTGAGTG
Organism: Lepisma saccharinum; assembly: GCF_977018435.1. Lineage (NCBI taxonomy): Eukaryota > Metazoa > Arthropoda > Insecta > Zygentoma > Lepismatidae > Lepisma > Lepisma saccharinum. The sequence goes on along the minus strand of NC_139230.1, from coordinate 176,590,287 downwards.
TCCCTTCATCAATTTCATCATGATGGACATCTTCCAAAAGGGAAATTGAAACTTACTTTCAAAACAAAATTTGATGTTATTTAGCAGTTCAATCACTTTATACGTACGTACATACATACTTGGTTTGTTCAGGTGAAAGAATTAATGCTAAGGACCAGTTTTTACTAGTTACTATCATAATTTCTATACCTTATCATTTATATGTAATGCGTGGCTCATATGTGTTTTCCTTGGTTGTTATGTTTTCTCTGTTACTACTCTTGTCATATACTGTGCCAGATTTAACCTCATTTGTCAGGTTGCTACTTTCTATTCCTTTTTCAGATTAATTTTTATATTATAACTAGACCTCGGATTTTAGGTTTTTAACCTATTTTTTCCTTTGCAGGTAAATAAGAAATAACAAGATATTTCGGCGTTTCATAAAAAAACGAAACAACTGACAAAGTTTTATAGTGCCTAAAATAACCTATTTTGCTTGTTAGAACCTATTTTAGGTTCATGTGCCTAAATTAAACCTTTTTTTAGGTTCTTATATATTTTTTTAGGTTTTATAGAATTTTTATATCTCACAGAGGTATTTACTAGGTTTGGTGGCGAAATAATTCAATGACTGGCGTGTTTGAAACATGTTTTCGGTCGATTTCCCTCCCTCCAAGTGTATGATGTTTATCAAAGCTTTAAACAAAATAAAAATGTCTGACGTCACTGTTACCTGCAGACATTGGCGACGAAAAGGGACAGTTCCCCCCTACGTTTTACCCCTACACTATAGACTCTTAATGCTAAGCCTTGCCTACTAAGATAAAGTAAACTGTCCTTGCCCCCCCCTCCTCCCCATTCTCAGTTTTGGTACCCAATCGCCTCTACTGCCTGCACAGTCCCAAGTGCAAACTTCTGATGTGTGTGGCCTTGCTCACTTTCGCGTCAGTTTGGTCCTTTTTGGCATTCACGCCTTGCGAAGTAACATTTAAGCATTCAAATTAGCACTACTGACTATGTTTCTGTTGAAAGATAATTTTCAGCACATGAAATAATCCTCACAGACAAAAGGTGGAGTTTGAGTGTGGATAACGCAAAAAGATTTATGGTGGTCACTAGGACCATGATAAAATTCAAGTATAATTCCTGATTTTCAAGGTAAACTTTCCAAAAATTCAAGGATACAAGCAGATGATTTCTCTATTCCAACCTTAAGTATTACCGACTCTCACCCTCCCTTCTATACACAAAAATATTGAAATATAAAGGGTTTGTATGATTCCAATGTAACAAAAAATTTACTTAATCAACTTCAAGATATATTATTTTGTAATAATCTTCCGTTTGTCAGATAGATTGTTCTGTAAAAGACACTAACAAAGTAAACGGATTGAGAAAATTTTGTTTTATTTTCTGTGTAGCTTTTTTTTTCATCCTCAAAAAAAATGAATGAAATAAAAGCTAAACTGAGAGAATCTTGCCTCAGGGCATTTATAAACATGTATAAACTTAATGGGATATGGATTAATAAAAGTCGCAATTTCTCACATCTGCGGAGAAAAAAATGGAATAGAGAAAACATCCGCTTGTACCTTATTTCATGTCTTGCCAAAATTCATGAATAATTTCCAGAGCCAATAATTCACGCATAATTTCCGGTGCCAATAATTCACGTGTAATTCGCGGAATTCAAGGTATTCCAAGTCAGTAGCCACCCTGATATTGTGCAGCAAATTATACCTACTTAATTCATTTTTCATATCAACTAGTAACTTTTTCTAACAGCTTTTTAAGTCCACTTTATGCACAGTAAGGCTAATCGGGACTGGACCTACAGTTTAAAGTGGAATCCGAAGCACTTGTGCCTCCACCGGGTATCGAACCCGGGACCCCTTGATTACAAGGCGAAGACGCTACCACTGCGCCATCGGGGAGGCCCTTTTTAACGATTGTATCTAATCAGCATTTTTCAGGAATTTTGTACCAAATTAAGTCTTTTTGCAACCTATTTCAGGATTTTTCGAGCCTAATTAAAGGTTTTTAGAACCTAATTTAAGGTTTTCAAATTAGTGTTTCTTTTCATTTCAGTAGTGGCTACATTCACTCTACATATTTAATTACAAAACTGGGTGTGTTCATTAGCTATTAAAGTGTCAATTTTTAATCATATCCAATAATGTTCTGTATCACAATTTTCTTTCCTTTTCATTGAATTTCGACACTGTAGTGATTTATAAAATTATATTTTCACTTCATGATTTCATTTTATAATTAAATGAATATTGCATATGAACTATTTTTATGAAGTACGTCTAGTCTTTAGAGCGTCTGTCTGCCACGCGGGAGACCTGGGTTCAATTCCAGAGGTGGGTGATCTAAGGTAGACATGTCAAACTCAATTCGTGAGTAGGGCCGCATTACGATAATGTCAAAACTCTCCGGGTCGCACACCTAGAACCTCAACCTCTTGAAGTCCAGAACTAAGTGGTTCGACCCTAACGGGGGGGATTCCAGTGATTACTCTTGCAGCATCGATATATTATAAAAATTATATGGAGAGTTCGCCCGAAGTGCCAAAATTAGCAACCAGAAGGGAATACAAGAAACATTGGGGAAATTTCCCCTTCACATACCAGCCTCCTTAGAACGGAATGATTACACGATTACGTATGTTTAATTTTAATGAAGAACATTTAAGTATAATCCTTTTATATTTAATTGAAATAAAATAAAACTGAGATTTTTTTTGCAGGCAAGTATACAATTTTACATGTTTGTTTCAAATAGAGGAAAAGGTCAAATATGGGCCCCCTTTTATTTTGTTATTTTCGGAGGAAAAAAATTAATATATCAATCACCTGCCTTTAAAATGCATATCTATGAAATATATACTTAAATGTAATAGCATGCTAAAGTATAGAAGGTCTCCATTTTTCTTTAAAAAAAAAAGAAATTTAAAAAAAATGGTAAAATGATGTATTTCAAAATTGTGGTCTAAATATGGGCTACTAGTGGCAGTATCACAAAAAGCAATTAATTTTTTTAAAAAAACAGTCATTTATCGCTAAAACATTATTAAATTCATATTTATGAATAATCTGTTGTTTTGAAAATCACGCGGAATGGGAAAAATCGAAATTAAGAAAAACATTATAAAAGCCCACATTTGTTTCATGTACCGCTAATATCATTCATAACCTATACAAAGCAAATGATAATTCAGAAAACGCTGAGTTAAAACATACCTGCAAAAAGTTTTCGGAGGTCACAATTCTATAACAGCGTCCAAGCCGAAACTAACCACCACTTTTTCTTGCAAATTGGCGCCGCAACCTTTGTCCTTGATAGATAACCAGCTCCAATAGCCTCTGCCAGGCTGCAGCACCCGGGACCGCTGATAACTCCAAAACCCATATTTAAACCTTCGCCCATATTTAGACCTTCTCCTCTATGCATTGGTTATAATTCTTTCAAGAACGCACACAACAAATGTTTGTCAGTCATTCCTGAATGTTGGGCTGTTTTATTAATCTTCATAATGAGGAACAGCTGTTCACAAAGGAACGTGCTGCCAAACATCGCTAAAATTCCATCAGAAAAATGGCTTATTTCATACTGCTCTTCGAGATATGAGAAAACTCGAGGAACACCAACCTTGTGATATTTCTCTTTCAATGCTGAATCGCATTGTACTTCAATGAGATCCATTTGAAGGTCGAAATTTGCACAGGCAGCACCAAAAGAAAAGCGAGCAGTGAACAAGTAAAATTGCCCTTTGCACTCTTTGAAGTCTTGAAACCTGTTTTCAAAATCATCAAGTAGTATTTTTACTATGGACGAGTTTTGACTTAAATCAGGTTTACAGAGTGACAGATGGTATTCCTGACAAGTTGGAAAATGGCTGAAATTATGACTCTACTAACTTAGATAAAGAAAGACTGTACCTTTGCAAAATAGCCTCCACTTTCTTGAAAGAATATTCTCTTGTGTCACGGAGAGGAATCATGTCAAACAGTTCTTCTGTCACGTTGAGATGAGACTCCCATCTACGAATGAATACAACCAGTGGCGGCGATTAGGGGACAGTTGCTCCCCACTTTTTGCTACTTTTGCCCCCACACTATGCTAAACCTTATGTACCAAGAGAAAGTAAACTGCCCTTGACCCCCACCCCCTCCAGTTTTGGAACCGAATCGGCAGCATTGAATACAGCTAAGTTACCCCACAGACGTCGCATTGCGGGTCATTCAAAGCCATACGATACCAATATAATCCTTGCCTTCTAAAAAGTTCAGAGGAAATTAATAACCATCGATTATGCAACAAATGCTAATATTTTCAATACTTAATATTAGTACTTGGTAAGTCTATCGGCGGGTCCGAACCCCTGGACCCCTCTAAATATACGTCCTTCCTGTCCTTCAAAGCCGTATAATCCCAATATAATCCTTGTCTTCCAATAAGTTCAGAGGAAATTATACAACAAATGCTAAACGAGTATATTTACATTATTTAATTTTCGTACTTAATAAGTCTTTCAGGTGGGGTTGGGGGGGGGGTCCGGACCCCCTAAATAAGTCCTTCCTGTCCTTAAAGCCGTATGATCCCAATATAATTCTTGTCTTCCAATAAGTTCAGGGGAAATTATACAACAAATGCTAAACGAGTATATTTTCCATTATTTAATTTTAGTACTTGATAAGTCTTTCGGGGGGTCCGGACCCACTGGACCCCCTAAATACGTCCTTGGGACCCGCGTATTTCAAAATCCGGATCTGGCCATCCCTATCACGAACACGGATTTTTCATTTGATTTGCTTTATTTTACTTCGCCTTTTGTGCCACTTTTGGCTAATTTGCGAAGATGGGGATGAGTGATGATATGATGAAATTGGTGAATGGACACTCACAAACATCAATACCCAGGCCAGGATTCGAACTCGGGACCCCTGGCGCCGTAGCGCGATGTGCTAACCACTCCGCCACGGGAGCCGGCTCGAACACAGACACAAATCGTATAGGGCTAACCTTCCCAGAAGGCACACAAAAGTCAACTTCGCTTCCACGTTGTACACCTAGGTAACTACGGTGATTGCAGGGTAACGAGGTTCTGGCGCCTGGACCAATGGCCAGACGATGATGAGTGATGATATGATGAAATTGATGAAGGAATACTCACAAAGAACATCCATGCCCAGGCTTCGATTCGAACCCGGAACCCTAGACGCCGTAGCACGCTGTGCTAACAACTCCGCAATAAATGAATTCAATCAATCAAATCGTCTGTTTTTAAGCAACAAGTATGTACTTGATGTGACTTCACTCGCATTTTTTAAGATTTGCTCGCATTTTATAAGACCTATTTCTTTGGAAATTAAAAAGGATATTAAGCGTCTGTACTTGTTTTTACATCTGTTATTGCGAATATACTACAGTGGCGTATATACAGAGAGGGAAGGGGTGGAGGCGGTTACATGAAAGAGGTCGCCGAAAAATCAAGAGGAGAAGTTCGAAAAGAGGAAACTTCCCGGCACCTCTGTTTGAAAGCCATAAAAAACTATATTCATTTAATGATGAATTTACAACGCTAAACAGATCCATAATAATAATAATAAACACAGTAATAATCAAGTGATAATGACTGAGTTACTAAATAAATAAACACTCCTAGATCATAGATCCGTCTTGAACGTCTCGTCTTGCATATCAAGGGGTCCCGGGTTCGATACCCGGTGGAAGCACTTAGTGGATCTGGTCCTTTTCAGTCCAGTCCTGATTGACCTATCTGTGCATAAAGTGTCCATAAAGTGGACTTCAATCAAAGGCTACCGGAGTGTGGTGCTCATGACAGTACCTTCACTGGCAGAGATCGACAATTTTTGGGCTTCCTACCTCCACTCCTCACGTGCAGGGACGGCGCTACAGGGGGGTTAGGGGGGGCTGAAGCCACCCCAAAACCTGTCTCAGCCCCCCTGTAGCCACTTAGATTTTTGTAGTTCTGTGTAGGCATTTCGACCGAAAACTTAAAATGTAGAAGTTTACATTTTCCATTATAAAACTTCCATTGGAGCAAGTACAATGCTCATGTATATTTTCTGGTTCGGTTAGATAGCAAGGCAACTTTATTACGATATGTTCTAAAGTCAAGATGGAGAGGGGGCAATGGCAGATATATCTGGATAACAGTGGCCACTGATCATTTGACACTACAGAGCATTCCCTGACGTTCGCTACGAGACTCGGCGGCAAACGGTCCGGCGTCAGAGCTTGTCTTTCCCGGTGAACGGGTCCGCGACAGTCGCACGCTACAGTCTGATTTTCTCGCTCTCCCTGCCTTCGCTCTCTTTCCCCTTCTGTTGACGTTGCAGACTGACGCCAGTATAATCCTCCCTCGGAAGTTGTGTTGTGTCGTGTCCGTGTGTTGAAGATTGTGGCTTAATATGGCACCACAAAACTTTACATTACAACAAAGGATTTATCTGGTCAAGTGACGCTTCGGAAAGAGGAATTGTGGAGAAGTGCGACGACCATTTGCAACGAAATTTCCTGGTGTTCCCGTTCCACATAGGACCACTATATTAAACCTCGTAAAAAGGTTTAGAGTAACAGGGTCAGTTCTGAATAAAAGTGGAAAGAAAAACCCACGTGTACTTACTGAGGAAATTACTCGATGAAATAGGACAAAGGTTAGAACAGTCTCCTCGGAAATCTATCCGCCGCCTCTCACAAGAAACGGGTGTTTCAAAAACCCTCTAGGTCCTCCGATTTGTCAGCCTGCGATTTTTATTTATGGGAAATCTAAAAAATAAAGTATACAAAGACAATACGCACACCATCCGTGAGTTAAAAGAGAGTATTGTACGAGAAATCGGGAGAATTACAGTAGACGAACTTGCACGTGTAAATGCCAATTTCCTTCGGAGATGCCAGGAATGTGTTTCAGCAGAGGGACATCATTTTCAACACCTTCTGTAGTCAAGGTTAGTATACAATATGAAAACTGTAATTTTAATAGCCGATTCTACCGACTCTCGCGGACCCCGTTCGCCGGGAAAGACAAGCGCTGACGCCGGGCCGCTTGCCGCCGAGTCTCGTAGCTAATGTCAGGGAATGCTCTGTAGTAATTGGCCAATCATGCAGGGACGTAGCCAAAGGGAGGGCTCGGGGGCTGGAGCCCCCTCTCAAAATCCTACAAATACCTAATTTAAATAGTGTACAGTGGTAATTAATTTGACTTCCTTAGCAGGATTGAACATTCTGTACAATAAGTTGAAATACACTGAGAAATTCATCTTCAGGGCTTCTACCTCCCCACTTTTTCGCCTTTAGATGGCAGCTTTCGATAAGGGATGAGGCCCTCCCAAAATAAAATTCTAGCTACGTGCCTGCAATCATATGAGTCGCCCAACTTGTTACGAAATGTTCTGCCTGCCTGGTAGGTGGACGTATTCAGTGGCTGTGAGATTGTTATTTGATCGTTGCCATGTACAACTAAATGTGTGCAATTAATTATTAACGTTCATAAATCGTATCACCATATTTCGGAATTGATCTAACAGGTGTGACATGACAAATGATTTTTTATAAAGACGACGACAATAAAAATCTTAAGAAGCGTTATGCTTATTTTCGTTTGTTAGTTTCTCATTCGAGTACCGACAATTGCATGAGTGTTAGCAATGCTTTCGCATTGGTTTCATTGTTATATCTATCCTTATCGCTGCAAATATTCGAGAGAAAGAAATACGATGTTAAAAAATCAAAGAGTGTACGAACTACGAATTCTTAAATGCTAAGAATTGCAAAGATTAAAATTGGGCTCCCAGACCAAATAGTCTATCGATTAAACTGCTGCTTTGATATCAAGGGGACCCGGGTTCGATTCCCGGGGGAGGTAACATTTCATTAAGTGGTTCAAATTCCACTAGAAACTGTAGCTCTCGTCCAGATTAGCCTCTGTGCATATAGTGGACCTTCTTAATACAAATCCAATCAAGTAATCATTGCAATACGGTGCGAAAATGAGCAAAATTGTGCTTTGTTATTGCTTGCAGTCCTAGTCCTATATGTTAATTAATTAAAATTTGTGATGTTAGAAAATAATTTCTGCAGTACCGTCATGGTCAAATTTGATTCCGTGCAGGAGAATCCAATCTTTGAAGTGCATCTAAAACTATTTATTCAAATCTAGTCAGTAATGATGCACAATATAGTCTAAAATATAATTATAATCCTCATAAGTTATTTCACTACTCAAAATGCCCAGTGCAAGAGTTGCAACTATAGTCATTGCTTTTATATCAATATATTTGTCTCCTAGTGGAGATTAATTTGTAGTGAGAAATTTGTTCCTTGAGAGTGGCACCTCCTAAGTGGACGGTATTTCTCGCATCCTTCCCATTTCAGCTCTAAGTTCTGAATTTCAGTCGTAAGATCTTTCATCATGGCAGAGAATATGGTATGATTAACACACTTGCTATCCAAGTGTGGTATTGTTTATTTGATGTCTACTTTATTAAGTTCATTCCGCTTTTGTGAAGCACGAAAAGCTACAATATTTCCCCGCTCACTACTGTTGTGATTTGGACGTTTCGAGTTATATGGTACAGTATGAGGCAGAAAGGAACTCAAAATAAAGATCTTTAAGCAGCTGCTTGCAATAGTTGAAACATTCAAAATTGCCTTTTATGAACTTCATAAATTTGTGTTATTGAAATGGGCATACCCCCATCAACGGCTGCTTGCGGAAAATCAAGTGTTACCTTCGTAATCGAATTGCTAACGAGAGGTCGAGTGCTCTATTTATTCTGTCCTTTGAGAAAGAGCTTACAAAATATTTGGATTTAAACAAGGTTATACTTGCTCATAAGAACATAGTTTCTTGCTGTGGTTCATTTTCTCATTTCAGCAAAAAAAAAAAAAAAAAAAATCTTACACTCTTTCTATTCAGCGAGTTGATAATGGGTGAAGTTTTTAGGGTGTATTTTGAATTGTTCATATGAATAACAAGTCTGTGATATTATTAAACTCAATAATGGCTTAGGAAAATAAAACAATACAATTATTGCATTTTATTTGACATAAAAAGATTCGTGCGCAAAAGTACTTTTGTATATGATGAAACAAAATGCAACATCTCAGTGATTCATCTTTCGATATGACTGTAAAATATGTCACTGGTAACATTACACAAAGTAGTAAGTACATACATTTTAGCCGGTATTAGTTAGCCCCCCGAAAATTTGACTTCGAAATCTGTAGCCCCCCTTAATTCAGGCTGCCTTCTTCATGAGCCAGTGCAATGCTTTTGCTCTGACATAGAACGCAAGGTTTCCTGCTTCTACTCTTTGCGTGGCCAGAAATTACGCTGCGAGTACTTGTCACTACTGATTCCGCGTAAATAAGGCAGGGGCAGGTTTATAGTGCAGTGTTTTGTTTACAGAACTGAAGCGAAGGTCCTGGAGGCACAGTGCGGAAGCAGTGTTCATAACCCACTATTGCAAAAATTTCCCCTTCTCAAGAAAATTACCCCCTTTTACGTCTTCAACGTCCCATTGCCTTCCTCGTTAGACTGACGTTGCCACCTCGTAATCCAGGCGCCCTGCCCTGTGTTCGATTCTTGACGGAGGCAACTATCGACCACATACCTACTACCTGAGCACCAGTGAAGTGAAAATTCGATAAATTTCGTCGGTTATGAGATAATGTTACATATCAGAAGGTCATCAAGATTTTTCAAAATGCACGGACGTCGTTAGTGGGGCAAGCATACATTAATAATATATTAAAAAAATTGTTGTACATAGGCTATGTAACATATTGGCGTTAAATATTTAAATATAAATATAAATTTTCTTACCAAAGTGTTGAATTGTTGTCGACATAGTTGCACCCAAGAATATTAATTTGATTTAATTTTTGTTATTTAGCGCCGTTTTTCTGTCACTTTCGGCTAATCACAACGATGAGGATGAGTGATAATATGATGAAATTGATGAAGGGACACTCACAAAGAACACCCGATGTTCTGTCCTGGATTCGAACCCGGGACCCCTGGCGTCGGAGCGTGCTTTGTTGTAACAACCACTCCACCACAGAGGTCGGCGGTTATCACGAGGAAAATGGTGCAAAATAATTATCCTGTTGTTTTTTTTTCAGGCAAATGAAGTTCAAAGGCGGGGGAGGGGAGAGTTCCGTCCCCCGTAATCACACTTCGGTACTAACATATTTGTGGATAAGTAAATATTTTATTCTCTTTATGTCCTGTTGAAGAAGAAAATGTTTCCAAACCGTGTTGTAAATTTGAGAAAATTTCTCATTTACCCCCTTGCATTTAACATTGTTTCAAAGTGTTTCTGCGCAGAGGGAATGCTATTTCCTAGGGCGTTTCAAGTATCTGAGCGCTCAGCGAGCAACGTGATCGCTCAGCTACTTGACGGCCAAATAAGTGTTGCTGGGCGAACTTGGATCTTGCTCGCCACAGAATATTTTTTTGTTGTTTTGTTTTTCGATCTCGTAGGGCAAAGAGTAGGAACATTAAGGAACACATCGCAGCTACAACTAAAAGTGCAATACGCCTCTTAGGCCTCCTCTACAGATTCACCGAAATTGATACTCCAACTTCTGCTAGCCTATTTTTCAAGTAATTCATTTCTCCGATTCTTGAATACTGCTCTCCAGTCTGGGCCATGGCTTTCAATACAAATTTTTCTAGCATGGATTCAGTCCTCAGCTTCTTTACCGCCATTGTTCGTCATAGAATTCCTTCTCTGCGGCATCTTCAGAAACCTGACATCCTGACTACTTTGAACATTCATTTACTGCAGAGCCGACGCGATATGGCCGATATGAAATTTTTCTATAAAATCATCAATGGAAAATTAAGATCTGAATTTCTACTTACATAATTCAATTCCAGAGTTCTCTCTCGATCGACCCGAAACACTTATTTGTTCCACAACTCTCACGCTAGACTTTCCCTTATACAGCGCTCTCTGTTATACAGCCCCACTTCTATAATAAACTACCCACAAACATGGACATTTTTGCCCCTGAAAGTATTTTCCGATCTTATCTAAGAATGAATATGTAAATCTTTTGTTTGTTTCCTTGTTTATGTCTTATCATGTATCATTTTTTGTTTTTACCTGAAACCATCTTGACTTGTTCTTGTTGATTTATTAGAGTTTTCGGTGTAAAATGGCCTTATAATTAAACTTGGAATAAATAAATAAATAAAAGAGGAAAATTGTGTGAAGATGGCGGCCAAGGAAGAAGTATTTGTGATTAACGGCTTGCGATATAGAAGTTCAAATAACAGAAGGATAATTTTCCGTTTTTTTGTAATTGTATTTCTGTTGGTTTTTTTTTCAAATACACATCGTAGTTTTGGAAAGTTGTGCAAGTCTGTGAAAAATAAAATTTCGACAGTGTGGCTGCGTCGAGTGGACAAGATTTCAGTTAACTTGAAAAGTTGTTAATTATACCTGTACAAATGATCGATGTGGTCCACCTTCATTCTTTCTATCGAAAAGAGAGAGAGGGTGGGCTAAAGGGAGGGGGTGACGAAAGAAAGAGAGAGGGAACAGGGAAATAAAAAAGAGAAGGAAAAGGGAAATAAAAAGAGAAGGAAAAGGGAAATAAAAAAGGAGGAAAGGAAGAAAGAAGGAAAGAGAAAACCGAAAGAGAGAGAGAGAGAAGGGGAGAAAGAAGGAAAGCATTAAATGAAGGGAGCAACAAAGAAGGAATCGCTCTCTCTCTCTCTCTCTCTCTCTCTCTCTCTCTCTCTGTGTGTGAGAGAGAGAGATAGAGAGAGAGAGAGAGAGAGAGAGAGAAGGAAACAGAGAGGGGTGTGTGTGACAGCTCTCTCTCTGTTTCTCTCCCTGTGTGTGCGTGTGTGTGTGTGTGTGTGTGTGAGTGAGAGAGAGAGAGAGAGTTCTATTTTTCTTTGCTCCCTCCCTCTCTCTCTCTTTGTCCTTCTCAGAGAGAGAGAGAGAGAGATTGATTTGCTTTATTTTACTTCGCTTTTTGTGCCACTTTTGGCTAATTGCGAAGATGAGGATGAGTGATGGTGTGATGAAATTGATGAATGGACATTCACAAACATCTATGCTCAGGCCGGGATTCGAACCCGGGACGCGTATTTACAAACCCTATAGTGCTGCAGAACCTTCAGCGATATGTGGCTTCTGATTGGCTCTCATTCCGGAAGTTAATCCAGTGTTCCTCAAGATAACGCTAGATGGCAGGGTTGAAATTGAAAATGTTGATTTAAGAGATCCATCCCAACAAGATAAGAAAGCCCTTCAAACTTAGGTTAATTTTGAGCACATTTTTTTTAAAAATTAAAGTTTTGAAAGACAGAAAATCAGAACTCTTCTAGAAGTTAATGGTTTTCTTATTTAAAGTCACATCAGTACAAACATAGTAAGTACTTATACATATATACATGGATTTATTTAGTATATTTCAAGATTCCAAGATATGAAGTTTCTCCTTTAATGCAGTAATCACTTCGTATAAGCTACAAACGCTTTCAGAGATATCAACATTATTATTCGCTATGGCTTCATATTGATTTTAGTTACCTCAAAACGATTCAAAAACATTTTTAACATTTTTTTGCATACAAATATATATTTCTTAACATAATTTCGACAATTTGATTACAAATTTTATTTCTAAACAATCACGAGTCTGATCTTATCCTGTAAACAGACCAACAAGGAACGACGGACGAGGAACATCAACTCTTCCGGTGCGCACAGCCAATAAGACAGCGCTGTGTACGTCTGGTTCTCCAGCACTCGAGGGTTTGTAAATACGCACCGGGGACCAGGCACGTATCCAGAGGGGGGGCTTAGGGGGCTCGAGCCCCCCCCGAAAGGTTTAGGTTTACACTAGATAAAATGAGGTTTTTGGTTTCTTGTGGTGTGAAATAAAATAATGTGACAATAATTTAAGGAAATAAATAATTATCGAGGCAAGACGGAGAATGTTCCGTAACCCTGTTATTCATAAAAGCACGTATCCAAGATGGGGCACAGGGGGCTCGACCCTTTCCCGAGGAAATGTTTCAGTTTACGTTAGATAAAATTAGGTTTTTGGCTTCTTAAATAATGTGAAAATAATGTAAATAGAGAGATAATTATCGAGGCAAGACGGATCATGTTTTATATCCCTGTTATTATTAATAGCACGTAGCCAAGGTGGGGATGAGGTGGCTCGAGCCCCCCCTCCAGGAAATTTTTAAATTTACACTAGATAAAATTAGATTTTTGGCGTCTTGAATAATGTGAAGATAATAAATTTATAAATCTGAGAGAAATAATTATCGAGACAAGACGGAGAGTGTTCTATAACCCTATTGTTGTCAATAGCACGTACCCAAGGTGGGAATCAGTAGGCTTGAGCCCCCATTCAGGATTTTTTTTTATTTACACTAGATAAAATTAGGATTTTGGCTTCTTGAATAATGTCATGATAATTTGGGAGAAATAATTATCGAGACAAGATGGAAAATGTTCTATAACCCTGTTATTTTTAATAGCACGTATCCAAGCTGGGGTTGAGGTGGCTCGAGCCCCCCCCCCAGGATTTTTTTTTATTTTACACTAGATATAATTAGGTTTTTGGCTTTTTGAATAATGTGACGATGATTTAAGGAGATAGACAAGTATCGAGGCAAGACGGAGAATGTTCTATAACCCTGTTGTTGATAATATTGCACGTAAACTTTTCTTGCGCTTTCGGTGTTGTCTCAGCGCACTTGAGGACTATGTAGATACTTGTCAGCATTTGGAAGCTGCACAACAAAGGTAGCGCCACACTTAGGGCGATTCGTTGTAATTTCTAATCTCTGGAAGGCGGGAGGGGGTACGTTCTTGAATGAGAGAAGGAGTCAACTACTGGCAATATTAACGAATCGTTTCATCTGCGGAACGTTCTACAATATAATGAGGATATAAATACGCGGATTCAATTTTTCGATTGATCTGTACAAAGAATCGTTTAATGAGATTTCAGAGGTAAGTGTGACAATTCATACAGTCGATTGGTGATCAGATCAGTCAGCGTCCTCTGATTGCTTTATAAGATATAGTGATTCGAAAATGAAGACATTGACGACAGCAGAACTTCCGGGTCTCAATGTGGTGCTAGTTCGGTTCGAGGGCCGAAGAGATCAATGCCTCCCCCCTTCTCTCTCTCTCTCTTCTCTCAAGTGAATATTTCAGCAGTACCGGATATTAAAACAGAAATAAACTGCATAGATCAACTGAAAATCAAAGTTTTGAGTCATGCTTTAGTTTTGCCAGAACTAAATTTCGTATATGCAGTGTGAGAATTTCATGATATAAAAAAATACTTTTGTTTAAGCCTACTGGGTTCGAAACACATTCAAACACTTAACTATCATAAGGAGACAGCCGAAAATTTTATGAATGTCGAGAAGAGAAAGCAGGAAGATGTTGCATATGTAGACATTTTAGGCGGAAATTGCAGGCTCTACCAGGATCCAAATCAGGGCTCTACCAACTGAGCCACCTATTCATCCTTGACTTCAACCGATTTTTTGTTAAAATGTCTACATAGTACATGTCCTGTGTATATCAAATCATAAGGTGTTGCCTGTATAGTGAACAAGCACAGAAAATATAGGAGAGAGAAGAAAACTGAGGAGCATTATCACCGGTTGAGGATAATTTTTTCTGTAGTCAACAAGAGCTACTACTTCGAGGTGACAATGACAGTGGCCTAATAAGGGAGATTTCACACCGTGTCGCCTGAAGATTAGGTTTGTGCGGCCTTTTGTGTCGCTACGGTGTGAAACGTTGCTGTTGATTGGCCCATTCCAATCGACATGTATCGCGTGTCCCTTCGGTCTGAAACCTTCCTAAGTCTTGAAAATCCAAGTCACAAGGATGGAAAATAAGGGCCTTGTTAAGGTTAGGTGTGAAGGCAGGCAGACGACAGCACCCTAAAGGATCATATTCAAACCTGCAGGAAGAACGCATCTCCAATACGATGATAAAAACTTCTGGTGAGTGCATTTTAAAAAAAAAATGTCCGAGATAAAGAGAGGCGTGCCCAGGATTTTCGGAAGGGAGAGGGGTTACGCATACTATTTTTGGTGGTCAGTCCTGATTTTGCCATTTTTCCCTGTCTTTGACGTTCCATTCTTTTTTTTTTTTTTAAAAAAAAGGAATACTGGGTCAAATGGGGTTATTACTTCACCAACCCTCCCTTGGGCACGTCACTGGAGATAAATGAGTAAGCATTTGATCATACTGGGAGACGAAACATTAGATGTGTTGGGAACGGAAGGGTTTTTCACTGTGCATTAATTGTTTCGTGATCCACCTGTATTCGAGAAGACTTCCTTTGTTTCGTGCCGATATATAACAAGACAGCGGAAGCTGTGACAGGCATTTTTGAACACTTGTGAGTGCTAAGGCCTGAATCTGAACAATTTGGTGGGTTTCGGCTTTTATAAGAGCTAAAAAAATGGGAGGACAAGACACGTTAGTGGTGTTCAGGCTCGAATCAGAGATACATATTCGAGAGCTGTCCGCAACCCACAATTTGAATCTCGCGTTGTTGAGTGGATTGTCCATCCCGTGCATGTGTAACAGCTTCGTAAAAACACTCAAAGATACCATAGATGTTTTTATGCCTGATGAGAAGAAATGGACAAACACACATACTGAGATGGTTCCGGCACACATTATTAATGCATGGAAACAGAGGAGTCGAGTGGTAAAAAATGTTCCGATTTCACGTTCTGATTAAAATGATAGCCTTACAGTGGCAACGATTTAAGGGATAGTTGCTCCCCATGTTTTATTTTTCTGCCTCAACATTATGGCCTCTTAATGTTAAGCCTTGGCTACCAAGAGAAAGTAAACTTTCCTTGCAACGCCCTCCGCACCCCACCCCCCCAGTTTTGGAACCCAATTGCCACCACTGGTCTTAAACATACAATTGTGAGGTTCTTACTATACCCCTTAAAAAATGGTGTTGAGCCCCCCCCGAAAGGAATTCCTGGATACGTGCCTGCCGGGGACCCCTGGCATCGTAGCGCGATGTGCTAACAACTACCCCACCCCCACTCTATTTCTATCATCTCTCTCTCTCTCTCTCTCTTTTCCTTTTTCCTTTTCTACTTTCATTCCCTCGTTCCTTTATTATTTCCTTCTTTCATTCCTCCTACATTTCATTTTCCCATATTTCTTTCTTTTGTTCCTTCCTTCTGTGTTTCCTTCCTATCTCTCTCTTGTCCACTTCAATCATTTCCATAATGGACAGCTTTTCAAAATCGCTGAAATCTTGTCTACTCCAGACAACCACATTTATCACAGATTACTCAAAGGCACTGATATCTTTATCAATGAGCACACACAGGCATCGTCAAGTAACCGCAGACAGCTCAACGAGGTGGAGGGGGGAGGCAGGATGAAGGAGGAGAGCTCCCTCCCCTTTGCTCGTCAGCTGGTGACCCACGGCTCGTACGCAGGCGCAAGCAGCAGACTACGCCGACTTTCACAACGCATACTTTCGTACGTATTCGTTTCGCTCAGCCTGGATGAAGGACTTGCGCAAAGCGCCTGACGAACCGGTCTGGTGAAGCTGCGGGGTGAGGGGCGTGTATTTACGGTATTGTAATCACCAACATCCTGGTATTTTGATGAGAAACATCGCGAGTGAGGTGAAGAGGCGAGCGTAGGGAGCAACGTTGCCAACACAGTAGAAAGGAAAGTGGCAGTTTCAGTCCATAATTATGATAGTACTACGACATATGTGCATTATATATATATATATATATATATATATATATATATATAAATATACGTATTATATTCAGAAGCCACGTTCTCTTCTTGTGGCAAATCATCGACTGCTTTCTTATAACGAGTTATTTTTATTTAAAGTTCACTTTATAGGCTAATCAGGGCGGCGGTGTGCATCGATTCTAAGCACTATTGTCATCCGTACCCATATGTTTCTAAGAGTAGAGATGCCGTACTATCTCATACCATAGTGTGGCCACACTGTATCAACAATATTTCGAAAACTTTTTATTTATTTATTTTAAAGTTTCCATTCTTCGTGAAATGGCTCCATTCACACCTTCATTCCAACTTAAACCGAAAATATATTTCCCACAAATCCAAAGGGAAGAACAAAATAGCAAATTTTTTTTTAAAAAAAAAAATTACATAAATTCTACCCTACGGAAAGTATGTAAGCAATGATGTGTGTGTGTTTACAAATATATACTTATATTACATGCAGAGATGAACATCGTTTTCAAGCAGGTTCAGTAAATATGAAACATTTTTTGAAAAGGATTTTCGATCAGTAATAAGAATATTACATACGTATGTAAAGACTAGATGGCAACGATGCTATCTAAGCAGCTGGTAACGCGAGAGTCAACGATTGGTAGTTCAGAAGACTCGCAATAACTACGGAACTCAAGCACACTTCATAATAAGTGTGCTCCTTTTATCATGTGTAATCACGAAACGCTTCAGCGAAACCAACCGGGCGATTTAATCCAGACAAAGTTAGTAGCACTAATACTACACTAGATCTATAAGCCAGCCAGTTATTATTATTGTTGTTGTAGCTCCAGACTCAAGGTCGCCGAAGACGCTTCGTAATCGACCCTAGAATTCCTCCTCCTAGCAACGCTAGCGACATCTAATGGAATATAGTAGAATTAGTTCGTTCTGCTGCCGCTAGATGGCAGACTGCAGCAGCAGACCAGAAACGCACTGGCACTGGCGTGCGGTTTTATATGTAAACAATCTTCTCGTCTACGTCAGACGTTCACACATGTCTTCCCCCCAAAATAGGGCGCCTCAAAGAGCTTGCGCAAGGGCAAAATAAGGATGGGGCTCCCAGAGAGACGGCCATCTCCAAAACCAGAGGTCCTTGGTTCGAGCCCTGGGTAGAGTGTGGGTGTTGTGTTTTCCCACCAACCATTTTCTCAGTTCGTCATCTTCTGGTTACCTTTCCGTGTATGACGCTAGGGGTCCTGGGTTCGAATCCCGGCCTAAGCATGGGTGTTCTTTGTGAGCGCCCCTTCATCCAGGGCCGGCGGAAGGGGAGGGGAGCGAATCGTGGCGCCGCCCAGAGCGGCAAAATTGGAAGAGTAGAAAAAATAAGCGTATTGAAAACTTGGAAGTTGTATTATTACTGATAAAACTTGTTCGAAATAGGCTCAATTTTACTCCACATAAATGTAGTGAGCAAATATCTACAAAACATTAATATCGATGTGATAGATTTCTTGCAAATATATCAGAACATTTTGAAATAAGAAGAAGTGATGAAATATTCCAGTTACTTAGTCAGTGGCGGCGATTGGGTGCCAAAAACAAAGGGGGGGGGGCAAAGGTGCCAAAACTGGTGGGGAGAAAGATAGTATATTTCCCTTTGTAGATAAGGTTTAGCATAGTGCGGAGGCACAAGTGGCGAGAATTGGGGGGGCTGCCCTCCTCGCCTCCTCTAATGGCACCACTGTAGGCTACTTAGTTGATGCGAAAGATATAGAAATTAGATATAGTCGATCAAAAGATAGGCAATACTGTACAGGCCCGAAATCGAAAGAAGCATTAGTTCCAGTATGACGAAACTTGTCGATGATCCGCAAACACGGTACAAAGTCGATTTCTTGCTTCATATTAGTAAGCTTAAAGACATGCCATCTGAACATGGGGAGGGGATTCGAACCGGTCCGTCGATCACTCCTAGAAATTGGCATAGTTTATTTAAAGTTCGAAAAAGAAGTTTTGTCAGATCTGGAGCTCGTTACTTTTATTGTTAATTGAAGAAATAACGACCAGTTAATATTCGAACAAGGCAGTGGCGTGCTCAGGATTTTCGAAGGGGCGGGATTATATATATTTTTTCTTGGTAGTTAGCCTTCATTTTGTCATATTTTCCTACCTTTCACGTTTTTTTTCTTTAGAAATTCTGGGCCAAAGGGGGAGTTATAACCCCACCAACCCCCCCTCCTTTGGGCACGCCACTGGAACTGAATAACCAAAGTAAAAACAGTGTTAGATCGAAAATACAGTAGTGTAAAATACAGTAACCAGGTGGTTTTCATATTTTACCATTTAAACTAAAATAATAAATGGTCCTCCAGTTTTCAAAATTCCAAAAAAATGAGTTCTCTCAGTTCTATGGGGTGAGGCGAAACAACAGAACTTTATTACTAACATTTTCCAAAATATTTATATTTTTCTTGGACAAGTTATGCGGAAGTTAACAACAAAATATAATAGCTATGCATTACAGTACACTAACTGTATGAAGTGGATATTTATTCACTAATTCGGTGGATCGATTATAAGTCTCTCCCCAACGATATAATAATAATAAATTTGGAAAAAAGTGGGTTTATTTTCATTGGTTTATAATAGGTATTATATCATAATAATCAAGACAATGATAATGATAATTATAATTGTTGTTATTTTCTACTATTCAAGTTTTATCAATGGCCTGACCGGCCCTATAAAAAATTCTGGCGACGCCCATGCATCTGATCTTTTGTCTCAAAAGTGTACAAAACTTGCCTGTATATTAACACATGAAGGCTCCATATATATTTACCCTACTGATTTAAAAGATGAACTGAAAGTACTGTACTTTAGGCTGTCATAAAACAGAACAGTGCACCAAAGGAGACCATACGAAAAATAACATTACATGAAATTTTTTTTAAAAAAGAATCCAATCATATCATAGCCCTTCAATGGTAAAAATATGAGCCCTAGACTTCAAGGCATTTCTTTACTAATACTTGTTACATTTAAGATACGTATAATTAAATTGTAATTTAGTGTCGCATTTTTTAAAGTTTTGATGTGGTAGAGACATCCGTTTGTTCAATAGTGTAACATTATTTATTTAATTTATGTATTTTATAGTTTCATGTTTTACTTAGGAATATATTGATTTTGATTTTAAATTTCCCGTTGCTGTTTAATGACGGGGGGTTCGAAAGGGAGCGGCATTTGTCGCGGTTGTCCAGGGCGGCGAAATGGTTAGCGCCGGCCGGCCCTGCCTTCATCACACTTATTCTCATCGTCGCGATTAACCAAGAGGCAGAAAAGCCACGTAAAACATCCCGAGTAAAACATTAGTTTTAACATTGCCATACATATATTCCGTATCACCAATACATTTCCAGCAAACATAACTTCTTTAATGCAGGAAGAGAAAATCTTTTGCTTCGACGTATTTCTCTGATCCCTTACCAAACATGTTTTTGTTTATCTCACCCTGTGGCCTTGACCTTGGGTTATGAATGGTGACAGCGAAACGCGTTGGAGTAGAGTTAGGGTGAGTGGTGCACAGCGGCGTAACTTTTAAGGGCAAGCCGACAGTAGAAGTGCCTTTCATAAACAAGTAACTCATCAGAAGAGAAACAAACATAATCAACACGTAGTCTGGGACAGTGTAGACACCTCAGAGAACTATTCCCACTTACCAGATGCTAAAATATCCCTTTTCGTCAGATTATCGCCTCCATCTTATAAAAATTGAAATCGATAAAATTAAACTACAATTTATAATAATAATGAAAGCTGATTCATAGGAAACACCAATACACAGAAAATGATCACTGAAATAAAAATTATTCATGTGCGAATATACACGATCATTTTCCTGACAACAGTGAACATTAGGTTTGCATTACCTGTGTTATTACAAATACTGTTTAAATAGGAAGATATTGATAGTTAAAAACCCAAAATTAAATGTTTAGTTGAGGTTTATTTTAGGGACGAAAGAAGGAAAGAAAATATTTCACAGTGAGCCCGCTATCTTCAAATATCATGTAATTTATATATATATATATATATTTCATATAATGTATGAATTTCCCTGCACAGAGGAAATTTTCAATTGAAGTTCCAATGCTGGTATTTCTCCTGCACGAGTGTTTGTGAGATTGTGGTTGACGAAAATTGCTCGAGCTGTTTGAAGTTTTATCATCGAGTGATTTCTGTGTGTGTATGTGTAAGAAAGTGAGAACCTGTAACATGATTATTATCTATCTATTGGGCAAGCCAGGCTTCTAAATTCCAGGATTTGATTTCTCACCTCCAACGATCTTACCAAAATACTCCCGCCCATAAAATTTTCCGGGAAAGGGTGTTCCTTGCTAGGGCTAGGGTTTTTATGACCAAAATATCACCAAAATATGCAAAATAAAATATGTTCTTATGACCTAAAATTTTACAAAAATGCACTATAATTTGAAAAATATGCCCTTATAACTAGACTGTTTCAAACATCAATATTTAACTTATGCTGAAATATTTTCATATACATACTATTTTTAGTTCAGTTTATGGGCCCTGATGAGTTGAAATGCACAATGAATACTTTCTGTAAATTTTCAATTAAAAATGAAAAAGTTTATGCAGAAGTCAAAAAAAAAAAAACTCGAATGAACATGGAAGTAAGAACGAATCCACTTGGAAAATGACTGTATATTTCTTGAAAAAGCGAAAATATGTTGAATATGACCGAAAATCCATCAAAATATGCTTTATCGCGTAGAAATGGCCAAATGCCAAAATATGCCCTTAAAAAGCACCTTGATTCAAATAGTTTCTTCACAATATGAATTTCTATATATTTACGGAACACATAACCCTTACCAAAAAGAAATATGCTAAGTCCAAAAAAAGATAAGCAATTGGGTTTGACTTCACACACACACACACACACACACACACACACACACACACACACACACACACACACACACACACACACACACACACACACACACACACACACACACACACACACACTGTCCCAGGAGTCTGTGGAACAACGTCGTGCATAACGGAAGAAAGCGAGTAGGCAGAGGGGGAGAGAGAGAGAGAAAGAGAGAGAGGGCGGGAGGAGCATCTCAAATTAAAGGAAATCCCTTAATTTTTTAAACACGGATACTATTTTCATTATTTTAATGGTAGTTTCTACATTTTTCATTTTTCCTTCTTAGGCACCCCTGGCATCCTCCGTCCGCACGCCTACGAATGGGACATATTTATTTCCGTTGAAACCATACGGTGATATAGATTCCAAGGGAAGGAATAAGTCATACATTGCCAACAAAGAGTTTCTAGGTTCGAATCGCGGCCTGGGCATATGTTGTAAGTGTCCTTTCATGTCACTTAACCCTATCGTTGCGAGTAACCAATAAAGTGGAAGACAGTGACAAACATAACAAAAAATAATGCAATAAGCGGGGCCATTGAAATTAATATCCTTCGTAGAACATTTTCAGGGGTGGCATCAAAGGTTATTTCACGCCTTCATCAGTACGAACGGGATGCAGGTCGTCCTCTGACAACTGCCATTCCCAGGTTTTTATGAGTAGGTATGACTGTCAAAGGGAGACATGTCCAGTGGTGTGCCCATAGGGGAGTTGGTGGGGGTCTCATACCCCCCTTTGTCCAGTATTCCAAAAAAAGAACGCCAAATGGCAAAATGAGGATTGACTACTAGAAATGATACTTACCCCTACTTTCTTTTGATTGGTTTGGTGTTTTAAGTCCACTTTATGCACAGTAAGGCTAATCGGGACTGGACCTACGGTTTAAAGTGAGATCCGAACCACTGTGCCATGTGCCTCCGCCGGGTATCGAACCCGGGACCACTTGATTACAAGGCAACGACGCTACCACTGCGCCATCGGGGAGGCCCTGCCACTTTCTTTTGAAAATCCCGGGTACGCCATTGGCCATGTCTTGGTATTGGGGGGGGGGGGGTAGGTAGCCAGGTCTATATTTTGCTATTTTGTCATCTCTCACATTCTTTTCTTTTGGAATGCTGGGACAAAGGGGTTTATGACCCCTACAAACATTCCCCTTGGGCACACTACTGCCCATGGCGAAACGAAAAATCACTGATCTTTAGTTTTACGTATTATGGAAGGAACATGTGCAAATAAATAAATAAACAAATAAATAACTTCTATTCGTGGCGCAGCCAATGGGGTAGTGGTTTTTGGGACTGAGGCCCCCATTAGTCCAAAACAAAAGTAATCACCATTCTTGAACAAGTTCGAAAATAATATTTTTATGTAGATAAACATAATTATTTACCTTCATTTTTCTAGTCATAATGGTATTCATAAAGCTTCTTCAGCAGCTGAACCCCCTCCTTTAAAAATATTCCATGCATCTTGGGGGGGGTGTAAGTTCGCATTTAGGAGGGTAATTTTAGAGCCAAATTGATCATAAATTGGACCTCTCTGAAAAATTTTAGAGAGTTTTGAGGAAATTTTGAGGGGTGTCCCTAACATAACATCCCCTATTTTTTTCAAAGGCCCGATTTATGCTAATTTTGGTTCTTAATTTACCCTTACACCCCTTAAATACGAAAATACACCCTCGAATATGGAAATTCAAATTGCATAAATTCTACATGCATTTTGGGTTTCCACTCATCCCCCCCCTCTCCGATTTTCATTCTGTAAACTTTTGCCCCATGAAGACCTCCTGAAAAGAGAATATTGTGTAGTGTACGTACCTTCAGCCAACTTCCGACTGTAGTCCATTTCTTCACACCTCTCAGTCACGCTATGGCAAAACTTCAGTTCACAATCGAGTGTGGTTTTTCCCGCAATGTTTAATCGCAGAGCTGATATCCTTTCAGAATATGATATCAAGTTTCCCCGTTTTCCCATCTTGCAATTCACAATGCCATTCACGAATGGAGAAATACAATCATTTCATGTCTAGACGCGCGACAACTGCGCTGCGAAAACCCGCTAAAAATGGATCAGTTTCGTTCGGTATTCACTGTCCTACGCCCTAAGCAGAAGGACATGAGTCAAGAATGGACAAAGAGCTATTGAGCAGTGGTTGCGGTTGGGGACCGTTGGGTCAAGGTCGCGAAGCAGTGATGGTAGCTAAAGAAAGAAATTTTCCCTCGGCGCAGGGAATTTTAAATCAATTTCCCATGAACAGGAAAAAGGTCACAAATGTTTTCAAAAGTTCGCAAAATGTAGGTAAAGATGAAACTTACAGAACAAAAAAAAAAAAAAAAATGCAAAAATAACACTACATATTTTATTTTTATATTTAAAGGTACTGGTGATTGACTGTAAATTAACCAGTACAAGCATGACTATATGCTGTTAAAACAATGACGGCACCAAAGGGGGGACAGTGACTCCAGTCGGGCAGTCCGCTCTCCTTCACCTCGAGCAAGGAGAGTGATAAAAAAATACGGGAGGGGTCATAATTTTCACAAACGTAATATGTGTATGTATATATATATGTGTGTTTGTGTGTTTGTGTGTGTGCAGAGCAGGTGCGAAATCACTGTATATATATATATATATATATATATATATATATATATATATATATATATATATATATATTAGTCAATAAATATGTCAATTATTAAATAATTGAATTATATTATGACACATATAATATATGGGCTGTCCATAATTCGATTGCACATTGAAGATTTTAATATAGGTGCCAATGTTGAACAATGATTTGCGTGACTGGAAGGAGGGACAAAAGTTAAGAAACGTTAAGAAGATAATAGTTTCCTATATAAAATTCACATCTAAATGCTATTACGTATTTTATTTATGTATTTATATACTTTGCGGTAGCTGACGAAAGACGATGAGAAATGGAGAAGAAATAACATGTCGGACTAATTTATATGTTTTGTTTTGGAGATTGATGGGTTCAGCGTTCCTTACAGATGAGGCTCCTCTTTGTTGTTCATTCTTCAAGTGTGTTTTCAATATTGCTCCATTAGACTTCAAAAACTGTTTATCTCTGTTGTTAGAACAAAAACTATCTCCCCTCCCCGGAAAAGTTTGGTGGGGGGAAATCTTAGGACAAAATAGTTGGTGGGGTGGAATTTCCCCCTGTCCACCCGGGATTTCGCACCCTGGTACATATTATTATTATTATTATTCCAGCACAGACAGCTACTAATATACAGATGGGGGACAAAATAATACGAACACCTGTGAAAAAGTATGCCACATATCACACTGGCAGTACAGCAGCACCACCTGGCACTGAAGTCTGCCACCTAGTGGCCGTGAAGGGGAAGGTATTAGTCTGTCAACAGCAGTCATTGGTGGTGCATTCGTCTATCGTATGCTCTCAAGAGACACTGCAATGTCAGACCTGACAAGAGTTCCAAATAGGCATGATTGTTGGAGCACGTTCAGCTAGAGCCACGGTGACGGAAACCGCAAACCGTGTAGGGTGTGCAAGGAGAACAGTATCAGCCGTTATGACAGCGTACACAACACAAGGTAAGATGGCGTCTTCAAAGCACAACAGTGGACGAAAGACAAAGCTTGCTGCTCGGGATAGGAGGGTGTTGAAGCACATAGTGGCCCGAAAGCACAAGCAATCGTTATCCGAGATAACATCTGAAATGAACAGGCATTTTCAGGACCCCATTTCAATCAAAACTGTCAAAAGGGAACTCCATGCTGCAAACATTCATGGCAGAGTGGCAATTCGTAAGCCGTTGGTGACATCACGTAATGCTGTCAAGCAGCGCCAATGGTGCAGAGCTCGTCCCCACAGCAGTGGCAAGAGTCAACTAGTCTGATGAAACAACATTCACGTTATTTCAGACCACCG
Organism: Lepisma saccharinum; assembly: GCF_977018435.1. NCBI lineage: Eukaryota > Metazoa > Arthropoda > Insecta > Zygentoma > Lepismatidae > Lepisma > Lepisma saccharinum. The sequence goes on along the minus strand of NC_139230.1, from coordinate 176,564,632 downwards.
GGTGCGTTTATGTGTGAAGAACGCCCCGAGATGCGTTTCATCCTGACTGCCTCTTGCCAACTGTGAAGCATGGAGGTGGGTCCATTATGGTATGGGGTGCGGTATCTTGGCAAGGTGTGGGACCACTTGTTTTTCTGCATGGGAAGATCAACGCCAATCGCTATCGGAGCATTCTGGGGGATCATCTCCATCCTTTTGTCCAGACTTTATTTCCTGGGGAGCGGCCGCTTTTTCAAGACGACAACGCTCCTATTCACACTGCTGGGCCTGTCCAAACATGGTTCGAAGAACATGACGATGAAGTAGGACACATCTTGAATGTCCCCCACAGTATTCTGACTTGAACATTATAGAACATTTGTGGGGATATTTGGAGCCCAAACTGCATGTTCGAAGTCCGCCTCCAGCCACACTTTCGGAATTGGAGACTGCTCTGGAGGATGAATGGCTCCATATTCCCTTAAACATTGTGCATGACCTCTATGCGTCCATCCCATGTCGCATACAAAGTGTACTTTAGTCACGGGGTGGTCCAACCCCATATTAATAAAGATTTTATCTAATTTCACAGGTGTTCGTATTATTTTGTCCCCCATCTGTACACGTTTATGTGTGTGATAATTTCGATTCCCCCCCCCCAGAAGTAACTACTATTTACTGCAATTCTGAATGAAAATTGTCATCTCCAAGAAAACTATAGCCACTCAAAATTTCTCTTTCCCGACTGTTCAGGATGCTTGAAATCGGGATAGATACAAGAATTTATTTTCTCTGATCCCGGCCCCGAAATGTATGGTTTCACATACACCCCAAGTATAATTTCAAAAAATTTTAATGTACATGACGACATTTAGCTTACTCCTCCACTTACAGGGTAAAATCAAATTAGTTTTCGATTTGAATGACAGCTTGTTGGATGTACTTTCCGAACTATATTTTTATTATTGGAGCTGGTTTAAAGTTTACGATTGATTGATTGATTTGGATTGGTTTATTTTACTTCTCTTTTCTGCCACTTTTGGCTAATCGCGAAGGTGAAGATGAGTGATGAAATTGATGAACGGACATTTACAGAGAACACCCATGTCCATGCCTGGATTCAAACCCACGACCTCTAGCATCGCAGCGCGCTATGCTAACCACTCCGCCACGGAGGTCGGCTTAAAGTTTACGAGAAGCTGTATGTATGGCAATTCTATTCTATATGTGGGCAGGTAATTGGAATGGTTCCGATTCAGATATTGCCATGGACAATAAGAACTAATTTGTGTGCCTTATTTACTTTGAAGATATTTCCGACAGGTTGAACCCAGAAAACCACCCCTCTCGACACGCGCTTCCCCCACGACAGGGAAAAGTCGATAAATAAACACACATTTAACCCAAATGTTCATTCATTTTTGTATATTTAGGCGTCTACTAAATGTGACTACCCCCCACCAGAAAATATTTCCGCCCCCGCAGCCTCCCCACCCATCTTTTTCTGGAGCAATCACTGTTTTAGAAGTGTATTGCCGTCAAGTTTTGTGTCTACTAATTTATATTTTGATTCTATGCAATTTGTCCTTTCGTGCTGTCTTTTCGTTCCATATAAATACAGGTAGAAGTAATAAATAAATCAATAAATATACAGAATATCTGCACATTCACGATATCGGCCATTTTTGGGGGTGATGCATGCAGCACCATGCTCCGGCCGCTTTTGTTCTCTTGGGCTGCCCCAATGTACCCATTTGTTACAGGTTGGATGAGCTCCAGAGCCGCTTTATGCAGGAAGAATACCTTAGATCACCCAACCCGGGAATCGAACCAGGGTCTCACGCATGGCAGTCAGGCGCCCTATCAACTGGATCTCAGCGGCTCCCAATATATCCGTAGCGTTAGCGTCCTGTAAAAGAGGGATTTTTTGTGAAGAAAAGGGAAATTTGGGCCTTCTGAAGGGGGATTCTATGAAAATGCGTTACCACCCTGTAGCGAGGGTGCGAAAAGATCCTTCAAGGGAGGGCACGTTTTATTGCCATGTAGTAGGGAGACTCAAGCCGAGGTCCCTTGGCCAAAGCAACCTTCTCGAAGATTTCAAAATTGCTGTTAGTGTTGGGTGTGTGAAGGAATGTTGCTGACAAATTTATTCAAACTAAATACATTTCAATTGAGCTTTAGACATAAAATATTAATATTAAAAGCGGAAGGTTTTGATTAAAAATAATTTGGCTTCGACTTCACACGAAATCCAAGCACTCACTGCTATGCTGCTAACTTGTAATTTAACTGAATATTATATTAGTTTTATTTTTCAGAGCTACGACGTGTATTTCATTCAGTGACGAAGCGTGGTGTCGCTGGAAGGGTAGGCACAGGCATGTGAGTTCCTGTTGTTAAGGGGGCAACTTCTTTAAATTATAAAAAAATATGGTAATCCTGCACAATTGGGTTGTATTAATACGCATGCGCGAGATCCATGCATTTCACGAGACGGAAGATGTACAACATTGCCAGATCTCTTTGCAGCGTCTTCGCTGCCATTAGGGGTGTGTAGGGGGCAGCACGCACATTAATGAGCAATTGCACATTCCAATATCTACCGGTATCGTGGGTATTTCTTGTTGGCCGAGTCTGCTGCCACGCACGTGTCAGCATCAAATTTGCTGCTGCCACGTAATTCGTCTGCTAAGAGGATGTTACAAATCTTAAGAACATATTAAGACGAGAGAAATGCAAGTTTATGATTAGTGGGAATGAATTTACAGGTAATTTAGAACCTTTTTCTTTAGAAAGCATTTAGCGATATTATTTTAATGCTAATAGATCTTAACCTAACTACGAGAGCATTTAGGTTTATTATTAGAAGAATGCTGAGGGAGCTAATCTTAAAATATTTTTGTGAAAGTAATCGCTACAACTTTACAGTATGTGTTACAGACGTAATTGCATACATAGCATGATGAAATCACGATAAAACAAAGAACGAGTCTACTGCCACGCGCATCTTTTTTGAGGTTCCAGCAGAAAAAGAACGTGGCAGCAGACACTGCCTTTGCAGATTTTTGCGAGGTGGAAGATCTCCATCGTTGCCAGTTCTCTTCTTTTTGGCATCTTCGCTGTCATTAGGGGTGTGAGGGGAAGATTTTTTTGGGTCGGGACGGGAATTTTTTAAATCCCGATATTCCCTGCATTCGGGATGTGAAAAATTAGCCATTTCCGGACTAAGTCGGGAAATTTTCCGGAAAGGAAGTGATAGAAATTTCCCGAACAATTTCCGATAATTTTCACACACTTCATTTTAAAACGACCATTTGGCATTTCTCGACTGCTTATAATAACGAAAAGTCGGGAAATATTTTCCCGAATTCGGGATCGGAACGGGAAATTTTTTCCCCGATATCCGGGTCCCAACTTTTCGGGATCCCGCACACAGCATTTACATCATTTGAGGGATGTGCGGGATTCCGAAAAGTCGGGACTGGGATCGCGAAAAAAAAATTCCTGTCCCGATCCAGACTTTTCGGGATCCCGAGCAGTCGAGAAATACCGAATGGTCATTTTAAATAGTCGTTCTTTGTGTACAAGAAATGAGAAAACAATCAACTAAGGTGAAAATGATGTGTACATTTCGAGATTTTCAGATATTCGGGAAATTTCAAACATTTCCCGTCCCCATCCCGTCCCGACCCAGAAAATTTGGTCCCGCACACCCCTAATTATTATATAAAGATTTTTTTCTTTTACCTGGAATCCTAAAATTTATTGTCTTCCAATTTTCAAATTATACATCTGCATTTAAACAGCATTACATTATTATATACACATTAAACAAATGTCACCTGGAATCGTAAAATATATTGTCTTCCAATTTTCAGTTTCACGTTGCTTAATGTTTCTACGAATGCAGAAAGAGGAGAAAATAAGCTTGCATAAATAGAATTTTTGAATAAATATGTATTTATTTTAATTACTAAAAGAGATATAACAACTTTCTTATACTCGGATTTGGAGCTATTGTTCATGTAAGGAAATGTTTATTATATTTATTTTGTGATTACACGACAACATGTTACAGGTGGACCATTAGTTCCTCTAAGTAATATACGGAATTTTCCTTGCACTTGAATAGCCTACGTTATGAAATGTAAAATTTGTTTGCATTTTCCCGAATGGAAAGAAATATTGAAACAACAGTGGCGCTTGTCCTCTTGGATGTAAATTTTGCACAAAACAAATAATATTCGAAGTAAAATATGTGTCATTTATATATCGGGAGGAGAGAAAGCTTTACCAAGTAAAATGCAACGTGCTCGGTTCATAAAGCTTCGACATGTTCAGACTCACGTAGTGTGCTGAAAAAAAAGATAATCAAAACAATAAGTTCATAAATTTATGTAAATATTGTGTACATAGACGGTCATAGTTTCATGTATTATTTTTTTCTCTTCTCTCTTGTTATTTATTCACAGTGTATTATGTTCAACATAATTGGGAAATGTATCCTGTGCTGAACAAATAAATAAATAATAATAATATATACACTACAACAAAAGTTACATGATCTGTTCCATTCTGCGGATAACATTGAATTGCAATAACACTTGGCTGGATGCAGTAAAGCGAAATGGTAATATTTTTATACTCCCTCTTCATCCCAACGCAAGTTTTACAAAGATATCAACAAGAAAATGTAAGCGGGTCTATTTTCGGTTTGTATCAACACTCGATTGTTCTCAAGTTACTTTTCTCTGATCGTACAATTAAACAATGTTACAATATGCTATTGCAGTCATTTAAGGCAAATTTAAAGAAAAAAATACATGGTATTTTAAACAGTAAATAACAATGACACACGATATATGGAAACAAAGAAGAATGGAAGAAATATTTATCATTGTTCACCTCGTTGTGCATGCTTCTTCTTTATTATTATGGAAACAGGATTTTACGTATTGATTCTCCCGTCTTGCCGCATACGTTCACTTGCAACACATTTTACAAGCAAATATTCGTTAGTAGAGCCATGTTACAACAGCTGAACTACGGTCAATGTCTGCTGATCGGAGAAAAATCGCGGATCAACTTTGATCGCAGGGACTGAATCTCAGTTCAACTTTTATACAACACAAAATCAGAGTTCAGCGTGACTGCAGATCAATTTTACTGGCTAATCGAGTATCAACTGTTTTATACAATCGGGCGTTACACTCAAGGTAACTTAATATATAAGGTAGCGCCATCCGAAAATTGCCGATCATGCACGAGCGCGTGACGTCATGTGGGAGGATCGGTTATGCTCGGTGCCCCTTCGGTTATGTTCGTTCGGGGCTTGGCCGAAGCAAACGGCCGCTATCATTTCTATGCGAGTTTCAGAGAGGGAAAGTGTTTCATTACTTTGAGGGGTAAATATTAATTATCATACTTCGGGACGGTATTGAGGTATTCCTTTAATGATTAGTAACATAATTAAAACATGCTACTTTTAAAAAAGGGAAAATTGCACATGGAAACGTATTGTAAAAATTCATGTTTCCTGATCGATATATTACAAAGAAGGTTGTCCGTGTTCTCATTAGAATTTCAGATTTCATCATTTCATAAATCGTATTATGATTTTAATAAGAAACGTTGCATGCTAAAGAAGAATTGCATAGTGAAATAGTTACAAAGAAAGAATTGATTGACAGATTTGGTTTATTTTTGCTTTTCTGTCTTGTTTTAAATGTGAAAGGAAAACCCATAAGAGGTAGTCCCCCCCCCCTTCGATCTCTTTCTTTGTTTCCACAAGCAGGCCTCCTTGGCGTAGTAGTTAGCACATCGCACTTCAACGCCAGAGGTTTGAGTTCGAATCCTGACTTGGGCATGGATGTTTGTGAGTGTTCATTCATCATTTCATCACTCATCCCTATCTTCGCAAATTAGCCAAAAGTGGCACAAGAAGCGAAGTAAAATGAAGCAAATCAATCAATCAATATTTGTTTTCACATATACTATCACATTTACTAAATTCTCAATTTTCTCATTAAGGAAAAATCAATGTCTTACCCGATTGGATTCGAATCCGGGACCCCTGGCGTCGAAGCGCGATGTGCTAACCACTACGCCAAGGATATCGACAGAGGCCTCCGAGACACTACGGGCCTCACCGAACGTCACAGGAGTACTATCGGATTATAAATTATGGATATTAGAGTTTGGATAATAAATAAATAAATTATATAATCTATAAATAAAAAAACACCCGTTCTTTATTTATAGAATCTCAAAGAGAGCGATAGTTTGCTAAACTAAAAAATAATCCTATTTTGTTCTCACGATGATAAAAATAGAAGGCATAATCAAAAATAAATTGGTAACTATAGATTGACACAGAATTGAATAAGCTTAATTTTGATGTAACTCTTTTTTATGTTGTTCTACTGATTAACTTTTAATTGGAGTCCAAACTTGAATATCCGTAATTTTTAATCCGATAGTACTCTGGTATAATCTATTTACAACATTTAACACAAAGCCTAATATATAGTTTTCTGACTGAATAATTCCTTCTTATTCATTCAGAACGTTGCAATCATTTCCAGGAACATTTCAAATTTTACATAACATCAGAAAGTATTAAAATTATACTGATATACTTAAAATCCAATCTTTACCATTCTCCATAATGTAACTTTATTTTTGAAATTATCAAGTGAAAGAAGCAATATACGAGCTAGATAAAATTTTACTCTGCATTTGAAACTTACTCTAAATTCGAAAGAATTCCCAACCTTGTTCATATATTTATTTACTGTACAATAATTTACGTACGGATCAAAGTTCCACATGCAAACATTTTTTGGGAAGTTTTATGTGGAGGAAGAATGATGAAATAGTTTGTAAGATAGTAGTTCCAGACTTTGAAAACGCAATTCCAGTTTGTAATTTGCAGATATTTTTAATTTCTCTGGTTCAAATTTGGCTGCAAGTTATCGTTGTCATAGTTCTAAAAAGTATTTTTTCGTATTAAGAACTTTACATACAAACGCGTGCAGAAGACGAGCCAAAGTGTACAAGTACTAATTTAACTAACTTAACCTACTCTAAATACTTGATGAGTGCTAAAAAATAAGGAACATCAAACTTAAATGTCTTAACCTATTAAATTCAAGCCTATAGAAATAGATTTCTGCTCACACGGTAAATGAAACGCTTTGAGAATATCTATGAAAATATCTTAGTTTAATTAAACAATAAAGGAGAAAAGTTACATGAACTCAGAATGATTGACCGTGCAACTGTACGAATCATTATTCGTTAAAGGACTTTGTCCGCAGATTTTCCATTTCCATTTCCATGTCTGAGTTGTATAACCGGAAAATATACTCCAAGGCTGATATGCGACACACATTTGTACATTAACGAAGTAACTTGCATTACACTAATCTTAGATCTTGCTCTTTTTGACAGAAATGTACTACAAAGAAATAATGTAACATCCATTGGTTTATATTGAGTACAAGAGTACAAAATTATTCACAATATATTTGTGAAATACCAAAATTGAACAAAGTTGCAAAAATTTCAATGATGGGTGTAATATTCACTCATGCAATATTTACCATCGTGCATACAACGCTATGTAACTCGAATTGAAGATGTACTAAGTGAATTTCATTTCGAGAAATGCCCATTTCCGACAACGTTTTTCACAATAATGTGAACATACAAATCACAATCAACATCGGTCTGTGTTAAATGAAATTGTTAATAATTATAAATCCGACTTACATAAAATGTACATAACAAATCAATTAGGCTCACTACGTACTTCGCACTAGTTGAACACATTTTCAAGATATTGATGACTTTTCTTGTGGTACTGTCGGTTAGGTTACGTTGTAGATTTTGAACTTCTTTATTCAGTTATAGCAGGTTGATAGAGGTTGTTTGTAATATTTAATTTATTTGCTTCATTATGCAGATGTGTGTTTCTCCTTTGTAAACGATTGAATATGTTTTCCAACAACGAACCATTGCTTGCAATTTGTGCATATACCTTTGTCTATATATTTTTCTCTTTTCTGGCAGCACAGTCTTTAGCTTGTTTAGGGCACGTCTCCTTATTGCATATCTTTCGTAGCGTACATCTCTGTAAACCTTATCAACACGTCCTACAAGCGAATCATATTGTGAAGATAAGTGTTTAGGAGAACTACACCATTTCCTCGATTATTTGGTACTAAAGTAATTGGGTGTAATTTTAGCGATGGCACTGCAGTTGGCTTCAGCACGTTCTTTGGTGGAAAATACAGAAATTCTGATTTTAGATCTCGCACATAGTCTTCTTCACAATAATTGGCACTGCACACTTGCATTTTTTTTACATTTCGTCTACAAGCATGAATCCACTGTTTACTTATGCAATTATCGACTGGAAATCTATGATATTTTATGTCAGTTCCTTTAGTTTTCTGGTTATAGTTTTCATAGCTTGCTACAGCACAATTAGACATGATTGCAGTCTACAAGTACAAAAATACAATAAAAATAAATTGAACGCTACATAATCAACAACCTGCTTGTTCCGATTTTTGCGACGTGTTAGTAGCTAAATGTACCCCACACCAAACTTACTGCACATAGCAACGAGCACCGTCAAACCATTACCTTCTCTCAAGATGGTCTTGGTCAAACCCGATCCTCCCAGATGACGTAATGCATACGTACTTCACATAGCAACGAGCACCCCCTGCGTTACACTGGGTACTGATTACTAACACATATTAAAAATTCACTGAAAATGGTAGTGTGGGGGAACTGGTTTCTCCAGATGAATTCATGCAAGTATGAGGGAAACAGGGCTTCAGATGTACCAAACTGGCGTCTAATTTTCCTTTTTGCTCTCATCCACATGTTCTCAACATTTTGTGTATGGACCTGTGCATCATTGGGGTCTACAAAGTTTTCTTGGTGGACCACAACCTGATGTTCGTAGACGCCGCCTCCAATTTCGTTTATACGGTTGTAGGCTCTCCAGGCATCTGACACAATGATAGTGCCAGGTAGTATAAACCTGAAAGAGGTATAAAATGTTTTTAACACTAGAACGGCGAAGGATTTGATAGCCCGTAGAACAGCGGAAAGGGACCATTTTGACCCCTCATAAGGAATGCATTTAAAATTATAATTATTTTACAATGGGAACATATTTTTATTTTGTATTATTTTCTGCGCTTTAGGTATTATAATCACAGTGTTTAGGTGGGTTTATGATATATTTTGATATCAAATAAAAATGATAATCGTCAACAACTGAATACTCCAGAATACGCAACATTTCACTACGGGAAACTGCTACTTGATGCCAATGTCCATGAAGACTTTCTCCTACCCCCCTTGAAGAGGTCTGTTCTTAACAGCCTCTTTTTCGCGAGAGGCTTGGATTGTAAATTTGTGACGTCATCGCGGAAGCAAGCTTTCCCTCTGCCTTGAAAAACTCATTTGAAAACAACGATGAGTTGTCAATATTTTCCAATAGTTACAACTAATTTTTGACTCATTATATCGTTTACTCACTATAAGGAATTGTATTATTGTATTATTATTACTATTGTCTTTTGTATTTCTAGTTACACTTTTTTTGTATGCAACTAATTCCTATGTATTTTTTCTTCATTTTTTTGTATGTTATTTTTTTATTACGTTTAGCTTACTGCTCCATAAGTTTATATCATCTCATATGTATTATCATATTGACAAGGGTTAGGTGGCAGAGCAGCCCTTGGCTGAACCTCGCCCGCTGAATAAAGAAAATTTATTATTATTATTATTATTATTATTATTATTATTATTACTTTATTTCTGGGGCATGGCATAGATAGAAATATGTTTCGGGAAGAGTTCTTGGACGCTGCTCAATTATATCACATGTAATAATACTCGCAAAATTGTCTTGATATTACAATATCTGCCAATAATACTATAAGACCAAAAGCGTTAAATGGTCGACTTTCGATCTCGCCACCGAAGTTCCCGTGTCTTGGCCTGGACATGCTTGTTCTTCACCAATTTCATCCAATTATCACTCATCGTTGCGATTAACCAAAAGTGGTAGAATTAATTATGGATTAGCTATGTGAATAGAGGCCGGGAGGGCGTCTGACTGCTACGAGACAGAGTTCGATCCCTTATGTGTGTGATCTAAGGTCGGAAATTTTCCGGCTTTGTCCCTGCATGAAGCGACTTTGGGGTTCATCCAGCCTCAAATAATTGGGTTCTTGGGGACAACCCTTGGGGTGGGCTAAGTCAGCGGGAGCGTGATGGGATCGAATATGTGTGGTTAAGGGCACGGTGTAATGTGGAATGGGAACTTTACCTTACCTATATGAACAGTAAAGAGATGGTGAAAGAATACGTAACAAAACACATTCATTATCTACCTTCATTATTTTTATCAGAGATATGTGTTCTACTTAGAAAATTAATGTAAATAAATAAATAATGAAATGAGAAATTTATAAATTAACAAAAAGATTGATTGATTTGTTGTTTGAAGTCCAATTTGTGCACACATAGACTAATCGGGACTGGACCTACAGTTTAAAGTGGGATCCGAACCACTATGTGCCTACACCGGGTATCGAATTCGAGACCACATGATAACAAGGCGACGACGAGATAAACGAAAAGGTTGTTAGTTCCAGGTGATAAAAATATAACGTATTATTGTTATCATCATGCACTTATTTCCACAGACAATGTCCATACAAAACTAATTCATTCAATAGCCGGAACGCCAACCACAAATGAATGGACATGTGAACTACTTTGATTTTATTTGATTTAGTTAATTTTACTTAACTTTTCTGCCACTTTTGGCTAATTACGAAGATGGGATTAGTGATGATGATATGATTAAATTGATGAATCGACTCTCACAAACACCCATTCAGGGATTCGAACCCGGGAGGGGGCCCCTGGCGTCGTAGCGCGATGTGCTAACCACCACTCCGTCACGGTGGCCGGCTCATGGGAACTAATAATAATAATAATAATAATAATAATAATAGTAATAATAATAATAAAATCGTATTAAAAATGTAATGTTATTTATAATATTATTATTAATATTATCATCATTAGTGATTTTTTCTATTTTTATTATTATTATTTATGTTCATCATAAAAGCTACTCTAAATATTGTGGTATGATCACAAAGGATCGTGCGGGGTGTAATTAGTGACCCTTTCTCAATACACCTAAATGTCAACCTCACCATACTGCATTATCCAGGCTAACCAGTGGCAGGGACGTCGTTAGGGGGGGGCCTGGGGGGGCTTTGGCCCCGGCAGTTGTAACTCTGGCCCCCGCAAACAAAATTTTGATCGATTAAAAATTATCCTAAATTAATACTACATATTATTTTCTGGTAAATTTGTAGCAGAGTTGGAAACACTGTTCCGAAGAAAATCTTCGGAAGCAAATGTAGGACAGCAAAATTCCACCCTTTCGTTGCTTACCAGTTTATAACCAAAGGCATAAAATGCTTTGAGGTTATTACCCTTGCCCTACCCTAAGTTTGTGAAAACCTTTTGCCTTTTGTTGCAAATGACCCTTCCGTTACAGATGGAATCAAAGACTCCGCCGAGGCCGAGCGGTCAACAGTAGGGGGTCGAGCGACATATGGAGAGAGTTCTCCAGTACTGACATTGTTCTGAGATTTAAAATTGCTCCTTGCTTCAGCTTCAGAGCCACAGATTAGCTTTGTGTTCTTGCTTGCGAGCAAGGTCTGCTATCGGGTTGCTACGGTCACTGTGTTTTTATTCGTGTGTGGGAAGAGTTCTAGCGTTGTTGTGCATTTCCATTTTGAATGGATAAATTTATCAAAACTGGATATTTTAAAACTATCTCAAAACATGTGGGACATGACGACAATGAAGATGATGTTGATCCAAGTTCTGACGTTCCAAAGTTATGCAAAACAAGTGAATGTGCTAATGTGAAAATAATTACTGATCTTGGGGTAGATAATCCTAGGCAACCACTTTTGCAAAACTATCCAAATACTACGTTCGGAAAGCGAAAGCGATTATTTCAAAAATACTGGTTTGCATCTGCGCCGTGGTTAGAATATAGTGTGAAACTTGACGCATGCTTTTGTTTTCCATGCCGTAAATTTGGCACAGATTCAGGATATGCAGAATCAAGTTTCAGGAAAATAGGGATTCGCAACTGGAAGAAACCATGTGAAAAAATTAAGGAAAACGGAGGAACGTCCTATCATCTAAAATGCATGGAACTGTGGGCGAATTATAAAGTGAGTACCAATCAGTTTTGTAAAACAATTTATATGTGTGTGTGTGTGTTCGTAGTTTAACTTAAATAATGAAATATGTATATGTCTGTATATCGAGTGTTCAAATTGAAAAAATGCTGAGGAGGAAAGTCATATCAGCTTCCCTTTTCAAATTTTGAGATTTGTACCTAAAACATACGGACTGATGGTTCAAAGTAAATAACACAAATTTTCCAATTAATGTACAAGAGTTCAGTAATCACTGATCTCGTCTCAGTGGACTTTTAATTCATATCAGAATTATTTTTTTTAGAGGAAGGCAAATTAATCAGGAAATATTTTCTCATCAAATACATATTGTAATTTGTAAACCAACAACAGTATTAATTTTAATGTAAAATTCAGTACAGAAACTGACAATTTATATGCTGATATTAATGTAATATTTACTTGAAGTTGAAAGAAATGATTACGTCAAATTGTTAGCAATAGCAAAATATGATCGAGAATATTTAAGAGGAAAATTCTTTACCTGGTCAGGAGTTAAATTAAAAATTTCAATTTGAACACTGGATGTACTTTGATTTTCGTTTCCTGATTTTACATTACTTTACTGACACTTCTGGCTATTGTCAAAGATATGCAACGGTGATACAAGAAATTAATGCATGGACAGTAACAAAAAAAGCGCCTGCCTCTCCAGGCGAGGACATCGCGTAGCGGTAATGTCGTCACCATATAATTAATAGGTCCTGGCCTGGGTTCGATATCTAGTGGACGCGCATAGTGGTTTGAATCCAACTTTAAACTGTACGTCCAGTCCCGATTAGCCTATCTGTGCATGAAGAGGACTTAATACAAAAACTCACGGACTCGAACTTAGATCAATTTGGGACAAAATCGTAATTTGGTAGCTAACGTGCTCAGCCACTGAGGCGGCTAGAATTCAATAGGTTTTCATTTTGGCTATTTTACCTTTTTTCCTACCTCGTAGGTTAATTTTTACAAGTCGATGTGGATGGATGAATGATGGACGGATGGAAAGGTGATGGGAGCATAGACAAACAGAATGAATCACCAATGACTGGTGGAGGTTTGAACATGGGATCTCTGATTTCGTAGCCCTTTACGCTTACCACTCCGCCACGAACACTGGAATAAATGAAATAAGTAATGCCATTGTTTAGAATGGATGTCGGGGAGAGTGGAAGCCTAGCTAATAACAATGTACACTAATGCATTGTTGGCATTGCCAGCAGATGTTAACGGTCTACCGATACCTCACACAACGGAGAAATAATCTTTACCTATATTTGCATTGTCTTAAAAAATATATATAGCACTGGCGAACGAAGGAACAAAGCTAATCTCTATGGTCTAGAGCAGGAATTTCCAAACTTTTTCGTTTCGCCGCGCCATTAGTGTTTCAAGATTTTTCCACGGCGTCCAAATCAGAATGTAGGCATATCTAATACTTGCTTTGATTGATTGATTGATTGAATTGATGTTCCATTTCATGCACAATAAGGCTAATCGGAACTGGACCTACAGTTTAAAGTGGGATCCGAACCACTATGTGCCTGCACCGGGTAACGAACCCGTGACCCCTTTATTACAAGGTGGCAACTCTAACACTACGCCACCGGGGAGGCCCTATCTAACACTTGTAACGCTCTGTTAGTGTGTATAGGTTGCTTTCCTTAAGTTAAAAAATAAACATATATTTCAAATTCAGAAACATTTTTTATGTAAAATGTTCTAAATAAGAACATGTATTTGGAACAATCATATCAATGACTGAATTTTAGTGAAAATATTGGAACATCTCGCGGCGGCCCCGTACGCCTACCAGGGCGCCCCAGGACGCCGCGACGCACACTTTGGGAACCACTGGTCTAGAGATTACAATTTCTGTAAAACTGAGTCCGAGGTTTGAATCCTGAAGGAGATATTATTTTCTTTCACTATTACAATAACTGATCCCATTGTCGTCGTAATCAAAAATAGTTTAAAGTCCATTTTATGCTCAAATAGCTTAATTGGAACTGGATTTATAATTTAAATTTGACTCCGACCCATTGTGCAATGTGTCACCATCGGGACTTGAACCTGGCACTCTTTGGTTACAAGGCAACGTGGTAAACCACACCGAGGAGGTCCGCCGTGGTAAACGTGACGTTATAATAAATATGCAATATAAAGCAAAAACATGAATTTATTCTTGAGAATGTTAAAAAACAACAACAACAAGAAACCGAACATTTGAGTCGCCAATAATATTCTGCATATTACATATCATAATTGTGATGGCGATTTGTGAGTTTTCCTTCATTAATTGCCATTCATGATCGTCAACATTGCGATTAACTAAAAGTAACAGAAAATCGGCACAACATTTAAAAAAATATAATATACGTAGAATAAAAAAAATAGGTGTGAAACTGAAAAATAAAGGTAATAACAAGTTGATATTTACTACCTATTTTTTGTGCTTTTTGAAGTCAAATTTTTTGTCATTTTTGGCGCCAATTTACCTGTCTATTTAGCATGCTTTGTGGCTATTATAAACCCGCTCCCTACTGATAACACGAACTCAAGACAGAAATAAACAAAGTGCGAAAACACCTACTTCAGTGTCTTTGTGCATGATACTTGCACAAACCATCAACGTCGTTTTGCGAGAATGCAGGGTGCAAGTTAAGAGGTGCACAATTTTCGAAATTGCCTCAAAAAAAGTGGCACGCATCTATTTTTCCTACTACATCTCGAGGCACTGGTGTACACATGGGGGAGCTGATGTGGCTATAACTCTCCCGAAATTTATGTCTTTGAACAACTTTCAAAAGGAAGCTTAAAAGTGGTTAATTATGAAATTTTGTCTCTCCCCCTCCCCTCTGAAAAAAAACCTGCACACGTTAGTGTCTAGAGGAGAGTTACAAATCAATCTCATAATTTAAAGTGCTGTTTGCGCTGGAATACTACTAAATGTGCTAGAATTTAAATTTGACAATAATTTCAATGTTAAAAGCGTCATTATTATTATTATTATTATTATTATTAATGTTTTTATAACGTCCTGTTATTGTTATAATTACGTCCCTGCCTAAATTCACAGCCAGAAATAAGATTGATTGATTGAGTTGTTTTAAGACCACTTTGTGCACAGTAAGGTTAATCGGGACTGGACCTACAGTTTCAAGTGGGATCCGAACCACTATGTGCCTCCACCGGGTATCGAACCCGGGACCCCTTAATTACAAGGGAACGACGGTACCACTGCGCCATCGGGAAGGCCCAGAAATTAGAATAAAACGCGATCTTCTTTCTTCAGGAAAGCAACATCTTGACAGGCGGCCCTAAGACCAGCATAAAGCTTGAATGGAGACAATACAACAAGCTTGTTCAACATATGTTGGCGAGATGGTTGCGGAAAACCAAAGGCGGCACTGCGTCCCAAATACTCTCTGAACTGCCCGTCATAAAATGTTCCTGCGAGACCTATTTCTAATCTGTGGTCGTCACTGTATGACTAGACCCCTTTGTGTCGAACCTGACAAATTGCAGGAAGCGGTCTTTCTTGCTTTAAGGGATTAAGGGAAGGAAATGGCATTCAAATGGCAGGGAAGACTTATCCCTGGGTTGAGTTATTGTACCGCTGCTGTTTCAGTGCACCGTTTCTGTAAGGCAATACGCAAATACGGTTAAATTTTCCCTTCCCCAGTAAACCTTTGTTTTCGATTCATTCTGCTAGATTTTGCTTTTATCCAGGGTGCCAAGTACCAGAACAGTCCAATGACCTCGCTGCCTTCGAGCAAGCAATAACTTTAGTGAGGAGGTAGGAGGGCTTGGGGAGGGAGGAGGGGCAGATGCAAGAGGACGAAGAAAATGTACCAGTTTACTTACATGATGACTCGTGAAAGTATTTGTTATTGACTGTTTGAAAGAATGAAAGGTATGAAATTAGTAATATTTTTCTTGTTCGCTTCGCTTTCAATATAAGCGTTTCTCATAAGTAACAAGTTATAATTGTTACCCCAAAAAACTGTGTATATGTGTGCGTGTGCGTGTATGTAATATGATTTGTTAATGATGACGTACTGGATACCAAATAATGAAAAAAGTAAAGTAATGTGCTCCCCTGTGCTTTTCGCTATGCCATGAAAGCGTATAGGGGTGTGTAGTTAGGGCTCCACACTTTCTTGATCACGGCCGAAGGTGGAGGTGATGTGATCAATCAGCACCACGTCCCTGGCCTCGTTTACCTGCCAGAGTTTCCTCCATGTACCCACTTTATACGTACGACGCTGGGTGGGCACCGGAGCCGCTCGAACAGGTGAAAAAAAATCCCGGTATCCTCCAGAATGAATAGGAAAGATCCTACACAGAATAATTTATCAGTTTAGCACTTCCACAGGGGATATAGTTTCGATAAAAAAAGAAGAGGTTGTCATTGAGACAAGCGGAAAGTAAAATACATTAAGGAAAACTGTAAAGTAATAGTTTAATAGTAATTACATAAATTAATTTGCTTCCTGAAAATTGTTTAACTCTAATTTTTATTTGTCCTCCAGTATTCACATATACGTATATTATATACACTTCTTAGTAGTTTAATATACCAATGCACTATATATGTAGCAATATTATAATGTAATATAATATTATATATACTATATATATATATATATATATATATATATATATATATATCTCCCTGTGTGTGTATGTGTCTGTGTGTGTGTACATTACACACACAGAGTTATTTACCTTTACTGTCTGGAAATATTTACATAGGAACAAATTTCAGATTTGGCCCCCCCGAACTGATCAACCTAGCTACGTCCCTGACCAGTGGCGTCGCGTGCTGTTCACATACGGGTGTTCACAATAATTTTTTATACTGAATGGAGATTTACTCCTCTCCCTTGTAACTTCATCCTCAATTGAAAAAGTAGGAATAACAGTTCAACTTATTTTCAACTATTTCCCACAAAAATCACGCTATATTTGAAGTAACACATTTTTTTTATTCAATTAACACCCTTTTAATTACGCAATTTACAATTAGTAATGGTTAGTGCAACCTAATTAGTATAACATGCAATCTCAGGTATGTACAATGCAAGACTACCATACTTCGCAATCTACTTTCTATTACACCGACCATATGTTAACCAACGACATTCATTCAGCATTGAAAGCACGTGCATCGTTAGCGGGACAGAGGGGAGGACGCGTCCAGTCCAGAAAAAAAATATTTTGTATGTAAGATATTTGGGAATTATACAGAATGACCTCGCCCCGCCCACAATAACTCGGTTGGGATGCTTATGATCAATGTGACATTCCATATGTTCCTTCTTCCCTCGTGTTTCGTATTTTCCCTCCTAGCATCATTTTGCCATGGTTCAGAGAGATTGATTTTTGACCATTTACTGCAAGGGTTCTCAAATTTCTTTGCTTCACGGGGCCCTTAGCGTTTCAAGATTTTTCCGCGGCGCCCAGAATGTAGCCCTCTCTAACACTTGCATCAGTCAGTTACTTGTAAGATTGCATGCCTTAAGTTAAAAATTAAACACGTATTTAAAATTCAGAAACATTTCATATGTAAAAATGTACTAAATAAGCACATATTTGAAACATCCATAGCACTGACTAACAATTCAGTGAAAATATTGGAACATTTCGCAGCGCCCCTGCGCCCCTCAGGATGCCGCGGCACACTCTTATTATTAACCAGAGGCGAAGATATAGTACAAGCAATGCAAGCACTGCTTGCATTATTCGAATATCATTTAATGTACTTAATGTTTTAGCCTTATTTCGTTTCCATCGCACTCGATTTAGCGAAAAATTACGGCCGCAAACTCCCTCAGCAGCTCTGTAGCAAGCACCAGCCTCAATGCTTGCGGCTGCTCTGCGGGAAAATAACGCACCCGAAGGAGTCACATGGCGAAGCTTGAAATTCGAGTGGAACCCGTCCACAACGCTTATACCAAAAGCTCTGCTTGCTGAGCTTGCGTGATTCCCGAAAATAGCCGAGCTCAACCGAAAGCAGAAGGATATAGTATTGCCACCAAAAACTAGGAGTAAAGAATATTTGTCTTCATGAACACGTAAATAAGATCGCGAATATAAAAATATTTCTTAGTCATAAAATAACTAAAATAAGTTATTATCATTGTTCTAAATTCCATATATATATATATATCATTTTATATTACAATTTATTTTAGATTTCGCGAATTGTAAAACGCGTAAAAAAATGGATATTGGGAGTTCGGGCGAGATGGTAAAGGGCGGGGGTTTGTGTTTCCAGGAAGTGAGATGTCTGCACCCCAGAGTTTCCCCAGGGAGGGAGGGAAGATTCGACGAACCTTGGTCTGCAGCCTGTGTCCAGCTCGGTCCAGCTCAAATTACGTCAAAAGTGTTGACCGCACCAGTGTTTGCAACTGCCAAATTATTTACACAGTAATTCAAGTGAGCTGTTTCACAAATTTTACAACCACATTCAATAAATTGACTGCTTTTGAATAAAACTTGGGGTGAAAATAAAGCTATCTAAAAAGAACTCTCTACTGATATTTACACAGCACAATTAAATCGTATACATTGTACACATTATGAACACAAGAACATGTTTTAAGTTTTATTATTATGACACAAGTGGTGCTCCCAGGATTTTTTGTAGTAGTCTCCTCATTTTGTCATCTTTTCCTGCCTTTGATTTTCCTTTTCTTAGGAATACTGGGCCAAAGGGGGGGCAACCCTCCCCCGGCCCCGGCCCCGCCTCTGTATGACACTTTATTACTTAAATATTATGTATATACTCTTTCTGCTGTAATGATTCTGATTCCACCGCTTAATTTCTATCTCCATACTGATATATCTTTCCTTCTCATGAGGGTTAAAATGAAGGAAATAGGTTGGTATCACTTTCGGTCGTTTCAGAGATTTCCAAAGTGATCTTGCGTGGATGCTTTCCAGTTGTGGAAAGAGCATGGGAGTGTCTTCAAGTTTTGAGAACCTTGAAGCCCTAAGATTTGTTGAATTGTTCGATAGCGGGAAATTTCCTATATATGCAAAGGAGTTTGGAATTCTTTGTGGTGAGTACATCGTCTATGCATGTGTTTCTTTTGTTTGAAATGGATTTTTTAAAGTTTGTATTTAACTTTTTATTTTAATGTTTGACTCCGAATGCGATTTTTAGGGTGCCCACAAATCCTAAATTACAATCACGCAGTGTAAATTAAATAAATGAGTTATTTTACCTAAATCCGTTTGGTCACCGTTTGTCCACATTAAAAAATTATGAACAAATAAAAGTACTAATATATAAATAAGAAAATACGTACCCCTTTAGTCGTATGCGGAAAGTTCGCATATGTAAGACGTTTACTACCATACGAATAACGTTACCTGTAATTTCGTAAGTAAATGTGACGTTTGAGGATCATATGGTTTATTTTTAGAACCGTCACTTTATTATGATATTTTGACAAATCCAGCGACCGGGCCAATGAGGCTATAAACCTTTAATCCCCCTCTTGGCGTGCCATTGTACTACATGTTTTGTTGTACTGAAACATTGCTTGCCTCCTTCGTAAGACTACGCTTCGCTACTGTTATTAACATATTTACCCGTCGTTGCCTTCTAATCGAGGGGTCCTCGGTTCGATACCCGTGGAGGAACTTAGTTATTCGAATCCCACTTAAAACTGTAGGTCCAGTCCCGATTAGTCTTACTGAGCATAAATTGGACTTAAAACACCAACAAAATTAATCAAACATATTTACCATCCTTGATCTTATGCATTGCACGAAACTAATCGTTCCAGAGGCAGTCTTTTTGTATAGCTATGTGCAAATGGTAACAAACGCCCAGAATGTGTCCTTTGCCCATCCATGCTTCGAGTGAATTGTTCAATTACAAGAACTGTCCGATGAAAAAAGAATAACAATTCTCTTTTAGATATATTAAAATATTTTTTTAAATGTATCTATTACAAACAAGACTACTTACTGATTTGTCCGAATAAGTGGCCAAAGAACACACTCTAAATATGCACTTTCAATTATACATTTGCACATGAACTCCCTCCTGAAGGATAACCGGCCGAAGCTTATAATTGAGCTCTAGATATTACACAGAAAAAAATAAAATTCTCACTGTGGGTCGAGTAATTGAACGCCACACACCGACGCACAATGCACTTAATAATGATATCAAGAGAAACTAAATTCTACATTATGCTGGCACTTACCTTTATAGAGGATACAGTTCCTTTAGTAATTTCTGTTGCAACCACTGTGGTGAATTTTACTTGTATTCTACCTCTTGTACAATGTAGAGGTCCGGCTGGTGAGGGCCCATCCTTTTTACTTCAGTTCGTTCTGCTTCGCTCATTCGCGAAAATGGAGTTTCTTTCAAACTCCTAACAGTATTCATAGTGTACAAAACACAACACTACACTACACACACACACATGGCACAACACACACACACACACACACACGCACGCACGTCTGGAAGCCAATGCGCATAAGGTCACCCAACCGCTTGCCAATAGATATCGCGCTCTCGAACAGTCGACACCACTCTAACCGCGTTTTGCCGGTTGCCGCCAAAGAGCATAGGCTTTTTTATTGCCCCGCAAAAGGAAGGGAACTTGACCTTTCCAAAAATAACGTGTCCCTTGCAGGTCTCCCACAGCAACAGTGTTGCCAACAACTGAAACGCAGAAGTTGCTAAATCTTCAACATGCGCTAAAAGTTGCTGAATCAAATTTACTGGTGAAAAATGCAAAATATATTTTTAAAAAGTGCTGTAAAGAACAACTTACATCAGGTTTATTCCAACCAATAAATTAAATTTCAATGTTTGTCCGTTTATATGTACATTAAAAAAATACTTAATTTCAAATGAGAATTTATGCATATTTCATTTTAACTTTCTAACTTCAAAGAAGAAAATATTATGTGTAGCAAAAATGCATCTCTAGTATTCTGAAAGTTATATTTTGTTCTTCACAATAAGCATATTCCAATAACGTAGAGAATAGTAAAAATAATTTACTAACATCAATTAAATTTTTTTACGGTAACAGCTATTTAGGCCTAGGACTCCATACTATTCTGAGTATAGTTACCATAAAAATGCGCGTTCAATTGATGTAAATGTAGTCGGCACTTTCCTTTGCAATTTAATTCGGTGAGAGTTCTTCTTTTTTTTTTGCATTAAAAACGTCGATTACTAAAAAAAAGTTGCACAGTCTGAATGGCCCTTAGCCGCACATGCGCAAATCATTTAAACCTTGAAAGATATGTAACTCCTGCAGACTAGTTTCTAAAGAAAAGTCGCGCGTCACTATTCCGTGAACTTTAGCGCCCACTGGAATTTAAAATCCGCCAGGTTTAGCGACTTCACACTAAAGTTTGCAACTATGTAGTGCAGCCCGTCTCGAGTCCCCCTAGGCATGCCTTGTATATGCTGCACTCTGGTGCCGAATGCAAGAAGTATTGCCGCTTGAAAATCCGGGCTCCCAGCACCATATGTTCGCACAGACCAGTGAACACTTCCGCGGTATAGTGGCCAACAGCCCGTTAGCTGCCAGTTCACAACACACAACACAGCAATTGTGTTCATCGCAACCGTGCAACACAGGAGTCAGTGTTACCAACTATCTAAAAAAGTTATCAGACGTGAAAGACGTCAACTCCGAGTAAATTGTGTGTATATATTCGAACATCAAAAAAGTATTTTTTTCAATTAAGTATATGTGTGAGTAGTGGTGGTGGGGGAGTTCACAAACCGAAAATGGGGCTCGGTGGGGCTCGCCTTAATGGATTTCTCTCGTAAGGCATGAGCCCCATTTTCTGGCAGTGTTGCCAGCTGCTTACTCGAAAAAATCACCAAGGTTTTTTTTTTGGTCTAACCTAGCCTAAAGCAAGGAGCTGGCAACCTTGCTTGAGGCTCGCCTTAATGGTTTGCTCTTGTAAGGCATAAGCCCTATTTTCCCGCAGTGTTGCCAATATTTTACTCGAAAAAATCACCAAGGTTTTTTTTTTGGGTCTAACCTAGCCTAAAGCAAGGAGCTGGCAACCTTGCTTGAGGCTTGCCTTACAGTGCATAAAGCAAGAAGCTGGCAACCTTGCTTGAGGCTTGCCTTACAGTGCATAAAGCAAAGTTGCCAACCTACTGGTATTTTTGCCATAGCTTTTTACAAAAAAGAGAGAGGAGAGAGAGAGGGAAAAGTTAAACAACCGACAGCTGCCAACACCCACCTACAGCTTTTTTTTTGTCTAACCTAGCCTAAAGCAAGGAGCTGGCAACCTTACTTAAGACTTGCCTTACAGTGCATAAAGCAAGGTTGCCAACCTACTGGTATTTTTGCCATAACCATTTACAAAAAAGAGAGAGGAGAGAGAGAGGGAAGAGTTAAACAACCGACAGCTGCCAACACCCACCTACAGCTTTTTTTGTCTAACCTAGCCTAAAGCAAGGAGCTGGCAACTTTGCTTGAGGCTTGCCTTACAGTGCATAAAGCAATTTTTGCCAACCTACACACACTAAACAAGGAGAGCCGGCAACAAACACGCACTGCCGTAAAAGAGAGAGAGATGGGTGGATGGTAATATAGTATGTGTGTGCGTGTGTGCGTATAATATGTAGCATTATTAACTAGAGTGTGTTGGCAATTTACTTACAACTAAAAAAAAATAGAGATGCCAACTTTGCTGTAAGATGAAGAGAGAGAGAGATTTATGGCTGGCAACAGTGGTGAGCGAATGCATCTTATTGTAAATTTTTTCCAAGTCCCGGGGGGGCCAATGTTTATATATCGTGACTTTTGTAAACCTCTCTCGGGGGAACGATGTGCCACACACGCGCGCGCGCGTATGTATTGTGACGCAAACAAACAAACAAAATAATAATTGTTGTTTTTTAGGATACCTGGCCCCTATAACCTCGCCAGGGTGCGTGGTGCCCAGCCAAAAAAGTAAAGGTTTTCTAACGGCTGCGGTTATCTACAACCGCACCTCTGTAGAGTTTCACGTGTTTTTTTTTTTTCTCAAACTTCCATGAAACTCTACAGAGGACCTCCGTAATGCATGCAACGTGTACTAACGACTCTAGTGTTATTTGATGTTGTGATATTTTTGGATATAGAGTTTTATTGTGAGATATAGATAAAAATAATTATGTTTATTATAATATTTTCTTGATGAAGATGGAGAATATGTGTGTGTTACAAATAAAGTTGCATGCTTTTTTTTTCTAGTGTGTGTATGTGTTTTTGATGTTTCGACAGCATCTGAAACGATAAAAAAAGAAATTTTATTGTTAATTTTCACGTGTAAAAACAACAACAAATTTTTTTGTGCAAATTTTCTGATTTGTCTCTCGTGCTATAGTGCAAAAAAAGATATTGTAACTGATAACTAATAAAATTGACATTTGTAACTGATCTGAACTAGTGAAATTCGTATTGTGCTATTGTAACTGATTGTGCTAGTACAAAAAATTTCTTATTTGTGCAAGAAAAGATGTTAAAAAACTTGTTAAAACTGCTCTGTGACCCTCTCGTTCTTCACGTCGTAGGCGAAGGACTTCTCTGCAATCAGGATGACACTGCATAGGGTATCCTCGGGCAAGGCATCGTGGAACTCGCAGACGACCTTGATGTTGGTTCGATCGTTGACCACAACCTTCTTTCTCTTAGATGTGTTGATGACGGTCATGGGTCTCCGTGCTTTGAACTCGCTGGGCGTGTAGTACATGTCCACGCTTCCCTCGGTCACGCGTTTGTAAGCCGAGAACGCTTCGTAAAGTTTGAGGTAATCGTTTTTGGTCACGTCGAGGTTGTAATTTTTCCTGATTCTTGTCCCTCCCGGTCTGAAAAAGCACTACGACGAAATCTGGCATGTCGAACTGTATGTTGTTGAACTGCGTCGTCACGTCGAATTCCATGTGACTTCCCGACGCCATTTTCTGCACGCACTGGTAACCGTGAAAGTGAATCGGCACCTGCGGACTTTTCAAGATATCTGCTTTGTACTTGAGGGCGTAGTTCGTTTCGTATTCCACCACCGGCATTCTCAATTCCATGCTCCGGATGACGCATTTCGCTGCTTCGGGTAAAGTGTTGGCTATCGGCGTGGTGCCGTCCGGACCCAAAGTAGCGTATCGCATCAGTGCGTCGTTGTCGTTGGCCGCTCTTCGAAACGTGATCCTCAGTCCTCCCTTCCACATGATCTCCTTGTAGTCCGAGAAGAAACCAGGCAGCAGACGCATGGGAAAGAGCACCGTGTGACTTCTCGTCGATATTTTGGTTCCTGCTTCGAATCCCCCGGCCTGGTAGTACGCTGCGTCCGTTTTGGATAATTTCAACGTTCCCACTGCCGTCGACGTGATGCCTGGATAATCTATTCTGTCGATGACGGTGTTGTGTTTCCTCACCTCCACCTGCGAGAACAGGTGAGGCACGAAGTTGTCCACGAGTATCAAGTTTGCTGCTGCGGGAAACGCGTCTCCGCTTTCTTTCTTCACCACGTCGAATTGAAGGTAGAGGTCCGCTCTGTGAGGATGAACGAACCCGTCGCCTACGTCCACGTCGTATTCGATCTCCCTGTTCGCTTCGTTCAGATTGGCGAACGTGCGACGGTTGGGAGGGAAAGATTGCAATTCGTAACTTTCGATTTGCTCCATTTTACATGTATGGTTATTTATTATACGCTGATCTCCACGATGGCCGTCGTCGTTGCACCTGCAAAATCCACCACGTCTCCTTTCTCGTTCGTCACCACCAACTCTATGTCGTCTATGCGGTTGCGACATACCGGAAAATAGATCGGCGAAGAGGGCGTGTAGATGATCGGTTCCATGAACTCGGAACTTGGTTTGAAAGTGGCTATGATTCCCGTCTGCTTGTGACTTCCTAACAATCCGTCCGAAGATTTCGTGATCATGCCTTCCG
This sequence comes from Lepisma saccharinum, assembly GCF_977018435.1. Lineage (NCBI taxonomy): Eukaryota > Metazoa > Arthropoda > Insecta > Zygentoma > Lepismatidae > Lepisma > Lepisma saccharinum. Next base: position 176,539,395 of record NC_139230.1, on the reverse strand, counting down.
CCACGTTACAGTGTATGTTCAGAGTCTCTATGGCCAAGAATTTAGGAATGTTGGTTGCCACGTGCTTGATACCAGCTTCGAGTTTGGTGTCGTTCTTGAAACCTAAAAGTTCTCCCATGGTGCCCAGGTCCACGGTCTCCGTCGCGGATAGGATTTCCACTCTGTGCGTGACCGAATTTTGAGAAAGGTATGTGCCTTTGGGTAATTGAGCTTGCAAAGTGGAAAGATTGTATTGTCCTGGCGTGACGACGATGTGTTCGCTTCCGACGCTAATTTTGTTGTTGTGCTGCGTAACGTTAGGTATGAGGTACATGCTGTAGAATGCACGCAGAGCCACGGATTTAGGATAGACGATGTCGTCGTGCAGCGTGAGTTTCAAGATCGAAGATTCGCTCGTAAGATGGAACACGCCCATCCTAGTGATGCTGTTTGAGGTTCCACAATGCTTTCTGGAAATCCTCGATCGTAGGGTTATTTATTTTAGAGAGAAACGCGAGCACGGAGAGGCAGAGATGACCGCAGTTCACGTCTCCGAAATTTTGAATGCGTTCGTCGTTGTAGTATATAGAGGTTTTGCTCGTTTTCAGATAATGAATTAAATTTGTAGGTGGAACACCTCCGAAAGAATCGAAAACGAATGCTTTATCATCATTTTTGTGGTAACATATCCAATGCGTGCCTGGATTTTCTTGACCGTCCAATTTGACTACTCCGCATTCTCTTCTTTTGACGCTTGAAGGTAACGAGTCGGACATGAAAACTCCTCTGAAGTGTTTGATTTGTAACGGTTCGATCAGAGATTCAATGTCTCGGTTGGTGAGTGCTGTTGTTTCTTTTTTTTAAACTTCTTCATTACGCCCTTCCCCCCTTTTTTCTCCATGGCCAGGTTGTGACGTTTCTGTTCTTCCAACTCGGCCTTGTTCTTCTTCGAGTCGATGACGGTTTTCGCGATGGCGGCACTTCCGCCGGCCAAACTTCCAACGGCCCCCAATGCTGCCAGGATGGCTGGGATGCTGAATATGAAACCTCCGATCTTTTGCTGTTTCCGCGAACGCTGCAATCTTTTCAATTGAGGTGTGCTGAGCAGCAATTTCATTCCGTGTCCTTTCGACAAGCAAGAACGTTTCTTCTCACGTTGTTTCTTGGTAAGTAACCCATCGAGGGCACCTAGATTTTTTAGATTCGAATATGGTATCTGGTATACGACACCCTTGGGCTTCATGTTGATGCTCTATGTGTTATTTTTTCACGGTATGTTATTTATATATAAATGTTCTGAGATTTTTTTTCAATGGATGTTATTTTATATATACTCCGCGTAGCCCCGTTACACAAATTCTATTACATGCTTTGTTTTCTTACCAAGAAGTTCCTTTGTCCTTTTGTACACGATTCGAGTTTTGTTCTCGATTAAGATAGCTAGCTTCTCGTCGGATAACATGATAGCGTATCGATCTGGTAAAAATAGACTGTATTGTCCGTTGAGCAACAGACACACCTTGGGACCATACTGGGTAGAAACAATTGAACCGGAAGTTATCGTGTAAGGTTTGTCGACTTCCAATTCCTGAATTTTTACATACTCGACTGACAAATTTAGCATTTGTTTTAATGCTTGGAGGTCACTTATTTTTTCAGTTGCCATATCGAAGAAGAGAAATTTTCAGTGTGCGTGTTAGAGAAATTTTTTTTTTCACGATGTGTGTTATTTATATATACCGAAGATTATTTTTTTTTCTCGATGTGTGTTATTTATATATATTTTTTTTTTACGATTTGTATCGAAGATTTTTTAACAGAGGAAGAAAGTTCGTGCTTCGGAGAACGCGATGATGTGCGTGATGATTTCTTCAGTTTCCTGTTTGGACTTACGCCAATCATCAGTATACCGTCTTCTCCTCTGCCTCGCCTCGTGCAGTTCGTCCAAACTCTCGTTCAATTTTTCCCCCGCGGCCGACAGAAGAGTGTCGAGATCACCGCACCTCATTCCACTGATCTCCCGAAGACGGTCCTTGAGAACTATTTCACAAGGGATGCGAAATGCCGGCGTCGTTTTAGCTATGATCACAAGTTTATTAACATCTCCGTTAACTACTTTTTTGAATATTTTAGATAGTAGTTCGTGCGGCAAATCAGTTATGCAAGCTATGTTGTTTTTTTTTTTACTGGATGTTATTTATATACCCCACCCCAATTTTTGTTTTGTGTTCATGGCGATGGTGGTACCCAGTGAGGCGACCCGTTCACCCAACGATGCGTCTCTGCTCACAAACCTTTCGAAAGCTGCATGTTCCAATTTTTTGTCTGCTTCGTGACGTGCGTCCAGATCCGTCTGCGTGGTTTTGTAGGCGATGTCGTGATCTTTGCATGCCGCGTCCAACGGATTCACACCCTTGTCTCCTCTCTCCAATCTTTTCTCGAGTTTGGTACCCGGTCCGCAGTACTGGTAGCCAGGTAGATGCATCTCGAAAGGTAACTTGTTGATGATGTCGTTCACGAGTCCCTTTCCTTCGGCCACGTTCCAAAATTTCGGAGGCAGCGTGTTGATGATTTTGATCAGGTAACCTATGCCCTTGTGGCCGCGGTGGCTCAGTCGGTAACGCGTCTGACTACCATGCTCAAGGTCCCGGGTTCGATCCCCGGCCGGTTCAAATCCGGGAACTTTTCTAACGGTGGAAGCGGCCCCGGCGCCTACCCAGCGTCGAATAACATGGGTACCTGGGGGAAACCCTGGGGGGTAAAGGCGGTCAGGGGCGTGATGCTGATCACATCACCCCCACTCACGACCGGATCAAGAAAGTGTGGGGCGTTACCCCCACACCCCCTATACGCCTTCATGGCGTGGTGCTATGCACAGGGGAACACTTTACCTTTTTTTTTTAACCTATGCCCTTGTCGTCGTTCACGATGAAGTTGGAAAGTTTCGTGCTGATCATGTCCACGATGCCAACCTTCTCGTTGTAGAAATTACGATTGCCTGCATTCTCTTCGCCAGCTATCACCAACAATCGGTCCACGAGTTTCCTAACGTCGTCCACCCAAACGAATTCTTTGGGTAACGTGTTGTAGCGTTTGACGCCGCTGCCTGTTTTGACCTGGTTCCAAATCGGTTTGATGAGATTCCTGTACTTCTCGCCGCTGCTCGATTTCACCCTATTCTGCGAGGCGTCGTTGTTCTGGTACAAGGCATCCGTCATGATCAGAATTTCCTTGTAACTTTGGTAATCTTCGTCGGTGTAATCTTTCGGCTGCTTTTTGGCGACGAGTTCCCACAGTCCCACCGTACCCGGATACCTGGTCCAACTATCCTTGTCGCCTAAATTGACTTTAATGTCGTTGCCTTCGAAGGTCACCTTCGATTTCCCAATCTTCCACACCACACCGCCGCCTTCGCTGGTTTCCATGCTGGGATACAATCCGAACACTTCATCCTTGTCGAATTTCCCCGTGCTCAGGTAGTCTCGTGCCAAAGGTCCCAACTCGATTTTATCCGAAGACGTGCTGCCTATGGCTCGACGTCGTGCCGGTGCGTCCTTCAGTTCGAACGGGGTCGAAGGAATGCTCGAAATGGACGTGGGTACAGCGTAACTTTTAGCTGCGAGCGGTACGAGTTCGTTGATCAAATTTTTATTTTGTTCCGTGACACTTTTAATTTCTTTACCTAGACCGCTGATGGCATCGATCACAGGTTGATCCTGACGTTTCTTCTCTTCGTAGAATCCGCGATTCTCGGATTTCCAACCTTTGAAGCGTTTCGCGAGGTAATCGCGAAGCTTGAGATTTTCGTCTTCGATTTTTCGTTTCGTCATGACGTTATTTATACACGTCGTTTCTCACAACGTTGCAACGTTTAGAAAATCGTTGATTTTGTTTCTGTATTTTCCGTCGTTGGGTTTCCTCGTCATGTCGATCGTTGCGAATCCGAAATCGTCACCGTTCCAGCAAGTAGAGCAGCAGCGTTCCGAAAATTGATTGTAGTTCATGTCTCCGCCTACGTAGTCATCGTACGCGTGCTTGAGGTTGGTGTGATCTTGACGAAACAAACATATGAAATTAGCGTTGTCGCGTACTAACTGTTTTGGAATTTTGGAAAACGTTTGAGCTAGGTAGAAGCAATCCATTCCTTTGTGACGACCTTGCGTGAAAAAGTTGCGAATTTCATTTTGATTTTCCAGGATGGCGTCGTCGAACACAACGACTGAATTTTCACGACAATCGTCGAGTGGTTTTATTTCCGAGGCGAACGTTGCAATGTCCAGACCATCGTACAGTTTCATCAGTTGCTGGTATTTGGATTGCTCCAAACTTTTCGAGAACACGTACAGGTGCCTGTTCTTCCAATCTAACCAATTCGGTGCGAGGAGAAAATTGTCCACGAGCAGTGTCGTTTTCCCACACCCCGAAGGACCTACGATCAGACAGCGGATGCTGTCGGGAAGCAACTCACCGTTCTTTTTTTTTCTCGTTTGACTTTCCGGATCCGGTAGACGCTTCACCACGTTCCACGTACTTACAAGATCACTTCGTTCGCGTCGATCCAACTCTTTTCCGGAAGTCCCAGCCATTTGACCAAAAGTTTGTCACCTTTCCTACGCAATACTTTCTCGATGAGGTACGTGTCGGGGTGTTTCGTTTTAGAGAGTTCCTCTTCGTAAAATCTTCCTTTCAAAATCTCGCCGCTACTATCTTTTATTATATACGTGTGTCGGTTTCCGGGTAGAACTCGAACCACCGTAAAGAGTTCCGTGCTCCAATTTTTTGTGAATCCCTTCTCGAAGGTGCGTTTGAATTTGCTGATCCTCACCTGGTCTCCAATTTTGTATTTAGCTTTTTTTGTCGTGGGTGTGTACTTTGGACAGTAAACGGTAGAAATTAAACGCTGCTCGTCAGACTTGGTAACGTCAACTGGCTTCATGCCTATCGTTCTGTGTACCGTTTCATTATAGGTGTCGACGAGTTCCGGCAGGATGTCGACCCATTTGTAATTTCCCCGAAGCGTGAATCGTTTCCACATGTGTGTTTTCAAGGTTGGTTTGAATCTTTCCACGATGCTGGCTTTGATGTGACTGAAGGTCGAATAATGTCGAACGTCATGTTTTTGAATAAACTTTTGGAATACAGCGTTATAAAATTCCTTCCCCTTGTCTGTTTGCAGAAACCGTGGTCGTCTGCCACCGCTTTCGCGAAAAATTGTCTTGAATGCTTCCGTGACGCATGTTCCCGTTTTGGCTTTCAAAGGTAGAGCCCATGCGAATTTCGAAAACGTGTCTATGACGGTGAGAAGATACTTGTTGCCCTTGTTCAATTTATGTACGTTTTTCAAATTGCCGCTACTCATCTCCACGAGGTCACTTTGCCAGAGGTCGTCGATGCCCTTGGTTACCACAGCCAAACGTTCGTAGTTACGGCGTGCAGGTTTATGCAATTCTTCGACGATGGCTTGCCTAGACATTTTTTTAGAGATTACGTTTCAAGAGAAGCACAAGCGTGATGGGATTCAAAGAGGGTGGCACTTCGCTCGTGTTTTGAATGATCAGCTTATCGCCGGCACTCACGTCGAAAACGGTAAGATCTTCGTCTTCGTGTATTTCATATATGTTGCGCGTTTCGTTCCAACGTGCCAGAGGAATGTTTCCTGCTTTCTGGACACCACGATTCGATATCAAGGTCATGGTGGGAACGCTAGCTTTTCTACCGTGAGACCAGTACGAAAATTCGTTTATCTGAATCGTGCCATCGAGGAGTAACTTGTAGTACGGATGATAAGGATGCAACATGTACAGTTTGTTACCTTCGACGAACGTGGAGATTCTCTGTTGATTGGGTACGCTGTTGATTTCGATGGCTTGCAGAGAATGCAGTTTAGCGAATTTAGTGTCGACGCCGAGCAGATTACTGTGAACGTGTCCGAGTTTATTTTCGATGGGCAGCAAATGCTCGACTATGGTATCCGTTACGGCAGACAACGACGGTTTGATTTTCACTTCCACGTTCAACTGCTTGTAGTTTTCGTTGAGTTCTTGCAACTTGGCACCGAAAGAGGCCAGCGTCGATTCCTGCGTGGATTCCAGCACTCCAACTTGATCTCTGATGTTGACGACAATATTCTGAAGGTTCTCGACTTGATTCAATTTCGAGCTCTTCTCGGTAAGATCGTTTACGATGCTTCGCATCTCTGTAAACTGCGTGTGAAGGTCGGCGACGCTCTGCGAAGTAGGCAGCGTCGACACCAGCGAAGTAATTTCGTCTCGAATCTCTTCCACGTTCGCCGTTTCCGTTTCTAGTCGTTTCAGCATTCGAGATATGTTTCTTTTCAAAGCGTGCAATTCTTTGGAGGTGGGGAGATTGGCCACCCTACTCTCGAGATCGCTCAATGAGCTTTTGATGTCGCTCGAATCGGATAGTGCCGTCACCGCCGTTTTCAATTTTTCCAAATCTTCGCTCGAAGGTACGCTCGTCCGTAACGATTCCAAGTCACCCTGTATGTTGTCCAGTACGTGATGAAAATGAGCAAGATTGGATTCGACGTTCAAATTTTCTAAATATTCGATCTTCTGCTGAACCGTGCTCAACGTGTCTTGAATGCTCGTCAACGCTCTCGCTTCAGCGTGAATATTTTTAATTTCTTCGTTGATCAATTCCAAGGACGCCTGAAGCGTAGCGATGGTGGTTTGAATGTGTTCGAAATCTCGATAGGCCTCCAATTGAATTTTTATGTTCGCAACGCTTTTACCGATGAGCTGCAGTTCGTCCGACGATGGTAGGTTCGTCATGGTATCTTCCAAAGTCTGCAACTTGGATTTAATTTCTTCCAACGTGCTGGTGAATTCTTCTTGTAATTTGGAAACGACGACGTGCAAGCGTTCTACATCAATATCGTTCACCACGGTTTGAAGTTCGGAGAAATTCTTTTCGATTGCGGAAGTTCGTTCTTCGATTTCGAGTTTCAATTTTTCCAAATCTTCATTTTTCGATTGAAATTGCTGTAATTTGGCCAAATCATTTTGAAGCGAATCCACGCTCAACTGTATATTTTGAACGTTGTCGTAAGAAGGTACGTCGACATAATTTTTTATCAGCGTCTTCAGTTCGGAATCGATTTTCAGAATGGGGTCGAGACATTGCGTTTGGAGCGTAGCGATTTCCGACTCTAAACTTTTGTTTAAGGTTTCCTGCAAAGCGATCAAATCGGTCCTCAACTTCTTAACTCGAATGTCCAACATGAGAATCTCTTCTGCGTGGTCTACACGCTTGGTGTTGCCGAAAATGTCGTTAGGCATTTTTTGGTTAACGGTTACTTATAATAGGATAGACGATTCGTAATTCTACGAAGAGAGGAATAAGTTTGTCGTAATCTCCGAGGAGTTCCATGTAAAAATAATCTCCTGCAGACACATCGTACGTAATGTTAGAAAGCATCTTGTCGTGCTTGATTCGAAAAATGTTCTTGCCGGTAGAAATTTTGATTTCGCCTGCGTTTTCCGGATTCACGGTGATTTGAAGTTTCCCGTCGATCGGAATTTCGTAGAAATATAAATTGTTATTAAAAACATAAAACATCTTGCCCACATCGTCATTCAGTTTCGTCCAAATGCTGTTGAGGTGAATGATCAACAGACCGTTGAGTTTAGGTAACACGGAAGGTAAGACTTCATGATCTGGTATGGTTTCCATAATGATCTGTTTTTTGAAACCGAACAAATTCATAGGCATGCTGGTTATTTAAGAATACGGTCAAAGTTTTTTTTGTAATGACAGTCAAAGTGTTTTTTTTTGTTTTGTTTTGTTTTTATGAATCTTCTGTTGAAGATGGACATATGTTGCAGGTTTTGCTTTCTGCTAAGCGATAGTGCCCCCACGGCAATGTGTGAATACCACACTCGAGGACGCACCTCTTATCGTCATCGGGATCCAGCGCAATTTTTCTAACTTTGTTTGTGGTCAACACATGGTCGACGCTCTGGATGCGCTGTTCTGCTCTTAGAACCGACGACCTGGTCTTGAGGCAATCGACGAAGTCCTCGAATGTGAGATGCTCCCGAACCACCTGTCTGCCGACACCCTTGGCCTTCTTGGTAACGCTGCCCTCGGCTTTGATGGCATAGGCCTTGGCGCGAAGACCTGCAAACTCGAGAATTACATCACCGTCCTTCTCGTCTTTGAGTTTGCCAGGCACCTTTTTGTTGCGGGCCAGGATACCATACTTGTTTTGCTGGGCATAGCCCGAGGTGTCGAAAAGGTTAACCAAAGATGGAACTGTGGCTATATCTCCGTACGCGTCGTCCGTGCGAACGTGGTACACCAAGCTGTCCGTGTCCGTGTAGAGTAGGCTAATATTGTCGTTATAGTGCTGGCGTAGTTTCCCATAATATATTTGAAACATGTGCAGCTTGCTCAGGTCTAATACTGAGGCGCCAACATAAATTGGCTTGTTGAGCTTCACCTCGCTCTTCCTCATATGCACCAGAGCAAGCTGTTCGTTATAAATGGTCCTTGATTTGAATAACGGGTTTGCTACGAGCCTGCGACATTGTGCTTTGTTTGATATTAGCCTCACATCTACACGATTCCGTACATTCTCCATGGTTTTCCCGAACACCGCATTGTTCATAAGCTTGAAGAAATCCTTATCAAGCTCGGACGTGGCTGCGGTGCGGTGTTTGGTGTTGACTTCAATATATGGACGCAACCACGGAGAATGCTCGAACTTGAGGATGCGGTGAACTGCGTGGACCGCGACCCCTCGCTGCATCAACCACCGGAGATTCTGGTAGTGTAGGACGTAATTCTTCTTGGGCTCGAAATCCATGACGAGCTTCTTCTGGTTGGAATCGGGTGGACACTTGAACTCGGGTGCAGGGGGGAGATCGCTGAACAAATCCTGCAGCTTCTCGGAGAATTGCAGATCAACCTCGGCGAAGAACCCATGTTCCGAATCGTCGAAGCTTTCGATGTCGAAGTTGGAGGGGTCAGCCCACTCGAAGTCTCTAAAGGGGAGTGGCTGCATCATGGAGTGTCCGTAGAGGTTATTGACGTCCGTGTACATGATGTAGCTGGACGGTTGTGAGGGGTCGTAGCCGGTGGCCATGTGGTGATTGTTGGCGCGCGAGTGTCGCTGCGACACCTGGACCATTCCACCCCGCACGGCACGTTCCACAAACAGCACCATGTCCACGTCCGAAAGAAGCTCCAGCTCGATCTTCGTCACCAGAAACATGGCTGACCACGCCAGTCCGGGGAGACTATAGAAGTAGGCAGGGTCCAGCTGGTAGATCTTTATTGCGGTCGCACGGAACGTCTGGAACACGTCGGCGAGGAGCGTCACATCAAGTCTGAGGTAGGCGTCGTGGTAGTCCCCGAGAGTTCGACAGCCCAGCTCGCGCCACATGGACTGGGCGTGGTGATATTCCTCGTCGGTGATGTTCGAGCCTCGCAGCTTGCTATAGAAGTTTGCTCGAGGAGGTAGCGACGTCTCTGCGAACTTGGAAGGGTCTGTGATGTATTCGTAGGGATAGACCCCCTTACGCTTGAAGAGGCCGGCGTCCAAGTTCGGAAAGTTTCCGGAGGTAATGAGCATTTGCTCGTCGCTAAGCTTCCCTGCGAGAGCATCGAGGCTGGCCGGGAGGAACCTCAGGGAGTCGAGGAAGCGAAGCTCGACGGTAGAGTGTGATCCTGAGATTCGCACCCACTTGCTCAAGCTAATGTAACGCTCCTCGTTCTGCGCCAGGACGTTGATTCGCATGTCGTCGTACCCAAAGTGAGGCACCAGATGGTGGAAGTCGTATCCCGAGCCATTATGAAAAAACACAGGGATGAAGCGCGGGTCCCGGGCCATGAGGTTGCATCCGTTGCACCATGGACCAACATACCTACCGTTAAAGTGATCATGGTGTTGGACTTTACGGTTGTTGGCGGTGTACTCCTTGACGCAGACAGGGCAAGCGATGGCCTCGTCGTGTCTACGTTGATCGTCGGGAGACAGTGGGAGCATAGACTTGGGGGCCAACAGTATCTTCCCTATCTCGTTGGCCTCGACAACCATCCTCTCGAGGAAGTGTTTGGCTGCGTCGGGGCCACGGTACACGTAGGGCTCGGGGGCGATGTGCTGGTCACGTCGCACCACAACGTATGCGAAACTGGATGCCTCGTGGAGTTGGTAAGGGGCGGTGGAGGAAACTTCGGGATCGGGATCGCAAGTGGACAGGGGTTTGAGGAAGGCCTCGAAATCCGCGATGATGATAGCGGGGTGCTCCACCATGGCACCGTGCATGCGGAAACGCTCCACGGCGCCAGGTTCGGGCAAGACTGCCACACCCGGCTCGTTGGCATTGCAATAAAATTTGTGGCGAGCGAGCTTCTCTGCAGCGATGTTGGGACCTCTGATGCGCTGATAATCCTGCTGTTCTCGATTATCAAAAGTTGACAAGCACCTGCAACAAACTTCTATGCTACCATGATGCTTGCTTTTTTGGCTCGAAACAAGCCGAGAGAGGGAACGGATGAGGGTGTAATGGTGATGGGTCTCGTTCATGATGAGCAGAAGGTGAATTTCCTGCGCACCATCGTCCTCTACGTCGCTCACCCGGATAGGGTACACCACATTTTTGTCGGTGAGGCCGTAAACGTTGATGGCCAACCGAGGGTTGTGTGTACGGGCCTCAAACTTTCGAATATCCGGGACCTCCACCGGGTAGTCGATCCCAGCCATCGCAACTTCCAGCTCTGCCTCGTAGGGTAGGTAGTGGTTAACCCGGCGTGGTTGGTTTTTCCAGTGGACAGGGTGCAACGCCGCAAGCACCGACCAGAGAAAGCACTTGGCGTCACTGTTCTGAATGTTCAGGACAGCCTTCTTTGCCACAATGGTAGGTGGTAAGGGGGCGTAGCTGGAGGCGGAGAGAGGCACGAACTTACAAAGTTTGACGCACAGTTCGTGAGGCTCGCCACACAGCGAACCCCCCGAGCCTTTAGCTTGATGTTCTTCTTGTTTTGCCACCAGCTCATCGGCAAACTGGTTGTAGATGACCTCGAGGTTGTCGACATCTGCCAGATGCAGCGTCTTCGCCTTGGTGTTGTGGCAGAAGCTGTAAATTTCATCAGACGGCTTCTTGTACTGGCAACGTAGCGATGCGTAGAATTTGGTGGAGTGCATTGCAAGCGCATCGTTGAGGATGGAAATAATTTTGGCTTGCACGTTCTCCAAAAAGCTACGCACGTCGCATGAGCCCTCCGAAGTGAGGACAAAGTCCTCTAACAACCGCTCGAAAGCAGTCTGGTTCGCTTTCGCCACAGGCTTGACACGTTTGGCGGTGGGTGCATTGATAGAGGCTGCTTCTGCCTTCCTCTTGGTGGAGGTCGAAGGCTGGGCCCTAGATGTATTTTTGCTTAGACAATTAAGCTTATGCTTCTTGGCATACGCAATTGTGATCTGTTTATTGCATCCGGAACATAGTTCAGCGGCAGCCAAATGCTTGCCTGGCACGCAGGTACGACAATGTCTTGCAAAACGTTTGCTTGATATGGTTCTCTTGCACACAGGACAACTTTTCATGGAGCGCATTTTTTTGGGGGGTATGTTTATTTATATGTGATCTGTTGGTGGTAGAGTGTTTACAAAAAATGCCTTACGAGAAAAATTTTGTAGGCTAATTCTAATTAGTGTTAGTTTGAGGGGTTTATTTATATATGGATGGCACTGTTTTCCTCAAATATGTGCTTTAATAAACCCTGTAAAAAAATTTTAAAAAATATATAAGAAAAATATGATTGTAGATAGAAAAAAGCACAATAAATATTGTATGCATGTGTAATTCTATTTAGTTTATTTTTTGCTAGACACAAATCTTCTTCAGATTTTATTGCCCATTAGTATATTTTTCTACCAATCTAGTAGAGGTATGAAACTATGAAAATATACTTGTTTATATATATTCTATTGTTTCGGCTGATATAATAGCAAATATATATATATAGCTATTTTGAAATTCTAAAACTTTCAGGTATACTTATTTTTACATGCAAACATACATCATAAAAAATTACACAATCGTATTTTTTTTCCATACACACATTTTTTATTTTCAGAAAACAAAGTTATTTTCGATCTTTTTTTTTTAAATCAAACAATAAACATTATTTGTGTTTATAGTATTTGTCGGGCAATAGCAGATAAAACAAGAATGGGTTTTCTACGACCCATAGTTTACGAGTTACAAAACAACTTAGAAATTACATCTTGAAATTTAAATTTAAAATAACTCGAAAACAGTAAGCACTAATCATTATGTTTCCAATAGGTTGTAGAGTACATTCAATTTTTTATCAAATGTCATTAAAATTTTCGAAATAGGGTAAAAACTAAGCCAGCAAATCAAGTTTCTCAAAAAATAAAAAAAATTGTCTATATTTTCGAAACTTGAGGGGGTGGAATCGATTTTATTTGCTAGTCGTATAGTTTTCGTCAAATCCTATCCAACAAACCTAAAATCATCATCCTAGGTCAATTAGGAACCAAGAAAATCAATGTCTTGGAAAACATCTTAAGACAAATATCTTAAGAAAATTTTCTTGACAGACCGGAAGTAACATCTTGACAGACCGGAAGTCGACTTTCTTAAAGATTAAGACAAATATCTTAAGATGTTTTTCCAAGACATTGATTTTCTTGGTTCCTATGGGGCCTAGAACCACGCAACTTTGGATTATGTATATACCGTTGTTTTTTCCTACATATTCACTAGGGCTCGAAAGTGCGGTGGTTGTGTTGTTGCCTTGTAATCAAGAGGTCCTAGGTTCGAACCCGATAAAAGTACATAGTGGTTCGGATCCTACTTTAAAAAAAACTGTAGGCCTAGTCCCGATTAGCCTTACTGTGCATATGTGAATATAGGAAAGTACAATGCAAAATCAGCAATGTGTGATGTGGTCAGCACCAAATATTTTAATTTTATATGTATATTTAAGTTCCATGCATAAACATGGCAGTCTTCCTATATGCTTTTATGGTATGGTGCTATGCACAAAGGAGCACTTTATTTAAGCATATTTAACTTCTCTTTCCATCTCTCAATCTATTCATATTTGACACACTCATTGCAAGTCGCCCATTTTGTTTACGTAGCAATTACGTTAAAAAACTTTAAACCACATTATTGTTATTTTTTTGTGAATGCTTGTTGTGATAAAAAAACATAATTAGATATATTTTATTTAATTTTATGTTTAATATCTTTTCTGTGTATAAAACTAAATAATAATAAAATTCGAAACACTATGTACCTCCACTAAATATCAAACGCACAAAAAAAAAAAAAAACAGGCTAACACACGCAAAATTATACTGGTCTGCCAGACGCCAGAGCCTCGTTACTCTACAGTCCAGGGCGTACTACGTGGAAGTGAGGTTAACTGTTGGGCGCCTTACCAGAAAGTCGTCCTCTTACACCCCGCATATTGCTATTTTGCATATGCTTGGTGTATATAGTAATATGTAATAAATATATATATAAAAAAAGCAAGAAAAAAAGAAGAGAGATACATGCAACACACTTAAAACTTGTATACTTTCTCTCTCTCTTTTTGCGTGTTTTGCGAGTATATATTTCTTCCACAATATGCTTAAGAATTGTTTGGTTTTTGTAGAGAGTTTTACCTTTTATCTACAATTTCTTTACATTTGTTTGGCTATTACAGAATCAACTCACAGAAGCAACACTACCTATTTATATAACACAAAGCCAACTCATGCAAGCTAACAAACAAATTTACTCACGTTAGTTAATTTCAATCACAATCACAATGTTCTTCTTGCAGCTCACAATGTTCTCCTTGCAGCTCACAGAGTAGAATGATGCTTTATTAGTCAGAATAGAGGAAGCTCGCTTGTGTGATCTCCCGCTACATGTCCGCCTCCCGCCCCACTCCCCCTAGTTGTTATAAAATGGCGACGGAAGCGTGTACATGTCTCTCTTCCCCCCGTCTTTTTTTTTTTGGTTTATGAATAGAAGCAGGAAACTTGGTTCTGGTGGCATCAGTGATGGGTAATGTGAAAGTCTGTGACGGTCTAATGTTAATGCCCTCGAGCTTCTAGTTTTATTAGTCGAGGAGTAATATGTAGGTTAACAACGTGGACTAGTAGAAATCCACTCTGTCAGCATGAAATTCCATCATTATTGTTAGCTTTTAAAAAAACAGGAAGTACATCCGCCACTGTGAATAGCCAGAAATGCTGCCCCTCCCAGTCATCCATCTCTCTTACAATAGCGTGTGTGTGTTGGCAACTCTCTCTAGTTGCAGGTTTTTTTAGTTAACTCGTAATCCCCGTCAAAAACTACAGTAACATCATAATATCATATTGCACAGAAGAGGAAGGACATCGATCACCACTGTTGCCAGCCATAAATCTCTCTCTCTCTTCATCTTACAGCAAAGTTGGCATCTCTATTTTTTTTTAGTTGTAAGTAAATTGCCAACACACTCTAGTTAATAATGCTACATATTATACGCACACACGCACACACATACTATATTACCATCCACCCATCTCTCTCTCTTTTACGGCAGTGCGTGTTTGTTGCCGGCTTTCCTTGTTTAGTGTGTGTAGGTTGGCAAAAATTGCTTTATGCACTGTAAGGCAAGCCTCAAGCAAAGTTGCCAGCTCCTTGCTTTAGGCTAGGTTAGACAAAAAAAAGCTGTAGGTGGGTGTTGGCAGCTGTCGGTTGTTTAACTCTTCCCTCTCTCTCTCCTCTCTCTTTTTTGTAAAAGGTTATGGCAAAAATACCAGTAGGTTGGCAACCTTGCTTTATGCACTGTAAGGCAAGTCTTAAGTAAGGTTGCCAGCTCCTTGCTTTAGGCTAGGTTAGACAAAAAAAAGCTGTAGGTGGGTGTTGGCAGCTGTCGGTTGTTTAACTTTTCCCTCTCTCTCTCCTCTCTCTTTTTTGTAAAAAGCTATGGCAAAAATACCAGTAGGTTGGCAACTTTGCTTTATGCACTGTAAGGCAAGCCTCAAGCAAGGTTGCCAGCTTCTTGCTTTATGCACTGTAAGGCAAGCCTCAAGCAAGGTTGCCAGCTCCTTGCTTTAGGCTAGGTTAGACCCAAAAAAAAAACCTTGGTGATTTTTTCGAGTAAAATATTGGCAACACTGCGGGAAAATAGGGCTTATGCCTTACAAGAGCAAACCATTAAGGCGAGCCTCAAGCAAGGTTGCCAGCTCCTTGCTTTAGGCTAGGTTAGACCCAAAAAAAACCTTGGTGATTTTTTCGAGTAAGCAGCTGGCAACACTGCCAGAAAATGGGGCTCATGCCTTACGAGAGAAATCCATTAAGGCGAGCCCCACCGAGCCCCATTTTCGGTTTGTGAACTCCCCCACCACCACTACTTGTGTGTGTGTGCATTTAATATGTACGTAATTTAAAACATATACATGAGTGTTCACGTGCTCATGCGAACATTATCACGCGACGCGCCTGAGGCTAACAAGGTTTTGGCGTCCGATTCCATGTTGTGCTGCCAGTATGTACTATCAATATGTACTTGTAATTGTCCCCAACAGCACTGATCGAATTTCTTTATTTTTATTTCTTTTTTCGGGCCACACACGGACAAAAGAAAAGTTTTGTTCAAGTAATATATCTCTTTCCTCTTTACCTATTATTAACAAGGTGTAATAAAGGATGGACTTTCGTGTATTATGTCGCAGCAGGAGCTGAGTGAGTTTCGACAACGAACAGAGTTAAGGAGCGTTCCGGCTCACTGATCATACCACAGACAATTGTCTGTGATCATATTGTAATCAAGTATTTTGCTTATTTAGTAGGTACTTGGCAACTTTTCCGGGGGAGCTTGACCTCCCGAACCCTCCCTCTAAATGCGACGTTGCATTGTTGCGACAACAATTGCGTACAAATACTAATCGAAAACATTCGTGCCTCCAATGCGCTTCCATGTAAAAAGACTGGCGAAGGAAGGAAGGTGCTACCACGATGACGTCACAGAATTCTCGCCCGCGGGGGTTGTCAGAAAGCCCAGTTATGGCGGGACCTTCTCAGGCAGGGGGGAAAACAGATTCCACGGACCTTGACTTGATGAGACATGTTCAGTTCAGGACGTCCTTCCTTGTCCAAGAACTCTACCTACATGACGACTTGTGAACTGCGACAAGTGGGAACATGCTATAAACGCAACCTACGTAACGCCGATATTTCAGTATGCATAAATTAAACTTTATAGGGGTCAAATTGACCCCTCCCGCTGTTCTAGGGGTATAACGTGAAATTTCACTGAAATAAATTGTACTTTCTAGATACAAGAGCAAAAAATTACGAAAAGTCACAAAATTTCAAGAAAATTATCAGAAAAACGAGAGAGTTATTAAAGGAGAAAAGTGACTCCTCCCGTCGTAGTGTTAAATATTTGAAAATAATGAATAAAATAAAACTCAATTATGAATTTTACCCTTTTCTGTAATCATGTACAGTGGCTCTCAAAAGTTTTAGGACAACGACATTGTATAATAGACAACCCAACTTTCACAAGGTGTTGGTGGGTTGCCTGTAGAGCTGTAGAGCTAGGCTCAATTTCAGGGTTGCCACATGCACAATAGATATTTATGAAAAAACGTGAAAGGAATAAAACCAAGTATTATTGTATAAAACTATAAAATATATCAGCATTATATCGCAAATGACAAAAGTATTTCCGAAAGAAAGATTTTCTAGTACTGCTGGAAACTGCAGTCTCTTTGCTCCTTCCACGCAATCCCGATCTTCTCACGTGTTCATTGGTGGGGCCGTCTCGCGTCAGTACTTGCGCAGTCACTTGTTTTCAATTGCCTGCTACATAGATAACCGAGACGTAGTGTAATTCGCATACATGTATCAAATAAAGAAACTTATCTTGTACTGAAAATTCCATATAGAGTTTTAAATGTTTGCTACAGGAACACTTGACTGGAAACAGGATGACACAATTCCCTTGCCAAAAATCTAGTGGTTTGAAATTCATATGAAGACATGAAAATGGCGATTTAATAAATTGCAAGTTTAAACGAAGTATTTCGTAGATATTCACGTAGGCCTAACCTCGCGTAGCGCCGTTATAAAATTATAAATAAAATATCCACAGGCACATTAATACTATTACAAAGAAAGAAATTCACAGTTAACTTTCAAATACAATAAAGTAATTCTAGAAGTACAGAGTTATTTGAAAATTTTGATCTCTTATGTTCTTCTCTCCTTCTTCTCACCCCTGTTTCTATCTCATATCGTCTCCCCTCCTCTTCTCGTCTTTTTTCTCCATCCCACTCTTCTCCACTCCCCTATGCTCTCATTACTTCCCTCCTCTAATTTTCCTCTTCTCCTTTCGCTTCCTGTCTCCTCTTATTTCCATTCGTGTAGACTCATCGATTCTCGTTATTTCAGAAAGTATTTTGTCACTTGCAATATAATACTGATATTTTAAATATTTTTTATGCACATAATACTTGGTTTTATTCCTTTTGCGTATTTCATACATATCTTTTCTTCATGTGGCAACCCTGAAATTAAGCCTAACTCTACACGCAACCCACCAACGCCTTTGTAAGTTGGGTTGCCTATTATAAAATGTCGTTGTCCTAAAACTTTTGAGAGCCACTGTACAATAGGGCCGTAAGAATGCACATGCGCAAGATACACGCGTGTTGCGAGGCGGAAGTTAGGTTAGGTTACATTAGGTCATGAGCCCTGCAAACGTATTTAGATAATAGACTCTAAAAAAGAGAACTGTCAACGTTGTAGGTCTTCCGCCTCGCGAAACGCGTGTATCTCCCACATGCGCATTCTTACGCCCCTATTGTACAATATTACTGGAATTTTGTAATAAAAAAATTGTGTCCTAAGCAAAAATATATCCTCCAATTAGATGCACATGCATAAGGAAAACACACCATGTAGGTTATTAGAAACTTCAGACAAAGGCATTATTTCAAAAGTTGAACCCTACTCACCTTTCAATTATGTTGGATAAGGTTTCTGCTGTCCTGTCCGGAACCTCAACCATAAAACATTTTCCGGTACCTCTTTCAACACCTCCGAAGACCCAGTGCCCCTCTCGCCATTGACCTCTATGGTACTTTCTGTGAAAGAACTTGCTTTCGTCGATCTCCACCACTTTTGACTCACCATCTTCATTCAGCCCACCAATCACTGTGGGATTGTCTGTCAAATATTGTTCGCAAATATCTCGGTAAAAAGAACACCAGTCCACAATAGTGTGTTCGGAATGAACTCCAAGCCGAGCCTCATACGCAATGTCACGCTGGGGGTAGTCTCTGGACCATCCGTACATTATTTTAATGATCTGCTTTAGTGTCAGGTTACTTCGACTAAAAAAAGAGTCATTCCTGATACTAGCAGCACTGCGACACTGCTTACACATCCAGCGATAACCATCAGCTCGCTCAGCTCACTGAATAAATGACATCTGTATTTGGCAGTTCTGGCACAAATACGAATTGTGCAACAGACGTCTTTTTGTCAGCCAGATGATGGTTTCCAAAGATGTTCGGAAAGCCAGATCATCCCAGGTAACCATTTCGTTCCTGATCACGTCATTCCCCAATATCTCTAAAGGATTTACTATGGAAGTCGGTGCAGGAACGCCTCTTCTGCCAGGCATTTTAATACACACAAACTGAACTGAATGAAACTTATAAAATTTACTTAATTTACACTAAATATCGCGCCAAACGTACACTGCTCGAAATGTTAAGTAACGAACCGAAACGGCAACAACAATCAATGACTAGCAAACTAGCAAACTAGAAAGAACCGCTTAGTCCAGAACGTGAAACAGAACGTCGACGTGCGATTTCCAGCCCTGCAAACTTAAGAGTATAGAAGGAATAGAGAGAGCCTAAGCATGTTTTCTGCTCGAGGGGAAGGGGGTGAGGTAAATTTCGTCATCTTGGGATGTGTCACAGTTACACAGCTGAAGCATTGGTGGAAGTAGGGATTTGGACGGTATTGCGAATCTTGCACGCGCAACCTGAGCCCGAAACAATTATGTTAAGAGTCGGGGTTCGCTCCATTCCATGACTTGTCGGTTTTTCCACGTCGCAACAAAGGGTTCAGCTCGTATCAGTGGCGCAGGAACGTTTTTCATTTGGGGGGGTACAAAATTCAGCCTCCCCTACTCCCCTATATATATATATATATATATATATATATATATATATATATATATATATATATATATTACTTCACAGGTTTCCATTCCTGTATAATGTTAAGGCATGGGGAATATTCCATTTTAGAACAGCACGCACGAATTTCCTGTTATTTAATGCTAAATTTGAACAAATAATTTTTATTTCTTTGTTTTTCTTAGAATTTATGATAATTTAAGATCAGATAATAATTCCGAAACATATAAAGCTCTGAACCTTGTTCTGGGCTCATTTTGAATTTAATGGAACGGAAAATCAGGAGTTCGAAATGTGAAAATAAAGATACGTCTATTCATTTTAATGCAGGTTGCGATTTAAAGGGTGTGAGGAAGATTTCCGCCCCCACCCCTATCTTGAGCCATTCCAATCAGGAATAATCATCTCCCACTTACTGGATATAGAAACCATATTATTGAATATATCATACTTATAAAGTTCCACTTCAGTTCAGATCATTTTAATGTCCCATGTCTACATATAAAAATATCATTAAAAAATTCATGGCAAAGCATTTATTTGTAATATAATTAGCTGTACCTAATGAGGCTGTTCAAGCACTGAAAGTACTATTATTACACATACAAAACCGAAATCCTTCAGGTCTCAGAGCAAGCAAGGAAAACCATTCGCTCGAAAGTTTATTTCATTTCAATCTTTGGTGGACAATATGAAGAGCCAGCCAAGGTTTCTTTTCATATGTAGTGGTATTAAATGTAGAATGTACGTACATGCGTATGTTTTAGGGTGACATGCCAATTCTTCGTCCTCCGTGGCGGAGTGGTTAGCAGTGCGCGCTACAATGACAGAGGTTCCGGGTTTGAATCCCGGCCTGGACATGGGTGTTATTTGTGAGTGTCTCATCATCAATTTCATCATAATCATCACTCATCCTCATCTTCGTAATTAGCCAAAAGTAGCAGAAATGCGAAGTAAAATAAACCAAATCAATCAATCAAATATTCCCATCTCACTCAAAGACCTTGTGAATCGAATCCAAAATCAACTGAATGTGAAAGCGGGTTCAATGCAATAAACCTAACTTAACTGATTAGAGAAATCATTTAGAAGTTTCAAATCTACTTTTCCTTTCAATAAATAGACCCCCAGTGCATTGTTTTCATGCAGAAAAATTTGCAAGAAGTTGGATCAAGTCTAAGCATCACAGTGCCTTTGACAGTCCAACTGTCAAACCATAGAACCTGCAGTGATTCAATTTCTCTCGTACATTCATCTGATTTTCTTACAGTTTGACTTTAGGGTTTAACTTAAAATGGCGTTGTGTTTGTGTTTCATTGTATATCAAATTAGATTTTAAGCAATTAGTGTCTAATTCTCAGTATACCTAATACATAGGTAAAAATAAGTCCTCCTCCATCTGATAAAATCACAAATCGCACCGTTTTAATGTGTAGGAAGCATTTCAATGTACATGGGAATGATATCGCGATGAGACGAGTCGAGAATTGTCACAGCCTCATTTCGTCTCCTGTGTGGCGAGGTCGTTCTTGTTTGTGCTTATTCTTGTCTCGGTTTCAGATCAGAAGTTATTAAAACTTTTTCTAGATTCACTTCATGCTCAGATAGGCTAATCGGGACTGGATCTACAGTTTAAAGTGGAATCCAAAGCACTGTGTGTGTGCGTGTGGGACCCCTTAATTACAAGGCGAGGTGTCTCGTCCTGTCCCACGAAATGTTTAGTATAACCAACATGTACATTGTGTCACCACTCCCACAACGTACAATATCTCATTAAAGCAAAAACTTTAGTTCATAACGTTTTTCTGCTTTACATCTTGTTTCGACACTGCGAACCATCGAAACATGGAATTTTATCCTGAATAGATTAAAACGGGCAGCACAGGCTTACAATTGTCACTACTGGATTTACTTTGCAATTACAATAAATAAAATACACAGCTAATTTCAAAAATATATTGATATACACTTGGTATGTCTGAAAAAGATATACCATTTTAAATTTATTTTAAGCAATTTCTTCAAACATGATAACCAGAGTTTCCAACGAGATCGTCTCTTACATCAAGTACCGTATTGCTTTGATTTTGCAGAGATTTATTTCATTCTCGTCTTGAAATTTGAGAAAAAAACAGATTTTTCTTGTCTTAGTAACATCTGTATTTTCAACAAATCTCTTAATACGAGGTATATAGGTTTAAGTATAGTTTTCCAAATACCCTCTTACAAAGTTATGAAAATTATGAGTGAGGTACAGGAGTAGATTGTACCCCCCCCCCCCCCCCCCAAGTTGGTCAGTCGTCTCTAGTCTCGTTTGTGTATTTCATTTCGGAAAATTCCATTTGAAAAATTCAAAAGAAAAGGAGGTCAGTCATATATTCTTCTGAGTTCTGACTAAGATTTATATCTTATCTTCGAATAGACGCGACCGTTTCTTGAGAAAAGTGTACTCCCCTTAAGCAAAAGAGCATTCGCCTGCAGAGTGATTTTCTGAGAGTAGGCTAAACTTTACCTGATTCCACTGTTCCACACACATTTTAAACAATTTTCATCTCCTTAAAGAAGTTTCCAAGAACACAGGTCAATGAACTAAATCATAGCAAGCACAATGTAGTAAAATAAGTTTACAGTGGTTTGAATTTCTGTGGTAAGGAAGATAATGGTTATAAGTTATAAACAATTTAAACTTCTTTTATTGAGCTAATTGAAAATAGGTTATTTTGACAGTAGCACCTTGCGTCTGTCAAATTATCTAAGGGGGTACAGTGGGTACAATTAGATTTACGGATTTAGGGGGTACAGTACCCCCCTTGAAAAATTTAGGGGGATACAATGTAACCCCCCCCCCCATCGTTCCTGCGCCACTGAGCTCGTTTAAGTTGCAGCAAGTCTGGACGTGCATAGAACAGAGACGTGTAACACTCATTCCGTGACAGTCGAAGAGAGACACCCAAGAACAGTGGCGCGACCACAGGGGGCATTGCTCCTCCCCCAACCTTCGACGGAAGTCAATTCTAGGGGGCAAACATTGACGGTCAAAGACACCTGCAGGGGGCACAGGTGAGCAATTACCCCCCCCCCTCGTTTTCAAATTTTATGCAAGTAAAGATAAATTTCGTAACATTTTTCTTGCTCGCATAGCTCCCAATGTCGTTTCTCAGTTTCGTCAAGTTCAGATCCGTAGCTAGAGGGCGGCGGCCATGAACTCCAAATGATCTAATGAAAAAAATGTTTTTAAAGAGACAATGCCTTGGCGCCCCGTGATATTATGTGCGCCCTTATAAGGGCAAATAGGAAGGGGGCAATTATTGATGGTCAAAGGCACCTACAGGGGGAGGCACAGAGGAACAATTGTCCCCTTCGATTTCAAATTTTATGCAAATAAGAATACATTTCGTAAAATTTTCTTGCTCGCTTCGCTCGCAATACCTGCTTTTCTCAGTCTCGTCAAGTTCAGATACATAGCTAGGGGGCTGCGGGAGTCGGCCGAGGATGCCGAACATAGGCGTGCGCTGACCCCTGATTGGGGGGGGGGGGCAAAAACCTTGAACCTCCATATTTAGTTCTACGTTTGTATAATTGTGTCCCCCACCAACATATCTGTTTTCCTTTCCTTTTCAATGCGTAATGCATGTAAATGTACGCTGCAGCGACTTCCATGTTCGTACACACTCAGCTGGTGAAACTCGAGAATGTTGCAGTTACGGACTCCCAGTGGCGCAGGAACGGGGGGGTACAGGGGTACATTGTACCCCCGCAAATTTTTGAAGGGGGGTACTGTACCCCCCTAAATCCGTAAATCGAGTTATACCCCCTGTACCCCCTTTGGTAATTTGATAGCAGACGGAAGGTGCTACTGTTAAAATTACCAATTATCAATTCGCCCAATAAAAAAATGTATTATTGTTTATAAATTTTAAGCATTATAGTCCTTACTACAGAAATTCAAAACATTTAATTGTAAACTTATTATACTACATTGTGCTTGCTAGTAGTTAGTTCATTGACCTATGTTCTTCGAAACCTCTTTAAGGAGATGAAAATTGTTTAAAATGTGTGTGGAACGATGGAATCAGATTCACTCTCAGGCAATTACGCTGCAGACGATTGCTGCTTTGCGTAAGGGGGGGTACACATTTCTAAAGCAGTGGTCGCTTCGATTCGAAGATAAGATACAAATCTTCATCAGAAGAGTATATGACTAACCCCATTTTCTTTTGAATATTTATAATGGAATTTTCCGAAACGGAACACTTACACGAACGAGACGAGACACGACAGACCAACTTGGGGGGGTGGGGGGATTACAATGCACTCCTGTACCTCACCCATATTTTTCATAAATTTGTAAGAGGGTGTTGGGAAAACTATACTTAAACCTATATATTTTTAAAAATAGAGTGCCGATTAGCCTATCTGAGAATGAGGTGAATTTGGAATAAGTTTTCATAACTTCAGAGTGGAAACCGAAAGAAAAATAAGCACAAACAAGAAGGAGAAGGACCTCACCACACAGGAGACGAGATGAGGCTGTGACAATTCTCGACTCATCGCATCGCGATATCATTCCTAGGTGAAATTAAATCTTTCCTAGACATTTAAACAGGGTGCAATTTGCGATTTTATCAGAGGGGGGACTATTTTTTACCTATGTATTAGGTATACTTATAATTGGACATTAATTGCTTAAAAACTAATTGTGATATCGAATGCAACACAAACACAACGCCATTTTATGTTAAACTCTAAAGTCAAATTGTAAGAAAATTACATTAGTCAGATAAATGTACGAGATAAATGAGACTCACTGCAGGTTCTATTGGTAGATTTTGGATTGGATTTACAAGGTCTCTGGGAGTACGATGGGAATATTTGATTGATTGATTTGGTTTATTTTACTTCGCATTTCTGCCACTTTTGGCTAATCGCAAAGATGAGGATGAGTGATAATGATATGATGAAATTGATGGACACTCAAAAATAACACCCATGGGCAGGCCAGGATTCGAACCTGGGACTCAGGCATCATAGCGCGCTATGATAACCCCTCCGCCACGGAGTCCGGCGAGGTGGGAATGTGTTTTGGATTTTCTTTGTAGATGCGAAAATCTTTAACTGTGACGCGCACATGCTTCTGCTTACATTAAAGTTTACCTTTTCACATAAACGAGAAATTGACATGTCATCCTAAAACACACGCATGTATCTGCATTTAATACCACTACATACGAAAATAAACCTTGGCCGGCTCTTCACATTGTCCACCAAAAATTGAAAAGAAAGAATAAACTTTTGAGCGTATGGTTTTCCTTACTACTTCTGAGAGCTGAAAGATTTCGGTTTTGTAAATGTACCGAATGATACATATTACTTTCAGTACTTGAAGAGCGTCATTAGGTACAGCTAATTATATTACAAACAAATGATTTGTCAAATTTTTCACAAATATTTCAAAGTTAGACTTCTTACGAGTTGATTGGGAACCATCTGAACTCATTTTTTTCTTTTTTAATACAACGCCCTATAGAAGTCTGAGAAAATACCAAATACATGGCTTCTAAAAGGCATTGGATGTAGTACACATCTGCCATAAATTGTTTAAAGATATTTTTATGCGTAGCTATGGGACTTTTAAAATTAGAATGAACGGATCGAAAGTGGAACTCTATATAATGTAGTTTCTATATCCAGTAGGTGGGAGATGATTATTCCTGGTTGGAGTGGCTCAAGATCCCCCTCACTCCTGATTTTCCGTTCCGTGAAATCCAAATAAGCTCAGAATGAGATCCAGAGCTTAGCCTTATATGTTTCAGAATTGTTATCTGATTTTAAAATCAGTTTTTTTTGTATGTTTTTTTGAAAACTTAAATTCTAACAAAAACAATGTAAAATATTTTGCATTAAATAACAGGACATTCGTGTGTGCCGTTCTAAAAGAGAATATTTCTCATGGCTTCACATTATACCTAGGTATCAAAGACGTTTTTGTGGGGGTCGAGGGGGTCCGGACCCCTTCCCCCCGAAAGACTTACCAAGTAGTAAAAGTAATTTATCAAAATATAATTGTTTAGCATTTGTTATACTCAATTTCCATCAATGCCAATACCATGCTTGAACAGCGTAACAATTACAAGTTAGGGTGCGGCAGAAATATCTCCCGGATTTCATTTGTGAATAACAAAGCAACGATAGATGTTATGCAAAACTTTATTGCACAGTTGGAAAGAACAATGTTTACCATTTTATTACACATTTGCAAAGAACAAAATGTTCCAATTATTTTTTTGTCAAAATTGTCACAAGTCATCATTTTGTGTGACATAGTTGACTTTGTTTTAAAATGATATCGTCCAAATGCCGATCTGCACAGTGTACGCATTTCTGAAGTCTCGCCCTGAAGTTCTGCATTACCCTCCTAGTCATGTCTGGTCGGTATTGCCGCTCTTTCCTGTCTGGTACTATCTTTCAGATCATTGGCTGTCCTCGGCCTTCCTTGGTAAACTTTAGCGTTCAGGTACTCCCACAGAAAGAAGTCGCAGGGTGCGAGCTCGGGGGAACGAGTTGGCCATGGAAGGTCACTTCGAAGTGAGATCAGACGCCCTGGAAACATTTCACCTAGCACGTTCATCGATACGCGTGCTGAGGCACCATCCTGTTGGAACCACACAGCCAATTTGCCACGTTCGTTCGATTTCGGCTGCAGGAAGTTGCGTAACATCCATACATAACGGTCAGACGTTACATTAACTGCGTGCCGTCTTCCTCAAAAAAGTAGGGGCGTTCGTGGAGTTGTCTCGGTACATATGGGAAACAAAATGGTAATCCTTGTTCTTTCCAACTGTGAAATACAATTTTGCATAACATCTATCGTTGCTTTGTTATTCACGAATTAAATCCGGGAGTTATTTCTGCTGCACCATGTATACTCGATGGTTTTCTCCGCTGAACTTATTGGAAGGCAAGGAATTTGGCTCATACGGCTTTCAAGGATTCCAAAGATTTATGCACACTACTAATGATAATATCCATAAAATATTAATCAGGAACTTTACTTTTCGTTGATTGGATCAAACTCCTTTTTTGTTATTCAATAAATATTCAATTCCTTTTCTATCTGACATTAAATTCCTTGCCAGGGAATTTTGTGCAAATCTTGGCGATCTTAACTACACGTACGCTAGATAATGAATACTTGCTGTTATATTTCTATTCTTTTACTATATTTTACCTATTCATGTAATAATAACAATACAATATTAATTAATGTACATATTTAATTAATTAATATATTAATTTAATTAAATATAATTATCCTAATTATGATTATATATATATATATATATATATATATATATATATATATATATGTGTGTGGGAGGCTGAATTTTGTACCCCCCAAATGAAAAACGTTCCTGCGCCACTGCGGACTCCGGTGCGGATTGAAAAACATTCATGCCATAACATCGGCGCGTGCATTGCCTTGCCCCGTATCAACCTTGATGCGTTATGCGGTTACGGAACGGTATTCTGTTACGCCTATGTGGACGCGGCTTAATATCTGCACATTTCAATGATACTGAGAGTAAACAATAAATAAGAAGCTATGCCTCTCTGCGGAGCTTTCGGATGCAACAACAGACGTTGCAAGAACTTTTTTTTTAAAAGGAATTTAGAGGTCCAAGAAGATTACGTTTCCCAGATAAACATGCTTACAAAACAAATTTTAACTTTATTATACACGCATTTCTGTTGTGATGTTTTTAGTAATATTATTATTAACGGTATGTATAAAATTATAAATTAAAAAATTACCACATATTGGAATAGCAAAAATCGTTCGCAAGTTTCCTAAAGATAACTATTGCGAATGTTTATACATGTTCCGAACTATGTGGATTGTAAATTCGTAACCAACAAAGAGACTTCAGACATGAAAAAAGAGACACGTGTCGCTTGGAAACCAAATATCATAGATAAATGAGACCTTCCGGACTGAAGTGACACGCCAAACTGCACGTGTCGCTCGAACTGGGCCATTTTCTTAATAACAGTCCATCGGGTCGCCTTGGTCTGTTTGTGGCACATGCATGGTCATTTTTTTTATTCAGACCGAAGTGGCCTGTGACGCTTGTCGCCTCCAATAATGGTGTTTTAAGATCGAATGTAGACGCGACGTGGGGACGATCCTGGCAACGTTTACACCAGCCTGCCTCAGCGGCAAGATACGCCGCAGAAGCTTGCATTGGTGAAATCCTCAAAGCGGTACTTATCACTTGTTGTTTCGATATGAAATTGTATCTATTCATACCGAAGCGACAAACACATGCCGCTTGGAAGCAAACCCTCAGAAATCAATGCAACTTTTCGATCGGAAACGACACGGCAAGCTTCCATGTGTCACTCAGACTGGTCCGTTTTCCCAATAACATATATCGTCTCACCTGGGTCTGTTTGTAGCGCATGCGCGGTGAATACTTGCTTTTAGGGAGATTTTACACCGAAGCGACACGCGGCATGTGTAGCTTAAGGATTTCACCAATCGAAGACAGGCTTTGTGCGACCTGTCACGCCTTTACAGTGTGAAACGTTGCTGTTGATTGGTTCGTACCCAAGCGACACGTGCCGCCTGTCGCTTCGGTGTAAATTCTTCCCAAAGCAAAATATTTACCGCAGTTGAGCAAACAACACAACGAAGCGACACTACGCATGATGTTGGAAAAGCGACTGTATCCAAGTGACACGCGAGCGACAAGCGACACGTGTAGTTTGTCGTGTCGCTTCGGTTTTTAAAAAAATGCATTTATTTCTGTAGTGTTGCCCACGAGACGGGACGGCTTTTTAAAATTCGAGACGGGACGAGACTGACCACCTGTCTCGTCTCGTTTTCGAGACGAGATACTAGACGGGACGAGACGTCTCCTGAAAAGTCTCGAAAAAATATAAACAAAACAACTAATCAATTGCAAATATTTATTTATTCGGAATAAAGCATTTTCCTTGGAAACCCAAAACAGCTTCTATTACAGGAATAGAGATCTGTAAAATTCCCCCTCGAAAAATCCTAATTCGTCGCACGTTGTCCGGAACGAATTTGCCCAGACTTTAGTCTCGTGTCTCTGTATCTTCCTACTCCCAAGAGCTCTCTTCCATTCATCCTTGCGCAAAACGATCCGGAGGTAGTCACTGCCATTGTTTCCTACGGCCCTGTTCCAGCCATACTGGCGACAATCGTCATAAAATTTCTCGCCCAAACAGACCCTTCTTTCATTTGTGACCCTCTTCTCAAAATCCACAGCAGCCTCGAGTGCTGGTTGCAAACTTCAAAGATTTCGCACTGAAAACCTAGGTAAAGGTAAAGTTCCAAGTGCATATAACACAGTGCCATGAAGGCATATTTACGGGATGTGGGGGAAAGGTCATTTTGGAGGCGAAGTGATCACCATCACACTCCGGCCGCTTTTGCCCTCCAGGATTGCCCACATGCACCCATTGATATGAGGCTGTTGAGCCCCGGAGCTACTTTATGCGGGGACAATGCGGAATAATTCCGACCTTTATTCACCCACTCCGGGGTTCGAACCCGGGTCTCCCGCCGGCAGTCAGACGCCCTAACAACTACACCACCGCGGCTCTAAAAATCTAGTGCAATTAGATACTCTGCTTTGACGTAACGAACATAAAATTTGCCTGAAGTCATAGGAGTAATAAGCGACATGCGACAGCAACAAGTGTCGCTTGGAAATGAACCCACAGTAATAAATGCAACCTTCCGAACGGAAGCGACTAGACCGGCAAGCGTTGCTTTGTCGCTTGCGTGGCGTTCGGACTGGGCAGTTTTTTAATAGCTTGCATTGTGTCGCCTCTGTCTGTTGGTAGTGAATTCACAGCGAAAGCTTGCTTATAGACTAAGGGAGATTTCACATCGAAGCGACACGCGACCCGTAACACGTGTCGTTTCAGGATTTCACCAATCGAATGCAGATTTGTGCTGCCTGCCATGCTCCTACGCTGTGAAACGTTGCTGTTGATTGTCTCGTTCCAAAGCAACATGTGTCGCGTGTCGCTTATCGCTCCGGTCTGAAATCTCCCTAAAGGAGCTTGTCGCTTGTTGCTTTGGTGTGAAAACCCTGTGTCGCTTGTCGCCTGTCGCTTCAACCTGAAAGCTATCTTGTGGAAATTCACACCGAAGCGACAAGTGACACGTATAATTCACACCTAAGCGACAAGCGACACAATCTTCTTCAGTCGGAAGGAAAACATTCACCCCGCATCCGTGAACAACGGACCGAGGCTACAAGAGACACGTGCAGCTTTTCGTGTGTCTTCTGTTCGAAAGGTTTCATTGACTACTGAAAATTCGCTTCCAAACGACTCGTGTCGCTTGTCGCCTGTAACTTTGGTGTGCAGAAATCTTGCTCACAGCAAACTCTTCAAACCGAAGGTGCACGTCTCGCTTGTCGCTTGCTTGTTGTTCTCAGCGTTGCCAGGTCATATTTTCAAAAATCGGGAGATCGTCCCCTGAAAAATCAGGAGATCTGCTTAAAAATCAGAATAACTAATAATAGCGTATTATCAACGTTCTGGTGGGGGGGGGGGGTTGAGAGGGAAAAGCTTCCCACTATCATTATTGAACGTTAATTATTAATTTTAGATGTCAAAAAATAATACTGTTATGTTACTACAAATTTTATTATGAATTTGTACTTCAAGTGGTACGATAACCCCACCCCATTAATTCACCTAAGGTAAAGGTAGTTTCCCCCAACCAGTGGCGATGATCGAGTGCCAAAACAGAGGGGGTGCAAGTGACAGTACTGGAAAAAATCCGACCTCTATTTTCTGTTCATCTCTCAGAAATATTCTAAAATAAATGGTTGTGACTGTGGATTTATGTACTTGGCGTTTAAAAGTTTATGGAAACATTTCGTGATTTTTGTGTTAACTAAGACTAGAGCTTCAGCCATTACGCATTCGGGGATATATTTTTGAATTACTCTACCTGATAACACCTTAGCTTGCTTTTATTTAAAATTAGACAAAGTTAGAGGATGTAAGAACGCCCACAGTTTTTTTTTAACAACACATTCAAAGTATACTCGCATTGATGGTAATGGAGAAGGGCTATCATGCCTGAACCCCCGAAATATCCTTGAATTAAAATTTTACTTTCAATCAAGGAAGGTAACCAACCAGTATTACACAGATTGATTGATTGATTTGGTTTATTATACTTCGCATCTGCCACATTTGTCTAATCATAAAGATGTGAAATTGATGAAGGGACACTCACAAAGAGCACCCATGCCAGTCCGGGATTCGAACCCGGAAACCAGTATCAGACAAGTCGCAGGTTTTTTCTTCAACTTTTTTCCCAGTCACTCCAGACTATGTAAATGTTAATTAAATCGCCTTTTGCATTCGAGGATTATCTGGTATAAAATCGGGAAAGAGAATTTCTACCGCCACAGTATTGATTGAGTATAAAGGTACATAAGAACAATTGTAGTAGCAGTTACGCTCAGAAATGGCTTAAATAAAAACATGAACTATTATTTCTAAGTTAAGAGACTGCGACGTACAAGCATAGGTATAAGTCTGCAACAGCAGTTTACTAATCCGACCTCCGTGGCTGAGTAGTTAGCACAGATTGATTGATTGATTGATTTAGTTTATTTTACTTCGCGTTTTGTGCTTCTTGGCAAATTCGATGGGGATGAGTGATGAAATGATGAAATTGATGAATGGACATTCACAAACAACCAAGCCCGAGCGGGATTCGAACCCGGGACCCTTGGCGTCGCAGCGCGATGTGCTAAAAACTCGACCCCAGGGTCCGGCCGTCTCGGGATCGAATCTCGGCCTGGGCACGGTTATCTCTTTATCAATTTCATCATATCATCATTCATCCTCGTCTTCGCGATTAGCCAAAAGTGGCAGAAATGCGAAGTAAAATAAACCAAATCAATCAATCGACATTTTACTAAGAGCTTTTGTAACCATAACCTTTAGCTGCATTCGTTATGTGGACTCCCTTTTTATCCGAGTTGCAATAAACACTACCATAAAACGGAAAACTTGTTCCTATGTGTGGGTGGCAACATTGGTATTTAGTTGTAACCAGTTTTCAGTTACCTCCCCTTTGACAAAAACCGCACCAGATGGGACACCCATGTTGGAGTTCCCAATGCACAATGGGCTCAAGAAGCCGCGCGTCTTTCCCAATGTCATCAAGCCTGGTATAACCATTTTCTATGGTATAACCCTCCTCCACCACCTACCCCTCTCTCTCTCTCTCTCTGCAGAATATGCATAGGTCTTTGATGTAATTGGGCCTTGCCTAGCAGCCATTGGTCGAAAATAAAAAAAGTTAGACTTTTTACACTACGCCTAATGTTTTCTTTTTCTGGTTGCGAATACTAATTCAACAGCGGAAGTAGGAATCTGATATATACTTCTCAAAATTGAAACGAAAATGTATTAAGTGCGTAAGCGCATGATATTTTTTATTATTATACACTATGACACTGTACCCTATCCGATATTATAATATTAATTCTTTCCCCTCCTATTTTCGTCCTATATTTCTTTGGTTTCAACAATTTTAAAATTATAGTTCCTGTAAATAAGAAAGCGGTAGAGATTGCGAGACACGAAACAGAATATACAATATTCTTGGCAATAACTTTTCTCTATAAATGTGCATGTATAAAATAGAAAACCATATTTACTAGTCATGAGGGAAAAGTATGATATCACGTTAAAAAAAGTTAGTTACGAAATAACAACTATAAAAATAAGAATACAGTCGCGTGGAAGTATTATGTATTATTATTTACCAGATTCACAAGAATAAAGCACTTAAGGGGGTTCTAAAGCCATGTTAAAGCATAGGCCCAAATTTCAAAATATAATCGTACAACTAATATAGATTCGGTAAGGAAGAAATTTTCCGATATAAAAGATTGTTTTATTCACTAAAAAATGTGAGCCTTATATTTTTGTAAAAATTGAAGGTATATAAGAAAATAACAGAAAAGTCTCCGTCATGTTCAAACTTCTGCGTACAGATGGCGCTGAAGTGGTAGTTTTGTCAATACCGGTGCATTTTTTTATTGTATGACTAGTATGGAAGATTTCGTGGTGAAACAAAGATCACATTTTCTTCCCCCAAGCATCTGAAATTCTATGTGAAAAAATGCAAACATTTCGTACCTTCAGAGAGTAGTGCTTATCATCAAAATTTTTGAAGTGGCGTTTCGTCGCAATTTAGTCCGTGGTGCAGATTTTAGCCAACACTGTTGCCGAGATTTCACTCCGTGCTTTCTAACGATATGATCAATGCGAGTGCTTCGAAATTGTGAAAGTTAAACCAAGTTACTAGAGAATAACGAATCCCAGTAAATGTTGGAAGAAGGAAACATCGGATCCCACTTTAAACTGTAGGTCCAGTCCTGATTAGCCTATCTGTGCATAAAAAGAACTTAAATCATCAATTCAAGGTTTTCAAAAAAATAATTTGCTTAAAGTATAGTGATTTGAGCTTTAATTTCCATTGTAACACTGTTAAGCCTTGTTTCCATGTCATTAAAATGTTGAAGGAAAGCTTTTATAGTATAAAAAATATACATAAAAATGCAACGTTTCCACCCTCTAACAGGGTCTTCATCAGACGAATATTCAAAATTGACAATAAGCAAAGATTATTTGGTCTTATCATCATCCTGAGAAAATGGAACACTTTTTTGTATCAATTGGAATTCTGCAAGAATAATACATTAAGAAACTGAAATTTACGGCCTTGTGGAAAAATTAACATTAATACTTTTAAGCATTTTCCAACAATGTTTATAATTAAAAAAATTGAAAACTTGTTTTATCTTTAATTTCATTTTACTAATACAGGGTGCGGAATTGCAAATGGCATTTTAACAATGAAAGCACGGTGCGTTGCGTTGCGTTCTACCCAAGAATATTTTGAACGGTCGCAACATACACAAGAAAAGAACTTCGCTGGAGCAAGCGAACGAAAGCAAGTCTCTTCACGAAGCTGTTACACAATCCACTTGACGATGTGAGATTCAAACTGTGGGCTGCGAACTGGACGCACACAGTTCTCGAATAGTTCTCCCTGATTCGAGCCTGAACACCACTAATGTGTCTTGTCTTCCCATGTATGCAGCTCTTATAACAGCTGAAACCCACCAAATTGTTCATATTCAGGCCTAAGCACTTGCAAGTGTTCAAAATTGTCCGTCACACAGCTTCCACAGTCTTGTCATAATATATCGGCACGAAACAAAGGAAGTCTTCTCGAACACAGCTGCATCGAGAAACAATTAGGCTAATGCACAGTGAAAACCCTTCCGTTCCCAACACATCTAATGTTTCGACTTCAATATGATAAAATGCTCACTCATTTATCTCCAGTGGCGTGACGGGGGTCATAACCCTCCTTTGGCCCAGTATTTCTAAAAAAAAATGAACGTCAAAGGCAGACAAATATGGCAAAATGAGGACTGACTACCGAAAAAAGTATACGTACCCCCCCCCTTTTCGAAAATCCTAGGTATGCCTGTAGAGCGCAACGGCACGACATGCCAGAGACCATAGGCGTAGCTAGAACTTTATATTTGGGTGTGCACAAAGAAAAAAAAATGAGTTCTTGTACCTTTCTAATAACATATTTTGCAACACAATCATTTGCTCTTTAACTGCACTGATGTTTGTAAAGGAATATAAATTCACTAAATGACAGTGTTGAAAATTTCTGAATATATGTAATAGAAAAATCAAATTGCATAGAAATTACACACACACAAAATGTTCATAAATGTTACAAACAAATACATTAAAATACACGTCATCTATAACAAGAGACGTCTGTCAAAAGGTACAATGTTCTCAAACTCCTCAATAACATCATTTACATCAATATAAAAGACAGCTTTTTCCTGTTCCACAAATAGCAAGAACAGGGCTTCCAATCTATCCTGCTTCTGAGTTGCTCTTAATTTAGTTTTAACTTGGGTAAGCTTGGAGAAAGCTCTCTCTCACACGTGCAGCTTGTGACAGGTATAGAATAATGGCGCTGCAGTACAGAGTAGAATGCAGTAAATATCTTCTTTCTCCAATGACATAAAAAAATCGAAAATCTATAGACACTAGTTTCATCAGCGATAATGCACACGTTTGTACCAAGTAATGACATTTTCAACTTCTTACAAACTGCCGCTTATTTTCTCTCTTATTGAAATATCTGTCTTTAATTCTCTTTGATAAAGCAGCCCTTTAGGGTGTGCCTAAGCACACCCGGCACACCTCGTAGCTACGCCAATGCCAGAGACCCTGGTTCGGGTCCTGACAGAGCCTGAAAATTCCGCTAAAATATCTACATATGCAACATCTTCCTGCTTTCTCTTCTCGACATTCATATAATTTTCGGCTGTCCCTTTGTAGTGGTTAAGTGTTTGAGTGTGTGTCGAACCCAGTTGGCTTAAATAAAAGTCCTTTTGGGGCACAAATAAAATTACAGTTGATTTGTGCAACTTATTTATGTCTTAATAAACCGCCCCAATATCCGGTACTCCTGAAATATTCACTTTAGACCTTCGATATCTTCGGCTCATGGTCCCGGGTTCGATACCCGGTGGAAGCACGTAGTGGTTCGGATCCCACTTTAAACTGTAGGTCCAGTCCCAATTAGCCTTACTGTGCATAAAGTGGACTTAAAACATCAATTCAATTCAATTCTTCGGCTCATGCCCCGAACTAGCACTACACTGAGTCTCCTAGAGTTCCACAGACGTAGTGTTGCCCACGAGACGAGACTTTGGCCTGTCTCGTCTCGTGGAAATGCTGTGAAATGCTGTCTCGTCTCGAAAATATTCGTTTGTTCTCGGGACACATGATCCATCTCGTCTCGTCTCGAATTTTTAAAAGCCTGTCCCGTCTCGTCCCGTGGGTAACACTACACAGACGTCCATATCTTCAACTTTGGACACGAACTAGAAGTAGACTTCGGTAGTTTACGGGAAATTGTGTCACTAGTTCTCTTCATTTTCGAATTACTAACAGATTCTGTTGTACTGATCAACCGAGAAATTGAAGCCAGGTATTTATGTCTTCATTATATTCTAGAATGTTCCGCAGATAAAACGTTTCATTAATATTACCAGTAGTTCGACTCCACCTCTTACTTAAGAACGTTTCCTTTCCCGCTTTCCAAAGAATAAGTAATACAAAGAATAGTCCTACTCGTGGCACGCTTTGTTGTGCAGCTTCCAAATGATGACAAATCTTTACACAATGATCGCTCTCGCTGCGACGGCAACAATGAAAGCGCAAGAAACGTTTGCGTGCAATATTGTCAATGAAAGGGTTATAGAACATTCTCCGTCTTGCCTCGATAATTACTCTCCTTAAATTATCGTCACATTATTCAAGAAGCCAAAAAAACTAATTTATCCAGTGTAAACTGATAGATTTCCTGCGGGGGCTCGACCCCCTGATCTCCACCTTGGATACGTGCTATTATCAATAAAATGGCTATGGAACATTCTCTATCTTGCCCCGATAATTATTTCTCTCCTTAAATTGTCGCATTTTAAAGAAACCAAAAACCTAATTTTATCTAGTGTAAACTGAAACATTTCTTGGGGAGGGGGTCGACCCACCTTATCCCCACCTTGGACACGTGCTATTATCAATTACAGGGTTGTAGAAAAATTTACCTTGCCTCGATAATTATTTCTCTCCTTAAATTTTCGTCACACACACAAGAAACCAAAAAGCCTCATTTTATCTAGTGTAAACCGAAAACTTTCGGGGGGGGGCTCTAGCCGCCTGAACGCCCCCTTGGATACGTGCCTGAGTCAACGCAGCATTCTCTTCAAACGCGTTCACAAAATGTTTTCAGTTATTTCAATTACTGTCCTTACTTGGTCCGTTTCGTGTTTGAATTAACTACACTTATTATTATATTTTCTTCTCTGCGTTCTGAATATTAAAATAAATACTGAACATAAAACAACGGATTTTATATTAATATTTAA
This sequence comes from Lepisma saccharinum, assembly GCF_977018435.1. Taxonomy (NCBI): domain Eukaryota; kingdom Metazoa; phylum Arthropoda; class Insecta; order Zygentoma; family Lepismatidae; genus Lepisma; species Lepisma saccharinum. Next base: position 176,503,164 of record NC_139230.1, on the reverse strand, counting down.
CTACACTTATTATTGCATTTTCTTCTCTGCGTTCTAAATATTAAAACAAATACTTAATATAAAACAACGGATTTTATTTTAATATTTCGACTATTACTACCTTCCACTAATGATATTGCATATTTCTGTAAGAAGAACATATAACTAAAATATCATGATTATCAATTTCCCTGATTTACTACTATTTTTTAATCCACTAACTCACCTCTAACCAATATGGCGTCATCTCACATCGAGTACCCTAATCGACCAACCTGTATGTATCTACCTTGGTTATATTTACGCGGAGATCTGGCAACATGGCTCTCGGTAGCCATGGCAAACGGTGTTGCCATCTGTTAGCGAAAAATTACCACAAAATTGCCTTTAGTACGGCCTTAAATTGTGAAAAATTTAATGCTTTTTTTGAGTTCTGATGTCTGTTCTGTTGACAATTGTCTCATTAAAATTCTTAGTGTCACAGCACTGATTAATCGTCTATCATGATCTGACATAATTTCTAAAGTTAAGATGAATGTAATAGAATCACGCTCTGCATCAAATTCCCTATGTATTTAAATGGGAGAACAATTGGTCATCAAAAGCGTAGGGATTGAACAGGGGTGCTGCCAGCATATTTTCGTTTCGCATTCACCAAGCTAATGCATCATTAATTAGCAATTGCACATTCTAATATCTACCCGTTAGCATGCATGGTTGATTGATTAAAGTCCACATTATGCATGGGTGACCGCAGGGGTGGGGGAGGGCACTTGCCTCCCCTGAGATATCTGGAAAGAATTAACGTAATTCGAATAGTGACATTGTAGAGATATTTTATTCGCGATCCCAGTCCCGACTTTTCGGAATCCCGCACATTCCTCAAATGATGTAAATACTGTGTGCGGGATCCTGAAAAGTTGGGACCCGGATATCGGGGAAAAAATTTCCCGTTCCGATCCCGAATTCGGGAAAATATTTCCCGACTTTTCGTTATTATAAGCAGTCGAGAAATGCCAAATGGTCGTTTTAAAATTAAGTGTGTGAAAATTATCGGAAATTGTTCGGGAAATTTCTATCACTTCCCGACTAGTCCGGAAATGGCTAATTTTGCACATCCCGAATGCAGGGAATATCGGGATTTAAAAAATTCCCGTCCCGACCCAAAAAAATCTTCCCCTCACACCCCTAATGACAGCGAAGATGCCAAAAAGAAGAGAACTGGCAACGTTGGAGATCTTCCACCTCGCAAAAATCTGCAACAAGAAATACCCACGATACCGGTAGATATTGGAATGTGCAATTGCTCATTAATATACGTGCTGCCCCCTACACACCCTTAATGGCAGCGAAAACGCTGCAAAGAGATCTGGCAACGTTGTACATCTTCCGCCTCGCGAAATGCATGGATCTCGCGCATGCGTATTAATACAACCCAATTGTGCAGGATTACCAAAAATATATAACCTTTAAAGTTATTTTTGAAAATGTAACAACATATTCTTGCATCTATCTACGAACCTGAATAGTAACTCTTGATGTGTGCTAACTCGTAAATCGTATTTCTCAATTTTATTGTAAATTGATGCTTTAAATGTCATTCGAGTGGCAGTCCTCAATATTCCGACCCCCCCCACCCCCTTCTTTCTTTCTATGCCCGGTAATAGGCTTGTTTTTGTAGCATTCTAGAGTAATACTAGTCATTATCCACCTTGCTCACTTCACGCTCACAACAATGAAAGCCGGCGCCTGTGGCGAAGTGGTTAGCAGATCGCGCTACAACGCCAGTGGTCCTGGGTTCGAATCTCGGCTTGGGCATGGATGTTTCTGAGTGTCCGTTCGTTAATTTCATCATATCAACACTCTTCCCCATCTTCGCAAATTAGCCAAAAGTGGCGGCACAAAAAGTGAAGTAAATTAAGGAAATCAATCAAAGAACAATAAAAAAAACGAACGAAAAGAGAAAAACAAGATAAAATATAACAATAAAACAACAACGCAACAAGAGTAAATCGAAAAACTAACGAAAACGCAGAACACTGTGATAGAATCATTTTTTCGCCCTCGGAACAAGTTGTCTTTGCCTTTCTACCCTCACCTTCCCCTTCTCCTCATTGGACACCCCGCGCTGGACAAGAAACAAATGTGAAGCCCAGTTTGTACCGTGTGTCCAGCGTTGCCAACCTCCCAATCAGGAAAAGTGTGCTGATTAATTATTGGTAACTTCTCCCATTAAATTAATTACAATGGTTTAACCAATATAATAAGTTCAATATTACGCTTGAAAAAGTTTGAGAAAATTCGACGACTACAAAAGGCGGCGGCTTGTTTTATCTGTGACCCCAACTTTCTAGCAATATCCTTCAATAAAATGTTCCTCGTGAGCTAAGTAAGGAAAGATAAGGAAAATATGAAAAGAAGACGGTGGACGAGATGTGGCTGGATCGGCATGCTACCTCTTGTTTGAAGCAAATAAGATCTGCGATTTTTTTCAAATTTATTTTTCAAAATACATTCCTCTGAATTCAATTTATCTGTCTCCCAGGGGCGCATGTTTATAGATGATGCTATAATTTACCATTATCCCAAACACAGGGTGCTAGTTGCCAACAAAGTTCAAATTGTACTACGTTTAGCACTATTATGCTAGGGTTGGCATCACTGCGTGAGGCCGGAGAGACTGCGTCCATTTCGGGTGAACGCGCCCCTGAAATTATGCTTTCCCGCATGAACCACATAGAATGTAATGGGACCAGCTGAGGGCCTCGGAGAAGTGGCTCGACATGCGACGATAGAGCCTCTGGCAGGGATGGAAATTTGTAGAAATTATCGTAAGGCCCAGAATTTCAGTTTTCTTGTATTAAGGCGTCGTTTAATGAAATTATAAGTAATAAAATAATCCGTAATAGCCAAATATATTAGGGTAGGCCCGGCATCCGGGCCTCTTATGAGGCTTCGCCACTGATTTCATTGTGTAACTGGATAAACCAAAGACAAATTATTGTTGTTTGTTTGTTTGTGTTTTTGTTTTAAGTCCACTTTATGCAGAGATAGGCTAATCGGGACCGGACCTATAGTTTCAAGTGAAATCAGAACCACTATGTGACTCGACCGGTTTGAAATTATAATAATCATCATCGTCATTGTTATTATTATTCAGTAATTATTATCTTGGAGTAAATGTGAATTTTAAAGAAAGTAGACTAACTATTTCTATTTTTTACGTCCTTCCTCGACCTATAGGGTTAATCGCGACGATGAGGAAGCATGATGAACGTGAACGGACATAATGGATGAACGGACCAACACAATGGCCATGACCATGCCCATTTCTTGATCAGGATTCGAACATGGAGCCACTTGAGTCAAAGTGCGTTACGCTAACCACTCCGCCACAACACCCGGCAACATTTGAAAGCCTAATCACATATACAAATAGGCTATAAGGTTCAGTATTGTATATAGTTCATGCATTAAGTAGTAAAAGCGCTTCCTTAAAAAGCATGTGGCGCAGTTAGGCTTTTTGTTATCAACCACAAGTAAAATATATGGGTGGGACCCTTTATGGAAATATCATTGAGAGCACTGTAACGTGCATATAAGCATTCACAACGCTAGTACCTACCCCCTTCCCCCCCCGGTTCTCTCACTGTCGTTGACAACATACATGCATCAAAGAAGTAACTTATCGAATTTATTCAGAATGACATCTTTCCTGGAACCATTCACTCTGGGAATCGAACCCGGACCTCTCGTGTCGTTCCGTCTGGAAAACCACGGTTGACTGAATTAGGTTATTTTATGTTCTTTTTCTTCCGCTTTGGTCTAATCGCGACGATGAGGATGAATGATGATATGATGACATTGATGAAGAGACACTCGCAAAGAACACCCATGTCCAGGCTGGGATTCAAACCCGGAATCAGGTCCGTAGCCAGGCAGGGGCCAGGGGGGGGCTGAGCCCCCCTGGCATTGCCGTCAACCCCTTTGACATTAGGTAAAACCATTTTGTACAATTTATTTGCAGTGAAGAGTGAAAATGTAGACAGCAGATATTATTTGCTCACAACTCTGGTGAAGGATAAATTCACAGAGCATGAACAGGAGCGGCAAGTATTTAGAAGATTATCTTCTGTAGACTTTAGATAGTTCCTTCATAGGGGAACTTATTTATCTGTACCTTCGCTGCCTCTGTTGCAACCTCCTTTTTAGACAGACTTTGACGTCATCATGAAAATTCCGTCCGCATCTGCGTCAAAGTTTAACAGCTCCCAAGTTTTAGGAATGAAGGGGTGTTTCATTGCTTCAGCCGGAGGTGGAATGTACTGTAGGTACTGTGATTGAATATTGTCCATTTTTTCTTGCATGATATAAATACCTTTCTGTATTATCAAAAGTAGTATGGAGTATGTAGTAAGGGACAATTTCAGTAGTATTCAATTAACACATCAAGTGGTATTTTAAAAGATGTAGAAAAAATGTAGTATTTGTATATTACTAAAATGTACGTAACTTAATGACCCCCCTCCAACACTTACTGTTTCAGTGCTGTATTTACTCGTCGTTTCTTGAGATTAAAATGGATCAGGGCAGGTGTTTATTCAGCACTTAGACCTAAGTAACCATAATTTAGGTCTTTGTGAAATATTTTACGGGGGTGTTGAGGAAACTTTGGGTGGGTTTTAGGGGCGTATGGTTAAATCACTGGTCCAGGGGCTGGCGCTTAGCTCAACGGTAATCACTCTTTCCTTTCACGCGAGATATCTCAGGTTCTGTCACAGATGGGAGCCCTACATAGGCATATAGATTAGAAGGAAATAGTTGCGAACTCTATCTAGAGAGACAGGTATAGAGCGCCAATGGGAATCGATGGACTGACCACGTGACGCACGTGCCACCAAACGAAGGACAACTTAAAAACACTTGAACTTCTAAGGGTTGTTGTGTCATGGAGTATAGTTTAAACTTTAGTGGACTTTAAAACAAATTGTGCTCGGGGGTACCCATAGGTGAGTTTCTGGACGTAGGTTGCGTCCACCGAATTTCTTTCTTTTGGGCAGAGTAATTAATGTGTTAAGAATATTTGACTCTCGTTCTTGAACTGGATTATTATTTCAGGGGTGTATTTAGAACAGTCTCCAGAATTCCCCCCTCACCCCAGTAAGTGGGGTGACTCTGGACGTTTTACAGGTTGCAGTTTTCCTGGCGTTAATTATTTCGGGTTTAAGATAAAAAGGTAAAACTGGTATCATTCGATAGTCAAAAGATGTATCTTTACACACGTAGCAGAGACCATGCGTATGAATTAAAACTGAACACGCCAGACTACTAAATATGAAGTCCGTGGGTGTATGAATTCTTGTTATCCTACGTCGCTTTTCTTCCACTTTTGGCTAATTATGACCATGAGGTCGAATGTGATTAGTTTAAATTGATGGATATTCACGAAGAGTACTCACACGGTCATATCCAGGCGGAACTCGTACCTGGTAAATTTCAGAGTCGATTGATTTATTTGGTTATTTTACGTCACCTTTCTGCCGCTTACGCTAATCGCGAAGATGCGGATGCATCCAATTAATGTGTCGATTATAAATTATGAAGTGCTGTTGTTACATTCTATAGGCTACAGTCAGCGTGGCATTCCAAGTGTGTGTGTGTGTGTATCTGAGCCTACTTATTATGTATGAGCACAGGCGGAAAATGTGTCTTGTCTTTGCGCTGGCTGCGAAGCAGGGCGTTCCTTTGTGAGTGTAGTCAGGGGGTCAGGAACAGTTTCCACGTCTAGTTAGACGCGAGGACCCGAAACTGCTCCTTCCCCACCGACCTATCCAAAAAGAGTTGTACTTTTCTAGACAAGAATTAATCGAACTTACTGCTGCATAACCTAATAAAAATATTGCAAAATCATGTAGTAATTTAAGCTAAGGGATCTTGATGTCATTACCTACAATAAAGGTGTTCTTTCTTCTTTAACTCCACCTTGCCCAGGTGAAAATTTTAACTTGAGCCGTCCCTGAGTGTAGTGTTCCTTTAATTTATTTAAACTAATTCATCCTCATACTTGCGATTTACCAAAAGTGGCAGAAAAGCGACGTCAAATGTATGCAAGACATACATCCACTCCCTTCTAAATACTACGCTAGTTACAATGTATGCTTTCGAATAAATAGCCCGCAATCAAATATATTAAAATATTGCTACGTTTCGAAACGAGACAGATTGCTGGTTCATTATTTTGTATCTGCAGATTATTGGCAGCTGGTTTCACTATCACGGCGCTGGTGCTACCAAAATATGGAACCTGTGATGAATTCGCGCATGCGCATAGGGTCTTGATATAAGCCGTCTGCACGCAGGACTAAAATTCCAGGAGTTTCTGTTCTTTTGTAGCATCCGCAGAAAGATGGCTCGACTGAAATGTGTCATCCGGTGTGAGGATGCCCATAAGAACCTGTACCTCCCCGATAGCGTAGTGGTAGCGTCGTCGCCTTGTATTCAAGGGGTTCGGGTTCGATACTCTGTGGAGGCACATGGTGGTTCAGATCCCACTTTAAACTGTAGGTCCAGTCCCAATTAGCCTTACTGTGCACAAAGTGGACTTAAAACACAAACTCAATCAATCAATCAATAAGAGCCTGTAGTCAGGCACGTATCCAGGAATTCCTTTGTGTAGGGGCTGAACACCATTTTTTAAAGGGGTATCACAATTGTATGTTTAAGGCCAATGGTGGGAATTGGGTTCCAAAATGTGGGACGGGGGACAAGCATTAAGAGGCCATAGTGTGATAGTGTGGAGACAAAAGAATGGGGAGCAACTATCTCCTAAATCGTCGCCACTGTTTACGGCTGTCATTTTAATCAGAACGTGAAATCGGGACATATTTTACCACTCAACTCCTCTGTTTCCATGCATTAACATTGTGTGCCGGAACCACCTCAGTATGCGTGTTTGTCCATTTCTTCTCATCAGGCATCAAAACATCTATGTACCAGAAGAGTTTTTACGAAGGTGTTACACATGTACAGAATGCACAATCCACTCGACAACCGAGATTCAAACTGTGTGCTGGGAACTGGACGCAGACAGTTCACGAATATTTCTCTTTCATTCGAGCCTGAACACCACTAATGTGTCTTGTCCTCCCATGTTTACAGCTCTTATAAAAGCCGAAACCCAACAAATTGTTCATATTCAGGCCTAAGCACTCGCAAGTGTTCAAAATTGTCTGTTGAGTGTGTGTCGAATCCAGTAGCCTTAAACAAAAGTATTTTTTATGTCATGAAATTCTCGGATTGCATACACAAAATTTGGTCCTGGCACAACCAAATCATCACTCAAAACTTTGATTTTCAGTTCATCTGTGCAGCTTATTTCTTTTTTAATAAATCGCTCCAATGCCAAGCCAGATACTGCCGAAATATTCACTTTAGAGAGAGAGACCTTCGATCTCTCTATCTTTCGACCCGAACTGCTCGTAGCACTACTTGAAGTTCCGCTGTCTTTAGCTTTGGGACCGAACTGGAACTAGTAGCAAATTTCGTTACTTTACGCTTTACGGTATTTAGTCCATTTTATTTTCGAATCACTAGATCGTATAAAGCAACCAATGGACACTGACTGATCACTAATCGACTGTATGGATTGTCACACTTATCTGTGAAGTCTCCACCTATTCTGTTGTAAAGACAACCGGGAAATTGAAGCCGCGTATTAATATCCTCATTATATTCTAGAACGTTCCGCAGATAAAACGATTCGTAAATCTTGCCAGTAGTTCGACTCCATCTCTTATTCAAGAACGTTCCCTCTCGCGCTTTCCAGAAAATAAAAAATTACAATGAATCCGAATCGCCCTACCTGTGGCGCTACCTTTGTTGTGCAGATTCCAAATGCTTACAAGTCTCTACATAGTGTTCAAGTCCGCTACGACAACACTGAAAGCGTAAAAAAATTTACGTGCAATATTATCAACAACAGGGTTATAGAACATTCTCCGTCTTGCCTTGATAAGTATTTCTCTCCTAAAATTATCGTCACATTATTCAAGAAGACAAAAAAATAATTTTATCTAGTGTAAACTTCAAAAAATTCTGGTGGGGGGGGGGCACGAGTTACGATCCCCACCTTGGATATGCGCTATAAACAATAACAGGGTTTTAGAACATTCTCCGTCTTGCCTCGATAATTATTTATCTCAAATTATTATCACATTATTCAAGAAGCCAAAAACCAACGTAATTTTATCTAGTGTAAACAAAACAATTTCCTAAAGGGGGGGGGGCTCGAACCCCTGATCCCCACCTTGGATACGTGCCATTAACAATAATAGGGTTATAGAACATTCTCCGTCTTGTCTCTATAATTATTTCTCTCCTTAAATTATCGTCACATTATTCAAGAAGTCAAAAACCTAATTTTATCAGTGTAAACTGAAAAATTTCCTTGGGGAGCGGGAGCCCTCGAGCCACCTGATCCCTACCTCGGATACGCGCTATAAACAATAACAGGCTTATAGAACATTATCCGTCTTGCCTAGATAATTAACTATCTCAAATTACACTGTGCGACAATGAAAATTGCCGCAGAACAAAAACATGTGATTCCTATGGAGTTCCGTGTCCTGATGACGATAGTGAAAACAGTTTTTCGCTATCACCTGAACTTTTCTCTGAAAACTCAATTTTATCAGTGCACGACTGCATGTTATTGTTGTCGCGGCACTTATCAGCACAGCCTGTTACTAGGGCTCGACAGTGCATAGGGGAGGGGGTGGAGAGAGAAGGGGTAGATAGCCACTTGATTGAGGTATAGTAAGAAAAACTAAATATGCTGACCAAGGCAGTAATTTATTTTATTAAAAACATAAACTAAACGTAACGTTTCAACCTTCTAGCAAGGTCTTCTTCAGACTCTGTATCAAGTACAAAAGTAACAAGATACAAAAACAGGGCATTATATATACACAAACATTACTCCCTCCAGACTATTTAGAAAGTTGTTTGGAACTTTCTAGCAGGTGACTTTTACTTTCCAACTTTACTTTCACCTAAAAGGCTAAACACAATTACTTCCATATAGAATGTGGTTGGACGTTTAATCTCACGCTCTTTTCCCTTCATTTTTCTTCCTTCTCCTCTCCTCTTTCTCTCTTGTCCTTTCCACTCTTTCTAACATCTTCTTCCATTCTTTGTTTAACTTCAATCCCCCATTCCAGTTACGTTACGTTTAGTTTATGTTTTTAATAAAATAAATTACTGCCTTGGTCAGCATATTTAGTTTTTCATAATCATGGAAACAAGGCTTAATGGTGTTATAAGGTATAATGGAGTTGCAGTTATTTGCATCAGTCAGTTGCTAGTGGGATCACGCAGTGTCTGTTCCTGCAGTATGTGTCATGCAAAACCCCTAACGTGAAGAATACTGTTTGTGTGTGTTCGCGTGTTTCTTGTGTTCAGCGATGGCTAGGAAGTGTATTAATTTACCAAACTTTTTCTGTTATGTGTGTGGTGAGTTTACGACGAAGTCCCAAAGACATCCCATTTCGCCGCTTGTCAAAAAGGCGTACGAGTTGTATTTTGAATCAAAGGTAGGTGAGGGTAAGTGTTGGGCACCACAGAACTGTTGCTCACGTTACTCTTGCTATTTGAGAGGCTGGTTGCATGGAACCCACCCATCTATGCCATTTTCCGTACCACAGTTGTGGAGGGAACCTAGAGACCACATAACAGATTACTTTTGTTTAATGAAACTAACTGGAATCTCAAGTAAATCAAAACACACAGTTTCATATCTAAATTTGGAATCTGCAGTACGCCCAGTTCCGCATTTCGATTCTCTCCCAGTTCCAAAACGACCAACGGAATGGACACTGGAAGATGAAACAGACGATGGTAGTGACCAACCAATAGATCATGAAGATCTTGATTACACGCCATCTACATCACAGCCATTGTCACAGGCAGAATTGGCATGAACCCATTGTTCACAATGACAGTGTGCTGTTACCACCGCTCCATCTGAAATTGGCCTTCATGAAGAATTTTGTGAAAGCAATGGACAAAGATGGCAGGGTATTAAATTTTTAATGTCCAAATTTCCTGCGATTAGTACTGCAAAAATTAAATAAGGAAAGTTTCCAGGACATGTTTCTAACTTATAAATACATTTCAAGCTTTTTGCAGATTTCTCGTACCTTTTCTAAACAATTAATTTTGTTCCATGATCTGTATTTTATCCAGCTACAGGTTCCTCCTGTACTGTAATGGAGTCGTTTACAAGTGTCGCGAAAGTTGCTACTTTGTTTTTCGTGAATTACAATATAATACTTACTATATGAAATATAGGCTAAGTGGTACATGTAACATATCTTTTCCAGAAAAAATGGAACATTTCTGATTTCATTTTCGTAATCAGCGTACTTGATTTAGTAAAGAACACCTTCTTTCATCTCGCGGCAAGATACAAAGTTCAAATTTGTTGCACTGTGTTATCATCATATTATTCAAGAAGCCAGAAACATAATTTTAACTAGCCTACACTGACAATTTTCTTAAGGGGGGCTTGAGCCTCCTGTTTCCCACCTTGGATACGAGCTGTTACCAATAACAGGGTTATAGAATATTCTCCGTCTTGCCTCGATATTTATTTTAAAAAAAGTAAAAAGTGCTCCCCTGTGCTTAGCACAACGCCATGAAGGCGTATAGGGGGTGTTGGGGTAATGCCCCACACTTCCTTGATCCGGTCGTAAGTGGGGATGATGTGATCAGCATCACGCCCCTGGCCGCCTTTACCCCCCAAGGTTTCCCCCAAGTACCCATGTTATTCGACACTGGGTAGGCGCCGGGGCCGCTTCCACCGTTAGAAAAGTTCCCGGATTTGAACCGGCGGGGGATCGAACCCGGGACATTTAGCATGGTAGTCAGACGCATTACCGACTGAGCCACATCGTCACATTATTTTATTTGACACCACAAGAAACAAAAAATCTAATTTTATCTAGTGTAAACCGAAAACTTTCGGGGGGGGGGGGCTCGAGCTCCCTTCGAATACGTGCCTGCCTGTAATAAAACCTTTTCTGAGAAGGTTTGTGACAATAATGTCTTGTCGTGTCGGATCCGGTGTGCATTCACAGGGCGGGGAGGGGGATTCTCCACTAGGCTATCCTAGCCTAGGAGCCGCAAGTCCAGATGGACCGCTCAAGGGGCAGGCAGTGGCGTGCCAAAGGGAGGAGGGTTGGTGGGGGTTATAACCGCCCCCCCTTGGCCGAGTATTCCTTAAAAAGAGAACGTCAAATGCAGGAAAAGATGGCAAAATGATGATTGACTACCAAAAAATGTATACATAACCCCTCCCTTTCGAAAATCCTGGGCACGCCACTGGGCAGAAGTGACAAAGATCATGGACCATTAAAATTCATTAATATTGTGACAATAGGAAACAAAAAGAAGGAAGAAAGGAGGTTTTTAGCATTTAAATAACTTGTTACATCAGAGACGTAGCTAGGTTAATCACTTTGGGGTTGGGGAGGAGGAAGCAGAGTATGAAACTTCTTTACCATCAAACCCACCCAAAAAAATACATATACATATACAGCGTGTCACCCAAAATTACCACCGTAAATATTTCGTGTACAACAATAAATATTGAAAAAATGTGCAGATATAAAGGTATGAGAGGGACTCGGACACAATACGTTCAACTACGTAAGGAAGTACGATTTTCAACACAAACTTAGTGTTTTTTTAAAATGGAAACCCCATTTTATTTTTAGCTCATTTGAAAGTATGGAAAAATTCATTAAGAATGGCGTTTGTTACATTGTAATACATCACTTTGTTCTCAAGTAATTGTAACATGAAGTTGACGCTTGAATCAAACATTCTCACAAGTTGATTCGTGTGTCGTAACATGCACATCCCCCTTTTGATGCCATTCATGTATCCTAACAAATACTATGTTACTCTTCTGCATACTATGCGTTGTGCTTAGGAAAGTTGTTACAATCCAACAACTGCGGGTTACAATAAAATGTGCAGTTTATACATAAGTAAGCTTTGACAAATTAAAATTATCTCAAAGAATCTGATACATCTTTCTGAATTAATAAATATTTGTACATTAAAAAGTATAAATTTTAAACATTCCACCATCAGTTACACAATAAGAAGTGTGGTTGTTTATTAAATATAATAATTACCATCCAATTGTTCACTGTCACGAGTGTCTCGAATGAGACGCATTCAAAGATGTCACCTGATATGCGCACCAAATGCATTTTGCCTTCTAATTACATTACATTTGTTTTTATGAACAAAAGTAATAAAGAAATATTGGTAACACCCCAGGAAACAATGTAATTTTATGTTCAAACAGTTGAAAAATCTAAAAAAATAGAGGTGGTGGGCCTGCAATCCCCCCCCAGTAAGCTAGGGTTAAAATTGTACCTGAACCATTATGCAGTATATGCCCACTGGCATTGGCCAATATCTGTCTCTTGGCTGCTACATAATGTAAATTTATTGCAGCTAGTTGTAAAATATGTCACTACAAACCTGTAAACTCATAACAGTAACTTCAAGTGAAATAGGTTAGCTGTACTTGGTAAAAAACAAAAAATGCCAAAATTTCCAGTATTTTTCCAAAAAAGCTGGCTTTTTATCGGAAAAAAACGTCCATTCAAAAAAGCCAGCTTTTTTGCAACTCTACCCATTAGCAAAGATTTGCTTACATAAGACATGTCAGAGTCTCATCATAGTGACTAGTGGGCTGAAGTAAAGATGCTGCTGCATAAGCAAATGCAAATAAAATGCTCCCTACTAGTTTTGATAGAAGGTTGCGTTACTGGCAGCAATATCATTAAGTCGAGGGTAGATAGTTAGGCTAACTCTGTGTTAGTGAAAGTACCAATGGTAAGGCCATAGGTACAGACAGACAGAGACAGAGAGAGAGAGAGAGAGAGAGAGAGAGAGAGAGAGAGAGAGAGAGAGAGAGAGAGAGAGAGGAAAATTGCCTGTCATATGCCACCATTCTTCCCTTTCCTGTAATAATTTAGCTCCAAAATTCCCCATTCCTGGAAAAAAATCATGCTGGGATCGGTGGCTTCGCAACTCTGGTCAGGATTTTGTGGAGCCTGGCTACATTCAATGCCTACACCCCTTTGTATGCACTCCATTGGCTGGTAAATTCATCACACAAAGCAGGAAAGCATACCAACTCCTGAAGCAACACGATCTTCTTATTGAAATGAAGAATTTTATGCACATTTACTGATTGATTTTTATTTATTTAGGTTTCCGAGCATGGGCTTTGCACATAGCCTCCTACAATATACGTCCCTGGTTCAGAATATGGTTTGTGTCAAGGAGATAGCAGGGCAGTGCAAAGACAGCAAACACCGAAAAGGAAGGAGAATTTCCTTCTCAGTATGGTCAAGAAAAGAGCCGTAACCCTTGGAATGCGAACTGAAGGAATCCCTCCTCCCCTTTCTTTGACCCACGATGACCCTCCCTTTCCTGTTACAACAGTGCTGCTAACTTCCCGTTCTTTCTTTTCCCTTCTTATACCATTTATGCCAGCAGAGCAAAGTTCTGTGAGATTTGAATCACTACAATTAGTAGGCAAAGTAAGTCAAAATCTTATCTCGCACCTGGATGCATATTTATTTCAAATTATCAATAATTATAATAATAATAATAATTGTTGCAGGCAGTAGTGAAGCATGGTTTTACGAAGGAGGCAAGCGATGTTTTGTACAATAGCATGCCGGGAGGAAGGGAGGGGGTGAGGGATGCATTATATAGCCCAAATGGCCCAGTCAGTTTCATAAACAAAATAAAAACAATTAATATGCCAAAATATTAAACGATTTACTCTTGTGCTCTTTACAAATTAGATATTTCTTTCTCAACCAATTTACAGCCTTCAGTTTATTGAATTTTCTTGTAAAATTTGTGAAAGATCTCACTTGAATTTCTGCGTAAATAATATAGCAGTTGCCAACACTACTGACACTACTAGTTTCTGTCAATACTGGTGACGTAATTTGAGCTGGACCAAGTTGGATGCATGGTTCAGACATTCCACTTCCCGGAACCACATACACTCGCCCGGTATCTTTGTCCCAAGTCCTGGTGTTCACTGGGGTTGTAGCGATTTGCAGTCTGCAAGGTAGCAAGTCGAAGTGGTCGTGTTGTGTGTTATGTTTCTGCGTGTGTAATAGATTTTTGACGTGGAACTAAAGATGGATAGAGAAAAGAGGAGAGATACATTATTAGATTATTTCCAAAAGAAACAAAAAATGGAAGTTGAAGCTTCACCTTCCACAAATAGAACCTCAGAAAAGGTCGATTTAAGTTCAGAGGAATTCCATCCGAATTGCGAGAGTGAAACGTGCGAACTTTCAGACTCTGATATTCAACAAGAAGGCATAACAGAAGATATTGAAAACCTTTTTGCAAAATTATGTCAAGGAACTGTCGAGGTAAGTGACATTCATTATTTGATAGCAGATATATCCATAGGCGGATTTAAAATTATTTTTCTGGGAGGGCACAGCATGTGCTGTAAGCATACAAATGTGTGTGTGCAGGGGAGGGGGTTGTGTATGTCTGGAAGACGTGTGTAGGATGTCACCCTATATCACCAATAAACTTACCCAGGGTGACAGAACATGAAGATGAACAAGTTTCCTCAATGATTTCAGGGGCCTCACCAATGGTAGTGTAATCAAAGAGGTCCTGGGTTTGATCCCCTGTGAAGGTGCATTACACAGTGGTACGTATCCCGATTTAAACTTTAAGTCCAGTCCTGTTTAATGTATCGGAATATAAAATGGACTTTAAAACAATTTACTTTTTGTTTTGTTCACGAACCCTCGGAAAACGATATTACCTATCGTCCTATCCTATAGATCCACCAAGGCATTTAAAACCCTGGCGTCGGAGCAGTGGCACTAGTGTCACTAGTTAAAGTTACGGGTAAGCCTGTGGTTCACGTATTTTCCGAGGTCCCCGAAAGAAATTCATTTTCTGAAAGCACCTTTTCTGGCATCAGTGGTCGAAGTAGTGGCTGCCTCCAGTTAAGAAAGTTTCACATTTCACAAAGCATACCCCCAATTAGAATAATTTGCATATTGAGCATCCTCCACCTACTGCATTGTCTCCATGTTGATCCATACAAGGATGTACCCGCTCGTATCTCCAAAATCGATCAAACATCCCCTCCCTTTTCGGCTAGGAATTTCCATTTTGAGCACTGTCTGGCAAGATTTTGTCGGGCTCAGTGACAGATCCTGTGGTGCGGTGCTGGGCTTCGGAGGGGGGGGGGGGGGTGGCCCCTTCAACAGTTGGTTTTGCAGTTCCATAACGTTAACAACATACAAAATCCCTCTCCATAGACCTAATATGAATATTAATATGACACATTAATGACACTGTAGTAGAAATTGTTAATTACTGAAGGGGTTTGTATTTGTTTGTCGACTGTCAAACAAATGTTTTTACCAATAATAAAATAATACAATGCCAAAAATGTACACAATATTTAGCAAAATCATCTCCACAACAAGTAACAATGTTGATTGAATTGATGTTTTAAGTCCACTTTATGCACAGTAAGGCTAATCGGGACTGGACCTAAAGTTTAAAGTGAGATCCGAACCACTATGAGCCTCCACCGGGTATCAAACCCGGGACACCTTGATTACAAGGCGACGACGCTCCCACTGAAATGAAACTGTGGTATTGTCATCTTGCAGCAATGCAAACACATCCAGTAAATGATCTTGAAGCAATTGATGTGTGCAGTGAAGTAATATTTCCCTGGGTAAACACACGTTTGCGCATATTATGTACAATCCCGGTAACAACAACATCAAATGAGAAATCATTCTCAACTTTGAGGCAGTTGAAGACCTATCTTCAAAATACCATTTGCGAAGAAAGATTAAATGGGTTAGCTGCTCTGAACATTCACCGGGATATAAAAGTTACTTGTGACGACATATTGTCAGAACTCGCACAGAAACCTCGATGCCTAAATTTCAGAATTTAAATTGTTGAACTGTGGTACATCAAGTAGTCTTAATCTCTTTAATGTTGTTACAATGTTGAGTGTACATATTTTTTGTTTAAAAATTATATTTGAGCAATTAAATATAAAATATTAATAATTGAAAATATTCAAGCAGAAGCTTTTATACGATGCTTTTCTTCTTATCACAAATGTGACTTAAAAAATAAAAACATGAAGCATCCATAGCAAATACATTGATTGCGTTCGTTGGGGTAAAACCAAAGTATGTTAATTATCAAATTTATTACAAGAAATTTGACCTGTGGAACTGGAAAATGTGTTGGATTCATAACCACCCTTACGAAAATCCTGGGCACGTGCCTGCTCCATGCTAATTGGAAGCATCCACTTGCTCTCTTGTAATCATTGTGGCTAAAAATGTACAGGGGATTGGCCTACAGTACTCTATCCCAGTGAAGGGTCTGCCTCTGCGTTTACCTGTTCTGCTCTTATGTTTTATGTAGTGAGGTAACGTCTCTTACCCCAACCCCTCCTCCCCTCTCATCCAGGTTTGGCAGCAGCATTGGTGGTACGAAGGCATGTCACTGCACTAGAAATGATCAATTATATGGAAAAGAAAAGAGAAGATGTGTTGCTCAGATTAGTAAATAAAACATGGAAGAAAAAGATGATGAAAGGCTGGGAAGTATCAATACTGACACTCATATAATTTCTTGCTACTCAGTGTACCTAGTAAAGTATATTCAAGAATTTAGGAAGATAGATTAAGCCAAGAAATAGAGGACCAATTAGAGAAAGGATAGATTTAGACTAAGTAAATGTGTCCAAGATCATCGATTGATTGATTTAGTTTATATTACTTCACTTTTTCTGCCACTTTTGACTAATTGCGAAGATGTGGATGAAAGATGATATGATGAAGGGACACTCACAAAGAACACCCATGCCCAGGCCAGGATTAAAAATTAGGACTTCTGGCATCATAGCACGCTATGCTAACCATTCTGCTGTGGAGGTTGGCTTGTCCAAGATCATGCATTTGCATTAACACAAATCATAGAGAAAGTTGTAGGGGTATCTTCCATAAGCTAACAAATATCATACATTTGGAAAAGGCCTTTGATAGGGTGCCATGGCAAGGATTATGGAAAACACTAAAGGATTGGATTGATTTGGTGTTTTAAGTCCACTTTATGCACAGTAAGGCTAATCAGGACTGGACCTACAGTTTAAAGTGAGATCCGAACCACTATGTGCCTCCACCAGGTATCGAACCCAGGACCCCTTGATTACAAGGCAACGATGCTACCACTGTGCCATCGGGGAGGCCCCAAAACACTAAAGAAAAACCATATAAACACAAAATTAATAGAAGCAATGCAAAGTCTTTACAAAACAAACAGATTCTATGTTAGAATGGCCAATAAATAATAGATCAGATGAATTTATAACCACAAAGAGAGTAAGACAAGGTGATATTTTATCACCATGTTTATAATGTTAAAGGATGACATTCTGAAAGAAATAAAATCAAAAGATGAGGAAATTAAAGTAGGAAACTGAAAACAGCATCTGTGTCTGAACTCTTATTTGCAGAAAATATTGTATTGTTTACAAATTCACAAGCAAATCTACAAAGAAATTTAGAAACAGTAAATGGTACACTGTCAAAAAAATCTGTGAAAAAAACCGAAAAAAAAAAACAACTGTACCAAGGATAGGAAGAAAATAAAAACCCCTCTCAGTAAGCCTTGAAGAAGAGTTAAAACAAGTAAGTTTCAAGTATCTAGGTGTTACAATAGGAGAAATAGATAAGGAATGAAACACCAGAATGAAGAAAGCAAACAAATTATATTATGCAATAAGTAAGGAATTTACAGAGAAGGAGGTTTGAGTTGGCGTTTAAGTCCACTTTATGCACAGTAAGGCTAATCGGGACTGGACTTACAGTTTAAAGTGAAATCTAAACCACTTGTGTCTCCACCGGGTATTGAACCTGAAACCCCTTGATTACAAGGCAGCGACGCTACCTCTGCACCATCGGGGAGGCCCACACGGAAGAAGGAAATAAACTAGAGAACAAAAATGATAATTTACAAGTCAGCTCAGATACCAACATTGATAAATGGAAGTGAATCCTGAATAATTAATGAAAAACAAAAACAAAACTTACAAACTGTAGAAGTGAAATATTTGAGCTAAATAGATGGAAAGGAAAGAAGAGACAAAATCAAAGTTTTGAAATACAAAACCAATACATGATGTTGAACAGGTACAATTCAAGATGGTTTGTACACCTAAGTAGAATGCCAGAACATACAGTGCTTTTCACAGTCAAGTTGCCTGTGGAGCAACGGCTAGCATGCTGGGCAGTGAGAGAGCATCTCCCGGCAAACTGGATGCAACATCCCCATAACTGGAACCGCTTGCTTGTAATGAAGTAAGCTCATACAATTACATTGACAATTACAATTAAAATGAACCTGTACATTTTTACAAGAGGTGTTGGAAATGTTGTCCTCCTGCATCCACACACTTACGGCATCTTTTAAAGAAATTTTCTCTAACACGTATCAGTTCCTCTTTTGAAATTGCTTCAATTTCTCTCTTGATAGTTTCTATCAATTTTCCTAATGTATGGCTTTAGGTTTAAAAGTTTGGTAGCTCGCCATGCCAACATCGTCTACTAAGCACATGTCATTTTATCCTTTGCTTCTTGTTAAGAACAGACCCTGCTTACCCAAAATATGTTCACAACTTTTCAAACACTGTTCCTGTCTGGAACAGAAACATTGGGAATTCTGCTGCAAAACTTCTATCTTCTCCCAGGGTAAAGCTGTGGGTCTAGATGCTGGCAGATGCACTCTCATTGACCAGCATGCTAGCCACCGCACAACGATCAACTTGACCATGAAAAGCAATGTAGAATACCTAAAAAAGTATGGGAGGCAAGAATTGGAGGATTAGGTAAGAAGGGCCAAAAGGAAGACCATGGAGAACATGGAACAAGGGTGTGAAGGGAATCCTGAGCAGGAGGAACATTTAAATGAGTGAAGGAAGGAAGTTGGCAGAAAATCATGACAGATAGCAAGCTCTCTGTAAAATCTCAACACCAATAGATAGAAGAGGACCAGAATAAGTAAGTAAGCTAATGTCAAATTGGGGGTGTGCAGCCCTCAAAGTTTCAATCCCACCATTAAGTGGCAAGATCATATACTCAAGAATTGAGTTTAACAAGAGTTATAGATTGAGGAAGTTCTGGGAAACTGGACTGGAAGCTTTCATTTGTTTTCTGGTTATGAACACTTTTTAAAAAAACTGATATAATTTACATATCATTACTTATCTAAGAAAAGATGCATAAGGACCAACCACATTGTTCTTCTGTGTTTTCTTTTTTTTAATTTAAGTTATAACAGACATATGAAAATAGTTGAAAGTTCCTCAAAACAACAAGCTAAACCCCGTAAGTTTCTTACATTCTTCTTCTTCTTATCGTCATTCATCAGGTTAAAGCATAAACAAAAATTTTGTGAATGGTACTTACACTTCTTTGTTAAGGGGAAGAGTGACAATTTCCCTGAGGTCCTTCTCCCTGAGGCAGCTGGGAAGCACTGTTGCCAGCTTAGTTCTTTTGGGCCAGATCTGGCTCTTTCATGCACTCGTTTGGCTGTGAACTGTGGCACCCACCCCCTTTCCCACTATGATGCCATCACTAGTCCCGGCCCACATAGAACAACTTTTGCCATGCACATACATATTGCACGTGACGTGATATTATTATATTGGCTGTGTCATCCCATCTCCTCTTACCTCCCCAGCTACTTTTATATAGCACCCTGGCGAGATGACGATTACAATATTGTTATCCGGCAATGCCTTATTTTCGATTCATACAACCATCGGTGGATTATTGAGATGGGTGATGCCGTCAAACTAATAGACAACTAAACCTACCATGGAAGACACTTTATCCAGCCTTCGTAATTCTAGCTCCTTGAAAGTCAACGTTAGCTCAATTTAAGGTGAAATTTCGCTCTTTTATGTGCACCAGGTTTGGCAACACTGCCAGGATGGGTGTAGGAGGTAAGGAGAAATGCATTACGCTTATGGGAGAATTATATTATTAGTTTCCTTGGGGATATCAAACTTCCGATGGTGGAAAAAAAAGCATATGATCGGGTAGAGGATCCATTGAAGATGATATTTGCACTAGAAAGAGTCAAAACTTCCATTTGCTTAGCCGTAACTTGAATTTGAAGTTGTCTGTCCATAAGGAATACATGAAATTCTGTAACTACTTATTAATCAGGGCTCGAAAAATCCCAGTCGCCAGGTCACCATGGCGACCAAAAATTTCAGCCTGGCAACTGTGATCTTTTGCTGTAATATGTACGAAATTTTGATGATTCTAAGTTCAAATTGCAGTTAGCAAATTATTTTTTTTATCAACGCTGTGAACATTCTATAGTCAGTAACAATTTCTTACCCTTTGTCTTCTATTTCCTGCTTTCTCAAAAAATTTAGTGATGTTTTGAATACCGTGATGCTCAGCATTGTATACAGTGTGTTTCAAAAGTCACACAACCCAAACTTTGGAAATGTATATCATGAAAACCATAAGAGATATTTACACCGGGTTTTCTGCATTATAAAGCCTCATCTATTGAGATATTTTTCAATGCTTAAAATTATCACTTCACTCCGTACAGAAAATTATATAAATTAATAACTGATGGAAAGCAGCATTCAATTTTTTCCAGAAATGAACTTCTGAGTAAGAAAAATATGTAAGAAATTATCGAAGGGTCATAATTAGACATTTGATAACTGATGCCATGTCAATCTGTCATTTGCGACCAATATTGATCATGTGCAACATTTGATGAATTTTTGACTGGCGATTTTATGGGTTGAGTGAAAAGTGTCATTTTCTTGAACATATCTCCGTATATGGCAAAACCAGCAGGTCGAAATATTGCCAAAAGTCGCATGCAGCACGTGAAAAATCGTTAAATCAAGATTTTGTGCCGAAATTGGACTCTTGAGAGAATCTTAGGCTGCCCCTGGTTACATTGAATTCTCTTCATTCACTTTCGACGCTACTGTGCCTGTGTTATTAATTGATTCAGCATGGCATATTCATTGGAGCAGTGCGTGTGCATTGCTGAAGAGTATTTTACTACTCATTCTTACACTCATGTAAAAGAGGTTTTCATATAAAAATGCTCTGCTTCTGCTGTACCTCACAAAGCAACTGTTTTACAACCGGTCAAACACCAACAAATGATCTCCTCAAATTTTTCAAGAGTTGGTATTTATTGTTGAAAATCAGTTCTCAGATGTTTTCAACAAATTAACAATGTTTTTTTTTAAAATAATGTAATTGCTTTTATGTAGATAAATGCTAACATAAATTTATGAACCCAGTGATAGCGTACAGGATTAGTTTAGTGCAGAAAACCCGGTGAAA
Source organism: Lepisma saccharinum (assembly GCF_977018435.1). Classification (NCBI taxonomy): domain Eukaryota; kingdom Metazoa; phylum Arthropoda; class Insecta; order Zygentoma; family Lepismatidae; genus Lepisma; species Lepisma saccharinum. The sequence continues at coordinate 176,481,676 of NC_139230.1, read as the reverse complement.
ATATCTCTTAACGATTTCTGATATACCGTATTTACGCGTGTATAATGCGCACTTTTTTCCAAAATTTTTGCCCTTCAAAACTGTGGTGCGTATTATGCATGGAATAATTTGGACAGCCAAAATGAAATCACACAATTTTTTTCACTATGTCACTGCGTATAACATGTATATATCTACAGATTGTCTTTCTTTAGCAATAATAATTTTAAAAAATAACTTTTAAAAGCGAAATGGCTGTTTTCCATGAGTTTTTCATGGAAAGTTTTGCGACATCGAGAAAAAGCAGCACCCGTTCTGGCGGCATTCAAGCACGTGTCTCCCGTCACACGGGAGACGTATCAAGCGGTATTTTTCGCGGGAGAAATAACTTCCACAAAAATTGTTTTGCCTTAAAAATGGTCATGATCGGGCGAAAAATACGTTTTTTTGCACTCATTTTATTCGCACTCATTCCATTCAGAAGCACTCAACCGCTCGCAAGTGGGTCTGATCTTAAAATAAACACAAGACCACGCTTCAGTGATATCCAATAGAATTTGACCAATGCCCTCCCCTCCCCCAAGCACACCAATGTTACCCACAGCCGACGGGTGCTACCCAACATGCCAGGCTTGTTTTGCCATTGTAATTTCGTTTGCTCTTGAATAAAATTACATGAGAAGAGATCGAATATGCTTGGATGTTATTTTAAATCGACTTTGTACCATTCCCTGTAACACTTCATAAAGAAGCGAAACTGTTAAGATATAATCAAAGCCACATAGGCCAACTAAAGATTGTCAACACTCTTAATGCATTTTTATCCAGGTTTCTTCAAAAGTTCACTTCGATCTTACGTGCATCATAACTCCCGTTTACCACTTTATACATTTTCATGACTGTGCCAATGTCCTAATATTTGCCAAAAGTGTTCGGTTGGCCAAGTGACTTCTCCCTCTTTTCTTCTCAGCAAACGTTTAAGGGGGGCAATGCCGATTGTTTTCTTGCTCGTGTGTGCACACAGGCTGATTACAGGCGAGGGTGGAAGTGGACCGCTCTTTCTTTCCTTTGACTTCTAAAATGGGCAACCAGTTCTGGATGCATTCTTGAAACGAACAAAAACCATAGGACAAGTAAAAAAAAAAGTGCCCCCCTACCCAACTCATTCTCCGCCACTGGTCTGCACGGCAATGTAATAATTGCAGAATTCAGGTCCTATTTTTTTTTTTAATGCTATTGTATTGAAATATTGCCATATTATTGTCTGTTGCAAGGTAAAACGTAAAGAAAGGGTTTATTCTTTCTTCTTCACACAGCCAATAAAAGTTCCGCCTTCGACAGTTGCCTTATCTTTGAAATAAGGATGATTTTCCCTGACCACCTGTTGCTCGAACTTCCAGCCGGTCGCCTTGTTTTTATGCTGCAACTGGCACCAGTGTTTTGTCTAGCGTCTGCGAAGTTGTTGCTTGTGGATAACAGCAATGACTCATCCAGGGCGAAGGCAAGTCATTGTTTTGTATCTTGCAAAGCTGTTTTGATTTGATGATAAGGAAATTTGATCTTCAGAAAGAAAAAGAAGAGTTAAAATAACTTCATGTTCTGCACCTTCTGATAAACAAAACTAAATTTTATTTTGCATCTGACACAAGGAGCAAGGAAATGCACACAATATAATCCCCGCTTATCGTCAGAACCATTCATGGGGGAAGGGGGGGGGCTCAATGTGTAAGCTGAGAACGATTTTAAAAAAAATGCTCAATGTATAAGCTGACACTGATTATCGTCCATTAACGAGAGAGTAAATAAAGATCTCCCATTTTGATATCTGAAAATGCGCAGGTTTCATAAAGCTTGTTTTGAGTTCATTTTATGCTTTTGAGCTAATCGGGACTAAATATACAGTTTCACTTTAGTGAAATCTAATTCCAAACCAAAATGATTATCGAGTGCGACACTGTTCAATGTGTCTTAGAACATGCATTGGGTGCAAACAGATCACAAGTTCTGAGTTTCCTTTTTCAGGCTGGCTTACAATGCAAGTCGAGAAGAGTAAGGACTGCTCCCTGGAATGGGGGAGGGGGTGAATTAGAAGTTAGTCGAAGGAAGGAAAACGTGACTTTTTTACGATGTATTTTACACAGCCGAACCAGAACGGAATTTACAGCTGCACTTTTTTTCTTTTTTTTGTGCCTAGAAAGGCGAGATCTTTCGAGAGATCTTATCTTACCAGTTCATCTTGTAACAGACAATGCTCTAGTAGACCCGTATTAAATCCAACATTCATTCTGCCCGATTATCTCCCGATAAACGTTATTGGTGCAAATTCCAATAACAACCCCTTCGAAATAACTACCTTTTTCCTGTGAACTGTGAAAGGTCGTTGTATCGAGAGTTGACTGTAACAAATATGAAGGTACAATAATTATGTCAACACTTACCAAATAGAAATAACTACTGTATATTTACTGCACTATTGCAGCTTGACTCACGTAAATAAATAAATAACGTTTACACTTAATTTCGTCATTCACTCCCAGTTACTAATACAAGCTGTCTGAAAATCTGAAATGTCCTCACTTCCATCCATCTTGTTCGATATTCCCGTTACCTTAAAACTTTTGATCATCATTTCAAAGGAGATGGAGTTCCATGCCTCACGAACCCATTCACAATCAATCGGCAGCGACGCACGTTTCACCCTCCCGCTTGATTCAAGTTCATGCTGCGTTGATGTCATCCATCTATTGTAAGCATCACGCACTGCGACCTTGAACGGGTGGTTGATAACTTTGCTCCCTCCTCTCCTATGAAAAGCCTAACATCTGGAAGTTCAAGGTCACGTGGTGAATGCAGCAGCTATGAAAGCAAGGAGAAGCTCATTTTTATGATCTACTGATTAACGTTAAATGAAATATGTAAATGTTAGTCCGACACTAAGAAAGCCATTTCTGGGACCTGAATTGTACTGTGCATTATATACGAGATATATTTTTTTGTTGCTTTTCCAAATCAAAAACGAGGGTGCATATTATACATGCATGCATAAATACGGAAGATTTTCAAAGTTTGGATTGCGTGACTTTTGAAACATACTGTAGTATTCACAATTGCTAGTAGGTGATTTCCTGGCACCTGATTTTCAGAGCTGGCGCCTAGCTTTAAGGTAAATTTTTCGAGCACTGTTATTAATCATATTTTTCAAACACTGTATCTAGCTTAATAATCAACTTTAAAAACAGATTCCACTTGGAATATGGGGAGATATTCATATTTTCAAATTATGTGTGGTTTTTCTTTAGTAGCAGTGCCATTCTGACGATATTTATATAAAAGCATATCTGGTGCGAAATCGTCACACCTCACCTTAATTACGTTACAATATTATTTATATTAGTTACCACATATTTCAAATTTCTATCAGTAAAAGAAGAGAAAACTAAATAAATATGCAACAAACTAAATCAACATAAGAGTAAGGTATGAAAGAGACCACTTTCCTTTTCTCTTTCTTTCCATGCGAGAGAGAGAGAGAGAGAGGTTTCTCTCTTTCAATCTCCCTCAAATTAAAAAAATCTCGTTGTCCTTCTCCTCTGTCCATACCATCCAGTTCAGAAGAAAAAGATTGAATGCAACAACAATAATAAATTTGAAAATAATTAACTGCCTATAGTAATTATGTAGTAGTAATCTACAAAAGAAATTGTGTCCACATTATTTCATCACAATGACTATTTAGGTTCACACAAAATTTTCATCAGAACAGGTGAATATGAGAGAAAAATTCATTTAATAAATAAATTTCCATATTTTAAGTTTAATATTTAATCTACAAATTGTTTGCATACATGTACAATTTTGAATTATTAAATTTTCTTTAAATAAAAAGTCATATTGCACTGCACTTTCATATGATAGAAGTAAATATTTAACAGAAATATTCATTTTTCTTTGCCAAAATATAAATAAATTTTAAAAATAAAAAATGTAAAGAAAAAATATAATGCATCTATAAATTACAGTGAATACATATGTTTCAATGCTTTCACATCAATTTGTATTGCCAACTTACAGAGTTTAACAACATTTCAATTTCATTATAATTATTAACATAAAATATAAATAAAAAAGATTTCACATATTATGTCATGAACACACTTCAAAATCACCTAACTAGAGTGCAAAATTAACTGACAAGTGAGTGCTAATATTTCATTTAACTTCAGGAATAAAATTCCACAATTCCTGTCAGTGCATTCTAGTTTAGGTAATTTTAAAGTACTCATGTTAACATAAAATCATTATTTGAAGTCACTTTTATATTTCATGTTGTGTTTTTGCATTAAGAAATTATTTTGAATGTTCTGAATTTTACAAAAAAATATAATTCATAATGTAATGATCACAACTGAGTGCTAATATTTCATTTAACTTCAGGAATAAAATTCCACAATTCCTGTCAGTGCATTCTAGTTTAGGTAATTTTAAAGTACTCATGTTAACATAAAATTATTAATTGAAGTTACTTCAATATTTCATGTTATGTTTTTGCTTAAAATTATTTTGAATGTTCTGAATTTTACAACAAATATAATTCATAATATAATCATCATTTATGAATATTCCTGTTTATACAAAATATATTTACTAAATTCATTTAGAAGCAACAGTATAAAAATTTCCTTTTATCAAATGCATGTAAAACCATGCATAATGTACACTTGAATAAATATTAATGTATATCTTCGTGTGTGTGTGTGTAAGAGTGTGTTCACTATGTTCCTCCTCTCTGAAAAAAAAAAAAACCTCATTAGAAAAAAGCAGATAATCAGTAAGAGGAGAGAATAACTGTGTGAATAATAAAATATGATCATTTCAGCCTTACCAGGTGCTGAAACTTGCATAAGTTAAGATACTGCAAGAAAAAGTTGCTGTAAAAAAACATTGTTCTCCCTGAAGACAAATTGAATATAAACAAACATAACATGGTGTTTAGCAATTCCAGGAATTACCATATGTCATCAGTTTTGTACTTGGTACTTCAATTCCCAAGCCTACAACATTATTTAAAAATTATTTACACATAATGTCCACATTTCTTTCTTTGAAGAAAATACCACTGTTAACATTCATTGCTTTACAGCAAGGGGAAAATCCATATGAGCCCTTCAGCCTTGAAACAATCACAGTTGTCCTTGTCCTCATCTTCATTGTACTCCCAAATTCCCATCTTCCATAAGCAGACAGTGCCACTGTCAAACTTCTGTCATCCTATAATTTAAAAAAATATAATTAAAGACAAAATTAAGATCATGACAATTGATTTAGAATGTTACGACCTACTAGTGAGATGCTAAAAAAATATTTTGAATGTTCTGAATTTTACAACAAATGTAATGGTCATTAACCCTAGTGGCAACATGGACAACTAGTCTAGCGTTACTGCATCTGGTTATTTATGTTGCAGTTAAAATTAGCAATATTCGAGCAACAAAATTTTTGTGAAGTTTTGTATCAAAATGAAAAATTTTCACACATGTTTCAAATGATTTTGAAAGGCTGACATGACTGATTTTGTAAAAGGAAAATTAGCTAGCAGCACTGTGCAGTATCATAAAAGTGGCATTCCAGAAACACCAAATATGACCTCATAATTATTGCACCTTGTTTTTTTGGTCCAAAAATTACTTTATAACCTTTCATTGCGTAATGGTCACATCGGTGTGACAGATAATGAAAACAATGAGAGCAGCACTGTAGTAAATTTTCTCAAGTGCAATATTTCAACTACAAGGTGATTCTCTTGCTAAAGGCCCCAAACTAATACCTATAAAAAATTAAGTTATTGAGATAACGGAATAAAAATTTATATACACATATGAGCAACAATGCAAAACAGCATGATCCCTTCCCCCTTAATATAATGAATTCGACCAATGACATTTTCATTTGTTCCGCATCCCTGCATCTCGGCAGTTGTGGGTCGAATATTGCATGAGTAGTAATGTATACAGCTGAACAGTGCATGTTCAACATTCATAAATTTTGGCAAACAGGTACATTTAAAGCATACCAGATGGCATTTCAAACTGAATTTGGTAAAGACATGCACCATCGAAGTGTTGCAACAAGAAATTGGTTAAAAGTTGGAGACAATGGGAAGCCTTCTCATACAAGGTGCAGGAGGCTGCAAAATGTCTGAAGAAACAATACACAATGTACACCCAGATCTGCCAATCTAACACCTGTAGACTTCTTTCTTTGGAACCTATTGAAGGGCAAAGAGTACAAAAATGAACCCTGCACATTGGAATATCTCAAAGACACTCTAAGCCAAAAGATTCAAGCTGTTAACATCAACAAATGAAAAAGTATTCCAGAATTTGGAGAAACGCATTCAAGTGTGCTTTTTCAGCATCCATTATGAGCAGGTTCTGTTTTGGATCATCGAAGGTAAGTGTATATAACATAATTTTTTATAGGCAATAGTTTGGGGCCTCTAGCCTGTAAAATGTACAAATCAATAACAACCAATGTGTTAACATTTCTTTTTCAGATTGGAAAAATGTTTATTAAATTGTCATGAAAAAATTACATGTGTTGATTTGGACTATTCAATTTTACCATATATTCACAAATATTCCAAGCCACCAAGATCAGACTCAGGCACCCAGTACATACCCCTTGGAGAAAGCTGGAGTGTGGCTCAACTTTTACAGAACATTGATCGATTGATTTGCTTTATTTTACTTCACTTTTTGTGCCACTTTTGGCTAATTTGTGAAGATGGGGATGAGTGATAATTATGAAATTGATAAATTGGAACTCATTGGCATCCATGCCCAGGCTGGGATTTGAATCCGGGACCCCTGGCATTGTACCACAATGTGCTAACCACTCCACCATGGGGTTTTACAGAAGAGTATTCACACACAGTTCCACAGAAGTAGACCTCTAAGGTCAATTAGCATGTATCACAGAAATAGACCAAAGCAACAGTTGCACCAACACCAGGGCAGCTATCAATGTGGTACACAAAAGCAGAAGCCTAGTTCCAACAACTGTGCCACAGAGAGGACCGACCAAAATCAAGATTCCAAACCCAAGTGGAGTGGACTGCATTTCCATATCACCCCATAGCATCAGGCAGACTATCCAAGGCCCTAAAACATTTCACCAAAGTGACACACAAACCAGTATCACCCAAACTGGAGGGGCAGTAAAAAGCTTCAAGCTATACTACCTACCTGAACTCACATCCCCTGGTATGTACAAGGTAACATGCCAATGCCTACTCAATTACACATGCAAGGGACACTGCACAAGAATGAATAGATGAGCACCTAAATCATGCCAAGAAAAGATCTCCAAAGTCTGGCCTCACATAGTACCACAAGCCAGACCATGTCATCCACCCAACAGAAATTCATCAAAGAAACCAATGCCATCATCCAGCAGAAATTGGCATTAAACCCATACATCACACTCAATAAGCATGAACTACATTGCAGCACCAAGCAGCACAACACACACAACTGGACAATTAACATCTTCCACCACTGCCAGATGATGGAAATCTGAACTGACGCTGACTGGAAACAAAGAAGTGAGACACTACCATCTCAGTCTTAAATGCCAAAATCTGTGTTAACCCTAGAAAGCTAACGTGTTCTGTGCCAAACATTAAAGCTAACCATTTGTCTGCTGGACTACTGATTTCTTCAGAATTAAAACACAGCCTAAATTTTGCAAAAACTATTGTATTTACTACGAAGTTAGTATTCACTTCCAAAATACATGAATAGCAAGACAGAAATGCAAAATTACATTTTTTATAAGTCTTACAACACTTTGATTGGTGTTCACCATGCATACCTTTGGAGCAATGAGAGCAGAAGAATCTGGTCATCCTTTTCTTGCTTGAGGGTCAGGATGCACAAATCTTCCTTCATTGTTGTTGTTGAGCATCTGCAAAATCTTTAGGGCTGAGCTGATACCAACGCCAGGGGTTGTCGGTAAGTATTGGTTCAATTTCTTTTACCGATACCATCCAATACCAAAGGTTGATTGATTGATTTGCTTTATTTTACTTCGCTTTTTGTGCAACTTTTGGCTAATTTGCGAAGATGGAAATGAGTGATGATATGATGAAATTGATGAATGTACACTCACAATCATCCATGCCCAGGCTGGGATTCAAACTCGGGACCCCTGGCACATAGCGCGATGTAATAACCCCTCTACCACGGGGACTGGCAATGATACCAAAGATTTTGAGTGGCTAGAGCGGCCAAGAGAAACAACTCATTTGTCAAGATTTGTCCTTTTCAAAAGTTCGTTCACCCTTCCTTGTGACAGGTTGGGGTCCCGCACAAGAATTCCAGGTACATTTCCAAAAATGATGCACCTTCCTGGGAAGCAGATTACAAGATCAAAGGCAGGGCTAAAGCGAAAGCACTGCGCCATGGCCTGCTTTATAAAGGCCAGAATACTGAAATGTGGCAACACTGTCTCGCCGGCCTAAACATCCAGCTACATAGCATGGGCACGAATAGCAAAATTGATGTTGACTCTTAAAGAAACACGGGAATCTGTGTAAAATGTTTTCTTCCAAATCTGGACAGAAGATTGACATTACAATGTAAGTGGAAAACACACATTAACAATTGAAATATAAATTTGCTGATAGATAACTTGAAATAAGCAGAAAATACAATGCCAACTTTGCATTTCATACGAGTATCAAGTATGGAACTTTCCAATAATAATGCTTGCCCTTGTTTTATTTGCTAGCATTTCGGAATGGCATTCGAATCTCACAACTAAATATTTAAATGATGGAAGACCTAACACACTGGACTTAAAGTTCTAAAAGTAAGACGTACATCATAGTTGTGGATGTGATAAATCAGCATTAATGAGTGTTACATTCAGAGTTTAAATAAATCTTATGTAGCCTACATATTTCTGTACAACATCTTCATTTTAGCAGTCTATGACATAATTGCCAAGATTTTGTTCAACAGAGAGTACATTATAATTATGATGTGCATATGTACAAGACTAAAATAATGCTGACTGTTGGTGACTATCTAGTCCCTGCAAGAAAGTGGATAATTTTGCATGGTTTAGAAATTAGAAGATGTTACATTTCCGTTGTTTTTCTCTTGCGGAGATATGTTACAGTGAAGGAATTAGTGATTTTGTGTTTTACAGTTTTTGTTAGGTTAGGCAATTTTATGCTCTTAGAGGTTTGTTTGTTCGAGTTTGTATTGTTTCCTGAATTCTTGTTTGAGTGTTGTAACTTAATCCTTGTACTTACACAATACAAGTAAAAGCTTAGCATGTGGTGCCTCATGCACACAATTTTTCTCAGCGTCAGCGTGGAATTTGCTTTTAGCGTAAACATGTTTTGAGCCTCTATGTCATGGTTATAGCTCTTTGACGTCGCTAATTAATTTTGTACATGATAATTAAGAATATTAATGACACCAATATGGGATATTTATTATATTTCATGATTCACCACATGTAAAACGTACGGAATGCTCCATGAAATGCTGATATGGTGCTCAAAACATGTAATGTATATTTTTGACAACTTGATAACATATTGCTTTACTTAGGAAAAATAATGTTCAATACAGTAGCAAATACAATTTGAGTGAATGAAGTTTATACGGGATGAATAGGCTACATAAAATTATTCCTTTCTTTACTTTTGGACGTTCATTCTCTGTTGTTTCTTCCTAGAAACATCGGCCGGCTGATGTCACAGTTTACAGGGATGACAATGAAGGCTCCGGCCTCTATTAAAGATGGCTGTGGCTGCACCCAAAAGTGACATTGAAGGCATGTAACTGCCTGGTGGTCAATGCTATGTGGAAATAAAAGAAACCATTCATTGCCAATTCTTGCTTGTAAACTCGTGGGTTAAGAACGTGACGTTTTCAAAACCAGCATTATTATAATGCTAGGCTCATTCCGGAGTTCCTGGGAAAGGAATGAATGCCGCTGTGGGAGGGAGGGTTGTGGATTTTCTTCTTGTGCTCTTACCCTTCCGTGGGACTGTTGCCCGATGCCGACACTGCAGAGACTTGTTTTCATTGCAAATGACAGAGAATAATGAGACAGCAGGTCATATACAGAGCTGCGAAATGAGCTTTAAATATATATCTGTATTTGTGTATATTTTTATGTCTTTTTCCTCCCTCCCCAGTTTAATCCAAACGATAAGAATGTTGTTTACATTTGTATCTATTTTGCATTCCTTGTGCAAGTTGTACGCTATACGCACTACATACATTTTATTTTACACAGTATAATTTTCTCTGGTAGGGACACTTATAATAATACACCGATTTTTTTGGAGTATCTGCAACATATTAACAATGCTTGCAAAATTTCAAAAACTCCTTCTTCTCTTGCATCCTCTGGGGGTAGAAAGAAGTTCCATAAAATGTCACAGGACATTTTAAGTGATATAATGTTAAATGAGAATAATTTGCAGTATTTGATATCATTAATACTAATGTGATGTGATGAGTTTTGTGACCCAGTAACTAGCCTTTGTTATTTTAGTGGAATTATACAAGTATCGGTATCGATTGGAATCGGTTAAGATATCGGTATCGGCTCAGCCCTAAAAATCTTATGAAGTTGTTGTGGAAGTTTTGGTGTACGTAGACACTAAAGTTTCGTCCACCAGATGACGCAAAATTAAAAACCATTAAAAATACACTGAAGGAACATTTGTAAAAGGACATTGATACTTCCCTGTCAGTCTCTCCGATCCAAATGAAGGTAGACAGGAAGGGGAGCGGAATATTTTAGTGGAAGGGGGTGGTGAAACAAGAAAACGGCACCACATGCCAGATGACGCGTTACCTTTCTAGGGTTAAGGTGTTTTTCCTTCAGAAAAACCACTATGCTATTTCTAAATTTCTCCCAATGGTGGGAGATAGTGAGCAGCACAGAAGGCCTTGAAGTGGAGTGTGTAACCAAAGTGCTAGCAAATCTGCACAGGTGGACCCGAGTTGTCCATACCTGGCATACAGGCTTGAATGCTTAGTCACAAATGACACAGTGGTATTGGGAACGGCCTTCATAAGACAAGTTGATAGAAACCACAATGTAATGTAATCCAATTAATAATTATATACACAACGTACTTACTCATGATGTAACAACTGTTTCTGTTTGTGCAGTCCCCAACTCTTCCAAACTATCCTGAACTATGATGATTTGTTGATCTCCTGAAATCATAAGTGGGTCCTGGTAGTTTGGATCGTACATGTTGTTACTGCATATCACAACCTGCTGAACATCTGATTCTCCAACTACTTCTTCTCCACTCTCGGCAGCTGCCAATAGAACCTCTATACTTTGTTGCATGGAAGATGAGTCCTAAAAATAAATGATGAATGAATTGAATAATCACAGGAGATCATGCCATAAAGGAATAAAGTAAATGAACATAAGTGCATAGGGAATTGGAACTACTTTAAGACTTACTAGCCGGTAACTATGAGAGGAAAATGTCTGCTTTTTGGTGCATGCATGATTACAAAAGTTGTTATTTTGATTTGTTGGGAGAATCATACTTTCTACTATTTCATATTGAATTGATTGAATGAGGTTATTTGGTAATTTTTCTGCCAGTTTCGGCTAATTTTGATGGGGATGAATGGGTGATATGATGAGATGGAAGAAGGGACAATCACAAACACATATGGATGACACAATTCCTACAGAGGATTATCATGGCTGCAGGTTACACATATCACACTAGGGTTTGAAACTATACTTCAATAGTTGGGTGCCATTTGGGTACTAATGCATAACACTTGGAAGTCAAAAATTCCATGCAAAAAGGAACAAAATAAAAATTCAATCCAAAATTATTTAAATATTGCATTTTTTTTTTACATTGAAATATTTCTAGCAAGGTGAAACTTTTTCATCAGTATAATGCTTTGAAAACCTATTGCTATTCCACACTTCAATGTTGACAGTTCACACCAAATTTATTGGTATTGTGATGCTAGGGGTCCTGGATTTGAGTTCACACTAAAGAATTATTTGTCACTCTCTCTCATAATTTCATCAAGTATTCATTAAACTCATAGTTGTGATGAAGAACATTTAAGTTGGCTTCAATAGGATGGAGCTATGGCATTTATTCAAATAAGTATATGATTCTCAATCTCATCACATCACTCCCCAAACCAGATTTTTACCAATACTGATATCTTAGGTGTAGTTTTTGTTACTTTCCATGTTTCAAATTCACATTTGTTATGTGGATACGTAGTGCACATGAAGCTGTGAAATGGTTAGATCTGTACCTGTTTATTTGGTGCATGAACTGAAAAGAGGCATGAAAAGCAACTGTAACAACATATAGTTTTAAGCATTTGTTAAAGATGGTGATACTATGCTCCTCAATGACATGGCAGATTTCATGTAAGAGGGTATATAAACAGAATTTGTTTCCCATTTAATCCCCATGCATACAGAAAGAAGACACTACACTCTTCATTCAAGAAAGTTAGTGTGTGAAATACAGGGGCGATTCCTCCATGTAGGAAGTGAGGAACTTCCTGCAGTTCATTTATACTTGCTTCCATTTCTCTACTTTTTAGGAGTTTAATAATAATGTGCGTTATAAAATTATGAGATCAATGTACCTACAATTGACTAGGTTAGCTACTGTCAAGAGTTGACTGGTGGCGCTCCTTCCAGTTATAGGCAAAATACGATGGACACACACGCTTTGCTGCCCCGACTGAGGTATCACTACAAGCAGATGGGTGAGGAGTGCAAAAGGGGCAAGGGGAAGGTTGTGGTTTCAAAGCATCCAGTGAGGAATCAACGAGGGGTTCCTACATCAGTGGTGCCAACCCCATCAAAATGGTACTAAATGTAGCACAGTTTGATCTTTGTTGGCCCCTAGCATCCTGCTTTTTGCATAATGGTCAAATCTAGTATAATCTGCAAATGCAAATCCCTTGGAGAGGGAAATCAAATTCAAAGGAATAGGTTTTCAGGAAATAAAATTATGTTCAAATCTTATTTATACTTCACCAGCGGACTTGTTTCAAATAAAAGGGAGTATGCATACACAGTAACACACTTTTTTTACAACCATGCGACGATCCATCATCATCTATCTTTTCTTTATCCTGTCGATTTTGTTCCTGAGGAGATTTTACGGCAGTAAATCTATAGAAGGTTGGCGGTAAACAAACCATTTTCTCAAACTGTTTCAAGTTCTATGCTCAACCCATCTTGTTTGTTGAGCCATTCTACACAATTTTGTGTAGTGAATAATAAGTATTGCAAGTTCAAAACTCAAAAAATATATGCATAATTGAACTTAAAACTGTAGTTATCACAAAAAAGTAATTAATAATAAATCCTAGCACAATTTAGAAGCATTTATCATAATTTCAGAGTTTAAGCAGCACATTTTATTATCCTCAATCCACACGACAGGGAGAGGGGACAAAATCGAAATTCTTGCAAAATCTGAAATATAGTCATGTATTTTTTTTAATTTTTTTTTTGCGGGCCTGCAGGTAACATTCTAAATGCAATGGATAGTAGAAGCGATTTGTCCGACTGTAATTGAATGCATTTTTCAAACCTTCCTCAGTTTACCATAACTTCTTCCTACACTTCAAAAAAGCCATGAGTCGCCACTGGTGAAATATCCCATTTGGTCACTGTGGATCCAAATTCCTTTGACAGCACTGACTCATTTACATAGACATTAATTATGTTGGAATCTGTCTCACTACTGAAGTTTGTGTTGGTTTCAACAAAATGAGCTAACCAAGTGTCATGTCAAGTGAAATCAAACATTTTTTGCTCCACTCATTTGAACAAGTTATGCCATCAATATCATCTGTTATGACATGGTACCTCAGTCATTAGGGCATCTACCATGCAAGAGACCCGGGTTCGATCCCCAGCAGGGAAGAACCGGGGTTTTTTTACCTGTTCAAGTGACTCTGGCACCCACCCAGCATTCTATAAAGTGGGTACCTGGAGGAAACTCTGAGGGGGGGAGTTAAGGTGGGGGGTGCTGATCACAAACCCCCACCTTAGGTCATGATCAACCCCTATACACCTTCATGGCATGGTGCAAAGTACAGGGGAGCACTTTTTACTCTTTTATATCATATGGAGAGAGGTGCTGTTGTCACAAAGTATTTTCTGATTCATTAATTAACCACCCCCACCCTATTCATATGCACACACATAAATCTGGAGCATAAGGATAGATTTTTATCTATTTTGCCTGCAATGTCTACCACATGTTTAGACTTTTTTCTCTCTTCCATATGTAAACTACAGTGTATGTATCCCACCCCCTCCCAGTATATGATAAGAAGTCACAAAGCAAATGCATTTAATTTATTCATGGGACCATACAAGAAATTCTCACCCAATTTAATCAAAGTCACTCACAACAATTTGAATTTTTTACAATAGAACCTCTTTGGACCTCAGAAAATAACACACTGTGAACCTACTAGTTCTGGGTTTCATATCACAATACTTCCGAATGGTTCATCAGCCACAATAATTGTTGTTGCCACAATTAAGCTATAGAGGTAGAAAAGTGATCTGAAATGATTTAAACACAGGTGCATTGTCAGGGTTACGAAAAATTGCACGCACTTCATGTGATCTTATTATTTCTTGGTTGTTTCATGCAAGCATTCATTTTTCTGTTGGCACTTTGCATCCATTCTACTCTTGGTATTTATGCCTATTCATGTAGCTTATTCTTTTACTTCCATTGAAAAAAATATAAATTCTCGCTTGGTAATCCATATCTCATGCCATGTTATTAGCACTATTTTTTCTCAATAGCTACATTTATTGGCATTCCTTTGACACCCCCTTGGCCTTCTCCTCACATTGCAAGCTGGATATTTTCTATTCAAGGCCTAGCTCAGAGCATCTCTGCGTTATCTTAGGGCTGTTTTTTTAATGTGTGATTAAAGTCTGGGTTGGCAAGTACCTAGAGGTTAACCGCAATTTTGAGCTTTCCCATGTGCTGTTAGCTCCTCAACTGGAGGTTGAGTGGCAGGGAACTTGATCTCCGCTTTATTTGGTATTTGCAAACAACACGCTGCTTCATCGGAAGATCTAAATCCACCACACAATTTCTCAGTCAGATAGAACTAACAATAATTTAATAAAAAGTTACACTGATGTAAAAGTAAACTTGTTTGACTTGGCAGAGGTCAACTGATTGTGCATAGTAACAGGCTAAAATAAAATACAATAGCCACTGGACTGCTAACTGAACTTGTCTGGTGAAATCACAGTTATTATACATTTCACGATAGTACTTTTTCTTCTTTCTGGGAGTCTGTCAATTCCCCTGAGGCTGTGTACTATTATATTTCATTTATACGACCATATGTTGGGATGATACCTTTTGCTTCTTTGTCACTTCTGATCCACTATCTTGAAGGGACATTCAACAAGTGACGCTTGTCCCTTGGAAATTAACCTACAGAAATAAATGCAACCTTTCATACCAAAGCAACACGACAACTTGCACGCCTTGCTTGATACTTGTGTGTCCCTCAGACTGGACCATTTTCTCAAGAGGGTGTATCTTGATGCCACATGCACAGTGAATGCTTTTTTACAGACTGGTATAGGCCATGGCATGCGTCATTTTACTTTAGTGTGCAACCCACGTCACTTCAGCCTGAAAGCTCCCTAAACTTTCCCTACCAGATGTTGCAGATGTAAGATTGCAAAATTGCTTCTCCAATGCCAACAAAGATGACAATTCTTACCTCAGAAGAATCATCTCCACTTTGAATGACTATGATTTGGGAAGGATGGTCTTCATCTTTAATTTGCTGTCCATTGGAATACACATGAACAACTGCAAAATAAATAAATAGATAAATAACTTCACCCACTCTTTAGCAAATGCAGAGATAGGAGAAATTTACTACTGTTACAGCATTATTGGAACACACATTATAATTTCTAGGTTAACTAAGTTACATATCCCTTACTGGCAGATGGCCTAAATAACTAAAATCAATTGGCAGACAATCAAAGTTGTTTTTCAGTAAAGGGTATAAACTGAAGGAATTTCAGCGTGTTTTTCAAGAATTTAATTTCCAATAATTTAATACACCACCAATAAATTTCTCCTGACTACATGAGTTGCAAATTTATTTGGATGGATCGGTGGCAACCCACCATCATGAGGAAATTGGGGAGCTTTGAGTGAGTAGCATAACCCGGTCTTGGAAATCTCCAAGAATGGCTGAGGGTTTGATGTGCTGACCACACGTGACTCCATTACTGGTTGAAGATCTCCACATCACTATGTAGGATTGTGGGAGGGTGACTCGTAGTTGGGAGATAGGCCAAGGCCCTTCAAGGGTTGTCGAGCCCTTGGTTATTATATATTTTTTTACTGTGACCAAGTAGGATATGGTTGAACTGAATTGTTGTTTTAAGTCCACTTTATGCACAGATAGGCTAATTGGGACTGGACACAGTTTAAAGTTGGATCCAAACCAATGTGCAATGTGCCTCAACTGGGTATCAAACCTGGGAACCCTTGATTACAAGGTGGCGACATTACCACTGCACCATCATGGAGGCCCTAAGTAGGATATGGCATTGAAACATGCACATCATCAAGAATACGAGACACAAAGTGTTCATCAAAAAGTTACAATGTACATGCTAGGTTCAGATCAAGTTCCATTGCATGCTTGAAAGCATCTCAATCAGTTTCTTGACTTAGATACCAGTATGTTGAAAATGGATGAGTAACAGGAAATGGACGCTAACACAGTGATCAGAATGAATGCTTCATGTAAGGTAAGAAGAAAGGTCTATTGCAGAATATGTGGCAAACAAGGATTGATACCTGGTGTTTCACTTGCTCTCAGCCTGGATTTTCCTTTATAACTTTCAAACTAATGAACACAATTCAGTGAAATTTGACACAGAGAAGCATGGTTATGGAAGGATGAAAATGTGGTGGTGCTACACTCTACTGCAACTCATGTGAAGCCTTGGTCTGTGCAAATTGAAGGCCGATTACGAATACCTTCCGCAACATGGAGGAACATGTCTAGTATGCCTCTAGGTACACCTCAATGCTGATGGCAACCACTTTCAACATTTGCTATAAGATCATCAAGCTTCTTTTACAGCAAGGTATGTCCACATCAAATTTCACTGAATTACATTCATTAGTTTGAAAGTTATAAGTAGACCTTGGATTTTCGTTTTTAACCTCCTTTTTTTAGGTCTTTATATATTTTTTTAAGGTTTCACAGGATTTTTATATCACAAGGAGGTACTTGCACTTATTGGTCAGATGTTAGGTTAGTAGCTACCTTGGTTAGTGAAGTGACATCACAATCCCAATCCCAGAATCTTAATTTTCAAACCTAATATTTTTTACTACATTGTTCATATTGAAGAAGATATTGAATGCATACCTTTACTTTCCACACTCTTATCCAGAGAATCATTCTCAGCTGCTTCTACTAGTATTTGAAGATTTCCATGATCTACGCCCTCTAGAGATGCTGCAAATAACAATTACGAATTAGCAAGTTTACAGACCATGGTTGCTTTAACTAAAAACAAACATATGTTATGTATGTAAAGATGCCCATAACTTAATTATGTTGGAAATTACAATTAATAAGTAGCATTTTTGTCTAACATAAAAGATATATGCAAAACTGAGCCTGTATTCAGCTAGCTAGATGAAAATAATCAGTGATCAGAACACTACATTTTAAAAGTAGCTTCACTACAGCTACTAAATGTAGCTCACTACGCTACTCCTGTTTGCTACTTTTGCACTACTTCTGCATAAAAAACTTAAAACCACCATATGGATATTCAAAAGAAGACCCTAGTACAGCAGGATCCATGAGTATTACCGTCCAAATTGTCCATGACCATTTAATTAATTATTCACTTACATCCTGTATGTTTTTAAGTGATGTTTTTTTATGTATGCTGGTGCAGAAGTTGACAACAGCTTGTTTTGACTTTTCTTTTAATTCTTGAAGCTCTTATTGGGTGAAATAAAGTGCACGGACATGGTGATGGACAAAATGCATGGTAATACTCATGGATCCCACTGTACGTACTGGAAAATAGATTCTGTTATTTAATATCATGATTCCAGTCATTCAATAATTTTTAAAGCAATGTTACTTCAGTTACTTATTTTTACTAAAGTGTTTGAGAATAATGTACCTATGTAAGTGGCATATCAATTCAAATTTTATATATGAGTATTGCAATTATTGTGTAACCCAAATTAATGATTACATTTATACACAAATAAAAAATTGCTAGGATTATATATGTTTATATATCAACATATTTTTCTTGAGAATAAATAAGTAATCTTTAATAGGCTTATATGAAGGCAATATTTTGAATGAAAAATACATATTGGAAAATAAACCATGCTCTATAATCATCACTTTTCTAATTAAATATTCCTGCTACTCACATGGAATATTAATGAAATGAGGTCTTACACGTGTCTGTGTTGATCTCATTGTCATATCAAAAATATTTCTGTGAATGAATAATTGGAATTTATCACATGTATCTAAATTAAATATAACATGTTGTGCGAAATGGGAATAAGATAAAAATGTGATATTTGGGGGAGGGAGGATATTTGCTAAAACCTTGGGGATAGTTGGAGGATGCTTCTAATTGTATGAATGAGAAACAGGTGGAGTAATGCTTTACGTAAATTTTCCTGTTGGAAACACTTCCCTGAAGACACAGTAGAAATTGTAATTGTCACCTTATATTCAAAGGTCCCCAGGTTTGATACCCAGAGGAGGCACATAGTGGTTCATATCAGTCTCGATCAGCTTATCTGTGCATAAAGTGGACTCAAAACAAAATCTAGGAAAGACCCCTAGTTGGGAGGATGGGATGCTCCTCCATTCCCCCATGCTGCTCATCATTCATCATTCTTCCTCATTCTCACAATTAGCCTAAAGAGGCAGAAAACGACCATAGATAAGTGAATAACTAAATAAACCATTCATCCCCATTGCCATGATTAGCAAAAGCTACAGAAAAGGAATGCAAAAGTAGGAAAAACTGTATTTTAACAAAAGAAAATTGTAGTTTCTGCAGGAAAGTCAATAACTCGTACGTCTTTGTTTTGCAATATGATATGATATTTGTGAACAAATATTATGACGAAAATAATTGTAATTCCAGAAACTCTATCATTCTTGTAACAATAATTTCTTGCTGGTGATATCCTATACACTGACAATGATAAATGCTGTTAATGTACTGAGCCATTGATTGCTGGCACGATTTCTTTGTTGCTCGTTTTTTCACTGCAAGTTGTGATTTACACAGTAATTATCGATATTTTACTGTCTCTTACACCATGGATATCCACAGGATTTGCTCCAGAGGTGGTGCAAACAAGGCATGTTTCTCTCCAAAATAGCGACACAGCTAAAAAATACATAGCTGTTAGCAGGAATATATTCATACATGTCAGTTAGTTATCTGGATATTAGAATTGTTCAGATACTAATGAAATAAATTAAGCAGGTATCTATAATCTGCGATATCAAGATATTTATAATCTAGATTATCCGTATTTCCATCTAATGGACTTTCTTTATGAGCCTCCTGCAAAAGTAAGCTTGATTGTTGATTGTTTTTGACGCTGTTGCCACATTCAAAATTTACCTCAAAATGCTGAGAAGAAATGTAGCTGTAGCGAATTTCGGTACAACTACAGGAATTTTGTAGCTTTGCTACAGCTACAGCTACAAATTTTGCAGTTAGCTACAGTAGCGATGCTACAAGTAGCATGCTACTTTTGACCACTGGAAATAATAACCCATAATTAGTAACTGAGAAAACTGTTGCTACAAATACAATCACATCTTTTGTGTCTGATTTGAACAATACACAAAATCATAAATAAATGCTTACTGTCAATAGATATTTTAGCAGTTGCTATACAGGGTGGTCCATTTAAGATGACTGAGAGCTTTTTCTCTGAATACCACAAAAGGTATTTTCACTTAAAGACAAAAAATGTTCAGCAAACAAGGTTGCTAGTTTTCTTTTCTATGAGAAATTATCCAAACTTAATGGTTGAAACTTTTTTTAAAAAAAGTGATTTGATTTGGTATACTTTTATGTTGCTTCTCTGCCACTCTTGGCTAATCATGAAGATGAGGATGAGTGATGATATGATGAAATTGATGAAGGAACACTCACAAAGAACACCCATTCCGAGACCAGAATTCAAACCTAGGAACCCTGGCATCTTAGCATGTTGTACTAATCACTCTACCATGGGAGTGCAAATAGTAGGGTGACCATTAAATTTTGACATCAAAACGAGATAAGTTTACCCCCCCCCCCTTGCTTTTCCTGAAAAATCGGTTAGGCTTAATTATAAAATAATTGTTATTATTAAGGTATTATTATTTATTAAAGTACAAATCACATAAATGATACATAGTAAATAATAAATGAAATATGATCTCCCATTTTGAAACAATATTGTTATAATCTCTGCTCCTTTCTGATCAACCTTTGATGATATTTCTATGCTGAAGTTGAGGAATGCCAGAAGTATTCATCAGAACAACTTTATTCTTTACCGACCCTTCATAACCCCCCCACATCTGACACACAACGTGAGATTTGAGCTCAATTAAACAGTAAACTGCTGTCTGCTTGAATGTTCTCAATGATAATAGAGCATTTTGATTGTTATGCAGTGCTTAAAATGCAGACCAAATTCCATCAACATTTTCTTTAGCATTTCTCAGATTTAGACTAACTCCTAGACTTTCATAAAATGGGACAAATAGTGCTTTTAAATCGACAGGATGACCAGGAACACCTCTGAAACGGGACGTATGGTCACCCTAGTAAATAGAAAAGTGAAGATATGGGTTTAACACTGCACATGTAAATGCATCACACTTCAAAAGGTAAGCCAGATGGATTGTAAAGTGTACAAGCAGTTACACATACAGATCAAAAAGAAATTTAACCTACATTACAAATGTAACACAAAAATTGCTGGAGGTATATTCTGCTGCCAAAACACACAAAACAGCTACAATACAGATAAACCAAAATGTGCATTAAGTGCAATTTCAACTGTGTCTGCTCTATGGCAATAATGTTGCCCATGTTCATGTGCAAATGACACATATAAGGTTACTTTTAATTTAATTTCTGCATACAATGACACTTAGATCATCTAAGAAACATACTAGGTTTTAAAATAGAACTACAGAAAAGGAAGTAATAAAATTAATTATCAAGAATGGATACAACTAGAATAGATTAATTACAACTGTGTGCAAAAAACAATAACTCCTTTAGGATGAACAGAGAAATATAATTATCTGTAATAAATATAGAACTATGATATAACCCATGGTTCATCTTCATCTTCCCTCCCTTCCTCTTCTGGTTCTTCTCGATCATTTTCTCGCACATCCTGTATATCATCTTCTGAACCACTCTGTATATCTTCAACTTCTGTTTCATCCCCCGTGTCAAACATCTCCTCCAACAAGTCACGTATTTCTCCTGGCCGAAGAGATGCCATCACAAAAGACTCTTTCTTCTCATGACAAGGTTTCAAAAGCACTCACGTTCATAGCCCGATAACAAGAGAATGATTTGTGCAGCCAAACTCCTTGCCTGAAAGTGCGTATTACATTTCACCCACATCTCTTCCCTGAAGACCATAGCCACCTGTGCGGCACAGATGCTGCGAAAAGCACTCTCGAATAACGATATACAGAAGGCTTCCTCCCCCTCCCACTTCCCCGCCTGTTGCTAAGTGGAAAACAAAGAACAAACAAACCTCTAATCCCTTTCTTCCTTCCAGAGCCAAATTTACTGCATAGAAATGATGCTTGTTTAGAACTTGAAAGACGGAGCTCTTTAACTTATAAAGCATTGAAAAACACGTGGGCTTTTGTTGTGTCTATTAACAATCTGCCTGGCAACACGACAATGACATCAGAGTCTACCCGGCGATGATGGCAGATGTGAGGTGGATGCTCGGAGATTAAAGCCAGAAAGATTCCGTGTTTTTTTTTTTATTCGGTTTCCTGTTTATTGAACATTTATTACAAAGATATGTGTTTGCCGAAATATTCATCAAACGTCCTTCAGTTACTTTTGTCATCTGGAGGCTCTGCCTCGTAAGGGTTAAGGTACACTCACAAAGAAGTACCCATGCCAAGGGAAGAGCTCAAACTCTTCACATAATGGACATGTGCGACTCAATCCCCATAGACCTAGCTCTACGTTCAGTCAAAAGGTGGCTGACAACAAACAAAATCCCTGCACCAAAGGTAAATGAGACAACCAAGCTGTTGGAAGTTTGCTTAAAACATAATGATTTTCAATTTGAGAATAAATTCTACAAACAGTCCGAGTGCCTTGCCATGGACAATTCTCTATCAGCTCCTTTAGCCAACATAGTCATGCACCTGGCTGAAAAAAGGGATACTCCAGAAATGAATGGGCAACCATGCTCTGTCCAACCATCCACCCAAAAAAAGCTAATGTGTGGCTAAACTTTTATCGAAGAGCCTTCTCCTACTGTTGCAGAGAAGAAGATCTATGGGAAGTGATAGCCACCGTTACTGAAATAGCCCTAAAACATGGTTACACAGAATCTCAGCTTTACACTTGGTGCAGTAAAGCAGAAATGCAGGTCAGGCACCCTACCCAGCCACAATCAACTTCCAACGGCAAGTGTAAATTGTTTGTCTTCCCCTACCATCCCACCACATCCAACCATATATCCAAAGCCCTTCTCCCCTACGGCATCAAAGTAGTACACAAACCTACTGCCAAAATAGCTGAAACACTGAACAAACACAAACGGTACTTCCTCTCCCCACTTGATAACCCAGGTCTATATGATGCGGAGTGCGAGTGCAAGGCCCATCAGATCTATCAATGAAAGAATCCAACAACATTTAAGTGATGCAAAAAAAAAAAAAAAAAAAAAAAAAAAAAAGCGAAATGCACCACTAGTCTTGCTAAGCACATCAAATACAATAGCCATAAAATCAAAAAGGTACATTGTACCTAAAGTTATCTGTTGGGTGGTTATGCGGAGATAGGTAATTTACTCTGATAAGCTTACTTTTAATTTTTCCACGTAAATTTTTCTCGCAATCGATTTCACCACCCATCTGGTGGCTTCGTCAGGCATGTACTGTTTTGCTGCGAGCGTTAAATGACTGCGTGAACTAGTGCCACCATGAACACAAGCAGAAAAAGAAGGAATCACGCCACCCGCAGCAAGACAGTACATGCCTGATGAAGCCACCAGACGGGTGGCAAAATCGATCGCGAGAAAAATGTATGTGGAAAAATGAAAAGTAAGCTTATCAGAGTACATTACCAAAAGGTACATGTTAAGCACACAGGCCACACACTCATAAGACACCAAAATCAAAGAAACGCTTCCATCATGCACTTCCCGCATGAGCTAAACATTGATAGCAGACAGGCACACCACACTTAGATTCCCCTACTACAACAGTTAACACCGGGCAATAGCAGACGATACAGACAGACAGTTGACAACAAAGTGAGGACTAGTTCCTCTGTATTTAACAGTAACAATGTTAAGCTTATTGTAGTTGTAACAGGATATGATACACTAACACACATAAAATCACTCACCAGAAGACAACTTGGTGTCAAGTGTTCTTGCATACTCTTGCCTATGCAAAGAATCTGGTCTGGTAGTACAGTCGTGGAAAGAAATACTTCACCCATAAGACTTACTGTTATTAAGGCTCTGTGGGGGAAGTATTTTTTTCCATGACTGTACATCTCCATGTAAAAATACCGCATTAAATACACTTACGGCCAGATAGAGAAGAGCTTGATAACTATAAAAATGTTCACAGCACCACTAATTTGCGCTACACTGATCACGTACAAAATGATTAGTCACTAGACAATATATGGGAAGTAATTAGGTGTAGAAGGTTAGTTTTGATTTAATAGGATCCAACAGTCCAGGAATCTACTGACGAAGAGCCTAGCAATATTTAACATTGGTTCTAAACAGAAGACACTCACAAAAATACAAAACAAAAGAGAAATCACACTAATTAAGACAAAAACAATCATGATATTAATGTTGTTTTATTTCATTAGAAATAAGACAAGCAGTTGATCTACAGTGTTAATATAAATCAAAATTAGGAAAAATATCTTTACAAACTAAAATAATTTTTAATCTAAAATTAAATAAACATACATACATGGTTTATAATGATCCTCATTTACAAAAAAAATATATATAATGTATATATACAGGGTGATTGGTAATTCGACCTATTCCTGGAAAGGGGTAATACTAGAGCACATTTGCAATAAATTTGACCCTATGCACCGGGGGTTGGAAATCAATGGGTTTCGAGTTATTGCAGTTTGTAGATTTTCGTGAAATATTCCGACTTGCCACCAAAAAACTAATAATTGTGAAAAAACTACTACACCCTGGACACTTAATTGACACGTTGCTAACAGCTGACGAATGAGTGACTACTGGGGAAAAAATTCATGCCCATAATTCCCATACCCACAGAAAGAAACAGTCATTGGTGCAAACGTCATGAAGGAATTTGGAAATTATCGTTTAAATCGAAGAGGATTACTCAAAAAATTGGTAACACACTTAGCGTAAAAATTACGGAAAAAACTTCCTCGTTTCATAAGCTCTCCAAAAATATACAAATGTTGTCAACTGGCACACGAGTTGGGGGAAAAATCTGAATAAAAAGCGGAGAAGGCGCATTGTAGACCTCTTTGTAAAGTGAAAAGAAGTTGTCGGTTGCGAGAAATAAAGGAAATGAGTGAAATGATAATGTTATTTACCATTCTCATGATTCCAGGTTGTCAGAATTAACTGTTACAAAAACTACAAATCCTGTTCAAATTGCTTCCCCCAGTTACATATGCAAGCACGCAGCCCGGAGTACTTCAGACACAGTCGCTCGCATTGACACTCTGTCTCTTATGTCTCAATTCTCTCTTGGGAATCCACAGGTGTAATGTAGACTAACTCTT
The DNA here is from genome assembly GCF_977018435.1 of Lepisma saccharinum. Classification (NCBI taxonomy): domain Eukaryota; kingdom Metazoa; phylum Arthropoda; class Insecta; order Zygentoma; family Lepismatidae; genus Lepisma; species Lepisma saccharinum. The sequence continues at coordinate 176,456,536 of NC_139230.1, read as the reverse complement.
AAATGTGACCCCAAATGTAAAAGTCGCATGCTATTGAAGAGGGATATCCTGTCAGAAGGATGGATTTTTCTCGATTTTTACTACATACCGACACTGAAGACCCCCATCACCTGACAAGAATTCTGTGGACGGACGAATCCAAATTCGACCGCGATGGTATTACAAATTTTCATAATGTGCAGTTTTGGGCCACTAAGGGTCATAACCAAAGAAAATCTAAAGAAAAGGCTCACCAGAGAAAATTCTCACTAAATGTGTGGATGGGAATCATCCACAATCATGTGATCAGGCCATTCTTTCTGCCACAAAACCTAAATGGCATTACCTACGAAAACTTCTTAAGAGAAGAATTGATGACGCTGCTGGAGGATGTGCCGCTCGCCACAAGATGGGGTATGATTTACCAACATGATGGCTGCCCAGCCCACTATTTTCGGGGTGTGCGCCAGTGGCTGGTTGACAATTATCCCATGCAATGGATTTGTCGAGGCTGCCCAAAACCCTGGCCGGCGGGGAGTCTGGATTTTTTACGCCATGCGACTTTTGCATTTGGGGTCACATGTAAGAGTTAGTCTACAGTACACCAGTGGATTCCCAAGAAGAGTTGAGAGAGAGCAATTTGAACAGGATTTGTAGTTTTTGTAACAGTTAATTCTGACAACCTGGAATCATGAGAATGGTAAATGACATTATTATTTCACTCATTTTCGTTCCTTTATTTCTCACAACCGACAACTTCTTTTCATTTTACAAAGAGGTCTACAACGTGCCTTCTCCGCTTTTTATTCAGATTTTTCCCCCAACCCGTGTGCCAGTTGACAACGTTTGTATATGTTTGGAGAGCTTATGAAACAAGGAAGTTTTTTCCGTAATTTTTACGCTAAGTGTGTTACCAATTTTTTGAGTAATCCTCTTCGATTTAAATGATAATTTCCAAATTTCTTCATGACGTTTGCACCAATGACAGTTTCTTTCTGTGGGTATGGGAATTATGGGCATGAATTTTTTCCCCAGTAGTCACTCATTCATCAGCTGTTAGCAACATGTCAATTAAGTGTCCAGGGTGTAGTAGTTTTTTCACAATTATTAGTTTTTTGGTCGCAAGTCAGAATATTTCACGAAAATCTTCAAACTGCAATAACTTGAAACCCATTGATTTCCGATCCCCGGTGCATAGGGTCAAATTTATTGCAAATGTGCTCTAGTATTACCCCTTTCCAGGAATAGGTCGAATTACCAATATATATATATATTTAAATATTTTGTGTGTACATAACAGAAAATTTTACTAAAACTGCAGACAAACATAAGGAAACAATAAGTACCTGTATTTTCTAGAATGACAGCTTCCATGCTTTTCTGACTCTCAGCAACTAGATTCTCAAAGGTTTTTTTCATCTGCTCCTGCCTCATTCGTCTCTTGTACTCCTCAGCTTCTGGATACCTTCTTTTCCGTGTAATGCGTTTTATTTTACTTGGGTCAACTGAAACAAAATAACAATATTCCTATTTCTTTGCAGTTTTCAATTTTCTTACAACTATGTTATTTCTTTTATATTGGAATTCCGTAAGCATCTTTTGTTTACAATAAGCAACAAAATAGTATTTTTCCTACATTTAGTAAAAGATAATTATTTTCCATAATTTCAGGTTGTCTGCACACAATAGTGTATTAGAATTAATCAAGTGTCCAGGTGAATCATAACTAATAACAAATATATGAGAGTGCCTATATTGGGTCCTTGAGGTACTTGAAAATGCACTAAAAATTCTATTGGATGTGTGACCCCTAGTTTCTCAGTAGTTCATCATAATTTACTGTGTTAAACACTTTTCCAAGTCCATGGATATTATATCTACTTGCCTATCTTATCTAACATTGTACTTACATAATGGAGTTTTTCTCCAAGATTTGTCTTGTAATAGCTCTTGGACAAAAAATCACGCTGAAATTGAGACAAGTGTCTCCTTAAAATGGCTATAAATACTGTAATATTCATTCATGCATTTATGTTACAGCAGATAAGATTTATGGGATGGTAATTTTGATTTGTACCATCCTTGGCAATGGACATATGGCCCTTATTTTCCACACACTGAAAACAAACAAGTAGACAAGTTCACCCACTAACATTCCACTACAGAATCAGATAAGGTGAAGGCATATAGCACCATGACATGAAGGCACATTTAGGAGATGTGGGGGTAGGTCCCCACACATTCTCAATCTTGGCAAATTTTGGAGGTGATGTGATCAGCACCACACTCCAGCCACCTTTACCCCTGGTTCCCATTGATTTGAGGCTGGGTGAGCCAGCCGACCTTAGATCACCCACCCTGGGAATTGAACCTGGGTCTCCTGCATGGCAGCACGGCAGTCAGATACACTACCAATTAGACCACCATGGCTCATTTACAAAATCAGATAGTTGAGGCAAAAGGTGAGGGTGCTCCATCAGCATGTTGGGATGAAAGAATAGGCAGAAAGGCATGGTTCAATAATATGCTTCGGTTTCAGCTCTGAACACCTATGTGCCAGTGATAAATATCGACCTTCCAGAAGCAAGTTTGTTCTCACTTCTTCCAAGGCAGTTATGAAGCTACAGTGAATCCATGTACACATGCTAGATTACTGGAATTGGTTTTCGTATATCTTTCGTCTGTCATAACAGAAACTTTAATTATGAAAATCAGAGAGAATCTTTAGTGTTCTGTTCAGTGTTAGAAGAATAAGGAACAGCGTCTTCTTGCAGAGTGCGTACCAGATAACCGCTTTCACTGCCGAACGAGAACGTCATAACGTCAATATCCAATCAGAGGCCATTTCGGTTTTTGTGACTTATATCATCAATCTGGTACAACTTCTAAGGTCAATTTTCTGCAAACTACGTCGAATTAACACAAACTATCTTGCACAACATTAATATAAAATGAATGGCATGCAGTGATACAGTTAAAATCATATTTTAGGTTAGAGTGGATATGTCCATTATGTTTTTCTTAAAATTACTTACATAACTTTAGTTCTTTTCCTTTCTTCAAAATTGAGGGGCACTCAAAGAGCAGTCTTTTGTCATGCTTTCCTGTAAATTTAGTGCATCCAGTTTCCATAGGGTTCATGCAAGAATGGTTTTCTGGAAATGTGCTTCGCAAGATGGCTACATTGTTTTCCTCATACTTTTTCAATCTCTTTTTTCTCCAAGAAGTATCCACGTATTCTCAACATGACCTTGCACAGTTGTAGGAATATACCACTGCTAAATACTACATTTGTTCATTCAGTTTGGTTTATTGTGGTGACCATAGAAGGTGCCAAATACAAATTTTTGTGTAAAATTTCAAATTTCTTATTCCATTCTAACTTTCATTATTGGGATGTAAAATGATTAAATTTCACCTGCACTAAGAGTCTGGTCACCCCCCCCCCAAAAAAAAACTATTTAATCTCTCATTTTTAGGTTTCAGGTTCATGCTTGGCAATGTGAGAACGTGAGTTTTTATACACACAAAGGGCAGTTTTAACAAATACCTTTTTTAACCATGATCTTTAACTATCACCATATTCCTTGTTCTTTAGTGTAAATTGATGTAAGCATGAAGTAATTCCAATTGCCAAGAAGTGCACCTGAGGAAGACACCAGTTGCATCTCGAAATGTTGTGTTTTCTATAAAACATATACTCACGAACTGTAAGTAATCATTTTTATAATATAATTTTTTTAAAGTACTTATATTGTATTGTAACAATGTGAGTAAGTCGCACATGCCTTTTTTATAAAATGAAATCTCTCAACAACAATTAGATCACTTGCTATATTATTTATTTGTGCATTGTGGCAAGTTTGAAAAGCACACTCCTGAAAAGTTACATTCCAGAGGTCCATTAAACGTTAAAATTCTCAAATATCCGGGATTGATTTTCCTTCTTTCACATAGTTTTTCTCTTCTCTCTCAGTTTTTGAAAATGGAAATTTGGGGTGTGGTTTTTCATCTACAGCAGGTTGGCCCATCACCAGGCTCATTTTACCAATTACATTATTCCCTTTCTGTGCTTCTGCATAATTTTCACAAGACAAGCATTAAACTGACAACTCCCTCCCCTTTTGGATCATGAGCAATGCACATTCATCATACATCCATCATCATCACCATTTGAGCTTGAGGAGAAAAGAAGTTTGAATTTGTAATATGACATTCCTCAAGGAACATTGTTATCATTTCATGACAAAAAGTAAAAACATAACATCCTTTGAGATTGTGGAAGTTTTATCTATGAAACTTTTTGAACAGGAAAAATCCCACTGTCGTAAGCATATTTTTCTTTATTATATACAGTGTGTCCGAGAAAAAATATACCAATAAAGAATTTAAATAACTCAACAATCGTTAACGATAGAAATGTCAAATAACGTTTATTTGGAAGAGGGAAGAAAGGAATTTTTTTTACCACCATCGTAACATAATTAAGCGCATGCGTGGCTTTCTTCGTGAGTAGTCTGTACAATGGTGCCGTTTACTGTTCGTCAGAAAGTTGAGTGCTGCTTTTGGTTTGCAGAATTGAAGTCTCCTGCAACGGTACAAAGAAGATTCCGGCAACAATATTGACAGGAAGCACCAGAACGCCATTACATTGTTAAATGGCATAAACAATTGCTAGAAACAGGGTCTTTGTTGAGGAAGAAAGGTAGTGGTTGGAAGCGTGTGAGCAAGGATAAAGTGGTTGCAGTTCAGGAAGCTTTCCAGAGAAGCCCGCGTAAATCTGTGAGACGTGCTAGTTCTCAACTTCAAATTCCACGTTCTACTGTGCATGATATCGTACATAAAAGGTTAAGGCTTAGAGCCTACAAGTTACAGCTCGTTCAGAAACTAAAGGGCAGTGATAAACCCACTAGGTTTGATTAAGCTAGTGAAGTGCTATCACGCATTGATGATGACAATGAATTCCTGACACGTGTAACATTTTCAGATGAAGCTACCTTCCACATTTCTGGAAAAGTGCATAGGCATAACTGTAGAATATGGGGTGAGCAGAATCCCCATGCAGTTGTTGAACATGAACGCGACAGCCCCAAGTTGAATGTGTGGTGTGGTTTGACACGAGATTCCGTAATTGGGCCCTTTTTCTTTGAGGAAGCTACAGTTACAGGTGCAAGTTACCTGCAAATGTTGCAACAGTATGCTGTACCTAGTATACCTCATGGGTACATGTTTCAGCAGGATGGGGCCCCCCCACATTATGCCCGTTGTGTTACTAACTTCCTTAATAACAATTTCGCTGGTAATTGGATTGGGAGGGGTGGACCCATTAAATGGCCACCACGGTCATCACACTTGACTCCTTTGGACTTTTTCCTTTGGGGTTATGTGAAGACTATGGTTTACCAAACACCTGTGCAAGACCTCAATGATCTCCGTGAAAGAATTATCGATGCATGTGGCTCCGTCACTCATCAAATGTTGAAGAACACTTGGATGGAGGTTGAGTACCGCCTTGATGTTTGTCACGCCACCAAAAGAGCACACATTGAGATCTACTAAGGTGAATTTTTTTTCTTGTTCTTTGGTTAAAAAAAATCTATGATTTTCTGTTCCAAATAAATATTATTTGACATTTCTGTCATTAACGGTTGTTGAGTTATTTAAATTCTTTATTGGTATATTTTTTCTCGGACACACTGTATATACTGTATATAAAAGAGAAAAGAGATCCAAAAGAAGAAATTTGGATTATTAGTAAAATCAACTTTCTAGGTGGCAAACCACTTGGATTATGTTCCTTTAGTAAAGGTTAAAATGAGCACAGGGAATGCAATTCAATTTATGCTTTGGAGAGGAGGGTCATTTTTCTTTATCATAATTGAATTAAGTGGCATGAGATATCCCCACTCCTGTCTACATAATGTACAACTTGCCAGGTAGCCAACAACTAGGATCGTGTTCTCTGCAAGGTAGATCAAAGGTTACGATCAGCACACCTAATGAGATTTGATGAGTTTCTGATTGTCACATTCAATATAATTAATATGAAAAACATAAGACCCCCCCCCCCATGCAACAAACTTGGATTATATTTTTTAAACATTAAGGGTTAAAATTAGCACAATTCTGTCAATTCCTTAGGGGAGGTGGTGGATCATTCAATAACCCATTCTCTAAAAACAACGGCATTATTAGTGGAATAAATAGCTCCACAATCTCACAAATTCTCTGGGACGGTATTGGGGGTATTATGTCTTGTAGCTATTTCACATTTTGTATGTCTGCCATTTTGTTTCTTTAGCATTTTGTAGAAATGTGAACTGGAAATCTAACTTCACATCAAACCACTTAGGGTTCACCACCAAGAGTGTTACATTATTCTTCTCACTTCAAAGGTTATATTCCATTTTGCATAGTCGCTATTTTGTTTTTAGTGATTTGGAGCATTTAATGTGAAAATCTGAGTGTGACCCACTAAATATATTCAGAAGCAGCACATAAAATTCATTTAGTAAAAGTTGTTTGCTGGCTTTTCCAAATTAAAAAAAAAAAAAAGCTTCAAAAATGTTTTACAGACATTTCTCAGAATTTCCCACAGTCTAGTTTATGTTTCCCTACCTGCAGGCTGGTAACCCACTGGAAGTAATTCCATGTCTTCAATGGGTTCACTGTCCTGTTTCTCACTGGTTAGGTGTCTAGAATAATATTTAAATAAATACTTTGAAGGAATAGTTCGACCTAGAAAGAAAGAATAAAAAAGGTGATATTTCATGCTACGTGTCCTCAAAATATTAAAAACAACCGAGACAAAATCACAACACATACCTTTGTTTTGTAGGTATTTGCAATTTTCAGATCAACTGATTGGTTGATTGATTTACTTTATTTTACTTTGCTTTTTGTGTCACTTTTGGCTAATTTGCGAAGATGGGGATGATTAATGGCATGATGAAATTGATGAACAATTGATTGATCCATGCCCAGGCTGGGATTCGAACCCAGGACCCCTGGTGTAGTAGAGCGATGTGCTAACTACTCCAGCACGGGGGCTCAGATCAACTTTGATCCTTCCTAAGTGATGGGAGATAAATACAAGACATGATAAAAAGGTTTAAACATGGTCAGCCATTTCCGGAAGTTACTATGAACATGGGATCAAGTTTTTATACATTAAACTAGGGCTGAGCAGATACAGATGCTTAAAAGTTGTAGCAATTAAAAAGATAATCAAAATATAGATTAATATTAGTAGACAATTTTCCACTCCAATTAAAAGCATAAAATACATGAATAATAATAACTAACACACACACACGCACGCACGCACGCATGCACACGCACACACACACGCACACGCGCGCACACACACACACACACACACAAAAGGGTTGGAACTTAAATAGTGGCAACTATTTATTTACAACCGATACACAAGAGTTACATGTTTGTACCTGTTACTGTCCTTCAAAGTAGTCACCAGCGTTGTGTAGAACCCGTTGCCAGCGATGTGGAAGGCGTAGTATACCGTTAGCAGAGCCTGTTCTGTTGATGGTGCGAATGGTGCCTGTTGAATCTCTGGAACAGTTCTGAAGCGAATGCCACGAAGTGGTTCCTTCATCTTCGGAATCAAATCAAAGTCACAAGGACTTAAGTCCGGGGAGTAGGGTGGATGGTACAGTACTTCCCAGTCCCATCGACCGAACAGAGCAGCCACAGCTTGCGCTGTATGCGCCCGTGCATTGTCGTGCAAAATGATGGGTGGGTTGCGCAGAAAGTGTCGCCGCTTCTTTCGCAAAGCTGGTCGCAGTTGATGCTCCAAAAATGAACAGTAATACTGGGCATTGACAGTCTGCCGTGGAGGAACGTAATGCGTTAGGATAACACCATCACAGTCGTACACGAAAATCACCATAACTTTCACCACACTGGGGCTCTGACGCACTTTCGACTTTTGCGGCGACCCATAATGATGCAATTCGTTGGATTGGCATTTCAGTGTTGGCTCGTAAGATCTGGACCATGTCTCATCCAGTGTTCCGATTCGGCATAAGAAAGCCTCACCTTTGCGCTCACCTTTTCACCAATGCTTCTTCTATAGTCTCAAATTAGATTGACTTATTTAATTTTTATCCCATGCATGGTGGTGGGAATTTATGAAAATATTTGTTCATGGTGGAAGCTAAAATTACAAAAGAGGCTGACAAGGGACGTTATCTAAGTGTCCCACTCCAATTTCCATGAAACTTGGCAGGTGTATGGAGGGGACCAAGAGAAGAAATACGTGTTTTTGTGTTTCAGCTATAAGGAAAGGAAAGGAAAGGAAAGGAAAGGAAAGGAAAAAACAAACAAACTCAAATGTCAAGATGAAGACAGATTGACGCGGGGATCTGACCCCTGTGTCCCACTCCAATCTCCATGAAATTTGACAGGTGTATGGAATGGCCAAAGGAAGAAGTACATGTTTTTGTGTTTCAGCTAAAAAACGGTTTTAGGAAGCAACCCCCCTACACCCCTCAAATGTCAAGATGAGGAGAAATTGAAGTGGGGATCTGACCCCGAAACCACATAAATATGGCATAGGAAGAAACAGGGGGCATAAGGCCCCTCTATACACCTGCCAAATTTCATGGAATTCAGAGGGGGACACAGGGGTCAGATCCCCACATCAATTTATCCTCATTTTGACATTTGAGAGGGTTTTGCCCCTAAACAGTTTTTTAGCCGAAACAATAAAACACGTTATTTCTTCCTTTGGGTCCCTTTATACACCTGCCAAGTTTCATGGAAATTGGAGGGGGACACAGTGGTCAGATACTCACTTCAATTTGTTCTCATCTTGACATTTGAGGGGTTTTGCCCCCTAAAACAGTTTTTTAGCCGAAACAAAAAAAACCTGTATTTCTTCCTTTGGGCCCCTTTATACACCTGCCAAGTTTCATGGAAATTGGAGGGGGACACAGGGCTCAGATCTTCACTTCAATTTGTCCTCATTTTGACATTTTGATGGGGTTTTGCCCCCTAAAACATTTTTTTTGCTGAAACAAAAAATGTGTATTTCTTCCTTTGGACCCCTCTATTCACCTGCCAAGTTTCATGGAAATCGGAGGGGAACACAGGGGTCAGATCCCCACTTCAATTTGTCCTCATCTTGACATTTGAGGAGCGGGGGTTGCCCCCTAGAACAGGTTTTTAGCCGAAACAAAAAAAAAAAAAAACATGTATTTCTGCCTTTGGGCCCCTCTATACACCTGCCAAGTTTCATGGAAATCGGAGGGGGACACTTAGACAACCTCTCTTGTGAGTGTGATGTGCTGACTGTGACTTGCACTGAGGAGTAGGGAGTCTAGCAGTGATAGATCAATCAATCTCGCATCTCACAATTTTTTTCTCAAATTGCAATATTTATTGTCTTGTCAGGGCCACAGTTCATATGTGAATTGAAAATATAGATACTGTCCTATACTCTGCTAGCACACACTTTTGTGGAGTCTAATTGTCCTCGATTGCAACATTTGAAGTTTTGTAAAGGTTCTATTATTTTCCTGCCACCATCCACAATGGAACTTGTAGTTTCACAGCAGGTTATAAAATGTGGCTGGCAACAAAACCTCTAAATCAAGCCAGATGCACAAAAAAATCAGGTCAATACTCACTAATTACAAATAATGGCTGCATAAAAACAAATTTAGATGCATAAAATAGGATAAAATGATCCAGTACATCATCATGTACAAAGGTGATTTTTCCTGCAAAATGAACGAAAATCTAAAAAGTAACGCCTACAAAACCATAGACAAGTACAAGTGGATAGGTAAGCAATCAGATGAAAACAGTGCAATCTTCAATCAGCAAGACTGTAAACTCCTCCTCCCATTTCTCCACTGCATTGCCTATGGCATCCCAGAAAGGCGTAAGTCGGGAGCTTCCATGTGTCTCATTATAGCAGTTTCATCCAACGAACAGTGAAATGACTCAAACAAAATTTAAGCATACAACCACAAACTTACTTATGTCTTCCACAATAGCACAGATGCCAAAGAACTATATGGTGTATGGTTTTAGAAGCGATATCGGACGAGAACACATGGAGTCTGTCTGTGGCAATCAGCCAATGGCAGTTAGGAACGTTGTACAGTTAGGAAACTGTGGCATGCAAGATAAACACAGTGTTCTGTATTTTTCTTGCATGCAAGAAGTTTTCATAAAACTCGCCACTTTAAGGTCAATCATAAGATAGGGCAAAATATTTTGAATCTGACTGTCCAAGTACCATAATAAATGCTGCATACAGCCAGAAGTATCGTTTATAGATGAAAGATTGGGAAACAATCACGTCAACACACACACAACCTTTCATTTTCCTTCAGTTCTTTCATTGCCACCATGTTAACACACATGAGTTGTTGTGTCTTGGGAAAACAATGAGTGTTAAATTAGTCTCATTATTCACAACGGCCCATCATTATCGTCTGAGTCAGTTTGAGTTTGGAGTTTTCGTAGGTAGCAAGGGTGGTGTAAAATTATTCGCTTATCATTTATCCGTACACCACAAAGAACAGTTGTGAGAGTATTCAATACAGTACTTATGTTCGATTGATTGATGTTCTACACTGGTATATACCACCGATCTAACATTTTGTTTTACCTCCCTCCTCATAAATTTGTGTTCCTGTGTATCAGTAAATTGTAAATTATAGGAGCACTAAGAACTGGTTTCAACCCACGCAGACGATGAAATAATTTACAGCGACTCATTGTGGCAGTGTTTGATTGATTGATTGAGTTTATTTTACTTCGTGTTTTGTGCCTCTTGGGTAATTTGCGAAGATGGGGATGAGTGATGAAATGATGAAATTGATGAATGGACATTCACAAATAACCAAGCCCGACCGGGATTCAAACCCGGGACCCTTGGCATCGCAGCACGATGTGCTAACCACTCGGCCACAGGGTCGGGCATTGTGGCAGTGTTGCTCATCACCTTGCTCGCATGTGGTGATGGAAGCATTCGGTCGAATGGTGCACCTTACTTCTCATTTTCAGCATATTCACGATTATCTGTAATCATGGGCATCCAGAAGGTTATGGGTACTCCTCCCTCCCATTCCCCCATGGTTAATAAATGTGACTCTTGCACTTTTGAAACCCTTACCATTAGATAAAGCTAAGTTGCAGGCATTGATATTACACCACCATACCATAATATTTACGGTGAACATTTGCTAAGCAAATTTCCATGACTCAGGCTTAAGGGCAATTTGAAAACAGTCCAATGAATTATTCACAAGAGGAATAAATTACCAAGAAATGGTGGAGCACGAAATCAAAATCTATAATGAGTGCAAAGGGAAAATCATGAAAAGAAAAATTTGCGAAAATTCATTACCAAAATTCAAAGGAACCATAATTTTGCACAAGACCGAGGATCATAAGAATAAAAGCAACAAGTTTTTGAACTGATTCTTTTTGGGGAGTGGAATCACAAGAACCGAATCCAGAAGTGGAAGTGAATTGCTTGTTCATTTGGCAACTTTTTCTCTTGCAGACTCCAATATGCACGTAAATTCCAGACGATCTGCAAAATTCCCTGATATTTTCCTGACAAGACAATTTACCTGTTTTCCAAGTTTTCCAGATGTGTAGCAACCCTGCGGAAAGGAATGACAGCAAAGAAAATTAAGTTCGAATAATGCACATGAAAAAGAAAGGAAAAGAACTAATACAAAATTAAACATACAAGTATCGGAAGTAGACTGAAAGAAGCAACTGATATTAAATAAACGTGGAATGGAAATATAATCAAAGGGGCCCTGGTTCGATTTGCGATGGGAGCTAATATTTGTTGTTCGGATTCTACTCTAAACTGTATGTCCAGATGAGATTAGACTTAAAACAAACTACGTCAAACTTTTTTCCAAACAGATGTCACCAAAAATTTAGAAACAAAAAAGAATAACTCCCACGAGGCATTACTGCGAAATGAAATAAACACATAATAAAAATCAGTAATGGGTACAACAGTGGGAAAGACCAAGCGTGACTGGCATAGGTGCACCAAATGGGGAAGGGGGTTAGGGGATCAGAAAGCTCTCTCTGGACTTAAGGCTGCATACATTAATGTAAAAACATGTCGAGGTCATTAAATTTTGCACACAACGTATAAATCCGATAGTAATTGGGGACCTGCGGATGGTACGAACCTTAATTTTCGTATGCACCCCTGGTTCATATGGTCCAAAAGTTTAGGAGGCCTTAACTTTTCTGCGTACGCGCGTGTGTAAAGGCGACGGCGGATGAAAGAGCAGGTTGGGACTGGAAGGAACCAGCGGGGATAATTGCCCTGCTCTTCCCTTGGACAAGACCCAGCTATTGTGAACAACGATAATCCGTGAGGTACCACCACTGAAAGGTCGGTCCCTGGGGAACCCCTTTTTAGAAAGCAGGTAGAACAGGGCTACCTGAGCTTGTGCTTGCAAGAACTGGGCTCCGAGGGAAGGGTGTACGGATGAATGTCGCAGTGTATGTCTCGGCAATCTGGCGTAACATACTTGCATAAATAAGCAGCAGATTTATGTTACGTATTTGCACATTAGTACAGTCAACTCTCAATACAACGACCTTTCACAGTTCCTCGGAAAAGGGTCGTTAATTCGAAGGTGTCGTTATTGGCATTTGTACCAATTTTCAGCTTAAATGGAGCTCACTTGGACACAAAGATTCCTAGGAGACTGTAACCATTTATCCTGGTAGTTATACAACCTGTTATGCACAGGCCACACATTGTGAGAAGTAATATAGAACATGAAAACGTTTTCACAAAAAAGAATTTAAAATAATGTTATTTTCTTTTAATTGTGCAGTCGTTGCTCTTACATGAAATTCTTACAATTCTAGCTCATGGGAAACCCGTTTGAATTGAGACCTACGGAAAGGAAAACATTCTCTCGCTTATTGCAAGCAAAACTCGAATAATCTTCACACCTGTCACACTGGCTCCAGCAAAAGTCGGAAGATAATTGGGCAGAATGAATGAAGGATTTAATACGGGTCTACTAGAGCATTGTCTGTTACAAGATTAACTGGTACGATAAGATATCTCGGGAGACGAAACACCAGACAAAAAAAAAAAAAGGTGGGGCTGTAAATTTTGTTCTGGTTCGGCTGTGTAAAATACATCGTAAAAAAGTCACGTTTTCATTGCTTCAACCAACTTCTAATTCAACCCCCTCCCTCATTCCAAGGAGCAGTCCAAACTCTCCCTCGAATTGCATTGTAATCCAGCATGAAAAAGGAAACGTGCAACTTGCGATATGTTTGCACCCAATGCATATTCTAGGACACATTGAACAGCATCACACTCGATAATCATTTGGGTTTGGAATTGAATTTCACTAAAGTGAAATTGTATATTTAGTCCTGATTAGCCCAAAAGGATAAAATGAACTCAAAACAAGCTTTATGAAACCTGCGCATTTTCAGATATCAAAATGGGAGATCGTTATTTACTCTCACGTTAATCGATGATTTAATGTTGGATTTAGCAGTATTCTCGATGTCAAACACAGGCTCCCCTAAAAGGTTTCCCCCTTGAATTTTTTTTTGCTTTCTTTCTTAATCGGTCTCAGCTTGCACATTGAGCCCCACCCCATGACTGGTTCTGAAGAAAAGTGGCAATTATATTGTGTGCATTTCCTTCCAACACTGCTCTGAGTGTTCAGGAAGTTTTTTCTTGTGTCAGATGCAAAATAATATTTACAGTTTTGTTTATCAGAAGGCACAGAACATTAAGTTGTTCTAACTCTTGTTTTCCTTTCTGGAGATCGAATTTCGTTATCTTCAAATCCAAACAACTTTGCGAGATTCAAAATAATGACTTTGCCTTCCCACTGCTGTTATCGGCAAGTGACAGCTTTGCAGATGCTAGACAAAACACTGGCGCCAGCTGCAGTGGATTAGCGTTTGTGAAGGGAATGAGTGCAAATAAAACGAGCGCAAAATACGTATTTTTCGGCCAATTTCCTTCAATTTTGCAACTTTTTTCCAAATTTTTCACGGCTCCCAGGAAAAGGGTCGTTATATCCGGGGTCATATAATCAAGAGCCGACTGTATTTGGACTGCTTCACTCACCTATAGTGGTAGGACTAACGAGAAAAAGATCTCAAAAATAATAACTGCAGAAATAGAGTTCGGGGGTATGCATTAGCGCAAATGATGTAAAAACAAATCACAACTTCCACACCATTTTTTTTTTTTTTTTTTTTTTGCCTTTCAAGGGTTGTTCCGAGCACATGTAAATTTTTAAGAAAAATTTTGAGTTCAATTTATACACAGATACCCTAATGGGAATGGGACCTGCTGTCTAAAGTGGTGGGCCAGCATTCAAACCCTAGACCCATGACATAGTAATGTTTTGCAGTTTTAAACTTGCATTATTAATTATTTACTATGGTAAAGTAAAAATGTGGAATTTCTCCCATAATGAAAATTCAAATTGTTCAACCAATGGAATGGATTCAACATTGTACTTGAAAAGTTTGACAAAAATCAACCACTATGAACAGCGGCTCATTTGTTTAATTTGTGCCCCTCAACCTTCTATCAATTTCCTACTGTTATTGTTCCTCGGGAGCTAAATAGGGAAGGTTCAAAAAAACATTAGAAGAAGATAGACCAGTGTGTGGTAGCAAAAAAAAGTGTTCCTCGGTCCACATGCTCTCCTTTCTTTTAATCATGCCTATTAGTGACATAGAAGTAAAAATAAAATTATGTCAAGATTAGGTTTGAGCTGATACCGATGCTGATGTATTGGTATCAGCCGACACCAGTGGTATCGGTATCACAAAGTATCATTTGGAATTTATGTACCGATACCTGCCGATGCTTTCCCAGCATTTTGGGTTTTTATAGACTCCACAAAAATGCTGCACAACACTTTCGTGGAAATTTTGCAATATTCAGTTTATTTTTATTTTGCACCAGTTTTGTGTAAAATGTAGGCAGAGGCTTATCCAAAAATTTCCATTTGAGGGTGGTGGAAGTTCAAATTTAAGGGGAGTAAAGTGCTAAATTTAAGAGCCAAAATAACCACAAATTAGGCCTTTGTGAAAAATTGTAGGGGGTGTTTGGTAAATCACTGATGATAGGCTTACAATGTTGGAAAGGTGATGGATGCTCTGCCGTTGCACCAGTGAGAAAGATCTAAGGGAAGAAGTCACCACAATCACAGACATAGGCATGAAAAATGGCTACTTTCAACATGGTGCAGTAAAACTGAGATGCAGATCCGATATTCAATCCATCCTAAACCAACAACCAATCCATTTGGCAGTTAAACGGAAAGAAGTAATTCACTCTAATAAGCTTATGGTTCATTTTCCCAGCGGATTGTTTATTTGTGATAGATTTCACCATGAACCGTGAGCTTATTAGAGTGAATAACTACCAACAACTACCTATCACCTCACCATTTTCAACCACCTACCCTCAGACAGTTCAACATTAAAATAGCACACAAACACAAGCAATATTTCCTCTCACCCCTAGACAACCTGGGAACATAATGCCGACTGCAAGTGCAAGGTCCATTACACAGATCCATCAGTGAACGTATACAACAGCATTAGAGATATGCCAAGAAAATCCAGCCAACCACTTCAAATTCAACAGTCACACCATCAAAAAAGTTTCAGCCAGGCATACATCACACATATTAATTGACACCAAGATCCAGAAGGTGTACACATTTATGCACCTCTTGCTCGAGTTAAACATCGACAGTGGACAGGAGCATTGCATTTGGCTCCCAGTACTGCAGCACCTAAAACCTAGTGTCAGCAAAAAATTCAGCAGATTAACAAACTACACCAACGCCCCTAGTGGCATGCAGGAAAATAGCGCGAATTGGAAACCCAATTAGCAGTGGAACTGCACGTTCCCATGTGGATGGTGGCAGGGGCCACGATAATTAATGGAACTTTTACAAGTAAGTTGTATAGAAAAAGTTTGCAAATCGCTTCTGTGTATGGAATCAGTTAAAATGTTTTATACTACATGTGTAATTTGCACAAGGTTGAATTCTTGTAAATATAATTGAATAAATGGTAAAATAAATTAGCTGTAACAATAAATTTAAAAAAACAATTTACCTGGGTATGCAAATAGTTTTGCCACGCCTCTGGTCGTCAGGTACTTAATCATCTTCTTACTTGAAGGTGCCAGGTCCATTTTGTTTATAATGTCAGACGTGTCATTCAGCTGTGCTTTATATTCAGGTACTGGAATGGTTTTTATATGATCAACTATCACACGATTTCTGAGCCCTCTTATCGAACCCTTGGAACCTACAAAAGCATAGAATATGACATTACACATGATTTTTACAACCAATCATGCCATGGAGTGTTAAATGGTTTCTGGTCTTAAAGAGATGGCAAACAAGTTTCTTCCACCTCCAAACTGAACTTTGTAGGCTACAGAGTCCTACACAAGACCACTTTTATTCCCTCCTGCTCGTTCAAGTCTCTCACCCTCAAATGAGTTATACTCGAGCATACTGCGCTCGAAGTGGAATGATTGGAGGTGTTATCACCACACGTGATGTTGTCCCATATTAATGACCCTTGTAATATCAATATTCTCAACCTAAAACCCATACGTGGAACGAAACTACTCTATGCAGTTTCAATTAAAAAATACGTATGTACATTACCATCTAAGACCCAAATACAACATATATGTGAGAGTATGCAACATCTACAGACCAAAACGTACAATGCAATGTTGACAGACTAAGCAATTCAGTAGTAATAGCATACAATCAAGCATTATTTGAACGTAAAAATAAATGTACACACACACACACACACACACACACACATATACGTGGGTTAAGTCATAAGTCATGGCAACTCTTATTTTCTCGCAAACAGGGGACAACACAAAAAATCTAAGACATACGTTCGAAAGTGTATGGAATGTACTTTCGAAAGACCAGATGGTGTATGTGAACAACAGTGGGGTAGTAAGCATGCACCCAAGTTCAGTTGGTGAGTGACAACATTCAAAAATGGAGGTCATGAAGCAGGAGCAATGTTTGTACATTAAAATAGCAGTTCTCCATGGCACAAATGCACAGGAATGCCACACAGAGCTACGAGAAGCACTGGGTGTACATGCCATGCCCTATCAAAGAGTGGCAAAGTGGGCGGAGGCCTTCAAATGGGGCAGAGTGTCAACTGCTGATCTGCCTCGCAGTGGGCATCCTGTGTCCAAGGACAAAGATGTACAGGTGATGGTGATTGATCAGTGTTTACATGAGGACAGACGCTGGACTGTGTTGGAAATACAACTGCATATAGGAATACCGGCGTCAACAGTGAGTTGCATTTTACACAAGGACCTACAGATGCGGAAACTTTGTGCAAAGTGGGTGCCACATCACTTAACGGAGGTACAGAAGTGGACTTGCTAAGAAACATGTCACATCAATCTGGCGAGGTTTCAGAATGAAGGACATGCGATGTTGAATCACATTATAGCAATCGATGAAACATGGGCACGTTTGTATGAACCTGAACTCAAGTGAGTCAAGTGAATGGCATCATCCTGGGTCACCACGGAAACATAAGGTTTGACAAAATCAGTCGCCCACAAAAGTTATGGTCATTCTGGCAAACAACTGTCAAGGTGTTCTTGTGTGCTATCCAGTGTGTGAGGGGCACACTGTGAATGCAGCATATAACACTTAATTTTTTGTGTCACAATTGAGCCATGCAGTACGGACCAAACGTCCAGAACTTTTGGACAATGCCATTATCCTCACGATAACGTGACAGCTCACATGGCGGACATTGTTAGGCATTGCTTACAGTGGTGGGGATGGGAGGTTCTTCCATACCCACTTTATTCTCCTGATCTAAGTCATGTAACTATGATCTCATCCCCAAACTGAAAGCCATTGCGTGGGAAATGGTTTGCCAACAAAGAAGAGACCATAACAGTATTTTGGCAAGAGGTGGCACACGTTAGTGCTGCACATGCAGCGAATGGTATTCAGTGCCTGCCCCATCGCTGGCAACGAACAGTGGATAACCTGGGTGAATACTTTGAAGGTTGTTAAACAGTGTCTTGTGTACTTGTTGTTCATGCCACAATAAAACACTGTTGTCCAATGTTCTGTGTTCTGCCTCTTCCCTACGAGTCTCTCCTGCATTCAGACTTCATCTGGTGGCTTCATTCAAAGGTACATTCCACACACTTTCAAACGTATATCTTAGATATTTCATGTTGTCCCCTGTTTGCGAGAAAAAAAAAATAGTTGCCATGACTTATGACTTAATCCTCGTATAAAATGTAAGCCAAGGCAGTTTTACCCCCACAATCATCTATTTCATTTTCATTTATCACAGTGTATTGGAAAGATAGACTAAACTACACTTAAAAATAGAAGTGATTACTGTTCACTTAAGTTTCAATTTTACTGCATCTTTCAACTTCACAGTCCATGTTTGAGAGCCCACTTCAACATAAAATTTATGGTTATACATGTACTACTTACTGGGCTTTGAGTGTATACCACTCATATTGCCTGTTCGAGCATTATTCACTTGAGCAAAGAAACTTTCAATTCTGTACACTATCTAGCATCATCCATGCGAACTATTAAGCACTCTAGCAAAACCAGTTCACTGAAGTGCTCTAGTAAGCTATAAGGTAAAATAATAATAAGAAAGAAAGATTCTGTCTTTCCAACTACAATTCTGTCAAAACAGTTTTCAGAATATAAACTTAAAATATAAGCAGATTACAGCACACATTGACAAGCATAAAATATTTAGAACACAAAAGACACAATGTATTCTGTATTACCACATACAGAAAAGGCAAGAGAGCTCAAGTGATATTCATAGTTGATAAATCAACTAAGACAAGCACACTGCAGTTTGAATGAATAAAAAATTATACCCTTAGGATCAAGCCAAGATTCTTTCAATTATTCAGGGTGGCTAATCTAAGACCTAGATAAAATTCAAGTACAATACTAGTTTATCAATGTGAATTTTCCAAAAACTGATGGCTAAAAACAAATACACTAAATATTTACAAAGAATGTGAATAATTTACGGAAAAAAATCACTCATGACAGTCACCCAGTGTGCATTTTTCCTTAAATTTCTACACAATACACTTCCCGTGTGTGTCAAATTATAAGGCAATATGCAGCTCATGCTGTGAGATACTAGGCACTGTTAAAGGCATCAGTGTTTCAAAGGTAACATATCCCATTGCTGTATCATTGACAGCCAATTTCATACATGAAAAATAGCGGAAGTTAAAAATCAGGTGATAACATGGTTAGATCAGTTGATAAAGCAATGGCATGGTGTGCCAGAGACCTGGGTTCGAATCCTGGTTGAGCCTGCATTTCTCACTTAAATTTCTATGTAACACATTTCCTCTGCATGTGCCAATTAACAAGGCAAAATTTTACGTTTCAAAAATTTAATATGATAATAAATTTTCCATTTCATATTTGTTTAAAGAATTATAAATATTGTAACTGAAACATATATTTATGTTACAACCTTATCATATTAATTTGTCAGATTATTGCATGATATTATTATAATATTCATTCCCAGAAACAGTACTAATATATATATATATATATATATATATATATATATATATATATATATATATATATAATTTTTAAATACGTCTATTTTTGCAAGTAGGTTCTGATTACATTAACAATAATTTACTGACCTCCTGAATTAACGTTCACTTTACTCTTTGTTTCCTTTCTTCTCCAGATAGGTGTAGAATCAACTACTTCAACACGCTGTACGTAGTAACAATTCCCATCAGTGTCTGACGCTGCAATCATCATTGGCTGAATAAAAATACAAAACAAATAAAAATATTTTTTAAACCTTAAAAGTAAATGTTAATTAAGATCTAAGCAACTTTCTATATGATACTTCAAGATTTTGAAATATATTTTTCAGATTGTACAGAGAAATTTCAATTTCAAGAAATGTATTGAAGACAGGTACTAAAATAGCAAATATACATTAAGACAAAGAGTGACAGTTTTGCACCAATTTCATTGTAATGGGTACTTCCATTAAAAAAAAAAGTATGAATTTCTCCCCATGTTGCAAGTGGAAGTGTTTTTTAAAGTTGATTATTAAGCTACATACAATCTGTAAAAAACATGATGAATAATTATTTATAGACTCCCATGTATTCCTTATGGACTTACAACTTCAAGTTATGGCTAATCAAATGGAAATACTTTCCTAACACAAACAAAATCTTCAATCTGTCCTGTTTCTGCTGATGTGTTGGAAGTTAGATATTCCCAAAATTGATTGATTTGGTGTTTCAAGTCCACTTTATGCACAGTAAGGCTAATTGGGACTGGACATACAGTTTATAGTGGGATCCAAACCACTATGTGCTTCCACCTGGTATGCCCAGAAATTCCCAAGAGAACAAGTAAAATAATATTCCCATAAGTGTAATGCTAAGTGTTCTCCCCCTTTTACAACCATCCATCTTTCCCTAGCTCGCAGTGGGCAAAGGTTGGTGGGGGATGAGCAGTTTCAGGTCCTGGTGTCTGGCTGGATGTGGAAATATTTCCTCATGCCCTTAAGTGGAAAATGCAGCTACAATTGTTGAGTGAAAGATTTTATATAATGTTTCTTATTTGCTCCTTCTCTAATAACTTTGCTATCCTGACAAATCCTAGGATAAAACTCTCCTGGAGTTTCCAGAATAGTCGATTTTGATGCTCTCTTAACATACCCTTCCCTCTACATCAAGACACTCACACAACACATATCCCCCTTATATCTGACACTATTGTCACACTTCATACTTAAGCCACAATTCAAAATTCTTAACCCGTTATTTGATTAACTTCTCCCTGTCTTCATTACCTGTAATGAAATAACTTTCACTCTCCCTTCACACACTCACACATAAACAAAACTACACACACACACACATACTCACCAAACAAAAATACAACATGAGAACACATCCACAGAACATCACATTTACCCACTCAACCCCTAACACTATCTCGGTTGGTTGAGTTGGTGTTTCAAGTCCATTTTATGAAATATATGTACGGAAACACACACTACATACCCAAGAAAACGACCACAAAACAAGTATCATATAACTTTGTAAACTAGGTTTGTTCTGGACTACTGAACAACCCCAGTACCAGATTCTGAGGATTGCATTGTAACATGCAGGGCTGAAACTATATGTATTAGAGCATAAATGACAAAACGTGACTTTGAAGGAGGGAGTATTTTCATTCTCCATAAGAAATACAAAGGAGTCTGAATATTTTCTTTTAATAGCCATTATCTAGCTTCTTCACAACTGACATGAAGAGCTGCTTGCATTTCATTTGCCACATGAGAAGAATTACATACTCCAGAATACATCAGAGGCATTTTTCAATTTTCTGCTGCATTGAAATAAATATGTACCTTATGCAAAACTGTACATGTGCACCTAAGACCGATTCATTCTCAGTTAACATGGAATAAGAAACAAAACAAAACAAAACAACAACAACAACAACAACAACAACGACGACGACGACGACGACGACGACGACGACGACGACGACGACGACGACGACGACGACGACGACGACGACGACGACGACGACGACGACGACGACGACGACGACGACGACGACGACGACGACGACGACGACGACGACGACGACGACGACGACGACGACGACGACGACGACGACGACGACGACGACGACGACGACGACGACGACGACGACGACGACGACGACGACGACGACGACGACGACGACGACGACGACGACGACGACGACGACGACGACGACGACGACGACGACGACGACGACGACGACGACGACGACGACGACGACGACGACGACGACGACGACGACGACGACGACGACGACGACGACGACGACGACGACGACGACGACGACGACGACGACGACGACGACGACGACGACGACGACGACGACGACGACGACGACGACGACGACGACGACGACGACGACGACGACGACGACGACGACGACGACGACGACGACGACGACGACGACGACGACGACGACGACGACGACGACGACGACGACGACGACGACGACGACGACGACGACGACGACGACGACGACGACGACGACGACGACGACGACGACGACGACGACGACGACGACGACGACGACGACGACGACGACGACGACGACGACGACGACGACGACGACGACGACGACGACGACGACGACGACGACGACCACCACCACCACCACCACCACCACCACCACGTGTGATCACAAACTTTACGCATTGTACAAAAATCAACTTAAGACAAGCCATAATGAACCTTACAAAAACTCAATATGCTGACCAGGCCAGAATTTATTTTATTTTAAAACATAAACTAAACATTACGTTTCAACCTTCTAGCAAGGTCTTCTTCAGACTCTGTACCAAATACAAAATGTACCAAAATCGAACCTGGGTCTCTCGTATGGTAGTCAGACGCTCTAATGACTGAACTACTGCAGCTTATTTCTTTTCCTTTCAAAAGTAAGATAATTATTTTGCCTGTTTTGAATTTTGAACACATGAATTAAGGAGCAAGGAACTATGGTGGTCCAGTCGTTAGGGCTTCAGCCTACTAGGTGGAGGACCCGGTTCAATTCCCTGGATGGTTATCTCAGGAAAAGGTTTTCCATCAGTGTTCTTGCACAAGAGGGTCTGGATTCACATCACTCGGTGAGTAAATGCAGCTGGATTATGGTGTTGATCATAATATCTTCTACTATATCGGAGATCAAGAAAGTGTGGAGACCTAACTGCATACTCTAAGGTACTTTCAAACAAAAAATTTTTTCAGGGGGAGAGGACAAACAATGCTTTCCAAGGGTGGGCAATGAATATATACTTCAATATTTACTTTTTCTTTTTATGTAAAAAAAGACAATGAACCAAATGACATTTTTCATGACTTGTTTTCCAGAAGTAATGCCCCTCCTTGCCACCAAGTGGATATGCCAATGTGTCATACCACTTTGTACCTACATAAGTTATGTATTTACGTTTTGATATACAGAGCATAAATCAATCACACTGTTATATTATTATTATTATTGTCAGCTTTCTTTTGAGCTCCTCAGCAGAAATCAGTATAGCTATTTTCCATTGCTTATTGCTGGATTTGTAATGAAGAAAATTATAAAAATCAGGGATTGCTACAAATGTAATGCATAAATATCTACCTCATCCTGTAGTTCGACACTTATGGACCTAATTTATAAGTGACAAAAAAAAAACAACAAATGATGCACTATCCATCATCCAGTTTTATTGGTGTTTCATGGACTTTTCAGAAAATTCTGTGCCCCTCTTACCCAGAGTGTTAAAGCGAAACCTGCAAGAACATACAGAGTCTATTACTGACTTTGAGAAAGTGCAATATGTTTTTCTGTTCCATGAATAATGATTGTTCTGAAGACATAAGTGAACTTATCTGCAGATTCTTCATTCCAATTTTATTGGAATTCTTTGTTTCCTCAATGACAGAAATGTTTAAAGGAACTAAATACTTAAATCCAGGTATCTATCTCAGTCATAAAGTTAACCTGCTTTAGAAACACCTTTGGTAACAGACTTTCAGTTTGTGGAAGAGGGGGGGGGGAGTGGAATTATTTCCCCTGGTAATGCAAATCTAAGAAGACACACTTGAGAAAAACATTTCAAAACTTGTAATTACAATTAGCTAGCTCTAAAAACACACGAGGGTACATCAAACATTAGCTGACAAAAATCACCATGTTTTGATTATACAATTGTACAACATGTAACTTTTTATTGAGAATCTGATTATCATGTTCTGTTTACAACACTTATTCCCACCCATCCTTTATTGGAGTTTCATTTGATTTTCGTTATTTAGCATCGCTTTCTGTCACTTTTGACTAATTGTGACGATGAGATTGAGTGCTTAAATTATGAAATTGATGACGGGACACTCACAAAGAACACCCATGCCCAGGATAGGATTCGAATCCGTTGCCTCTAGGTAATATCACAAACAAATTTGTTTGTGGTAATATCTTCCACATTGAGTTGATAATGTTCATTTCAGAGGAGAATCCTGTGCAATTTACGATCCCTTTGTGTGCAAAAATTTTATAATTGTAAATAAAAGAAATAATTTGCAATACAAATCTCTCAGGAAATAAGGACCTAAAATATTCTCACATAAATTCCTCAATGAAGTTATGAAATTTTCATCACACATTCAATATTTTTTTTTGAAAACAATGAAGCAAGTTACACATTGCGCCCCTCCTAAGTGGGGTCCAAACAAACTTTGGGGGTCCAGGCCCTTCTGGCCCTCCGGTTTTGGCGCCCCAGCTGGCATCAGTGCCATTAGGTGGGTAGAGGCAGAAATTGTAAATTCTTGCGATAACATGGGAACTGGTTGAGTGCTGAAGCTGGAAGGACCATAGCTGGCTGGCTATGTCAAAATAAACTAGATAATGTTATATCTAAAGCTATCCATTTGGTGAGTATGTGGACTGAACCAAAAGATAAATTAACCGATGCTGAATGAAAAGTGAAGTGGATCAGTCTACTTTGACACCCTAGTTCAGACAACAAACAAAAAGTCTACACTACAAAATAGCTGGCCAACCCCCTCCCTGAACAATGCCACACCTAACCAGTTTCAAGCATTATTACACCAACAAAGTGTAAAAAGTGGCACATACGCGATCACCTGCATCTGCGGAAGCAAATATGCACGTATGACCAAGTTCAGGCTTCAAGATAAGCTCAAAGAGCAGAATTTTCAGCCAGTGACTCAGAAGGTGGAGGACAGGCTTCACATGCCACCTCACTGATGAGGGCCACAACATAGGTCAAGCCAAGATAGTTGTGAAACATAGATCTGCCATGGAGAGACTGACAAAAGAGACCTACACAATAGTGATTACTCTCGCTGACCTCAACACCAATCCTTGAAAGCTTAATATAACTTGGCTCTCTGCCATTAGAAAAATGTGATCCCAAACACCCCTACCAATCCATCCCTCCCACCTGCCAGGTTCAAAAAACAAAACTTAAATGCCTGCAAAATCACCTGGATCCATGAGTCAAAATCAACACCAGACTGATTATATGACAGGATCGAGAATATTGATTGATTGATTGAACTGAAAATTGTGGGTGCATCAGCACTTAGGCTATTTTGCACCCATCACATTACACAGGACCTGCCCCTTAAAAAATTAATAAGGACAAAACACACACAGCCCTACAGAGGATTATACTGGCCATAGGTCCAGATGCCACAGCCTCGTTGACCTGCAAAAAACAGTTACTGGGGTGTACTACATGGAAGTGAGGTTGACTGTTGGGTGCCTGATCAGAATGTCAGCCCCATACATGCCCACGATCGAGAACGTGCCCACACAGCTCCAGAATCCCAAGGCATGACCAAAGAAGGAACTACCATGCCAGAACCAACGGTACAAGAGGATAATGACTCATGTCAACTAGAGCTGCCAAACACACAAGCGGGAGAAAAAAGAAGCATGTCGCCGCCAACAAGCCAGTACATGCCTCGCAAAGGTGTCAGAAAGATGGTGAAATAAACGGCAGCCCCAAAACTATGTGGAAAAGCGAGTAGTGAGTTGATTCAAACAGATCACCTAGAAAATCCACTTTTCTTGTCAAGTATGATTCAACACTAATTACAGCTGATTCACTGTATTTGTTCTTGATGTATGTATATTGCAAAGCACATCAAATGTCAGTACCAGTGACCCTTCTCACCAATCCCCTGTAAAGATTCCTCCTTTTTTTTTTAACATTCTTGCAAGATTCTATACCTATTTATGAAACTGTTTAACCTTCAGCAAACAGTCGATATACATATGTACCACTGCCTGTAAAAACTTTGTGGACAACTAATACATGTACTTGTATCACATGACAATAATTAACACATCATTTCTACAAAAATTACAGATGATATTCCAGTTACATATTTTTTATTAATTTATTATGTTTGAATTTTAAAAGTGTAGGCTATTGAAATGTGTGGATATTGTTGCTAAAAAAATGTAGAATGAGAACAACTTGTACTTTGTTCACTTTGCACATACGGTGGACTGGATCAACTGTAATATAAGATCAAAACAAACTAAAATGTAATCCAATAGGAATTGAACCCAAGACACCTTGATTATATTAGAATAACATTAACCACTATGTAAAGTATCTGTGTTGAATCCATAATATCATTACTGGTACTAAGGGTGTTAGCTCAGGCATAATAATGAAATAACTTGTAATAAAACAATGCCAATTTGGAGAGAGACTTTTATGAAAATCCTGCACACATACAATTGAGACTATCTGTAGGAAGTTGAAGCAATTAATTAATATTTAAAATTAAGACACCATTAAGCCTTGTTTCCATGATATGAAAAACTCAATATGCTGACCAAGGCAGTAATTTATTTTATTATAAAACATACACTAAACGTAACGTTTCAACCTTCTAGCAAGGTCTTTGTACTTGGTGCAGAGTCTGAAGAAGACCTTGCTAGAAGGTTGAAACATTAAGTTTAGTTTATGTTTTATACTGCCTTGGTCAGCATATTGAGTTTTTTAAAATTAAGTTATATATTGAAGTTATTGCTTGAGATGAGAACCAAGTAGTATATATTCAGACAAACTTTTCAAATAAATAATGTTTGCTTCATAGTAGTTTCCTAACACAGTATTGAATAGGTAATCAACCTTACCCGAGGTTGATTTTCTACTTCTATTTGCTGGGTTGAGGAAACACACGCACTCTGCAATTCATCCTGGCCTTCTACTGGAATGGAATGGATGCCACTAACAGCTGCATTCTGGATTGGCAACTGAAACAAACAGAAATAACACCTTTTTTTATTAATTCCAACAACAATACTGTCTATGTACAGATACTCCAAGTTTACTTGAAATATCCTACAGTAAAAGATCCTACTGTCTAGAAATCGAATCAGAATTTCAGAACTACTACAATTCTTCATAGACAATCTCTACCGAGGACAACAACTACAGCCAAAGCTTTTCATGTGACAAAGTCAATTTTCTTATGAATATTGGCCAAAGTGGCACATTGGAATCAGTAAAATTCCAATACTCTATTTTTTTATGCAAGAAAGTTTAATAAAAGAAAGCTTACTTTCTTATTTATTCCAGTAGAGGATGGCAGGGGTTTACGCAGAATTTTCCATTTGGGGGAGGGAGTGAGTTGTTATGTAGGGGTGAGTTGTTATGTAGGAGGGAGTAAGGTTGATTGATTGATTGATTTGGTGTTTTAAGTCCACTTTATGCACAGTAAGGCTAAACGGGACTGGACTTACAGTTTAAAGTGGGATCCAAACCACTTGTGCCTCCACCGGGTATCAAACCCGGGACCCCTTGATTACAAGGCGATGACGCTACCACTGCACCATAGGGGTGGCCCTGATAAGGTTGATTGATTGAATTAAAATATTCCTTAACAGTAGCTCTTAAGGTATTTAAAAAATAAGGCTTTATTTCTCTTATTCAAAACTGTAAATATGTAACATAGTCAAGGTTTTTATTTATTTTTTGCCAGATGTCGCAGTCCGAAGACGTCCAACAAAAATCGGCTCTACAAGAGTGCTATGCATGAGATTTGTGTCAGATATAATATCATGATGTCTTAGTAATATGGAGAAACAGGGAAGAAGAAGTACAAAGATAACTGGACATTTGGAATGAGAAAATTAGAAGAGCAGGAATGAAATTCAGTGCAGAATAGAGTGAGGTGCTAATAACAACACGAAACAGAGCAAGAAATGTACCAAGAATAAAGGTGGAGATGAAATTTTTAAGGAGTATATTGGGGAAGACTAGAAGGGATAGAATAAGGAATGAGAAGATCTGACAGACAGTGGGGGTGGTGAGTTTCAGGGCAGAATAGATCAGGCACAGATGAGATGGTTTGGACACATGAAGAGGTTGGGTGCAGAAAGACTGCCAGTAAGAGCTTACACAGGGTGGCCACTCTAGGACCATGATAAAATTCAAGTACAATTCCTGGTTTTCAAGGCAAATTTTCAAAAAATTCAAGGCCACAAGCAGATGTTTTCTCTATTTCAACGGTGGGTATTACCGCCTCTCAACAGTCACACATATGCACCAGAGGCGCAACCATGAACTTTTGTCAGGGGAGGGGGAGTGGCAAGTACCAGGATAAACGTACCAATAATAATGATGACATTATTATTAGTATTAGTAGTTATGTTAGTGTCAAAGAAGTTATCATCCTCATAAATTACACAAAATGGGGGTAGAAGTTGATGTTAAAGCATTTGTGTTGGAACCAGGGGCGGCCGCTCATAAGGACGATACGGATGCCGCACTGTCGTGTGTAATCACAAGTGAACATACATTACATAAACATTTATATATTGGCTTTTACATTGTCTGAATTGCAAATATTCCGTTGCTTACAGATCGTTGGTTAGTCAGTTCTGTATTCATTCTTCCGCGACAATTGCGAAGTTTGCACGCCACCGTGCGGGGGAATATGCAACTTGGAGAGAAATCTGGCTGTGCACCGTCCTCCAACTTTACAAGACATAGAGCATTCTCAGGCATGGCTGTGAGGGGTAAGAGGCGAGGGAACTGGCGGAATAACATGCGTGGGATCTGTGAATGGGAGGACAGACTGTCATTCAAAACCCACCCCGTAGGCGAAACTGGCCCTCTCTCCGGAGAACGGTAAACAATGAAGAGTTGCCAGAAGCAATAATGAAGTTAACAGAAGATAGAAAATTACCAACAGTTGAAAAAAATCATTCTGTATTCCATAATCTTATTCACTTATGACAAGTGAGCAATAAATTATGCAATTTCCAATGAGGAAAGAAAATATTGGTAACTGAAAAAGTACAGACTCTTGCTTGATTTTTATTTACTGTCACTTTCTGCTACATTTTGGTAATCCAACGATGAGGATGAGTGATGATATAATGAAATTGATGAAGGGGCACTCACAAAGAACACCTATGCCCATGCCGGAATTCGAACCCAGGACCCCTGGCTTTGTAATGCAGTATGCTAGCCACAGGAGTCGGCTACAGCTTCTTGTTACTGGCAAATTAGATTTAATTACATGTTTTGATTAGCACGTTTTAAAAAAGATCTTGATAGTGTGACAAAGCTTCACAATTTCTTTTCAAGCCGGCTGTTAAATAAATTAAAAGCTCATCATCTAAACTCACCAAGAGCTGGTACAAGAACCTGTGAACTACGAATTTCTGAAAATTTGGCAAAATTGTCTGGCAACCAAGAGGCAATAAAACGACCGGATAGGAAGATGATAGTATTGACACTTGTTGTTTCTTCATTCATCATGGAGAAGTGAAGCTTTTTCGGCAGAATGTGCTGTAGTTGTGCGTTTGTCGCGATGAGCAGTGTCGAGAACTTGTTGGTGCGAAGTTTTTCTACCAGAAGTCTGGATGAAAGAAATAAACATAAAAACCTAGGCCGAATTTGAATCATGCCTCATGAAGATTTCTGGTAAGTCTGAAGTTTTTACTGTAGAGCTTCTGGTAATGCAGATATCACCGTTCCAGTGAGATATTTACATTGCTGCCCTATTTCACATATCAATTTGTCATGTTGGACAGGAATCTTTTTCTGTGTAACTATTTTACTAGTAATTTTCGCGTTCAATGCACGTAAATATTCATCATTGTGCTTATCAAGCTGTGTAAAAATTAATATTGCCTCTTCTGAATTTCCCCTCTGTTAAGTTAAAAAATGCTACAACTAAATCTGATAGAATTCTATTTCTTCTTCCACATTTCGTAATCTTGGCATTACTGTTAAATAATTATAAATTTATCATAATATGTACAAACGTGCAAAACATGATATTCGGTAAAGTCGAATATATCAATTTCTTATCACGTTGGCTGTTATGTACGAATTTCACCATTTAAACTCACATTACTATACCTGCCGCAAAATTAGTTTAGTATTGAGAGCTGAATGAACATGCGTTACGGTGTTGCCATATCATGCGGTATGGTACGCAGTGCAGCTGTCTGACGCTGTGTCGAGGAAAACGTGTTATGAAAAGGAACAACAATGATGAAATGTGTTATTGTTTTTTGAGGAAAACTGAATAACAATGATGACAGTGTTATTGTTTTCTCTCTTCATTTCCATCTCCCTTACAACATGAACGAATTAACAAAACGAGCATTGTTTACAGGTTACCTTTTCAATCCATTCTGAAAATATTGAATATATACAATTTCAATAATCATTTCTTTCCGAAGTCGCCGTTAAAGTCTGCCCATCTTTCAGTTATACCGGAACTGAATTGCACAAAGTCCAGTTGGTGAGGCGTCTGACTTTTACGCTGGAGACCCGAGGTGGTTTGGGGAACTCTTTCAAATATCCTTAGCAGGCATCCACGATGGCGTAGTGGTAACGTCATCGCCTTTGTAATCAAGGGGTCCGTGGTTCGTTACCTGGTGGAGGCACATGGCACAGTGGTTCGGATCCCACTTTAACTGTAGGTCCAGTCCCGATTAGCCTTCCCTTGCATAAACTGGACTTAAAACAACAAATTAATTAATCAATCAATCAATCAATTAATCAAATATCCCTAACGCCTCCGGAGTCGACTCAGCCCAAATGAGTACCTGGGGCAAACCTGGGGTAAAGACAGTTGGTGAACCACATCACCGCATCACCTCCATAATATGGCCTAGGTCGAGGTTGAGAATGTGTGGAGCCCTACCTCCACATCCCCATATACCTCCATACTTTATTTTGCGTCCATTATTTTTTTTGTATGAGAATCCCCGAGATTTTATGACTGTCCTTAAAGATGTTTTCCCACCTTGAAAAAGTCCCGAATCTTTCAACGAAACGCGCAGTTTCCCTACAGTGGGATGAACTTTCCTCCTATAATAAGAGTAAATATGGCGAAGAATAGCATCTTGCTGAAAGGTATCTAAATTTGTCACGCATTTACTGATATTCCTCTTCT
The DNA here is from genome assembly GCF_977018435.1 of Lepisma saccharinum. Taxonomy (NCBI): domain Eukaryota; kingdom Metazoa; phylum Arthropoda; class Insecta; order Zygentoma; family Lepismatidae; genus Lepisma; species Lepisma saccharinum. The sequence goes on along the minus strand of NC_139230.1, from coordinate 176,425,431 downwards.
TCCCTGGGGTTTCCAATTTTGAAGACTCGCATTGATTTATTTCTATCACATTATATACTTCTTTCCCTATGGTAACAATAGTGTTCTTAGACACGCCGACAGCAGCAGCAGTCCTGTCCAGAACTTTATTTACAGAAATGATTGGACTCCCATTGTTTCTCTCTTGCTCAAAATATTTGCGCACAGAACAAACGTTTTCCCGCGTTTGGCCTTTGAGAGGAATTCCTCGAGTATTGCCTCCTGTGCTTGACATTCTTCACGCAAGCACATGACATACTCAAGCAGAACACAGAAAATTATGTACAAAAAAATAACACACTAAAACAACATGCTATATACAAAAAAGAATACTCTAAATTCAATAAACACTAAACAAATGGACCAGTTAAAATATTACAGCAAGGCAACGCAACAAACAAACAAAACGTGCTCTCCCAACAACATGAAAACTGATCGCAGGAAGAATCACACGATAAGTGGCAACACCGAGATAAACGTTTTCTGTAGCTAGGTAACCAGGACTTGAGTGAAGCACTGGGACGATTTTGATTGGCTTGCATGCCAGCAACCCACCTTCCCGCAGTAACGTAGACCCATTTTCTCCACGTGCTTCCCAAGCGTCAATACCAAACTAATTTTGCGGCAGGTTTAGTAGAGCAAATTTGTGAACTGTCGCCCCTCTACTTTGGTTCACCACGAGCCGCCACTGGTTGGAACAAACGATTTTAAACGTTTTATTAATAATGGAAAACAAATACACAAACTGTATTTTTGAATGGCAGAAAATGCATGATAAATGCATTCCGAATATTATTCATTTTGTACATATAACATGCATAACTTTCATGTATGACATATGTTTACATATATTCAAAATGGAGTGATGTAAAACACTAAATTGTGTAAGTATTCCAAGTTTAATACATGAGGTCTATTATTTATATTCTTTACATAATCAATTCATCCACCTCATAACAAACCAACAGCAAAAATTATATAAATTGTCTCTCAAATGTGCACGCTCCTTCTCCTCTCAACAATTGTTCATGCATTTAAGATAAAATCCATTAAGGGAAGTCTTATTTCTCTTTCTGGTAATTTACAATGTATTGCAGAAAACAATCACACTGTGAGTGAAGCGAACAAGAAAATTTTAAATTGATTTTTGTGGAAACTGAAAACAGTATTGATTTAATAGGGTGCAAATAATTTCACGAGGCACCATGGCATTCTCTCTTTTACAACTTTTATCATTTAGATTGTTCGGTTGCCAGGACCGACTCCCGTCACTCCCTAGCTATGGCTCTGGACTTGATGAGACTAAGAAAAGCAGGTATTGCGAGCGAGAAAATTTTATGAAATGTATTTTTATATGCATAAAATTTGAAATGCAGGTGCCCTTGGCCATTAATATTTGCCTCTTTGCCCTCCTTAGAATAGATTTCCATTCAAGGTTGGGGGGAGGGGGGCAATGCTCCTGCCCATTGTGGTTGCGCCACTGATATGCACACACAAATATATTAACAATATGAAGTGTCTGAGTGATTCCAATGTATCCAAAAATTCTAATCTTCAAGAAATCTTATCTTGCATATCTTCCGTCTGTCAGATCACTCTACAAAGGACAGTAACAAAGTTAACAGATCGAGAGAATTCTGTTTTATTTTTCACACAACATTATTTTCTTTCCTCGATAAAAATAAAAACTCAACTGTGAAAATCTCGCCTCAGGGTATTTATCAATATGTATAAATTCAATTGGATTTGGATCAATAAAAGTTGCAATTTTTCACGTCTATGGAGAAAAATTCAAGCAGAATTCACACATAATTCTCGGAGCCAATAATTCACGCAGAATTCCGGAATTCCCGGTGAGTTGCCACCCTATTACAATGCACAAGGAGTGTGGGTAAGGCCAAAAGGGAGACCAACATGCCAGTGGAAAGAGCAGATAGTGGAGAATGTTAGGAGAAGAGGAGAAGATTGGAACAATGTTGAAAGACAGGAGTGGCGAAGGATGATGATTAGGGTGAGGATTTTTGCCTATTTTTTTATTCATTTGTAGTAAAATATAGGCTGTAATGTTTAAAGTTCGTTTAGAAGGTTGGTGCCTATTTTGCTAAATCATGCCAAAAAATGCCTATTCTGCAATATTTTATGCATCTTTGACTTTCTTTTAAATTGGAGAAGGTAAGCCTTTGTTGATGTTGAACTTACTGAAATCTGGTATTCGTCAGATTTGAGTGTCTCAAGGATGTCTCATCTTTGGAAATATCAAATATCACTTAATCAGGATAAGCAAACTGAACAACTTGTTGATGACGCATGCCTGGACAAAACTACACCAACCCACCCCTTCTTTTCTTCCACCTGAAAGTTCTAGAAGTCAATCAGTTCACATTTCCTTTATTGTGTGCATGAAAAGAAGTAGATAGTTATCTGTGAAGTTAATGTGTTCTTGTGCTTAAAAATGCCAAAGCACAAGGTGGACAGAAGTGTATTCATTATTAAAATGGATTGCTTCAGAAGCTTCTTTTACCACGATGGAAAATTTAATTTTTGTTATTTAGCGTAGGTTTCTTTCCACTTTTGGTTAATCACAATAAGTAGGATGATTGGGGATATGATGAAATTGATGAAGGAACACTTACAAAAAACATCAATGCACAGGCCGGGATTCAAACCCGGCTCCCCTGTTGTCGTAGCAGTGCTGTACTAATGACTCCGTCATGGAGGTCAGCCACATTGACGGAGATACTATATGTACATTGTACATATATAGTTTTATACACTGCCTTCCAAAAGTTAAGCACGCAATGCAAATTTTCAAAAGTGTTTGGAAGCAATTATGGAAGCAATTCCAAACAAGTCAAACAGTTGTCCGGAGGTTACTGCCTCCCTGATGATCGATACATTGCTATAGTAGCTAGCCAAGCAGAATCGACAAGCAACCTCCATAATTGTTACATCCATGGTTGCAGCGGCACTTGGTAAGACAATATCTGCCAGTACTGTGTGCCGAAGGCTCCACATGAAGGGATTGTACACCCGAGTACCACGTGTTTGTGTTGCACTAACCCTCCAAGCCAGAGGGGCAAGATTACAGTGGTGTTGTCAACATGTCAATTGGACTGTCTCGGACTGGTGCAACATCCTGTTCATGAACGAGTCCAGATTTGCCCTGGAATCAGATGATAAGCGTGTAAGGGTCAGGAGAGAACAAGGCAGATGCAATCAGGCCAAGAACATAATCGAACATCATGCATTCAGGGGTGGCAGCATCATGGTGTGGGCTGGAAGTTCAATGGGATATCGCACTGAGCTGCACATCTTTAAATGCAGTTTTGTGACGCCTGCGCGGTATCAAGATGAAGTGCTAGACCCCATTGTGTGACTCTATGCTACAGTGGTTGGTCCTGATTTCCTCCTTATGGATGATAATGCCTGTCCCCAAGAAAGTTATGTCTTACTTGGTAGAACAATACAGAATCTTTCCTTGGTACACCACTGTATATAGAGCTTAGTAGAGCTTTGTTTTTAAGCCCACTTTATTCACATGAAGGCTAATTGGGACTGGGGACCTGCAGTTTAAAGTGGGATCCGAACAACCTGTACCTCAACCTTGCATCAAACCCAGAACCCCTTGATTACAAGCTGCGACGTTACCATTATGCTATCCATCAAAGAAAGATAAACGAAAACTGTCCCACAACTTGTCAAGACATGGGCTGTTCCATTTGGAACATAGAAAAGTAGGAGAAAGGGCTGTTCCACTTTTTGATAGGGGATTAAGTGTGATAATTTATTTACATTCACATTCTTAACATTTTAAAACTTTTTTTGTCTCGAAAATGGGATGAGGCCCCAAAGATTTCTCATTTACATGTGTTAGTACATACGTTCAGCTACAAGTTGGCATACTTATTTTATTTTTTGCTTGATGCTGTTTTGAGATAAGTCTAATGCTAAAGTTGCAGATTTCACAATTTTTGAGTATTCAAAGGGTTATATCAGCTAACAGCATCAATATCCAAGTAATGTGCTATACCAGGTAGCTTGTTCTAATAGTGAGCTTCAATGCCCAGTTAACAAATCTTTGGGGTACTGTTGCTTAACAAAGATATTAAGGGCCGAAAACAGGTAAAAACTGCATTTTGGACCTTCTTTGTTGCCACATAACAATGGAAAACAACAATGTCCCATTAAAACAATTGAATGTACATACGCAAACAGTCTTATATTAACAGTATATCAAAACAAAAGTTTGGGATGTTGTTGATTTCCAAAGATACAGCACTCTGAACTTACCTATGTTTCACTATTCATGAAAAATGGACGGTAGGGAAAAATTTTTCAATGTCTGAAAATTGCATAATATTCATTTCTCATAACCTACTTCAACATATAAAAAAATGAAGCCAATAAAAAAAATACAACTATCTCACTTTGTTCAAATTTCAAAATAATGGCTCTTAAAAACATTCATTTTTCAAAGATTTTTTGAAATTTTCACAAAGTCCCGATTGTCATTTGTCACATCCGGGCACCCACTGCACACCATGCCAAGCTTGCTGGTTGGCCAGCAAGCCTAGGCAGACCAGCAGCTTGAAGGCGAGTGCAGTGGTGACATAACTCTGCCAATCAGAGGCCTCCAAGGCTCTGACATCATGGCAGAGGTCCCTTTCCTTTATTATCCTGGGAGCGTTGTCTCCGAGCCCAGTTTTGATGTAGTTACAAGAGAGGAGTATGCGATTCCCCAGTGCTGAAGGATCCCGAGTACCCACGTGCATAGGAGAATAGAGAAAATTAGCTGTCTTGTGTGGTTATATCCATGGGAGGGGACCAAATCAGACTTGCATGAGTGAATAATACTGAGACACTTATCTTTGAAGCTTCGGCACTCAAGCTCATAAACAGGAAATAGTTCATGTGCTGTTTGAGTGTGTGGGGCTGGTGGAGAGAGAAAAAAACAAACAACTTCAAACTTCTTTCAGGTATGAGTTTCTCTTATATGCGGCAGTGATATGATATTATAATCCTGTGTAGAAATATTCACTAAGTTATTTCACTGTACTCAAATATAATGTACATGCATTATACAGGGTGATTTCGAACTCCCATTACAAACTTAGGGGGGTGAATCTAGAAGGAAAAACAAGCCGAAAGTGCCATGTGGCAAAATTACGAAAACGGCACCGTGTGGCTGCCAGAGCCGTGAGAAAATCGGTTCACACCTGTATAGGAATGTGTTCTTGTTTTCATTATTTGGTTTTGATGATGTGGGTTGGATTGCTTTTGTTCTCAAGAGATGGCGTGTGTGGTCCGTGTGTCAGCTGTTTGCGTGGGCGCCAAGTAAAGAAAAACGGTTAGTGAGAGAGAAGCAACATGGCGCGAATCGAGATAACCACAGCTGGACATTACTAAGTACATACGTCGTCTAAAGTGATTAGAATTGCCTTTCAGTGATATTTCATGGTAGTTAGTGCATTACAGGTAGAAAATATATGTCTCAAAAGAATCAGCGTGTGCATTTGTTATTGTGTTTTCTTACAAGAATCAACGCAACTTGTGACGTTTTTTTCTACGCATTTGTATTTTCGCGTAGAAAAACGTCACAATTTCTCATTTCCTTCGTACGCTTTGCGTCTTGTTTGTTTCCCTGGATTATAATTTATTACGCTAGAGGTCTCCACCGACCCCTTGTTCCGTGCTCGCTTCCCGAGCAGAAAGCAGCAGCAGTTCCGATCCTGTAATTATCGCGATAAGAACGACGTGACTTTGCGTCACGAGTGTGGAGAGAATTTTACGTGCGCCGCATGGTTAAGTGTGCACGTTGCCTCGCTGGCGAGACTTAACCCAATTTTGAATTCTTCTCTTTTTTGCGCGCACAAAGAATTAGTTTTCTCTCTCCACAAGCATTGGACTTGATATCGCGAAGCAGTTTTATGGAAGGGTGCGTTTGACGAATGTACCAAGGTGCTCACTGCCCAGTTTGATTTGGGTGTTTTCACCAGTAACACGAATTAGTATCCATGTTGGTGATTGAATACGAACCCATAGATGTTCCTACGTGTGACTCCAATATCTTGAAGAAGAGACGTGAAGGAAGCCACGACTTGTAGTGTCTGCTGTACCTGGTTGTGAGAGATTGCTGTTTGCAGGGTGGCTACAAACAAGCAGAAATGAAATTCCCTGACTTTTCCAGGTTTTCCAGGACAAAATTTACATTTTTCCCTGACAATTACAAACTAAACTAAATCAATGTTCTTGCAAATGGAAATAATAAACTCATACAGATCCACGTATCGATTTGCTAAGTACCAATATTATCTTCTATTAAATTGACTTAATTTCTCTAATCTCTATGATTTGAATTCAAACTGCAAAATAGTGAATTTAGAAAATTATTACAATTCACAAGCTAAGGAAGGATTATGGAATTTTGTCATACGCAGTAAGTTTAAAATAAAATACTTGATTATTTTTAAAGTTACAACTAAATGAGAAGAGTGAAGAGTGATTGATTAAGAAATACAATTTGTAATTTATCAGTCTCCTTATACATTCTCGGTATTATATGTTGATATTTCCACTAGGTTTGGAACCCTCTGCTTGCAACAACCATGAGTGCGGACTCATTTTTCAATGCATAAAGCTACTTCTTTCTTCTCTGTAAAGCAAACAACTTAACTCTTGCATATAAGTGAAACAACTGAATCGAACAAAAGAAAGTGTCATATGTCCTTACATTATCGATGGGATTTCTGCTTCAGTACAGTATATCCAAGTGAAGTGCTGTGAAACTGACAACATGCAGTTATATCATTAATGCTGACGAAAAGGGTATGTAAGTATTAGAAATTTAACGCAAGGAATTTATAGAATTGCATTGTATAGGTACCTGATTTAGCTAACCAACACATTAAAACAGGAACACTCTAATAATAAAAGCTTCTGAAAATTCATATACGAGGAGCATCCTGAAAAAAGCTTGTACGCAGCAGCACTACTGGCCGGAGACCGACACGCACATGCGGGCAGGAAGAAGTGCCATTTATCTGTAATATGGTACAGTCACAATGCAGCCGGTTTAGGACAGTTCTAGGTTGAAGATTGCAGCTCTCATACAGTCTCCCACCGACTGCGATGTAGTCTACATTGCACGCTCAGAATTTGGCACAGAGCCACCAGCAATCGTGTCAGGTGTGCAGACCGGACGTTGTGAGTGATAGTATGGTTAGACGATGGTGCAGACAATTCACGGAAGGCCAATCGAATGTGCACAACCTCATACAGCTGAGTACACACGGGCCCTTTGCATCACTTCAGGTGAGAGATCTCAGACCACTCCCTGTACAGCCCTGGCCTTGAATGTACCGACTTTCATCTCTTTGTTTAACTGAAGAGGTTTCTGGCAGGCCAAGGATTTAACAGCTACATTGCGGTAGAGATAGTTCCAGTCTTTGCTGTCTGACACATATACCATGGGCATACAAAATTTAGTGTCATGCTAAGACACATGCCAGAACAACGGTGGTGATTATGCCGAAAATTAGATTAGGACTCACTGTTACTAATGCAATAAATTACAACTGATATTCTTGTTTTATTTATGCCTAATCGGAAGGGACCTTGATATTTTGTTATTTTATTTTTTCAAATTTGTGTATTTTCTTACTTTTTATTTTTTACTATACTGAGTTATTTTTCCCAAAATTCACATTTTCATTTTAGCGCATTTTCTCGCAAATATCTGAAATTATACATTCATGGTGTTTTTAAACTACTGTTTCAAATTGTAAGCCACATGGCTTATGCCTCTTCGCGAGAGTTTGATATCTTGAAAGTTATTTTGGGAAAGTTATTTTCCATACCCCTTTATTAATTTTAAGGTAAGGATTTTAGATAATGGAATTTTGGTGTGGAGTTAGGCCCCCACACTTTCTTGATCACGGCTGAAGGTGGGGGTGATGTGATCAGCACCACACTCCTGGCTACCTTTATCCCTCAAAGTTTCCTCAAGGTACCAGCTTCATATGATGCTGGGTGGGCGCCGGAGCAGTTTGAATAGGTGGAAAACATCCCGGTTCTCTCCCGCAGGGGATCGAACCCGGGTCTCTCGCATAGTAGTCAGACGCCCTAACGACTGAGTTCCATTATTACTCGCTCGACAAATGCCGATGGTGCGCACTTAGCTAAGTAATTCAAAACATATCTCGTGCGACAAATACGAAGATGTGGCTCCCATGTGACGGTAGATACGCACTCGATCTCCTGTTAGAACCCTGCCACTTTGCTCTGTGATGCAAATGGTTTTGATAGAAGTTGAAAAAATCGTGGGAAATAAATGATTTAATGTGGCTGTCGGAATTATTCCACGTACGTATAACTCTATAGTTTACTCTTGAGTAAAATGTTGGAAAACTTGCATGTTCTATGTACACAAACATGGCCTAGAAAAGACAAGGATGTTGGATTTCATGGAATTTTTCGTTGTTTTAGGACATTTCTAAAAACGCCAACAATTCGCATTTTTTGCCAAATTCGCATTATTTAGATATTTCGAACGGGCGAAAAATGTGTCCAGACATCACTGCACATTCCTAAACATAATTTCGCAGCAATTACCATTTTTCAAGGTTTTGGCGTTTGCGAAAAATCAATGTACCTACTAATTGGAAATTACTTTCTGGCCACCCCTCGTATAAATCAGTAGATGGAAAGTGAAAATTTAGCAGGGCTGGCAGAGAAAAGTCAATTCTTGAAGGAAGTGATTTGCTGTTATGACAATGATTCGAGTAAATATGATATTAAAATATTTACGTATTTATTATTAGTACGTATTTATTGGACATTAACTTCACTCAGTGAGAGATTTAAGACCATCTCTCACGAGATTAAACAGACAGGACAGAGAGTGGCGTTAATTTCATTGAAATACTAGTGTTGCAGTAAATTTGAGGTTGGGAGCATGCACTTGCCAATTTTTATAACCTTCACCAATGCAGATTTACGTTTCACTTTTTCGTGATAGTATTCAATATATATCCCGTTTGGTTGGATTCTTCTTGATATCTAAGAATATTGCAATGTCATTGTAAACGTATGTTAACTTGTGCGAAACCAGTAATACGTCAGGATGATAAAAGAAAGCCTTCGTAAGGACTGATATATTCAATAAGGTGAAGTGAGCCAGTAGAGTAATAAAATTCCAGCACCATATTTGCAGTCTAAAGTTCTTCTTGTTTATGCATGCGATTTTTGTTCGATGTTGCAGTCCATGCAATTTCTGTCGCATGTTGTAGTGAGATACTCTGTCGGGTGGCGATATTCGACAAAAATCGTATGTATCAATGGAACATATTTGTTTCCATCTTCCTTCAGTTTGGCCAACAAAATGCCAAACTATGACGTCCGACAACTATCGGACGGCGCCACCCGCTCTTATCCCCTCCATCTGTTGACAAGTCCCCTTACTACTCCCATACGGACAAGAAAAAATGATAATTAAATGCATTTTCCACGTAATATTTAGAGGCTTAAACTTTACTCCCCCGATGATACCATATGGTATCATCAGAGTAAGGTCGTACTGGCCCGATGATACCATATGATATCATGGTGCTGATTACGAAATGAATGTGCTTTTTGGACCTTCATACTCTTATGTTTGGGTGGAAACTCTGACACAGGTCTGGAGCAAGCCTGGGATTGATATTGATCACCAACCTCCCCCCTCTCACCAACATATCCATGCCACATTTCCGACCAGAGTTTCACTTTTTGGCTCATTATTCAACTTGTATGGCACCCAGGAACATGAAACATGTTTCAATCTCTTTTGAAACGTCCATTCTTTGAAGAGAATACTAAGGTTTGCGCCTTCTCCCCAAAATAGCGGCAGAAGAGGAGGTAAATTCCAGATTTTTATGTTGTTGTTTTTTTTTCATTGAAATTCGGTGGTCGCACCCCCAAACCCCCATTCCTCGGTTCGGCGTTCTGAATTGTACACAGTTGCATGTTATGATGTTCTAGCTGCAAACCAAAACTTATCCGAAGTAGATTTCTCCCATAGTAGCCGAGTTATAACAATTTCCCTCCAAACATGCAAATTACCTATTTTTCGCAAAAAAATAAATAAATAAATAAATAAATAATTTAAAAAATCACATTTTGGCACATTATTCAACTTGTATGGCACAAAGAACATGAAACATGTTTCATTCTCTTGAGAAATGTCCATTCTTTGAAAAGAATACTAAAGGTCGCGCCTTCTTCCCAAATCACGGGAGAAGAGGGGGCAAACTCCAGATTTTTATGTTTTTTTTTCATTGAAATTCGGTAGTCGCTCCCCCAAACCCCCTTTCCTCGGTTCGGCGTTCTGAATTGTACACGGTTGCATGCTCTGATGTTTTAGCTGCAAACAAAACTTGTCCGAAGTAGATTGCTCCCATAGTGCCCGAGTTATAACAATTTTCTGAGCAATATGCAAATTACCTATTTTTAGTAAAAAAGAGTGTTTCACATTTTGGCTTATTATTCAACTTGTGTGGCACCCAAGAACATGAAACATGTTTCATTCTCTTTGGAAACGTCCATTCTTTGAAAATAATACTAAGGTTTGCGACTTCTCCCCAAAATAGCAGGAGAAGAGGGGGCAAACAACAGATTTTTATGGTTTTCTTTCATTGAAATTCGATGTTCGCGCCCCCCAAGCCCCCTTCCTCGGTCCGGCGTTCTCAATTGTACACGGTTGCATGCTCTGATGTTTTAACTGCAAAACAAAACTTATCCGAAGTAGATTGCTCCCATAGTGCCCAAATTATAACAATTGTCCTCCAAAAATGCAAATTACCTATTTTTCGTAAAAACCAGTTTCACATTTTGGCTTATTTTTCAACTTGTATGGCACCCAAGAACTTGAAACATGTTTCAATCTGTTGAGAAATGTCCATATTTGAAAAGAAAGTAGCAAACTCCAGATTTTTGTTTTTTCCATTGAAATTCTGGGGTTGCACCCCCTCCCGCCTAAACCTCCCTTCCTCGGTTCGGCGTTCTGAATTGTACACGGTTGCATGCTATGATATTTTATCTGCAAAACAAAACATATCCGAAGTAGATTGCTCCCTTAGTGCCAGAGTTATAACAATTTTCCTCCAAAAATGCAAATTACCTATTTTTCGTAAAAAAAAACAAATTCACATTTTGGCTTATTATTCAACTTGTATGGCACCCAAGAACATAAAACATGTTTCATTCTCTTGAGAAATGTCCATTCTTTGAAACGAATACTAAAGTTCGTGCCTTCTCCCCAAAATAACGGGAGAAGAGGGGGCAAACTCCAGATTTTTGTTTTCTCCATTGAAATTCGGGGGACATGCCCCCAATCCCCCCTTCCTCGGTCAGGTGTTCTAATTGTACACCGTTGCATGCGCTGATGTTTTAGCTGCAAAACTAAAGTTATCCGAAGTAGATTGCTCCCATAGTGCCCAAGTTATAAAAAATTTCGTCAAAAGAGTGTTCGAAGTCAATGAAGACGAAATTCCCTGACATTTCCCTGACTTTTTTTGACACCTCAAATTCCCTGACTTTTCCCGGTTTTCCAGGTTTTCCAGGTCTGTCGCCACCCTGTGTTTGGTACTCTATGCGAAATCTAATGGAGGTATGTACTGTGTTGTTTTCTCCCTCCTTTTGATTGCAAAAGAATACAAGTTCGCGCGCTGTGATGGGTTGGAATATGTTTAATTTAACCGGATCGAAAATATAAAGAAAGAGTGTATTAGGACTAAACGACGAATCGGCAAAAAAGGGCTAGTTCGCTTCAAAAATCTTTATTTCATCACTTCGTCACAACCCTAGTGTCAAATTATCTTTTGGATTGCACGTTAATAGTAACGCAAAAGAACTTGCGGCATTCTTCGCCATAATTGCAAGAGTAGACCCTGGCGTACGCGAGCTATTTGCTATTTATAATTGCGATTTTTTCTAAAAAATGTAAAAATAAGACGCACACGGGGACTGGCACCAATAAATAAGTAATTTACTGGGAGCATCAAATGTCATAGAAATTATAAGATTGTTTATTGCCAAAAGAAATAGGAATGATATGTAATATAAGAGGTTAACGTATCGATAAATTGTAATGTTCAAAATTCTTTGATATGTTCAGAATTATAACCAGCATTAAGTAATGAGGTTCAATTGGAACTGGTGGGCGTATTAGCATTCGCTGGAACTTTGTAATTTCTGCGTAAAACGCATGTATATAATCACTGCCACGTCTAATGACAAGACAAAGAATGACAGTCAGAAATTGTTAACGTTGTAGTTCGAAGGAAGTTCAAAAAAGGATACGTAAAATTAGAATTGTACGTCATAAAACTATCCTTTTTATATTGTTGTTATTGGAGAAATTTACTGTTTCTTGTTCATGATTGGATATAAATAAATTTGTTACTCAAAAGTATTTTTCGAAACTTTCATACAATTCTGTGCCTCTCCTTTTGTTTATAAACTTTGCGTAAAGTAAAACACTAAAGTAACGAATCTATTATTGATACCAAAAAAAAAAGAACTAGTGTTGAAACATATAGTAGACGATGTAGTTTGTTACATGTAGTTATTATGTGTTAATGTGATAATATTTCTGAATTGCAGCAGTGTAATTTTCCACGATATTTTGTGATCATTTATGTTTGCCTACAATTCCTCTCTTGATTGGTAAATGGGGAACAATTAATCCTCGCGTTATATTTGAGTTCGCACGATAATAGGCATTGGCTCTCTTTTGAGACTGAGGGGGTAGCCCTAAAGGCTGGCCGTAACCTTCAATAATTTCGAATTTGTATCTGTTGGTTGTAGCTTTACTTTAAGCTTGTGCATAAATAGATCCCGGACCTTTTTCACGCTTCCCTTGAGATTAATTTGTTCTATTTCTTCATGCACACAACCAGCAGGTTACAAATTTCCTGGTATCAGAGCAGGTTTTATTAATCTATACACCTCAAATATTACAAAATTTTTTTCCCTTGCTTACCTTTTGATACTATAGATATTACGATCATTCTGTTCCATAACTTTTGTTCACCCCCCTTTTTTTTTGGGTTCTTAACAATTTTTTTGTCAGCCATACATCCCCCCCTTTCTTTTTTTTGTACGTCTAGATATTTTTTTTTTTTGTCATTATGCCGCCACCAGAGTTAAACGACTTTAATGATTTAGTAACATTCCAACAAGAACAACCCTCCCCCTTTGTTTTACCACCACCTCCCTCTCTCACGGGTCCGCATTTTGTACATGCTCCTCAGGTTACCGCTCAGGTACCGTTGGCGCAGGCTACAGGGGCTTTAACCTCAAATGTCCCCACCATGCCTTCTTCTCCCTTGCCTGTTACGACTGCTCCGACCGTAATGGCCCCTTCCTCACCCAGTTTGGCATCATCTTCCCATCCAAACGGAGATACGCATATTCTTCATAAAATTATGCTGAAGAACTTAGACACCCGTGTGAACGCCCTACCCATGTGTGACGGTCGTAATCATATTGTTTTATTTACCTTTATGTTGGCTCTCCAACGCCTTGTAACCTCCCATCAATACCCTTTACTTTGGTTACTTCACAATGTTATTCGCCGTACCGAAGGGGTCTTACAGACTCTTTGGGCTACAGCTCTTGCATCTTCAATGTCTTGGTCACACATGAAATCTTACATATGGCGCCATTCGGTCCCTATGTCACTATATAACACCTTAGTTAATGACTACGTCACTCGTCCCCAACGCGAGGGAGAGACTCTGCACCTTTACGTGTCGGACGTGCATGATTCGGCGGAGGCCTTGGCATTGGGCTGGGATACAAATATTTTGGTCACGTTTATTTTACAACACCTAAACAATACATCCACAAATTCTTTGTTATTTCAATCCCGCCCTCAGTCTATGCCCGAATTGGTAACTCTTGCCCACTCTATTACACCCTTAGAGATGCAAAACGCATACTCCCAACGTCAATCAGGTCGGATTGACCGGCATGTGGATTTGCCACTACATACAGCTACCACCCGAGATCAGAGTTCACGACGTTCTTCACGTCCATTTCAGTCCTTTTATTGTAATTTTTGTCATCGAGCTGGACATTCTGATTCACATTGTCGCCGGCGCCCTCCTTCTGCCCAACATACATCTTATGAATCTGCTCGCCGCAGATAATACTGAGTATTGTGTATACTTGACACAGGATTGATTTTTTTCTCCCTTTATTGTGTATTGTATTATTGCAAATCTAGCAACAATTAGGAGTATTTATTCGCTAACATTTAATGGTGTATTCACATTTTTATTCATTGAATTATGTATTGTGGGTTTAGTGTTATGTGTTGGTATCATATATCATTTGAATTTTGCCTTTTTATTACATACAAAAGTTGATGCTTCATTTCATTCACTAGCATGTGTTATAGTATATTTTTGCCTGTATTTTTGATATGTAATTTGTGATGGAAGTTACCTTTGTAATTGATGCTCCTAATTATTTATTCTATTCCCCTCCAATAGGTTTTCCTCCCCTCTTTCCTATCCTTTTTTTTCTCTTCCATTTCTTCTTCTTTTCTAATTCTCTCTTTTTTTTCTTTATTTTGCATGTTTTATCGAGGAAACTTATGTGTCGAGTGTGCCATCCTGGAAATTCCCTTTTTGTGTGCATCATATATTGCTATCTCGGACTACACATGGAATAGTTGCGACGCCTTCTATATTGTTAGTCAACAAACAAAAAATTTTTTTTTCTCGCCGCACTATATTACATATGGACCTTTTTTTGTATACCATTGTTATTTATATCACGTATTCTATGCTTAGTGTATGGTGAAATTGTGTGCTTCAAATTCAGGTAAATGTTTCCCCTCTTTCTCCCTTTTTGGCTATAGTATTCTAACCATTATAAGAGGGTTAAATTAATTTTCGTTTCATATTCTTCAAAAAGTCTTTTGATTGCAATCAATTCATCATTTTCATGCCTCATTTTT
This sequence comes from Lepisma saccharinum, assembly GCF_977018435.1. NCBI lineage: Eukaryota > Metazoa > Arthropoda > Insecta > Zygentoma > Lepismatidae > Lepisma > Lepisma saccharinum. Next base: position 176,410,409 of record NC_139230.1, on the reverse strand, counting down.
ACATGATTAATGCTTGTTATATTGTTATTGCATTATTTACCCTGTGTAAATTATTTATATAAGTGTATAGTCAGGGTAAAGATCCTATTCTAGTCTTTAAATTATGGTTATATATGCCACTATATATATATATATATTTATTGTTACTGAGTTGTCCATTGTCATATATGATACATGTGGTAAATTCTATCTTAGTGTTTTCTCAAATGGGTCTTTTTATAGACCATCTATTATTATTTTAGAGGTATCCTTGATGCTCTCAGAAGGTGGTATTTGCATGTGAGTGTAAGTTATGTGCCCTTTTTTTCTAAATTTTGGATTCTTAATTGTACTATAATTGGTGCCCTTTTTTTTTTCTTTTGCCACAAGGGGGAGTTTGTGACGTTTTTTTCTACGCATTTGTATTTTCGCGTAGAAAAACGTCACAATTTCTCATTTCCTTCGTACGCTTTGCATCTTGTTTGTTTCCCTGGATTATAATTTATTACGCTAGAGGTCTCCACCGACCCCTTGTTCCGTGCTCGCTTCCCGAGCAGAAAGCAGCAGCAGTTCCGATCCTGTAATTATCGCGATAAGAACGACGTGACTTTGCGTCACGAGTGTGGAGAGAATTTTACGTGCGCCGCATGGTTAAGTGTGCACGTTGCCTCGCTGGCGAGACTTAACCCAATTTTGAATTCTTCTCTTTTTTGCGCGCACAAAGAATTAGTTTTCTCTCTCCACAAGCATTGGACTTGATATCGCGAAGCAGTTTTATGGAAGGGTGCGTTTGACGAATGTACCAAGGTGCTCACTGCCCAGTTTGATTTGGGTGTTTTCACCAGTAACACGAATTAGTATCCATGTTGGTGATTGAATACGAACCCATAGATGTTCCTACGTGTGACTCCAATATCTTGAAGAAGAGACGTGAAGGAAGCCACGACTTGTAGTGTCTGCCGTACCTGGTTGTGAGAGATTGCTGTTTGGTACTCTATGCGAAATCTAATGGAGGTATGTACTGTGTTGTTTTCTCCCTCCTTTTGATTGCAAAAGAATACAAGTTCGCGCGCTGTGATGGGTTGGAATATGTTTAATTTAACCGGATCGAAAATATAAAGAAAGAGTGTATTAGGACTAAACGACGAATCGGCAAAAAAGGGCTAGTTCGCTTCAAAAATCTTTATTTCATCACTTCGTCACAACCCTAGTGTCAAATTATCTTTTGGATTGCACGTTAATAGTAACGCAAAAGAACTTGCGGCATTCTTCGCCATAATTGCAAGAGTAGACCCTGGCGTACGCGAGCTATTTGCTATTTATAATTGCGATTTTTTCTAAAAAATGTAAAAATAAGACGCACACGGGGACTGGCACCAATAAATAAGTAATTTACTGGGAGCATCAAATGTCATAGAAATTATAAGATTGTTTATTGCCAAAAGAAATAGGAATGATACGTAATATAAGAGGTTAACGTATCGATAAATTGTAATGTTCAAAATTCTTTGATATGTTCAGAATTATAACCAGCATTAAGTAATGAGGTTCAATTGGAACTGGTGGGCGTATTAGCATTCGCTGGAACTTTGTAATTTCTGCGTAAAACGCATGTATATAATCACTGCCACGTCTAATGACAAGACAAAGAATGACAGTCAGAAATTGTTAACGTTGTAGTTCGAAGGAAGTTCAAAAAAGGATACGTAAAATTAGAATTGTACGTCATAAAACTATCCTTTTTATATTGTTGTTATTGGAGAAATTTACTGTTTCTTGTTCATGATTGGATATAAATAAATTTGTTACTCAAAAGTATTTTTCGAAACTTTCATACAATTCTGTGCCTCTCCTTTTGTTTATAAACTTTGCGTAAAGTAAAACACTAAAGTAACGAATCTATTATTGATACCAAAAAAAAAAAGAACTAGTGTTGAAACATATAGTAGACGATGTAGTTTGTTACATGTAGTTATTATGTGTTAATGTGATAATATTTCTGAATTGCAGCAGTGTAATTTTCCACGATATTTTGTGATCATTTGTGTTTGCCTACAATTCCTCTCTTGATTGGTAAATGGGGAACAATTAATCCTCGCGTTATATTTGAGTTCGCACGATAATAGGCATTGGCTCTCTTTTGAGACTGAGGGGGTAGCCCTAAAGGCTGGCCGTAACCTTCAATAATTTCGAATTTGTATCTGTTGGTTGTAGCTTTACTTTAAGCTTGTGCATAAATAGATCCCGGACCTTTTTCACGCTTCCCTTGAGATTAATTTGTTCTATTTCTTCATGCACACAACCAGCAGGTTACAAACTCCAACATTTTTATGGTCCTCCAAGCCTTGGATGTCTTACCTCTACCTGACTGTGAACTGTAAACTTTGTGGTGAACGGTGTGTTCTAGTTTTGCATTGACATAGCGTGGTCCAGTTGTGTGGATTCGTGTCTCAAGAACTGAACGTTTCGTGCGGGTGGCAGAAGGGACATTCCGGAATCTCGATACTAAATTTATTGCGTAGCAAGCATATTCAGAAGGCGGGGAAGGAAATCAGCTGATTCTTCGTGCGAGCAGTAAAGCAGTGTTTCCAACCGGCGAGACGATTGTGTGTCCAACATCGGCAGCGCTGAAGTTTGCAGGTAATCAGGCTCATTTTAGTACCATTTCCTTTTCCTTTCTTTACATTACATTACGTTCATTAATTGCATTATTGTGAAACCTTATCAGTTATCCTTTCACCATGACAGAGGCAGAGATTAAACGTTTAAAAGTTGTGCGAGGAAGCTACAAAGGGCAATTGACCCGTATGAAAGCATTCGTCGATGCATTTGACATTAATATACAGAGTGTTCAGGAAATTAAATTGAGATTAAGTCACTTGACAGAGATGTGGGACAAATTCAATGACGTTCAAACCAGTTTGGAACTTCAATCGGAAGCAACCGAAGAGGAAGTTCACAGAATAGAATTTGAAGAAAAGTACTACAGCATTAGGTCTCAAATGGAGACAATAGTGATGCGGCATGATCAAATGAATCAGCCCAGTGTTAGTACTAGTTCTGTTACGTCAGTTCAGTCTCAACTTAGACTTCCAAAGATTTCCATACCCTCTTTTGATGGAAATTATGAAAACTGGTTTCCATTCAAGGACAATTTTAAAGTGTTGGTCCATGATAACAATACATTACCAGCAATACAAAAATTTCATTATTTGCGGTCCTCTTTAAAGGGACAAGCCAGTAAGCTCATTTCAAACTTGCAAGTCAGTGAGACAAATTATACAGTAGCATGGAACTTGCTCACTGAAAGATATGATAATAGCAGGCTTATTGCATCACATTACGTTAGTGAACTATTACACATAAAGTCGGTGCGTAAAGAAGATGCAAATGAATTGAGACAGTTTGTAAATACAGCAACCTCAAATCTGAATGCTTTAAAGGCTCTTAAACTTGAGGTGCCTTTGGATGAAGTCATTTTATCACAACATTTTGTATCTCATTTGGATCACAATACTCGTAAGGAATTTGAATTATCACAAGAGCATGATTACTTTCCTACCTTGTCAGAATTATTTGCATTTGTAGAGCGCAGGTGTCAAGCTTTAGAAAACATGAAACCGACACATAGTGACACCAATGCTAAGCAGTTTCAATCACATGATAAACAAGGTAAATTCATGAAACAAAGCAACACGTATTTAGCAACATCCACTAACATTCAGTGCATGCACTGTTCCGCAAATCATACTTTGTACCAATGTGAGACTTTCTTACAGGCAAGTTATAAACAGAAACAAGAATTTGTGAAGAAGAAAGGTCTTTGTTTTAATTGTTTATCTTCAAAACATTCAGTGAAATTTTGTAAATCTGGAAATTGTAAAATTTGTAATTTGAAACATAATACTCTCTTGCACAGGGATACACCTGAAAGACCAAGATCGGCGAGTGTCAGTAACAATACAAGCAATAGACAACTATTGAATTCCAGGGTGTCTCCTCAAGAAAGCAACAATGTGGCAAGAGATGAAGCACCTCAATCTTCATATTGTACAGTCAAAGAAAGACACACTTCACAAGTTTTATTGTCAACTGCCTTAGTGAAGGTAAAGGGCAACAATGGACAATTTCATTATTGCAGAGTTCTCTTAGACAGTGGGAGTCAGTCTAATTTTGTAACCACATCATTAGTGCAAAAACTACGACTGACGAAAGAAAACTATGTTGTTCCAGTTCAGGGAATAAACAATTCGTGTCTTGAAACTAAACATTGTGTAGATGTTGTAATCCAGTCTAGAACATCTAATTATACAACAACAGTGAAGTGTCTTGTGTTACCAAAAATCACAGGCGACTTGCCTACACAGGTAATCGATTGCAGTACTTGGAATCTTCCAAAGGATATTCAGTTTGCTGATCCTTCATTTCATCAGCCAGGCAACATAGATTTGTTGATTGGATCTGAACTATTTTTCTTGCTACTACGTTCAGATAGAAGAACAAGAATAGGAAATTATCCTGTACTTCAAGATACAGAGATAGGATACATTCGTAACGTACTCTGAGTACGTGGGATCGAACCAAGAACCTTCACCATTGAGGGGGGTAATGTAGCTCGCTTAATCATTCATCCTCCTCTTTTGAGCACTCGCCCTTCAAGGTAAGCCTAATGGTAATGGGCGAGAGGTACTAACTACACACTTGGAAATGGCAAAACACAAGCTTTCGGATTTATACCTTCAAGTCTAGATCAACATGGTTGGAAGTAACAATACCTGTCTGTCTCTGATGATACAATTCCCCGCTGATAGCTGTTCATATCGAAACGTGTTCGATCGCTCAATCTCCTCAGTTCCTTCTTGTTCGGCGATTCCAGGCAAAAGACCCCACACCACACGTTGCTCTCTGTTTTGTTCTCTTTCCTCCTTCCCTGGTCGTTGCCCTGAAATACCAGCTGATCAGCACCTTAACTCCAATAGACCAGGAAGGATTTGTAAATTACTGATGTGACATTCTTTGAATGCCTGAGAGAGCAACGGCTGGCGACAGGGGTTATGAATTCAGGCTAGCTATAAATCTCAATTTAGAAGAGATTGATACGCATTTTAGCAGGAGCTATGCCTCAACAATGTGAAGCACCTACAACAGTTACTTCATGTTTTGTACGTACTGAAGATAGCCTTCAATTACAATTACAGAGGTTTTTTAAGTTAGAGGAAATATTCACAAAGACCAAGAGCAAAGAAGAAATGGATTGTGAAAGGCATTTTCAAGAAACAACCATCAGGCAGAAGGATGGTAGATTTATGGTTAGGCTACCATTCAAACCAAATCATACTGAATTAGGGAATTCGTTTCAACAAGCAGACAAAAGATTTCATCAGTTGGAAAGAAGATTAACAAAACAGCCAACACTCAGGCAGAACTATTGTGAATTCATGGACAATTATGAATCATTAGGCCACATGAAGCAAATTAAAACTACTGATGAAGAGAACAAGGAGTCATATTACCTACCGCATCATGCTATTATTAGAGAAAGTACTACAACACCTGTGAGAGTTGTATTTGATGGATCATCGAAAACAGACAGTGGACTATCCCTTAACGATGTTCTAATGACAGGGACTACAGTCCAAGAAGATCTATACTCTATTGTACTGAGGTTCAGAACGCACAAGATAGTTTTTACAGCAGATATAGCCCAGATGTTTCGCAACATTAGAGTCCATCCTTATGACACTAAATATCAAAGAATATTGTGGAGAAAATCACCAAACGAAGAAATACAAACTTATGAATTATTAACTGTAACTTATGGCTTAACCTCATCGCCGTACCAAGCTGTTGCAGCATTACAAATGCTTGCAAGACAGGAAAACAAAAACTTTCCCAATGCATCCAGCATATTATTAAGGGATTTTTATTGTGACAATGTAGCATCAGGAGGTGATAACATTGAAACTATGCTCAACTTACAGTCTGAACTGAATGAACTCTTGAAACGAGGTGGATTCATTTTACGCAAATGGTGCTCCAATTGTGAGGAATTGGTGCAAGCAGTACCAGAAGAACACAGAGAAGTTCATTTACCATTTCAGTTCAATAATGAAGCAGAAATAAACACATTAGGCCTCATCTGGCAACCATCAACAGACAAATTTTTAATTTCGTGCAAAGTAGCGAAAGATGGAGACTTTTGTTCACCATTAATGAACATAACCAAACGACAAGTTGTGTCAATTGTTAGCTCCATATTTGATCCACTGGGACTTCTCAGTCCAACTGTCATTTTATAAACTGTCATTTTATACAAGATGTTTTTGCAGAAACTTTGGAGTTGTAAATTGGAGTGGGATGAACAATTAGATTCAGATTTAAGAAACCAATGGACGAATTTGTATCAACAACTACCAGATATAGTTCACATCCAAATAGAGAGATTTGTACTGACAACAGAAAAGACAAATGACATTCAGATACATGGACTCTGCGACGCAGCAGAAGGAGCTTATGGTTGTTGCATTTATATTAGATCAAGAGATGAGTTAGGAAGAATCAATGTTAAATTACTGTGCGCAAAGTCAAGAGTAGCGCCAATAAAAAAAGTTACTTTGCCATGACTAGAATTGTGCGGTGCTCTTCTATTAGCTAAACTAGTTAAGAAAACAACACCAATTTTGAGAATTCCAATTGACAGTACATATTTTTGGACAGATTCAAAAATCGTACTTGGGTGGCTAGCAGCGTCCCCCACTAGATGGAAAACCTTCGTAGGTAACCGTGTTGCACAGATCCAGGAACTTTCTGTTATTAAACAATGGCATCATGTCACATCTAAGTGTAATCCAGCAGATTTGATAACAAGGGGAGTAGAACCAAGAGCCCTCAAAGATTCGGAAATTTGGTGGAATGGACCTACGTGGTTAAAAGAAGATACTTGGCCATTACATGTTATGGAAAATAGCGAACTTGAAGAATGCATAACAGAACAAAGGAAGATAGTTACATCAATGTTTAGCAAGATACATGGAACAGAAGCAGATTTCATGCTGAGATTTTCCACATTACAGAGATTGCTTCGTGTAGTAGCAACATGCTACAGATTCATTTACAATGTTAAGAATCCTGTTTCGAAGAGAACAGGAAACTTTTCTTATGTTGAATTACGTACAGTACTGATGAAATGTATCTTAATTGTGCAACGCATTTCATTTCCACAAGAAATTCATGACTTAGAAGAAGGACAACAAGTATCAAAAAATAGTCCTATCAAGGATCTTCATCCATTTATTGATGACAGACAGCTGTTACGAGTTGGCAGAAGACTCGAAAATTCAGAATTGCCATATGAGAGCAAATATCAATTAATTTTGCCTACCAAACATCATCTGAAGCAACTCATAATTGAATCAGAACATCGTCGTTTATTACATGCAGGGCCTCAATTGTTGATAAGCTCTTTAAGACAGGAATACTGGATTCCACATATCAGACAAACAGTAAGATCTGTCTTGCATAAATGCTTAATATATTTTAAGTTGCAAGCCAAGGCGTCACATCAACTCATGGGACAATTACCAAGCCCAAGAGTCACACCATCACGTCCATTTTTAAATACAGCAGTAGATTATGCTGGTCCTTGCATCATAAGAACAAACAGAAGAAGCAGAATCACTACCAAGGGATATGTAGCTATATTTGTGTGCATAGCTACTAAAGCGGTGCATATTGAAGCAGTTATTTCCTTAACGTCAGACGCATTTATCGCTGCTCTACGCAGATTTGTTTCTAGAAGAGGAAAATGTCAAAACATATACAGTGACAACGGGACTAATTTTGTTGGAGCTAATAGAGAACTGAGAGAACTCAGTCAACTCTTCAAAGCAGAACAGCTAAAAGGTGGACTTGAAGATTTTGCAATAAAAGATGGAATCAACTGGCACTTCATTCCAGCTAACGTGCCCCACTTTGCAGGATTGTGCGAAGCCGCTGTAAAGTCTATGAAATATCACTTTAAGAGGATAGTGGGAAATGCTACTTTGACATACGAAGAGCTTGCAACATTGTTAACGCAAATTGAAGCATGCCTCAATTCCCGACCCCTGACCTCAATATCTGATAATCCCAGTGACACCTTTTACTTAACACCTGGTCACTTTCTTATAGGGTCACCTCTCATGTCCATACCTGAGCCTGATTTAACTAACTTGCCCCAAAACAGTCTTTCTAGATGGCAACACATTCAGCAATTACAACAACATTTTTGGAAAAGATGGTCGAAGGATTATCTCCACGAACTACAACAGCGTCGTAAATGGACGGCTTCAACAGAAAATCTTCAACCAGGCATGGTGGTTCTGGTCAAAGAAGACAACGCACCTCCACTTACATGGAAAATAGCAGTAGTGGAAGAGACGTTTCCTGGTAAAGACGGTGTAGTGCGTGTGGCAAAAATTAGAACAACAACTGGTTTTACTAAAAGACCAGTGAACAAATTGATTCCCTTACCTAATGACAATTGAATTAGCAAATCTGTTGATTGGAATTTATCCAATCAAGAGGGGGGAATATGTATAGGAATGTGTTCTTGTTTTCATTATTTGGTTTTGATGATGTGGGTTGGATTGCTTTTGTTCTCAAGAGATGGCGTGTGTGGTCCGTGTGTCAGCTGTTTGCGTGGGCGCCAAGTAAAGAAAAACGGTTAGTGAGAGAGAAGCAACATGGCGCGAATCGCGATAACCACAGCTGGACATTACTAAGCACATACGTCGTCTAAAGTGATTAGAATTGCCTTTCAGTGATATTTCATGGTAGTTAGTGCATTACAGGTAGAAAATAGATGTCTCAAAAGAATCAGCGTGTGCATTTGATATTGTGTTTTCTTACAAGAATCAACGCAACTCCAACAACACCTCTTTCAAAGAGCAATAACGTCTGAACCACGAAATATACGAAGATCGGCTCTGGCGGAAGTGGAGGAAGTCGTATCCAAACAATATCAGGGCGTTGAAATTGCGGCGCTTTTCGTAATGCGCAAGGGGAATCCCCAAAGGAAATGGGGAATCCCCACTGCATGTGAGCGGAAACTCGCGCAAAATGGAGAAAGACGACGAGGGAACATGCTGTCACAGGACGGTCGAAAAGTGACACATGGAGAGAGTCCCCAGAGGAGCACATGAAGTGCGACAAATGGAACATGCTTGGACAGTGACTGTCGCGCATCCCAGATGGTACGCAAAACGGAGTGATGGATGTACACGTGCATGCTACGTGCAATTACAATTGCGATATGAACCACTATGTGCCCCCTCCCACCGGGAATTTGTTGAACCCGGGACCTCGGGAGTACAAGGTCAGCCGGAAGTCGGCTCTCTGAGGAGCAGCACCAAATACGTATCCACGTGCCCCACGAATGCTGGGACACGTTCGTATTGCTCTGTACTACATTACTGCAGAGCGTGTAGAGGTATCCCATGCGAGTCCGACGTTAGTCATTAACATTCTCACGTGAAGGACATGGAACGGGAGCGACCAACCCATACTTACTGACGTTCCATCCCGTTCGTAGCCTCTGTGATGCATGAAGGTGTACGCTGACGTCATACTAGGAGTCACTCGCTATCCCTGGTCGAAGTTGACCCTTGCGCCCTCTGGGTATTGCAAGACTGTATGGAGAGAGCGCTGGACGTGACACATTGGTTGAGTACGTACACACGACGTATCTTCTGGGAACATTACGACGTTGTGGGTGTGTGTGGACGTGAAAACTCCCACGATGGTGCAATACAGTTTCGAGGAGTATGCAGACATGATGCTCATTTACGGGGAAGCGAGATGCAATGGAAGGGCTGCCCGTGCGATGTACCAGGAACGTTTCCCGGAACGTGTGACGCCATCACACACCATATTCGAAAAAGTGAACCGTCGTCTTCGTGAATCTGGAACATTTGTTGTGAGTAGAGTGGACACAGGTGCCCCAAGGACGAGGTGCACGCCTGCGGTGGAGGAGGCAATTCTTCATGCTGTGCACGAAGACCCTGGTACGAGTACCTGAATCGTAGCGCGGGATGTTGGTGTATCTCAGTCTGTAGTGTGGAATGTCCTTCACGATCAACAACTGCACCCATATCACCCCCAGAAGGTGCACGCCATGGGTCCCACAGATTTTGAACCACGTGTTCGCTTCTGCACATGGTTTGTGCGTTGTTGCGTGAATATGCCTCAGTTTCCACAGTTGGTGCTCTTCACGGATGAGGCAAAATTCACCAGAGAGGGTGTTTTTAATTCCCGCAACAGCCATGTGTGGGATGAAGAGAACCCATTCGCAACGAAAGCTCGTGGGTTCCAGCAGCGAATGGGCATCAACGTCTGGGCAGGAATACTGGCCGGTCGTTTAATTGGCCCATACGTACTTCCCACCAATCTCACAGGTCGTACTTACCTGATTTTTCTCCAAGAGACATTGAACGAGACGTTGGAAAATGTGCCATTGGCCATTAGGCAAAACATGTGGTTCCAGCATGATGGGGCGCCACCCCACTTTGCACGGGACGTACGGGACCATCTGACCCACAGATATGACAGGCAATGGATAGGACGTGCCGGGCCTGTGCCGTGGCCCCCACGATCTCCCGACTTAACACCCCTGGACTTTTTTCTATGGGGGCGCATGAAGAGTCTCATTTATGAAACCCCCATCGAGTCTGAGCATGACCTGGTTGCTAGGATTGTGGCAGCAGCGGACTTCATTCGAGAGAATCCACTGGTCTTCAATCGTCTGTATGAGAACATTCTTCGAAGGTACAATGTGTGCATCGATGTTGGTGGTCGTCATATTGAGCCCCTGTTGTGAGTTTCCGTTCTGCACATGCCAAAGGATGTTTTCATACTGTCCTTCACAGTGCTTACGTGCTGCATTCTGAGTTCATCGTCATTCCTTCATACCATCGGTAATGAACAGAAACATCAAGCAGCAATGATTCAAGATTTAGCACAAGTTGCCTATTTTTCAGGACAAAGGGTCAATATCTGTGTTACTGATTTTTATCTGTTTGTGCTACTCTCTGTTTTCCTTCCGCCAAAGTGATACTGTACATTCCAATGTGAAACCCTTCATACGTACATGCCAATTTCTTTCCTTTTTTTTTTTTTTTTTTTTTTTTTTTTTTTGTGGTTGTGCCTTTTAGGGAGGTGTCCCTGCATTCGTGGGGCACGTGGATATTTGGTGCTGCTCCTCAGAGAGCCGACTTCCGGCTGACCTTGTACTCCCGAGGTCCCGGGTTCAACGAATTCCCGGTGGGAGGGGGCACGTAGTGGTTCATATCGCAATTGTAATTGCACGTAGCATGCACGTGTACATCCATCACTCCGTTTTGCGTACCATCTGGGATGCGCGACAGTCACTGTCCAAGCATGTTCCATTTGTCGCACTTCATGCGCTCCTCTGGGGACTCCCTCTATGTGTCACTTTTCGACCGTCCTGTGACAGCATGTTCCCTCGTCGTCTTTCTCCATTTTGCGCGAGTTTCCGCTCACATGCAGTGGGGATTCCCCATTTCCTTTGGGGATTCCCCTTGCGCATTACGAAAAGCGCCGCAATTTCAACGCCCTGATATTGTTTGGATACGACTTCCTCCACTTCTGCCAGAGCCGATCTTCGTATATTTCGTGGTTCAGACGTTATTGCTCTTTGAAAGAGGTGTGAACCGATTTTCTCACGGCTCTGGCAGCCACACGGTGCCGTTTTCGTAATTTTGCCACATGGCACTTTCGGCTTGTTTTTCCTTCTAGATTCACCCCCCTAAGTTTGTAATGGGAGTTCGAAATCACCCTGTATATAAAAGAGCTGAATATTGGACACAGCGAATTATCTGTGTTTCCCTCCCACTAGCAGTTAGTTTGGCAACAGCGCAATAGCACTGGGTGCATATTGGCTGAACTCATGTTCCTTCTAAAAGCGTATGCCGTATAGTGTCAGGGTAAGCTGTATGAACTGGTTACCAACCTTGATGGATATACATATGTGTGTAGTAATAAAAGTGTTTCTGTGCAAAGGTAAGACCTGGCTATTTTCTTTGTGTCTGGTAATCTATCCTGCCCCTCTGGGCTATCGGACGTTTATAGGCACCTTGGTCCCTTTTGATACCACCAGTAAAATCGTAAACTAATCTACCTGGTGCAAATCGAGGGCCAAAACAAAGGCGACTTGGTGTTTGGGTTCATCTTTCTCATGTAGCATTTGATCCTGGATTCGAAAAATCACCTAACCCACTTTTATTCCCTCTAGGAGAGCATAAGGCAGGGTAAGGATTGATTACTGGCAAACATTTTACAGATTAATATTTCAGTCCACATAAAACAGGAAGTCCATTGAACCTGTAGCATAACAATAGCTGTGCAGCTCAAGGACTGAGCACCTTCAACGACAAGAAATTTCCGGATCCCTGTTTAGATCAAGGGTACGCTCGTGCTGAGGAACGGTTCGTCCCGTCGTAAGTAATAGCAGTGGAAATTTTGCCAATCTGTTATATTTACAAGTAGTCCGTTATTTCGTGTAATGTTCTGACATTTTGTTATCATACTTATCACACAATTCTTTTGTCATGGTTTTGTAAAGTAAATGTCTAAACATACAGTTCTTTATTAAAGACAAAACCCATTTGAATCACTTTGTCACATACACTAATCGAGGAGATGAAAGAACAAGTTGATTTTTGGTTATATTAAAAAATGTCATATCAGTTCACTTTCTGATACTAACAACAAAATTGATTCATAAATAAAATGGCATCCCTGTGTGAACATAATTAAGAACTAAGGTTGCAGATATTTTTGGGGGTAACAGTTCTAAATGTTTAATGAATTTTTGCAAGTTTTATAGGAGTATTTGCAAGTACTTTAGAATACTGGCAACGGCTGTGTGAGTAAAATTCAAGGTTGGACAAGACTAATTAGTGGAGTTAAAAGTTTCAGTAAGTAGTATTTACAGGAGACATTATGATTTGAAAAGTAGCTTACGTGAACGTCCGCACTTTGCATCAAGCAGCCACTCTTGGTGTCCGGTTGTCTCAGACGTGGAGTTTTAGTGGATTTCATACAAGACTCGAAGCGGGTTTTGTGCTTGGGACCAGATTTGTTATGTGATCAGGTGTTGGAAGCATTTAGGGATGGTTTAAAAATGCCAAGAGACCTAAATCTAACATGCCTAACCTAATAGCAAAACCATTTAGCGATGTAATATTTCTTCGCACCCCATGCATATGAAGTGGATAACACCAGCAGCCCATATCCAAGATGAGAGTGAATGAATGGCTGCTAACGAACAAAATAATCATGTACGTGTGTATGGAAGGGAAAAATCATTGTCAAGAGAAGAAGCAGTAAGTTATCAGCAAAACTCTGAAGTATGTGTTAACAGACATAAATAGAAACTGAACGATGCAAAAAATGTCTGTGTACCATGATTAATTTTGAATTAAACAATCGGAACTTGGGCCCAAATATTTTCACACTTTTGAGAAACAGAAGTTTACAAATGGACACAATAGTAATTACACTGTAAGGCAAAATAAACATAGAACTAAAGCCTATATCTTCAAAACAGCTTGTGTAAAGCAAAATACTGAAGTTGTAACTATCAGTGTTACTATAGTGGCTACTCTAGGACCATGATAAAATTCAAGTATAATTTCCGGTTTTCAAGGCAAACTTTCCAAACATTCAAGCAGATGTTTTCTCTATTTCAACCTTACATATTACCGCCTCTCAACATCCAAACACAAATATATTAATAATATAAAGGGCCTATGTGATTCCAACATCTAAAAATTCTAATTTAATTAAACGGTATACGTAATATAATTAAAATATTTAATTTAAGGTGCCGAGTTTCTATTTACAATCAGAGTCGCAACCACGAATTTCTGTCTGGTGGCGGTGGGGAGGGGGAAGTACCAGGATAAACATACTAATACCACTAATACTAATAATAGTGTTTATAATAATGTTATTATATTATTATTATTATTATTATTGATTTGTTTTATTTCACTTCACTTCTTGTGCTGGTTTTGACTAATTTGCGAAGATGGGGATGAGTGATATGATGAAATTGATGAATGGACTTCACAAACATCCATGCCCAAGCTGGGATTTGAACCCAGGACCAACACTGTTATTATTTTTATTATTAGTAGTAGTACAAAGATGTTATTATCCTCGTAAATTATGCAGAAAGGGGGTAGAAGTTGGTGCTAAAGCATTTGTGTTCAAACAAACGATTTGAATTATTTTTTCAACACGTTCAATTTCACATTAATGAAAAGAATCACACAAACTATTTTGGAGACAGTAAATGCTTGATAAATGCATTCCAAATATAATTATTTTTTACATTAACATGTATAATTTTCATGCATGATATACGTTTCACATATATGCAACATGGACCTACGTGGACACTAAATTGTGTATGTATTCAAAGTTTCATTAATACATATTATTTAAATACATTACACAACCAATTCATCCATCTCACAATAAACCAACAGCAAAAAATACATAAATTCTCTCTCAAATGTGCACGTTCCCTTTCATCAAAACAATTGTTCGTGAATTTAAAACAAAATCAATTAAGACAAGTCTTATTTCTCTGTCTGATAATTTACAGCATTACGAAGAACAATGAAAGAATGCGAGCGAAGCGAGTAAGAACATTTTTGGATCTATTTTTTTGCAGGATGAAATCAATATTGATTTAATAGGGTGCAAATAATTTCAAGGGATGCCAACGCAATCTCTCTTTTACAACTTTTGTGCCTCTCCGATGGTGTAGTGGTAACATTGTCACCTTGGGATCAAGGGTCCAGGGTTCCATACCCGGTGGAGGCACATGGCACAGTGGTTCGGATCCAACTTTAAAACTTTAGGCCCAGTTCCGATTAGCCTTGCTGTGCATAAAGTGGACTTAAAACCTGTCGTGTACCGACTGAACATATATGCTGATTTACACCAGACCTGATCTGCATCATCTATGCATGCCAGACCTGGTTATTAAGTGTTTTTTTTGTCGTCAGTTTCTGTCATGTATGCACCAAAAAATCTATACCGTCCTTCGTGACGAGACATCTAGCATTTATACCATTATGTAAGTTGTTGTACTAATTCTATTATTGTGTTCGTGAATTATACACTTTTGTTTGTGTCCATACTCCAGTAGTATTCTTTAATCCATTTCCTGGATTACCAAAGAACAGAAAGAACCCAAACTCAACAATGGCGACAAGGATGTTGGTGGAACTTCATTTTATACTTATTTCTCGAAATTCTACATATTTCTTGTGATTGTTCATCAAGCTGTCTGTTGGAGGTAAGAATATCTGTACACAATGCAAAAGTTGTCACAATTTTCTGAATTCTGCAGGGAGCAGGAAAGTATTAAACAATACTTTGATAGATTTGAACATTTCTGCAAAGCTTCAGACATTCTAGACGATAAGGCTAAACATGTTCTATTAGCAGAAATAGGTCACAGAACGTATGCTGATTTGTATAATCTTATATAACCTAAATCAATATCGGAGCTCAGTCTCGCTCAGATTAAGCAAACATTGATCTGCCAGTATGAACCCAAAAAGAATCTCGTACTTGAAAGGCATAAGTTTTTCCTCATTAAACAGAAATGTAATCAAAGCATTCCTGATTTCATTGTGCAAATCAAAGAGCAAGCCTCAAAATGTGATTTTGGTGATCTCATTGATTACATGTGCCGCAACGTATTTATTCTTGGTACGAGAAGTGTGCATGTTAGAAATAGACTATTGTCAGTTTCTGAATTGACCTTGAATAAGGCAATAGATACATGTATCTCAACGAGCTAGAATTAAACAAAGGAATTGTTAACCAAAGTCAATCAAAGAATGCTGTGGAACATTCTGAAACTCAGACTGAATTCACTTCGCAAATCCAAAACAGGTGCAAGGGCAATCTTCGAATGAACATCAGACAAAATAGAACTGATACAAGGAATATTGGTAACAAATCAAACAATGATTCTGGTAAACTGTATGATAATTGTAATTCTTTTCATCCTAACGGGAAATGCCCAGCTTTCGGGGCTACTTGCAGATGTTGCAAAAAGAAAAATCATTTTTAACACCTTGCAAAAAGAGAGAATATAACAATTCTAGCAAAAACAAATTGGTTTCTAGCACCAATGTGTTAATGAAAGATCTCTCAATGTTCCAGCTCATTGAAAACCTACGATTGTGACTAACAATCACAGCAATTTCAAACATATGTTCCGAGAATCATGCACTGAATATTCAGATTTTAATGTGCCATGCATTCCTACAGATCACAAATTTATAGATATGAAAGAAGAAAAATGTGAGAGGAAACTTGTTGATTGCAGCACCGCTGGTATCCATTGTAATGCTCGGTGTCCTGAAATTTTCACTACTTTCGTTACTAAAGAAAGTGAGTCTGTTTGGCATACAGAGGGATCGTTATTAATCGACTTAGAAGTCAACAATTCTAAGATTCCATTCCTAGTGGATACAGGTTCTGTTTCTACTTTAATTGACAGTAGACAATTTGAGTCTTCATTGCGAGGTTGCACTATACACAATTTTCCTATCATCTTGAAAGCAGCAAATGGCACTAATCTTGGTGTTTTAGGAAAAGTGAACGTTGAAGTTGTATTTCAAGGAATGAAACATAACTTAAATCTGATTGTTGTAAAGACAAAATTGAATCGTGCTATTATGGGTTTGTCTTGGATTGATATTTTCAAGCCTGAATGGTGAAACATTTTTGTTTCACATGTTCCTCAAATGATTGCAACTACCGTTGAATTATCAGCAATAAAGGAACTGGTTGACAATCTAAGGAAACATTTTGCTATACCTTTTGATGGTGACATGTCCAAGTCAATCAAGCGCTTCGGAGATAGACTTGCCATTGAAAGACGATGCTACACCAGTGTTCAAGAGATATTATGACGTCCCGTACTCGCTAAAGGAACCAGTCAAAGATGAATTGCAGAAGTTGGTTAGTGACGGAGTCATTGAACTGATTAAATCATCATCGTGGGCTTCCCCTCTTGTTGTATCATCGTGGGCTTCTCCTCTTGTTGTTGTTTGTAAGAAAAACGGTGAATTAAGGCTATGTGTGTCCTACAAGAACACTGTAAATCCGCAACTTAGGAAGATGGACATCCATTACCTAAAATAGAGGACCTCTTCAACAAGATGGTTGGTCACAGTTGGTTCGTTTCATTTGACCTTCAAAGGGTCTATCTCTACAGGCTCAGAAGGTCCTTGTCTTCAACACTGAATTTGGGCTATTCAGACAGTTGAAGCTTCCCTTCGGAGTAAACTCTGCCAGTGCCATTTTCCAAGCCACGATGGAGCAGATATTGATGGGTGTAGACAAGGTTTCCATTTTCCAAGACAACATTTTAGTAGGAGGAGTTACTCTTGACGAGTGCTATGGTAACGCACGAAATGTGCTGAGTCTTTCCTCTGATTATGGTGTCTGCATAAATGAACAAAAGTCTGTGTTCTTCATGCAAAATGTGAAGTATCTGGGACATTCTCTTTCACAGGAGGGAATTCGTCCTCTGAAAGAAAACATTGATAAAATAATTCAGTGTAAGCCACCCACTAATTTCGGCAAATTGAAGTAATTTCTTGGTATGGTCACGTATTACGCTTTGTACCTGCCAAACCTAGCTGACTGTGTTGCCAGTTTATATGATTTGTTGAAGAATGGGGTGCGCTGGTCATGGACAGATGTTCATCAGAAGGAATTCTAGGATGTCAAGGATCTGCTGTCTAAGGATTTAGTACACACGGTATATAATCCTAACAAAGACTTATACCTGATGTCAGATGCATCTCCAACTGCTACAGGAGCAGTCATAATGCACAAGATAAACAGAGTCCTTAAGCCTATCATGTGTATGGCCGGTACTTTATCCGCTGAGGAAGGGAACTATACTAAATTGGAAAGGGAATCACTTGCATTAGTCCGTGGAGTAAAATACTTTCACAAGTACCTCATTGGATGACATTTTGTTGCATTCACTGACTCGAAACCTTTATCTCACCTGCTGGATCCTAGAAGTAACCTGCCTGCTCTAGCCATCAGCAGAATCAACAGATGGAAGTTAGTATTGGAAGAATATGACTTCAAACCTGTATACATGCCTCATGTGGAGTTGGCTGATGCGCTGTCTAGAATTTGTGTTGCAGATGATCCAGTATATGATAATCATGATGATTTTGCATGTCAGTTGACAGCTGAGCCGGTTGTCCTTAATCTAATTGAATCTTCGGTGTTGACATGCATTGCGCTGGAATCACGATGTAATCCTGAGCTTTCAAAAGTATTCAAATATGTTCAAGTAACATGGTCACAATTCATGGGGAGAACAAAAGGGCATCCTCTCAGAAAAATATTCTACAGGCGATATGATGTCCACATACAGAAGGGATGTATTTTCATGGGCGAAAGACTGCTCGTACCTGAATCTTGCATCCAGAGTGTTCTCTGTTGCACAAATTCCACCATGTAAAAAATGCAAAATGAAGGAAATAGTTCTTCTGGAACATGATGAATGAAGATATTGAAAGGCTTACGTGTTTGTGTGACATATGTTTGCATTACAATAACAGGCCAAAAGTACCAGGTACCGGATTCAAAATACGACCTATTGCATCGCAGCCTTTTGAGCGTGTCCATCTTAATTTCTTCCATTTCTCAGATATGAATTTCCTGTTCTTGGTTGATGCTTATTCTCATTGGATATCTGTGTGGAGAGTGAAGAATATGCATTTTGACACCATGATTGGTCATTTAGATGAATTTTCTTCATGCTTTGGATATCCGAAAACCTATGTAACTGACAATGGTCAACCATTTGCATCTTCAGAGTTTAACGTTTATTGTTCAAAGAGGAATATTAAGCTTCTTCACTCAGCTCCAGCTCCATACACCCTCCCCCCCCCCCACACACACACACTAATTGAAGAGGTGAAAGAACCGGTTGATTTTTGGTGATGTGAAAAATTTTCATATCAGTTCACTTTCTGATACTAATAACAAAACAAATTCAAGAATAAAATGGAATCCTTGTGTGAATATAGTTAAGGACTAAGGTTGCAAATATTTGTGGGAGTTCAACACCTTTTCAAACTGTATTACAGCATGCAAGATAACATTTCAAATATATCATATATATAGTATGGCTGGAAAAGTATACTTAAAGTTGGCAACATTGTACACAGTCGGTAACAGCGGAGATGCAGGAAAGGAAAGCCTCAGTTGAAGTCTGTTGCATGGCGGGTCGCAATGACCTTGAGTATTTGAGAGAAGGCCTTTGCAGTTGAGCATTATTTCCGCTTGTACGGAAGTGGCCGCAGTGATGGGCCTAATGTGAAACAGGTGCTGACCTTATTTGAGCAAGTGTTCTAGAAACCTCCTCCAACAAAGCACACCATTTTGTTGCTAGTGGCAAAATTTTGTCAAACGGGATCGGTGCTGTATCAGCGTCGAACGTGATCTGGCAGAAAACAATTAGCCACAGACAACAAGCATGCAGGGTTAGTGCTGGATATAATTAATTCTGCGATCTCTGAGGAAAGGTCAGCGATGTATTGTGAAAGAACTGTATATGAACAGAACATCCGTGCAGATACTTGTCCATGAACTGGGAACTTTTTAATATCGTATGCAGGTGTGTCATCTGTAACGAGATGTGGACAAGAATGCACGACATCTATTCTGTGCCCGTACATTGGCTAATGTGTACGAAGATGAAAATTTCCTTGCCAATATCTGGTTTTCAGATGAATGCCACATTACCTCACATGGTTACGTGAATAAACAAACGACACAATTTCTGGGATTTGAATGACCTACTGATGTGAGAGGATTACCTACGCACCCACAAATGGTTACTGTGTGGTGTGCCAACTTCAGTCATGACATAATTGGTCCCTACTTTATTGAGGATGACCATGGAAATCAACTTACATCAATCAAGACAGGTACAGAGACCTGGTTGCCTCAAGGTTTGTGCATGATCTAAAGAGTTTTTGTCGAGCTCGAAATCTGTGTTCTAACACACAATGGTTTCGGTAGGACGGAGAGACACCACACACTGCCTGGGAATCCCTACAGCTTCTGCAGCGTCACTTTCAGCAGCGCATCATCTCACAGCAAACGGATTAAACGTTCCCTACCAACTCACCTGATCTCACCCCAGATGATGTATATTTGTGGGGGATGCTGAAGGAGCTTGTCTACCGTGATCCAGTGCCATGTGATATTTATCAGATGAAAATGAACATAAAGCACGTATTGCATTCAGTTACACGGAACACAACTGCATCAATGTTTAGAAATTTGCAACGTTGCTACAAGAAAAGTTTGGTGGCAATGGTGGACATTTGGAACATGTACATTAACTTAGCCTTCTGGTCTGTACATCTGTGTTGATACACGTACACATTATAAGTTACATTAATAACTAACAAATAAAGAAAACAGTATGTATTTTGGCATACTTCTTTGCTTCGCTGTGTCTCCGCTGTTACAGACTGTGTACAATGTTGGCAAATTTCGGTGTACTTCGTTTCCGCCCATATTGTAGAATAAATAATGGTAAAGGTTCCGAATGTTTAATGATTTTTTGCAAGTTTATGGGAGCATTTGAAAGTACTTTAGAATACTGGAAATGGTTGTGGGCGTAAGTTCCAAGGTTGCACAAGCTAATTAGCACAGTTAAAAGGTTCACTAATGAGTATTTACCAGAGAAATTATGACTTGAAAAGTAGCTTATGCGAGGGTCTGCATTTTGCATTGAGCAGCCGCTCTTGGTGTCTGGTTGTCACAACCACTAGAGTGAATGAATGGCTGCTCGGGAACAAAAAAGTCATAAGGGATGAGCAATGAGCATACGGAAGAGAAA
The DNA here is from genome assembly GCF_977018435.1 of Lepisma saccharinum. Classification (NCBI taxonomy): domain Eukaryota; kingdom Metazoa; phylum Arthropoda; class Insecta; order Zygentoma; family Lepismatidae; genus Lepisma; species Lepisma saccharinum. Next base: position 176,389,453 of record NC_139230.1, on the reverse strand, counting down.
AACCATTGTCAAGACAAGGTTCAGTAAGTAATCACTAAACTCTGAAGTATGTGTTAACAGACATAATAGAAACCAAACCATGTAAAATATGCCTGTGTACCATGATTAATTCTGAATTAAACAGTCAGAACTTTGACCAAAATATTTTCGCACCTTTGAGAAACAAGTTTACAAATGGACACAATACTAACTAATCTGTAATGCAAAATTAAAATATATCTAAAACCTATATCTTGAAAGCAGCTTGTGTAAAGCAAGTTATTGAAGTTATAACTACAGTGAAACCCCGATTTTAAGTTCCAGCATTATACGTTTTCCCGCTTAATACGTTCATCCAGTCAGGCCATGTTAAATAATAGCACGTTCACCTTCATTTTACATTTGCTCTAACTCTCATATGTTTTCTGAGCCGTGACAATGTCTTAAAATTTGGCAGAAACCTGTTATGTTGACTATGTGACATCTCCCTCCTTTTTCTTTCTTTTGCAGCTTTTACATTCACCATGCGACCTGGAACTTCCAGATGTTAGGCTTTCATGTGAGAGGAGGGAGCGAAGAGGCACGGTCAGTGGAAGGTGGGGCTGGGTACAACTTGCATTTGTCATACCTCCCTTGAGGGACAGGAAGGGAAAACGGCACTTCCTGCATTCCCTGTAGGCTGCAGGTTCAGACAACAAGCGCACTGTTGCCAAACCGATTCTCTCTAAATGCTGCCTTCCCTAGAGTTTGGACACAATGTGTGTGACTGAGGGCTGGTTTTTCAATGTGTGATCAAACTTCGGGTTGGGCAAATAACTAGAGGTTACAGCAATTTTGGGTTTTTCATCAGCGGTTAACTCCTCAACTGGAGATTAAGTGGCTGTGAACTTGATCCGTGCTTCATCCGGAGGTCAGTGAGATGACTGGTAGTTATGAACAAAAATGGCTACCTCATCGGAAGATCGATCTTCACCAGATGATTTCTCAGGCACATTGAGCGAGAAATAATTAAATAAAAAGTTACATTGGTGCAAAAATAAACTTATCCTGCTTGGCAGAATTCAAATGAAGTGCGTAGTAACAGGTAGAACAAATGAAATTGTTGCCAGACTTTGATTTATGTACACGCACCGAAGACATCTATCCTATTGTAAAGAAGTTTCAAAGTGGCAAGTTGGTGTAGTTCACCCTGCCCCCGTGTCAGGGCAACAGTGTTTTTTTCCTTATTGAAATATTTATTAATATATTAATCAATTAGGTAATAACGTGTATGTATATATATATATGTTAAGTGTATCTCAATTTATTATGCATTTTTAGGTTCTTATATATTCAATGTATAAACACCATGTAGCTCTCTGTTGTTCTTCGTGTCTCGAACGTTCGAGGAAAAGGCGGGCAGTTTAGCTGTTAAAGATTAAAAATTGTGAAAGAAGGGTGGTTGGCAACTGACACCAACCAAACATATATAAACTCCCAGATGAGAGTGGGGGAGGTTGGCTGTTGGAACTGAGACTTGGAAGGGAGAGGCTGTTTTTGCTTCAGTCAGCTAGGACGGGAGGACAGGTCTCCTGAAACGGATGCTGTAAGAGATTGGATTGCCAGGCAAGCTAGTGACTTGGTGTCCAGTTTACAGGTAAAAAGGGTAGTTTGTACTGGATGTTAATTTGAAGTAATTACGGTGCGCCGGGCAGCCTAGTGCCTTGTCACTGTGGAGGTTGAGAAATGTACACGTCGGGCAACCTCATGTCTGTTAAGACGTTTCTTGGAGTAACGCGAGTCTACCTTGTGACAAGCATACTCCCGATGCAATTCAGGAAATGTAAAGAATCCAGTTACAAACAATAGAGATTCCAACATGAAAATTAGAGTTTTGGCCCGGTAATTAGAGAAATGAACATTCAGATACGACATGTACATACTTCAAATTTTACGTTCATTAAATTTTTAGGAAATATCCAAAATTTTAGTTTTTAATTTCACAGATGCTGGACAAGGTAATTTATCCCCTATAGCAATAAGGTTTTGCAGAGGTTATCCATTGTCTCTCGTTGATTGATTGATTTGGTGTTTTAAGTCCACTTTATGGACAGTAAGGCTAATCGGGGCTGGACCTACAGTTTAAAGTGGGATCCGAACCACTATGTACATCCACCGGGTATCGAACCCGGTGCCCCTAGATTACAAGACGAGGATGCTACCACTGTGCCATTGGGGAGGCCGAGTACAAAGTGCACTGAACCTCGAGTGCGGAGCTAAAGTGTGTGTGTGGGGGGGGGGGGGGGGCCAAGCAAGTAACATAGGGGATAAAGGCAGTAGCTGGTAGTGGCAGTTGCATTTTATGTTGCGAGTTTGAGTCCTGCTGCAGACCGTTTTTTTTATATTTCATTTATCACGATTTAGACATTGATTCTACATTTTATTTTGCGCAATCTTAAAATAAAACATCATAAAAAAACTGTGTAAAAGTTTGCTGCTAAGTTTGAATGTTCAATGAAATATTTAACTTCTCTGTGATGCGATGTTCTCCCAGGTACGGTATGTGTACAAACTGGGAATAAAATTTTTGTCATAATGTGAAGTCGATCTGTTTCAAGAAAAAAGCGAAATGTGCAGTAAGTGTTTTCTCCTCATGTGTATTTATTTGTAGGAATGAAATACGTAGCACGTTAGGTACTGCATTTTCAATGTAAACAATGAATTTCAACAACAGCATGTGCCTTATTGTAGTTCTACCTTTTCACACCAGGCAAAATTTGATTTGAATTTACATACCTAGATGGCAGTGGGATCGAATTTCTCACTCAGCATTGCAAACTCACAATTGTTACGTGCCGAACTTAAGGTCAATGAACCTTTGGTTATTTTACATTGAAAAACCCAGTGTTTGTTAAGACTGGAGGTGAACTCCAACTGGTGGTTGGCTGACCAAAAAGTTGACCGGACATCGAAAAACCGGCCCGAAGTGTCTTTGCTCGCCCTGACAAGTAAAAAAATGATCCGTGACCAGGACTCTAACTCGTATTACAAAACACAACACACTCTGGAAGGTGGTGCCGCAAACCACGGCACCAAATTACCGCTTGGAGATTGCTTTACCTGGTAGACCGGATATCCTGGTCACAAATTCTCCACCACGACCTTGCCAAGCAAATTCTAGCAACAATGCTGCTTAATTTCCACATTTGCATGGACATTGGTAAGCTCTGCCAAACAAAATAAGTCTTCTTCTGTACCTATTTAACATTTTTATGAATCATATCTTGTTTAATCTGACAGTGAAGTTGCAAGTGTGGAACTTCGATAGGTGCATGAGGCGCCATGTTGCTTCGCAACTTCCAGTTAGGCTGGTAACTGCAAGAAGAAGTAGCAGTACAGATAATCTCCACAAGAGTTCCAGTTACAAGTTAACTGTACATTGAAAAACCGAAATTTTCTAGTTAAGTGCTAACATGAACCTGAACTGTACATTGAAAAAGGAAATATTAATATGATTGGATGTAGTTCAATTATTTTTAATCTTGAAGTTTCTTCACGAATGCTATATCATTTGGTTATCAGAATGAAGCTGAAAATGCACAAGCTAAAGTGATCATTTTATTCTATGGGCTGATAGGGTGATATTTTACTCACTAACGGAAAAATATTTGTGTCAAATCAATTGTATGGGGAGGGGGCGAGGTTGGGATAAATCATTCTTCTACATGAGGCAGAGAATGTTTTCTCTATGCATATTCCATGACTCATATGTTGTAAAGTGATGGGGCCAGGAAAAATGTGTGAATAAACAAGGGGTGCGGCAATATTTTCTGAGAGCAGCCAAATTTAGTGCACATCTAAATGTCATTAACATGTGTATTTGGACCAAAAGAGCACATCACCTTCAAATTGGCAAAAAAATTAAAGAATATGTGATCACACCATCTCCCACAGCGTGCATGTGTGTGTGTGTGTGTGTGTGTGTGTGTGTATATATATATATAAAGTGAAAGAGGAGAGAGGAAACACTCACCGGACAAAGAAAAAAATCAAATTTTCGTGATGGTATGTCACATCTTCAAAAGTAGAGAGACATTGTAGAACTTAGTCAAGTTCTCCACTAAGTTCTACAACGTCTCTCTACTCCTGAAGATGTGACATACCATCACGAAAATTTGAATTTTTTCTTTGTCCGGTGAGTGTTCCTCTCTCCTCTTTCACTTTTTATTTAGCCCTTGTGGCCCTCCTTCCTTTTATCCTATATATATATATATATATATATATATATATATACAGGGTGTCGCAAAACTCTTTCAACAACGCTTGGGTGCTGGTAGATATCATTAAAACAAGTAACTTTTCCCTATAAAGTTTACCTCGAAAGTGCTTAGTTTCTGCGCTAAACGCTGTAAAAGTCGTCAACCTTAACGAGGAACGCTAGTGGCAACCTAGCCACGTGCCCCTGGTAGTTATGTCAGACCAAGCGTTTGCTGTGTTGGGTTGCATACGTACAGGATAGATTTTAAGTGCTTATAGCGCAGAAACTAAGCGCTTTCGAGGTAAACTTTATAGGGAAAAGTTACTTGTTTTAATGATATCTACCAGCACCCAAGCGTTGTTGAAAGAGTTTTGCGACACCCTGTATATGTATATGTATATATATGGTGCAAAGTACATGGGAAACTTTACCTTCACATTTTTCTCATTTGCAGGGGGGAGGGGGGTTTGTGTGTTTGCTTTCTCATGCCCCCTATGGTATCATCACTAGTAGTGTTGGGCGATATATCATTCAGATGATATATCTCGATCCAGGCAATATCAACTAGACGATATATCATCACGATATTTTTGCAATATATATTGTGTTGGTGATACATCATCATGATAGTTTAGCAATATATATCATGTCTGCGATATATCATGATGATATATCATCATATTTGGCAATATATATTGTGTTGGCGACATATCGTCACGATATTTTAGTGATATATATCATGTCATCGATATATAATCACGATACTTCGCAATATATATCGTGAAGACAATATATCGCCAATATCACAATTAGAGTTGCAAAAAAGTTGGCATTTGTGAATGGACGTTTTTTTCCAATAAAAAGTCGGCTTTTTTGAGAAAAAAATGGATTTTTTTTTGTATTTTTTTACTTTTTACCAATTACAGCTAACCTAATTCACTTGAAGTTACTGTTATGAGTTTACAGGTTTGTAGTGACATATTTTACAACTAGCAAAAAAAAAAAAATTTACATCTAGCAGCCAAAAGACAGATTACTGGCCAATCCCAGTGGACACATATTGCATACTGGTTAAGATACAATTTTAACCCTAGCGAACCAGGGAGTTGGAAGGAGGGGGGGGGGGGGCACCACCTCAATTCTTTAGATTTTTCAACTGTTTGAAAATAATAAATTACATTGTTTCCTAGGATGTTCCCAATATTTCTTTATTACTTTTGTTCATAAAAACACAAATGTAATGTAATTAGGAGGCAAAATGCACTTGGTGGGCATATCAGGCACCATCTTTGAATGTGTCTCGTTCGAGACACTCATGCCAGTCACAGTGTATAATTTGTTGGTAATGACTAATTATTATAAAGGGTGGCACAAAAAAATGGCAAAATTTCAATTGACGTAAAATTCACGAATAATCACAGGAAAAAATACATTTAATGATGGATATGTACGTACATAGTATGTTATTGAGTATGACATTTATATGTCATTTTACATGTCACTTTACTTCTTAAAGATTACATCAGAAAGATGTGTTCCATCTCGGCGTACACATTCTGAAAGTCTGCTGTGGAAACTCTGGAATTCCCACTGTATCAAGTCTCGAGGAATATCAGTGATATCTGCTGCAATCTTCTGTTTCAGTTCAGCAATGGTTGCAAGACGTGTGCTGTACACTTTACTTTCAAGATGTCCCCACAGAAAGAAATTGCAAACACTGAGATCAGGAGATCTCGGAGGCTATGAAATGTCACCGTTACGTGAAATGGTCCGCCTTCCAAACAATTTGCGAATCGACTCCATCGACTGCTGAGCAGTATGTGACGTGGCTCCATCCTGCTGAAACCACATGTTGTCGGTGTCAAGATGTGCATCGTGCAACTTCGGTGCAAAGAATGTTTCAAGCATAGCAACATATCGATCTGATGTCACTGTTGTTGCAATGCCTTCCTCACTTTAAAAAAAATAAGGGTTGAAAACACCATGACTTGACACTGCACACCATACTGTAACCTTGGTGATACGTAATGGATGCTCGTCAAGCTGACAAGGATTTTCCTGTGACCAGTAATGGAAATTTTGTTTGTTAACATAGCCGCTAAGGTGGCTTCATCAGACATGCACAAATTGTTAAGGAAATTGGCATCCTCGTTAACCTTAGCAAACACCAATTTGCAAAACTCCTTATGCAACACAGGGTATTCAGGATGTAATTGCTGCACAATCTGTAATTTATAGGGGTGGAACTTCATTTTGTGCAATATTCTTTGTACGCTTCTTCGACTGCTCTGAATGGCAACTCGAACTGCTTCAATATTCTCTGGTATAAGTACTGTTCGAACTCTACCTGGGGGCTGCTTCTACAACGCTGAACCGGTTTCTTTGAAATTATGCACCCATGTTGTAATCGCATGAGCCAATGGGATACAAGCATAATGTCCTAGCTGGTAATGCTGTCGGAATACCCTTTGTGCTGCAGTCACACTATCACAATTCTTATCCCGTTTCTGCCCATTGTCGACATTTGTCGATGTAACATTCGGGCAGCTCTGAAACAGAAATAATTATCGGTATGAGTGGTACAGCATTTTATGTAGTGTCGGTTGGTATCACTGCATAGGATGAGGCCAGCCACTCTCCTCCTGCTGTCTCATGGGGTGTATTGTGTATGGAGTTTTCCAGGAGTGCAGAAGGTGCAATGTCACTCTGTGACAAGTAAGTGCATTTCTGTTTGCTATTAAATTACATTTCCTTAGTAAGTCAATAATAAGCTTCTAAAAACATGTTGTTTTAATAATGTTAAGTGAGTTGAGTACTCAGAAAAAAAATAATTTGGGCAGAAACAGGTTATAAAAAGCTTTCACAGCAAAAGCACGCTCCAAACCATTCCAATGCTGCATCATTACTAAATGGCAAAGCCTACTCAATGATGTTGCATCAGTTATGAACAAATGCCGGCACTACAGTGTTGCCAATTCCACATTCAAATTTTGTCGTTTCTCTGCACCACCCTGTATTTAATAAACAAATACACTTCTGCAAACTAAAAAGCATTAATAAAAATTATTATGGATTTTGTAAGTTTTAGTGAATGATAAAATATAGCCTATGTGAGACACACGTAATAATTGGTTATTATTTTTTATTAATGGTAGTAATTTTTGCAATTATTATAGTTAATACATAACTGCTTATGTAATCAGCAATAGAAGCAGTGATTCAATAATAAAATGGTTTCTTGTATTTTAGTGATAAAAAAAAGTGTGGGCCTGTGAGTCGCCCCCGGTATGTAAGTTTCTCGTACCACATGGGTAAGTTAGGGTTAAAACTGAATATGTAGTCCTGATGAACACATCTGACCATGAAATGGACTTAAAACAATCTTTTACACGTTTATATCTCAATTTAAATGTTGGATGTCAAAAAATATGAAACAAATGTTAATATCAAAATATTCTGTTTCAGGACAAATAAAAATCTTTATTGTTAACAACACATATGCAGTATACGTATTACGTGAATGTATATAAGGGTTAGAATGAGAAAGTGTGTCAGAAGGGCGGATAAACAAAAATGGCATAGGAAACAGTAAACACTTACCACAATTGAAGAAAAGTTTGATATTTCGAGGTCATGACCTCATTTTCACAGTAGGTAGAAAGTATGGAGTACAAAAGCATAGAGGCACAGAATACTGACGCCAGTGTCCGTCAGCACAGTGGTGCCAGAAACAAGTGATAGAACACGGGTTTTGCAAAATGATCCTTTCACCAGTGTTTACTGCGGGATGGATGGTGGGTGGGTTGTGGCTGGGGGGAATGGGAGAATATTTATTAGGTGGCTAGGTTGAGTCCGGGGGGGGGGGGGGGGTATGGTGGTGTGCATTCCTGAAATGTAGGTCCTTTCCCATCGCCTGCTGGTGGAGGTGTCAGTGTGCTGGGGTAATAGGTGTATTATGGCTACATGGAAACAGTTGTTGAAGGTGGTGGGTGGTATGGCTGTTGGTGTGGGTGGAGATGGTGAAGTCGGAGTTTCGGGTGGAAGCTCTGTGGTTATTGATGCGGAAGTTCAGGGGGTAGAGGTCACCCAGGTAGAACTAACCACAGATTTGACAGATGACCCTCATTTTTTATTATTATGTGAATGTGTGTATATATCCTGATTAACGGAGCTTTCAGACGGAAAGTACACGTGGCTATGTGGCTCTTGAAAACCAACCCTTAGAAGTAAATGCAATCTTTCGAACCGACGCAACATAAGTTGCAAGTGTCTCTTGCCACTTGGTCCAGTTTTCTCAGGGAAATTTCAGATCGAAGCAACAAGTGACATGTGTCACTTGGAAGCAGACCCTCAGTAATCCATTACACCTTTTGAACCGAAGTGTGACAACAAGCTAAACATGTCACTTGCATGTTGCTCGAACTATACTGTTTTCTTAATGGTGTGCATCCTGCCGCTTGTCATCTGTGACTTGTCTGAAAGTTCCAGTGCAACACATCATATCGTCTTGGTCTTGTTTCTGCATGTGTGGTGAATGCTTGCTTATACACTGAAGGGGCCCATGTCACTTGTCACTTCAATGTTACACCTCCACTGTAATGTGTTGCTTCGGTCTGAATGTTCTCTATACTTAACAAGATTCTTAGGTACTTCATCAGAGATTAAGATTTAATTTAGACTGTAAATTACATAAAACAAATTGCCAGTACTGTTGGAAAAAAATCTGGCGTTTTGATAGAAGGTTCTTTTCATAATCATGAATGAGCCTCTGGAGTGGCATAAAGTAATATACTGTTGCATTGTAATAAGAAGGGGTCTGAGGTTCAACCGTCAGTGGAGACAGAATGCTTCAGATTTCATTTCAAACTGTAGGTCCAGTCCAGATTTCTTAAATAGATTCTTCTTTGCCATTTGTGACCAGTTTTACTTACGTCTGCTTTAGTTTTAGTGCCAGTATTTTTCAACCGCTGATTTGCAAAAGGTCCGTTGCACCTAGGGGTTGATGACCAATTTAAATCTAATTTGATAATTGACAGCAAGTCCATACATAATTGAACTATGGTTATACCATAGTTGATACACTAATATTAATTAAGCGTGCATATTCATTTCCATATAAACTTTAAAGATCAGAGATGTATTTATGAGTGAAATTGTTGGGATCAGGACATTGACTTCTAAGAAATAAATTTACTGGGCTTTGGTCTCACAAAGGTTGAGAACCAGTGCAACAAACAGCCAAAACACATCAGTAGTTGCTACGTGCCCAGGTTTAGCAGCCATTTAAGCAAATTATACATGACGTACTAAAGCCAGAACACAAATATATTTTACTGAACACAAATTTAATGTAAAGAGATTTGATACTAGTTTTTTAAAAGGTATAGCATCTTTTTGCTTCATGTGTGTTCATATAACAAAGGTTGAGAACCAGTGCAACAAACAGCCAAAATACATCACTAAGCCCCGCGACAAGTTAAGTTTGCAGCAACTTTTCACCCATGTAGACCCAAACGTGCGCGCAGAATACAGTTCCGCTGCAATACTGCCGATTTTCTCAATGTCTGTGATATGAACAGCTTGGCGGTCGAGGCAAGACTCGCACGGGAGATGCTGAGCGCCGTTCTCGCGCGGTTTAATACATAAAAACTGCTGCAAACTTAACTTGTCGCGGGGTATAGTTGCTACGTGCCCAGATTTAGCAGCCATTTAACCAAATTATACATGACGTACTAAAGCCATAATACAAATATATTTTACTGAACACAAATTTAATGTAAAGAGATTTGATACTAGATTTTCAAAAGGTATAGCATCTTTTTGCTTCATGTATGTGTTCGTATAACAAATTCAAACATTGAAATAAAGACCATTGAATTGAATTGAAAACTACTCTAGTTATGTAAATACGCTTATACTACATAGATATATTTAATAAGCCTACCGAAATATGAAGATAACACTCGGAAAGAACCGCCCATTCAAAAAAGCCAGCTTTCTTGAAAACACTGTTTATATCTAGCTAGGAATTTTATATTGTAAATTGTATTTTATATTTAGAAATGAGTGTGTATTTTACAGTAGGGAGATAAACGAAAACCATGGAACAGGAAAAATACTGCCAACTCCTGTATTTCCATTGATTTGAGACACTTTTGTGAAAAAAGCCCAACCAAAAAAGCCGGTTTTTTTCCGACCACTTCCAACTCTAATCACGATATGGAAAAAATATAGGATCGTATCGTCTGTGACGATATTCCAATATAGTCCATCCCTAATCACAAGTCTTGTAATTACTGAAAAGTGCCAAGTATTTCTGTACCAATTTTCTTGCTCATGTGGAAGTGAGCACCCTTACACGAGACATCTTAACCAATTAACATTAAGGTAAAAGGACTTTCCTCTGGCATCTAAAATTATGCAGTTGCTCTTCAACCTGAATATGCGCATTCAACAAACATAGCGTACTGCAAGTGAAAAAGAAGATGCCCAACTTCCCCCCACATGAGCTCATTACTCCGGCACTGTGCAGATCTATATTGAAGGATTCAGCTCCTTTCTCATTCTTTAACCTTTTGCCGCCCAAGACCTTTTTCACAAGTAAGCCTCTATTGCCCGAGCCGATTTTGAGTAAAATGCAGAGTTTCAATTAAATGAGTGTAGATTGGAGGCTAATTGCCCTAGAGAGATGAGTGATATACCGTTGTACGCGGAATGAACCAGAGATTCAGACTATATGAAATTTTTGAAAATTCGGCGTATATGTGGTGGGAGGGAGGGGGCTAACTCTCAAAATTTCAAAATTTCGGAAAAAAAAATTTGGTTCCCCCCCCTCCCCCAAGAAAAAAGTACATGACAGTGTCAACATGCACATGGAAATGATCGCTGATATGTAAGGAACACAAAAATATTTGCATTATCATATGACCAATGTAACTTGAGTTGTACCCCCAAAAGGAATGGTTGGCACGCCACTGATTCAAGCTTCAAAATGAAGCGGTACCTTGAAATGACTATAGCTCAGAAACTAAATGCCCTAGAGATATGAAAGATATACCGTTGTACGCAGAATGAATCACAGATTTAGACGATATATAATTTATGCACATTCGGCGTATATATGGAGGGGAAAGGGGGGGAAATCCCCTGAAAATACTTTTTTTAAAAGAAATGGGGTTTCACCCCCCCCCCCCCCCCCGCCCTCCGAAAAAAAGGATATGAAAAGTTCAAAATGCACATAGAAATTATCGCTGGCATGTAAGAAACAGAAAAATATTTGCATCATTGTCGTATGACCAATGTAACTTGAGTTGTACCCTCGAAAGGAATGGCCACTGATTCAAGCTTCAAAATGCAGCGGTACCTTGAAATGACTATAGCTCAGAAACTAAATGCCCTAGAGATATTAAAGATATACCGTTGTATGCAGAATGAATCACAGATTCAGACGATATATAATTTATGCACATTCGGCGTACATATGAAGGGGGAAAGGGGGGAAATCCCCTCAAAAATACTTTTCTTAAAAATAATGGTGTTTCCCCCCGCCCGAAAAAAAATGTCAAAATGCACAAAATGCAAAATTTATGCAAATTTGGTGTATATATGGAGGGGGAAGGGAGAAAACTCCCAAAAATTATTTTAAAAAATTGTCACTTCACCCAAAAAATGTCCTCGCACTTGGGCACAAAACGATACCTATGCACAACATTCACGGACGAAAAGCTAGAACGTAGTGACAAATGAGCGCCAATTCTTGCAGCTGCTTGAAATTCTATTTTTAGACAATGCTGGGTAACCCCTGTTGCCACTTGTGCTAAAAAAAACAAAGGATTCCTTCAGCGCGCTTCGAAATTCCATCCTCACAATGCAGATTCAACAACCAGTCTTCCCCCTCTCCCCCCTGCTTGCGCCCTCACGGAAAACTTTCATTTTGACATCGGATACTGATAAACAAGTTTCCTTCGAATGCACTTAGCAAGAGGGAGTGAAAAGCATTGCTTTAGAACAACAAAGCCGGTCTTCCTTTGTCGGCAAAAAATTGACCTTGAAAAGAGACGCAAAAGAAAAGTCCCTTTTCCCGCCTTTCCCCCTCCATTTTCATGAAGACAAAAAAAAATGCAAAAAACCATTTCTGTTAAATACATGTGTTAGGAACAATATAAAAAAATAGAAAAGTTATAACGTAAAAACTACGACCTTGACACAGCGTCTCTATCGAGACGCTTGGTGTCCTGAGGGTTACTTTTGGGTATCTCGTTCGAGATGCTTGGGCACCAAAAGGTTAATGCACCGTGGCAGAAATCTTGCTCATGTGTCTGAAGCATTGACATGTCAACATGGGAGAGCTTCAAGCAGTGATCCTTTTCCCCTCCCCTTCTATCTTCCTGCAACTTGGCTGGGAATAAGCACACTTCTGATAAGACTTGTTCAGTGCCATTCCACAATCTGTTCGTCTCCCTCTTCCCCTTCCTTTTATTACAAACCGGTGGGAGGGGTGTCTGCGAGCAAGGGGCAGCTGGCGACCAGCGCCAAATGTTTCGTCTCATGGCTCTAGAGCTATGACTCATCATCCACACTGAAGGGAAGAAAAACGGGATTGTTTTGATCTCCTCTCGGAAGGTTGTTTTGTTTTGATGGTTAGGAAACACGAGTACCAGACACAAAGCGAGGAGTTAGAAAAAAAGAGTTTTTTTCTTCATGTTCTGCCTTCTGATAAACACCTTGAACACACAGAGCAGTGCAGGAAGGAAATGCACATGATGCTAAAAATAATATAATCGCCGCATTTCTTCGGAACCATTCACGTGCTGAAAATAAATCACGCAATATTAAACGTTGACGAGAAGACAAAAAAAAAAAAAAAGAAAAAAAGGAAACACGTTATTTGGAAGGGGTGTTTGCCCTCTGCAAGACTTCTAAATCCAATAATAAATCGTCAATTAACATGGATGTAAATAACAATCAGTGGCGTGCACAAGGGGGGGGGGTGTGATGGGAGTCATAAGCCCCCCTCCCTCTGGCCAGTATTTCTAAAAAAAAAAATAGCGTCAAAAGCAGAAAAAGATGGCAAAGTGAGGGCCGACTATTATAAAAGTATACGTAACCCCATTCCCCCTTTAGAAAATTATGTGTGTGTCACTTATAATTTATTGTGACGTCTAAACATGCATAAATTTGACAAAGCTTGTTTTTTTCACTTCATGCTGTTGGGCTGATTGGGACTGGACACATATGCAGCTCAAAGTGGAATCTGAATCATTCTGCTAGTCTTCAGGACATTTTGATTACAGCATATAAAGATGCTCAGCATCCAGCTATAAATAATCACCCCCTCCAATTACCCGGGACTTCTAAAAATAGCAACTAATTACCAGTTTACAGAGTAAACAGAGATCTCTCATGATCAGATGGATAAACTGGACCTAATAGGTGGCAGTTAGAAGCAGTCATCCACCATCCCTACCCTCGAAAGTGGGTCCCGTTAAACCATCATTGACTTTCACAGCACATCTTAATTTTGTCCATAGAAATTCATTATCATACTTCTTTCCTGTTGTTAAATAATTTTTGATACAATATACCTCCTAAAATGTCAATTGTGTAGTTATTTCTTACTGACACTTGAGTTTCACCCTCCCTTATGCTTTCCCGCTTTTTACATTTTTTATTTACAGGCCCCTGAAAAACGTAAAATCGGGGGTTCACTGTATTGGTGTCTATTGTAATTGTTATTATCAAAAGGCAGATGGAAGGGCTATTCTAGTCCTTTAGATGTACTTCATTGAGACTCATTGAACAATTAGATGATTTTCTGAGATTTCCCAGATAATTTTAATTTCCTTAAAATCCCCGACTTCCAGATTTATCAGGTGTGTGGAAACCCTGACCCACTTTTCATTTCAAGCATATTCATGATTATCTGTAATCATAGAAGGTTACTGATGACCCCTCCCCAACCCACCATGGTTAATGAATGTGACCCTTGAACTTACAAACACTTTAAGTAAGAAATGGCTAAGTTGCAGGCATCAATTTTGTACACCATAATACGTATGGTGAACATTTGCTAAAAAAAATTCCATGGCTCGGGCTAAGAGCAAATTAAAAATATCAGAACAAATTATACATAAGTGGAATAAATTACCGCGAAATGGTAAGATAAATGTTTGTGTTGTACACATATGATAAGAAAGGCTGTAGAAGTTTGCTAGCCCAAGCACTTATCCTTTGTTTCCCATCAGTCACAGCTGTGTAGGTGAATTACAAGATGGTGACTCCCTTGCAGAAGTCCTTTTGTGTCATTGAATATGTTGAGTTGTGGGGTTTCGGTCTGACCTCACACCTTCTGGCTTCTTCTTGTGGGACTATGTAAAAGATGAGTGTACATATTACCATTACCTACCAGACTTGAGAAACAGGATTGTTGCAGCTGTTCAATCTATTAATCCAGACATGCTGAATGGTGTTTGGAAAGAATTGGACTACCAGATGGATGTGTACTGTGTCACAAAAGGTACTTGTTGAGTTGTTGTTTACTCCCATGTAAGCTTTGTCCACATACAGTTGGATGCATATGTATTACCAAATGAATTGTCCACCACCATGTTCATGCATGTTGTTTTACTAAATGAGAACCTCAAGTATTGAAATAAAACTCCAAACAATGCTACTGACAGTCTCTGCTCCAGTATAAGTAAAAATTCATTCCTTAAAAACATGTAGAATGTGAGATAAACTTATGAAACCTGGGAACTTTGGTGGCAAGATTAAAAGTTGACCACTTATCATGCTCGACCACCAAGCTGCCTAAATGATACATTTTGATGTCTCTAATACAGTATACTAAAAACCAATTACACGTACCTGCAAAGAGTCAACCTTGAGAGGTACTGTCACTGGTTGGTTGTACGAGGTCACTTGACTTTCAGAACCATCAAGTTCAAGTAGTGGTACACCGACAATCACCTCTTCATTTTCCTGCAAATGATGGATTGCTTAACTTGACATTCTTTAATACATCAAAATTAAAACTAGCACTCACATGCTTTTTATCCACTTACAAGATGACAACGTAACTAGACAAAAAAGTCAAACTCAACATTAAGCTAAACTTAAACTTTTCAGAATGAAATACATGTATACAACAACATAGGTTCTACAGTACCACCAGTACTCAAGGGGTTTTGTGTTTAAGTTTCTTAAGTACAGGCAAAAGCGTGCAAGGGAGTTTTGTAAAGGATGTGACCATAAATGGGGTATAAGACATCTTTCTTTTTATTAATAATTTTACAATATATCACCATGTTTTCACTTAATGCCTTTCTATTTTTCCCACTGATCTTTTGGAGATTTATATAAAGGCTACATTTAAAACCCCTCCTCTTTAGCTGTACAGTCTAAGGTGCTGTGCTTTGGACTCAAGACTGTGGGATGGCATGGGTTTTAGTGCACCTGGGTTCAGTATCTGGGTTTTTGGCCTGTGTATAGGACCGGTGGCAATCCACCATTGTGAGAAAATTGGGGAGCTAAGAGTGAGTAGTGTAACCTGGTTTCGGAACTCTTCTATAACGTCTGAGGGATCGACTTGCTGACCCCACATCACCCCATTACTTGTTGAAGATCTCCACACCTCTAGGTAGGATTGAGGAAGGGAGACTGGCAGTAGGGAGATAGGCCAAGGCTCTTCCAGGGCTGTAGAGCCACAGATTATTGTTAGATTTAAAACTATGCCTGACCATTACATCATTAATTTTCAATGCCCTTATCAAGATAGCAACGAAACAGGAGAGGTGGGTAAAATAATATTTCAAATGAGAAATGAACATCATAACACAGTTGACACAGTACACAAGTTCATCAGTTCATCTCTACAACAATATTTTCTTTCGCCTAATCTTCACACTGCAATTAGAATGGATATTAAGCAACTCAGTCGAGAGAGCCCTTTCATGACTTTATTCACATACACCATGTTTCAAAATTATTATCGGGGTTTCAAGTAGTTGGTATATTGCAACAGACAAAGCTGAATGTTTATATCATACATGTATGATAAGAATGGCTGTGGGAGTTTGCTATCCTGAGTGCTTATCACTTGTTTCCCATCAGTCACAGCACCGTAGGTGTATTACAAGATGGTGACTCCCATGCAGAGGTCCTTTTGTGTCATTGAATTTGCAAGTTGTGGTTCTGCTGATTCAGTTAAGCAAGCTTCTTGAGGTGATCTTGAAGTGATCCTTCGTCTGATAACAATATTCATTGATGGTTTCATAAGTTTCAAACAAGTGGATTTGTCTGCAAAGGAAGGAGTTCTGGACATCCAAGTGTGTGTAACAAAAGCGTCGAGAAGCAATGGACTACCATATGGATGTGTGCTGTCTCATAAAAGGTGCTCACATTGAACATTTACAAGGTACACTATGTAAACTTGTTGAGTTGTTGTTTACTCCCATATGAGCATTGTTCTTGTACCCCACATAGAAGGAAAATTAAATGACTATGAAACCCAGATAATCATTATGGGGCATGCTGTATTGTAACTCATTGGTACACACCCTTGAACTCTTGAACTATTTGGAGTTAAAAAGTATACCTTTATTCCTTCACTACGTTGACTGTAATGTTACAGTGTATGTGATCCTAGAAAATCATGCACACCCACATACATTATATATACAGGTTGTACTAAAACAATTTCAACAAGAGTTGGGTGCTGGTAGATATCATAAAAACAAGTAACTTTTCGTCATAAACATTACATTGAAAGCACTGAAAATCTAACCTATATGTATGCAACCCAACACAGCAAATGATCGCTCTGACGTAACTTCCAAGGATGCATGACAGGGTTATCACTAGTGTCCCTTCTTAAGAGAGACGACTTGAAAACAACTCCCAACCTTATCTGCGCAGTATACAAAAGAATAATAATACTTAAAAGTGTAGTAAGAAATATTTACAAACTGACCAAGACCAAGAATTTCCAATAAATGAGGACTTAAATTCAAGACTGTTCATTCTAAAATGCCACCATCACATTTTAAGTGTCATGCAATGTCAATAATCGTGACAGACATGTAAGACAGATGTTGAAATGAAATCAACGAATGCTCAAATACAAACATAATATGTTTGGCACTTCGTTTCAAACATACAGACTGTTACATATTAACAATTTATTAATTTGAAAATTATACCTAGGTATTTTAGCAAAATTGCAAATCGAGTGCAGCACATAATGAAGGGAACCCCTTCTGAAAAGAAAATAATGGTTAAGGGCTCTTGCAATGAAGTAAAAAATGTGGCTTAAACCTTAATTAATTCAGACATTAAAACAAATACAGGAATCAATTTCTTGTTAAGAACTGCAGCAAAAATAATCCATACTTATATTGTACTTAAGCTGTTATATGGCACTCGGAATACACACGTGATGCAGTAACACATTTATCCATTCTGGAACCTTTGGTAGATAGATCATGAGTAGAGGCACATATTTTTGGTAAATAAAAAAGCAAAATTTCGGTACAAAAATAGAGTCGATTTCGGGTTCAAAAGCGGTAAATAAAATAAAATGTCGGTGTTATAGTGGTGAATAATCACATCAAAAGATGACATTTTGGTTTTAAAATTGTGAATATAATCCTACATTTGATTTAAAAACTGCACTTATTACACAAAATAAACTTATCCCTTCTAATAGCACATTTATGTACTTACCAGAGTATTAAGTTTATTCCTGTGTAAAGGGGTCCATTTTTGCTTCTCAAATATTTACAGCAGAATTAATCAATTTTCCGTGAATTGCATAACTCGCAGGATACTTCAGACTTCAGAAAGTGTCACGTCGGTATATAAATGGTAAATTTCGTGTTTAAGAGTCAATATCACATTTTGCAATTCATTTCGCATTATTTCGTGACAAAACAGGGCAGAAAAATGCACCTCAGACCTTTCAGAAACACGAAAAATGAACATTACAGCATGTTATTTCAAATTTCGTGTTTTTGTCAAAAACGAAATTTGCATGCCTCTAATCATGAGTCAATCACTAAATGTACTTGGTCACCGAGGCTGCTTGAGAATATTACTCTGTAGAGGTTTGAGTTGTCTTGTGTTTTGTCATTGTGCATTTCATTTTGTCATTTTCGAATGGTCAGTCTTGAGTGATTGAGTTTGTGTTTTAAGTTCACTTTATGCACACTAAGGCTAATCGGGACTGGATATATCGTTTAAAGTGGGATCTGAACCACTATGTGCCTCCACCGGGTATCGAACCTGGGACACCTTGATTACAAGGCAACGAAGCTACCACTGGACCATCGAGGAGGCTCCGGGACAGTCTTGAATTTCAATCTGTATTTATTAGAAAACATTTGTCTTGGTCAGTTTGTAAATACTTCTTGTAGCATCGCAAGCATCATTATTCTTGACTATATTGTTCAGGTAAGACTCCCAAGATGCTGTAAAAAGTAGTCTCTTTCAACAAGGGATGCAAGTGGAAACTCTGCCATGCGTCACTCGAAGTTATGTCAGAATGATCGTTTGCCGTGTTTTTAGTTTTTCAGCACTTATAGTGCAGAAACTAAGCACTTTTGATATAATGTTCATATCTAGCAGCACCCAACAATTGTTGAAGTTGTTTTAGGACACCCTGTACACACTTGTACTTTGTTGCTACATTGTGTCCAAATATCAAAACACAATTTCAAACCTTGATTAGTAAACACAAGTCCAATTGCTTACCTCATGTGTACTACAACCATTGAACTGTTCAGTGATGTGCTGCTCATCATTTATTTCTTCAATGCTGACTAAATCACCAGAATTCTCACATGTCTTTAGATTCATGACATTTGTAACATAGACGGAGCCATTATGATTGGATGAAATGTATGCCGTTTCCGTTCCATCTTCGTTTTTTAAAATGATTGCATTTTCATGTTCAATTCCATTACCATTATTTATAACATTGTCACTGTCATCATTACCCATTTCTTCAACCACTACAGATGAATTACTCTGTTCATTTTGGGTCCCATAAGAGTCCTCTAGTGCACTCACAACTATTTGCAATCCAGTAACATAATCAGAAAATTCATCCATATTGTGGGTTTGCATTGAATAAAAATTCTTCCGTTGATGAGACACATCTAGAAAAAATATACACATATAAATCAACAGTTTTGAAATAGTTATGCTATGCATTCAGATTTTATTTGCATCTCTTTTGAATTACCACAAAAAGGTAAAATATTCTAACAATAAACCAGTCCTCATCATTCAACATGTACAAGAATAATTTAAGAAAATTTGTTTCTATAATATAAACATTAGCACTAATTTGAATCTAAATGCCATTACTCTGTGCATTCTACTTTATTCCCTTGTGCAACTATACCAAAATCATGAACATTTCAAATTTACACAAATCACACCACCAGGGGTGGAAAATAGTCAAAGTGTTCAAATTATTGACATAACTGACCATATTAAACTGATCAGATACTGACTAATTACTAACCAACTGAATTACAGCCTGGAAAGAATTTAACATTTGAAAAGAAAACAATATTTTCAGGTCAGATTTCACACATTTATTTATTGAACACAAAAACTAATGGCTTTATGAAGATTAACGTATGTATTATCACTGCCCAAAAATATGTAAGATAAACAATACTCCCTTTTAAAAATAATAATTATGATAACAAAATATACAGGGGATGGACAAAAATATGGAAACACCAGCAGAAATGCACATTATCTTTATTAATATCAAGTAGGCCCACCTTTGGCATGCAGAACAGCCTGCAGTCGACGTGGAATGGACAAACACAGGTCGCGTATGGTTGTCAAAGGGATGTTGTACCATTCTTCCTCTAAAGCAGCTGCAAGTTGTTGTAGAGACGATGGTGGTGGGTAGTGGGCTCGCACCTTGTCTCCAAAACCGACCACGGGCTCAATAATATTGAGGTCTGGCGATTGTGGAGGCCATGGCAGATGTGACACTTCATCTTCGTGCTCATCAAACCAGTCCTGGACGATGTGAGCTGTATGAACAGGGGCTCTGTCATCTTGAAACACGGCATCACCATCTGGGAACAAAGTTTGCACCATGGGATGCAGCTGGTCACTCAAAATGGTTACGTAGTCCCTGGCAGTGACATGTCCATGCAGGGTGATGATGGGTCCGGCAGAATACCAGGAGATGGCTGCCCAAATCATCACTGAACCACCGCCATGCTTCACTCTCGGTAACAGACAGTCTGTATCGTATGCTTATGCTGGCGTTCTCCACACGTACACTCGGCCAGCAGTTGGAAACAATGTAAAGGATGAATCATCCGACCAGATTACAGTCTTCCACTGCTCCATTGTCCAGTTTTTATGGGTGTTGCACCACTATGTCCGTCTAGCAGCATGGTCAACAGTCACGAGTGGTTTGGGAATTGCAGATCTGCCATGAATACCCTGCTTGTGAAGTTCTCTTCTGACTGTTTAGATGCTAACAGGGTTTGTAAGCACTGTATTCAGCTCAGCAGTGACTTTTGGAGCCGTGGTGATCTTCTGCTTGGTCACAATCCTACTCAATGTGCATCTGTCTCTGTCACGCCACACAAACTTGCGTCCACGCTGGTGCTTTGCTGATGTGGTTTTTCCGGAAGTCTCGTAGGCAGTCATGAGCTTTTAGACTGTGCATCTTGATACACCAAACATTTCCGCTACTTTCGTAACGGAAGCTCCCACCATACGTGCACCCACAATTTGCCCTCTTTGAAACTCTGTCAGCTCAGACATGATTCACTATAACCTGCACGGACCTGTCGCTGAATTGTAAGTGGCCCATCTGTCAGGATGGCCAGGGTGTATACCTTGCAGGAAGTGCCAGTGACCACAGCGTCACCTACCATTCAGATGCAAATCATGTTTGAAATGGCTACCTGTTTTACACCAGGTGTTTCCATATTTTTGTCCATCCCCTGTAATAACTGTAAGGTAAAACTTGTATTTATTTTATTATTTCTCAATAGTTTCTGCACATGCATTTATCTTATTCTCTGCTGCCATTGCTATTTCCACTAACTTGTAGCATGCTGATTCCCACAATGTTAAGTATTATCTGCCACCACAAACTGCAGTCACAGATAAAGACTCAAGGATGGAGCTGAAATCTTGGGACCAGTTTCAGTGTATCATGCTGTTTTTGAGTTGTGTACTATTGCAAATATTTAGAGATGAAAGCAAACCACAGGAAGATTCACATGAATGCTCTAGAAGCAGTGGTGGCTGCTTAATACATGCTACTGTGCTATAGCATGCTATTCAATTTGCTAAAATAAAAAGAGAGAAAAGGACAAACTTCACAGATTTCAGAACTTCAATAAAACAATGAGTTAAAATGAAACTTCTCATGTTAAGAGGCTTAAAAATTTGCAGCGTTCTGTATTTTCCGCACACTGTTAAGCAACAACGAATACCGTGCTATTGGCTTCATAGCAAGTTTTCGCCACCTCACAGCATGCATGAATACACCCCGGTCATGCACCTCGGTTCTTACGGGGGAGGTAGATTCTCAGCTTGGGAAGATCGTCTGCTAGCATGCTATGCACGTCCACAGTATGGTTAAGTGTTGTCATTTCAGTATAAGAAGAAAGTTTGCATCAACCTTCTCCTGTCAAAATAACATCTTATAAAAACTATTCCCATGCTTTCTGTAGATTATTAGTGTACATTTGTGTAATACAGTCAACTCTCGATACAACGACCTTTCACAGTTCCTGGGAAAAGGGTTGTTATTTCAAAGGGGTCGTTATTGGAATTTGCACCAATTTTCAGCTTAAACGGAGCTCAAACGGACACAAAGATGCCTAGGAGATGGTAACACCATTTATCCTGGTAGTTATACAACCTGTTATGTACAGGATGCATGTTGTGAGAAGGAAAATAGAACATGAAAACGTTTTCACAAAAAAGGATTTAAAATAATGTTACTTTCTTTCAATTGTGCACAGTCGTTGCTCTTCCAGGAAATTCTTACAATTTTAGTTCATGAGAAACTCATTTGCACTGAGACCTATTGAAAGGAAAACAATCTCTCTCTTATTGCAAACAAAACTCAAAGAATCTTGATACCAGTCAGACTGGGGCCAGCAAAACTCAGGAGATAATCAGGCAGAATGAATGTTGGATTTTATACTGGTCTACTTGAGCATTGTCTGTTACAGGATTAACTGGTAAGATTAGATCTCTCGGAAGAAACAACACAACATGTCTAGGAAAAGAGAGAGAGAGAGAGGGGGAGGGCTGTAAATTTCCTTCTGTTCTATGTAAAATACATCGTAAAAAAAGGTCACGTTCTCTTTGCTTCAACCAACTTCATTCACAACCGTAACCCATTCAAGGGTTAACCCTAACTCCTTCCTTGACTTGTATTGTAATCCAGCGTGAAAAAGGAAACGTGCAATTTGCGATCTGTTTTTACCCAATGCGTATTCTAGGACACATCATTAAACAGACAGGGTCACAGTCTATAATCATTTGGGTTTGGAATTGAATTTCACTTAAAACTGTATATTTAGTCCCGATTAGCCCATCAGCATAAAATGAACTGAAAACAAGCTTTATGAAACTGCACATTTTCACACATCAAAATGGTAGATCGTTATTTACTCTCACGTTAATCGATGATTTAATGATGGATTTAGGAGTATTCTCAATGTCAAACACCCACTCCTCCAAAAGTTTTCCCCTTGAATAATGTCTGTTTAATCATCTCAGCGACCATTTCTACATTGAGTACTATTTTTTTTTACCCACATGAATGGTTCTGAAGAAAAGCAGATGTGAATTAAATTTACAGTTTTGCTTCTCAGAAGGCGCAGGATATGAAGTTGTTTTCCTTTCTGGGGATCGAATTTTGTTATCGTCAAATCAAAACAGCTTTGCGAGATTCAAAAGAATAACATTTTCCTTCGCGCTTGAAGAGTCATTGCTGTTATCGGCAAGCAAGAGATTTGCAGACGCTAGACAGGACACTGGCACCAACTGCAGCATAAAAACAAGGAGACCGGCTGGAAGTTCGAGCAACAGGTGGCGGAAGAGAAAAATCCCAGCATTTTAAAGATAACACAACTGTCGAAGACGGAACTTTTAACAGCAGTGTAAAGAAGAAAGAAATGACCCTTGCTTTACGTTTTACCATGCAACAGACAATAATATGGGCAATATTTCCTATGTAGACAACAGCATAAAAAAAAAAAAATAGGACCTGAATTCTGGAATTATCAACATTGCTGTCCACACCAGTGGCGGAGAATGAGCAGGGGGAGGGTCAGAACTGGTTAACTGGTTGCTCCATTTTAGATGTGAAAGGAAGAGGGGTGGGTCCACTTCCACCCTCACCTGTAATCAGCCCGTGTGCACACACAAGCAAGAAAATCGTGGCTGAAACAATCGGCATCGCCCCTCCCCCCACGTTTGCTGACAGGAAAAGAGGGAGAAGTCAGTCAGCCAATGGAACACTTTTTTGGCAGATATTACGACATCGACACAATTAGGAAAACGTATGAAGTGGGAAACAGGAGTTATGATGCACTTAAGATCGAAGTAAACTTTTGTGGAAACCTGGATGACAACACATTAAACGAGTTGACGATCTTTAGTTGGCCTATGTGGTTTTGATTATCTCTAACAGTTTCGCTTTTTTATGAAGTGTTACAGGGAATAAAGAACACATTTTGAATGAAAGCAATTACCGGAAGTTGTCTGCTACAAGGTCAAGAGTTGCTCACTCACGGGAACCTGCTGAACTGTAGGTCAGAGCTGGACAGATGGGCCAGACTTCCATGCACCACGCGTCTGTATTTTGGAACATTCATGCGATCTTATCTCTCAATGTGGTGTATTTATCGATGAAAGAGCTTGACCTGCCATACACATTGGCAAGGACTACAAGTCCAGCAATCATTTCGGGCTGCCCCCCCCCCCCATTCCCCCGCAAGTTTTCAGCAGGTCTTAGGACAAGGAAACAAGTCAAGATCGATTTAAAATAACATCCAAGCACATTCGATCTTCTCTTCTCGCGTATCCAAGAGCAAGCGTGGCAAAACAAGCCTGGTGGGTTGGGTAGCAGCTGTCGGGTGCGGGGTAACATTGGTGCACTTGAGGGAGGGGAGGGCAGAGGTCAAGTGCTATTGGAAATCACTCAAGCATGGTGTGGTGGTGTCTATTTTTAGTTCAGACCCAATTGTGAGCTGTAGAGCGCTCGTGAAGGGAATGAGTGGAAAAAAACAACGCATTTTTCGGCCGATTTCCTTCAATTTCTCAACTTTTTTCCAAATTTTTCTAAATTTTTCATGGTTCCCGGGAAAAGGGTCGTTACTTCGAGAGGGTCGTAGAATCGAGAGTTTACTGTATTTGTAACGTGTAATATATATTAGCACCAGCCAGGCCCGTACCTAGGATTTTCTTCAGGGGCGGCAGACTCAAAGGAGAATTTTAAATAAATTTTCTCTCATATTATATATATGGATAAAAGCAAGGAGGGCCAAAAGGGCTAAATAGAAATCAAAGAAGGAGAAAGGAAACACTCATTGGACAGTGGAAAAATTCAGAATTTTCGCTAACTTTGTCGTAGCATCTTCGGTGTGAGAAGAAAGAGATGGAACCGCAAGTTGGGGATCTGCAGAGTTGCCAGGTCCCCATCGAAGAAGAAGTGGTGTGTAGAACGAAAAAAAACACTGTTTTGTCACCAGGCTCGTCGAAAACTGTGAGTGGGTGGGATGGGGTCAGTTGGGAGGGATGGGATGAGGTGGGGATGTTACTGGGTGTCCTTTTTCAGGCCAGGTGGAGTGGTTGCACTCATGGCCGATATATAGGCCCTCTCCCATCTTTTGCGAACAGAGGTGTTGGCTGGTTGGGGTAGGAGATGGATGATCGCTACCCGGAAGCAGTCGTTCAAACGGATGTTGTGTTGGTTGGTGTGGACGGCGACAGTGAAGCCCAGGTTGTGGGTGGAGGAGCAGTGGTTATTGATGCGGAGGTTGAGGGCCATTGATGTTTCCCCCAGGTAAACATCACCACAGATGTTGCAGGTGAGGATGTAGATCAGGCTTGAGGCATGGCATGTAACTTTGGGATGGAGGGTAAATTTGCCAGTGGCCGTGTGCACCTGGAGTGTGAGAGGTAATGAGGATGGGGCAGGTTTTGCACGTAGAGCGGTTGCATTTATGGGCAGGGGGGTGTTGGTTGTGTGGTGAAGGAGTGTTGTTGACCAGGATGTTTTGGAGGTTGGGGGGGGCATTCAAAAACCACTCTGGGTTTGTCGGGAAATAAGTTTTTGGATTCAGGATCACTGTGGAGAATGGGGAGAAGAGAGTGTAGTGTGTGCCTGATTTTGTTGAGGTGGGGATTATATTGGGTGATGAGTGCAGGTGGGTTGGTGGCAGCAGGTTTCTTGGTGGTAGTGGTGTGTGAGGCAGTTCGCGATATGTGTTTGGTGACCAGAAAGGAGGGATAACCACAGTTGACCAGGGCTTGGCGTAGGTGGAGGTTATAATTCTGGCGGGAGGTGGGTGAAGTGTTCAGGTGCTGTCCCCTGAGGGCCAGAGCGAATGGAATGGCTTGTTTTGGTGTGGAACAAGTGGGAGCTGGAGAAATATAGGTATTGCATGTGGTTGATGGGTTTCACGTGGATAGAGGTAGTCAGGTGTCTTCCCTCAATGTGCACGTCCAAATCCAGGAAGGTGATCTGGTTGGAAGAGTGCATCCAGGTGAATTTTATGGAACTGAAGTGATTAAGTTGGTCGAGAAAAGCTGATAAGGATGGTTCTCCATGTGTCCCACTCACAGTTTTGGATGAGTCTGGTGATGAAACAGTACCGCTTCTTCTTCGATGGGGACCTGGAAACTCTGCAGGGCCCCAACTTACGGTTCCATCTCTTTCTCCTCACACCGATGATGCTACGAAGTTAGCGAAAATTTTGAATGTTTCTACTGTCCGGTGAGTGTTTCCTTTTACCTTCTTTGATTTTTACTTAGCCCTTTGGGCACTCCTTGCTTTTATCCTATATATATATATGTGTGTGTGTGTGTACATACATATATGTGTGGGGTGTATAGGAGAGGGTGGGTAGAGAAATTTGCTCATTTTGTTATGAAATGTTGAAGAACAGCATTTTCTAACCTATATGTATGCAACCACGTGACAAATATTTGCAGTTGACACTGACATTTGTTTCTGTCAGAGCGAAAAAAAAATGTATGATAGAGGTAGACTACATGTGTGCATAATGCAAACAATTCAAATAGCCTACGAATAGCAACATATGTGTGTGGGGTTGATAGATGAGGGTTCACACCCACTTTGCAAAAGTCCCTGACTTTTTCAGGTATTTTACATAACTGTGTAATTATTAAACACGCTAAAAAATAAGAGTTACACTTCAATTTTAAGTTAATCAAATGAATCACGTTTGTTGAACATTTTTGAAAAAATATTAAAAACAAAATGAAAGAACCTTTTTATAAGCAATATTACCCAAAAAGGAAGATCGTTGGGAAGATAAAACGAAACATGTCTTTGGTTACAAATTCGGCCAAGCAAAAATCATTCAATTCCCCTGACTTTTCCAGGTTTTGAAAGTGTTTTTAAAAGAACAATTTGTTTCCAATGACTTGTCCTAGCCTTGTTTTCCAGGACTTTGGAGTCAGTGTGAACACTGTAAATAAATTATCTGAAGGGAACAGCTAAGTGAGTTCACCCTGGCATTGTGTCTGCTGGCGTAATATTGTTTCTATTGTGTGTTTTCGCTTTTAGAATCTTATTCGACAGTAAAAATAAATGCCAGTGGCAACCAAGAAGCTATTAAATAGGGATGCATACATGTGAGATAGAAAATGCCATTATCAACGGCTCGTAGCATCGAATTTTTTGGCCTTGATGTCTTCTGCACACTGTGAAAGTTGTCTGTTGTACACAAGTAGAAAAGAAGAGAAGTTGCAGTAAAACAAATTCTGATTGACAGAATTTCGTAAATAATAATGTACTTAATTTCTTGAGTGTGTTGGATAAATAACAATATATGTTAAAAGTACTTCAGACACTCTTTTGCCCCAAAAATTTAGCAATGATTCTACTGTGAGGTGGATTCTCCTAGTTACATAATATTAATTAACCAGAAGCCATTGAGTGGCAGAATGGACATCAGTTGCAGAAAAACCCTGATATCGGAGAAAGAAAACAAAGAAACTACAAAGAAGCTGTGTGATATCGACTTTGACAATTCCAGATGCCTGCGAAGAAAGATCCTGCATATGCCAGGAGCGGTTTCAAGTGAATGTGTATATGTGTGTGTGGGGGGGGGGGGAGGGTCCATTGTAAATGCAAGAACCTGTAGCATGCAACGTTTAAAAGTCCCGAGCCACAGCTGCCTGAAGGAATTGTGAGCAGGTGTTATTTTTCATGGAAGGCAATGGAGGGAAGTTATAATTAAGGCACCATGGAATCATTCAGGCAGAAGCAAAGGAAAAACATTTTAGTCTGCAGTGACTGGGAGAGGAATAAACAAATAACTAGGGCTGAGCTGATACCACTTTGAACCAATTACGATATTCTCAACAATTTCCACAGATACCAATGCCTGAAAATCGTAATATTAAAAGTTTTTCAAAATATTGATTAACATTAGTGTGCAATTATTCCAATCTAATTACATGCATCAACTTACTAAGATTTTTACTTTCACATGTTGACTGTGATAATATAAAAACAAAAACAAATGGGGCCATGATGTTTTATTGCGAGGATATAATAAAAACATTGAAAGCAATATGTTTCTTGATGATTAGATGAAAATGGTTATTTTTAATTATTTTATGTGCACGAGTCATATGCAACTCACGTGGTGCTAGAATGAATTATAACGCAACACACCACGTGACTTATATATGGTTCACAGCATTGTTGTTTTTTTCTGAGCATTGAGTCCTTTGTTATTTGTAACATGATTCTGATGTATACTACAGTACCGATATCATTCGAGGAGCTGGCCAGCAATAATTCAAGGCCAAATGCACAAATAGGAAAACTTAAAAACAGCTCATGAACGATTGATTGATTTCATTGATTGATTTGGTGTTTTAAGTCCACTTTATGCACAGTAAGGCTAATTGGGACTGGACCTACAGTTTAAAGTGTAATCCGAACCACTATGTGCCTCCGAGCTCATGAGCGGAAATGTTCTTTTGTGTACTTGTTATATTTAAGTGAAATTTAAAGGTAAAAATAAATATAAAAGAAGCTAATGTACATCTATTCATTTGGTCCACGCTTTTAAATTGTTTGTATTAATTGTAACAATAACAGCACCACTAAATAAGATTTTCACAAACCATCTACAAAATTTTGTCCATGGAGCAACTCTTCACGTGCGAGTTAAATACGCTTCATGAGGCTCCGGGTGTAAAAATCAAGTGAGTTAAATACAACTCATGTGGCAGTTAATGTGGTAAGATATTCAAGAATTACATCAGAATATTAAATTAAATGTTATCTTACCACAAAATTTGGTTTCCCACACAAAACTGGTGCAAAACAAAATGAAACTTGGAAATTTGCATAATTTTAAGGATAATTAGACTCCATGAAGGGTCGAATGGCATTTCTGCAGATCTGTGCAAGACCAGAATGCCGAGAAAGTATCGGCCGGTATAGGTCAATAAACTCCAACCCATATGAGAGAAAAATAAACAAAAGTTCCTGAACACCTTCAGTTTGAGGAAACATGAACGATTCACAGATTAAACTAAAAAATTACAGCACATATGCAGAGTATCTACCTTAGACCATACATTCATTAAAACACCTACATGTAAATACATTCCCAGGTGATAAGCCTCACTCACACTGACCTAAAAACTCCTGTATCAGAGAAAGCAACACCAGCAGGCTGGAGATTGAAACTGATTTGTTCACATGGAATTCACAAATGTCTCGATTTCAACTTGGCATATGAAGAAAATACAATTATGTGATTTCCATCCACTGCAATCAGGACTGGTGTAAACCACTAGGGTCAAAAACCAATAATTTTCTGAAATAAAATTAAAAAGAGATCAACGTTATTTCTTCTTATGTTTCATCAGAATTAACAATAAAGTTAATAAACAAGCAATCCTACGACACATAAATAGAACTATACAAATCATAAAATATGTATTTATGCTTAAAATCAAGTGTAATTCACCCACAAGAAAATGGAAAATTTTTGCATCGTTGATGAAGATTATGAATGTTATTTATGAACATTTTTTTGTTGTTTTTAGCTTGCAGAGATGTTATGGTGAAGTAATTAGTGGAATTATGTGGTACTGTTTTTCTACACATTTACCAACTCCAGAGATGCAAGCTATATGTGGGAAATAGTGTAGTGTGAATTGTTACTTGGAGTGGTGGTTTTAAAACATTGTATTCCTGACGAGGGGTAGAAAAATAAAGGTTGCCTATAAATGTTCACTTCGTGACTGAATTTTCATATCCAGTTCTAAAAAAAATATATTTTGAGTTCGGCTATGGAAATTTCAATTACGTTTTGTTAAATAATGAGTACAGTATGCATTTTTAAATGTTTGTGTTTTTTCTGTATTACGTGTGTATCATTAAATCAGAATAACAAACAAGCAATTATAAAATTTGGAATTTTGCTAGTCGAATTTTAAAATCTGCAGCAATATGGTAGAGATGGTCATGTATTAGGCCGGCTTAAGACGAAAGTATTTTCCTTAGCTTTTTTCTTAACAGTTAAACCATGACCAAAATGCTACCATGTAAACCTTAAGCAAAATTTTATGGCATTCTCAAGGATAGGATCTGTCCTATTTCCGTAGCATAACCAATCAGAAGTGAGCCTCTACGTCACAAGTGCAGATGTTATGGTGGTCAGGTGAGATGTAAACAATGCATCACTTCAAAATTTTTAAAAGCCGATAATTATTCAACCGAGACAAATAACATTTCCAATAAAATGGTATTCTGTACATGTTTTTCACTATTTTAATGCTTATACAGTGTGTTCCACTAGCTTTCGAAACCCAAAAAAACATTATAATTTCCAAACAAAAATACATTGGAAAATGAAATTCACTCTTGCAGTGATTGTGGTTTGTTTCTGTAGAGACAACCTTTAAGGAAACCCCATAAAAATAAATCCGGAGATGGCAAGTCTGGGGATCTTGGAGGCCACAATCATTTGGAGATGATTCAGTCATCAAAAAAGGACTCAAGTTCTGCCATGGACACGTTGGAAGTATGGCATGTCGCTCTGTCTTGTTGGAAATAACTGCGACGCAGTTATTCATCATCCAGCTGATTCACAAATGCACTGAAGATGTGTAAGTAAACTTGTGTGTATAACGTATCTTCAAAGAAGATGGGTCCAATGATACGCTGTCGGGAAATTGCACACCAAACTCCCACCTTCAATGGTCCTTTACGGCATCCAAATTCACGTTGTACGGTCTGATACGATCCCGATATCCAATATTTCTTTACAATGAACCCATGTTCTGGGTACCGATCCATTCTCGCGATGCAGGGACTGGCGCATCACACTAACCCACACGCACCACTTCCCCTGGTGCCACCTACTGTCTTTGTTTTGACACGTGCGTTTATGTTCAACCCTGTATCGTGTTCAGCATGAAACAAAGTACATGTATTGTGAATTTCATTTTCCTATGTATGCTTGTTTGGAAATTATAACTTTTTTTCGGGTTTGAAAGCTAGTGAGACACCCGTTACAACCGTCCTTTATGAACAAAAAGTTGCAGAAATACTCCGAGATAAGCAGCGCTTGAACTGAAGAATGTTAGCTGGTGGATGCGGTAATAGTTCAAATTGTTTTATGATTTTCTTCAAATCCTCCTAGCAGAAATACTACTTATCGTAGAATTTGTGCAATCATTGTCACACAAAATTTGATCTTTCCTTAAAGTAATCAGCACTGTTTGCATTAAAAAAAAAAGTTATTTATGTTGGAAATCTAGAAAGTGTACTTCATTAGCTACAAAATGAATTTTGTTTCAGGTCTCCAGCTCTAATGGGTTTTGAGATATTAAGGTTTCTGAAAAGTGCTACATGAGCAAAAAAAAGCCATGCACCATTTTGGAAAAATGGCTGCACCAGGAGAACTAAAGAAAATATTTTTTTTAAAACATAGGTTTTGATATCTAGAAACATGTACAAACATATGTACTAAAGATTAAATTTTTCTAAAATGGTCATGCAACCAATTTTTTTAAAATTGGTTATTTGACATGGAATGACCCTTTACTGACTTTATGTTAATGCTAAGAGAACCAAACCTGACCTGCCTAACATAACCACAAAACCTATATTGAACAAAATTTTAAGTAATTGCTAAAACTCTGCAGTATGTGTTAACAGACATAAATCGAAATTGAACCACATAAAAATTCATAGCATGATGAAATTGAAATAAAACAAAATGAACTTGGGCTGGGGATGCTCCCATGGTGACAATGAAACAGCTCAGGGGATGTTTTGCTAGCTGGGGGATACCATACTCCATCACTTTGAGCACTGAAGTTGTGATGTTTTTACTCTCACGTGGATCATACTTGGCATAAAACATCTTGGCCATTTGTGGTTCTGCATGCTAAAACACGCTTGTAATACATAAAACAACAAAATCCATAAATTATAAAAGAATTTGACGTAATTCCTAAGCGTGTACAGGAAGAAAAGGGCCCCCCAAAATTTCATTGATTTTGTTCATCATAGCTTACAAAACAATGCACGTTGTTAGATTATGTGATAATGGTTTTGAATGTTTATAGAATTTTCACAATTTTTGCAGAAGTATTAGGAACTGAATACTGGAAATGATTGTGGAAGGAAGATCAAAGCATGAAGAAACTAATTAGCTCAGGTAAAAGCTTCACTATGTATATTTACTGGAGAAATTATTATTTGGTAAATAGCTTACACAAGCACCTACGCATTGCTGAGAACAACCGTTCCTAGTTTATGGTAGAATAGGATAAGCAGTCCTGAGAGAGTTGTGTGAGGCTTAAAAGAGGATATCCTTCTTGAAACTGGATATTATGTGATCAGGTGTTGGAATGATTCATGAGCACTAATTTAATGTTAAGATAACTAAACCTGACCTACAATATCTAACAACAAAAGCATGCACGGATATGCAATTAACACTTGACCTGCTTAACCTACCAATGTAATACCCCTTTGCACACCATGCATGTTAATAGATGGCAGCAGTAGTCCATCCAAAACAACAGTAAAGGAATGGGTGCTAGCAAACAAAGAATCACATAGGAGTGTATGGAAGGGAAACTTCTCCAGAAAACATGCAATTAATAATCATGACGACTTTGAAGTGTGTTTTAACAGACATGAATAGAAATCAAACCATGTAAAAAATGTGTGTAGAGTCCAGCACAGATATTTCTGCCGTGCAATGTGCAACACAACTCAAGAAGCAGTGTTGCTAATGGAGAAGATAGAAAAATCGCTGCAGTGCGCCGATGCACAGCTGTTACGTACAACAAGAAAATTAGAGAATTCAGGTCTATCTAACGTTGAGTTTTAAACAACATGCATTATACCAGGACTAGGATTAATATGTACTAACAAGTGGCTTTGTATGTAGCTACATACATATGGACAAAAAATTTGCAAAATATGAACTAACACATACGTAAAATTACCAAAAATGCTGCAAAGAAGACTTCTTCATACGATTCCTTATTTGAGTGACTTCAAACAAAATAAAAAAAATATTATTTTCCATTGCATTATTGCACTGGTGGCATTCTAACTGTTCACTCCCAAAACCCGTATACACTGGTACGGAACTGCAACGGCAGATAATAACATGCCAATGTGTTAAACTGCAACAATTGGACCACAACACTCCGCCTCAACCAGCATTATTATTTCCTCTCTGAGATAGGCGACAGTTGGTTGCCTTTGTTGTACATTTACAAACGATGCCGGCTTCCAAAACAATAACAACATATACTGCCACTAGATGATAAGCTGCGCAGCTTTTTCTTTTCCTATGAACCAGGGCCGGTGCGGTGGCAGCTCCATTTCGACCCCCACAATCGTTACACAGGAACAGGAAATTGAAAATGAATATATTCCTAAGTAAAACATCAAAATATAAAATAAATAATGAGACTTCTTATGCTATTTCAATAGTATTAAGCGCAAAGGAATATCTCGCTCGACTAGTTTTCAATAGGCTTATTTTTTTTCTTCTCTTCAAATTTTGCCACCCTGAAAATTTGCCGCTCTGGGGGAGGGGGGTGGCACAGTTCGCCCTCCCCTTCCGCCGGCCCTGCTATGAACTTGGTCAACCATCAATGCATGGCAATTTTAACACAGATAACAATATGTATCGCATTAAGCAGCAAAAATGACAGCCTCCTCTATGCCATTTCTACAAGAACACGTGCCGGAGCCAAAACTTGAAATGCTGTTGGAGCCACATATTTATTTTGAACAATTTCAATATTATGAAATATGAACAATTTGTGAATTAAACCTGTTGAAATATGAAGGGCCAGGGGGAAAAACGATGAATGTTCATTCGAGACAATTTGCCAGGAAATGAAAAACAAAGTATTTCTTTCCATAAGAACGTTAATATATGCCAAAATAATAATGCGTTTTTCAGGCACGTTTTTCAGCGTTTCCCAACCAAGGCCGTTCTCATTCTTATAGTACAGCTTCTGAACTATCAGATGGCGTTGCGATCTCAAAATGGGCGAAAAATCGACATTCATCGTTTTTCCCCCTGGCCCTTCATATGTAAAATT
The DNA here is from genome assembly GCF_977018435.1 of Lepisma saccharinum. NCBI lineage: Eukaryota > Metazoa > Arthropoda > Insecta > Zygentoma > Lepismatidae > Lepisma > Lepisma saccharinum. Next base: position 176,355,369 of record NC_139230.1, on the reverse strand, counting down.
AAGTATATTTTCCTTAAATATGTAAAAGTAAGTATTTATTAAAGTTAGAAATATGGAAAAATATTGACAATAAAATGTACCTTAAATCACTACAAACATTACTATTCGGAAAGATATCACAAAATTTCAGTGATATTTTCGTCAAACTAAAAGTATGTATTTACCTATAAATCCTAGAACTGATTATAATCAGTAGATAACATTGGACACAGCTATGGGTTCAGTAAATTTTCTACAGTTCAGAAGCACCCAGACACAACGTCAAACCGGTCAAATACTATAAAATAAAAATATGGTGCTTCCAATCCAACCAAACTCACAGTCATTCCATGACAGAAATAGTGCTTCATTATTACAGTTGGCAACACTAGTTACTAGCTAGCCAATGAACATGCACTGCATAAAAGAAGCAACCACTACACCGTGCTATATTGCCACATTACCGTCCCTGCCGAACGGTGTGAACTGCGAGCTGGAGCGCTTTTCAATTGTTTTCAATGATGTTTGCGCGAGTGTGTCCAGGAATGGAATGACAATACAGCAACAATAGCGAAAGTTGGCGAGCATGGTAGAACACGTGATGCTAAGAGAGAGGGAGACGAAATGAAAATTGGTATCTACGCAACCATGATTAGTTTGGTATTAAACAGAATCAGAATTTGAGCCCTTGATGTGTCAGATTATATTATAAAGAGAATTATCACAAGTATCTGATGGTAAGAGGTGGTAGACTTGCTCTGGCATGAGTGACCTTGCTGTGGTGAGGTGTTATTATTTATGTACATGAATTTAATTCACGAGTATGATTGTGACATTGATAGATTTTATGTTATTGTAAGTTTAGGAATGTTACTTGAATGCTTTTAGAATGGCCATGAACTTTTTTTGGCTTTATGTGTGTGCACATAACAATATTTTGGTGAAAACTGTGAAGGTAAAGTGCTCTGGGATACAACTTGGCCTGCGTTTGTAGTATGTTATAAGTGTGCCACTTTTCACCTTGCAATCACAGCACAAAATGCATATTTCCAAGATATGTACATTTCTTGACTATTGTTTCTTTGTGACAGAACCAGTTTTATTTTAGGAGTGATGCATTATGGGTAAATTTCTCGTAAGGGACAGACAGCTGAAATTTGCTAGTTCATTTAATTTCAATATTCGTACCCTTCGTATTCTGCATTGAGAAACATTGCTGAAGGTGGCATTTCGCTTATTTGCGACATATAGAGTAAGTTTTCTTCCTTTCTTTTTGCCTTCGGTAACACATAAAATGGTGGTCACAGTTTCACTACTGTACTCGGCATGCAGTGTTTCCACCTCAATGCACCCAAAAACACCTACATAGCTCCACAAACCATTTCCGGTAAGGTTAGGTTAGATAGGGTCACGTATAGGTTACAATAGTTAAAAATTGGTTAAAAAAAAATATGTGTAGCCCCACACACCATTCTCGCATAGCCCCACAAACCATTTGCAGAAACGTACCTTCTTCAGTAAAAAAACACACATGTTTGAAAACACTGACCGGGATTACGTCATTACACACAGGCTACGTCCACCTGGATGTAAATGGATGCAAGAACTTCCGTGCATCGGTCACACATTTATATCGAAAAATAGATTATTTACCGGCAAAATTTAATGAACGATGCAAGAAAACACTTCCCCGAACTTCCAGAAGTATACAGAAACTGCATTCGGTAATTAATTTGTCCTGTAAATTTGATGAAATCCGTCTGTCCCTTACGAGAAATTTACAGACTTATGTAACGTGAGCATATGATTTTTTTTAGTGTGCATACAACATGCCTTTGCAAACAAAAAATTAAGAAAGTAGCCTGGAATAGGAAGTACTCTACTTACGTGCATCACAGTTTGGGATCAAATATCTCAGCCATTTATGGTTCTCGTCTACAAACAAACTGTGCCACATAAAACATCAAAATCTAATGAAAAATAACTCAATACATTCCCATGAGGATATGTTTGGTAAGGGCCCCATACAACTCAAGCAGATTTTGTGTAAATCATTCACAAAATTTTTCTTCTATTTTAATACAAGGGATCCTAGTTTGGTTCTGGATAACAATTATACAAATTGTTCTAATTATATATGTACTACTAAAATAATATTTTTGATATAAATGTAACTCGGGTGGTAGATGTTAAAATGGTGCTGTTAGCCCAATGCATCTCATCGAGAATTACATTGAATTCTTTTAATCAAGAGAAATTGATGATTTACGTAATTAAAAAGGAGAGTAACACTTTCGTATAGCGGAAATGGCTTTCTTAATTTTTACATAAGAAAGTACTTACGCAAATCATTTTCTCTAGCATTGTTGAAGTTCGGGAATGTAGTTTTGATCCATTTTAATACGAAATCATGTGTTTATCTGCGAAAATAAATCTCCGACACGTTATTGCTGCTGCCACCATTTGCTTTCTGCATGTGAGCACAATGTTCCGTGTGTTACATGATGTAACCCGCAGTAAGCATTTCAAACCTCACTGTGTTTTCACTATAACATGACGTATCGAGTATTTTTATTTTTTAATTTTTTTTAAACTATGGCTGCCTAACCTAACTTTACGGGAAATGGTTTGTGGGGCTCGTCAATGGTTTGCGAGGTATTAGCATAATTTCAAATCTGGGCATGAAAGTAGGTATTTTTCAGTGAACAAGGTTGCAACACTGCATAAATCGACAAAACAGTCGCACAACACGCGATGAACCAGTACGCTATCGCCACAATATGTGTACTCGTAAATGTAAGAAATAGACATTATTTTCGTTAGCATCCGCAATGCAGAATAGTACGTAGTTCCAGTGCACGGAAAACACAAATAACGGAGATATTTGATCTCAAAGTTTTATTGGTAAAAACTGCTTGTATGCACACTAAAATAGTTAAAGAACATGTTGGAAATTGCTATCAACTTCAAATCTATCAACTTAAAATTACAGCTGCTGTTGTGGAATGATATTTTGGGTAATACACTCAGTTGTGTGAAGCATTCTGCTTCATGTTAAGGTAACAGACGTACATTATTTCACAATAACACATATCTGTGAGCTAAAAAACAATGCAAAACATTCATAAACAACATAATCTTCACAACCCATGCAAAATCTTTCACTTTCTCGATTGTGTAGAGAGGGTCAAGGGTACCGACAGAATGCCATAAAATGCTCATTTTCATAGCTGAAAAAATTCTAACATTGGCTTCTTGTAATGAAAGAAATATGCACAAACACATGGAAATACAACAGTAATTTTAGTGGCAGTAAGACTGAAGAATATGGGCTGCTTAGGAGGAATGTGATTCCTAATTTTATGGTAATAGTTTAAAGTTATTAATCGAGAAAAGTTATTTTCAAGGTGCGGAAATGTGTAATTTTCGAAAAAACGAGAAATAAGAGTTCAGGTTAGGAGAAATAAAGAGTTCAGGGTGGGTGCTCTTGAAATCGGGGCACACATCTAGTGAAAGCAAAAAATGCCTACGTTGTTAGGTAGCTAGGTCTAGTTTACGTCCTTCTTGCCCATTTACGTCCATCTTGCGCACTCCTTCTTGCCCGTTTACAAAACCGTACTAGCAGACAGCCAGCGCTCCGGCATCCATAGGGTAAGTAAGTTTTTCTTTTTACAATTTCTGTCACTAACCATTCATGGGAAGGAGGTATGCCTACGAGGTTAGGTTAGGTTCCATTAGCACTCATTTCACCCCTATATATGTGCTTCATCATCGAAAAATGTCCTCAGTACGTTCAATCACACACATCCGGACAACATCGGTCTTTCTCGATTTTCTCCTCGAGGAAATTTTTCCTCGCCTTGGGATTTACTTTGTTGAATTCCTTATACAATAACCTTTCCAATGATATATGACACGTATTCCTTATGAACAGGACGTAAACTAGACTCTTACCCTAGGTTTAGTTCTCTTAGCCTAAATAATAATTTGTCATTGTATTTATGCTAATGAAACCTAACCTAACAGGCCTAACCTAACCTTGTAGGAATTCCTCGTTTCAAATAATGAATGGATGGAGAAATGAGCCGAAAAATACATTGCTTTTAGTAGCAGGAAAAACATTTTTTCCCACAAAAATATAAGAGTAATCGGAAAAATAACACCAGAAAATGGAAGTAGAATGTACGTACTTTCAGGGGATATAAATTTTGTTCGTCTATGTAAAAGCAGCCCACGTTCTGCAGTGAGACCTTAGTGGCTCCAAAAATTAATTTTGCAGAATTATCACCGGCATCATGACTGTTCCACATACAAAACAGCAAAATATTTTAATTTTTTTTTTCAGAAAAAAATATTGTAAATTACAACCTATACCTAGATTGAGACATGACTATTTAGTGTTTCCATACTTGAACCAAATACGAATTATGTTATTTACTGGTAAATATGACTTCTTTCTACCCATAAAATGTTTGAATACAACAATTCAGTGTGAAAATGGACAAGTTGCTACAGTACGAAATAATAGCGTATGATCATTTCACAAATACACCCACTTGTCCGAGGACTGGTCTCTAATACCCGATTTTTAATTAACGGCAAATATATCAGTTTAAACAAGAGTAACCAAACATTGTTTTACTGAACTTTAAGGAATCACGAACTTGGAAGGCATGCCTGTTGTATGAGGGATAAACACTGTCAATGTTTTCTGGTCTTGTACGCTGACCAACACCACCATAATATTTTATCTGAAAATTATGTGACTAACGGATTCTTTGTTTAAGGTTATAGGGATGAATGGAAAGTACATAATACGATTAAATACATTACTTGGTACTTAATTAAGTGCAATAACACTATTCTCTAATTTTCCTCGCGAGATATACCTGTCGTCATATGTGATTTACATTTTTGGAGCGAAATTTTATATTTTAGTGATTGAAGCATTTACAATAATCATTTCCTACAAAAGAAGCAAATTAAAAATGTATAAACTGTATTCATTACGATAAATAGGAACAATGTTTCCCGCTTTACAAACTTACAGCTTCTCTACCGTAAGATGGCGGTGTAAACTTAAACTAAACAAATGAACGTCAAGAATTCATAGCAACGAGTTAGAATGCACCAACTTTATCAAACTCCCATCTCTGACATAACGAAAACTTGCAAAGTGGGAGGTAGAATTTTATATCCCCACGTTCGGCACGGGAAATTTTCCGATACTGTGGAAAACGGGGCTGTTGTTGCCAAACCCTTCGGTAGCACCGCCACCCAGCTTAGCTCCTAAAATATTTCGTTCGTCATTTGGTTCCCCTAAGCTTTACGTTGGAGCGCAATGGGAGGCTATTCAAACGTTATTTTCAAAGACGGTAAGTTTTTCTCATGTCGATCAAACATATGTAGAACTTGAAGATTATGTAGGAAGTGATAAGTTTCGGAAAATTACATTCTCCTGAATCTAAATATTAATACGTATTAATTAAATTAAGAAGGCAACATACCTTGTTGTCCGCTATCCGAACTTCACTTGTTTCAAGTGATAGATCCCATAATGCACTACAATATGACGCCATCCGATTCATGTTGCTGATTGGTCAGTTCTACGAAGCATAGCGTCGTCTGTGATAAAACGTGCAATTTGCTTTTGAAAGTTGTTATGGCTAAGATGTTAAGTTTCGAAAAATATTAGGCACCAGGTCCATCAAAAGGTGTAAAGGACATTTACTGAAAGTTACGAAAGAGGTACGTATGTATTCATAGTTACTACAAATTTGAAGCGTTGGCAATAAATATGTATTCATACAAATGACTTTCAACTTGGCAAATGGCGTCGGTATTAATAAAATTGATATTCGACTACTATTAAACTTAACATTTTATGAAGTACATTAATATGAAAGTGAATATACAAATTATAGAAACATAATGTAACCTATCATAACATTTTTACTGCACAAATAATCATTTTGCGAGGAAAAGAATCATTAGTTTGTAACTTTATGAAGTAGGCAAACTTGGAATACGAATGTCATACTGCGAATGCAAGGTGCATAATTTCTTCAGACTGTTTTTGTTGTATTATGGAGCGATTTATGAATTGTTATGTGTAATATATTTCCTATACTGCTTCGTTGAGGCACTGACTTCTCATTGCGACGTGAAGGTGAAAAGATTTCACCGAAAGGGGTGATTGAAGGATGCTACCCTGAGAAACACTAACATGTACACAGTGGTGCAAAATGTTGCACTGTCACTATGACAGTTGAATCTATAGAGATGAAACTTTCGAAACATTAATTAATGTGGTATTTATAGTCTTGGCCAAAGTTCCGATTGTTTAATTATGAACTAATCACAGTACGTGCGCATTTGTTTCATGGTTTGATTTCCATTTATGTTTGTGAACATAGTTCATCTGCTTGGTTATTACTTAACTGCATATTTTCTGGAGAATGGTATATTCTTTCGTATAGTCCTAAGTTCATATTTGCTGGCAGCCATTAGTTTAATATATCTTCAGTGGGACTACTACTGCCAATATGTCAGGTGACAAAACGTGTATAGGATTACTACATTCCTAAATGCTGTTTTTAGGCTAGGCAGGTAAGATTTAGCCTTCTGGTAATGAAATGATTCAATATCTGGTCATAAGCTGCAAACCCTCTTTGAGCCTTGTGTGCAAAATCCACTAGTATGCATTGTCCGAGATGAACATAAACCAAGATTGGCTGCTTGCATTAGAAACTTTTCATACATAGTGGCCTCTTAGGTAATTGTTCTGAATGTGTAATTTTTTTTTCTCAAAGTTTCATGGGAGAAAGACAAATATTGGGGAATTGTGGAAGATAAAATTCAAGTTATGCCTTTTTCCATAAAATAGTGTCAACTTTTCATTTGTCTTCTTGTTTCGCTGTGTAACAGACAATATTGCGTGCCCTCGTCAAGGATCATCGCGTGTTGTGCAAAATTACGTACTATTATGATTTTTTACATGTTTCCAAGATTCTTGCATGATTACCTCCACAAATCATGCTCAATAAGGTTAGGTTAGGCAAACACAGTTAAAACATAAAATTGGTTTACGACATAAACAGCCAAAATTACGTGCTATTATGATTTTTTTTTGCATGTTTCCAGGATTCTTGCATGATTACCTCCACGAACCATGCACAATAAGGTTAGGTTAGGCAAACAAAGTTAAAAAAAAAAGGTTATGGCATTGACAGCCAAAATTACGTACTATTAGGATTTTTACATGTTTCCATGATTCTTGCATGATTACCTCCACGAACCATGCACAATAAGTTTAGGTTAGGCAAACACAGTTAACAGAAAAGTTTCTCATTAATTATGTAGTATTGTCTGAACACCTCTCACTCGTTTATTTCATTAATTTTAGCATTGATACTTACCTATTTTGCACTGCGGAAGATTCTTTAAGGTGAAGTTATGCCCTTTCCCATAAAATAGTGTCAACTTTTCATATTACGAGTCATTATTTGTCTGGTACTACTTTACTATACCGGAGACACCTATCAATGATTTATTTCACAATTTTTTACATTGATAACGTACTATTCTGCGTTGCAGAACATTTCTTTAGGTGAAAAAATGGAATTCTAACGAAAATAATGTATATTTCTTATATACGATATCTCCACGAACCATCATGGGGACGAGGTATGACTACTAGGTTAGGTTAGGTTCCATTAGTACTCCTTTCGTTCAATTTAGCATATACGGACAACATCGGAATTACAAATTCCACGGCATGTTTCACACCCGGCAACAACTTCACGACACATCCTCGACACATTATGTTGTAGCAGCAGCAATAGCGCGCATTGTACTCTCGTGCAGAAAGCAAATGGCGGCAGCAGGAATAGTGCGTCGGAAATAGATTTTCGTAGAAAACCACATGCATTTGCATTAAAATGGATCAAACCTACATTCCCGAACATCAACAACGCTAGAGAAAATGATTTGTGTAAGTACTTTCTCCTGTAAATTTGAAGAAATCCGTCTCCGGTATAGTAAAGTGTTACCATTTGTCTTCCTTGTTTTGCTTGTGTAATAGACAATATGGCGTGCACTCGTCAAGGATCATCGTGCCTCGTGCTTGTGTTTTGTTAATTTGCAGTGTGCTAGCAGTGTTTCAAACCTAATGACCGAAAATTACGTACTGTTATGATTTTTTTACATGTTTCCATGATTCTTGCATGATTACCTCCACGGTTAGGTTAGGCAAACACAGTTAAAAAGAAATTAAAAAGGGTTTACGACATAAGCAGACAAAATTACGTACTATTACGATTTTTTTTACATGTTTCCAGGATTCTTGCATGATTACCTCCACAAACCATGCATGATAAGGTTAGGTTAGGCAAACACAGTTATAAAAAATAATTAAAAGGGGTTTAAGACATAAAGAGCCACTATGTTTCGAACATATGGTTCATGATTTCAGGAAACAGAAAGCGTGTTTGGAAACACTGACACATGGTTACATCATTGAACGCAGGCAAATAGCAAGGAAATGGCAGCAATTGCCTGTGCGTGTTGGAAATATTTCTCAAGAAAGAAAAAGGAATTCCAGGTCAGAAAGCTTAAATGATCAAAGAAAACACCTTCACAAACTTCCACAAAATTAGAGAAATTGATTAAAGTAAGTAGTTTGTTCTGTAAAAATGAAGAAATCCGTTCGGCCAATACTACATATTTATCAGTAATACTTCTGTTTGGAGTTCCGAAAAGTGCAATATATTTGGAAAAAAAAAGATTTAAAAACCACTTTAAGCAAACATCTGTGCATGTCATCGACAAGACATTTTTCTTTCATAGGGGAGAGAAAAAATATGAGGGAATAGTAATAACGATTGTGAATGTAAGTGTGAATCTTCCTGAAAGCAATTAGCTGTACCCCTTAGGGTGGGTTGCATCATCTTCGCTTAACGTCTCATCCCTCACTTAACACCATTTTGGGGTTGTTCAATGTCCGCCTAACGTTACCTAGCACTTAAAGTCCCGTGTAACGTAAGTGGTGATCGGGGCTCCACCTGTCACGTTAAGTGCCGGATAAACATGGCAAAGCAGTACACTGTGCAGCCAACACATACGTGTAGTACCTAGTATAATCTGTTTGCACTTTTACAGTTGATGGAATGGCAAAGTCTTGATCAGCTGTTGTAAATTGCAAAAATTTGCTGCATGTTTTGCATTACCAACTAACAGGAAACAATGCAGTTTGATAATTATCACAGGCATGGCAATAAGTAAAGCAATGTTTATAAATATATGTGCAAAAATAAATATTAGGTGGTCATTTTCGTGTGTGTTCCGAAAATGTTATATATTGATATTAGCATTAGCAGTTTCACTGTAATTTCGTAAGTAGGATTTCAGTGCATGCGGGTACAGATGTATAAATAAAAACTACTGTTCCACACTTGAAGGTTAAAGTAATGCGTTTGATGCTTGCAAAATTGTATTCAAATTTCATTCCAAATAAATGAATGTGTGTTTGCTTTCCTGTAACAGATTTCTTTAAACAAACAACACAATGCACAAAATGTACACCATGCATCAGTTGTTTTTTCGCAAACCTAGTAATTTGTAGGTAATCTTTAAAATTAAAATGCATGTAATATTATTCTAGTCACTTCTGTCACCATTGGTGTGAATGTAACATTGCAAATCAACTAGTAACGTGTTGTTTCTGAATAATAACTGGCAAAGGCTGCACATATAATATTACTGTCCAGTTCATACATATGCACAAGCAAAAATTTCCGAATTCTGATGTTTTGTACACACACACACACACATGTACAATGTCAACCTTTCAAGCAACCTACATTGGATGTGATACCAATCTTTAAAGAAACATATATATGTACATGTGTGATTTTGTATCTTAGAATTGTACTGTTAACAAGCATGTTGACACGCATGTAGAAGGAACAATTTCCTACTGTTTTTGTACCTAACCTACCCTAATATACATGGGAGTGCATGAGACGTAAATATCATTTTTTTCTTTCTATTTTTTACTATTTAATTACATTGTGCGATATTTTGTAGTTTAACTTTAGGACAGGCAAAAAAAAATGAGAGGTACAGCAGTATCTTTACGGCATTGATATGTATATACAAGGAACAATTTCCAAATGGTGTTATGTTTCATATCATCATTGTAATAAACCTTGCACAATCTGCATGCCTGAAGATGCATAAAACGTGAACTCAAGTTTTTTTTTTTAAAAAAAAAAAACATTCATATGCAATACACGTGATCTTGTATTTGATTTTACAATATAACTGGCCTAAAAAGACTAGCGGCTAAGGACAGCATTAGCACCTTGGGAAATACATGCTAACAATACCAAACCTGGCCTGCCTAGCCTAACCACGTAGGCATATAATAGCATAAATAAGCATAGAAATATGTTTGGCAAGTTATAATTTGTTTTTTTAAGCTATTATATGCATTCGCGGATAGGTTAGGTAGGCCATGTTTGGTGTATGTAGGCATGTATTTCCCAAGGTGCTAATTCTGTCCCTAGCTGCTCGTCTATGAAGGAGCACAGCTTGTACGTACAAGGTATATTTTCCAGGTGGATATTAGTGTTTTTTGTAAACAAATATATACGTTCTTGCACTGCACTAATATATAACGTTGCATAAAACTAACTATCTGAAAGTATATACAGCCTGAAGTTTCTTCTTTTTTCTTAATAAGAATAAAACATGCGTACATACAATACTACGGTACTTTACATTACTATTTCATTATTCCTTTTGTGCTAATATGATAGTTATTCCCAAAACGGTACCTTGTACATAGTAGAACCATTGATTAACTTCTTTTTTTTGTGTTTTGAATAATTTTCATTTTGCATAGTTATTACTCAACAAACTTTCAATATTAATTTTGCACAAAAACTGCATTATAATAAGAGGAAACTCATAAGGTGGTCAACGTTGATAATACTGATACTAGTTATTCGCTAAAGATGGAGTTACGGGTTGATAAATTAGTAAGAGCAGAATAGAAGATTGCTCTTCTCATCCCATATATTTACATGAACTCAGATATGTCACCCTTGCACTAAAAATTTAAAATATGTAACTTCCATTTGTTACGACTTCGTAAAATTTTGGTCACTGTTTAATATGAAAAAAAAAAGTTACTGTATGTCTTACTGAAAGATAAGACGAGGAATATTCTTTTTTGCATTATGTTAATTGGAGTACGTGGAAAATAATTTGAAAGTTTTGTAAGAATAACTCCCCACTATTTCAAACTTCAAAAGATTACGGGTTATATTGTAACATATAACATATATTTGATATTAAATGTGAGTACGCACATGCATTACCTACTTCGGTCAGCTGTTTCATTTTATTGCAATAAATGTTTTGTTTTTTAAAACATATTTCAGTTGAAAGAGCATGCATTCGGAATTGACAAGCAGACATTACCACATAATAAACAAGCAAAACACAATTGAAAATTCAACTTTCTCCAGTATCTGTTGCCAGGTCGTACGGCAAGCAGTAGAATGTTCCACCTTACAAGGCGGAGGATAAAAATGCTTCGGGCAACCCACCTCCGCCTAAATCTCCTGCCTGTCTTTTTCCAGCACTTTGTAAAGTGCCGGATTGAGTGGCGATGGTGCAACTGGTCCTTAGAGAAAGTGAAATATTTTGCATGCTATATTATGATTTTGTTGTTTATGAACATTTTCAGTTGATTTTTAGCTCACGGAAATGTGTTATTGTGAAGTAAAGTACGTCTGTTACCTTAGCGTGTTACTTTATTGTGAAGAATAGCCCGAAGGCTTCGTGCAAGTGAATCTTGCACCCAAATCAACATTCCACAATAGCAACTATAATTTTATGTAGTTAGGTTAGAATTGCTATGTTTGGTGCCAGTAATTGTTATCAGCATATTCTTTCACTGTTTGAGTGTGTATGATATATTTTTTATAATATAATGCTGTGAATGCAGGCAGGTTTTTGCTTACACGGTCATACTTTCTGATCAAATATCTCCATTATTTGTGTTTTCCGCATGCTGGAACTAATTTTACATTGTGTAAAAATTTGGGGGTACAGTGGGTAAATGGCCCCCAATTAGCACTGTTTGTACTTCTAAAAAGTCATATTTTTCTGCGAATAGATGTATATGGTACCATGTGCGAACATTACATTTACCCACTCTCCACATGAGGGTCAAAAATGTGGCATGGTTGAGACCCTTAACCTGAACGGACTAACATAACTACAGAAATATTTAGGGACGTTTTTGGCAATTGGAAACCAAACAATAACTCACAGCACTGTAAATGGACAGATTCAGAAAATTTTTAAAAATGTGTACCTCATGCATGTGACCTAAGATGGCAGCAGCAGCTGTCTGTAACTCAGTGACAGTGAACGAGTGTCTGGTGCCAATAAACCTATTGTATGAGAGTATACCAGAGTTGTAACCATTCTCAATCAGACATGCAGTAAGTAATCACTAAACTTCCAAAATATGTCTTTACAGATGTAAATAGCAATCACTTCATGTAAAAAATGCATGTGTGACATGATGAAGTCACAATTAAACAAATGGAACTTGTGCTGTCATATATATTTTGCGTGATGCTACCATTCGTTAACTGACTAGTGCTGTCAGCTTCGAAACATTTAGGGCCGATATGGAGCACTAGATGGCTAGTTATAATTTTAATAACTTTGGAAATATACTGCCAGTAGTGATGTTATGGCACTTCATATTTGTCTGTTGAGCAAGCTCGCTAACAGCACTAAACCTACCATATTCACATGTTTATTTCTTCTATTATGTGTATACATGGGTAGGTTAGGCATGTCAAGATCTCCAAGTAGCTACAGCTATCGCTAACCTCTTGTGAGCAAGGTAGAGTAAAAAAACAACTTATTTCGTGGTGCGCACATTTTTTTGTATGGTTCGATTTCTATTTGCTTGTTAATGCATACTTAGTAATAACTTTCTGCATGCTTTCTGGAGAATGATTTTTAATAACAGTTCAGATTGTTTAATGTTTTTTTGAATATTTCATCGGAGAAACACGAAGTATTGTAAAAATTTTTGTTACAATAAATTTGAACCTTGATGAAAGTCCTTACCACTGTTTGGAATTCTGAAAAGTAAATTTATTTGCAGTTTTGAAGTGGTGTAAAAGCTACCTTATTCAAATATTCCTACTTCCCATCAATAAGACATTCTCGGAATCCTGCTGACATGATGCTTGAAAGGGTGTCATGCTTGAGACCATCACCAACGTGATGAGATGTTGAAAGCCTTTAGATAAATTTTTATAATGCTAGAAAAGCCCTAACTCTCCTAATGTAACCATGAGATCCCTTCATACCACACATGTGGTCTAGATGACAGAAGCAGTAACCAAGACAATTGTAAATGAAAGGCTGGTTGCAAGAGAAGAATCATATAGGAGTAAACAAAAGTGTGGAGACAAGAAAATAATCTCAAGCAAACATGCATTAAATAATCGCTGAAACTCTGAAGTATGTATTAACAGGCAGAATTAGAAATTGAACCATGAAAAAGAAATGCCTTGGTACAATGAAGAAGTTGGAATTTAAGCAATCTGAACTTGGGCCAATTTTTCCCTTCATTATACTGCTACATGCATATTCGTCCATAGCAGCCATTCATTTACTGTTATTTCATTAGTGGATTGCTGCTGGTGCTACTTCACATGGCACTTGGTGTGAGTGGCAAGAGGGTATTCCATCTCTAAATGTTCTACTTCTTGCGTTATATGCCTCAGGTTTCTGCATCTTACCATTAAGATAATGTCCCTAAATGCTTCCAACGCTGTTCATGTAATATCTGCTCTCGAGCATGAAACTCACTTTGAAACTTGCATAGAAAACCACCAGTACCATTGTCAAAATCATTAGGACTGTTATTTTATGTTGTTCCAAAATTTCATACTCAACGCTTGCTCACAGAATTTTTGATGCAAGTGTGTTTTTGGCTTATGAAGTGGGGTACACTCAAAAATTTTATGGAATTACCAAAATTCTATTGCATTTTGAGCTTGACATGCATAATTTGATTGCATAAGTGCTGAGTAATAATTTTTCTTCAGTTGGAAATGAAAAAAATTATACCTTGTGCACATATGAAGGAGACTATTCTTTTACCCAAAACGTACATGCATGCAACAATGTTTTGTGCCTTTTGTAATTTATTATGGTTAGGCTATTACTTTGTTACAGGGACAGAGCAGTTTCCAAGGAGTTCATTGTTTTTTTACTTGACCCCTGACTATATTACCATCATTTTTTAGATTATGTAATGATTTTGTTGGTTATACAGGAGTAAATATTGGAGATGGTTCAAAATGTTGTGTAAATATGTGGAAGCAACGGATTGTAATTCTCAGCCATTTGATGCATTTTTTTTGCGTGGAAAATGTTGTACAAGGCACATGCAGAAAGTAAGTTCCGATGAACTGTAAAATGATAGATGAACATCAGAAGACAATGATTTTATTACTGTGGAGTTAGTCATACATTGCCTACTTTTTAACATATGCACTGTCCTTGTTGAGACACTTGTCATAACACTGCACCAGCTTTTGTATGCCCCTGTCAAAGAATTCTGCAGCCAAGGGTTGGAACCAGGATGTCACACCCGTCTGCAACTCAGCTGCATTGTCGAATCGTTGTCCGGCCAGAAATCGTTTCAGGTGGGAGTCGCTGGGAGTGGGGTCGGGGCTGGTCAAAGATATCCCAACCATATTGCTGCAGATTAGCCTGCATGAGCATTGGGTATGGGTGCATGCATTATCATGCAATAATATTATTCCTGCGCTCAGCATTCCACGTTTCTTGTTCTGGATCGCCCTCTGCAGTTGCTGCAAAGTGTCACAATACCATTTGGCAGTGATGGTGTGCCTCTGGGGTAAGAACTGGATGAGGACGACACCCTGTCGGTCCCAGAAGACTGTGCGCAACACTTTTCATGCAGACAATGTTTGTTTGAATTTGATCTTGACGGGCGAACCGCTATGTCGCCAGTGCATGGACTGTTGCTTGGTTTCTGGCACCACATGGGACACCCATAATTATACTGGTAACCTGTTGCATAACACTCCGTGAGTTCCGGGTCTCCCCCTTGGCGCAGTGGTAGCGTCATTGCCTTGTAATCAAGGGGTCCCGGGTTCGATACCCGGTGGAGGCATAAGTGGTTCGGATCCCACTTTAAACTGTAGGTCCAGTCCCGATTAGCCTTACTGTGCATAAAGTGGACTTAAAACAGCAACTCAAACCAAACTCCATGAGTTCCAGTGCATACCCACAGACTGCCAGCCTCACTCCCAACGTAGGTGGAAGATCATCCATTCAATTATGGGGTGATGTGTAGTAAGCACATCAAACCTCCAGTTGGTATTTTAAGTTTCCATAACCAGGAATTTTAATGGTAAGATCATCAAATGTGACCTGCCTAACGTACTCACATAAACTTATTTCACCAGAATATAGAAAATATTCTGTACCAAAAACCCTGTAAGTGTTGTGGAAAGTTATTGAATATGTGTTTGTAGTCATGCATAGAATTTTATTGATGCAGATGTTGTAATGTATGCAAGCTACCAGAGCATTACTAATTTTTTTCCCCCTCTATATTGACCGAAGTCCTGATTTGAGTTTTTAAGTTTGTGCATAGATAGTTTAATTGAGATTTGACCTCCACTCAGACCCTTTGAATGCAAGGCATCAATAGCTGGCCTCCATGCCAAATTCGTTATCACAGTGTCCTACAATGCCAGGGGTCCCAGGTTCACATTCCAGCCTGGGCATGGATTACTTTGTGGGTGTTCTCTCATCAATTTCACTATATCACTTATCTTAGTCTTTGCAGTTGGCCAAGAGTGGCAGAGAAGCTTTATACAAATTGATATATATATATATAAAGAAAATCATTACTCTGCAAACATGAGTCTTGGCAGCTATTTGTTTCAGTAAAAACCACTGTGGAGATAATGTTCATGGAGTTGTCGAAGATTTTCTGTGGAATATTAAAAATAAATTGCATTTTGACCCAGCCTGATGAATGGAAGTGAGGTTCATCATTTCATCCAGCTTCAGCTGGAACATTTGCCAAAATGGCTTTACAAGATGTTTAATAGTTCTGCCGGTTCCTTCAGTTCCTAGTCAACAATCATTTTGTGATTATTATGAACTATGCCAACACCTAAGGATTTTAGGTTTGATTGCAACATATGATTGCACATGCACTTTTAATGCAAGAAGAATGCACCAAGCAGTGGTGATTCATGAGCTTGATCAACGTATTTAGCATAGTTCCTCATAAAAATGCTTTCTGCAAGGTAAATCTCACAAATTAGTTTCTCTGAACTTCTGAATTGCTTTGAGAATTATATCCAGTATTCTAAACACACTTATCCTTCTGTGCAACTTGTGAAATCATTCCATGGTCTGAACCATGACTTTTTTGATGGACAAAATCTGAAGTTTGGGTGTTGAGCTATTCCTGAATTTATTTAATTTTATTGTGATCACTGATAAGGTGTCGAACTCCTGTTTTTTCCTACCATATTTGGAAGTAAATTGTACACGAGTGTGAGTAGTGGTGAAGCATCCTATGAGGTCATACTTCACATATTAGTCTATTTACAGATTTTATTTTAATTTCGTGAAACAGCATTTAGGGCAATGGAACTGAAATTCTAAATCTTACCATAATTAACACGTTCTCTGCCACATTGGTCACAAGACTGAAACTGACACACACCAATCACGTCATGTTGGTCATTATGACCGAAACATGTCTTGTGACTTTATCCCTAGTGCACCGTTGGTCACGAGTATAACAATAATGCACATAGGGCTTGACCGACAAGATGTGTGGAGTCGAGTGCACATAAAAGTGTTTTGCTTCTATTTTTTATAGGAAAGAAGTGAAATTTGGAAAATAAAGTACAATAATCATTTTGGCACGGGGAAGAAAAAATGGTAAAACCACCCTGGCAGAGAATGTGTTAAAGGAAATTTCCATCCCTGTCCAGTACTCTGTCTTCACATGCAGTGAAGCACCATTGACAGAGGCTCACTTAGTCCCATTATTTCCCATGTAGTTCATGAGAAAAAGTCTAATTTCTAGGGGCAGGTGCACCTGCAATATGCATGTAACCATCCACATGGTATTTGCTACTACAGTGAATAGTCTATTTGCAACATTCATTTTCAGACCAGGGTGGCAGCCATAAATTTTACTGTAATGATACCATTTTATGGCATAAAAATGATGATATGGCATTATTGTATACTCTTGTGTATTAATTGATTGAATTACATAAATTTATGTTGCTTTTCTACCAGTTTTGGCTAATGATGACAAGTGTATATTCTTGTTACTACAGTTTGACTTATTTATATGTAGTCTCTCCTGTAACTTGTACCAGTTGATTTAATGAAATACAAATTGAATTTAAGGATAATTGAATGAAAGCTATTTTTATGCACACATTTTCATGAAATTGCCACACAGTTTTTTTGTTTGAAGTATGCAGTAGTACACAGTAAAGCACTAGCATAAAGTGTCTTCTGCCTCTTAGAACATACTTAGCATTAACAATATGTTATAGTTTATTAATAACTAACATGCTTTTTATTATGTAAAGTTCCATGTGCATATAACACCGTGTCATGAAGGATGTGGGGGTAGGGCCCCACACATTATCGATCTCGGTCATGTTGGAGGTGATGTAATCAACACCATGTTCTGGTTGCCTTTACTCTGGGTTCCCATCGATTTAAGACTTGGTGAGCCCCAGAGTTGCTTTATGCAGGGACAAGGCTGGAACAATTCCAACCTTAGATCACGCGCTCCGGGAATCAAACTTGAGTCTCCGGCTTGGTAGTCAGAAGCCCTACTGACTAATCTTTGTGCGTTTAATGGATTTATTTCATTGCTGTCCTATTTAGGATTATTTTTTTCCAAAAGCTGATATCTACACAGTTATGGACCTATATCCTTCATTTTCTGCTTTACTTTTCCCAAGATGATGTGCATGGATATTAGTGATTGGGAGATGTAAAAAAAAATATAAGAATAATAAAAAAATGCAGCCACACTGCTTTTTTGTGGTATATAATTTATTCATGGTTTTGTTCATGCATTCCATTAATTTCATGTTTCTTGCTATTCATGCAGTTTTGTTTCATTATTTGATATGAACTATTGGAATGGGTTGTCATCCTGCATCACGAATGCTGATGGGTGCTGGTATGTTAGAGCATTATTTTAGTTGTGTATACTAAGAAATTGTGCACTTTTTATGTTCTATAGTTGCACCTTTTACTTGTATACCAGTCTAACCATATTTTTTGTCATCTGTAGTACTTCAACACTATTTTTCTTATGTTACTGTTTATCAACATAGTCTGTTTCAAAAGTATTTGTTCTGTAACAACCGTATTTCACTGTATAATTATTGCCTTGTGTAAGCATTGCACTTTGTTTTCTTCAGTCCACAAGTTTATATATAATCTTGCATGTAATCTTTGCATCGGCATGTCAGGTGATAAACCAATATTGTGATGATTATGCTGTGAAATACTATACTTGATCAAAAAGAAAAGAGTTGGTGTGATTTGATTTGCTTTGTTGATAAATTATTAGGCAGTTTTATCAGTTGAGCATGTTGCACATCATGGCAATCACATACAACCACCACTTAATGTTTTGCTATGAATTGGGAATTGTATAGTGCATTCAGTTTGGCTTGAGGCCAGGGGAGAAACCCCTTATTTTCTTTCAAGAAATTTATTTTTCAGGGCATTTTCCCCCTTTCCCACTCCATATGTACGCCGAATGTGCATAAATTATATATTGTCTGAATCTGTGATTCATTCTGCGTACAACGGTATATTGTTCATATCTCCAGGGCAAATAGTCTCTGAGCTAAAGCCATTTCAAGGTACTACTGCATTTTGAAGCTTGAATCAGTGGCGTGCGGACCATTCCTTTTGGGGGTACAACTCACGTTACATTGGTCATATGATGATAATGCAAATATTTATGTGTTCCTTACATGTCAGCGATCATTTCCATGTGCATGTCGACACTGTCATGTATATTTTTCTTGGGGGGGAGGGGGACCCCATTTTTTCCCCCGAAATTTTGGAATTTTGAGAGTTAGCCCCCTCCCCACCAACACATATACGCCGAATTTGCTTAAATTTCATATAGTCTGAATCTCTGGTTCATTCCGCGTACAACGGTATATCACTCCTCTCTCTAGGGCAATTAGCCTCAGATCTACACTCATTTAATTGAAACTGCATTTTGCTCAAAATCAGCTTGGGACCAATGGGGTTACATGTGAAAATGGCCTTGGGATTCAAAAGGTTAAATAATTCAGGAGCCAACCTTTTTTTTATTGGCAAATACAAGCATAAAGCTACACATTTTGAAATTTGTTCTTGCAACATTGATTAATACAAAAGTGGTATGAGATGTATTGCATGTTAATAAAAGTCATTAATTAATAAATTTAAATAAAAATATACTTCTAATGGAATGAATAACTAAAGTATTCATTATAATATATGACTGACTCTACCATATCACACATTTTAAATTTCGGCTATCAAGACTGCATTAATTTATAATGGCATGCTCATTTGTCTGATTTATTGATACACATGATACTGAAAACACACATACCTTAAACCCATAGTGTTCTCATTATTTATAAAAAAAGATAATGGAAATTTCCATAAGCGAACTTGATACGTATAAATTAGATATATATTTTTTTAGAACTGAATTTGAATATTCAGGCACCGGCTGAACATTTTCAAGTATCATGGGGACATGTCACCTTGTGATTTTCTACTCCCGTATGTGTGTGTGTGTGTGTGTGTGTGTGTGTGTGTGTGTGTATATATATATATATATATATATATATTGTGTGCTTCAAAATCAGTTACATTACTTGAATCAATGATGGTATTATTATTGCATGCTATAAAAAATTATAATTTGGATTTACGAAGCAATTTTACTTGTAAGATTTATCCATCATGCATCTATATGTTCTAGCAAAGAAACTTGCATCCTGTCGGGTTAATATCTAGAATTCATTTTGCATTTTGTTAGATGCATTGACATAGTTGCCACCTTTAGAGATAAGTCACTAAATATGACTGATCTGTAAGACCCATTAGGGAAGTAATTCATGAGAAAGATACTATCTGCTTTTCTGCCTACTTTTGGATAAAGGAACGTATAATCCTTCCAAGGTTAAATGAACATTTAGATATAAGATAGATGCGTCTAAAGGGCCAAGACTTTTTTGTTATCGATTTGTTCTTTAAGGTATGATATATTCCTTCCTCTCACCTTTTCCTCCCCGATGCACACACATGCAAAGGTATTCCAACCGGACGTCGAAAATATCTTGGACATTTGTTGTAAAAGAAATTGTCGAAATGTCATAGGAAACTCGCATCACCATAGGATATTTTACTTTTATATTTATAAAAAAATATGCAGAAAATTTATAATTATACATGTATGAATTTTACTTGGAGATAGGAACCAATTTCTTAAATTACATTTTGCAATTTTTAGATCCACATTTGATTTAGCAGATGCTACTCTAGTTTTAGTATTAATCATTTTTAAGGTGTTTGTAACACTGGTTGTTGGTGTGAAGGAATTAAAAACAAAGCTAAGCATTAATTCTGTGTTTGGCTTGTCATCTGTAATTGTTGTGTTCTTAGGGAAGCATCGTATAGTGTATAAAAGATAGGATAATGTTTGAAGATGAATCTGATTAGTGACTTATTACATACACCATTTTCCACATTTCCAATCGAGGATAAATGAAAAGTTAAACATCTTGCCCAGTGTGGCAACCACAAGGAGGGGATGGGGGGGATTGTGTAATTTTTTTTTTTTTTTTTTTTCGCTCTTTGATTTCTTGATCATGTTGGCACTACCCATCATAGTTGCCACCGGCCACCTCTGCATTTGCTGCATAAAATTGATCCTGAATGTAACATGTTCATATGGTAGAACTAGTTATCATGACCACTTTCCTGAGTAATTGCTGCAAGTGCATGCATACATAAATGCATTCACTTGCAACAATATTGTTGGTATGTGTACTGTACCATTGGGCACAGAATAGTTTTCAATGTAGAAAAGGAAATAGAGTACCCACTTATGAAGGACTAATTGGGATTATGTAGTAATTTCGTAATACTGATCATACAACTGTAGAGCAAGATATTCAATGAAATTTGGGGAAATTCTTTCATACTTTTTTTTAGTTTTTTTATTTTGGTACACAGTTTTACTTCTTTTTTTTTAGTTTAATTGGGTGGCTCCACCTTGGAGAACGTTGACTTGTTGGGAGTATTATTGTGAGGAAAATAATATCAGTTTGTTGTGCATAGTGTTGTTTACACATAATAATTTTCATTCACAATAAAGCCTACAGTACTGCTCTGTAACCTGTCAATGTAAAAATATTAGCTAAATATGAGGGGAGAGCTGCTCATTGAAATAGATACCTTTATCAGTGTGGTAAAACTGTTTCCTTTTCCTCTTTTAGTTTTATGTGATGAACCATATGAATAGAGGAATGCTGCGTTTGACGCAAAATGTGTTTCGCACAGTGCATTTCCATCAAGAACGCTGGAAATTACCAAAATACTGGAAACCAAGTTTCACCAAGAAATGGATTGGTAAAAATTAGTTCAAAAATTAATAATTCGGTCTTATTTTTGTGCTAATATGAATTATATAGGAGTATCTGCATGATTTTTTATTCATTTTTTTATGTACTAAAATGTTAATATATGCCATATTTCGCAAGGAAAATAATACATTTTAAGAAAATGTACCTCTTTGGACACAACTTGCAGGTCTTTGAGTATTGGTATTACAGTGCCTTTCTTGGCTGCAGAACGGCAGCTAGTGCGCTGGCAAGTAAGGTTGCGTCTGCTGGCAAACTGGATGCAACATCTGCGTAACTTTAACAGCTAGCTATGTCATGGAATAAGCTCATAGAATTACATTGAAAGTTACATTTGAAATTAGCACGTACTTTGTTACAAGAGGTGTTGGAAATGCTGTTCTGCTTCCACACATTTACGGCATATTTATAAGGAAATTTTCACTAACACATCAATTCCTCTGCTGAAATTGCTTCAGTTCCTCTCCTGATATTTTCTATCAATTCTTAATGTATGGCTTCAGGTTTAAAAGTTTGGTAGCTCGCCACACAGACATCATGAAAATGTTTGTTTTTTGGGCAAGGCGCAAGACAGATGTTTGAGGAGTATATGTTCCAACCATTGTCCAACATAGTCTGGTTTCTCCTTAGTAAGCACACTCCATTTTACCCTTTGTTTCTTGTCAAGAAAACACTGATTCCCTAAATTTCTTCACACTTAGCTGAACACTGCCTCTTTGTGAAACGGTAACATCTGGGATGTCTGCTGTAAAATGCGTTCTAATTTTCCTACAAGAATTCGTAATGATGTAAGAATCATACATACAAATTCATTGTTTTAAATTGTATGTGTAGCGTGGCATTATTAGATTGCAGAGAAGCACCAGTAATACATAAACTTGCACAACCTAAAACACTTGTTAGCACCTTAACACTTCACAAACACATGCAAACTAGACATCAGCTATCTGGATACTGAAGCACTGATGTGTCCAGTGCCAAGGTCAGCCTACAGCTACAGGTCTAAATGTCAACAGATGTGCTCTTACTTTCTGGCATAAAAGCTGCCTCTCCATGGCCACCTCGGCTGTGAAAGGCACTGTATATTTTTATTTGTGTGAATTAATCTACACTGATATTTCTTGGCAAAATTATCTGTTTTATTATTGGTGTTTCTAAAATATTTGGTGTTATTTCACATGTATTACCATACATAAAGTGCAAGCATAATTTTTATGCTCTTGAACATATGCTTTTTTATCTGCTATTCTAGTTTTTGGCACCCTGTAATTTTTGTGGCCAACAAAAATTACTGCACTGACAAGAACAGGTTTACAGGTGTCATACATGCGTATATCAGTATTTCACAACGTTTTATCATTCCTTGAAACATCTCAAGTTGTGGGTGGCCAGTTTTATTAATTCTAGTGAACATGACAGAAGAAGGTGTACATTAAATGGATATTTTTGATATAGTAACATGAAGTATTTGTTCTGATAATTGCAAAATTGCTATTGCTTTAAGGTTAACAGTTGAGAGACTATGAATTCTTTAACATATAATTGTCCTTACTCTTTCAAACATTGGAGTGTGTTGTATCATTAGATTTTTGAAATTGTTGTTATTGAATAATTTAATCTTTAAAACTTGTTGAGCAAAAGTGAAGATACATTTTTTAATAAATCCTGATGGCATTAACTTTTCATTATCCTTTATTCTGTGAATCTATAATATCCAGTAATATAAATTTTCAAATATTTTTAATTTACTTAGTTTGGCACTATTGCACATGCATAGATTCAGTGCATATAATGTAAAATGACACCCAAATATGTAACAATCTAGTTTTAAACATGCTTATTTACTCAAAGATTTGCTAACAGAAATTTGAAAGCTAATGCACTTAAAAGCACCTGCCGTTTTGCCCACAAGGTTCTAATAATTACTTCAAGAGGTCCGTAGAATGAACAATCTGTAATTTCATGATCTCCTTAAGGCAGTTGAGGAGTCATCTGTACTCTCAGACACCATTTTCTTTATGTAGATACACCATTATGTGTACATACCTCTTTGATATGGTTGTACGATTTGTCTATTTGCTGAGCTGAAGAACTGACACCTATGCATGTGGTCCATTCTAATTAATACAAATGCCAGGTGCACAAGAGAAAATTTATGATTTATGAAAGTCCTTCTCTTTCGAGGCAAACAACTCGAGCAATTTTTGGACGTCTGCATATGAATCGAAGTGCTGCTCAGCGAGGGTGTGGCCCATCGACGAAGACAGATGGTAGTCTGGTGAATAGGCTGGATGTTGTAGCACCTCCTAGTTGCGTGTCTCCAAGTAGTTTTGGACCAGTCTTGATGTGTTCGATGGGGCGTTGTCATGGAGGAAAATCAGCTTGTCATGTCTTTGTTGATAATCCGGCCTTTTGTCACACAGAGCACGATGCAATTTGATCAGTTGTTGGTGGTAGCGGTGGGCAGTGACAGTTTCACCAGGTTTCAACAGCTCAAAGTAGACGATACCCTGTTGATCCCACCAAACACACAGCATCATCTTCCGGCCGAAGCGATTTGGTCTTGAGGAAGATGTTGATGGTTGGCCAGGATCAACCCATGATATCTTGCATATAGGATTCTCGAAATGTATCCACTTTTCATCGCCAGTCACAATCCGATGCAGGAAAGAATTTCTTTTTTGTCTGGCAAGCAAGATTTCGCATGTGTTTTGGCATCTCTCCAGCTGCCGATCGGTCAATTCATGCGGCACCCATTTTCAGATCTTTTGAACCTTTCCCATGGCACGTAGACGCATGGAAATGACTGCTTGAGTAACACCCAATTGCTCGGCAAGCATCTTTTGCGTTTGGTTATCGTCCTCTTCCAAAAGAGCCTGCAATTGATGGTCCTCAACCTTCCTGGGCCGATTTTCACGCTTATTGTCGCTCAGGTCAAAATTGCAGTCTTTGAACCGACAAAACCAATCCGATACAGCACTGTCACCATAGGCCTCCACAAGCATTCAATGCAATTCGGCAGCCAATTTCTTCAAATGGAAGCAGAAAAGCAGAGCTTACCGCATATGCCCTTTTTCTGGCACAAAACTAGACATGCTTACCACAGGATCACTGTCTGTTGTTGTCTGCACGTGCTGACGATGTGCACTGATTCGTGTTGGCAGATGTCCAACTCATACAAACACCAGGTATGGCGTGCCCATGGTAGCTTCATATGCTCACTAACACCATCTATGAACAAACAGCAGATTTAAGCTTATGCATCTGGTATATTTACTATAATACTTACCATGTGTGTGACGCACAACGGGGAGAGGCGAAAGGGATGGCATGAGACTCTTTATGAAAGTTTACGTAGGTGTTAACCCTTTCCCCACCTCGACGCCGTGAGCACAATAAGATGTTAAAAAAAAAAACAATTAGTACAATAATATTTATACAAATATTGAATTTATTATTTCTGCGTTGTTGAAAGAATATGATTAAATGATTGTGAACATTATAAGTATATACTTTTGCTTCTTGTTGTATTTACAGTTCCGTCTTAGTTATTAGAGGCCTCTACTATTTGTTTTGTTTACCCCATGCACACACACTAACTAAGTCCCGGCGCCTTTCGTTGGGGCCCTTATTCACTGCACTCTCACCTGCATACTCCTTCTAAGCTAGTCCAGTCCTCTTCTTTACACACTTTCTTTCTGCGGCTTCATTCTTTCACTGTGTCCAATCCTTTCCTAAGATCCTTGCTTCGATATTACACATGTCAACAAATCCTTATCCGCACTATTTGCACAATGCACACTCGCACACTCTCTACAGGCTGTTTTACTATGTCCTTCTACTCCGCCATATTATATCTTTGTTGTCTTTTTGTGGCCTCTCTCCTCGAAGAGAGAAAAAAAACAACATAAAAAAAAACTTCCCCCTTCTCCCTCCTGGGGTGGTTCTTGGACTGACCGGCAGAGGGGGTGTCCAACAAGAGTCCTTTTTGGTCAGTCACACGAGGTGCTGCCCTCTTGCGTATTTTGTTACACTACATGTTAAAATTCCACATCTAGCTGCCCGTAATCTGTTATGGACCGTATATGAGGGTACACTGGTAGTACTGGACCTCAACTAATCCCTAACTATAACCCAAATATCCCAGGAGAATAGGAATAGATTAATATTTAATATAAACCCAAGAAAAAATATATAATTAAAATACAAAATTTCTACCCGCACCTTCTCGCCAGAGTCCTCCTTGACTGGATCACTTACACTCCAGAGAAGAGCGCAAACTACACACGAAACACATACAAAAAAAAATAATATGTATATAATTATTGAAAAAGAAATACTAAACTGGTGGTTGCCTCACATCCCCCCTACGTAATCATACAGTAGGGCAAGCCCTCTACAGTATGATTTCGTACTCCTTGTAATTTAATAAATGCTAATGTTATTATTATTTTTTTTAGGGGGACATAGCCCCTGCTACCTATAAGACTACGCCATAATAACTAATTAGAAATATAGATGTAAATTGATATTACAACATTATATTACACACATGAACAAGATTATAACACTAATATTCTTTAAAATTGTGAACTTTATTTTGTTTCTCCTTTTTTTTTCTTTTTCTTTTTCCAATGCCAGCGGCACAATACGGTCCCTTGTATGACCAGCTCTTCTCACTTCGACCCTCCTTGGCTTTCTCCGGCTGTTTCCTGGGCCGTGACGTAGGGCTTTAAATGGCTGCTGTTATAAACCCCGCCGTCTTTGTCGTTTTTTATGTCCCACAGCTGATAGGAATTAACTCTTACAACATTTCTGACCGAAAAGGGCCCTTCGTACAGCTGGGCGAACTTCTTAAAGACCCCTTTTGCAACCTCCGAGGACACGTTGGTCTTGCGGAGAACTAGATCACCAGGTTTGTAGGATATTGTATGATGTTTGTCATATATTCTCTTTCTTCTCTCTGCTTCTAGTTGTATGTTCCCTTTAACTTTGAGAAGTTTATACTCATATGGAGGGGAAGCGTTCAGCTGAGGCAAGCGAAACAGCTTCATGAGATCCTGATCAGGTTTCCGGTTGAAAAATATTTCATACGGAGATGCTTTTGTGCTATTATTTTCCATTGTGCACACATACACGTCAGCCTTAGTCACTTGAGGTTTAGCTTCCTTACAGTTCATGTTTTTCTTCAAACTATCATTTACATAACCCCTTAACGATTTTATCTCAGCCTCGTCACAACATATAGGCTCCTTGCATTCATAAGATAGAAAAAGGGTCGGCACCCCGTCGGCTATTTGCATCTCTTCCTGCGACAAGAATTTAATTTCAACACATTGTTGCTCTATTGTCATCGCTACAATGCTTCGATCATAATCAATGACAGCTCGACATGCCTTCAAGAAATCTGATCCTAATAGAATTGGTTTCACTAGATTTCGAATTACGAGACACACGACATTAGTGGTCACTTCCCCAAATGACAGCGGAACGTATGCTTGCGTCACCACCTTTGATGCTTTGTTGCCGAAGGCTGATATTACTTTGATGCTCCCTACGCTTAACTGAGGGATATCAGGCTTCCATTTTACTATTTCCAACCACACTTCTTCTGATAAACAAGTGACCATAGCCCCTGAGTCGGCCAATGCTTGATAATGGCTTCCACCTATACCAACTGAAATAATAGGCATTCTTAGCACCTCGCTTTTCGAAACTTCATTTTCATTCTGAATGAGCTGGTCAAATATCGAACAAACAACGTCTCCATTTCCATTGTTATTGTGGTTAATATTTACTGCATCTCTTGTATGAACTTGCATTACTTTAGTTTCATATTCTTCCATTTCATCCTCACAATTTGTATTTTCTTCCCCAGATAAATCAAAAGATTCATTTATCGCAGTCCGGTTTCCTAAGTGTCTTTCCGCATTTCGGATATTTCCCTTTTGTCATGCTTCATTATTGGAGGGACAGTCTTCCTCATTTTGCCTTGCCACTGATACACTGTTGGCAGAAAAGAACCGCGAGCTCTGTTGTCCGCGACTCGCCTCTTCCTCCCCCCTAGACCCGTGGTTGCCACCATTACGTCTGCCGTAGCTCCCCCCTCCTCGGCCTTGCTGCGTGAAGGGTCTGGGGCCCTGAGGCGGTTGCCTCTCGAACCTGTTGACATTCCTCTCATTGTCGCGAGAATAACTGGGACTTGGGCTGACATAATTGTTCCGTCTGTCTCTATCAGTTTCTCCGCCACGCACCGAATTTACCTGTCTCATCCTCGCTCTATTGTTTGGTTGAAAAGTTGCAGCATGCGACGTTTCTTGGATTTCCTTAAGAAGGTTAATTAGCTGCTTAGAGGTGTCGACCGGCGACCCAATGAGGCACCTCTGAGCGTACGCAGGCAATTGCTTTATAGCCATTTTAGCTAACATCCTGTCATCGAGCGGCGAAGGTAATATTGCGTTCTTCTGGACAAGGGTCATAACATATTCACATAAAGATTTCCCGTCGGCTGGATTGTATCGAGAAGTAAAGAGCTCAGCACGCAGTCTCAGGAGTCTCTCTTCACTCAGGTACTCTTGAGAAAAAACAACTTTCAAACCCCTTGTAATCCGTAATATTGCCTTTGTGGATAGTAAACCAATTAGCAGCCGCGTTTCTCAACGACAGCCCCGCGACCTGGGCTTGTTGCTCATATGGTACCTGAGACAACGCTAAATATGTCCTCATTTCTTGCATGTAATTGTGCGTTTTTAATTCATCCTCTGTTCCGTGATAGGTGGGCAATTTCAAATCTCTATGTAAGTATGCATTATTGCCATTGTTAGAGGGCGTAACTGAGCTTGGCCTCTCACCTTTATCTATGAAAGTATCTAACTGCCGAGTGACCGCGGAGATAGCCGATTCTGTATCCTTTCTTACAGATGCGATGTCCCTTTTAAGGCCCGACACTTCTTCTCTCAACAAAGCAACCTCTTGATGGAATGCGTCATACTGTTGCTGCAGTGCGTTGTTGAATTCTGCCATCGCTGCTTGTATTACATTTTCTGCAGTTTTCTCGCAGTCACCTCCTGTGTGGATGCGTATATCCTCCGTTATATTATTGTGGAGAGTGGTGACCCTTTCCTCTAATTTATTTGCCCTATCGCTTACGCAATCTATTCTGGAGCCAGTGATCTGATTAATCTCAATGAATTCGCTCTCAAGCTGACCCATCCTTTCCTCAACAACCCTATTGGATTGGGACAAATCTTTAACATTTTTCTTCACTTCCCCTTTTAGTTCTTGGTGACCTTTTTCCAAGCGTTTTACATCATCTTTTAAATTATGATTTTTCTGGAGCTCTTCATGATTTTTTTCTAACCTCTTCCGTGTTTCCTGCTGATCTTTTTTCATTTCCTCCAGGGTACCTTGGACATTTTGGAGTAAGGCAAAAATTTCTTCATTAGTTATCTGACCTCCCCCCAAGCAATTACCACCGATAGATTTATGAACCGCCCCTGTGCAGTTAGCACTCCTCTCTGGACCCAGCGTTCCCTCCACAGTGGCGTCCTTAGGAGGACCCTTTGGAGAAGGAATAAAACTAGACGTGACATTATCTCGCGTACGCCTCCCCATAATGCTAGTCATGAATCTATTCCTTTTCTCACTTTAAATAAAACACTAACAACAACACAAATTTAGAAATACCCCACAAAAATATAAAATTGCTTAAGTCCTGAAATAAAGATTTAAAATTATCTATAAAATTTACTTTCTATTCTACACTACAGTATACGATCCATGGCAGATACAACGGAACTGGCATTTTGATTTTCATCCTTTCAGATTTAAAACTGTGTTACTGATCTATTGTTTCCTTCTTTTCACTTTTTCTACAGCTTACGTGGATTCGCGCCACGCTATTGGGCGCCATGTGACGCACAACGGGGAGAGGCGAAAGGGATGGCATGAGACTCTTTATGAAAGTTTACGTAGGTGTTAACCCTTTCCCCACCTCGACGCCGTGAGCACAATAAGATGTTAAAAAAAAAAACAATTAGTACAATAATATTTATACAAATATTGAATTTATTATTTCTGCGTTGTTGAAAGAATATGATTAAATGATTGTGAACATTATAAGTATATACTTTTGCTTCTTGTTGTATTTACAGTTCCGTCTTAGTTATTAGAGGCCTCTACTATTTGTTTTGTTTACCCCATGCACACACACTAACTAAGTCCCGGCGCCTTTCGTTGGGGCCCTTATTCACTGCACTCTCACCTGCATACTCCTTCTAAGCTAGTCCAGTCCTCTTCTTTACACACTTTCTTTCTGCGGCTTCATTCTTTCACTGTGTCCAATCCTTTCCTAAGATCCTTGCTTCGATATTACACATGTCAACAAATCCTTATCCGCACTATTTGCACAATGCACACTCGCACACTCTCTACAGGCTGTTTTACTATGTCCTTCTACTCCGCCATATTATATCTTTGTTGTCTTTTTGTGGCCTCTCTCCTCGAAGAGAGAAAAAAAACAACATAAAAAAAAACTTCCCCCTTCTCCCTCCTGGGGTGGTTCTTGGACTGACCGGCAGAGGGGGTGTCCAACAAGAGTCCTTTTTGGTCAGTCACACGAGGTGCTGCCCTCTTGCGTATTTTGTTACACTACATGTTAAAATTCCACATCTAGCTGCCCGTAATCTGTTATGGACCGTATATGAGGGTACACTGGTAGTACTGGACCTCAACTAATCCCTAAATATAACCCAAATATCCCAGGAGAATAGGAATAGATTAATATTTAATATAAACCCAAGAAAAAATATATAATTAAAATACAAAATTTCTACCCGCACCTTCTCGCCAGAGTCCTCCTTGACTGGATCACTTACACTCCAGAGAAGAGCGCAAACTACACACGAAACACATACAAAAAAAAATAATATGTATATAATTATTGAAAAAGAAATACTAAACTGGTGGTTGCCTCACAATGTGATCATAATCTCTGTTTCTTGCAAGTCTTTGAGGATAAATTGCAAGTTTTTTTTTCCATATTTTATCCGTGCAGTTAAAATTGCTAACATCTCTGTGTATCAAATTCTCTACTCCTATTTATACCAGATCCAAGGAAATGCAAATGCCAGTAAACATTTTCTTGAATGAAAGTTAGAAATAAATTAATATCAATCAGCATGCATAAGAAATTGTTAAATGTGTTAAAGGTGTATCAGTATTTTGTTATTATACTAGTCCTGATTTGTCTAAACAAGCAGAAAAGTGATGTAAAATAGGAAAAATAAATCGGAACATACACATTACATATTTTGAGGTAATTACATATTTTCCGTTAACATAATTTTTTTCCCATTAAATGCCATATTTGGGCTATCTTTCTGGTTTTTCATTGAGGAAGCAGCTATAATTGTGGGACAAACATTCAAACTTGATTTTTCCAAATACCAAACAACAAAAATAAAAAAAATCTCAAAATGCATTTAATGCTTTACTATGCATCACATTGAGGAGCATGAACTGAAGAAAATAATGTATTGTTACATTAAATGTACATTTTATTTTTTGCCTGACAAACCATTTTGTACATTCAATGTGAATATTCTTCTACATTGTAGAAATGTATTCATTTCTTGCAGTGAAAAATACACTCTGTAAAAAAAAATTAGCATCACTTCATTACTTTTGGTCGTCAGCTTTCGCTCGTGAATTATCAGTTGTTTTATTGATTTAATTCAACTTGTCGATTTGTTCTCCTAACAAATATATAAAACACTATATCTGTACAATATATTTTTATTATTTAAGTCATAGTTACGTACATAATGCACTTTACAGAACTAATAACAAAATTATTGCAAATATAGCTTGTGGAACATTTTCGCACAAAGACAATTTTTACAAGTATAAAGATTAAACAAAGGATTTAAATGCATCATGATATGTCAATTTGTAATGATAGTAAGTAAATACATTGACTAGTACTTAGTGTGGCCACCCCTGGCCTTCCTAAGTGCTTCCAACCTTCGAGGCATGCTATGAATGAGATTTTGACAATATTCGACCTCAATTTCATTCCAAACATGTACAATGGCTGCCACAAGTTCCTCTTTTGACCTGTACGTCTGATTACCAAGTTTTTTGCACATCATAGCCCACAGGTTTTCTATAGGATTCATGTCTGGAGAGTTGGGCGGCCACCAAAGTATTTCAATATTCATATGATGAAACCAGTTATTCACCACCTGAGCACGGTGACAGGTTGCATTATCGTCTTGAAAAATAAAGCAGTCCAAATTCTGTCCAGAAAAATGATATCCTGCAGTTTGCAGAACTTTCCGATTCAGGATTTCCAGATATTGATCAGCCTTAAGGGTCCCTGTGCAAATATGCATCCTGCCAATCCCTTTTGCAGAGAATCATGCCCAAATCATAACACTGCCACAGAACTTTTGAGTTTCTAAAATACAAGATTTTGCAAGTTCTTCTCCCTTCCGCATCCACAGTTATATGAGCTGTCATTCCCCAGCAATTTAAATCGTTTTTCATCAGAAAATATCACATGTTCCCAATCTGTATCATTCCATGCGCCATAACGTGTGACAAACTCACGTCTAGCTTTTGCACGTGCATCAGTTAGTCTGGGTTTTTTACGTGGGACGTGTTTAGAAACACCCTGTTTCTTTAGTCGGGATACTACAGTAGCATGAGTAAGATTAACGTCCACCTCATTTTGAAGTTTATGTGCAATTTGGCGTGAACTCATTCCTCTGTTCTTCAGTGCCATGTCCTTTATCATACGATCCAGTTGAGGTGATGTCTTCTTCTTTCTGCCACACTGACTTCTCAGTGATGATTTTCCATGTTCTTGTTGCTTTTGCAGGCAGCGGCTAACTGTGGATTGATGCATTTGAAGTTGTCGACCAATTTCTCTCTGAGAATGACCATCCATATGCAAAGCAAGAACCATTGCTTGCTTACGTGGTGAAATGTCACACTTTCTGCCCATTTTTTTTTCGAGAAAACATGCTCAAATACACTACACACCACCAGAACACATCACAAATATGATAACGTATACAAACTGTCAATAATGAACATGTAGTTTGCAACATAAAACACGTCACAAGTTGCACTACTAACAATCTTTTTACAGATTCCTGACAATTGATTACAAAGCCTTGCAGAAGTAACTGATTGCAACACCCTCTAGCAGACACTCCAAACACTAAATCAACAAAAGAA
The DNA here is from genome assembly GCF_977018435.1 of Lepisma saccharinum. Lineage (NCBI taxonomy): Eukaryota > Metazoa > Arthropoda > Insecta > Zygentoma > Lepismatidae > Lepisma > Lepisma saccharinum. Next base: position 176,322,346 of record NC_139230.1, on the reverse strand, counting down.
TAACACTACACTACGCAGTGATACCAGACCAATGCTTCAATCAATTGATTTCAAGTTGTGCAGGAAAGATGCCTCATGTGAAACTCAAAATTGTCAACATCCGTAATAAGAATACAGTGATGCTATTTTTTTTTTACAGAGTGTATCTTGGCACACTGTCATTCACGTTAAAACTTCCGTCGATCATGTTTTGAGTTTATGAATTTTTCAATGTAATTTAGCACATTACAATTTCTTTATTTCAAGTTACCTTTTTATAATGTTATTGAGAAATTTATGTAGCATAGTTACATATTTTTACATATTTCAGTGCATTTCTGTATATTTTTACTTATTTCAGCTATTTTTTCCTACATATTTATGCACATATTTTGCATGTTTTATCTACATAAAAATTGGGTCCTTATTTGGGTTATCTTCATTTCAGGTTCAAGGATGGCGCCAGTTGAGTTGGATGTAGATCAACTTATCAACAAACACAATGTTATGGTGTTCAGCAGAAGTGATTGCCCCTTTTGTGCAAAGGTTAGTCAATACAGTATGACATGTAAGTAGAAGAATGTTGTAGACTTGTGCCCAATATAGGAATGTAAGGTGAAGGTGCACACATATGAAGGCATACAGGGTGATGTGGAGGTAGAGCTCCACATATGGTTGATCTCAGCTATATGGATAATGTGATCTGTATCACACCCGGCCACTGTATGTTTTCTACTGCACAGCGTGTATCTATTAATGATTCATATGTGTTAACTTAATCAGCACTTGAAGTTCAAACAAGATTCCTGGGTGTAAATGTTCCATGTCATCAAACAATCCATGCTCTGTATGCAAGTCAAATCCACACACTGTGGAAGAACTGAAAGGTAACACCCCCCCCCCCCCCCCAAGAAATTATCAACGGGAACTGCAGCTAGTTTCTCTCTCTCTCTAGGTTAATTGTGATGATAATGAATGGTAATTTTGTAATAATATTAAGAACTGCCCCTTCCTCAGGTGGATGTACAAATCTTGAATATGTGGGACAGTGTTGCGAGTTGACCACTCATTCTGATGCTGCTAGAGCTTTACAGCAAAATACCTGTCAGTAATGCAAATAGACTACTGATTAGTCTGTCTCAATCCTGAGCACAGTAAAGGGATTTGCATGTCTTTACAGACCATATCTTGCTCTAATTTTGTAAAGTTTTGCATGTTTCATTGTGTTGCCTTTTCATGTAGTTATTTTTTTCACAATATGTTCCCTGTAATGGCATGTAATTGAAGGACATGCAGTCAGAGATGAGGTTAACAGTTATTCGCAGAGGCTGATTTTCCCATATAGAGCTCTATGCAAAGTATGTTTTCGGCAGGAAGTTTAAAATTTCTCAAGGTTTTAAATAAAAATTTGTATCTCGGTAACTATGAATGCTAGGGTTGCAAATTTTAGCTGGTTTTTTGCAGTATAGTACAGAAAAATCAAGGCTACAAGCCTAAGGTTGAAAAAAAATATTTTATCAAGTAGAATGGGCAAGCTTGGTTCAAGACTGAGCCTGCATATTGCCTAATGTGTATTCCATTCTCTTGGAAAGAATTGCTCACTTGCTGCTTATACTATATGACAAAATAATCTTGAAGCTGTGCTTCTTTTTTGGCAGGAAATTTAAAATTCTGCATGTAAAAAAATTACTTTTTTTAATGAAATTTGAACTTCTTTGGACCACCGATGCAGGCAACGCTAGGACGTAAACGTTCAAAACAGTACTTTCATATTGCCTGATGTTCCATTCTTGTGGCAAGAATTTCTTTGGGTGAAAAGAATTATTATAATATAAAACCCATCATTGTTTTTAGTTGGAAGCATGTATCGATGAACATTATCCAAATCACAGTATGTTCCAAAAGTCAAGAAAACAAATGTAACATACATGTCACATCTTGCTGCTATTGACCTCACCTAAATGTGACACACATCATGTCTCGATGCTTAAGGGTTGAAGAAAAATATTATACAATAAGATGTGTAAATTTTTCCTGGTTTCCTATCTTTGTGAGAAGGGGAGGTAAAAGTATTAGGGCTGAGCCGATATCAATACTCTCACAGATTCCCAGTGATACTGATGCTTGAAAATTGTAATAATTACAAGTTCAAAATATTGATTAATGTTAATGTAATGTTCTACACAAATTATATGCATCTATACCAAGATTCTTACTTCAAAATATTCAAGAACTACATCAGTTAATTGTCCTCTGTGGCCGTGCGGTCTAAGGCTCTGTGCTTTGGACAGAGTGCGGGACAGCATGGGTTTGAGTCTTCCTGGGTTCAGTCTCTGGGTTTTCAGCCTGTGTATAGGACCAGTGACAACCTGTCATCGTGAGAAAATTTGGGAGTTACGAGTATGGTAACCCGGTCTCAGAAATCTCCTATAATGGCTGAGAGTTCGATGTGCTGACCCCACATCACCCCATTACTGGTTGAAGAACTCCACACCTCTAGGTAGGATTGTGGGAGGGAGATTGGCGGTCAGGAGATAGGCCAAGGCCCTTCAAGGTTTATTATTATTATTACATCAGTTAATTAAATTACATGTTATCACAAAATTCAGTGTTTTTACACAATAGTGAAAAATAATTAGAAACTTTTGAATTTGTAGTAATTTTGAGGAAAAATATACAGCGAAAATGTCACGTGACATTTTTGGGAAGACCAAAATGCCAGAAAAGTATGGGCGGGTATCTGTAAATAAATTCCAACCATTACTTTCCAATACTGATACCACTGGTATCGCCTTCGGTATCGGCTCAGTCATGGAAAGAATAGAATGCAAATATCATATTTGTTACTATTTTTTTTCTGGAAACTACTTGTTAAAAAATTATATTTCTGTATGCAGATAAGTGTTGAGTTTAGTGTAATTGGCATGCAAGCATCTTGAATGTGATATTGGGTTGAACTTTTGTATTTCCATGTTGTATGTACTTATAATTATCTCTTATTTTAGGTAAAGGCGTTGTTCTCAGAGCTAGGAGTTGAATACTTTGCATTGGAACTGGACCATGCATGTAAGTAGAATCTTGTATAATCTGTGCCATTATGGGCAAATCACATAATGTTAAATAACAATGTTAACATCTTTATTATTGGGAATTATGCTTGAATTTTTCTATGTAGACATGAAAAATTGCAACTTTTATTAATCCAAATCCTATTGAATTTATACATATTTATAAATGCCCTGAGGTGGGTTTTTCACGATTTAACTTTTATTTTTGTCTATGAAGGAAAAGAATGCTGTGTAAAAAATAAAACAGAATTTTCTGGTTCCACTTACTTTGTTAGTGTCCTTTGTAGAGCAATCTGACAGATGGAAGATTATTGCAAGATATCTTTAAGATTATTAGGTAGATTTGAGTTTGAAATTCTTACACAATTAACAATTTTTCATAGGATTAGAATATGTGCCGTAACATTTGTGGATGTATTTCGAGACTGAGTATGTGAAATGGCAAATGTAAACTACGGACCTCAAATTAAATGTTATAAATACACAGTTTAATTGAATTTCATAAGAATTTTTGAATACATTGGAATCACACAGACCCTTTATATCGTACTATATTTGTATGTTTTTGTGTGTGAGTGTTGAGAGGCGGTAATAAGTAAGGTTGAAATAGAGAAAATATCTGCTTGTATCCTTGAATGTTTGGAAAATTTGCCTTGAAAACCAGGAATTATACTTGATTTTTATCAGGGTAGCCACCCTGATTTTACTTTTATCGAAGAAGTAAAATAAATATAAGTGGAAAATAAAACAGATTTCTCTCAATCTGTTTACTTTGTTAGTGTCTATTGCAGAACAATCTATATGACACTGGTAGATTGTTGCAAGATAAGATCTTGTTTACATCTTTGTTTCCTAATACTTTTTCAGTGTTCATTTTTTCTGGTCAGGTATAGAGATTGTGATATTGTTTCACCTTTCTATCAGACATAAAGTTCTTCACAATTGTCCACATTACCACATCTTCAGAACAATGTATCTGAAAAATATAAATTGTACTTGTAGAGCTTAAAAAATATAAGAAAAAATCAGTTTCAGAAAGTGCAGTGAACTAGATGGGGCTAGTGTGTCAAAGGAGCATGATTTTTACTTCTCCTAGCTATAGAAAACTATAAGCTTTATCAGAAACTCTGTTTATTGGACCCAACTAAAAAAAAAAAATCCACTTTGGCCATATGCTGACTCGACAGCCACCATAGTCAACTTTGTATCTTAACATTATCTAATGCTCCACAGAGACTGTCCTGAAGTAAGGAAAAAGAATCTTCAACTTTGATTGTAGAGAACATTTACCCTATTGTCAACAAATGTATTATACGAGCAAACTTATATTTGAATGAAGCATTGGCCTTAAGCAAAATTTATTTCTAATGGTTTTTCTTCCATCATGGAGACAGACATTTATATTTGTATCATCCACACATTGGCACAGTCAAGACAAACTTGTTATGGAAATGTTCAAAAAAGATCCTGAAATCCCTTCAGTTTATTCCCTTTACTGGCAGATAACCCTTGTAATGGCAAAAATTGTGGCTAATATTCATGCAAGATTGTCTTTCAATAAAGACATGAATTGGAATTTGGTAATATTCTTTGCTGCATGGTATATTATGATGCTTTACTTTGGTTCACTCCAAATGATGCTGGCACATCAAGTTCTAGTTTTATCTTTTTTACCTTTTCAACTTCAACATTTTAACCTTTAACTACCATGTGGTTTTGCATGAATAATCATCTGCTGCTTCCTGAAGGCCAATGTTTATTTGGTTGAAACATTTTTTTTAATATATCACACATCAGAGTATGGTGTGTTTAAATTTCATTTTTGCATATTTGTGATGAAAGTGGTAAAACTGACAATTGTAAAGAATTGTTCACATGTGGTATCACTAGCATTTAATTGTAAATGTGTAATATTTGACTGAATGCAATGTGTAGTAAATTAATATTGTAGAAATCTTTGAAAATTGTAGTATGGAGACAGTGAGATCCAATGCTTTATAACTTTGTTGTGTAGAGTTATTTTTTTCTAAATTGTGCTTTACATTTGTACAGTGTTGTTTACTTAGAAATGTGAAAATTCTTTATTGTATTAATAGCCAATGGTCAGCAGATCAAAGAAGCTCTGATAAAGAAAACTAACCAGAAAACTGTGCCTAACGTATTCATACGTGGACGACATGTAGGTGGCTGTGATGATTGTGTGAATGCACATGAGAAGGGAACTTTGCTACTCTTCATCAGAGGTGAAGCCGTGCCAGAGCCGAAGTATTTGTATGATTTGATTGTGATAGGTGGTGGTTCTGGCGGCATTGCAGCTGCTAAGGTAAGTTCATGTATATTATCAGAGGAAGTATATAGCATAATGCTTGTGTTTTGAGTGCTTTCTCTACCAAGTTAGGCCAGCCGCACACCCAATCCGACATGACGCAATGTGACGAGTCGTTTTTGTTGCAAACAGACTAGGAACATGGGGCTCTTATGGGCAGCTGCACACTGAACGAAACATTTGACTTGAGTCACGTTGTGATGGCTTGCGACAAGAACGAATAAATAGAGAGTAACTAATACTCACTTTTACTGCAAAACTGTTTTTTCATAGTTTTATTATTTTCAGTAGCCACTGCCACCATCCTCTTTGGAACTTGTTGAACTGTTGCTTAGCATTCTTTTATTGTTCTTAGTTCTCTGGCTACTTTTGCACTTTTCCCAAAATTTTTTACCCACAAATCTGTAGAGAATATTATACGTGGAATAATTCTGACAGATAACATTAAATCACACGTGTGTACGCACACAAGTTTGTCAACGTTTGCAGGAAAATATTGTATACAATGTCATTTAAAATTGCTTCTGTGGTATTTTTTTGCTTTCTATTGGTATGTTTTTCATGACTGAGAAAAGCTGCACCATTCTTGTCGTGATCAAGTGTGCAACTCCTGTAACATGGGAGCAAAATCATTGGTATTTTTTGTGCTAGAACCTCAAAAGACTTCTCCACGTTAGAAAGTTGTCATGTGCGGATGATAGCAATGATGAACAGATGCTAGTGATTCCTGCTCACTGCATGTAACATGTATTACCAACAGGTGTAACTACAAATAACATCCACAGGTTTTTTAATGTTTGCAGGGAAACAACATAAACATCTTCATTAAAAATGGCTTCCACAATGTAAAACATTTACTCTCAAGTTTTTCTACCTTCATTTTTATTCTTGCACGTGTATGATAGGTTAGGCATTCAGGTTGGATTTCTTTAGCATTAATAATTTTTTAAAAAATAACATATACAAGTAAAATTACTGCTTCTCATGTTGTTCTCCCTTCTATTGGAGCATTTTGCACTTCCAAGCAAAGAGGCGCCATTGTAGTGGTGGTATTAGGCATGTGTTTCATTCTTGATGGACATAGTAAACTTTGACCTACAACTAAGAGAGCCTTTTCTTGAACCTTAATTGTGCTGTATATTCCATATATTTTTTTTGTTTTTTTCCCATGAAAATGAGGCTGCGCATTATACACTCATAAGTACAGTAGTACTCTTTCTCTTTCCATGTGTACCTAATTTTAGCATTTGAATTGTCTTTCAATGATTCGTTTTCTCAGTTATACGTTTTTTCCCTTCTGTCCTGTAAAATAACATATAATTCAATTTTCACTGTGTAGTAACGATTGACAAATGAAGATCATTGTTTCTTTACTTTGGTAACTTCACAACAGACATCAGGATAACTTCCATGAGTTGCAAGTAGCAAATGCTGCCTGAAAAAATGTAATACAGAGGTTGTTTCCGATCTGTGGTGACTATTTCAAACTGCACCTACCTTAAGAGAAACCATGTTGCCACCATTGAGAGTGCTCTATTAGGTGGCCCTGCATCTTGGCAATTGGCCAACAGTGAAGTTTCCACTGTAGGAGACTGGCACAAAGTGTAGTAATGTCCAGCCTCAACCCCTCTTCCGAATAGGCTTTCTGTAGCCCTTCGATGGTGCCGGGTTTCCTGGGAGACAAGGCTCGTTTCAGTAGGCTGAAGGTGCAAAAGTCCATCTGTGAAGCATCATGTGACTTCACTTGAATGTCTGTGAAAGGAATGGCATGAATTCCAGTTTCTTCTGCCATTTGTTGGAAGAAGAGGTGGGTTGAGCGAGATGTATGACTTGACAACTTGGCTTGATGCATCCACACATGATTCTGGTCCCTCCCGTAGAGATGGGGAATGTAATGGCAATAAACGGGTTTCAGAACGTTAGCCTGATAATAATTGGAATCAACCTTCGTATTTTTGGCAACATGATGGCTGGTCAGCTTGCCATTGTACGAGTATCCAGCCATGATCATGAAACCTTTGCCAAAACTTTCCTTACATTCAGTGAACCATCTTTGAAAGTCCCTTGCACCTGTCTTATCAATAAAAAATTGCAAATGGTTTGTGACAGTCATCAAGATAAACATATCCCTCGTCCAATGTAACAACGAACTTCTACTTTTCAGCTCATATAGCTTTGGACAGTTGGTGCAACGTTCCTGGATGTGTTTTGGCAAGAGCTTATGAATATGCCCCTTGCGTTGCTTTTCCAAACCCAAATTGCAGTGAAGTATGGTGTGCACTGTCTTCAGTGATATTTGTAGCCAGTTTGCGATACTTCTCTGTGTGGCTGGATTCTCCCTGGTGACCAGCACCCTGACATCGTGAATTGTAGGTGGTGTGCAGCTAGTGGCAGGCTGGGGGTTGGCCTGTTTCTGCCCCACAGGAATCATCCCATCCCATGCCTTACATGCCCCTTTCAAAACCTGTGATATGCCATTTTTTGCACTCTCCTTGCACAGTTTTATAAAGGCACTATAACTGTAGTTTACGTTGAAAAATGGTTATGTAACCCTCCCAATATGCAATGATTTTCAGCAATATTCTTCCAGATGTGCAATGACCACACCTGTCATGCACAGTCAATGGTCCAACGTGGCCACATGACTGGCAGCTTCGTTCTCTTCCTGCTTGGTGTGCAACTTCATCACCATAGATCGGAAACAACCTCTGTAAATTTAATAAAATATTTTATTTTGGAAATATCTCTCTCAGTGATTTATCCACACACTTCCACAAACACCAAGTAATTTGGCATTATCAGCCAATTAATTTATTCCATTCTTAAATCATTCAATGTAGTATTATTAAAATGTGCAAACTATTAAAAATAATGTAAATTATAGTTTACTTGTATATCAGATGGATTGCTTATGTTCATGTGATGCAAACTGATCATCATATTTCGATAGAGAGACTTTTCTTGAACCTTAATTGTGCTGTATATTCCATATATATGTTTTGTTTTTTTCCCATCAAAATGAGGCTGCACATTATACACTCATAAGTACAGTGGTACTCTTTCTCTTTGCATGTGTACCTAATTTTAGCATTTGAATTGTCTTTCAATGATTCGTTTTCTCAGTTATACGTTTTTTCCCTTCTGTCCTGTAAAATAACATATAATTCAATTTTCACTGTGTAGTAACGATTGACAAATGAAGATCATTGTTTCTTTACTTTGGTAACTTCACAACAGACATCAGGATAACTTCCATGAGTTGCAAGTAGCAAATGCTGCCTGAAAAAATGTAATACAGAGGTTGTTTCCGATCTGTGGTGACTATTTCAAACTGCACCTACCTTAAGAGAAACCATGTTGCCACCATTGAGAGTGCTCTATTAGGTGGCCCTGCATCTTGGCAATTGGCCAACAGTGAAGTTTCCACTGTAGGAGACTGGCACAAAGTGTAGTAATGTCCAGCCTCAACCCCTCAGCCCATTAATTTATTCCATTCTTAAATCATTCAATGTAGTATTATTAAAATGTGCAAACTATTAAAAATAATGTAAATTATAGTTTACTTGTATATCAGATGGATTGCTTATGTTCATGTGATGCAAACTGATCATCATATTTCGATAGTCTGCCAGTGTAATATGCTTTGAAACTGCATGTTGTCATTGTAGATATGCTTGGCTCCTCATTGCAATCATTGAATACTCTCCAAAGTATTATAAATGTAGTTGTAGCATGTGTTAATGAACTTTCATGTTTGAAGTTCACAAAAGTTTAATTAATTGAAAAGTATTATCTGCAGGGGTAAGTTTTACAGCTTAATGTAGCATTCTTTGTATTTCAGGAATCTGTAAAAGAGAGATACAAGAAGGTGGCACTTTGTGACTTTGTAAAGCCTTCTCCATGTGGAACCTCCTGGGGCCTTGGTGGGACTTGCGTTAATGTGGGGTGCATTCCTAAGAAACTCCTGCACAAGGCTGCACTTCTCGGACAAGATTTGAAAGATGCTAGTCACTACGGGTGGCAGATGCCAGATAAAGGTTTGTTGCATTACATAATCTCTATTTTTGAAGAATTTTTATTGAATGTAAACAAAGCGTGGCAATGCATTTTGTACATTCAGATGTAAAAGCCTGATGAAATACTTGTTTCTCACAACTAATGAATATCTGCATGTGCTTATGTTGTATTGCTGGAGATGCATGGAAGTCATGCTTCATACCCAAATTTCAAAGTGATAGAGGATATGTTCTGACTGGGATTTTCTTCATTTGTGGGAATTAAACATGGATTCTCTGTGAGCTATGAATGTGAAAAGCTAGGTGCACTCAGACTTCATTCTTAACAGCTACAACAAAACATGTGGCAGCATAATGTATGTTCATCATAGTAGATTCAGATTAGTATTTAAAATCTGTAGAGAAACTCGCTTGCATGTGACATTCCAAGGATGTCAGATGCAGTACACAAGGATGTAATATCATACATAAACAATTTTATATTCAAGATCTAACATATTATTGTTGCCAGTGCTATTTTACCCTGTGCAGATAATTTTCAACTGTACTATTTGTCCAATGCCTAAAGTACAGTATGAGAAGTGTGATATAATTGGTTGGGATCCAACAGGGATCCTATATAATCTAACATTTAGTGCTTGTCTTTGACCGATAAGTGTTCTTGGATTCAATTACTTATACAAGTCTAAAATTTTGATCATGAGGGCAATTGGAGATGCACATTAGTGTAGAATTCCAGTTGTCACAAGCAATATGACTAGTATATGTAATCTTTCAGATAATCATATTTGTATTGATATATGAGCTGTTAGGTTTGAGCAATTTGATTTGCTGTTGTGGCTACACAAGGTGTTATCCAAAATCTTTGAGACTAAAGGTACCACCTGGTCAAAAACTCGCCGAAGGCCTATTGGCCACCATCAACTTTCTGCATGTATAGACTGGTCCCAATGATTCTGCGATTTTTAAAATTCATCTTGGAAGTTGTGTTCTGCGAGGGTGTACAGCACTGTCTGCATTTCTGCTTGGATCATCTCTGTTGTCAGTGGCAACCTTTCAAGTAGATCAGTCCAAGGGTCAAGTCAGGTAAATAGAGCAGTAAGGGAAAACAGTCATGTTGTTTTTAGTCTAAATGTCCCTGGTGAACAAAGTGAAGTGTGAGATGGTTCAATGTTAGAGGCACATATTTTTGGTAAATAAAAGCAAAATTTCGGTACAAAAACAGTCAGTTTCGGGTTCAAAAGTGGTAAAGAAAATTAAATTTCTGCATTTCTGTAAATTTCAGATCAAAGCAGTATATGAAATGATATTTTGGTTTTAAATTTGTGAGAATAATCCTAAATTTGATTTAAAAACTGCACTTATTACACAAAATAAACATATCCCTTCTAATAGCACATTTATGTAGTTATCAGAGTATTCAGTTCATTCCTGTATAAAGTGGTCAGTTTTTTTTTCTCAAATATTTACAGCAGAATTAATCAATTTTGCATGAATTGCTTAACACTCAGGATAATTCAAAGTTCAGAAAGTGTAATGTCTGTAAATAAACACTGAATTTAGTGTTTAAGAATCTATTTCGCATAGCAGTTTATTTCACTTATTTTTGTGACAAAACCGGGCAGGAAAATGCACCTCACACCTTTCAGATACATGGAAAATTAACATTTCAATGTGTTATTTCACATTTCGGGTTTTCATCAGAAACTAAATATGCATGGCTCTATGTATTGCCATTTCTTTTGTCACCAAAATTCCAGAATTTATGCATTTGGAATGCACCTGCTTGGAAAACCCCCATCACAAGAGTCTTCCATATGTAAATAGTTCCCATCTTCTGAACTTTAACGTCTGGCAAAACTCAAGTCAGTTTTCATGTTTTACCCATGTAGACCACGAGTTTCTAGAATCTATAGAGATGCAAGTGCAAAACTTGGTGTAACATTCCCTGAACACTGCTGCCATAAATCATAAGTGATACAGCAGCATGCAGATTGCTGTGGCTCCCTTTAATTGCCCCTCACTTTCAATACATTCTCTGGTGTATGTATTGTTTCCACACTGCCACATTTCTCTCTAATGGAGATCCATTAGCCTCACAGTCCAGAGTACATGTCTTGAAAGCATGGGCAATGTAACATCATTCTTGCAATGATTCCAAAACTCTTTGTCAAACTAAATTCATACTTGCAATCACATGACACTTGTGGTTTTTGTAAAATTAAATTTCAGCAAGAGCAAGTCCATGACACCATTGCAACTAACTGCTTTAAAGTGAGCTGCAATTTGGTTGTAGTTATCTCCTCACCACCCAAGTACATCCATCTAAAACAGTGTTGCAAATTTGCCTAATTCACTGATGTGCACCCTGTATAATACTGGCATGTTAAAAATATACAGGCTCAATAAAACTGAAGAACAGTTTTTGGGAGCTCATTCAAAAATGGTGGCTCAAACCGTAACATGTTTCTTACAAAAGTTATTTGAAATTAATAAGGCTGTTGATGATGAGATGCCACTCAACCCACTTCCCATTTAAATTTCCAAGATAGTCCCTGTGCATTATCTTAGGTGGGAACATAAAGTGTTGAAAACACAATACTTTTTTCTTGCTCTGTACATCTTCTAGCATTTACATTGAAAATTAGAGCATATTATGTTTCAACAATATTAGCCTGTTTGTCTCATCCTATATGTGTATACTGTTTCTGGATGACCTTCTGGTCACTGAATATGCCTGTGCTCAAGATTACCACACTGAGTACTGACGGTGGGACAGAAGGGTGGGCCAAACAGTTTTAAGACAGGTGTTGGGCATGCATTTCTTCCCATTTTGGTGGTGGCAAACAGATCACGTTTGCAGACACCCACTGCCAGAGCAATAGAAATATCCCTTGTTTAATTTTATTATACAATAATTATTTGCAAATTGGAACTAATAATAAAGATTATTATGTTATAACTGTTAAAAATTACACTAAGAACACTGTACCTGTGTTGCTTGTTTGAATTGATTTTAACGTATCAATTTCAGAGGCCTTACTGCATTAATTGTCTGAGGTGTGTCGGATGGAAGTTGTACATTCACGAACACTTCTGACTTGTATCTACACTATTGATTCTCAATGGTATTGTTACAACACAGAAGGGCCCATGTATCACAGAAGTTCTTTGAAATAAATAGGTTGAAATCAGTTAAACATTATTTATAGCATAAGAATCAAGGGTTCGTGTCTTTATTTGGAACTGTAATGATGCCTGGCATAAAGTATGGTTTTCTGCTTCATTCATTTTCCAGTTCCTCATGATTGGGGTCAAGTTGTGGAGAAGATCCAGGAATACATAAAGTCTCTTAATTGGGGATATAGATCCATATTGAGGGAAAAGGGAATTGTTTATCATAATTCGTTTGTTGAGTTTGTAGACAATCACACAGTAAAGGTAAGTGCAATTTTTATGCACATTCATATTTTTTCATGTATCTTTTGTTGCCAGGATTAGTTTGGCAGTTATGCCTTTTGCAAAGCAAATGAAGCAGACACAAATTTACTGCATGAGCTAGTTAAATGGTACAATATAATGTAGTTAGAATTGTTTGAATGTTTTAAATTTGTTTCTTCCATAGATTTTATCATTATCTTTGTGTAGATACCAGAACGTTACCATTAACAGTGACTGACATATCTTGTTCTATATTTAGATTTCTTGACTTGTATCGACTTTCTATTGTCACCATAATAAAATGTTTAAAACAATTTCTTCAGAATGATTGCTTCCCATGTACTCAGAAGAATGTATTAGAGCAATGTACAGGGTGGCTCAATAAGTCACTTAACACCCTCAGTACAAGGCCACTGCGGCATGGAATTTGAAATTGGCGATGACCAATCGTTATCTGGCCAAGGGGGAACCACATTGACGCCACCCACATGGTCGGTGGCCATCTTGATGTCCGCCATCTTGAATTCAACTTCAGAATTTTAAATAGGAAGGAGGTCGTGTGACATATCAAAATGGGCTAGAATTTCACGAGAAATGCAATGGTGAAGGTTTTTTCAACGTATCTTTAACCAGTAAAAAGTTATGACTGAATTCTTGTACCAATTTCCTCCTTTTCGAGGTGTTAGAAAAATGCCTTGAAATTTGTTTAGCGCTTCGGTAATGCATCGAGATCAAAGTGACGTCTATGGAGAGACGTTCGCATGCCATTGCACATTATTTTAATCTGATACATCCATGAAGAGCTGTGCATTATGAATGGTTGTCGCGAACAATTTACAGTGTGATGCTTCCATTGAATTAAAAGTCCTCCACAGTGACAAGGCTAATGTTTATGTTCATAAGGAAGTTCATAAACAGAATATTCGATGATTTTTATCTGATAACCCATTTTCGACAGATCAAAGCTGAATGGTTAGTGTTGGTAAGTTAATGGTGTGGCGTGCTGTGTGGAACAAGATCGGTTAGTCAATTTTCCATCAACGGAACCTTAAATGCTTAGGGCTACTTGGATTTGTTAAATAAACAGGTTTTTTCATCCTTGCTTATGGAAGAAGGTACTTTTTACAGAGTTTTTTCAATAGGGAAGAACACCAGAACACTTATGGGAACGTTATGAACCAGTTTTTGTCCAAAGTTAGTTATCAGATAAAAATCATCGAATATTCTGTTTATGAACTTCCTTATGAACATAAACATTAGCCTTGTCACTGTGAAGGACTTTTAATTCAATGGAAGTGTCACACTGTAAATTGTTCGCGACAACCATTCATAATGCACAGCTCTTCATGGATGTATCAGATTAAAATAATGTGCAATGACATGCGAATGTCTCTCCATAGACGTCACTTTGATCTCGATGCATTACCGAAGCGCTAAACAAATTTTAAGGCATTTTTCTAACACCTCGAAAAGGAGGAAATTCGTACAAGAATTCAGTCATAACGTTTTACTGGTTAAAGATACGTTGAAAAAACCTTCACCATTGCATTTCTCGTGAAATTCTAGCCCATTTTGATATGTCGCACGACCCCCTTCCCATTTAAAATTCTGAAGTTAAATTCAAGATGGCGGACATCAAGATGGCCGCCGACCATGTGGGTGGCGTCAATGTGGTTCCCCCTTGGCCAGATAACGATTGGTCATCGCCAATTTCAAATTCCATGCCGCAGTGGCCTTGTACTGACTTATTGAGCCACCCTGTATAATGTGCAGTCAACTGGTCAGTGTTCCATGATTTTTAACCTCTGGTCTCATGATTTTGATGAGTTAGGATTTCTACACAGTTTGTTGTAACATGTTTTTCAATATATATTATTTAATTAACTCTGGCTTTGCTCTATTTCAGCTCACTGACAAAAAAGGCAAAATTGAACACATTACTGCAGATAAATTCATAATTGCTGTTGGTGGTCGTCCACGCTACCTACCAATTCCAGGTATTGAACACTGTATATCGTCTGATGACCTGTTCTCCCTGCCATACTCTCCTCAGAAGACCCTTCTAATTGGTGCCTCATACATAGCACTGGAGTGTGCTGGTTTCCTGCATGGTCTCGGATTTGATTGCACTGTAATGGTGAGTATATACATTTTTGAGAATCTCATCTGCAATCCCCCTATCATGTACTGCCCATTTTAGCCTTAATATTTTTATATATTTTACAATATGTCTTTATAGAGGCTGTACAATTCTACAGCGCTCATAACAATTGTTGCATAATTTGATATTTACAGAATGGAATGTAATATAGGTATTGAATGAAATGGGATATGCCAGGAAGTGAGGCAGAAAGCAAATACCTTTATGCGAAAGCAAAGGTCAAGTGTTTACATGAAACAAGAGGGGTAAATATACTGTAGCACTGTTGCAAAGTAAACAAAAACCTAGGTGCATAATGAGTGCCGGCATTCCCAATGGCCATTGCTAAAGATGTCATTCCTGATCTTCATGAGCACGTGTGCACCTTTCAACTCAACATGGTTGTTCAGTGTATCCTGAGTTGGGATTCGCCAATATGAAATTTAGGCTGATAACGATAAAGTATAGATATAAAATTTACTGATATTGATCCGATATATAAAATTCAAAATGGTCCTTGAAGAACCTGAATGGTTCAGGAACCTCATTAATAAATGTTTGTTTCCAGGTGACTGCAGTGCGAAAGAAGTTGCATATATAGACATTCACTTTTTTAAAAAGTAGGGCATGGAGATTATCCATAAAAATGTTACAAAATGGCAGAATTTTGCACTAAATTATAAGATATTTGTAGATAAATTGATCGGTAAAATAATCCGTAATTTTACCGATATACTGATATGCCTATATTGGCTGATGCCGATAGGAGTACAGATTAATGTCCCATCCCTAATCCTGAGGACTAGGCTCCTATTCATGTAATGTGCCAATTTGAACAAATGTTCCAGTTTCATGCTCAATTTTTTACAAGTGATGAAAAACCAATTTGCACCCTTTTAACACAAAAAAAAATTAATAGATATTCCAGTTAAAATTTCTCTGAAAAAATGAACTTCTGCTGATTGTGCACAATTGACAATAGTTTGAATCAAATTCTCATTTGCAGGAAGGCTAGGATAACACAACCTGGTTACTTTAAAGCTATTGCATTTCTTTTGCACAAGTATGCGAGCTATTAATCTGTGTGGCATTAAATTTTAGAATAAATAGCATCGTTTCATTTAGCGTATATCTCTGTATGCAGCACAAGGTCAATACACTAAGTTTTCACATGACTTAGCATTGTTCTATTCACAACTCGGGTAATGTAAGATGATGGCTCGTCAGTGTGCATTGCTCACCATTTATTCTTGTTTACAAATAATGCGAGAGGTAGAAAACATTTTCAGAGGAGCCGTAAATCACATCAGCAGCTGTTAGTTCTAGATAATAGCTTTGTTAAAAATGATATGTCTATATGTACATGTCAGAAGGAAATATTTATTTGTAAAGTAATTTAACACAAGCTTAACAGAAAATTACTTTTCTGTCTGGAGGGGAGTGGTTACAGCATGGCTATGATGCCAGGGGTCTCTGGTTTGAATCTCAGCCTGGGCATGGGTGTTCTTTCATTTTTTAATTAATACACATCTGGCTGTCTTGTGCTTTGACATTTTTAAACACATAAATACGATATCTCCACAGATAACTATCTACTTCCTTTCACACCCACACAATAAAGTAAATAAGTACTGATTGACACCTACTACAAACTTTCAACTGGAAAATAAGAAGGGGTGGTTTGGCATCATTTTGTCCAAGTATGAGTCGCCAACAGGTTGTACAGTGTGATTACCCTGATCAAGGGACATTTGGTATTTCCAATCCCTTGTGACACTCAAATCTGGGGAATACTAGATTTCAGTCAGTTCAACATCAACAAAGGCGTAGGGAAAGCCAAAGGTGCATAAAAAAAGCTGTAGTAAGCAAAAAATGCAGAATAGTCATTTTTAGACATGCTTAAGCAAAATAGATGCTAACCCTCAAAATAGGCATTTATAGGCACTATAAAAATGAGTTTTTAGACTAGAAACACCATGAAACTAACTTTTAACATTAGAGCCTATGTTTTACTACAAAATAATAAAATGGGCAAAAATCCGCACCCTAGTCATCAGCAATGCAAGCTGTATGTATCATGCTTTCAAAATATGAAACAATTTTTTTGAGTACTGTAAGTTAAAACCTTGCTCTCTATTGCTCCCCATCCTGTACAGGGTCAAATATCCTATGCCAAACTTTTCTCTGAAAGACATTGAGCATGTTTTCATCTGTTTTTGACATA
Organism: Lepisma saccharinum; assembly: GCF_977018435.1. Taxonomy (NCBI): domain Eukaryota; kingdom Metazoa; phylum Arthropoda; class Insecta; order Zygentoma; family Lepismatidae; genus Lepisma; species Lepisma saccharinum. The sequence goes on along the minus strand of NC_139230.1, from coordinate 176,305,152 downwards.
GTCCACGTCTCCACAGCATATGGCAAGACAGAGTGAGCTAATGCCTTATATAATGTTATTTTTGTAATAAGAGTAAGAGCATGAGATCTAAAATGCTCCTTCGGTCCAAAACAAGAGTTATTTGCTGCTGCTGCTATGTGTTGTGTAATTTCAGAAGTGGTATTGTATGTGTTTGTTAGCAAAGAATCCATGTAGACAAAGCTATTCACTCTTTCAAACTTAGAATTACTACCTCCAATACTTCCATTCTGAAGGGGGATTCCAGTTACCATATACAGTGGACTATTCTTAATTTTATCTCTAAAGAGACATGAGAAAGTTTGAATTTTTCAAAATTCGAATTAACAAAACCATACATTATTAATTAAAATCAGTGAAACAAAGTACTGTACAACAGTATAAACAAAAATAATTAACATGCAGTAGACCTTTTGTGTGTGGTCCTATAGTGAAAGCCAGAAACAATTCCTCTCACAGTAATAATTAAGCTATCAGTAAATGGAAAACATGTTTAAGTAATTACACTGTATTAACACACAAACTTATCTTCATGACACCTCTTTCCACTTCACTTAGAACTTTTATTTAACCCATCCGCATACCATTTAAATGCCAATTTTTTTGCTATGAAATACCATTTAAATTTGACCATATCCCATGATGGTTATGAAGGGGAATAGAAAAATTCTAAGATGTAACAGTGTTATGAATCTACAATCATGCAATATTGTGTTCAAATTTGTTTAGTAGTGTATTGGAGGAAATCAAGAATGCAGGGTAACCACTGACAGTGGATTCCCAAAATATCTATTGCAGTGTTTGAGTACTTGAATTTCCAGGAAGATGACTACAAGAGACCATTCTGTGAGGAAATGATTACTTTGTTGGAATTTTTTGGAAAAGAAAATAAATAACAAAGAAATTAAAATACATTTCTTTCAAAAATTATCACATGCCAAGTAAAACCACATATCTGTAATGGAGCAAAATAACCAGTAAGAGAGCTTTCAAACCAAAGCAATGGGTTACAAACTGAACGTGTCATTTGTTGCTCGAACTAGGCTGTTTCATTAGTGGTGTTTATCATGTCACTTCAGTCTGTTGTTGAATTCTTGCTTGTAGAATGGGAAAATATGTCATTTTCAGCTACGGAACAGCATTGAGGTTACACATGCTAAATATTTGAAGGATACTGTTGAAATTTTAATTCAAAATAGATACAAAATCATTAGATTGCAGCATTACATATCAAGTTTTTCTTGAAATATTCATCGATTCACTTATTCTTGCTTTGACAATTTTGTTCGTTGAAGTACTGATTGTGTTGAAAGAAAAAGTTCTTCAGAATAAACATATATTTGAAACATGTTTATATACTTTAATGATCTAATGCAAATTTTTCTATCTAAACTTTAAATTCTTCCTTCTCCAGGTTAGATCCATCTTGCTGCGAGGTTTCGACCAGGAAATGGCGAACAAAATCGGGAAGAACATGGAGGATAATGGTGTTAAATTTATTCGTGAACATGTTCCCGTGAGAATTGACAAGATTGTGGATGGGAAACCAGGCCTATTAAGGGTTAGTTTGCTATGGATTATATAATATGCCTGTCACTGATACTGCAGTGTGATTTTCCCTTTAAGTTACTGTCTTTAACTGGGCATTTTACTTTTTTAATTTCAATTGTTGAGGTTTCTGAAAGTGGTTATTTATCAAGTGTTTTCATTTTATTTTTATTTTTTTATTTTTAAGTGGAATTAATGCTTGTTCAGGACCATCTCTTGTCGTCATCATGAAGATGTCCTGGACTGAATTCCTGGTTTGTAACCTTGACAGTTAAAAAGTGCACCAGTGAACCAATTTGTATGTGTATCAGATCTTGAGGCATTTGTGACCAGTGTGCAGAGGTAAAACCTTGTTTCTGGTGTCTTTTGTTGAGAATACATAGAAATTTGATTGATTACATTTACTTTTGATGGAAACTTAGCTTCTTTTATTTCTGTATAGGTTACTGGAAAAGCACGCAATGGAGATGAGAAGGTTGTTGGAGATTACAACACAGTTATATTTGCTGTTGGTCGAACGCCATGCACAACAGAAATGGGACTAAAAAACATTGGAGTGACACTGAATCCAAAGTAAGTTATGATTTATGAACTAAATAAGTTAGGTTTGCTGAGGAACCTGTCAGAAATTTGAGAAAAACAATTATTATAATTCACAACAATACCATCAGTAAATTAGATGTAATAATAAAAGGTAAAATTAATAGTGATTCATTACTTCTCTTAACCACAATTTTCTTCTCTATTATTGTTACTATTATTTTGACACTTGGAAGTAGTAGGATATCAAAAATAGTAGAACCTGAAAATAGTTACCCTCTCCCCTGTGCATTGCACTGTACCATGAAGATGCTTGGAGTGTGTAGAGCTGGGGCTCCACACATATTTCATCTCTTGTCATAATAGAGGTGATATTGCAACCCACCTTAACCCCCCAGTATCTGCTGATGTGGCTGGATAAACCCCAGAGCTGCCAGAACATCAATGGAAAATTCCTCTCTAATATCACTCATTCATGGAATGAAACATAGGTCTACTGCATGGCAATCAAAGCCCTACTCACTAGACCACTGCAGCTCCTGTTGGATGTTGAAGCTTCATGAAATGTTTTAAAGTTAAACAATTACAAAGTTTGTATGTTGAAACAAGTTCTGTGGGATTTATCTTGTCATGCACTGTGCTAGGTGTGGTATAATAATAAAACAGAATAAATATGAACCTTGCAGGTCTGTTATAATCCCCCTATATACTTATACAGTGTGTCCGTAAAGTCATGGTGCACTTTTTACCGGTCACAGGAAAGCAACAAAACAAGATAGAAATGTGAAATCTTCACCAAATAAAAGGAAAACTCTCCAAGTTTCCGTACTATGATGCGCAAGCGTGTGCGCACACAGGTGATGACGCAACACCACGAACTGCACAGCGGCGGATCAGCCCTCGCCCACACCAGTCGAGATGTGGACAGTACAGAGGAAAGTCCAGTGTGTTCTGTGGCTTGCGAAGTTCGAATCCGTGAGCAAAGTGCAACGTGAATATCGTCGCGTGTACAACGAAGCGCCTCTGTACAGTCCACATCTAGACTGGTGTGGGCGAGGGCTGATCCGCTGCTGCGCAGTTCGTGGTGTTGCGTCATCACCTGTGTGCGCATACACTTGCGCATCATAGTACGGAAACTTGGAGAGTTTTCCTTTTATTTGGTGAAGATTTCACATTTCTATCTTGTTTTGTTGCTTTCCTGTGACCGGTCAAAAGTGCACCATGACTTTACGGACACACTGTACTGTGGATGGCAATCATATTGAGAGAATTCATGATGATGTGATTTGTGAATAAGTAAATATCAATGAAATCTTATGTAATTAAACAAAATACTGTTTTTCTTTTTAACCACTTGCTCGTTAGGAATGCCTGATAATTCTCTACAGTTATTTTTTTCTCCTCAATCCACCTTTAAAATCTTAAATGCCGCAGTTGACTTTACCCAATGTAGGTTACAATGTTATGCATGTTTTCAGCACAAACTTTAAAATTAGGTAAGATTTTATATAACAACTAGCTGATTACCCGCATTGCCTGGGTATTTATTTATCCAAATCTTGTATTAGAGAGGAAACTAATGAATTCTAACTATAGTGTAAAATGTAACTAATTTTAAATGTGATCGTGAATGTCACCAATTAGCTTAGCGACTCCGAAAACTATGGATTCGACACTAATCTAGGTCATTTGTGGCATTTTATTTTTCACCCCCCCATGCCAATAGCAGATGAACTTGGAGTTGAGCTGCATTGGGAGTGTCACGAAAACTCTGGATTCCATTCGCAACACAGCCTGAATGTTAGACAACCTGAGAATCACTATCGGTGTGCTTATTGCATAGAGTCACGGATGTCTGTTTGTGCAGAATTTAATGTTGGTGGTTCTCGATTATTTTTACATGTCACCCCTTCCCACCCCGCCTCTAGTGGTGCCAGGTGTGTCTTACCCCACAGTATTTATTTCCAGATTGCAAGTTATACGTGTACCAAGTTTGGTTGAAATTGCTCCAGGCATTCGAGTTATTGCTGAACAAACACACACACACATATACACGCACATTTTTTTATATATAGAGATTTCGATCTCTGTAACTTCGAATGCTAGAGTTACAAATTTTAGATAATTTTTTTCTGTGCAAGTTAGTCTACAAGCCTATGGTTGAAGATACTCAATTTTCATTTATCAAGTAGAAGAAGAAGACAACATTTTTAAAATCTTATTTTATTTATTTATTTATTTATTTTCTAAATTTGAAATTTGTCAGACCCCCATGTGGGCAATGTTGGGACGTGGGGGTTCAAAATGGTACCTACATATTGCCTGATACGTGTTCCATTCTCATGGCAAGAATTTTGCACTTGTTGCTGATACTTTTGCAGGAAAATTAATCTTATGTAGAAACCATGCTTTTTTCAGCGGGATATCTCCTCCACCCCATAAATGTACCCAGACTCAAATTAAACTTTACTACCAGGATGCCTCAAGGCTCATTTTGCACTCAAAACATGTCTAAAACATTACTGGAGTCAGTTTGTTCCAAAAGTTTAAAGAAAATTTTACATGTATACCAGGGTGAGTCAAAAAGTTCATTCGTTTTTGCACATGGACAATGAAACTGGAGACAAGGCATGCCATTGGACTTATTAGGCAAAGTATAGGCCATTCTGTTGTATGGTCTTCTACCAACGTTCCGTGAGAGCCATGATCCCACGACCATATCATTTGGCTGGTTTCGAGCCAACAACTCTTGCATGCATTTCCACAGCATCCAATGTGTTGAACTGTCATCCTTGCAGGAAATGTGCAAGAGTGAAACAAATGGTATTCGGATGGTGCGAGATCAGGGATGTACAGGGGGATGAGGCAACACTTCAATTACCTCCAAGTCCTGCAGTTTCTGGGTAACAATTTGTGACAGGTGACATGGGGTGTTATCAATTCTGACATCAATGTTGAGTATTTCTGGAGCATAGCATCATGGACCTGCTGCAGTTGTACAGGATAAAGGTTCCCATTGACAGCACGACAGTCTGGTAAGAGTTCCCAGAACACTGGACCATCAATATTCCACCATATGCACATGACCTTTCTTTCAAACCATCCCCCTTTGAACAAGTAGCATTGCTTCTTTCCATGGCCCAAGGTGCTCGCTTGGCTTTCCAGGTTTTTTCTCCAGCTTCACTGTTTCCGACGTGAAAAAACAAATGAACTTTTGACTCAACCTGGTATATCACATCCTGGCATTGCATTTTGGGAGGGAAAAGGAGAAAAGTGGAGAGTAGTGCATGAACAGTGGAAAGGGCTACTCTGAAGGGAACAAAGCAGAATAGTTTTTTAACACAGTGAAGTGTATGTAGTTGAATAGTTTTAGTCAATTATAAATAAATGTTGCTTGATAATTTTTCATGTCTTTTCTTTAACAGACTTGTACAAACTTTTTGACCCATGTTTACTGTTCCCATGGGCGAACTACTTGATATGATAACTGTAATTTGTGAGAACTTAATACACATGAAAGAAAGACTTCTAATGTGTGATTATTGAGAATTCATTTGTTTGAAAGTGTCATGGATGGTTAACCACTGAAGTGACATAACTTATTTAAATACCTGGAACATGTTCTTGTATGACACAATGACATTGTCTTTGTATCTCTGTTTTTTTAAAAAAAGTAGTGCATTGAACTTGTTTGAACAGTGTATAGCCATAAGTCCTAAACAAATTAGTAAAATGGTTAAGAAATTTTGAAACTAAATAAGTTTCCTGTTCAGAGCCTATGCAGTGTTTAGCACACACTCGTGAGGTAAAAATTAAGTTGGAGAATTGGACACAATTGACCTGGTGCTCCCAGTTGCCAGAGCAAACAGACACAAAAATGTAAGTTAAACTAAAATAACTTTTTGGGATCTAGAAGCTAAACGTGGACTGGACTCTTGGAAAATTTGTCATGTGGTTGGCATGTATTGCTTGCACACCATAAGCAGTTTCATGTAGCTAGTTCAGCTGTGTCTTTCCCTAGACCAATCTTGAGGATCTGAAAGCATAGATGGGTCATTTAGATTGGGTACCTTCTCTCCATTATTACAACATGCCATGAAGGCATTTGAAAGGGGGGGAGGGGAGAGGTTTTCTCACAATCCTACTCTTGGTCATTTGTGGAGGTGATGTTATAAGCACCATGATCTGGCTCCCCTTACCCCACAGGTGTATTTATTAGAGGCTGGATGAACTCCAGGGCTGCTACATGCAGGTAAATTGCTGAAAAGATTCCTACCCACCCCAGAAATCAAGCTTGATCTTCCACTTAGCAATCAGATGCCTTACTGACTCACTGTGGTTCTTTTTTGATTTGGTTAACATAGCTTAATGTTAACATAATTCCTGGAGATTTCTTTTATGAAAAAAAATGCTACATCACATGCACATAAGTTGATGTAAATTGCACAAAATTATTATGAAAAATTACTGTACCCAAACATAGTTTTCTTGTAAGACTCTGATGCTGTGTTCTTATTTAGATTGTTATCTGGACATTAATGGCTGACACACATGCCTTTTGCTTTTACAGTAATATGAAAATAGTCTGTGATGAAAAGGATCAAACTTCTGTCAATAATATTTTTGCTCTTGGCGATGTGAGTGATGGTAAACCGGAATTAACTCCCAGTGCAATCCAAGCAGGAAAGCTACTAGCCAGGGTATGTATAACTAATTATATTAGAGTAGAAAAAGGTAGTGTGTTGAAATGTATAAGGGGAATGTCAGTAAATAGGTTACAAATTATTACTGAAAGCATACTATGTGAGGTAGGAACCTGGGAACATGTATTCCCTCACACAATTTCAATTATCATTGACACACATACATGTTTAACTGCCATTGTAATTAAGGCTGCTATAATATTCCTTTTCTTGTAAACAGTGTACAAATATTGTTTTTGTTCACATAATTGACAATATTGTAATGGATTACCAGCAATACATGTTCATATTTTAGTTGCTTACATGTGTAATACCAGGGTGGCTACTCGCTGGGAATTCCAGGAATTCCACATGAATTATAGGCTCCAGGAATTTTCTCTGTAGACATGAAAAATTGCAGCTTTTATTAATCCAAGTCTCATTGAATTTGTATATATTTATAAATGCCCTGAGGCATGTTTTTCACAGTTTAGCTTTCATATTTATCGAGGAAGGAATATAAAGCTGTGTGGAAAATTAAACCGAATTCTCTCAACTATTTACTTTGTTATTGTACTTTGCAGAACAATCTATCTGCAGACTGAATATTATTGCAAGATATCTTGAAATTGATTAGTTAATTTTGAGTTTGGAATTCTTAATACAATTAACATTTTTTTGTAATTAGTATAGCCCGTAACATTTGTGACTTGTGTTTGTAGATGTAATTTGAGTCTCAGTATATGAAATGGCATATGTAAACTCTGCACCTTAAATTAAATATTTTAAATATATATACCTAAAGCCACATATTTACTGTAAATAAAAGATCAAGCTATCAGTACAAAAACTGGAGTATTTCAGGATTAAAAGCGATATATAAAATGGCATATCAGTGTTAAAATGGTGAATAAAACCCTAAATTAATTTCAAAACTGTTTGTTACACAAAATTAATATTTCACTTCTAATAGCACATTTATATAGTTATCAGAGTATTAAGTTTATTTCTGTATAAGAGAGTAAATGTTTGCTTCTAAAATATTTAGTGGAATTTATCAATTTTCCATGATTTGCATAACTCTCAGGATAATTCAGACCTCAGAAGGTATCGCATCGGTAAATAAACCTAAATTTTAATGTTTAAGAGTTTATTTCACATTTTGCAGTTCATTTCGCATCATTTCGTAACAAAACATGGTAGCAAAATGCATCTGAAACCTTTCAAAAACATGAAAAATTAATACTACAATGTGTTATTTCACATTTGTGAACAAAATATGCATGCCCCTACATATACCGTTTAATTACAATTTTTGGATACATTGAAATCACACAGACCCTTTGTATTGTTAATATATTTGTGTGTGTGGTGAGGTAGTAATACATATGGTTCACATAGAGAAAACATCTGTTTATAACCTTGAATTTTTTCTTGGTCCTACAGTGGCCACATATTCTAGTTATTGTACTGAATCTACAAGATTGCACATGCTTATTTATTTTACATGCCATTATTTCAGAGGCTTTATGGAAACAGTGAGCTTCTCATGGACTATGAAAATGTTCCCACTACGATATTCACTCCACTAGAGTATGGCTGTGTTGGTTTATCGGAAGATACTGCAATAGAAAGATATGGGGAAGATAATGTTGAAGTATACCATAAGTATTTTATGCCACTGGAATTTGAACTACCTGCCAGGGAGAAAAATAAGTGCTTCGCTAAACTAGTGTGCTTGAAGTCTCAGAACGTAAGTATCTGATTTATTGTTAACTGCCCAGAATTTGCATTAATTTAACAATGTATTCAATTTTTTTTTTGTTCTTTTAAGTGTAGTAAACAAAATAAGTCCAATGAGGAAAATATATTGTATAGGTTATCTTTTGTTTAAATATGGACATTGTATTTGCAAAATATACATACTTGAAATAATGAATAGTGTTGCCAATATGGGACTAGAAAGAAGTCTCAGATTTGAATCCTGGTTTTGACATGGCTGTAGTATTGTTTTTCCTGTCATATCACAATTCATCCTCATCACAAGTAACCCAAGGTATAGATAGATAAGGAATGCAAAATAACAAGAAATTGAAACACACAAAGAAAGCAAATGATGTCTAAATATTCTTCTCTTGAAAATGTCAACATACGGGATATCTTAGTTGTAGCCAATGTTTGAATTTACACACAAGAGAACTGAATATGTGGGCCACTAACATATGGGGGAAAATATTGTTAATTTGATGTTTAATTGTGTAGAGTGCATTCAATTTGAAATTTTTGATAAAATAGAATTTATAGTGCATTACTGTGTGGATATATCTAGCATGTATAAGTTATAGTGACATCAGCTATACCTTTGTTTTCACAAGTTTCAATTTAAACAAAATAGCACAGTGGCAATACTTAGTAGAAAGTGAAAATTCAAAAACTGTAAATGCACAACTAGTTTAATTTAATGGACAAGCAGTAAATATCAATGCAATTGCATGTGGACTCAAGTTGCATTTGATATCTTTGAGAGATTATTGCTGTTGCATGGACTCGCAGCTCTGCTAATTCTCCACTATGGCTACTTCTCAGCTCAACAGATACCTCTTCCATCAGACTTACACAATGAGAAGATGATCACCCGAACTTCATGTATACACCAAAGAATACTTAGAATAAATAATGTATTTTGATTCTCAGATTCATAAAAACTTAAAGCTATACCCTCTACATTTTACTATAGACATTGTGTGGTTTCATTCTTATTTACAGAAGGTAAAGTTTGCTTAACTATAGGGTTGTATCCGTGGCCATGGACCTGATTACACCAGACACATGTAACCAATTACTTGCTTGTGTACTCCATAACACTGTAATTGGTGTTGAAATATGGACTAGTGAAGAAGTTTACAACAGTGACACGTATGAGTGTTGGTTAGATGATGAGTAGTCACAAGTGAAATTTTATTCTGTTGTGTAGTTTACTGAAATGCTGGAATGCATAGGTATTCGGTGACCCTGAGGAATGCCACCTTTAGTTCTGCTTGCAAATTGTCTGATGCCTATCTGCCTTCTTACTATATTAATGATTAAAGATTGTGGTGCATGAAATTGTGAAGAAACGGTGCAATTTTTAATGTTCTGCAAATAATTACATCCCCAATGATGAAATATACATGAGTTTTATTCATAACGTAATGCAAAATGTGTGCTTTTCCACGAAGTAAGTGCCTTTTGGTGAATTGATGCAAAATATCATCAAATTAAGTAGGAATCATGCAAAAACTGGCAGTCGAGGCTGCATGTTTGCACTACCAATTTGTGATAAAACATTTGCCTAAAGGTATCTACCATTTGCTGTTGAAAGACATTCAATCTTCGATCACATCAGGAAGACACCTCAAATTGTGATTTCTCATGCACATAAGTGTGATTTCTCATGTTCATAGTCTTGTTGCGGAAACTTAGCTCATTGCCATGCCTGTCTAGCAGCATTTATTTTATCCTTGTAATTTCTTCACAGCTGTCAGTTACATTAAACAATGATTTTGAGATTAGTCTGTTCCTGCACAGCAAGATAAGAAGACCTTGGAGAATGAATCGCACACCCAAAATCTAAAGGAACCCTGTGGCTCTGTCTTGTCTTCTTAAGTCAGCTACATTGCAATTGGACAGTTGTAAACAATACACTTTCCTGGCACTGTCGTGGCAGCTGACATGTCTATGCAATTTTTCCTTGGACATTTAGGGTGATGTGCTTTACCTTTCTATTGGAAGTCTGTGCAAACACCTTTCTTACGAATTGCAATTGTTGCCACTGTCAGGTGAATGTGAAGGATGCGATCAAAGATATATATATCCACAGCAAAACTCACAAGTGTGGTTAAGTCAAATTAATCAATTTTTAACCAATTAAGAGCAATTACAGTTGAAATCTGGATACACCAATATTTTGTTGCAAAAAGCCAATGGAGCACCAAGACCTGCCAAGCAAGTTTTCTTTTGGCCAGAACATTGAGTCATATCAATGCAGTTTTCTGGTTTTTGAGGTCCGAGTCTGATGTTATTTCAAGTAACATCCAATTGTCCTCACAATGCTAGGTCAATGCTGAGATTTTGAATGCCCCCCCCCCACCCCCCCAGGAATCTAACCTTAAACTGCTTGCACCACAGTGGAGACCACCAACTACTATGTTACACATAAGCTCTAATTGCATAACTTCTCATTTATTTCTTGTATAATTCCATGCAGTTAACAATTCTAAGGAAAAGCAAGCTGAGCTAATCACGTTAACCCTACCTTTCATCTTTGTGTACAGAAGGGAAAACCATGTACCCAACTGAATTGTCATTCTCCAACTTTAAAAAACAACACAAAAAGTGCATGATAGGTAGATTTCAGTCTGAAGCGACAAACGAGGAGACAGATGTGTCACTGTGAACCTCAGTAATCAATGCAACCTTCGAACCGAAGTTGCATGTGTCGCTTGTATGTTGCTTGGACTTTTCTATTTTCTAAATATGGTGCATTGTGTCACCTCGGTCTGTTATTTGTGCATGGCCAGTGAATGTTTTGCTTTAGACTGAAGGAACCCATGTCGCTTTGGTGTGAAATCTCCATATTACCTGCTGCTCAGACTGTGAATGGAGTCAACTTAGTCTGTTCGAGCATGCGTAATGAATGTTTTTCTTTAGGGAGCTTTCAGATCAAAGTGACAGACGAGGTGGAGGCAATGTGTGTCACTTAATTTCCCAGCTCTTGTTCACACACCTGAATAGCATCTGCTTCAAAACCTTTTGAGTGTATATTTGTGGATGGTACAATAGAATATTTCTTTCTTTCAGGAAAAGGTTGTTGGTTTCCATGTACTTGGCCCCAATGCAGGTGAAATTACTCAGGGATTTGCACTTGGTGTCAAATTAGGAGCCACAAAAGCTGACTTCGACAATACTGTTGGCATTCATCCTACATGTGCGGAGGTAAGTGTGCAGTTACTCCCCATTATACTACTGGGCAGATTTACGCTATTAATATTTGTCCTCAGATTGAACCTAAGCTCCTGGTTCTGAAAATAAAAATTCAAGTTGTTGTCAGCCCTTTCATAATTTACTCAAACTTTATATTGTGCAAGGCACGTAACAATTTTGAATATTGCTGCTTTCTTCTGTTGTATGCTAAATAACCATTGTAGAAAGTCATGTTACAAGTACTTGGATAATTCACAAAATAAAAATAGCAACACTATTAAGCCTTGTTTCCATTTTTAATAAAACTCAAAATGCTTACCAAGGCAGAATTTATTGTAAAATAACACACTATAAATGTAAAGTTTTCACCCTCTAATAGGGTCTTCTTCGGACAAAGATTCACACTAAAAGCATTAAAAGCATTTTAGTGTAAATATTTGTCTGAAGAAGACCCTATAAGAGGGTAAAAATGTTACGTTTATAGTGTGTTATTGTACAATAAATTCTGCCTTGCTCAGCATTTTGAGTGTTTATTAAAGATAGCAATACTAAGGCAGTAGTGTTGCCACTAACCAAAAGTTGGTTACAGAATTGGCATTATGAAAATTAGGTACGTGAATACCACAAAAGACCACTCTGAGAGAACCTTATCCTTGCCAGAATTCCTTGGAAAAATTAAAAAAGAACATACTCATTGCCTAGAATATACACACCTGGTATTTCAGTATATATTCCTAATGTATAGAGGTATACATATTTAGTTTTTGATGAAAACCCGAAATGTGAAATTGCACAGTTTGAAAGGTTTGATGTGCATTTTCCTGCCATGTTCTGTAATGAAATGATGTGAATTGAATTGCAAAATGCAAAATAAACCCTTTAACACAAAATTTAGAGTTTATTAACCGACACAACACTTTTGAAGTTATCATGCGAGTTTTAAATCATGGAAAATTTATTAATTGTGCTGTGAATATTCGAGAAGCAAAAATGGACTATTTTACACAGGAATAAACTAATTACTCGGATAAATACATAAATATTCCATTATGAGGGAAATGTTTCTTCTGTGCAATAAATGTAGTTTTTAAATGAAATTTATGGTTTTATTCACCATTTTAACAACAAATTTTTTATACCGCTTTTGATACTGCAATGTGCCCAGTTTTTGTACCAAAATCTTGTTTTATTCACCATAAATATGTGCCTTTACATATACCAGGTGGGCCATAAGTCAGTTGTCAAAAATGCATTTGGTGCAATAACAATAAACACCACACAACAAACAATCAATGTCACAGAGAACCTCACACGGGACTCCAATAACTGCTAGTGTCGACTGACTTATGGGTAATACGCACTAGTCAAGTTCACAACTGACTTCCACTACACTATGCAAAACAAAGTCTAACGATTGCTAGTGACAACTGACTTATGGCCCACCCAATATACAATTCCAACAGTTATTTATTTTGTGTTGAAAGGCTGGAAAATATGAACAAATTTAAAAATGCGAGAGAACTGTGGTGAATGGCCAAATATTAAGGTAAGAAAAATTTAGGGATGGGTTAATATGCAATTTTTGGCCAATACCAATATAAAATTTACCGATATTCGACCGATCTGATATACAATCCCAAATGTTACATGTAGAACCTGAATAGTTCATTGACTTGCTTAATAAATGTCTGTTTTGAGGATGCTGCAGTGCAAAAGAAGTTGTATATTTAGACATTTATTTTTTTTGTAAAGTAAGACTTTGAGATTATCCATAAAAATTATAACAAAATGGCAGAATTTTGCACTAAATTATAAGATATTTATAGTAGTATCGGATTAGTAAAATAATCTGTAATGATACTGATAAACGAATACACTGATATGCCTATATTGGCCGATACCGACTCCTTTTGCTACTTTGAGCCATCGTAGAAAAACGTAACACTTCAATATGCAAGAAGCGAGTGGTTTCGATTCCTACCAATTTCATATTTCTCATCCTCGTCGTCACTATTTGCCGAAAGTGACAAACTCAATCTAATTCAATCAAGAAGAACTCTTAATCTTGTGGTGATTGTCCCAAGTTAAATGAAGATTCTGAAGAGTGGCATCTCATGGAAATGAGTGAAGCAGGTTTTTAGCTCGTCATACACAGAAGATATGAACCAGAGAAGATGGAAGAAGGATATATCCGTCAAACCTATTGCTGAAAGCAAGTTGTCATGTTGGATATATTGAATGTAGCAACTTGCTAAAGGAAATCCTAAATGGAATTTTGGTAATTCATGGGTCATTCGATGTCAAATCAACAAGGTAGTCAACCTTGATTCATTTGAAAATTCAAGCACTTTAGATAGAAAAACACCATGGTTTTACTACCACTATTGTAAATTGTTGTATTTTCAAGAACTTGCCCCTCTTTATATTTTTTGCTATGTGTATGGGACCACACTTTTGAATCATCCTTGATTACTAATAACTGGAAACTTAAACATCAGCTTCATGTACATTAATTCAAGCAATATTGTTTATATTGTTTAGACCTTTACTTTTGAATTATGGGAATTTGTCTATCAAAGTGTGTTATCAATTTACCTAACCTACCATTCTCTACCCTAACATAACTCTGGATCCCATTTACATTTTTTTTTAGTTATTTAGTAATAGTGTATGTATTACACTTTTTTTTAATTAAAAGACCCATTTTTAAGGAAATGGCTTCCAAAATTTTCTTCACACCACTTTCAATTGTATTTTACCCTGACATACGCATGTTGTGTGAAAGATCCTTTCATGAGTCTTCCAATGACGTCTGAATCAGTTCTACAAGTGTTTTGATTGCTGAAATATTGCAATTTAAAATTAACAAGATGTTGAAAAAAATGGTCAAGATCACACATTTTGCACCCCTGTAATTTCGGAAATACAAAAAATATGGATCTCCAAATTCACATAGTTTTCTACCTCAGGTGGCCCTTTCAGAATGCCAAATTTCAAATGAATCAAAATATGTGAGGTTGAAAAGGGGCCCTTCCTCGATTGATTTGACATGGAATGGCCCTCATTTAAATGTGTATTTACTTACAAGTTAATGTTTTGCTGTGATGAAGTTTTTAAAACATTTTTATTGTTTCAGGCTTTTACCATAATGGATGTTACAAAGTCATCAGGTGCTTCTGCAGCCCTGGAATCATGCTGAGGTTAAGGTCTGCTGTTAATTTGTAAATAGCTTAATTGTCTGCTGGGTTGATTCATCGTCTCTTCCCTAATTATTTGCAGAAATAGATATTTTTTTAAAAATCTCAAATTTCAGCCTGGTAAGACATGGAGCTTATTTATATTGACAGCAGTGCTGATGGCAGTTAATGGTTTTTGTGCAGTTCCATCTAGGCATGTATGATGGCTTGTTTCAAACCCAAAATTTGGGAGAGCAATGCCGGATGAATTAACCTAACATTGTCATTGTCAACACTAGTATTTTGAACATTTAATTTTCTTGTTATATTTGCGGCTCTTAATGTTGATGCTGCATTTGAAGGTTAAAATTTTAATATAATATTTGAAGGCCTAAATTTTAATATAATATTTGAAGGCCTAAATTTTAATATAATATTTGAAGGTCTAAATTTTCACGTTATATTTGAAGGTTACGTTTGAGGCTTTAGTTTAGTTAATGTGAGATCTTGCATTTCATTTTGTGCTTAATAACCAATTTTTAATATAAGCTCTCAATATAACTTTTCTTTCGTTAAGCATCATATAAAATATTTGGTTCACACCAAATTGTCTAAAGCCATGTGTTGGTTGTAGCGGTAGTGCAACCATTGTTTTTGATTACAGCAAGATTTCATGATGAGAAAAATTGTTAGTGTTATAATTACATGAGCATGTACTCACGATTTCCAAAATAAAGATAAAATATAGATAATAAATAAAGATCTCTAGTTGTAATTTTTTAAGTTGTTAAAAAGTTCCATTTCTATACAATAATTCTGTTTTTAATTTTTTTTCTATTAAAAAGAACTATAAAATACTTGATTTTCAAAGTTAATATTGAAGGTTTTAAAAGTTCAAAGTTAAGGTTCACTCTGAATTATCCAAACTATTGCACATGAAAAATATTGCCATGTGTGGGGTTGTAGCAGTACTGCAACCATGGTTTTTGATTGTGGCAGGATTTCATGGAGAGAGAAATTGAGTTGTTAGTTCCATTTTTATTCAATAAATACATATATAAAATTATAGTGTGTACATTATTTCTGTAAAAGTATAAAACACTGTATTTACTCATGTATAATGCATACTTTTTCCCAAAATATGTACCCCAAAAACTGTGATGCATATTATGATGGAATAATTTGGACAGGCAACATGAAACTATGTATGTGTTCACTGTCACCATGTGTGTATGTCAACAGGTTCAAATACAAATTACCAAGTTGGATTTCTTTAATGATAATAATAAGAAAAACAAAACTCTGTAAAATTAAAATGGCTATTTCCAATGATTCTTCACTTTGTATCAGTATTTTGAGGCATCAAGAAAAGCGGCACTGTTCTTTTGGAATCTGAGCATGCACTTTAAAAACCAGGGTGTGCATTATACACGTATTCACATTATACACGTATTCACATTATACATCGGTAAATACAGTATTGAATTTATGTTGGTCATTGAACCCTATAAGCCTAATCTGCATAAGTGGCATTTTTTCCGTTCCGTATCCCTGAGTTAAATGTATTTTCTTGTAAAAAGTGCTATAGGTCTGACCCAACTTCTGAGTTTTGAGATCAAGTGTGAAGATTATGGTGAAGAGTGACAGTTTCGCATCAGGTATGAATTTATTTCAGTATTGTCAGAATAGGCACTGCTATTTGAAAAAAGTACCAGACAAGAAAGTGAATTTCTCAAAACTTGTAACAAAGAGTTTTCTGTGATTGACAGTCATATCTGCCTGATTGCTGCATATTTAAATAGCTGGCGCTTTCCTTCCTCCCATGATGTGGAGACCACTGTGAGAACATTGCGAGTTTCATTTATAACTTCGGTTTCTATCAGTGGCATACTGATTTTAATTCTCAAATGTGCTTGGATTTTAGTTTTTATTAATAGAATACTAATTTTTGTTTTCTACTGTATTTTGTTCTTAATAAGGCATTCATCTCCAAAATATTTTTTATTTCACTGTCTTTGAAATTACTTTATTTTTGTTTAAAGAACTTATGGCCCCATATTAACCCTGGTTTACCTGTGCTGTATAAGAAACTTACTTACCTGAGTGTGGGGCCTCACATGCCCACATTTTTTTTTCTCACTAAAATTCAAGAAACAATTTTGTTATTGTTTGTTGTTTACACAAGTGCAGTTATTTATTAATTATAATAATTACATAAATTGCCATCACTAATATAAATAAGACAATTATTGCAAGAGTCACACACACATTTTATCATTCACTAAAAGTCTCAATACCATATTATTTTTTCATCTATGCATTTTTGTTCATATAGGTGCAGCTATATATTAATTATAATAATTACAAAACTTATCATTACCAACCAATTGTACACTGTCACTCTGGCATTAGTGTCTTGAATATCTTGTCCAGTGGAGGTGCTAGATAGGTCTGCATATGAATTTTGCCTCCTTATGTACATTATATATTTTTTTTAACAAAAGGAATACAAAAATATTGTGAAAAACCTACGGAACAGTGTAAATTATTTTCAATTTTTTAATATAAATTTTCAGTGAAAAATCAAAGTACTAAATGTGGTGGGCCTGACAGCCCCCCTCGGGTAAGCTAGGATTAAGAGAAGGGTGCAAGTAGCCTCAGTGCCATAATTCTTTAATAAACAAACCTGCTCAACCACTACTTACATTAACATTTATTGTTAGTTTAAGACACTAGGAGGTTGATTGTTTAATTTTATGAAACAAAGGCAGGAGGTATTATCATTTATGGTTGTTAGATGAAGCTTTTTTTATATATACTGTAGATATATGCCCATATCAATGCTGGAAAAAAGTTAATCCCCCTCTATTATGCTTGTCATCCAAAAATTTATATTTGGGCCCATTCAACATTAAATAAACTCTGAATGGCATGATAAATAGTGGATACTTTTCTGTAAATTAAAGGGCTCTGGTGACATTTTTGTCATTATTGAATTAAAAAGTAAAAAGGAGTTTCAAATGGGTAAAGGTACCCCTGTGCATGTGTGCACATGTCATGAAGGCATATGGGGTGATGTGGAGGTAAGAGCTCCACATATTCTTGATCTCTGCCATAGTTGGGATGATGTGATCAGCATCATGCCTTTACCCCCAGGTACTCCATTCTACAAGGCTGGGTGGCCCTCAGCCATGCAGAAAGAGGGAAATAACTGGAAAATTTCCTGCTCCAGATCACCTGCCCCAGGATTCGAACCGGTGTCATCTGTGCTGTGGCCAGATGTTCAACCCACTGAGCTACAGTGGCTCTTCAAAGTAAAAGGAGCCATGCTTAAATTTTTGTGTGTAATTGCCATATTATGGAATTTGCCTTTGATTCATAGAAGGCTTCAGAAATTGGTAAACACAACACTAAAACAATTCATCCACAGTGTACCTTCAAATTACTTTTCTACATAATAAAGGTTTCACCGAATGCAAAATTCAGGCGATATCATATATAAGGATTATTATTGTTATTGAGAAAGCAGTAGTTTTGGCTGTACTCGGTTTCTCAGTGCAAGAGTATGTGTTCAAGTATTTGTGTACCAGTATAGCTCATATTCGGAAACACTCGTTCAGTGTTTTCATATTGAAGTTCTGAAAAATGTATTGTCCCCATCCTAAACAATTTAAGAGTTCTAACAATGGTGGCATATGTTTTGCACAAAGATTGTATCGCAGTGCAATGTTTCTTTTTCAACTTGTTGCAGAGTATTATATTGAAAGGGAATAGTAAACTTGGTTTTTTAATAATCGAAGTGTTTTGTGTTACGAAAAAAAAAAGAATAAAAAAGATTCAGAAAGGATTCTGGAGCTTGTGGCGAGCAGTTTTGAGCAAGAGGCAGTGGAGACAAGAGGCCTTGCTTTTGGGGGGAAGGTCTAGATAGGGACAGGATTAACCTCGCGTAAAAGAGTTAGTGTCTCGCATAATTAATTGTCATAAGTGACAGGTGATTCGAACATTACTTTGATAGTGTTTCCACATTTGAAGCGACCATTTTTACCATAAGTGTGCTGGAATTGTGATTTCTTCAGGGAACGTTGATCTAATTTATTGAAGGGTGAGAAGTTCTCTTTGGAAAATGAGTGTTCACGAATTGGATGTGGTAAGCATTGATGTACTGTCTGCGAGGTAAGCACACTTTTATTTTGTTATGAAGATAGTAGGAAATCATTACTTACATGGTCTCATTAGTACCATGGATAGAACTTCAAGGAATTTCAAGATATAAAAGAACATCAAGCTACAGATAATAGTAATACTTTTGAAATCAATTCTTCCGAATATCTCATTTGAACTAAAGACATTAATGCAAAGCAAAAGAAGATTTAATTTTCATCAATATACAAGAATATACTTACTGCTACCCTGTAAAGAGCATGTAATATTTTATTTACTGAAAACATAACTTTTTTAAAGTTACTGGCGAGAGCTAAATATTAAGGGTTAAGGATCCTAATATACGCTGCCCTCCAGAAATTAAGCAACAAGAAAATGTGAGGTAAAAGAGAAAACAGTTGGAGAAAAGAGAAGAAGAGAGGTGGGCATGCTGAAAGAAAGCAACGAATGCGTTAGGGATCATATCCCTTATTAGTGTCAGACAACGGTCACTTTCGTTACAAATAAAATATGTACACCCTCCGGCCTTGTGTTTGTTTCTATTGGATGATCACCTTTTGTTGCTTAATTTATGGAGAGCAGTGTATATAGTGAAAATTTAAGTAATTAAATGGTAAACTTTAATCTTCAATTTACATATGACCATTATGTATTTGAGTTATAACTAAGTTTTCGGATACAAATATTAGGACGTAAATATTAGTGCGTCAATCAAGTTCTTGATTTGAGGTTTAGTCATTAATAAAATATTACATTTCATATTGTTTATTATATCCAAATGTAGTGATTCAGTCAACAAGAAATTCTTTTGTCTAGTTGCACCAAGAAAAAGTACTATGTTAAATATTTCATTTTAGTCAGAGGTCAATGCAGCACTTTGCGTTACTTGACGGTTATTTGGCAAGCATGTGTATTTCTTAAGGCCAATACAGAATGTCAGCAATTTTTCTACTTGACTTCCAAAACCAGAATGTAAGTACAATGATGAGATTCCGTGCCTTAACAAATATGATGCTTGGGGTAACTTACATTCTTAGGACCGTCATAAAGGCAATGACAAAAATATCTCGCACAATATTTTACCCTCGAGCCTTGAAACTAGAACACTGCTTACATATATTAAGTGTGCTTCATTATTTGAATGTGGGGCTAGGCATTATGGTAAAATTTATTACAAAATAGTATGAAATTATTGTGGTTACAAACATTGCTTTTGAAGGATGGCGATCCACATGATTGTTGTCATATTGATGCTGTGGTTAATCTAATACTTTCTCAGAGAGCTCAACATGTGTGCGGTCTCTAGTCCAACAAGATTCTTATTACCGTATTTACTCATCTATAATGCACACTTTTTTCCAAATTTTTTTGCCCCCAAAACTGGTGCGCATTATGCACAGAATAATTCAGACAGCCAACATGAAACTGTTCAGGGTCGTTCCATGATTTTGGGACACTTGCATTGATTTTTCATGTTTAAGGAACCCTGTCATGTTATATATATTGTTGTAAAGCTTAGATCCTTCCGTTTCTGAATATGGAAACAGTATTCCATTTAAGATAATGGCACTAATGTGAAATGCGATTGAAATAAGTTCATCACAAAATGAAGGAACGTTCTGATTTTTATGGTACTTCGGATGAAATAAAACAAGGAAAATTATAATAAAAATTAAAATGTATTACTGGCCAAATAATATGACATACATGGAGTGTGTAAATTCCTTAATGGAAGAAATCTTGTGCTGCTTACTACTATAATGTAATTGTACCATTACAGAATAAATAAGGTGGTTAAAGAGTGAAAACTTTGGGATGCTAAACACAATGGAGGGAGAGGGGGAGGTGGCATCAGTTGGAGACTTATTGTTCACACAGGATATTTTCCTCTTGCTCCACATAGCAACAGGTGACTCATTAAATAAGTGTGATGTCACTCACTCTTGATCAGCATAGCAAAAGCTTTACGACCTACAACTAAGAAAGCCATTTCTTGAACCTGGATTGTATTGCGCATTATATAAGAGATATAATTTTTTGTCACATTTACCCATCAAACACTATGTTGTGCACTATACACGTGTAAATATGGTACTTCTTTTTCTGACCCTACCCCCTTTTCTAATCAGTAGTTTCTTGCTCCAGATCTAAATAGGACATTTCATGGCTACCCTAGTGAAATAAAGTTCACGTTACAGTCAAGTGTTGGACAGGCACCTGCAAATGCCTGAAATTGGCCCACTGTTTTGAACTGTGGAATTCAGTGTTAGAAATCACAAATTAGGGCTGTACAAGGTCTGGATAGAGAGAGAAGGGTACAGTGCATGTACATGTGGATGAATTCTGGATGAATATATGCAAAAACGTATGCCAGAGATGTGCTTTACAGGCAGCTAACATTTGTCCTGTGAACACATGAAGTTTGCTATGTCCAGCCAAATATTTTTTATTCCCCATTTATACTTAAAACTTGATCTGCCACACTTTCCTGTACACATATCTTTGTCAATAACATGGATAGTTTCTTGTTGGCTCATGAGACACCTTCGTATCGTATTTACTTTGTGAGGTATTCACATAAGCCGATCTGAGCAGGACATTTCAGAACATAAAGAGACTTAAGAATCAATTTAGAATACATCTTCCACATAAGAAGACTTAAGAATCAATTTAGAATACAACTTCCACACAAAACAAACTCTCACAAGACAGGTTATGCAGTGTTGCCAAACCACATTAATGCAAAAGAGCTAGGGGCCTTTAACCCACTGTACCCTTCCTCCTTGAGAATTATGTTGAATATTTAATCGACATATTTCAATGTGTTATGTAATATAAATTTGGTTCCAGTATGCGGAAAACTAGTAACAGATATTTGATCACAAAGTATGTTCAGCGTAAGTAAAAACCTGCTATTTCTGAGTACTTTCACCACTTTTATTAGTAAAAACAATTTTTATGCACACGCAAATAGCAAACTAGCATGTTAAAAATAAATATCAGTCCCAAACCTAACCATGTACAATTATATGGAGTATTTCACAATTTTAAGTTACAAGTCGGATGAGGAGGGACCAGGTGTGGTTTTACAAAATCAAGTTGGCTACAGTAATTACCATGTGAAAGAAGCAACCCATTGCTGTCAAAGGCATCCCTACTCTGACAACAGATCCGCAGCAACCAACTGTGCATTAACGCTGGACCTTTGGCCAGTGCCAGGGCAACGCTTTTAGAATTTTCCTTGTCTTTTGAAAAACCACTAGTATATTCCTAAATCTGAAAAATTTCGTATGCTTAGAATTTCTTCTAGAGCATTCTTTATGTGGTTTGATTTCCCAGTTGTCTAGATGTTATCAATAGTTTCATTTCTACATAGGTCTATTAAACTATTGACAACAGCGAAAGCAAACCACACGAAGATCCACGTGAATGCTTAGAAGGACATGAAGACGTACACATTTTGTTTTGCTTATTTTGGGCCTCCCTGATAGCTCTCGCCTTGTAATTTAATAGTCCCAGGTTCAATCCCATGGATTATCATTGCACAATGGTTCAGATACCACTTGAAACTGTAAGGTCAGCTATGGTGCTAAGGTTAGCCTATCTGCATATAAAGTGGACTTAAAACAGGCTTTAACAAACAATTTTTGACTTCTCATTTTGCTCATTTTTAATTCTACGAATCTTTGAAAAATGAAATTTGCTATCCTGTATGTATGCAACCACATGACAAGGATTTACCGTTGTCGGTCGACATTTATTATTGTGTTGGATAGTGAATTGGTACTACTATTCGGATGGATTATGCATGTTCTTTGGTGTAAATGTCCCTTACAAATCCTACAAATTCTTTCTTTTATGAAAACATGTCAAATAGGAATATATGTATATATGTGTGTATTTATGTGTGTGTAGTGATAAATGCATTTTCTGAAGGAAAATGTTAGGATAAGTGACTTCACACTGACAATATCTATGCTTACATGATACTGTTTCCATACCATGCTTTTTAGAATCTTATCTAACTATAAAAGTAAATGTCAGTGGCAACCAAGAAGCTATCATGGGTTCCATACATTCAAAATGAGAAGAGCCATTTTTTGATGACTTTTAGCACTGAAATGAGTCCTCAATGTGCCAAGCGTCACCAAAAAGAGTTGTTCACCTTGTTGTCTACACTGTGTGAAAGTTTACAATGTTGTGTGGCAGCATCCTGTATATTTATTCTCAAGAAAATTACAAGTAACAAAAGTTGCAGTATAATATAAGCCAATTGACAGAATCTCTTAAATTGCATATTTCTTATGCTGTGTATTTTGAAAAAGAAAAGGTCTGTTGACACACCTGTGCAACAAACACTCGGTCAAATTAAATTTGTCAGGCATACACCACACTCGCTAATTGACACCAAAATCAAAGAGAGACATGTAATTATGAACTTAACTAACTAAATTAACTAAACATTGACAGTGGCCAGGTACATCCCATTTGGCTCCTGCTACTGCAGCAACTGAAACCAAGCACTCGCAGAAAACATATCAGATAAACTGGGTACACCAGCGCTCATACTAGTTGCACACAAAAAAACGACAGGAGCCCGAAACCAGCCCAACAGTGAAGAAAGTTCCCAAGTGGATAGTAGCAGGGGCCACTGAAATGAATAGAACCTTTAACAGTAAGTCTCGTGGAAAAACTTAGTAACTGGTTTACATATATTTAAAAATATCAAAGCAAGAAAGACAGAGCACCCAGCAGATTCAGATGTTATTCGGAAGTGGGTTGAGTTTGATTGATTTGGTGTTTTAAGTCCACTTTATGCACAGTAAGCCTAATCGGGACTGGGCCTACAGTTTAAATTGGGATCCAAACCGCTATGTGCCTCCACCGGGTATTGAACCCGCATGGGTTAATGAAGGGGAGGAGAGACAGACATGTGTTAGTGATGAAAGTGAACATGAAAGTGACCACATGACAGAATGTGAATATGGCACTTCTAGTATTACTACGTATTTAGGTGATTGGGGGTGGAATGACTCCCAATCATGCAATTGACATTAACTTTATAATATTACATAATTTAGAGAGTGCAGCAGAAAATTACAGCTGATCTTAGAAGAAATTGTATACAGCCCTGTTTAAATCCAAAGATTTTTGCAATATTTTTCTCAAGGGACGGAACAGATGGAGCACTCAACCTCATTTCCAATGTGATTTCAAAGGTAACACTTGGTTTGCTGCAATCAAGTGCAGGTGCGAGTATGCATATTTCAGTAACACAATGTTTCAACCATTTCAAGCAGCTGCTGAAGGGTCCTAATTTTGAGTTTTCTTTCTGCCTTATGGTGTGCCATTACTTTTGGCATCAACTTTAACTCTGACTCTGAACTTTCCAAATCACAACAGTATGGAGCAGTAAAAGATTGTAGCTTTTTGTGCTTCAGACAGTGGTGGATCCAGAAATTACAGTTTAGAGGGGCAAATTGAAGACTAAAATTGGTAAATGCTGTAAGTGCCACAATAATTCAAACACCGTTTTCCACGTTAAACTGTGAAATGTGCCATGCTTTATAATGTGCTAAACATGAAATGTGGCTGGTAGCCCTCTAAGTAGTTCAAAGGGAATGTAAAGAGGTCACTAGTGTACAGTGATGGAAAAAAGTTCTTCCCCATAAGACTTTAATGGCAGTAAATAATGCCTTAAGGGTAGGCAACACACATTGCACCATTAGGTGATCGGGTGATTCTGTCTGTCTCAAGAGCAACTCTTCTTTCATGCAAAAGCCAACAGGCACAGGAAATGTAGGAAAGTTACGTGACTTTTCAGGTGGAATGTTATTCGTCAGAAAATTGCCTTTTCTCAAGCCAGGTTGCAGAACCGACGAGAGCTACATGTTATATCTCCAAAAATGATTTGCCTAAAAACGTTGAACGAAATGCTAAAACAATCTTTTGCCTTAATTACATAGGCTACTATACTATATGTGCCGCAGTAGCTCAGTCGTTAGGGTGTTTTATTACCATACGAGAGATCTGGGTTAGATCACCGACCTGTTCAAGCTGCTCCTGTGCCCACCCAGCATTGTAAAAATCAAAATCACCGTAACTCTCTACAAAGCCAGAGGATGCAGGTTCAAAACCTGTTCAGGCTTAGATGTAGCATTGCGTTCGTATCATTACCCATCTTCATCATCGCGATTATCACAAGAGGTAAAAATGTGACACAAAATAACCAAAAGAGAAGTTTGGAATCAATCTGAATATTGGTTACATTGGATACGTGGTAGAATTGGCTTAAAAATCACTTCCTGTGATGTAATAGGGTTTTTGATTAGAGACCATTTGTATAATACATATCATCGTTGCGAACAATAAGTAGTTTCACTTTCACCACACTCTTCGGTTGTTTAGAAATCGTAAGGAAGAAGGATCTCTAAATTTCCACTTTCACATGTCAATGAAACTTTAACATAAGTTCAGTGTAGGTCACAAAAGAGATTTTCATATTGTTATGATATCTTTTAAACGTCACGAAATCTAATTCTAATAGAATACGATACTACTCCTTATGTTCCTGTAAATGTTCACCATTAGTCTGGCGAAACAAAATGTAACAAAGATTTCAGTGTTTCCTTGATCAAAGATAAGGTGCCTGCTTGTAGCAAGCAAGCACCAACTGCTTCGATCAGTGACCTTCACTGCCAGAGTCTCACTGCAGGCCTGCACTCGTTCCAGTGTGTGTATAAAACCGGTATTTTATTTCATTCGTTCCAATCCACAGTTATATCAATCTAACATTCTAATATTTTCATAAAATATGTTGTAAACAAGTTGTATACATTATGGTCTTCCATAGTGTTGTTGCCTACTATTTACACGCGGGAGATGGGGGTGTTGTAAACATTTCTGAGCCCAAAGGTCGAGCACGAAGGTAAAGTTGTGTAAGCATTGGAGGCAATAACAAGGTAATAGAAGTTGAAGGAAATGCTGGAATAAATATATCAGAAATTGAGTAAAAACAGTTCTCATCACACATAGGGCTATCATATCACTCTTCAGCAGAAAGTAGGACTAATTGTCTCAAAATGTTGGGCATTAACGCATTTGCAGTAAATATAATAGGTTACTAGGACATCTTAGCATATAACGAGAATATGACATCTTCAGCTCAAAAATTAATGTTGAAGTGAACGGTTGAGTTCAAAATTTTTCAGCTGCTAATTAATAGCACGGCCATATGTGATTTCAACTTGTGTAGACAAGACAGAACGTTTTTCGACGAGATGGGGCCAGGAAGAGAAAACAATCCA
Organism: Lepisma saccharinum; assembly: GCF_977018435.1. Classification (NCBI taxonomy): domain Eukaryota; kingdom Metazoa; phylum Arthropoda; class Insecta; order Zygentoma; family Lepismatidae; genus Lepisma; species Lepisma saccharinum. Next base: position 176,278,758 of record NC_139230.1, on the reverse strand, counting down.
TGAATTCGGGAAGAAAAAAGTTTACAATTTCGTAAACAAAGTCTGGAAGTTCTTGTTTATTGAAATGTAAAAAACTACTAGACACTGGGAAAAACAGAATTGTGTGCCTTATTTCTCTTATGTAATTTCTGGAATGAAACTTGTTACTCTGAACAAATTACCGACACTTATAGTATCGATAAAACTTCACAAGTAAGCATTTTTATACATATATCCGGACTTTTCAGGATCTAGAAAATCGTTAAGTAATTTCTGAGCTGGGATTGTAATTGTTTTTCCAAACATCCAGTAGCAACCATGCACACTCTTTGATTTAAGCATACTTCTCCAAGGAACCACGTTATCTCAGACTCCCCTCAGATTTTCTGTTTCTCCATCTAATTTGAAGTTGCGTGATACCCAAAATATGTATAAGACATTTGTGATTTCTTTCAAATTCCTTCCAGAGGCCAGACACAACTATAAAATCTAGGACACATCCGGAAATAAGAATGATTTTTATAACCTCTTTTTATTTTCTTATTTAGCATCATTTTTCTTTCACCTTTTGCTAATCACGATGACGAGGATAAGTGATATGATGAAATTGATGAAGGGGCACTCATAAAGAACACCCATATGCACGATGGGATTCAAACCCAGGACATCAGACATCATAGCACACTGTGCTAACCACTCTGTCACATATGGAATTCTTATAGCCCTAATCGTTCCACAACCATTTTCCTATCTTTAACTACACACACACAACATAAAGAACAATCTAAATAAACAGGTGCCAGTTCACACTCTAACCATAAGAAAAACATGTGCCTGTGAAAATGTCAAAATGCATGTCAAATCCAGGAACTTTTCTATCGTTGGAAGTGGCCCCGGTGCCCACCCAGCATAGAATGACGTGGGTACCCGGGGGAAACCCTGCGGGGTTAAGGCAGTCAGGGGCATGATGCTGATCACATCACCCCCAGTCATGACCAGATGAAGAAAGTGTGGGGCATTGCCCCCACACCCCCTATACGCCTTCATGGCGTGGTGCTAAGCACAGGGGAGCACTTTACCTTTTTTACCTTTATGTGAAAATGTAAAATAATATTTATTTTTAGGTAGTTGTGATTTATTATATTATAAAAAAATATATTAGTGATAAAATGACGGAAGTAGAGGAACATCTCCAATGAAACACTCATGCCTTACGGATATCTGTATTTCTTGCCGAACAAGGTTCCGAGTTCGAGTTTCGACCAAAATGGGTTCATTGTGTATGTTCATTCATGTCTTTAATGTAATCATAAATCATCGTCATGAATAATTTAACTTCAGAGGAAGAAAACTGAGGTAATTACTAATAAAAACATTAACAAAACAAATTTGATCTTAAAGCCCTGGCTTTGCGCTACATATTCCATCAGGGGACTGACACTTTACGTAGGTGTAGACACACTTAGTACAATTTGATGATATCACGATTACATAATGGATGTGCAGCCACTTAACTGAACCCTCCAAAATTCCCATTTTTATTATTAAATTCTAAATTAGCATAATATCACATAGTTTACCTATTCATAATATGCGCCGCTTTGGTGCACTTTGTGGATTGTTTCGTTGGCTGGTTGTTTTAATTAATGTTGCTTTAATCAACATCAGGTTAATCGCGACAGGCAAAGTGGAGGGAAAATGACAATGAAGCAGAACGAGTGGGCCCTTGGTTCCTGATTAATGAAACTTTGTCTACATGCAACTGAGTCGCTGCGTGAAATCGCTGAAAATGTAATTTATTAATTTCTTAATTTTGCTAATTTTATATAGCTTTTCTACCACTTGCGTCAACATAGGCGATAAGGATGATTAATGAAGCTATGAAATGGATGATAGGACATGATGATCCATTCCTTACACAAAATTCTAAGTTGGGACTAATGAATATCGATTCGTCTTATCATTTGTTAAGTAGTTGTTTTTAACTCCAATCTTTTTCAAAGACTTCTGGGTTGACAGCATGTGTGTTGCGTGATGATGATTCCATGAAAACCACCATTTCAGTGAACTTTCTTGACAATGACTCTAATATCAGTAAAGAGAACATTTCCTTACAAGTAGCTGTTGTTAAGAAACCAATTCCTGAAACTTTTTCTGGTGGTCTCACAGCACCCAGCTGTTGTTTGTTATGGCTGGTCCTGGGGGTATGACTCGCGCTGCTGCCAATACTCAATCGTTCCCAAGAATCCAGGTCCGCCAGGCAAACCTAAGCGACAATTTTGTTACTTGGGTTGCATAGACAACAGGCTGGCTATAAGATGTTACGATATCGTAGGTCTCGTGGCCCAAGAACTACTTTCTCTGACTGTACACATTCTTACGGGCTGATGTGCTGAACGATGCGATTTAACAACACTTTTGCTTTTGGCACTTACAATGTTTACCACTTTTAGTCCTCATTTAACTCTAGTACCCCCCTCACAGTTATTCTAATTTACATTTGGACTGTTTTATGTAAACACTAGGTGATTACCTTGCATTGCCCGGGTATTTATTTATCCCAATCTTTTATTAGACAGGAAAATAATGAATTCTAACTATAATGTAAAATGTAACTAATTTTAAATGTGATCGTGAATGTCACCAATTAGCTTAGCAACTCCGAAAAACATGGATTTGACACTAATGTAGGTCATTTGTGGCATTTTATTTTTCACTCCCTCTCACCCCCTCCCCTCCCATGTCGATAGGTGATGAACTTGGAGTTGAACCCCATTGGGAGTGTCACGAAAACTATGGATTCCATTCGCAACATAGCCTGAATGTTAGGCAACCTGAGAAATATTATCGTTGTGCGTATTGCATAGAGTCATGGATGTCTGTTTGTGCTGAATTTAATATCGGTGGTTCTCGATTATTTTTACATGTCACCCCTTCCCACCCCACCCCTAGGGGTGCCAGGGGGTCTTACCACACACACACAGATACATACATACATTTTTATATATATAGATTATGTAGTACTGTATAGAGGAACCAATCTAACTTCCATACTGTATTGTTTTGCAAAAATATGGCCCGGGTACTGGCAATTCTATGTCATTTTCATAACTTCTTCCATTACCATGCTAAACTGATTGATTAAAAATATTTATATTATATATAATATAATGAATGATGAGAATTACTAAGTGATTAAACAAAGAAAACAAAAATATATTATCTCAAGGGGTCTCAAATTTGATCCACTTTTGAGGCATATTAGACACTAGTTCAGATCCAAATTTAAACTGTAGGTCCAGTTCAAATTAGCCTACTATGAGCACAAATTTGGCTTAAAACAAGCTTTAAGAAATATTATCTAGCATGTTAAACTGGTTTATCAGACAGAATATTTTAGTCTTTAAAAAAATATTGGGCTCAATATATTTGTTGATTGATTTGGTGTTTTAAGTCCACTTTATGCACAGTAAGGCTAATGGGGACTGAAACTACAGTTTAAAATGGGATCCGAACCACTATGTGCCTCCAGTGGGTATCAAACCCAGGACCCCTTGATTACAAGGTGACGATGCTACCACTGCACCATCAAGGAGGCCCCTATTAGGCATAATAATGTCATAAAGTAAGGACTAGTGCTAGCAGTTGGGAAGGCACAGTTTTGTCACCATCCCCATGGATCTGCACCTGGCTTCAGAAAATCGGTACTAACTTAATGAAGTAGGCATCAAATAGACAATAACACCATTGAACAGAAAATATGTTAATGATACATTTTATAAAATCTTTCCAATCCAATCCCAACTTCACATGTCTTGCAAGATCACTGTTATCATCACTAAGCTAGTGTAACTGTGATTATCATTGTAGTGTAATTCCTACTATTTCGGGTTTTAAATAACATTCGTAGCATTCTGGTATAAGAAGAAAAATACCAACCTGAAATTTGTCTTTTCAATAGCATTTGCTCTTTCGGAACTTCTCACCGAATGTAAATATACGGTAAACAATATCTGAATTTTTCATTTTCTTGAGATATTCATGTGCTTTCAGCACAGTGAGACATTATTTATTGTCACTCAGACACTACGATATGAATTGCATAAAAGAATAACTGGAAATACATGAATACAAGAGCAAGGAAAGAACACAGAAACACATTTCCCTTGCTAAAACTAGCAGATACCAAACTTTCCCCAGCAAGCTATCATCCCTATGACTTCACAGTTTTACAACCACCTCGGCTTGCTCAAAAGAGGTGTTATGAACGGACCTTCCAAAGCAGGTGGCAAACAAGTTAACGGACCTTGAGTGATACTAAATATGACCGCTCACTCAGAAAATAATCCCCTTACTCTTCCTCCCTATTAATTCTTTCCTGCCGTGTCACTGGAGGGCTATTTGCAGTGATATATTCACAAAGTCCGTGAAATATTATATAAATGGTTGTTTTTTTTAGAGTGAGATATACACATGCAATCAAATATTAAAATGAAAGACGCATTTACCGAATTATGATTTCACATCTTACAAATGTTCAATGTGTCAGATGGCACACATCTATCCCAAGTCCATTTCACTCTATATCTGACACAGCAAATCATATGGCAGCTGTGATGTGACATAGCACATCCTGGAGATCCTGTTTTATCAGATGTTATGTAGACCCCTTCCTTCACCTAACCCCACATTCAAAGGGTTGTAGTGCAGACACCAGACGTGTTGGGTTTGAATCCCGAACTTGTCATGGGTGTTCATTGTGAGAATTTCTTTATCAGTTTCATCATATCATATTTTAAGCTCACTTTTATGCTCAGGTAGGTTAATTTGGACTAGACCTAAAGTTTAAAGTGGAGTTCAAACCAGTGTACATTGTACTTCCAATGGGGATAGAATCCAGGATCTGTCCATTATGAGGCATCAGCATTATGCCATCGGAGAGAAATATACAGAAAGATTGATTGATTAATTGAGTATGTATGTGAAAGTAAAGAATAGTGCGATATTGACAAGAAAGGAAGGAGTGATTAACCCTCTCAGTGTCTCAACTTTGTTGTTTGAAGCGCTTGGATAGTTGTTGGAAAATATCCTTATATGTAATAAATTTTAAACTTTTATTTCATCTGGGCATCTATTGAATATCATAGCATGTCTGGCACACCTTGTACTATCCTCTAACACAATCAATGTTGGCAGTACACCTCGTAATTTTGAGGAAATACACATTTTTTATGAATATGTCATAATTAACCCCTTAAATTATCCTGTAATTCATGAACCATGTAATAATTTATCGTTCTTTCATCAATATGATAAATACCCTCCGAGATCATTGATTACACATAAAAAAATATTGCAAGCTACTCCACAACTGTCCTTTATTCATGTTTGTTTTTACTTTGTACATTTTTTTTTACATCTTAGTAATTATTCCCCCACACTGAATGCTCATGTAGAAAATAATTTTCTTGTTTAATGTCCAAAAAACATCCATGTACACAAAGTTAATACCCACTGTAAGGTTTATGTCTCTATCAATTTTTGTACAAAAGTTATATGAATTCAAAATCTCAGTTTCATGACTGTTTGAACACCCTGTATTGTCTCTCTTTTAGGGAAAGACTTTGTTTACTGAGCCAGATGTTCGATGCTTTGGTAGGAATCTGAACCATGAAAGTAAGTAGATAGTTGTATAATCTTTGTTATTATGGGCAAATCAGGCCCATACCCAGGATTTTTTGAGTGAGGGACCAGGTGTATGTATATATAAATATACGTATTTATTGGGGTTCGAACAAGAGTATCAGAGAAAATAATAATAATAAGAAAATTTAAATAATAATAATATATGTTTAAATTAATGTATTAATATAATTTATAGGTCTATTAAATTAATTAATACTGTATTGTTATTATTTTATGAATAGGTAAAAATAAGGTGAAGAATAGAGATATAGCAGTATATATTCATTATCAAAATAAAAAATGTGGAACAAAGAGAAGATCTGAAGTGCTGTGAGGTTGATTGAATTAGGATATTTTATGTCACTTTTCTGCCAAGTTTAATCGCAAGGATGAGGATGAGTAATAATAATAATAATTGCTAATACACATCATTTAATTTATATAGAGAACATGTCTAAATGTGAAATAACAAAAAAATAGAAACCATTCATTTTAGCATGACGGCTGCTTCAAGTAAAATCTGGGCAGGGATTAAAATGAATGCATTGTCCCAACTAAATTGGGACTTCTGGTAGCCTTGCATCAAATCCAAAACTACTCAGTATTGCAGACTGAAGAATTCTGGAGCCTGCCAAAAGACCCATTCATTTATGCAATGACAACAAAAATAATTGAAATAGGCACTTAAAATGCACTATAAAATAAGAAAAGGCTCTAAAATAGGCACTTAAAAGGCACCCTAAATTAAAAAGAAATACATGAAAATGGGCAATGAACATGAACTTATTTAATTTTCTTCTTGCAATCCGCAGTTATACTATATTAGCATTACAGTTTTACATAAGAGTACGCCAACAATTCACAAACTATTAATACTATTGTGTTTCAAAGCATGCACTATATTCTTTATAATTTCTACTCCATTTTCATGTCTTTCCTAGATGATATTAGTGTAATTAACATAATAAACACGTGTCACATTGTCAAAATTGAAGTAAATGTAATTGCAAATATGGTTTGAATATACTTCTTTCAAATTGTTACTAATGAACCCTTTACAATTTGTTTGTGTTGTATGGTAGTTGATGTGTGTGTGTGTGTGTGTGTGTGTGAGAGAGAGAGAGAGAGAGAGAGAGAGAGAGAGAGAGAGAGAGAGTGTGTCTTATCACTCAATTTTATAATCAGCTTGAAATTTATTTTGTGTAAATTGCTTATGGCTTTGCTTCCTACTACTCTTTCCACAAGTTCTTTTTTTTCTGGTTACGTATAGAGATTTTGATAATGTTTCACATTTCAATTAGAAATAAAGTTCTTCACAACTGTCCATGTTATCGCCTTCTTCAGAACTTAATTAAAAGATATGGATTGAACCCATGTAGGTTAAAAGTGTAAGAAGAAATCATGTTTTCAAACTGAAACACCAGGAATTTTCTTCAGGACAGTTATATTAAATCTCTGTTAAAAATGCAGGCTCGACCAGGACTTGAACCTGGTTCTGTAGCATACCATGTCATTGCTTTACAAACTATTTTTCCCTGTCACTATTTTCTGTATACTACAACTCCTGTGTAGGCCAGATCATAAAGTAAAGTAACATTTAAGCATGACAAAAACAAACAATGCAAGAAGGGAGGAGATGATGTATGCAGCTGAGGAAGAGGAACTGATGAATCAGCTGCACTTATTTTTTGGGCCAGAGATAATGACATTGCTCTGCCGAGGTTCTCTGGTTAAAAGAAAGGGGAATTGGGGAAAACCAATCCTCTATCACTCTATATAGGTGACATACTGGAGCACCTGAAATCATGGGCTTTTCGCCATTGCACAAGTCAGAGGGTTCGAGGCAAGGGGGGTGGGAGAGTAAACACAGAAGTATTCCTGTTTCCTTTCCATGGCGGCCTCTACCTGAAACTGATCTGGTGGTCGAATAGCCTGCTAGAGCAGCTCCTTCCATCTGTCCTGATGATCGTACCAAGGGGGTGAGAAACATGTGAAGAAAAGTGATTCATATGAATGGTAGCTTCAAGAAGACAATGAATATTGTGATTTGAAAATAATTAGATGCATGAGATCATTGATCTATCACTGCTAGACTCGCTACTCCACAGTGCACATCACTGTCTACCACACTTTATTCTGTTCACTCCAAATGAAATTCAACTTTTATCATTCTTACCTTTTCAACTTGAACATTTTAACATTTAATACCACATGATTTTATATGAAGAATGATCTGCTGCTTGCTGAAGAAGACCTATGTTTATATGTTTGAAATGTTAGATATAACATACCACAATAAGATATGTTGCTCAAATTTCATTTTTACAAATTAGTAATGACTGTGATAAAACTGACAATTGTGAAGAATTTTATTACATATAGTGACACTAGCATTCAGTAGTATTGACTGAATTTAATTTCAAATAAATTAATATTGTATAAATCTATGAAAAATATAGTCTGGAGACAGTGAGATCAAATAATTTCTCAAAGAGATGTACATTTTTTTCTGCCAGGGTTAGCATTTCCCTAAATATTGCTTTATTTGTGTACATGCTTGTTTGCTTGGAAATGTTAAAAACTCTTCTTTATTTAAACAGGCAATGGACAAGGAAAGAAAGGTGCACAAACTTTGCAACCCTCAGTCAAAGGTAAAGCCCCACCAGAGCCAACGTACATGTACGATTTGATTGTAATTGGAGGAGGTCCTGGTGGCATTGCAGCTTCACTTGTAAGTTCATATGTGGTATTGAGAGGAAATATGTAGCATATTATTTGTGTTTTTGAGTGCTTAATCTTTAGCAGATGGCTAGCTTTGAGTGAAACCACCTAAATTATATGCTTACGGTTGGCTGGTTTCAAATGAAAGTACCTCCATATGGCAACCATTAACACATCATTTCTGCAGATGCTAATTCAGTTCTTATATGTTAATTTATACCAGGTGTGTCGGTTAATAATTCTAAATTTCGTCGCTGGATGGTGCTGGAAGCAAGGGTTGGTGTACAGTTTCAACTGTTACGTCCCGGCCCAGCCAAAAAAATTCCAAGATGCCAAATTGCAAGCACTGTTGGATGAAGACGATATGCAAATGCAACAACAACTGGCAGAGAAGTTAAATGTTGGTTGCCAAACCATATCTGATCGTCTTCATGCCATGGGAAAGAATCAGAAGGCAGGAAAATGGGCCCCACATCATCTGAATGACAGACAAATGGAAAAGCAAAAAACAGTGTGTGAAGTGTTGCTTTTTCGGCATGAAAGAAAGTCTTTCTTGCATCGGATAGTGACTAGGGACGAAAAATAGATCTATTTCGAGAACCCAAAGTGCAAAAAGTCATGGGTTGACCCAGGACAACCTTCAACATCGACTGCAAAACCGAATCACTTCGGAAGGAAGACAATGCTGTGCATTTGGTGGGATCAGAAGGGTTTGGTGTAGCATGAGCTTCTGAAACCAGGTGAAACAGAGAATGTCATTTGCTACCATCAGCAACTCATCAATTTGAACCATGCATTGATCAAAAAGTGCCCAGATTGGGTGACAAGACATGGAAAAGTGATTTTGTAGCACGACAACGCCTCATCACACACAGCCAAAGGCGTCAGAGACACCATTTCTGCACTTGGCTGGGAATTTTTGCCACACCTGCCATACGCACCAGACTTAGCCCCTTTGGACTACAACTTGTTTTCATCGATGTCTCACTCACTTTCCCAGCAACACTTCAACAATTACGAAGATGTCGAACAATGGCTTGCTGACTGAATCACCTCAAAATGTGAACAATTTGATGGACAGATGGGCACAATGTATAAATAGTGATTGCACATACTTTGAATAAAGCATTTGTTACCTTTCTCCCCAGATACACTTGTTTTCTTTCGGATCAATTAAGAATTATTAACCGGCACACCTGGTATACAAATGAAGGTATGACATACTGGAATGACAAAGCAATATGTTTATTGTTTATTATTTTAACAAATGTAATTTGAAAATGTTGATTTTTTCTTCAGAACATTATGGGATAAGATATGAATGGTATGTTATCCTTTAAACACCACTTTTTGCTGATATGTTTTACTTTGGCATGCAATAATGATAACAAAGAGAACAAACCTTGTTCACAATGTGTGTTAATTAGGAATCCAGTGGGAGATGTCTAATTTCCAAAATTATCTGAAAATTATGATTTTTAAAAAATTGCATATTTTTCATTTATTTTTTAGAAAAGGGGGACATGGATTTTTGTTGTGATTTCCTGCAAATTCAGTTTATTCGGCATCCATGGGGCTGATGTCAGAAGCAATTATTCTTTAAGCTTGCAACACTGCTCTTTTTATACATTTTTATTTCCCCCTCCCCCCAAGAAATATCAGCCTATTTTCAATGCAACTTTGCATGGTTAGGATAAAGTACCACTGTTACATATTACACTTTTTAATTCATTTTGGTCTACTGTGGTGGCCACAGGTGAGTTCCAAATACAAATTTTTGTGTAAAATTTTGATTTTGTTCATCCATTAACTTTCATTATTGTGAGGTACAACATGTCACCTCTGCCAAGAGTCTTGTTGTATTGAAAAAAAAAGATAATGATTTTACCTCTCCTGCGACAATCAGTTCTCTTGCTAAGATTTTTTTTGTACCTTGCGGCATGTTTGTAAAGTTTATGCATGAAAAGTTCCCATCCAGAGAAGTTAACACACACGAGAAATTCCCATCTGCTAAATGTTAAAAGAAGCTTGTTGTTGTATGAAAGTTAGTGGTAGTTAAAATTTGGTTAGTAGTGTAAAGAAATTGAAACAAAGTGCACAATGTTTAAAATAATTGATGTAACTCATGCATTTATATTTAATAATAATAATTCATATTACATGCACTTAGCATTAAATGCTACAGGCAGGGTTGTTCAAGGTCCAGGAACCCATAAAATCTAATGGGTTCTATTGGGTTCTGCTGCAGGACCAGAACATTTTTTCTCTCACAATTTAAATTCGGTCCAAGTTGCATATTGTTACATTGAAAAAAGGTTCCTGAATCATATTTTAATTGTTCCTGTAAAAGGTTTTTGGACCATTTTTAAATTGATGTGGGGAGAAAAGGTTCCTGGACCGAATTGAAATTCTTCCAGAAAAAAGGTTCCTGGACCGAATTGAAATTCATCTGGAAAAAAAAGTTTCTGGACCGTATTTAAATTGATCCGGATAAAGGTTCCTGGACCGAATTGAAATGATGTAAATATGAAAAGGTTATACACTGTCTAGAACTTATTTACATTTGCTGATTCTCTCTTCCAATCTGGGATTGAATTTATTTACAATTCCTGGACCGGGGTTGACTGATCAAAAGTTGCCTTCTAACAATGTCCACGAGTACGTTTTACATTATAATGTCACACTGCGGTTGTAGAAAATGTAGCACAGGGAATAAATCAAAATGCTGTTGTTCTCTCATGGGCCAGATTCAAAAACTCCCTTGTCGAAGAGTTACTGTACATAACGCAATGGACTATATTAGTGTGGCATCACATTGAGTTCAAACAAATCTGTCACGTGTTGCTCTGGCATCTGATCCAGGAACCGCAGCCAACAGGAGCCGTCGATGAGCTAACATGAGGCTGCTGTGTTCCCAGCAGCTATCACAACAGGGACAGGCAGTGCTGCTACAACCAAGTGAAGGAATACATGTGAGAGAATGGGGCTACATGGAAAGAGGCAATGTGACTGCAGCATTTGAGTTTCGCCCATTTCTACCTTGTACCTTAGATTCTCGAGACAGCCAGCACTTGGATTAGTCTTTCATACTCATAAGTGGATAATTGTTTATCGCCAGGTCCGTATTCGATACAAATTGCATATTGTTTCATTTCAATATGGAACTTGGGCCCTATTTAAACTGATTCGGAAAAAAAAAAAAGATTTAAATTGATTCTGGAATAAAGCTTCCTGGACCGAATTTAAATTGGTTTGAAAAAAAGGTTCCTGGACCATATTTAAATTCATTCAGAAAAAAGGTTCCTGGACCGAATTGAAATACTTTACAGATAAAAAGGTTCTTTATGGTCCAGAACCCATTTACGCTTGCCAGAATTGAATTTACTTAAAATTCCTGAACCTTTTAACAACCCTGGCTACAGGTATCATGCATAATATATTAGCAACCTATGAAATTTGACCTTTATATATTGTTTGAATCACACGCATGCACACATTCATGTTAATAATTTGTTGTCATGATTATTTGAGTCTCCCCAATGGCGCAGTGGTAATATTGACACCTTGTAATGAAGGGGTCGTGTGTTCGATACTCAGTTGTGGCACATTGTACATTGGTTTGGATTCTACTCTGAAATGTATATTTCTGCATGCATTTTTGTAAGGGTTTACATAGCATTCTTTCTATTTTAGGAGGCCAATTCCCAAAATAAGAACGTTGGGATTTGTAAAATAGAATCTTCCCACAGCCTCAAAGGAGCTTTTGTTGACATGGGGACCACTGCAAAAATACTGATGCAGAGAGCTTTGCTCTTGGGAATTTCAGTGTGTGATGCCAGCCACTATGGTTGGCATATATCGCCTATTGAAGGTTTGTTGCATTACATTTTCTCCATCTGTGAAGAATTTTTATTGAATGTAATCAAAGCATGGCAATGCATTGTGTACATTCAGATAGTGCTTACGTTGCATTGCTGAAGATGCATAATATATACTGACTGCATTTGAAAGTGATGCTTGGTACCCAAATTTCAAGGTAAATGGAGGATATCTTCTGACTGGGAATTTCTTGACTTCTGGGAAATAAACATGAATTCCTGTGAGTTATGAATGTGAAAAGCTAGGTGCAGTGAGATTTCATACAATGAAACAAGCACCAGCCTCCATGGCAAAATTGTTAGCACACTGTGCTACAACGCCAGAGTCCCAGGTTCAAATCCCAGCATGAGAATGGGTGTTCTTTGTATATTCCTTCATCAATTTCATCATATCATGAATCATTCTCATCTTCACGATTAGCCAAAATTTTCATAAATGTGATGTAAAATAAACTAAATCAATCAATCAATCAATAATGAAACATGTATCAGCATAATGTATGTTCATCATAGTAGTTTCAGGCTAGTCTACAAAATCTGTGGAACAATTACAGAGAAAGACTCACTCACGTGTGACATTCCAAGGATGTCAGATGCAGTAAACAATTTTATATTTAATATCAATCATATTTTTGTTGCCAGTGCTATTTTACCTGGTGCAGTTAATTTTCAAACTGTACTATTAGTCTTAAGCCTAAAGTGTAGCATGAGGAGTGTGATATAATTGATTGAGATCCAACAGAGATCCCTTATAATCTAACGTTTAGTGCTTGCCTTTTATGTGAGTGGTCTTGGATTCGAATACTTAGACGGATTCTGAAATTTGGATGTTGACCCAGCATCAAGACAATTGGAAAGGCATACTAGTGTAGAATTCCAGTTGGCACAAGAAATGGGACTAGTGTAAATAATCTTTCAGAGAGTGAGTTTTGTAATGAAAATAAATATACAGTGTGTCCCACATGAAACTGGCATGCATCGTATGTATCATTTAATAGAGGCATAGTGCTTTTATGTGGGACACTCCGTATCACACACCACATGCTGCACAGCTAAAAAAGGAGTGTTGCAGAAGAGCAGAAGAATGGTGTAAATTATACAAATACATAATCCTTGTTGATTTTTCTTTTTAGCCGTTAAACTTTGAAAAATCTGATAAAATTTCCATGTTTCTATGTCTGTTAAACTGAGTGATATAACTATTCTGACAATAATGCCCAAAACTCTGTTACTCCACAGCATGCATGCTATGACATCAGAGGTCCCAGGTTTGAATCCCAGCCTGAGCATGGGTGTTATTTGTGAGTGTCCCTTTTTCAATTCCATCCTATCATCACTAGGGTGACCATACGTCCCATTCTGACTGAGACAGTTCTCTTTCAGAGTTGTGTTCCGGTCATCCTGTCGATATTATTAAAAAACACTATTTGCCCCATTTTATAAAAATCTAGGAATTAGCTTGAAAATCAAATCTAAATTTGAGAGACATAACACTTCATGCTAAAAAATAATGTTGATGGAATTTTTAAACTAGTGTCTGGACAACAGAGTGGGAAAACATCTGGAATCAGTGACATAACGACAGGGGGGGCATGGCCCCTCAACCTTGAACAGAAATGAGTTCTAGGGGGGCAAACGGGGGCAAACATTGACTTTACGCACAGAAAGACTAATTGGGACTGGACCTACAGTTTAAAGTCAGATCCGAACCACTGTGCCATGTGCCTCCACTGGGTATTGAATCCGGGACCCCTTGATCACAAGGGGATGATGTTACCATTACACCATCGGGGAGGCACAAAAGTTTTAAGAGAGAATATCCATTAGCGTCCTTTGAAATTATTTGCACCCTATTAAATCAATATTGATTTCAGCCTGCGAAAAATTGGATCCAAAAATTTTCTTGCTTGCTTCACTCACAATTTAGCTTTCTTCTCGTAATACATTGTAAATTACCAGACAGAGAAATAAGACTTGTCTTCACTTATTTTGTTTTAAATGCATAAACAATTGTTTTGAGGAAAGTGAGCATGCACATTTGAGAGACAATTTATGTAATTTTTGCTTTTGGTTTATTGTGAGATGGATGAATTGGTTGTGTAATGTATTTAAATAATATATGTTGTATATAATATGCATTAAAGAAACTTTCAATACATACACAATTTAGTGTCTACATTGCTCCATGTTGCATATAAGTGAAACATATATCGTGCCTGAAAGTTATACATGTTAATGTAAAAGAAAATTATATTTGGAATGCATATGTATCAAGTATTTTCTGTCTTTCAAAAATAGTTTTTGTGCTTAATTTCAATTATTAATGTCAAATTGAAGGTATTGAAAAAATAATTCAAATCCTTTGTTCAAACACAAATGCTTTAGCACCAACTTCTGCTCCCTTTTTGCATAATTTACAAGGCTAATAACATCTTTGATATTAAAACTACCACTACTACTACTATTAATAATAATAATAATGTTGTTGGTCCCGGGGTTGAATCCCGGCTTGGGCATGGATGTTTGTGAGTGTCCATTCATTAATTTCATCACTCATCCCCATCTTTGCAAATTAGCCAAACGTGGAAGTAACTGACATTCTTGGGATGTCCCGTTTTGGGGTCAAAATATTATGGTCACCCTAATCATCACTCATCCTCATCTTTGTGATTAGCCCAAAGTGGCAGAAAAACAAAGTAAAGTAAACCAAATCAATCAATCCTGTTACACCAGAAGTGTTGGTGGGGATTATACCTTCCCTATTGATCCAATCTTCCTGAGAAAATATGGGACTAACTCCAAAAAAAGGGCAAAGTTGTACAGTCACAGGTACTTCTGGCTTGTAATTACACTATTGATTCTCAATGGTATCGTTACAACCCAGAAGGGCCTGTGTACCACGTTGATCATATACATGATCTGTGTGGGAAGTATTCAACCATGAAAAGAAAATATTTATTGAAGAAGATAAGAAATATCATATGTAGAAAAATGACACCCAGTCCCCTTCTAAGAATGCACTTTTGGACCTCACACACTTTTCCCCGCATCTCTTCCTTCCACTGCTCAAAACACTCTGCCAAGTTCTCTGGAATAGACATAAGCTGCCTCATCCTATTTTCCTAAATATCATAGATGGTCTGAAATCAAGGTTATTTTAGTTGCAGAAAGCTAGAAGTCACACGGTGATAAATCAGGGCAGTGGCCGTTTTCATGATATTGTATCTCTCAACCAGTAAAGAACATTGAAGTAGTTCTCCTTACTAATTGTTTGTTCTGGAGGAGTGTGCTCAGAGTAGACAACACCTTTCCAATCAAATAATGCAGTAAAGAATGTATTGACTTTGCTGCAACTCTGCCATGACTTCTTCGGGTGTGGAGAACCAGGTGATTTCCATTGGGATGACTGAGCCTTCATTTCCAGTTCATTGCCGTTGACTCACGATTCATCTCTGGTTATTACGTTTTTGAGGAAATGTTTTTCATTGGAAGCAGTTTGAAGCAATTAATTAGCAACTGCAGCATAGTGTTCCTTGTGCTCTGGTACCAGAACCTGCTGAACGAATTTTGCCATGATGTGTTTCTTGCAAAGATCCTGCTTCAAAACCTCCGACACAGTGGTTTTTGGAATCCACAGATCATCATCTAGTTCTCACGCCATTAGTCGCCGATGCTTAACATAGATCACTTTCAAAGTGTTCCCTGCCATCTTTGATGCTTTTGCACCACACTTTTATTTGCACTGCATTCATTGCATTGTCCTTCAGAATCATCCAAATACTGTACTTTCCATTGATGAATGCTCAAGCTTAATGCAAGTGATGGAGATTCACTCTTCTACCCACTCAGTTATTGTGAACGTGATGGTCACACAGTACACATGCTCACTCAATGATATTTAGTGTTCAGCTTACTTGTCCAGTGAATTCAATTGTATATTCATGTACATTAAAGTTCACTTTCCTAGGCTGCCAGGCTAATATTGAGGCTGTGCATGAGTAATGCATATCAATAGCAATAATACAATTTGTCAGTTTTGCTGATTACTGGTATACAACAGTCAGCCACTCATTTTTACAAACCATTCTCATTATATTAACAGTGGCTGGATTTTTTTCTGGATACATAATGTATATAATGAAGCAGCAGGCCTTTGAAGTAAATAGGTTGATATCGGTTAAACATTGTTTTTAGCATAAGAATCAAGTGTTTGAGTCTTAATATACAATTGTGTAATGATGCTTGGTATAAAGTATGGTCTTCTGTTTCATTGTTTTTCCAGTTTGGCATGAATGGGTTGAAATGGTGAAGAAAATCCAAGAGTACATAAGGTCTCTTAATTGGGGATATAGATGCATACTGAGGGAAAAGGGAATTGTTTATCACAACTCATTTGTTGAGTTTGTAGACAATCACACAGTAAAAGTAAGTGTAGTTTTTATGCATGTTCAAATTTTTTCAAGCTTCTTTTGTTGCAAGTATTAGTTTGGCAGTTACACATTTTGCAAACAAATGAATCAGATACAAATTTATTGCATGAGCTAGCTAAATGGTACAATTTAATCTTGTAGGAATTGTTGGAGAGAATATTCTATATATTTTTTTTCATTGTTCTTGCCACAGTATCATTGTGTAGGTTCCAGAATGTTACCTTTAACAGCAACCGACATATTTTGTTCTGTATTTAGATTTCTTTACTTATATCCACTTTCTATTCTCATCATAATGAAATGTTTAAAACAATTTCTTCAACATTTTTGCTTTCCATGTACTCAGAAAAAGTATTCGAGTATTGAATTGAATTGAATTGAATTGACTTTATTGCTGGGTGAGGTTCAGTCAGCTGTTGCTGGTCTACCAACTAACTCCAAAAAGTACAGATTAAAATAAAAATTAAATAAAATTCAAGATTACAAAGAAATTGCACAAGGAAGTACAATAAAATACAAATGGAATGAAATCTCATACAATAGAACAGATTCAAATAAAAATTAAAATAAAATTCAAGATTACAAAGAAATTAATCAAGAAAGTACAATAAAATACAATAGGAATAAAATCATATAGAATGGAACAATATTAGTAGTGAATTAGATAATATAGTAATTGAAGTCAAGAAAGTTGATAGTAAAAAAAAAAAAAACATATAATGTGCACTCCAGTTGCTCAGTGTTCCATGATTTTTACCCTCCAAACCCACTATTTTAAAGAGTTAATGGGTCTCAGCACAATTCGTTGTAATATGTTTTTAATATAGATTATTTAACTAACTCTGGTTTTGCTCTATTTCAGGTGAGAGTTGAGAATGGAATTGTAGAACATGTTACATCTGATAAAATCATCATTGATGTTGGTGGTCATGAAGACTATCCACAATTTCCAGGCATTGAATATTGTATATCGTCTGATGACCTAGTTTCTCTTTCACATTCCCCTAAGAAGACTTTGGTTATTGGGGAATCACCAAGTGCACTGGAATGTGCAGGTTTTCTCCTTGGCCTTGGGATCAAAGTAACACTAATGGTGAGAATATAAGTTGTGAAGAAGTTAAGATTAGATATAAATCCAAATACAGTGAAATAGTGAATAGCCATGGTAGCTCAGTCGTTAGGGCATCTGACTACCATGCAAGAGACCTGGGTTCAATCCCCAGCAGGGGAGAACTGGATTTCCTCCACCTGTTCAAGTGGTTCTGGCACCCACCCAGCGTCGTATAAAGTATAAAGTGGGTAACTGGATGGGGGTCTGGGGGGGGGTAAAGGCAGTCAGGGGCATGGTGCTGATCACATCACTCCCACCTTCAGGCGTGATCAAGAATCGACACCCCCCTATATGCCTTCATGGCATTGTGCAAAACACAGGGGAGCACTTTACTTTGTTTTTACAGTGAAATAGTAATTTTGCTAATTTCATTTGGATTAAACACTTAACCTTCTTGGCTCAAAATAAAGCAATATGTTTTAAAATTATCCTATATTTTAAATTTTACAGTTAAGTATATGTATCTGAAACATGTACACTCATAGTCAGTGTTCTGCTGAGAGAGAGAGAGAGAGAGAGAGAGAGAGAGAGAGAGATATTGTGCATATGTGTGTGCAAGAGGCAAAAGCCTAAGTTTCTTTCCTGTACAGTCATGAACGTTTTTGTATTGAAATGATCCATGAAAGTCTATTAGGCTGTTACAACCCAGAAGTGTCCATGATTGTATGTGCTTTTTTTGTTTTTATTATGTAACTTTTCTCTTGTAAAAATATGGTTTTAGAAGAACAAGAAGCAAAATAATTTTTGACTTCTAGCCACTGGAACATTTATATGCTTGTAAGCCTCTTCTGTGCAGTGATATAAAATAAAATCATATAATGATTAGTTTGCAGTAGAATTTTTAAGAGAGGGGATCTGATTCTAATGGAAGCACAGTTTGAATAAAAAGAGATACATAAAAATACATTTCAGAAATACATCATGAATCTTCTGTGCCCCTCCCCCTTCCCACACAATAAACTAAAGAGAATAGGGAAATTCTAAGATGTACATCGTGGGGAAAAATTGAATTGTATTATGTATGTAATACTAAAAAAGCAGGATAGCCAGCTGTTGAAAAAGGATTTCCAAAAATCTCTTGCAGTGATGGGGTACTTGAATTTCCTGGAAAATATTACTTTGTTGGAATTTTTGGGAAAAGGAAATAAATAAATTTTTAATTCCTTACTCACTTCCAAATTATCACATGCTTGTAAAACCATACTTCTACAATCAAGCAAAGTTTCATAACCAGTAAGGGAGCTTTTAGACCTAAGTGTCAGCCAACAAGTGATATGACAAGCTGCACGTGTCACTTGTTGATCTCCAAATAATGAAAATATGCAGCTTATGCTCTTTCAGAAGCTGCAGCAGAACACACCATCCTCATTCCTTTCTCCCTTGCTGCAGAATAAAAGTATATTTGAAACATTTTGAAATAGTTAAATGATTTAATGTAAAATTTCATTCTAAAGTTAAATTCTTCCTTCTCCAGACTAGATCCATCCTGCTGCGAGGATTTGACGAAGAAATGACAAACAAAATAGCAAAACATTTGGAACGGCGTGGTGTAAGATTTTTCCGTGAACATTGTCCAGTGTTAATTGATAAAATTCTGGATGGGGAGCCAGGCTTATTTAAGGTTAGTTTGCTATTGATTATGTAATATGCCAATCAGTGATTTTGCAAAATGATTTTCCCCTTAAATTACTGTCTTTAACTGTGCTCTGGGTATTTTGCTGTTGTAATTTCAACTTTGATGTTTTCCATTTTTAAAAGTGATTAACCCTTATCTGGGCAAGCTATTTTTGTAACGTGTCCGGGCAAGCAGTGTCTGTCAGACACTGCATTGTTTTAAATGGATTTTGCCCTTCTAATGCGAGATTTTTATGTTTCATCACTGTGGAAACAAGCGAGTGACATGATATGTAACCTAATCATCATTGTTATGTCCATAATTCTTGTATTCATCATCATCATCATCGTAGTTGCATGTTATTGTATTTTTTGCAGCATAGTATATGAAACATGTTAGGCTGGAAGGTAGCGTGAGGAAACAGTTTTATTTGCTCATATATTTTTTCATTTTTTCTATATTAGCGTTAATAATATTTTTATGTGATGTCTTGTTAAATACTTTATTTTTTATTAAACATTTGTTAATACGTATTCAAGTAGACTTCTTTACATATCATGTACACTGTGTCCGACCGACACTGCTTGCCTGTTTACGTAAGTGAAATGGAAAATAGTTTTTTATGCCTGACCTTGTTTATCAAACAAAGTCAAATATTGTTAAATGAAAAAAACATGAGAGAAACAAACAAAGTAAAAGAAAAATATCATGTTTGCAGGAAATATCGTTTGGAGTATGTGACAAAATATATAAGCAACAGTGTCTGATAGGGTTAAGGGTTAATGAAATATTAAATGTAACCTTAACAGACAGGGAAATTTTAAACCATGAACTGGCAACACCGTGAGGTAGATGGCACTGCACCTACATACAAAACCTTGTGAGAGACAGGTTATCAGTTAGTTGTCATGCAATGGAGTGGCGTGTATCATGTTCTTTGTAGATAAGAACAATGATTGTGTGGTGGCTATTTGTCGCAAATTTCAATAGCATTTTAATCTAGCACTGCATGAATACATTCCATTGGCCCATGTAATAACCGCATGGGTATGTAATTTGGAGGATACTGGTTTGACTATGAAGAAAACATTTTCAGGACAACATTGTAGTGCCTGCATACAAGAGAATATCGAGGCCATCTGAAGAAACCCATAGCATTTTGTTCGATGCCAGTTTGCATCTCTACGACTGTATCCATCAGTATGCAATGAATATTGATGCAGGATTTAAAATTCCTTTCATAAAAGTTTCAGAAAGTCCAGCAGCTGAAACACAATGATCATGCACAGTGTAGACAATGTCTGCATGACTGATGGCCAAGGTGAATGAGGATGACGATCTCATGAACAGGCTGTGGATGCCAGACAAAGCCCAGTGAAAACAATGTTCCATTGACATGTCAAGGGCTTTGGCAATAAGCAAAATTTTCGTTATTGGGTTTACCAAGCTACACATGCTGATCATAACTGCTGATCACTATGCTATTATGCTGGACACATTTGTTGCACAGGAACTGAATCACTTTCCGCATATCCATGACAATGTCTAGTTTCAAAAAGATGGGCAACGTTCAATACTGCACATATCTCCATGGCAGCTCTACAACAGGTGTCTGTCCACTGAGTAATTTCCCTATCCAGTGACATGCCATGTCCCCAAGATCCACTGACTTGACCAACTGTGATTTTTTCTTGTGACAATGTTAAAAGCAAAGTATACCGTACTCGACCTGCTACAACTAAAGAACATAAAAGAATGGTTACATGAGGAAGTCACTCAGATTTCTGTGGACATGCTATATTGAGCTACACAGGATGTCCTTCAATGACTACAGGAATGTTTGCTTGGGAATGGCCTTTATTTACTAGACATCATCTTTAAGACATAACCCTACCCATTGGTAGGGTTCAACAGTATGTAATGTCATCCTGTGCAATATTCATTTTCATGATTAAATCTCTTGCAACTATTTGTTTTCTTCTCTGTATCTGAGTACTGTATACTCTGGGTTATCTAGGTAATCGTAGATGATCCAGCTATAATTTTAAAAAAAAGTTTTTTTTTTATTTCTTCATGATATTCTTTGGAATCAATGTTCAATTCACACATTTCTTCGCTTCCAGCATGCAAATGATCCCAACCGTTTGCTGCTGAATGTCTGAGAAGCTTTCTCCAGCTGGAGGAATCTTGGCAGCATGAGATTCCACTGGCACCCTTTAACTTGATGGGAGGGTGGGGAGAGGGGGAGGAAACACTGCTTCTCAGGCATGGTGAAGTTTCTGGAAGGGGAAGTAAGGAAAATACACCTGAAAGTGTGCGAGAAACAGGGAAATCTGAACAAAATGAGTAAACCAATTCTATGATGATTTTCATTTCACATTTGTTTCTGTCTTCCTGATTTCTGCTGTTTGAACCGAAATTTCTCAAAGGGAAAAATGTTAAGCATTGAAGATGACGATCTCAAGTAATTAAAGCCAACTTCTGTGGTGGTGTGCTTAGCACAACTTCCTTCGACACCAGAAGTCCTGGGTTAGAATACAGGCATGGGTGTTCGTGAGTGTCCCTTCATCAATTTCATCACATCACCCCTCATCTCCATCATCACGATTAGCTAAAAACGGAAGAAAGGCGAAGTAAAATAACCTAATTCAGCCAATCGATCAATGAAGTAATTACACTATTTATATTAGGGCAGAACTGATACCACTGTCAACCAATACCGATACTCTCACCGATACTTGTATTATATATATAATAAAATATATAAATAAATTATATGTGTGCATCTGTGTAATTATTATTATTACATTTTATACATATGCCTTTCTGATGAGGGGGATGAATAAATTAACCAACCAAATGATGCTCTGTTGCAACGATGCATCTCAACTTTACATTTTTTTTTAAAGTGACAATCGATCAGATGTTTCAAATATTAGAGAAATATTAAGTGAAACTAAGAGCAAGACAATCATGTGGTCGTCATCCTCCTCTCCCCCAATGTTGAAAAATGAGATCATGCCTCTTCAACCTCCTCTAAAACTAAAGGGATCACTCTTCTCAAACTAACATTAAATCACCCGTGAACATGAGAATAATTGGCGATTTATCAGCACTGGACACGGTGACTAAAACTAACAGTTAAGCTGAAATGTGAAACCAATCTCATCTCTTTTTTGGCCTTTAACAAAGAGAATAATAATTAGTAAACAAAATGTAAGTGGAGAATAAAAACTTACCAGTTTCTTGCTTCTATATCAGGCAATTGAATTCAGTACAGTGATATTCCGAAGTGACTTTGCTTTTGATATACTTTTGGCAAATGATTTCTAACAAAAATTAAATGCATAGTTCTATCGCTTGGCATGGGAGGAAATCCAAACCCATCTCTACACTTTCCAGAAACTAACTGCTGTCATATGTCGTTCAATGAAAATTATTCCCCTGCTG
The DNA here is from genome assembly GCF_977018435.1 of Lepisma saccharinum. Taxonomy (NCBI): domain Eukaryota; kingdom Metazoa; phylum Arthropoda; class Insecta; order Zygentoma; family Lepismatidae; genus Lepisma; species Lepisma saccharinum. The sequence goes on along the minus strand of NC_139230.1, from coordinate 176,255,889 downwards.
CTTTCCTTGTGCCGAAACATGCCTGCTGAAACCTAGTCCAGACAAACAAAAGTCTAAAGTTGGAAAAGAAAAGAGAAATTAGCCCAGGTATTTGAATTTCCGGGAAAATGCTATGTACTATACTATGTCTGAGACACGTCCACCACTTTCATGGGTGATGACTTTTTTGACTGCGGGAAGTCACTAAAGAGAGGGATGTCCACAAACACCAAAGAAAGTGGAAGGATTACCAACATGTGCATCGTTGGCTTTCAGGACCTTATTGGGGTTATTGTTACATGAGACAACATCTGTACGAACAAAGCCTGGTAGACTTTGAAGAGAACTAAACAGAAGCAGCGAACTCTTATGGGGATAATTTTACGTAACTCTTGATTTGCAAGCTACTTGGCCGCGAGTCTTATCTGTGTCACACACTTGCTGCTCCTGGAAACTTGAGTACAGGTTAATTTAACAAATGCAGAACTGTTTCAATTTTTTTTTTTTTTGTTAACTAAAGGTAAGTTGGAAAAAGTGAATGAAACTTTGAAATGTAAAAAGACAATTGATTTAGGCCATGTCTCTAGCGACTCAAAAACAATGGTATCGGCTAGTATAAGTCCAAAAATATACCCCTGGTATTGGTATCGGCTTAGCCCTAGTTTATATGCTGACTTTTTTTCATTTTTGTATTTAAAAATGCATGATTATTTTCTCTCTGTAGTCTTCAAAAGCAGTGAGAGTACTGCTTTCACGGAATTGAATTTTTGAAGGGGAAAGCTATCAGATATAAATTTTGTATATATTAGTTTATTTACGTTGCTTCCCACCCTCCCTGTAGATTAATAGTAATGATGAAGATGAACGATGAATAAAGGAAAATATATAAAGAACAAACATAATGATTCTAACTTATAGAGCCTTGGCTATTGCAAAGAATTTCAAGCTGGGAGAGGGAATTTGTTAGCATTTGTTGCCATTTCATTCTGAGCCAGGCCGGAGAAATTGAATGCATGCTGTACTTGGCGATTCAAAAATTTAATATTTGTTAAGGTGTTAGTGGTTTAGTAGCTAGTGCTGTGTTTACTTAAATTAAAGACAATGGATATAATAGAAGATTTGTGTGTGAAACTATTTTGAATGAGATCTTTTTCTGGAGAAATTCCAAACCGCTAATGCATGTAGGCCATCTCTTGATCCACAGGTCTTGAACTTATAAAAATAAAAATTGGGAATGCTCGAGACTCTGGGTACTTATGTAACTTGATTAATACCGAGAGATTTTATTTCACTAATACATGCCTTTCATATTATATTTTATTGGTTCTCTTTTTTATAGCTTTGTTATACTTTCTTGTTTTTTATTTGAAATTCTACATGTAGATTAACTGTAATCACAAGAATTAATTGATAGTGGTCGCAAAAATAAGATAAAATTTTCCACACAATATTCATAAATTTGATGCGAATTCTGAGGTAAATTTGCAGGGAAACTTCAGGAGTGGATAGATGAATCAAGTGTCAGAGATTACCAATTAGTTAAAATCAGCATATGCCACTGCTGTATCCCTATTTTAGAATTTCCTAATTTTTTGTGATACCCTTTATTTTATTTTATTTTTATTTTTTTCATTTTTTAAATAAAATTAATGCTTGCCTAGGATCATCTTCTGTCACATCACAATGAGGTCTTGGACTGAATTCCTGGTTTACAACATGCACGGTTCAAAAATTTTCCTGATTACAGGTGTATTTTGAATCTTGTGGAATTTGGGTCCAGTGTGCAGAGGTAGAACCTTATAGCTGTTGCCTTTTGTTGAGAATACGTAGAGAATCGATTGATTGATTGATAGACTTTTGATGGAAACCTAAGTTCCTTTTCTTTCTCTTTAGGTAACTTCAACAAAACTCTTTGAACAAGTTGTTGGGTTTTACAACACAGTAATTGTTGCTGTTAATAAAACTCCATGCACAACAGAAATGGGACTAAAAAAGATTGGAGTGAGACTGAATCCAAAGTAAGTTATGGTATAAAAATATAAATATGATAGATAGTATTAAAAATTCACAACTTACGTGAGTGAGTATAAATTTATCCACTAATGTGGACCTGAAGAAGGAGGAAGTATTGACCACGGAAACGTTGTTTGGATAAATTTATACTCACTCATGTAAGTTGTGAATTTTTTATACTATCTAACGTATTTATAATTTTATATTTGATAGTGAGTAATATGCACTTCCTCATTATGAAGTTATGATTTATGAACTAAAGAAGTCAGGTTTTCTGAGGAAGCAGTCAAAATTTTTAGAGCACAAAATTTTATAATTCACACAACAATTCCACCAGGAAATTAGATAAGGGTGAATCAAATGAATGTGAGCCAAGCCAAAGAAGCACAAAGAAAACCATACACATGCAGAAACATACATACAATATTTAGACATATGCACCTCCAGCATTGAGATACTCATTCCATTGTTGAATGAACGTGGTAATGCTGGACTCATAGAACTCCCTTGGTAGCTGGGTGAGAATGTCTGTGACAGCCTCCTGGACGTCCTCATCCAAAACAAATTGGTGACCTTTCAGCTTCTTCTTCAGTACACCAAACACATTAAAATGGCATGGTTAAAGATCGGGGATGTATGGTGGGTGCTGTATGGTTCCCCATCAGAATTTCTCTAGTTTTCATTGTCATATTCACTGTTCCTATTTTGAAGCCTCCACTGCATGTTGGACCAGGCTTTAACAACTCCAAACCCACTATGCCTTGCCATGTGACCATGCCCAGAATGGAAGCACAGGAACCACTACAGAATGCCCACCTAATTCTATGTGACTGGACAAAACCATTTGATCCAGGGGCTTATGTTCAGTTGACTTGGCCTTGTAGAAAGTAAAATTAATAGTGATTCATTACTTGTCTTAACTACATTTTTCTCTGTTGTTTTTGTTGTTACTATAATTTTGATTCATAAGTAAGTAAGATTAGGAGTGGTATAATAATAAAACTGTTAGAACATCAATATAAGAGGAACTCCAAATGTAGAGAGCCTTGCAGGTGTGTTATAATCCCCCTGTATACTTATACTGAGGATGACAATCATTGAGAAAATTCCTGATGATGCAATTTGTGAAGAAGTAAACATCAGTGAAATTTGATAACAATTAACATGAAAATTTGCTCATTGTCTTTTCAAACCATTTATTTGACTTTGTTATGAATGCTAATTCTCCATAGTTGCGATTTTTCCCTCCCCCAGTCCACCCTGAATTGACATAGGTTTCAGGTAATGGAGGGAATGAAAGAATATTTGCATGGAACCTATTCACCTTTCCAGATAATGCAAACCAGTGTTCACACTAAAGTAATAAAATTTGGAGTCATATGACTTTAATATTAAAATATATAGTATGTCTGAAAAGTAAGTTCCATTTGCAGTTTGTGCAGTAGCAAAGCTCTGATTGCAAGGATGCACATGTATACTGAGTTGGTTGACAGCACAGACATCAGTTGGAGATAGTTAGTAGTGCAGATGCTTCATTGTGGGTTGTGATTATGTTCTAATCGAAATGCCTTCCACATGTGAAGTGCAGTCTGCGATTCAATATTTGAATGCACAATGTGTCAGCAGCTGAAATCCACTGTCAGATTGGTGAGGTATATTGGGAACTGAAATCCAGGTCTCTGGCATACCAGCTATTTCTCTACCACTGAGCTACTGAGCCAGCCTGGCTTCACCTGAATTTTAGCTGCTGCTGTTTTACCTGTGTGGAACAACAGTTGTAGGGCTAGCCTAGGGACAAGCGTAGATGGGTAATTTAGTTTGGGTAAAGGTTAAGCTACTCCCTTCCCATTGCAGCATGCTGTAAAAGAATTGAGGGGTGTTGAGGGGTGTTGTGTTCCCAATCTTGCCCATTTGTCGACTTGACATAATGAGCACCATAAGTGCAAATGGAGTTCAAATTTCTTTAAAAAATAAGATTTTTCTTTCTTCTTCTTCTTCTGTTTGGTAAATTAATATTTTTTTTACATGGGCTTCTATCCTAGACTGTACTGAGCAAAATAAGCTATAATTTGTGACTGTACCATTTGTGGTTACCAAGATATACGTTTATTGAAAATCTTGCAGAATTTTAAATTTTACCACCAAAAGAAAGCATGCTTTAGTAAATATGTTTTTCTCTGAAAATATCAGCAACAAGTGCACAGATATGATTTTGAACCCTCATGTCCTGGCATTGCCTACATGGATACCCAACAATATTAAAATTTCGTAATTTTTCTACTTTCTTCTTCTTTTTCTTCTATTTTGTAAATGAAAATTGAGTTTTTCTGACATAGGCATGTAGCATAGATTGTAAGGTAAGTGAGCCAAAGGTGGCCATAATTCCCAAGGTGGCCCACTTCACGAAAATCATATTAGTATTTAACGAAGTTAACAAATGACATTACATCAATGTACCCAGTCCCCTCTGGTGCACTATGCAGAAAACAAACTGTCTCGGGATGCCAACATCCATTTTATGTAAGTTATTATGTTAGGGATCAAGCATGTGTGTGTATGTCCTTGAAATTAACGAATGCTAATATTTTATACATATTTTGAAAGCTCGTTTAATCATTTTTGATCACATAGTTACATAGTAAAAATGATTTTTGTGTCAAAGGAATGATACCTATTTTTGTTGAAAAATGTAGTCCAGAGGCAAGTTCCTAAGGTGGGCCATGGCAGGCCACCTTGGGAACAGGTTACACTTGCCTCTGGAATTTACACCTTTTTTCACATTAAAATACATTTTATTATTAAAGATTACCTAATCTTGAGCACAAGCAACATTTTCTATGAAACTATAAGCAGTGGGCCACCTTGGGAACAGATGTAATGGTTTTGTAATTATTATTTTTTTAAAAAAAAGCTACAAGCAATTTTACAAAATATTTATATGATACATGTTGTTAATTAGTTATAAGAGTTATTTCTTAAAATTTCATAAATTTATCTCTCATTGGAGAGTTGGAATTGCCCTAGAAGCTTAACTATAGCCACCTTTGGCTCACCTACCTTACTAAAAAATTAGCTATAATTTGTAATTCTTGCATTCGTAGTTACCAAGATATATTTTTTTATTTAAAACCTTGTGCAAATTTAAATTTCATCCTGAACACATGCTCGGTTTGGTGTTCAGGTTTTGTTGCATAAAATAAGCCTCAGTGTTTAAGAGTTAATTTAAACATAAGCCCTGGAAATTTCTCTAGCACTGGAAATTTATCTTTCATATGTTACATCATATGTGTGTAGCTTGATGTAAATCACAGAAAATTATTGTGAACAATTACTGTACTCAAATTTAGTTTTCTTGTAAGCATCTGATACTGTGTTCTTACTTAGATTATGCTAATCTAGACATTAATGGTTGACATATTTTCCTTTTGCTTTTACAGGAACATGAAAATAGTCTGTAATGAAGAGGACCAGACTTCTGTCAATAATATTTTTGCTCTTGGTGATGTGAGTGATGGTAAACCGGAATTAACTCCCAGTGCAATCCAAGCAGGAAAGCTACTAGCCAGGGTATGTATAGCTAATTATATTAGAGTGGAAAAAGGTAGTGTGTTGAAAAGTCAATAAATATGTTACAAATGATTACTGAAAGCATACTATGTGAGGTAGGAACCTGAAAACATTTATTTCCTCACACAATTTCCATCAACATTGGTACACTTTATTGTGTCTGTAACTTGAATCCTGCAGCATAGACATTTTTGTTGTAATGTCTTTCTCATTCAGCTCATTTCAGTTCTGGGCCACCTTGATGGCTTAGTGATAACATTCTCACCTTGTAATCAAAGGGTTCCAGATTCGATATCCAGTGGAGGCACACAGTGTTTCAGATCCCACTTTAAATTGTATGTCCAGTACTGATTAGCTTATATATACATAAAGTTGGCTCAAAAAATCAACTAGCACTCATATCAGGTCCGAATCAGTTCTGTGAACACTCACTGGTAATTCACATGATCAGAGATCAACCAAGTTCAACCATGAGAACAACATAATGTTGTTAGTTTGAATCATCTTCTCCATCCTCCTCACAGTTGTTTGTCACAGTCTGTAACAAGATATGACTAGCTTAGTCTTCATCTATGACTTTTTAGTGACCTTAGGATAATTTTTTTACCTAGATGTATGTACAATGTGTTAGGCAATGCAACTTCTCATTTTTCAACAGAACATTTTTTTTAATATCCTTTCCTATTTTTGCCCATAGAAAATACATGGCAACATACTGTTTTTTGGTTATATGATCCTCATGTAGGGTTGCCGTTTTTTAACTGAGTAGTGTATGTGCATGCTGTATGTAAGGCCTGCTACTATATGAAGTATAGTAAGAAGTATGAGTAAACTCGTAACTGCTAATACATTTTGAGCTATTCCATAACTGTTTGTGATATATTTACCCACTTTCCCCCTCTTAAATGTGTGCTCATTCTGTTAGATATATAACGGTAAAAGTAGTGTCACATGAGTAACATCACAGGGTTTCCACCGATCTGGAATACATGGAAAAATCAGGGAAATGTATTTGAATGTAAAGGTATTGGAAAAGTCAGGGAATTTTGATAACATATCCAAAAACCTAAATGAGTAAGGGAAAATATAGTTGAACATCATGTGCAGTTTAACACTTAAAACACGAATATAGTTGATATCATGTTAAAATACCACCGAATGGTCTGGAAATGTATTTTTCAATTGCTTGAAAAACTTGAAATGTCAGGAAATATACTTAACCAAATATCTTGAATATTTTTGTGTGTGCATGAGTGGGTACATTAATTACTGTTGGAAAATTTAGAAAGCATCAGCTCTTATATGTATATAAAATAGAAACTTTCATTCCATTTCTGATTTAGTATGGATCATTGTTAACATTTGTTAATGTTAATTGGGTTGAAATATTACTACTTTATCAATACTTATTGTTGAGCTGATTTTGTATTCATGTGTTGTTATTGAAAAGTATGTGTTTAATTACCAATACATTTCTTGTAGAATTCTGTATTCTCAAGAGCAAACATAAAGTGATCAGCATAGTACTTGTAGCTTTTGTAGTTCATGATACAACAAATAAATACTAAAGTTACATGCATTTCATTAAACGAAATGTAAGTTCTGTTTTCTTAAGATATACTTTTTTAATGTAATGTTCATGTGATTCTTGTCTGAAAATTCACAATGTATTTAAAATTCAATTTGTTTAAAGCTGAGCATGTTTAATATTTACTTGTTTGATTCAGTTTTAAATTCACTTTTATGCACAGATAGGCTAATTGTGACTGGGTCTATTGTTTAAAGTGGGATCCAAACCACATTGTGCCTTCACTAGGTAACAAACCTGTGGCCCTTGTTTTCAAGGCAATGACATTACCACTATGCCATCAGGGAGGTCCTAAATCAGGGAGGAGCTTTTTAAATGCAGTTGTAATTAAGGTTACTATTATATTCCTTTTCTTCTATACCTTGTGCAAATGCAGCTTTTGTTTACTTAATTGAGAATATTGTAACAGATTACCAGCAATATATGTTGTTTATAGTTGTTAGTTATTTATGTGTTATTGCATTTGCAACAATCTCACCATGCACTGTTATAGAAGTTTTTTGATTTGATATATTTTTATATATGTTTAATATTTGTATTGAATCTACAAGAATGCACAAGTATTTGTAATCTATGCCATTATTTCAGAGGCTCTTTGCAAACAGTGAACATGTCATGAACTATATAAACATTCCGAGTGTGATGTTCACTCCACTAGAATATGGCTGCGTTGGTTTGTCAGAAGAAGACGCTAAAGTTAAATATGGTCAAGATGACATTGAAGTGTACCGGAAGTGTTTCATGCCTTTGGAAACTGCACTGCCATCCAGGGAAAAGATCGAGTGTCTTGCCAAACTAGTGTGCGTGAAGTCTCAGAACGTAAGTATCTGAATTATTGTTAACTGCCCAATATTTGCTTTAATTTAACAATCTATTCAGTACATTTTTTTGTTGTGTGGCTGTGGTTCTCGAATCAGATGGTGGCGACTGGCCGCATCAGCTTTATTTATTTCAGGGTATACACATTTACAATCAAAGACACAATGCTTATACACTACATGAGCAAGAAACAAGATATCAGGAATGTGAAAAACACAGAGAGATAAACAATGGACAACCGCCATGTTGTCACAGTAAAGTAACACTTTATATTCATGAAGAACAAATAAACATACCAGGGCTGCTAAAAATTCCATATAAAAAAAGGGAAAGGAATCAGGCCAAACATAACTGAAGAGTTCCGAGCCATCCGTGTACACAGCCACTATACTTTGCAGGGTGGCATTGGTGGAAAAACATAACTCATGTTGAAAACCTTGAAAAAAGTTGAAAGGGCTAAGATATTTAAGGGACAGAATGAGAAAGAGTGCCAGAAGAGTGGATAAAAAAAATTGCATAGGAGACAGTAAACACTTACCACAATTGAAGAAAAGTCTGATATTTCGAGGCCATAGCCTCATTGTCACATGTAGGTAGAAAGAATGGAAGTAAACAAAAGTGTAGAGGCACAGAATACTGATGCCAGCATCCGCACAGTGGTGCCAGAAACAAGTGATAGAACACGGGTTTTGCGAGCAGATCCTTTCACCAGTGTTTATTGCGGGATGGATGGTGGGTGGGTGCAGATAGGTAGGGAATGGAGAAATGCTTATTGGGTGGCTTGGTTGAGTCCGGGGGGTATGTTGGCATGAATGCTTGATATGTAGGCCCTTTCCCATCACCTGTGGGTGGAGGTGTCAGTGTGCTGGGGTAATAGACGTATTATGGCTACATTAAAACAGTTGTTGAAGGTGGTATTGTGGCTGTTGGTGTGGGTGGCGACAGTGAAGTCGGAGTTTTGGGTAGAGGCTGTGTGGTTATTGAAGCCACATCGTGCTACGATGCCAGGGGTCGTAGGTTCAAATCCCAGCCTGGGCATGGATGTTTGTGAGTGTCCATTCATCAATTTCATCACATCATAACTCATCTTCATCTTCACAAATTAGCCAAAAGTGGCACAAAAAGCAAAGTGAAATAAAGCAAATCAATCAATCAATCAATCAATCTGATCAGCACATTCTTAAACTCTTCAACCCTATTAGGTGCACCAATTAAATATAAAATATCCAAGTTTTCACCAGTGCCTCAAGTTAGCTGTTTGGATGTTTGGTCGAGCCTTGGGTTTAGCTGGGAGGGGAGGGGGATGCTCCTCTGGATAAACATGATGACACTGAGATAACTGGGATGTTTTGTGAAACTTTTCTAGCTGGTTGGGATATCATCTCCCTGCATCTTCCTGCATCTCCCTTCACTTTGACCACTGACCTGAATGATCCTCATTCACCTCCTTTATATGTGTGAGTATATTGTTGATGGCAATTTTAGCTCTGGAAAGGACATATCAGATTGGTAAAATTATTGGTTGTTGAGAACATAACTTTGCAATTCAAGGGGTCTCAAGTTTGAATTTATTTCATCTCATGTAATTTTCAAATGTTCACACACCTGAATAGCATCTCCTTCAAAACCTTTAACTTGAGTGTATATTTGTTGATGGTATGTTATAATATTTATATTTCTTTCAGGAAAAGGTCATTGGTTTCCATCTAATTTCTCCAAATGCAGGTAAAATAACTCTGGGATTTGCACTTAGTTTAAAATTAGGTGCCACAAAATCTGACTTTGACAACAGTGTTGGGATTCACCTTACATGTGGGGAGGTAAGTGTGCAGTTAGTCCCCATTTTATCACTGGGCAGATTTACACTATTAACTCTTTCACTGCGGAATTATCTGGCACACAATATCCCTTGGCTGCATAATTAAATTTGAAAATATAATTTTTTTATAAACAAATAGTTTTCACAATTACATTGCATTATATATGAGAGAGAACTTACAAAAGTAATTCCTTTTACTTGAAAACCCTTCTGTAGTCCCTGGTGGTATGATATTTTGAAATTTTTTGAAATTTTGAAAAAGAACAAAAACATCTGCTACATGATGTTACGGACGGCGGTACAAATTCTTCATCAGACACTACACAATCACTGTCACCACTTGAAGTCTCATAAAAACTGTCGCTATTATCGTCACAACTTAATTCACCTTCTGATTCTGAGTCGGCAAATAACAGTTGAGTTACATCATTATCAGACAAGTGTTGACGACTTGACAAAGTCATGTTGTTTACATTCGAACATGCATTTGAAACTGACATGTCAGAGCACTCAACGCTTGTATGTCAAATAATTCTAAACGGAGGTGTAATCAGCAACATCATATGGATAAAAACAAAACTACAAGTTCAAATAGTTCCAAATACTATCAACAGATGTCAGAAGGCTACTAAAAGCGACGTACTGCAGAAATGCGACACCCGCAGCAAGTAGAAGTATGAACTCGCAATAATGCAACTTGTGTGGAGCAAGGCACCTGGCGTGCTGTGCATAAATGCGACGACCGCAGTGAAAGAGTTAATATTTGTGCTCTGATTTAACATAGGCTCCTACATAGGCAAATTGGAAATTCATTTGAGTAGTTATCATCATTTTCATAATTTTCTCATAAATTGTATTTTGTGATGTGACAAGGCAAACAACAATTTCAAATATTGCTTCTTTCTTCTGTTGTATGCTAAATAAGGTGCCAATGGAAAAAAATGTCAGAACATTTCAAAAGCCTTTGTACCTTTGACATATGCCCAAGTGGAGTGTTTAAACTTTCCAAAAAAGTGAAACCATAATTGTTGATAAAATCTGTGCATATGATTACATACCTGCATGAATATTGTTAGTTTACCAACTTAATTTGCCTTAAGCACATTGAGTGGATTTGAAGTACTACTGTTAACATATGCATTTTTTGGAGTGTATTAATTGATTTGATTTTACTTTTTTAAGTGCTATCATTAGGGTCAAATATTTATGGTGAATGGAGGATCAAAATGTTGATAAAAAACTGGGCACATTTAGTATCAAAAGTTGTATATAAAATGATATTTGAGTCTTAAAATGGTGAATATAATCCTAAATTTGAATAACAACTATACTTATTACACAAAATAAACATGTTCTTTGTAATAAAATATTTATATAGTTATCAGCATATTAAGTTTATGCCTGTGTAAAAGAGTCCATTTTTGCCTCTCAAATTTTTATAGCAGAATTTTGCATAACTAACAAAATAATTTTAGAGTTCAGAAAGTGTTATATCAGTAAAAAAAAAAAAAAAACGCTAAATTTTATGATTTTTCCCACACTTTGCAGTTCATTTTGCATCATTTTATGACAAAACTTGCAAGGAAAAATGTACCTCACACCTTTCAAAACATGAAAAATGAACATTACAATGTGTTACTTCACATTTTGAGTTTTGCTCAAAAAAGAAATATGCGTGTCTCTAAGCTTTCATGTTTTAGTAAATGGTAGGAATATTGGGATCTACTTGAAATTAGTAGTTCCTTTGTTAACTCATGAATTCTCATAACAAAATTTTCTTTGAACTACTTACTTTTATTAACAGCTAAATCATCAGTGTTACCATGATTGGTTTTACAATTTACATGAAAATTCAGTGTTAACAACATACTATATGAATGTAAGTATCAATAAAAGTTTCTTGCATTGAGCTCTAAAGTGGCCAAGCATGTAATTTCATCTGTATTTCGAGTTCTTAAAAATTACTATAATGGTTTGATCACTGATAAGCATGAATGTTCTTCTTGTTGTTTACTTCTTTATGTCCCACACCATGGCTATGCGATCTAAGGCATCATGCTTTGGGCTCCAGCTGGTTTGAGTCTCCTGTGGGAAGTGTAACAACTTTTCTCCTGAGATTTCAACCTATGTACAGGGCCAGTGGCCACCCACTATCATGGGTGAAGTACAAATGAATAGCGTAACATGATCACAGAAACTTACAACAGTGACTGGGGATTTGTCGTGATAACCACACATCACCTCGTAACTTGGCAGGTGGGAATGAGGCTGGCAGTCCATAGGTAGGCTCTGGCCCTCACGGCTGTTGGGCCACAGGTTATTTTATACTCTATACACAGTGTTTCAAAATGATGTAAACGATTTCAATCCATTATAATTTATTCATAAATTGTCAAAATGAGATACAACTTCACACATATGAAGGGCTCAAGTGTAAAACATAGTAAGTGACATTGTGGTCATTTCTGAGTTCATTAAAGAAAGGCTATTAGAAGCTATACTGTAGATAAATTGTTTTCATGTTGTGTTTACCAATTTCAGAAGGCTTCACTGAGTCCAATGCAAATTGTATGACATGGCAATTTCACTCGAAAATTGAAGGATAGCACATTTTACCTTGTTACTAAAAAGTAACCAAAATGTCACTTACCATGTTTTACTCCCGAGCCCTTCATATGTAATATAACTGTCCAAGTTTAAGTGCCAATGGTTATCACGAAGTTAAGTCATAAATGCTCACTGTGAACACCCTTCATTACTCTGCACTTTGCACATGCCAATGCCATAATCTAACTCCATCCAGACACGTTTCACCATGTTTCAGAATGTTCTCATCCATAATTTGCACTGCAGCGCTAATGCGGTGGATCTAATAGAGTTATTTGCTGGTGGATTTTTGTGAAATTGTGCACAAAACTAATGTTGCTCACGACCGACCTACTCTTGCAATATGCTTCCTCCTCACCACTGGCAGCAATTTTACAACTGGTCAGTTTGCCAGCAGAATTTAGAACTACTGGCAACATTCCAAAAAAAGAAACTTAAGGGTGTGTTTGAATGTATTTCACGGCATATTCGAACTGTGATTATGTTGTATTGCTCATGGACCATGTTTTTATAATTCAGAACATTTTGAAACAACCTGTATATTATTAATGTGCAGTTAGCTTGTAATTACAAGTTTGGTGGTGATTATCTTACCTCTATGATGCTACTCCTTTGTAGCTCCCCAATTTTTTCACAATGGGGGGGGGGGGGACCACTGGTCCCATTCACAGTCCGAAATCTTTGAAGAAGTTGTTATCCCCCCCTACCTTCCTCCTCCTCCTCAGGAGACGTGCATATGTACATCCTGCAAATGGAGCGCAAAAGCATGCCTTAAGCCACACGACCATGGTGTAGGACAACTAATTGTACATTAAAAAAGCGTAATTTTCACAAACTTACAGTTATGTGCTAACTTAAACTTTCATCATGCATTGAAAAATCTGCCCTTAATGTATTTCTATGATGAAGTTTTTAAAATATTTTTATAATTATTTCAGGTGTTTTTTGCAATAGACACAAAGAAAAGTAGCTACGGAACTATTGGGACACACTGGGAAGTAGATGAAGATTTATTGTATTATAAGTGAATATGCCATGTGTGACATTTGTGAGTTCTACAAAGTGAAGCTGTGATTGAAATTAACAAAACATTTTAAGATGGAGAAATATTCATAAGTTCCATTTTTTTATATTGGTTGTACCAAGAGTGCAGCCATGATTTTTGTTACCAAAACATTGTAAGAGATTCTTTCAAAAGTGATATATTTACTAGCTTAGTAGTGCGAATGGCAATCATCCTCATGCACGTCTGTATCTTATCCTTCATATCATAGTCATTCATTGCTCAAGTTAGGGTCTTGTTTATCATTTTGAGTTCTTGTATTGTATGGTTTTATATTTTTGATCCCAAGGTGTAATGGATGACACACCCAGAAGTCAACCTCTCTTCATGTAGTACTCCCAGTAAGTGCATTCTTGAGGCTCTGATACCTGCACCCACAGCCAGTATAACTTTCCATGGGGTAGTGTACGTTGTCCTTTCTCTTGTCCACCTGTGTGCTTAGTGCCTGAGCAATGAATGTGATACTGATTTTAATTCTTGGGTGTGATTTTATATGGATGTAAAGTTTTTATCAGTAGGGTACTAATTCTAGTTTTCTTTGGCTGTGTTTTTTATTGATAAGTAGTTCATTTATTGCACTGTTCTTTTTTTTAAGTTACTGTGTTTTTGCTAAAGAGCTTGTGTTTTGCATTAAGAGAAGGGTGCAAATAGTCTCAGTGCTATTATAATTGTTAATAAACAATCTCTTTAACCTGCACATTTGGGCACATTGACATTCATTATTCTCAGAGTAAGTGACCTGATATACCCATGATATTATCTAGAAAAGTTAATCACATGCTTGCCATCCAAAAATCTATATTTGGGTTCTTCAAGCGTACATTCTCTGGTAGGATGGATACTGATACACTTTTTGGTAAATCAAAACAACATACTGCTTACATACATGTATGCACTTGGTTATCTGAATGTGGGGCTAGGCATTATGGCAACATTTATTGGAAATAGTATGAAATTAATGTGGTTGCAAACATTGCTTTAGGATGAAGATCCTCATGATGGTTGTCATTCATGCTGTGGTCAATTCCAATACTTTCTCCCATAGCCATAGGCATCCAGAAGGGGGGGGGGGAGGGTGTGGCCCCCCACCTTGGAATATGAAAGTAAGCCAAAAATTATGTATTTCACACATATAATTTCATTTTTTTTAAACACAATATGTGTTAATTTTTGCATGAACACCATAAATTAAAATTTAAGCAATGTTCTTTTAGGGAACAACACTATTTTTGGGGAAAATGTGCCTTGTTTGGCCCCCTTGAAAAAATACCTTCCTTGCCCCTCCTTGTAAAAAATCCTGCGGACGTCCATGCACATAGCTCAACTTGTTGTGAGCTGCCTATAATCCAACAAGATTCTTAAAAAACAAGAACTTGGCTGATGTCTAATAAAATCCCAATATCAAAATATATATCTTTAAACAACCCCAGGCTATTTGCTGTTTGTCAGAAACATTTTGATAAAATGTGTCTATGCTTATGGCATGTGCTGAAGGAGTTTCGGAATAATAATAATTATAAATAATAAATAAATAAATAATAAATATAATAATAATAATAATAATAATAATAATTGGACAGTCTGATGTGATATTTCAACTTCCTTCTCACTCCAAAACTGAGTAGGGACATTTACATGGCTAGTCGATACTATGCAATGTTGAGCAATCCCTCCCAGTCTTCATGCTCTGCAAACTAGCCTTTCCATTCACAAATTTTCATACCACAAAGCCTATACCCTGCCCTTTGTATCTCTGGAGCAAGGCCATATATAGCATCAGAGAAGGAGAGGAAATTGAGGGGGGCAGAGTAAAGCAGTACATGCTGCTGCAAAGACTGGTAACAGCAGATGCTTTCTCCCCTCCACGCAATCCTGTTCCCTCTCATGTGTTCGTTGGTGGAGCCATCTCACATCACTGCTTGTGCAGAGACTTGTTTTTGTTTGCATGCTCCATAGATAGATGGAACAGGGTAATACATATTGGATTTTAACTTTTTAATGTTTGTTGACAATGGTTCATATGCATAGAGTGAAGAAAGGGATTTGCATTTTCGTAAATTATAAACATTTACAGTGGAACCTCGATTTTACGTTTTTCAGGGCACCAAGTTGAAAAAGCTTAAAATGTGGGAAAACGTAAAATCAAGAGAAAATTCTTAACATTTGGCTATGTTGGAACCACCAAGATTGAATGCATAATGCAGGAACGAGTAAAATCCAGAAATCTAAAATTGGGGTTCCACTGCATTTCTTGAATTTGTTTGAGTGGAATTTTTCCATGTTCCTGGCTATATAGCTTGCTTAAGGCTCGGCTGGATCTTTGGCTGATGCCAGAGCAGCTGTTTTTGAATTTTGCACTCCTTTCGAAACACCACGATGATATTTCAAAATCTGAAAAATTACATGTATTTGGAATTCCTTTTAGAGCATTCACGTGAATGTTCATGTGGTTTGCTTCCACTGTTGCCTATATAGTCTATGTAAACCTATTAAACCATTTATAATATCTAGACAACTTCGGAAGCAAGCCATATGAAGATTCAAGTGAATGTTCTGGAAGGAAATCCAAGCAAACGTAATTTTTCAGATTTTGAAATATCATAGCGATTTTTCGAAAAGAGCTCTTTTGAGCATTTCGTGATTTATGGGGCATGTAAGAGAACAATAATTGACAACACCAGCTGCACCTCTCAACATGGTGAGGAATTTTTCAAAAGCATGCCAATGCTGGAACAAGGTAAACCAAGTAAAGATGGTCAACTTGGAGTTGGATCAGCAGCAGGAAAACCTGTTTGAATTACCGAGTAGGTATGGGTAGGTAAAATACAGTATTTGCTGGGCTTTGGCCCTTGGGTCTGCTTTCTGTAAGGAAATGAAAACGTGAATAATCATATTCCATAGGTGGTCATATCTCTCATTCCACTTCCTTTTCAATGTTCTTGGGGTAAAAGGAGTGTTATAATGTGCGGTGCATGTGGAATTAGAGAACAAACGAATGCACACACACACACACTCACTTACAGATTCCCTCAATAAGTATGCATCGAAATTGAAATTCATCTTTCTCACTGTCAACTAAGAATTTCTGTATTCAATCTTCACTGTTATAGAGCTCTAAGAATGTCAGAGATGAACACCCTTTTCCAATCAATCCACTACTTGTATCAAGACAGATAGAAAGCATTGGAAGGGAATGCTCCAGCCTACAAGCTTCCTCAAGATCATCGCAAAACAGATTAATGTGATCTTCCCAATACAGGGACAGTATTGATGTCATAATTCTGTTCTTCATGAAATGACTGTTTGCTAGGGACCAGGGAAACTGATTCTGATGCAAACTTACAAATCCCGGGTCATCCTGAAACACATTAAGAGTCTTCTCATTCTAAAAAAAATCATAAGATCAGCAAACATTTCATTGCGACTGGTTACTCCACAAGCTGTTTGAGACCAGCAACAGGGACAACCAGAGAGAACATCTTATGTGATCTTAGCTGTTCATACATTTTATGCACGCCAGTAAATAATGTCTGCCTGTGATCTAACTCTATGAACTTTGTCAGTGCAGAAGTCTGGATTCTTGCTTTATTGATGGATTTGGTTTATTTTACTTCACTTTTGGCTAATTGCAAAGATGAGGATGAGTGATGATATGATGAAATTGATGAAGGGACACTCACAATGAACACCCATGCCCAGACCGAGATACAAACTTGGGATCCATGGCTTCGTAGCATGCTATGCTAACCACTCAACCACAGTGGTTGGTGTAAGTTCGGATGCAACCACCGAATTCTACAAGCTTCTTCAAGAGCAAAAGGGAATATCCAGAACATATGTGCTCACTCCTCGAGTTCTCTCGACATCAGTGGACACCTAGGAGCACTACACATGCTGTTTTGATCGTAGCACAAGACTGGTTGTGAAGACATGAGTTCATGAGATTTCTCAAAGTCATCGGGATTCATTTCAATATGTTTTTTCCAATACAAGCAGGGCCGCCGTTAGGGAACGCGAGGCACTGTGCGAACTATATCCTCTAGACCCCTGTATTATGAAAAGTGAAAATATCGACATCATCCGTTTTTCGTAAAATTCTACGCTAAAGCAAATGATTATTAGTATTATGTAATTATTATCTATTGTTATACCCACATGCGTGTTCCTCGTATCCCCTTTTACCACCAATGAAATCTAAAATTTGACACCCTGTAGAGGAAGGTGTCATCAAGGCAAACAACTTTTCTTAATTACTTTTGCTGATTGAGACCTCGTTACTGCGCTATAACCCCTAGAATAAATATCCTTTGTGTTTGCAGCCATGTGCTGCAAATTTATTATTTAAAACCGACGGTCACTCACCTGAGTCTAGAAGCAGAAGCAGAACTAATCTATCATCTGGTGCAGAAGATGAAATACACTCTTCCTCGCAATTTGTTCCTACATTGCCACCTGGCTCACAGAAGAGTTAAATTTAAGATCACCACTTCCACTGGCACTCTGGGCTGCGACTAATCATCAAAAACAACGCTAACACTAAACCCCAGAATTTTGCCATTATTTCCGTTTATCCATCGTGGCGGAATTTGAAGCAAACGGTATTTAGAGGTAGTAACATTTTTTCGAAGTCACCCTTCTGACTTTTTAAAAATGCGTCCCCCATTCTTTCCTTTTTTATAGCCTTTTCGAATCCTGATTAAAATTTACGAAATCTGTCTTGTTCCCAAAACATTTCATTTCTCACATTCGCGATTCTAAATATCCGCGCGCACTACTGTCTCAAACAAGAATGACAAGGAAGGTAGAGAATGATTTAGAATTTAGAATTTCTTTATTCATGGGCGAAGTTCAGCCTGTGGCTGAACTTGACACTTGTTGGGACTTAGGCATAGTTGTAGAATCTGGCAAAATCTGCAAACGCCCCTTCTCTGGAAGGGTTTGTGAGGAAATAAAAATAAAATATCTCCAGATCTTTATTTCTATTCATCTGCGGGCGAACATGCCGAATCAAGGCCCGTTGACCTGCTCACCGCCTGCCTTGAGAGGTCTGTTTATAAAGTCCCTTTTTGGAAATGGATAGAGCTGTAAAGTTTGACGTCAGAGGGATGAAAGGTCGCCTCAGAAAACATAGAACGTGCCTGCTTAGAAAGTGAAACAGGGCCGTAGTCAGGCAAGGGCCAGGGGTGCTCAGCGCTCTCTGAAATTTGGTAGAACTGCATTATAAAATTTGTTTGCAGTGAAAATGTAGACAGCAGATATTATTTTGCTCAAGACTTGATAAAGTAATATTCACGTAATAAAAAGAACAAATTTCACATTCTTTCATCTGATTAACGACCCGAAGTCAAAGTAGCGGGAAGTAATTAGAATTTTCTCTCGGCTTCAGCTACGAGTAAGAACAAGGGGCGTGTGCAAAATATTGGGGGAAAAAGTATTCGTTTGAATGATATTTCTGCATTTTCTGTGTCCTTTATTAACTTAATAACCCCCCCCCCCTTTCCACACACACACATAGTACTGCTGGCTGAAACGAAAACCCTCCACAAGTACCCATCATGACATCAGGCAAGGAGAAAGTACTGATAATAGCAATTTTTGGTATCAAATCGACACTTCCCAGAAGCTCTTCCATTATTCACAAGCCAATTTTTACACCACGAACCATTTCGCTCGTGTGATTTGTTCCGAATCATTTCAGAAACGAAACCTTTAAAATGTCTCTTCCTTAGCGTTGTTCCCCTTGAAACTGCCTGAAAGGAGAAACATTGGATGCTAAAAGCAGTAGACATCTCGTCGCTTTGAGGAAATACGCGGCTTCTATTATTTCCGATGTAGTTAGAGGGAATAATGACCATGTATTCATTCCAAGGTGCTAATAGGAAGAGTAGCTCCTGCCGTTTCCAAATTACCGATAATTACTTCTCATTACGCAGGTGTGCGAGCCATTTATCGCGTGAAATCTGTCCTCGCTTGCAAAGATGGGCTCAAAAGCTGACAGATTCCTCATGCAATATTTCATCCGTTTTAATTGGAGCACTGAGCGTTGTGCTCTACAGCGGTTATTGACGCAAGCGAAAAATACAGGCAATTACATGCTGAAGGGGGTCAGACGAATAATAAATACACCAGCGGTTTTTGTACATAAAAGGCCATTGATGAAAAGGTTACTCACAGATTTATTTATCTGGAACACACCATGCAACTCCAGAAGTGCTTTTAAATCAAATATTAATTTGATTTGATTTCAAAATAAAGGTGTGTTTTGATTATTTACCTGGCAACAAGCCCATTGCCAGCAAATGAACTCTTTAGAGGTCATACCAATTATTTACGTATTGACAAAAGTTTAAATAATGGTTAAAGCTGCCACAACATGCCTTGAAAGCACAAAGCACATTCACAATCTCGCCCGTTTGTGGAGGTGAAGAGATCAGCACTATGCTCCGGCTGGTCTCAGGTTTTGACCCCATTCATTAGAGGCTAGGCGAACCCGTGAGCTGATTGAAAGATTCACACCTGAAATCACGCTTTCCAGGAATCAAACCCGGGTCTCCAGCGTGGTAGTCAAATGGCATACCCACTGGACCACCGTGGCTCTCAATAACAAGTTTAACTGAGATGTAATTATTAATAATTAAAAAAGAAAAACGTGTTCCCAAGTTACCATGTCTATGATAACATCTGAGACAACAAGAGATGCACACAAAACAAGTAATGGCAAATCACGGGAAGACACCAATTGAAATAACGCCATTTGCAATGTGCACCAGATGAGAAAGGCACATAAATGTCTTACGAAAAAGTAACCCTTTACACTCCAAAGAAAAATTACTAAATAATAAAGCTTATTTTATTCATACTCCATACAAGTAGTTTCAGCACACACAACAAAAAAGTGGCAGTAATTTATTATTTATTTGAAAAATAATCATTAATACAGAAAATCTATTGTATGTATATCAAGATATCAGCAAGAACGAAACTAACGTGAAAGATGCACGTATAGCAATTGACTAACTAACTAAATAACTAACTTTCTAGCCTTCCTCAACCCGAAGGTTTATGGCTACAGCAACACAAGCCTTCCATCTGTCCGTCTCCTGGGCAAAATCAATCTTTTCCATCCTTAGCGATTTCCTTTAGGTCCATCTCAACGTCTTGGCCCTGCTACAGGTCTCTTACCATCAGGTTTCCCAACGAGAATCATGTAAACTCTTCTTTCCTCTCCCATTCGTGCCACATGACCTGCCCACCTAAGTCTTCGTGATTTAATTAATATAATAATATCTGTACATGAATACAAATTATGCAGTTCAAAATTATGTAACTTTCTCCACACACCTGTCTCCTCATCCCTTTTAGATCCAAATATTTCCCTAATGATTTTATTTTCAAATACTTTCAATTTATGTTCCCCTTCTAATATAGCAATTATAATAATAAATAGAACAATGATAAAATCAGAGTTATGAGCTCTTCAGTTGCTTTGTACGCCGTGTTGCATCCGAAAGCCATCCTAAATCCATTCTAAAAGAGAAACTTGGGCATCGAAAAGTCCAGAGGACGCTCTGGGCACAGGGATTAACAGTGCCCGAGAAGGAACCAAACTGCCCTCTACCTAGGGATGAAACGAAACGAGACAGCAGTGTCTCGATCTCGTATCGAGTTGTGAATGCAAGTCTTGTCTCTATCTCGATATGATCTATATACAGGGTGATTCATAAGTCCGGCATTTTGAGTTCTCATTGAGGCTCGTACCAATGTACAGACTCAACGGTGAATTCTACGTTAAAAATTCAAGCACATTAGATTGTAAACTACATATTTCGAACAACTTTCCCCTCTTTCCATTCTTCGGAATTCCACTAACGGAATTGTTCTATGGAACCGGACTTTGCATCACCCTGTACAGTATAAATAGCGTATAAAACGTGTCACCGCACAAACTTTCTCATTGTGTAGATGTCATTAGAGTAAACCATTCTTTAAATAAGTTTTTTTTGTGACACTTCTTTTCGACGCCAAGAGCCCTCGAAAACAGGATTGCAGGTATCATGAATATGTATGCAACGACGCAGCACAGGCCACAATTGCCACTAATGGACTGACTTTGCAATTACTGTAAACAAAATATGTGATCTATCATGGATGGGCGTATTTAAGGGGGAAGGTTCAACGAGTTCAACCCCCCCCACCCCCGTACGGTTCAGTTAAATTACCAGAATACCAGTTTTATCCGCTTGTTCATAAAAATTTCTTCATCTTATTTTATTCTCCTAAATTCGAGATGTATAGGAGGGGATACGGATGGGAAGGAAATTACGTAATTCCACACCAGATGGGACTGGAGATAAAATGACTGCAATTTTCTGATATGTTTGGAATTTCTGCGACAAGAAACTGCATTGGGACTGTCAAATCAGTTATATTTTTTCCCTCGAGTCTTCTTAAAGGATTTGTCTTTTTTTAAAAAAAAAACGCAGTGCAATAAAACCAGGGAAACACCGTAACATTCTCAAGTTGTTTGACACAAGATGGACAGAAAAGTATCAATACTAAGTAGCGTGACTTGTGGAAATGTAGAGAAATAATTCAGCAAGCTCTTCAGTTTCTTCACTGTGTAACCTGTGGGAAGTTTGAAACATCTCTACTTTTTCGAACCAAATTGTTTTCATGCAGTGCAAGATTATGTTGGGCACCTCAAAAGGTGGACTGTACAGTACTGTGAAGATGTCAGTATTCTAATAGAAAAAAAAGCAAACTAAGAGAGAGTTTTCAGAACTTTAATGACATTTAATCCAAAGCAGAGAAACTGTTTAGAGACTATGATGAAGAAACGAAGAGACCTAGAACACCCAGCCGTCAGATCTGAGGGAATAATGCACCAGCTGAGAGAACAAAAGAATATTACAAGGCAGTGTCGGCTCGTGGTCTGACTTTATGGGTGTGCACTTCAGAAGAAGTGTTATTTAACCCCTCTCAAATAGTCGCACCCGTTTTTGCGTACATTATGATGCTAAATGTAATGGTAACCCAAGTTATGACCACCTTTTACTGAAAATGAGGCTATGGGAGAGTTTTATTTCATGAAAAATATAAAAAAATATTAATATATATAAATTGGAAATATTTCGGTGAATTTTCCGTTGATCACGAGAAGAGTGATGTTATTGGGTATAGATAATTCAACATTCGATAACCTGACAAAATCAATATAAACATAGAAATACCGATCTGTAGGTACTAAATAAACATATACCTACAATAAACGTGTTCTTGAACAGTATTAAGGTAGGGTGACCAGATATTTGTTGACCAAAAAGAGTATAGTCTATAGGTTGAAAGTGCGCAATCACAAAACATAAAAAGAAAACGAAAATAAAGGTGGCTATATGTTATTGCTTCCATTATAGCCCCTATAAAAAAGGACTACACTTTACAGATTCAAATTACTTATGAGTCTAATGTAATTAAATTATGATTAAATCGTCCTTTATTGCCAGTCCAAACTCTTCACAGGTCATGTCCACACTGAATTTCACTTTCATTACTTGTTCGAGTGTTGACACCAGGAGTGTACTTTTTTCCTCTCGCCAAAATGTTTTAATAACACTGAAGAGTCTTTCACAATCAACATTTGTACCAGGCAGAGTAAACAAGTTTTTTTTATAAGAGCCACAATCGCTTTTAAATTTGACCCAACCTGTACTGACCTCCACTTAACCCATCATTGTTTCTTTTCTTTCTGTGAATTTTAACGCATTTTTACGTGTAAAATAACGAATGAAATTAAATAGCAAGGAGAAGAGTATATTACGGAATTTTTGCAAATTGAAAAGAGTATAGAGTATATGAACCTTTAAAAGAGTATGTCTGGTCACCCTAATTAAGGTATTTTTGAAATAAGGCTATTATTTTTCGTCACTAAAACCGTAAATATATAAAATGGTTATGATTTATATTGGAGGAGGGTGGAAAGTAGCGTATCATGCCGAAGGCATGACTCGAATCCGGGACCCCGGGCACCATAGTCCGATAGTCTAATCATTTCATAAAAAGGAACCGAGTATGAAAGAAGCTGGAAAGAGCTGCTTTCAAGCAAATGAGACCTGCGATCTTCAGCGGATGTAAAAATCCGCTGATACGAATTCTTCCGGAATCGCAGGAAAGATAATGCAAACACAGCTTTACGCTGAAAGCACCGTTATTGAGAGACGCGGTCTCTCAACGGCCGAAGTTCGAATTTCATTTAAATAGCTCGAGAGAATTTTTCTTCCAGCAGTCGGTATCTGAAATCTATCGCGTGCATTGTCGTAGCCTCGGAATTATACAAACAGTTGAACCAAGAAAGTTATGGCGTGAACCGTTGTTGCCTCCGACTTAAAGTCGGATTACCGAACGTTACAAAAGGAGTTACAGCGAGGAGTAGTACGCTATCGGAAAGGAGTTTTATTTCAGGAGAGTTTCATCAGTGTTTCATCTACGAACCAGCGAGTCGATCGTCACTTCGAAATCTACAGGTAACGAACGTTCCTAAAATCCTTGTCTATCATTCTCTCACATCCCTGCCAGACCAGTCAATTGAAGTATTCATATTTAATCGTGAGTGTAGTGTCGACATTGCTCTTCAGAGCTACCCCCTTTCTCTTACAACGGTCCTCTCGATTAGCAAGGGAGTGGCTAAAGGCTGGCATAGCCTATCTTCGATCCCCAAATATTTGGTCTTTAAACGTGGTGTTGGTGGTAGGGGGCGCCAAAATTCCACCTCGCCCGGGTTAAAATTTTATCTCGAGCCACTTATGCAAACAAGGTAGCAGATCCAACGACCACATGCACAAATTCAGTTGTAATCTATCTAGCAGTTGTTTACTTCTAATGAGCGACAGAAGCAAGCGAAATCAAGAGAATAATAAATATTAATGAAAATAACAGTACTCACTCAGTCCACTCCACACTACCATCTTCGTACTTCGAACTTTTCCTTTCTCTTCCACCGTATCCGTATTATTACTGCAGTCGCTGCACGCTTTGTAGCTAACTTCCCTCCAAAAATTCAACAACGTTAAATATTACGTCTCTGCTCTCGCTATGTACAGTTTTTCCTTGCATTATGAAAGCAAATATTTTCCACTGAAACAGGAACGAGCTTTTGACGGTGAAACAAATTTGTAACGCACGAGCAGGCACAGCTGACTCATCCACGGATCCCCTGCGCGGGTTGATATGATAATTCGACTACAGCGCCACAAGGGCAGTTCATTTTGACTAAGCTGCACTAAGCAAAGACAATGCAAGACATTGTTTAAAGCACGCGTTTCGCTTTCAGTTGCCCCCCCCCCTTTCCGTCTTCCCTTCTTTCTTGCCCCTTTCATGCTGGGAATAGTGTGGGCGAAGATACCATAAAAACTCCCTTTTCAAAAAAAAAAAAAAAAAAATCCCTCGATTTACGACGATGTGTGGGCAGGCGCGTCGCCTGATAATGTTCGCACGAGCACGTGAACACTCATGTATATGTTCTAAATTACGTACATATTAAATGCACACACATATATTTCTTCGAAATAATACTTTTTTGATGTTCGAGTATACACACACAATTTCGTCTGATACGACGTCTTTCACGTCTGATAACTTTTTTCGATAGTTGGTAACACTGACTCCCATTGTGTTCCACGGTTGCGATGAACACAATGGCTGTGCTGTGTGTTGTGAACTGGCATATAAGGGGCTGTTGGCCACTATACCCCGAAAATGTTCACTGCCCCGTGCGAACATTGTGGTGCGAACCCTGATCCAAGCGGCAATACTTCTTACATTCGGCACCAGGGCGCAGCATATACGTACAAGGCACGTCTAGGGGGACTCGAAAAGATCGGCGCTACATAGTTGCAACCTTTAGTGAGAATCGCTAGACCTGGCGGATTTTAAAATCCAATGGGCGCTAAAATTCACGGAATAGTGACGAGCGACTTTTCTTTAGAAACTAGTCTGCAGGAGTTATAAACTTTGAAAGATATTATGTATGATTTGCGCATGTGCGTCTAAGGGCAATTCAGACTGTGCAACTTCCTTTAGTAATCGACGTTTTTCATGCCAAGGAAATAACTCTCACCAACTTAAATTGCAAAGGAAAGTGCTGACTACATTTACATCAATTCAACGCGCATTTTTCTGGTAACTATACTCAGAATAGTATGGGGTCGTATGGCCTAAATAGTTGTTACCGAAAAAAGTTATCAATTGATATTAGTAAATCATTTCTACTATTCTCTACGTTATTAGAATATGCTTATTGTAAAGAACATAATATAACTTTCAGAAAACTAGAGCTGTATTTTTGCTACACATATATTTTCTTTTTTGAAGTTAGAAAGTTGAAATAATATATACATTTAAATTATCACAATTGAAATTAAATGCATTTTTAATGTGCATATAAACGCACATACATTCAATAAACCTGGTGTAAGTTGTTCCGCACAGCATTTTTTAAAAATACATTTTGTATTTTTCACCAGCAAATTTGATTCAGCGATTTTTAATTAGCGCATGTTGAAGATTTAGAAACTTCTGCGTTTCGATTGTTGGCAACACGGCTGCTGTGGAAGAACTGCAAGGGAGCACGTTTGTTTCGGAAAGATCAAGTACCGTTAGTTATTCGGGGCCTATCCTCTTTGGCGGCAACGGGTAAAAGGCGGTTAATGTCGATGTCGAGAGCAAGATATCTATTGACAAGCGGTTGGGTGAATTTATGTGTACTGGCTTTCAGACGTGCGTGTGTGTTGTGCCGTGTCTGTGTAGTGTAGTGTAGTGTTGTGTTGTGTTGTGTTGTGTTTTGTACACTATGAATACTGTTAGGAGTTTGAAAGAAAATTAATTTTCGCGATTGAGCGAAGCAGAACGAACTCAAGTAAAAAGGATGGGCCCTCACCAGCCGACCTCTACATTGTACAAGAGGTAAGTACTCCCAAATGCGTTATTAAAAGAACATTAAAAAATTACTGGTACACGAAGTACAATTGGTTATGTGGGTGCAACGTTGTGAACGCGCAATTTTGTTTTCCTTGTTTATTGTTTGGAGGCGGCAATTCATGGACAAACACACGACACATCCTGGGCGTTTGTTACCATTTACACATGCGAACGATTCGTTTCGTGCAATGTATAAGATCAAGGATGGTAAATATGTTTGATTGATTGATTTGGTGCTTTAAGTCCACTTTATGCACAGTAAGGCTAATCGGGACTGGACCTACAGTTTTAAGTGGGATCCGAACCACTGTGTGCCTCCACCGGGTTTCGAACCGGAACCCCTCGATTACAAGGCGACGGCGAGTAAATATGTTAATGACGACGACGAAGAGATGTTACTATACGCTTTAAATCGGTGGTTCCCAAAGTGTGTGCCGCGGCGCCCTGGGGCACTGTGATTAGCTTACATGGGCGCTACGAAATGTTCCGATATTTTCACTGAATCGTTAGTCAATGCTATGAATGTTTCAAATATCTGCTTATTTAGTACTTTTTTTTACATACAAAATGTTTCTGAATTTGAAATACGTGTTTAATTTTTAACTTAAGACAAGCAATCTTACAAGTAACTGAGCGTTGCAAGTGTTAGAGGGGGCTCTATTCTGGGCGCAGCGGTAAAGTCTTGAAAAAACTAAGGGAGCCGTGAAGCAAACAAGTTTGGGAACCCTTGCTTTAAATGGTCGAAAATCAATCTCTCTCTGAACTATGGCTAGGAGGAAAAATACGAAACACTAGGAAAGAAGGAATACAAGCAATGTCACATTGACTGATACTTCAATCACAAGCATCACAACCGAGATATTGTGGGCGGGGCGAGGGGACATTCTGTACAATACCCAAATATCTTATACTAGATACATTTTTTTTTCTGGACTGGACGCGTCCTCCTCTCTGTCCCGCTAACGATGCACGTGCTTTGAATGCTGAATGAATGTCGTTGGTTAACATATGGTCCGTGTAATACAAAGTAGATTTCGAAGTATGATAATCTTGCGTTGTACATACCTGAGATTGCATGTCATACTAATTAGTTTGCACTAGCCATCACTAATTGTAAATAACGTAATTAAAAGGGTGTTAATTGAATAAAAAAGTATTGTATTACTTCAGATATAGCGTGATTTTGGGGGGAAATTGTTGAAAATAAGTTGAACTGTTATTCTTACTTGTTCAATATTGAAGATGAAGTTACAAGGGAGAGTAGTAAATCTCCAATCAGTATAAACATTTTATTGTGAACACCCGTATGTGAACAGCACGCGACGCCACTGTGTGTGGGTTGCCTCTGCTCCGTTACACGATCTCAAATGGAACAGGATTGCAACACTGCTGTATCGTGAACACAACGCTAGCAGTGTGCGTGAAGTCCATAATACAGCGATCTAGAAAAGTGAATCTCTTCTCTTTTCTTGCGTGCTGCAAACAGCGGCAAACGAGCACAGGGCGACTTGTGTTCCGAGCTAACGTATCTCAGCGGCAGGCGCTTGTAATGTGAACCCGATGGGGCGATTGGGCTTCGGAACGTTTGATGTGTTGAAGGAGATAGTGACCAGTGAATAAGTATATATAAAAAAATTGCATTGCAGATTTATTTGGGTGCGCACATGCGAATGTGCGAATAGGCAGAAGCCGCTACTGTTACAAGGTAAACCTTCGTTGTCAATTTTTGGACCATTCTGTAGTAGCACGTAATTCCACACACTAGATGGGACTGCAGACCAAATGTCTGCAATTTTCTGATAGGTTTGGAATTTCTGCGACAATAAACTGCGTTGGGACTGTCGAATCGGTTATAATGTTTTCCCCCTCGAGTCTTCTTAAAGGAATTTGGTTTTTAAAAACGCAGTGTAAGGAAACCAGGGAAACACCGTAACATTCTCAAGTTGTTTGACACAAGATGGACAGAAAAGTATCAATACTAAGTAGCGTGACGTGGAATTGTATTCACTAACTGTAGAAAATTTACGTTTCTCCGTGCACAGTCAACACATTGCAAAATTACAAGAACTTATTCAAAAATGTGAAAAGGCTATCCTCATTCATTGGAACAGTGTGTCAAAATGTCGGATGGGATGGTTGATAGATTGGATTTTGATAGCCTGATCATACCTAGGCCTGCAATACGTCCTGGATTTTCCGGGACAATCCAGGAATGATATCATTTGTCCTAGTGTCCCGAATGGTTTCTTCGGTTGCACAAATGTCCTGGAATCGGGTGGGAAAGAAGAAATGATTAAGACCTAAGCTTTATTTATATTTAAATGCGTAATATTAAAGTGCTCATTTTACTAAACAATCTAAATGTACACTCTCGACAATACATGAGTTATCGAGTTACAAGAAGATGCTGCAAAGATATTTGACTTCACGATAGCGTCGCCGTCTTCTAGCAGCACTTAATTTCAGTTTCAAATCTCTTCCGTTGCATAGTAAGCTGTTTACTGTAAACAATCAGTGCTTGGGCGCCAGCACTGTTCAGTGCGCAGTTCTCAAATAAAGTTTCGACATTGTGAGATAGCAGATTAATTCATTATGGCACGGAAAAGGAATTTTAAGGTTAATGATATACTTCGAAGTAGATTTCTGTTGCTTTTTAAGAAGTGTAAAGAATATAATAATGGATATGTACATATACACAACTTTGTTGGGTCCAACACCCCTTCCCCCGCTCCCCAACAAGCTTCCTGTCAGGAGTGTTCCGGATTTTTACTTATGAAATATAGCAACCCTAATCATACGAAAAGTTGAACCCCCCCTCCTTACGTGAGGGATCTATGTATAAATAATCAAGTAGATATCCGCTTAGTATGTCTGAAGAAGTTGCATGGTAAAATACATTTGGTTTTGGTACTTTTTCAAAAAGCATAGCAAAGTCTCGGAAAATAAATATTGTCTGGTCTCGATTTTACAGCGGCTTGTTACGTTTCCGGTCTTGTTCTGGAAGGATCGGGACTTTTAAGAGGTCAAATTCGAGACGAGACAGAGACTTGCGTGAGGTAGGTGATGCCACTTCAAACCAGGCAGGCGTTGACGTTGACCTTTCGGATTTTGACATTATTTTTTAGTGAGCGGGTGTGGATGCTACTTTTATGAGGCTACTTCAAAGATAAAACTATTATATTTTGTCATTTTAATAATAAAGCTAGAGTTATTTTTAAGATCAAGCACCAGTAATACATATTATCTGGTCAAGTAGGTGTTGGAAACAGTTCTCGACCACATGTTCAATGTTAAAAGTTGATTGATTGATTGATTGATTGATTTAGTTTATTTTACTTCGCGTTTTGTGCCTCTTGGCTAATTTGCGAAGATGGGGATGAGTGATGAAATGATGAAATTGATGAATGGACATTCACAAACAACCAAGCCCGACCGGGATTCGAACCCGGGACCCTTGGCGTCGCAGCGCGATGTGCTAACCACTCGGCCACAGGGTCGGGCTGTTAAAAGTTGAATAGCGAAAACAACCCTAATAGACTGTTCTCAAATTCAAATATTTTAAGTTTCCATTTGTCTTCTACAACTTATTCAGATTTGGTGTGGCGCTTTTCAATATAATTGAGAAAATGGGTCATATTGATAAAATTGAACATCTACTCATTTCTCAACGTTTTGGAACACGTGCCCCATTTGGTATGAATAAAAAGGAGCACCTCCTCCGTCAATAAGCACCTGCTTAAGAGAGCACTTGCTCACACTGAAATGACTGAGAGAATAGTACATGTTCTCAGAAAGTGGTTTAAAATATACATGCACGTGAGAGCGAGTGTGCTCGTATGTAGTGCTTGGTTGTAAAGAAATGATATGTCTACTACGAGAAGTCTCTATGTTGGAAATTATACAAGAGAGGACTTGATTGATACGAAAGTGGGGTAAGAGTATTTCGAAATGTTCATGTAATGTGTCCAATGGTTGCAGTTGTGAGCAAGAGGCTCCCGAATGCCTTTGCGGTAACGTCGTCGCCTTGCAATGAAGTGGTCCCGAGCAGTGTTGCCACAATCTGAGGGAATAATTTCCTTCTCCAAGGAGCAACATTTTTATTTTTGGACCAATTTTTTCCTTCATCTAAACAAATATAATAATAATAATAATAAGTAGTAGTTGTAGTAATAGTTGTAATAGGAGCAGCAGCAGTAGTAGCATTTCTGTTGGTCTATGTTCATGTTAATAAAAAAAAATGTTAAACCAAGCTAAATTTTTCACATACACGTCAGCTTCATCACTTCCTGGCCAGATGTCCCAGGATTGAATCCTTGTCAGGAATTCATTAAATCGTTAATCCTCATCCTTACTATTATGAATATTCAGAAAAGCAACGTACAATAAATTTAACAGAAATATAAATAGATGTAGGCTTATATTTAAAGGAGCAGAAATAAGAAGGAAAAGCAAAAATAAATAAATAAAATTCAAAAGAAACTAAAAGTTATCATAAACTGTAATAATGTAGAGTCAGATCTCTTACAATTTTCCTGAAATTGTGACATGCTTAATCTAATTTCCCTTTTCGCTTAAAATTCAGTCCGAATTTCTCTGTAAAAGGGAAATTTCCTCCGAGTTTGATACCCTGTGGAGGCGCACAGTGGTTTAGATCCCACCTTAAACTCTAGGTCCGTGCAGTCCAGATTAGCCTACATATGCATAAAGATGACTTAAAAGCAAACTTCCGCATTTGTGAGCGGACCTCGTACTACATGCAGCCATTTCTTCTGAAATGCAATGTTACGTATGGTATCATTTTTTACAGTTAACTTCCTAGCGTACTGAACACAACTTCACCCATTTAACCCCCTACTCTGTGTCGTTACCTGTAGATCTCGAAGTGACGATCAACTCGCTGGTTCGTAGATGAAACACTGACGAAACAACTGCTAGATAGATTACAACTGATTTTGTGCATGTGGTCGTTGGATCTGCTACCTTGTTTGCATAAGTGGCTCGAGATAAAATTTTAACCCGGTGGTTAAAGAACGAATAACTTGCAAGAAGAAAATTCACCAGTGATTCACTAAAACCTTCAAAATTATTACACCCCCTTTAAATATTTATCCACACACCTTAAGAATCCATCAAATTTTCACATCTCTTTGTTTTTTATGGACATTTTGACCCCAAAATTAATTTTCCACCCTTCTAGAAATATTATTACACCTCTAAAATAGAAATTCTGAGTAAATTCATGTCCCATCCTACCTAGAATCCTACTAGAGCATTTATGTGTAGGAAGGATAATTCGTTTATTCAGTTTTTCCGCTCTAGGGTTGTGATTTCATGTTTGTTTATGGTTTCATATCCTGTGGACAACCTTTAACAACTTGAAACAGAGGAATAATTAAATTCACAAGAAAAAATAGATATGATTGCTGCGATTGAAGAATTTTCAAAAGCTCCCCTCATTCAAACGAGGCTGAGCAAAATAAGACAACCAAGAGTGGAAAGTGCAAGAAGGATTTTAGTGGAAGATGAAAGGGAATTTAAGTGGATCGGCTTAGGTTCTGAAGTTTTCTACAAGAAATAAAAGTTTCACTTCGAACTTCAACGGACGACACTTCAATGGCGGCCTGATAGTTTTTCCTCTTTCCAAATGTTTCTCACAAAACTTAGAAAAAAAAGAAGTTCAGGGTAAGTTGGACGATCGAAAATGCTAAGCAAATAATGCATTATACATACAGAAAAAAGGCGATGAAGAAGGATGTGGCTGTGTAAATATTCTATATATTTGTCTTTGCGAAGTCTCTTGCCCAGAAAGAGAGGTGACCTTACAGTTCTGGCTCATTCTCACAACACAAAAGGTATGCTTTGTTTGTAGTGTTAATAAGGGACGGGAAAAGAGGCGAAATAATGTGTCTCCTGAGTGCAAGGTCTTCTACGGTGACAATACAAAGGGGGAGCCTCTGGTTTGGGAATTACTGGACCATTCTCTCTCCGTCACGGTATCTGGTTATTAAAATAGCGTACGGACACTTTCTACTGTAATAAGAGGTCCTCTGGGTCATTAAAGTTGCTACCTACCTTTGGAGGTTGCAAATCCTTTCCACAGCTAAATCTCTAGGGCAATGGGTTCTTTGTAGGAATTGTGAATCAAACAGAGCACATCTTCCAATGGAAATAACAAGTAGAAGGTATTTTCTAATTTCTTTTACATAACTCGGTTATATTAACATCATCTTGTTACACCTATGCATATATGTATATATTTATATCACTTTCCTTTAAAATATTTATATGTCCATTAATTATATCATAATCTTCGAAATGTTCACATGTGTCCAATATTCGTCTCACTACATATCATTTTAATTTCACTTTGCTAATTATTCTGTTCGTATATATTAATCCTTCCTTCTCCGGACGGAATTCTCTACGGACGGACAGACGGACAATTCCAAAGGTTGTAGTCTGTATTTAGGTCTATCCCCGGCCTCTATGTATGAACCTACAGATGCTTCATCGCAAGAAAGTCCCAATATGTCCGCGAGCAAAATTGGCGGCGTTACTTTCAGTTCTTCTACTTTCCTTTAAGATTCCACTAAACTAACTTTCCCAAACCTTGGGGCGTCGGCTGGAACGCGCCACCAACTATACTCCTATCAACCACGAGTGAAAACTCGGTGCAGTGGCTGAGACGCGCTCCCAGTTGGTGCAATGGCAGTGTCGCGCTGTGCTGTGGTGCTACGGCTGGAATTCGCTCCCGCTAGCGTAAGCCAAAAATTTCCACAAAGAGGTTCGTAAATACCATAAAAAAGGTAAAGTGCTCCCCTGTGCTTAGCACCACGCCATGAAGGCGTATAGGGGGTGTGGGGGTAACGCCCCACACTTTCTTGATCCGGTCGTGAGTGGGGGTGATGTAATCAGCATCACGCCCCTGACCGCCTTTACCCCCCCAGGGTTTCCCCCAGGTACCCATGTTATTCGACGCTGGGTGTGCGCCGGGGCCGCTTCCAACGTCAGAAAGTTCCCGGATTTGAACCGGCCGGGGATCGAACCCGGGACCTTTAGCATGGTAGTCAGACGCGTTACCGACTTTTTTTTTTAACAAACTTTTATTTTATCAGCATATATACAAAATATATCTGCTTTCTTACATAAATTCTGTTAAAAGTATTGTATAGCATTTTTAACATAGTAAGTAATATAGTAAGAGTCCCATTTTCGCTATCTGATACAAGATTTTTGGCGTAAACATGCAGTTGTACCTGTAATACAAATATAAGTTTCTTCATATATTAAATACCTGTTTACACTTTCACACCACAAGTATACAATTATTGTTGTCTAAACAACACTGAGGTAGTTTCCAAAATACTCATACATTTTTGGATATTGTAACATTTTCCATCTGGTTCTTTTTAAATACTCTGTGAACAAAATGCTATTGCTCTCATACTTTTTACAAAATACATAATATATTGTAGTAGCTATTAACCAAATTACTGCATTGGTTTTCTTTTCTGGAAAATATTTGAAATCTGGTCTATTTATTTTGTTTTACATTTTAACTTTTTCAGCCTAGTGCTGCCATCTATGTTTAACTTTCATAAACTTTACGCCCATATGGCTCTTCGGGTACGTGACAAAGTTTATTCTCTGAAAGAGCTATTCCTGCTATTTAGTTATTAAATACCATTTACAAAAAGAGAGCGACAGAAGGACAGATTACTTTAAAAAATTAGGAGCGCGAACAAATGAAAGAAGAAATTATGTAATAATATCTTGTACAGTCACGGACACTTCTGGCTTGTAACGACCTTATTGAAGAAGCACTGAAGCAAGCCATCCATGTCTGACCACCAAGCGCCTTGTGACTAGACAACCCAACCAGCATTGCAATTCCGCGGCTTGTATACCAGTCACGGGTAGACATCTCTGTAAATTGAGTAGTGATGCCAAAGAGAAATACGAGATGAAGATTGTCGATCGTAATGTCTCGTGTTCTCGACATGGAATAATACTCGGTCCACGTTACGTTCCATTATTTAATGTTGTTTGGGAACGAACCTGACGGACTGGGTTTATATTTTCACTCCTTGTATTACAGTAAATTCCATATTTTACAATTATATTAATGCTTTGAACGAAAATAATACCCAGAAAAATATCGAACACACGTGCACACCACTCTTCTCACACACATGCACGTGAAAACAAACACACAAAGCTAAGTTTTAACTTCCAAGTGAATGTCCAAATAACAGTAAATGGAGAAGCACGATCTGCGATACATGGGATTTTTCACGGAAAGAATGCGTCTATTTTTGACATACGTGGTTTCTATTAATAGACAATGAAACAATTATGAGAGAAATTAAGATGCATTTTAGTCTTCAGATGTTGAGGAAAGAAACAGACTGACTGGAAAAAAGAAAACATGGTGTTATTGATAGAGTGTTGGTTAGCGTACAGAGCTTTCACCAGTGAGATCTAAGTTCGATCCCCACCAAGGGCAATTTTTTTATTCTTTTCTATTAGTGAAGAAGTATGTACTATTGTTTTCTAGGCATTTTGACGAAAGGATACACCTCAAATTTGTTCGTTTAATCTGTATTTTCATTCTTCTAATAAGTTCTCTATTACAAGGGGATATAGAGATTCTAGGCGATAGATATCTTCTCAATGGTTCCGTAGCTACGATTCTCCAGTCCCTTCCACCCACTTGTCTTATTTATTTACTTTATTCATATCAACTCACGAAATACCATGAATCTAACGAAAACACACAGATATAGTTAGAACAAGAAACACACCTCGCGTCGAAGGTTCCAGACTCTGAGTTCTGGCTTTTTTGCGAGGGTGATTATTCCTGTGTGTCTGTTTATCATCTTTGTCTAAAAAATATTCCTCATTATTGCCGTGATTAACCTAGGGAGAGACCAAAGCGACTGAAATAACAAAAGTACAGAAAATGCAAGACACATCTGCCTAGGCATGTTATACCTTGGGAATTAGCAATCTGAAAATTAACTTGCGTTTCAGTCGACTACTTGCGAAAGAGTTTCGTGTTGTCTCGTTTGGAGTGTTGGTTATCGTGTTGAACTAACATGAGCGCAACCCGAGTTCGATCTCAGCGGAAGGAAAGTTCTTTTTTTTTTTTTGTCTAATTTCATCCAATCTTTTTATAAAACTGAGGTTTCTGCAAAACCTTTTGAATTGCATGCCACTTCGTATGTTGGTAATCTGAAAGCAGCAAAGATGAAAATTTTATGTTCCGAAGCGACGATGTATTTGTGTATGTGTTGAAAAAGCGCAGTTATTTATTAGCGAAAAGCATGCAGCCACGTGATCATCGAGAACGCTTCCTAGTTGTCCGTGCTAATATGGCAGTAGCTACAGTCTGTCAACACACACCAACTTTCACGTTCCCCGTAAAATGATTACCTTTCCACGTTTCAAAATCATGAGTGCTGTCTAAAGCAATACTTTGATACTTGCGTTTGCATGTTCGAATCTAAAGTAATACGATTTTTTCCCCCCAGCAAATGGCATTGAAACCATTAATAACTGTTTGCAATGTTATATTGATATCATATGTGGAAAGAATAAAAATGGAGAATATCGCTTAAAACAACTTATAAATATATTAAATCATGTGGATACCTGATCTGAAACGTACGATGCACGATCAGAGAGCCGGAATGTTGCATTGAAAACTGCAGAGAACAATGACTGTCTTATGAACAGTGAAAGCACATTACACTAACTGAAAGACTATTTTCAAAATTAATAATATTTGGATAACTGGCAGATCCAAACTTGATGTTAACCACGTAATGCACTTGATAATCACAGAAACATATTTTTTCTTGAGCATGCCCTTTATTTTGTGTCTTGTTTGTTTAAATAATACGTTGAAACGAACAGTAGTATGTTTTAGAGTGTTTTTAGAATATCTTGTGTACTGCATAGGAATACTGAAGTCATTTTTAGTTTCCTAATCAAATAACTATTATTCAGTGTAATCTTTAAAAAGGATAGTCTTTGTTTCTTCCGGTCGCGAAATTCTATAACGGCGGGGGGTTGGTCGGGCCGACCACCCGTCCCCCTAGTCTGGCTGCAGATCTCCACGCCCCCTTGGTGGCCCGCGTGGGAGGGAGGCCAGCAGTCGGTAAGTAAGCCTTGGCCCAATATTGGGCTGTTGCACTATAGGATTATTATTATAATATAATCCGTTTCTGTGGTCAAATAACTCCAAAGAAAAAGGCAATAAAATTGTCTGTTTGAGGAGACGGAGAAATAATTTCCTTTTATCTTACATTATACTCTGTCTGTATGCGTAGTGTGGTTTGTCTGTCCGAAAGCTGAAGGCAAACCTCTGTCTGTTGTAACGCGTGTCGTGTTTTGTTCCATCTTACAAATCACGTAAAATACCTTCGTTCATTTCAGTGTGCTGGTTCTGCAGGCACAAGGTCATGTCGACTGATAAGCACTGATACCACGTGACTCCGGGGCCAACTGTCAGCACCGAAGACAAGCTTCGGTAACTTTTGCGAGGTTCCTTCTAGTCCTTGACAGAGCGCATGCTCCGTAATTATGTGCAGAAAACACACGTTTTCTGTGTACAAAATTTACGTATGTTTTGATTGTGTGCTCAAATGTTAAAGTAAACATAACTCCGTTTCACACAACAAAAATTACAAGAGCTTCAAAGATTAGAAACTTAGCAAGCGTTACTCACAAGACGATTATAGTGTCCTACTGACAGAAGACCAGGTGGTGTGGTGGTAGCGTGTTAGTTTGACACGCAGGAGATACTGGGTTCGATTCCCGTTTGATTGTATCCAATTTTTTTCTTAACTGGAGCGACTATATATTTCAATTTATTTATTGCGAACATTCTTATTTTATCTGCTGTGCGAATTGTTGAATTTTGAATTGAATTTTGTTTTCCAAACGATTACGATAATTTCTTGTGAATAGTATTATATGTATTTCTGGATTATTTTCTCGAAAGAAATATATACTTTTCGCCAGGCATAACATTTTTTTGAGTATGTTTGTAAAATGATGAGACATGTGAAAAAAACTATAGTAAAAATAATTTTTACAAATAAAATTTAAAACGGCAAAGATATCAACCCAAAAAATAAAGTAAAAATTGGTAGCGTCATTGCCTTGTAATCAAGGGGTCCCGGGTTCGATACCCGATGGAGGCACAAGTGGTTCGGATCCCTATTTAAACTGTAGGTCCAGTCCCGATTAACCTTACTGTGCATAAAGTGGACTTAAAACAGCAACTCAAACCAATAAAGTAAAAATGTATTTAACCTTTACTCCAATAATTTATTAAATAAAATGCAATAATTAGTTGCTTGAGTTATTTAAAAAGCAATAAAACTGGAATCGAACCCAAAGTCTTCTTTCCGCTACCATGGGGCTACTTGACCACTTGAAAATCATGTTATAGCTTCACCTCATCAAGACACTTGGAACTCATCGAAACGTTCAAGCGCTTTCCTCTATTTTTTTTCTTTTCAAGTCCACTTTATCCACAGTAAGAAAACTGGATCTATAGTTTAAAGTGGGATTCCAATCACTTGTGTCTAAACCACGTATCAAACTTGCCAATACTCGGTTCGAGCATGGATGTGTGTGTTTGTCCCAATGAGAATACAGAGAATATAAAGGAAATTGAGACATGTGTGACAACTGAGAAAAAGGTGAAAAACGGGTGATACTATTAATTTTGAAAATAGTCTTTCAGTTAGTGTAATGTTCACTCGTCTTGAGATCGTTCGCTGCGGGACGGCGTAGGTTCGAATCCGGCTCTGGTCGGAATTTATTCGGCCTACGTATAGGGCCGGTGGCAACCCAC
Organism: Lepisma saccharinum; assembly: GCF_977018435.1. Taxonomy (NCBI): domain Eukaryota; kingdom Metazoa; phylum Arthropoda; class Insecta; order Zygentoma; family Lepismatidae; genus Lepisma; species Lepisma saccharinum. The sequence continues at coordinate 176,217,593 of NC_139230.1, read as the reverse complement.
CATCGTGAGGAAATTGGGAAGCTCCGAGTGAGTGAGCGTAACCTGGTCAAGAAGACCTACAACAACGGCTGGGGGTTCGTCGGGCTGATCACCCGTCACCCCAATACTGGTCTGAGACCTCCACGCTATAACAGGTGACGGAAGAACAGTGTGGGAGGGAGACCAGCAGTCGGTAGGTAAGCCAAGGCCCTTCAAGGGCTGTAGCGCTGTGGGTTATGTTAATGTGCCTGAAATTGAATGCCCTATTTTTAACCGTGAACGTGTGTTGTTTCTTCAATTAAAACTTTCAGTTTACAATTTAGTTCATCATACCAACCTGTGTCCTTCTGGCTTGTTTATTTATAGTTATAAATAAAATCCCATTGGAGCATGGAAAAACCTTTCACTGTTCATAAGTCAGTCATTGATCTCTGCAGTTTTCAATGCAACATTCCGGCTCTCTGATCGTGCATCGTACGTTTCAGATCAGGTATCCACATAATTTAATATATTTATAAGTTGTTTTAAGCGAAATTCTCCATTTTTATTCTTTCCATATATGATATCAATATAACATTGCAAACAGTTATTAATGGTTTCAATGCCATTTGCTGGGGGGAAAAAATCGTATTACTTTAGATTCGAACATGCAAACGCAAGTATCAAAGTATTGCTTTAGACAGCACTCATGATTTTGAAACGTGGAAAGGTAATCATTTTACGGGGAACGTGAAAGTTTGTGTGTGTTGACAGACTGTAGCTACTGCCATATTAGCACGGACAACTAGGAAGCGTTCTCGATGATCACGTGGCTGCATGCTTTTCGCTAATAAATAACTGCGCTTTTTCAACACATACACAAATACATCGTCGCTTCGGAACATAAAATTTTCATCTTTGCTGCTTTCAGATTACCAACATACGAAGTGGCATGCAATTCAAAAGGTTTTGCAGAAACCTCAGTTTTATAAAAAGATTGGATGAAATTAGACAAAAAAAAAAAAAAGAACTTTCCTTCCGCTGAGATCGAACTCGGGTTGCGCTCATGTTAGTTCAACACGATAACCAACACTCCAAACGAGACAACACGAAACTCTTTCGCAAGTAGTCGACTGAAACGCAAGTTAATTTTCAGATTGCTAATTCCCAAGGTATAACATGCCTAGGCAGATGTGTCTTGCATTTTCTGTACTTTTGTTATTTCAGTCGCTTTGGTCTCTCCCTAGGTTAATCACGGCAATAATGAGGAATATTTTTTAGACAAAGATGATAAACAGACACACAGGAATAATCACCCTCGCAAAAAAGCCAGAACTCAGAGTCTGGAACCTTCGACGCGAGGTGTGTTTCTTGTTCTAACTATATCTGTGTGTTTTCGTTAGATTCATGGTATTTCGTGAGTTGATATGAATAAAGTAAATAAATAAGACAAGTGGGTGGAAGGGACTGGAGAATCGTAGCTACGGAACCATTGAGAAGATATCTATCGCCTAGAATCTCTATATCCCCTTGTAATAGAGAACTTATTAGAAGAATGAAAATACAGATTAAACGAACAAATTTGAGGTGTATCCTTTCGTCAAAATGCCTAGAAAACAATAGTACATACTTCTTCACTAATAGAAAAGAATAAAAAAATTGCCCTTGGTGGGGATCGAACTTAGATCTCACTGGTGAAAGCTCTGTACGCTAACCAACACTCTATCAATAACACCATGTTTTCTTTTTTCCAGTCAGTCTGTTTCTTTCCTCAACATCTGAAGACTAAAATGCATCTTAATTTCTCTCATAATTGTTTCATTGTCTATTAATAGAAACCACGTATGTCAAAAATAGACGCATTCTTTCCGTGAAAAATCCCATGTATCGCAGATCGTGCTTCTCCATTTACTGTTATTTGGACATTCACTTGGAAGTTAAAACTTAGCTTTGTGTGTTTGTTTTCACGTGCATGTGTGTGAGAAGAGTGGTGTGCACGTGTGTTCGATATTTTTCTGGGTATTATTTTCGTTCAAAGCATTAATATAATTGTAAAATATGGAATTTACTGTAATACAAGGAGTGAAAATATAAACCCAGTCCGTCAGGTTCGTTCCCAAACAACATTAAATAATGGAACGTAACGTGGACCGAGTATTATTCCATGTCGAGAACACGAGACATTACGATCGACAATCTTCATCTCGTATTTCTCTTTGGCATCACTACTCAATTTACAGAGATGTCTACCCGTGACTGGTATACAAGCCGCGGAATTGCAATGCTGGTTGGGTTGTCTAGTCACAAGGCGCATGGTGGTCAGACATGGATGGTTTGCTTCACTGCTTCTTCAATAAGGTCGTTACAAGCCAGAAGTGTCCGTGACTGTAGTATACAATCTTAAATTGACATATTTTTTTCTCATACTGACACTACGTTTCGAAAGTACTTTTGTCATCTTGAGGCATATTATTGCCGGACCCTCTGGCCGAGTGGTTAGCACATCGCACTGCGACGCCATGGGTCCCGGGTTAGAATCCCGTTCGAACTTGGTTGTTTGTGAATGTCCATTCATCAATTTCATCATTTCATCACTCATCCCCATCTTCGCTTCGCAAATTAGCCAAGAGGCACAAAAGACGAAGTTAAAAAAACGAAATCAAATCAAAATCAATCAGGCATACTATTTTTAGACAATAGAAATGTTAATGAAGAATCCAGTTCAGACAACCAAAATATCTGCCGACCTCCGTGGCGGAGTGGTTAACATGACGACAGGGGTCCAGAGTTCCAATCCTAGCCTGGATGTTCTTTGTGAGCGTCCCTTCATCTATTTCATCATATCATCACTTTTTCCATCGTCGCGATTAGCCAAAAGTGGCAGAACGGCGGTGCTAAATAACACAAATTAAAAAAATTAATATCAAAACTAGAATAGCTCTCACACTATCTATGCCGTTAGACTGTGTAAACATTAAGGAACATTCTGATAGACTGTAAATGATTTACATTCAAATTCACCTGGTCACAGCATGAACTTACCTTTAGAACCCAAACTTCTTAATTAATGTAGGCTCTCCGGAAAATAATAAGCAAATGTAAAATTTCTAATTTTGTAATAATAATTTTCAAGGAATTAATTTTTTATAAGTTTCTTTCACGTGTTCATCAAATAACAGTGCTGAATCAATATTTTTTCCTAGATCCTTATAATTAGAACACAGTAGCACGTTTTGTAATAATAGTAATAATAGTATACGAAATATGATTTAACGTGTTTACCGTGTCATTTAAGGAGACAGATTAGCACCCTAGAAACTTGAATGTTTTATAAAAATATTTAAAAAATAACAATAATGAAATCTGAAGCTGAAAATTCCCAGCTAAACCGGGAGAGTACGAGGCCTCTGATTCATCGCACAGCTCCTTTGTTGCAGGGGAGATCCGTGTTCCATTCTTCTGTCTGGCTGCTCCGTTGCAGGTGTAGCCCAGCTTGGGGATCGTCATCTGGAGCGCTTCCCTTCATAGCAGGCCGGCCCTCCAGGATCCCAGGACTAAATTAGAGATGACGGAACTCCTCGAAATCCACTAGAAGATGACAGATGGAGAAATTCATCTCGAGCAGTGACCTACACAGATGCATCTGAGTGGCTGTACCAGTCATCGTGAATAGGCTCGCAGGCGAGGGTTCAAAACTCGCAGAAAGTTTGGAAGGAGATATAAAGTTTAACATAAAAAAAACAAGAACCGTGTTGCTTTTCAAAATCCATCAGTAGCGATTCATAATAAACTTATATTCTGCTATTTGGAAAAATTTAAATAAACATATACGCATCAGAAAATATGCCTGAATGAAGTTACAGAGGCATAAATTACAAATCACATTCATTCTTTTTTCAGTTTATATTTTTATATTTAATCCATATGCACTAAACGTACATGTAATTCTTTATTTTCTTTTTTATATTTTTCAATGTATATTCTTATATTTGCAATAATCTCCCAGACAGGTTCTGTTGTAAGAGCTGGCCCCGAGGCCGAAACATGCCAGCTCTAGTAAAGACGATTTTATTATTATTGTTATTACACTCCAACATTATGAGAAGTTAACTCCGACTGAAATTACAATATCAAAACCGAGGATCATAAACTACTAACAATTGAGCACTAAATTGAGCTTGAGTTTGTTTTTTAGTCTACTGTACAGAGAGGCTAATCGAGACTGGACCTACAGTTTAAAGTGGGATCCGAACCTATATGTGGCTCCACATGGTATCGAACCCGGGACTCGTTGACTACAAGGCGACGACTTTATTGAGCACTAAATATCGCATGTTATAAACAAGAAACATTAAAATGACATTTCTTAACAAAGCTGAAAATGATTATATATTTATTACTTAAACTAACGTCTGTACATGTGTTTTATGAAAGAAAACATTTAATTAAAAGAACACATAAAAAACTTTCGGCAGAGAGGGAGCTCTCGTATTCTCTCTTTACTTCGGAAATTTAACGTCGCTTTTTTGACCCTTGGTTTAATCGCGGCCATGAGGATGAATGATGAAATACAAGATACTTATCACTTATTTTTGTTTTCATCTTCCAGTTGAATTTTGGACATGCTCAGTGACAGATTAATTACTTTCTCAGTGGGGCCAACTTCAAATAAATATTGGGGGACAAGTTCGAAATAAATAATATATATTATGTATGTAAATATAAAAATACACACACAATCTGGTGACTCTTTTTCTATTGTTAATCGTCAGATTTGTTGATATTTTGGATGTCTGATGAGGGTGATCTCTTAATTTTAGGCCTGGACAAGAAATGATCATCCTTTATGTGAATTGAATATTTGTATATTTTTAGGTGTCAATGGAAGGACTAGTCTCCCTTACACAGCCCATTATTTAATGATTTTTATTTGAAACGGTTTTAATATTGATGAACAAAGTAAGCCACTGAGGGATTTATATCTAGTTCTCCACGATGACGATTGCAGAAACATGAATCAGCATCAAATTAGATAATAGGCGTAAACTGATGCTGTGTATAGCATCATATGTGACATCGAACAGAAATTAGATCCATTGGAATACTGAGATTGTACTAATAATAAGCCCTTATGAACTTCAGAATTTAATTTGTCGTGAGCAAATTTCTTTTTTTTATTAGTTAGTTTGTTATCGTGACTTCGGAATTCTTTGTTTCAAAACACCACATGAAACATATTCATTGCTAACGTTCATACTCACTTCTGCCGATAGACAGTTTAGTAGTGTAGGGATCACCACCCCATTTCATAGCTGTACGATTTGGCAACACATCATCACATGGTATGACGTCACGCTACGTAATCTCGAGGCCTCGTGTCCGAGCCAGGAGAATCGCTCGTCTACTTGGTCTCGGGTATCGAAGCTACACACATACACTGGGGGAAAACTCCATTGCAGTTAAGTATTTCAAATAAACCATGAATTAATTAATAACGTAAACCGCTTTAGTCAGCTTAACGGCCATTAGGGCTAAAACTAGCATAACTAATTTGGGGGGTTTATTATTTTTATTTTTTTGAAAACTAAACTTTCATAGATTTGCATGGCCGATAACAGTTTGGTTTGGTTTGAGTTGGTGTTTTAAGTCCACTTTATGCACAGTAAGGCTAATCGGGACTGGACCTACAGTTTAAAGTGGGATCCGAACCACTTGTACCTCCACCGGGTATTGAAGCCGGGACCCCTTGATTACAAGGCAAAGACGCTACCACTGCGCCATGGGGGAGGCCCGCGCATGGCCGATAACAGTAAGGGTATTAATGCAAGAATTAATATCGATATACTTTAACATATACAGGGGGGAACACTAAATCTAGGTGCCAATTGTTCAAGGTTATTTACTGGATATGTATATATACGTGACTGATGTTAAAATTGTTGTTATTAGTTATTCTATTTACTGTTAATACGTTGATTGTAATAAACCTAAAGAATGAAAAGATAGCTTTGGTTATAATGTATGCTTTATTTATAAGGTCTGTTGCTCTCACTACTAAGTACGTAGTTATATGGCTCTAGGAAAATGGGGGCCCAGTATAACTTTCCATTGCGTGGTAAGACGTTCGCTCGTAAGTTGCTTCATCTGCAGAGGTAAATTACGTGAGGAGGTCATGGGGATGATATCGAGACGAGACGAGACTTGGTAGAGGGACAGTTTCGTCTCGTGTTGTAACTTCGTTCTCGATCTCGTCTCAAGTTGCAAGTTCGTCTGCATTTGAAAGTGTTCTTGTTTGGTCATGTTTGCTCAGATAGGGGACTGGACTTTTGCCTCACCCTGTAAATTGATGTCCGAGTGGATTTGAAAATATCGCCACGATCAACGTGCAGCACGCATGAATTATGAGCCACTGCGGAGGTCTTTCCACCCATCTGCCTGCGAACTGAGGCCATTGTCAAACTTCCTCCTCCATTTGTAAACTTCCTGGTGTGGCAAACATTCATACATAGAGAGATTGAATTTTTATTTACCGGAGAATTTCTATAAGTTTTTGGCTTCCAGAGAGACACTGCTCTTCTCCGGTGCAAGTGTGTGGAGGAGGCGCCATCTTGAAAATGACGGCGTTTTCAAGCTCACTAGATCAGTGTTGCAGCCTCCTCGTGTAAATTTGAGCCGTATACTGTCTGCCCCATAATTTTTGTCAAACTTTTTAAGGTTTTCACTCGATTCTCTCTCGTATTTCTATCAGAAACACCTATGGAATAGAGAAAACATAAGGTGGGAATATTGAGATTTGTCCTCGCTACAATATTGACGTGTAAATCAGTAGTTCCAGCAATAAACGGGGTAACTACTCTTGTAATTAAAGTCGGAGTTGAATTTCCCTACTATTCTCAAACAGTGAGACCCTTTGAACTTATGATTTAAGTCCACTTTATGCGCATATAGGTTAATCGGGACTGGGCATGCAGTTTAAAGTAGGATCAGAACAACTATGCGCTTCCACTGGGCATCGAACCCGAGACCCCTTGATTGCAAAGCGACGAAGTTACACCAACACCATCGGGGAGGCCTAACGAGACCCTTTGGGAAGGCTGGTTTGCAATCAGACTGAGGAAACTTCTTTGTAACAAAAAAATCGAATCTACTACCCGTACTTTTACCATGGATAGGGGAGATAATTTGAATGTAAAGACAATATAGCCACACAAGATGTAGTTAACAGAGAGAGATCGATAGTGTGGGAATCGTACCACCTGATGACGAACATTCTATGGAACATTGAGTTGCGTGGGTGCACTGGCGTGTCATGTTCCAAAACTAACTTAACGTGAATGTAAACACGGAATCAAATAACGTAAACCACAGCAAGCAGTACATTACAATTGTCATAGCCTGGGCCACAGTTCTAATGAGGGGCACCATATCTGCTTCTCACCCACGGCAAACAGATAATGCGATTCGTACGCTCCGCTTATTTGACAGAGAAAACATCAGTAGTATCGCTGTTGTTTGGACTCGATGGTTTTAATGACATGTAAACCAACAAGATCGATGTTAAATAATAACCCATCAAATCGTTGGAGTTAACTTTCCTACATCGAAGTCGCACGCTATGTGTTACACAAAGCTTGCTACATGCTATAGGTTGGCCTCAGTGTAGAGAGTGGTTAGAAAGAATTTTCCATTGAAGGTGTAAGTTCGTATTTAGGGGGCCGTAAGGGTAAATTTCTTATTTTGGTGTTGAGGAATTTTTTGGGATGTGTGTGTGTGTGTGTGTGTGTGTGTGTGTGTGTGTGTGTGTGTGTGTGTGTGCGTGTGTGGATAAATCACTTGTGGATCCATCATTCATTTCATCAGTTCATCTTCGTGGTTTCGACTAACTCAAGCGGTAGAAAACGACGTAAAATAACTGAAATAGAAAGAACAAAAATTTTAAAACCTGCAGAAACAAATCGATTGATTGATTGATTTGTTGTTTTAAGTCCACTTTATACACAGAAAGACTAATCGGGACTGGACCTACAGTTTAAAGTGGGATCCGAACCACTATGTGCCTCCACCGGGTATCGAACCCGGGACCCCTTGACTACCACTGCGCCATCGTGGAGGCTCAGAAACAAATCGAACAATACTCTGGAATTGCATAGCATTCGCTACACAAGTGTCAACCTTCCCATTTGTTACTGTAGGGTTCGAGAAAGCTTACACACCAAAGTAGCAGTTTACGCTATGCTACTTCATTGTGAATGCTTTCACTTGTTTCTGTGTTTTATGGTGTATAAGGAAGTGTGTAGGGCATAGCGGACAATTCGGAGTGTGAACTACCTTAAATGAGTAGTTTAGTAGCGTGCTACTCCGGTAGTACTACACTACGTCCCAAGAGTCTATGGGGCAAGAGAACGAAGACAAGTCCTCTGCGCAAGTAGCAACTCGAGAGGGCTCGACCAATGAACGCGCGAGAGGGAAAGGGATTGCATGGAGGGGACAACGCACCAGCCGTTTACTTCTTCGCGCACTGCTTTCCTCCGCCCTTCTCTACCGCCATGCGCGGCGTTGCCCCACAGACTCCTAAGACTCAGTATATGCAGAGACTACTCCGTTTGCGAAAATTTGCTAAATACTGCCAAATTCCAAATTCGTGTTACCAATCCTCTAAACTCCGTACCAGCTAACTGTAGACCAGCCGAACGAGAACAAGTCTCTGCGCAAGTAGTGACGCGAGACGGCTCCACCAATGAACTGTGAGAGGAACGGGATTGTGTAATGGGACGGGAGTTACCCGATTTCCTATACAGCGTTGCAAACTTTTGAAAAGGATAATACCGAACGCACATGGCGAACGGACCGTATTCTTGTCTCCAAGTCCGTACGATTGGTTTAAGAATTTCTTAGTGAAATATTCGGAATAAAACTGCAAGAGAAAATTTTGACAAGCCGTGCATTTAGCGTACGGACTAAGGTCTGGACCGTACATCAGTACATGTACTGTCAGAATCGCACGGTTGGCAACGCTGCGCTTTCACAAATCGATTTTCCTCCTCCTCCTTTTCCGATATGCGCGGCCCTGCTCTACAGTTAGCTGGGACAGGGTATGTTACATACATACATGACATGGAAGTTTGTTTTAATGCTCACTTTGCACTAATCATGGCTGCCCTTTCCTGTGCAATCAAGAATCGAACTGGGGACAAAATGACTGCAATGCAGGTTCATATGTTGTCGTTCATATATGCAACTGAAAAGTGCACACAGAGGAAAGTTATTTTGCAGCAATGGTGAAGCATGTGTGATGGCAAAGAGAAAAGTAGCCACTTCTTTATGGTGATAATTGGAGGTTGGTAATATTGATTATGCATTCAGGAGAATTTGGAAGCCTCTCGAACAGAATTGAGGACTAAAAGTGGTAAACGTTGTAAGTGCCAAAAGCGAAAGTGTTGGGAAATCGCCCATAAGAACGTGCACACTAGTGACCTCTTTATACGCCCTTTGAACTACTTAGAGGGCTACGAGCCACATTTCACGTTTACCACATTATAAAGCATGGCACATTTCACAGTTTAACGTGGAAAACGGTGTTTGATTTATTGTGGCACTTACAGCGTTTACCAATTTTAGTTTTCAATTCCCAAGGTGAAATTCGGATAGGCTTTGTTGTACGGCTTTGCTGCATAGATTCCCGAGAGAGAGAGAGAGAGAGAGAGAGAGAGAGAGAGAGAGAGAGAGAGAGAGAGAGAGAGAGAGAGAGAGAGAGGTTTTCTGGATAAGACCTTAGTGGTAAAATGACTGTCTCGAAGTCAGAAATGGATCATTCTTCATGGTGGAGAGGAATTACCTCTCGAATGCATTTTATGAAATCAAATGGTGCACACTGCAGTGCGCCACACAGAAAGGCTCCAGAAGTCTGGAGGCGTGTAGACAATGTGTTTCCCCGCTCGAAGCCGTTCCGAATAAGCTCTCGTGTTATTCCGAATGTCTTCGTGTACTCCCGGCATTCCTTGTGAAGGGATAGCCTATCCTATGCCAGGAATCTCTGGAGCAGGCGAAAGAAAACACGTCTCTGCGCAAGAAATGACTCGAGAGCGTTCGACCAGAGGGGAGGTGGGTGGATGATGAAGAAAATACAGCTGCAACTATCAGCTGTTAGCAGCAGCGCGTACTGCTTCGCTCCGCCTACTAGTTTCCTCCTCTTCTCTACCTTTATGCACAGCCTTTCTCCACAGATTACCGGAACAGACTATGAATTGAGATGAACAAAAGGTAAATCCCCAACATAAGAGGTTCGGAGCAACGCTGGACGCTGTATGGAATGTTACACACGGCAATGCGGAGCGAAATGGGATGCTGTATGGAATGTTACACACGGCAGTTCGGAGCGAAATGGGACGCTGTATGGAATGTTACACACGGCAGTTCGGAGCACCATAGTGGGCGGCAAGATGAAACAGCTTATCCTGTTCCTCTGACGAAGGCAGGGTGCCGAGACATTCATCGGCTCGACTTTACTTTTACATGTTTTGAATAAAAATCCTAAATTATTTTATTCTTGTGGTTGAAATGAAAGTCAAAATTGTTTCACTTGCAGTCGGTATCCCTCTGCTTTAGGATAGCGTCTGTTTCTCCCATTTCGCCGCAACATATACGGACCAATTCTTACCAGAGGGGTTGATCCCTGTAGGCATATAAGTCGATAAAAGTTGTCAAACAGTTGGTTGAACCTCCTTCCAAAGAGCGGTTATCTTATTGGCTCAGGAGTGGATTTGTCTCACCACAGCCAAGGAATCGACGGAGGGAAGAGGCAGTTCTAAACGTGAATAACAGGGAAAGGGAAAAGAATCGGTTTATTTCTTTGTTCACGTAATCGCAGTTTCTGGAAGCTCTTATCTAGGACGAAACTTGTGATAATATAAGAGTCCTCGTTATTGGAAAAACTCCTGAATGGCTCGAATACCTTCAGATGATTCGATTTGGGTTGTTTTCCTTCAGTTTCTTTCCTACTATCTGTATTCCTGTTGTTTCATCTGTTTGTCCCTTGATTTTCTACAGGATATGTTTAGTTTCGTTCTGCTGCTCTTAAGACAAAAAAATGTGGAACCACAAATATTTAATTGGGTTATAATTTAATATTAATTAAATATATTAGTAAGAACAATATAGATTACTTATAACGAAATATAAAAGAGAATAATTATGCTATTTTTATATAAATAGAATGAATATTTTATCATTAAATTTTAAAAAATAGAAGTATTTTTTCACATAAATTGAAGAAGTTAAGTTTGTGGTTGCGATGCCAGTGTGATATTCAGGAGTCAAATTTTCCGAGTGGACATTCTTTCCATGTTTTTCCCTGGTTCTTCTCTGCCACTCCAGGAGTATTCTGGGATGGTACATATAACTATGACAACGGAAAATTTCTTCATACCCTCGTCGCCTTGTAATCAAGGGGTTCCGAGTTCGATACCTGGTAGAGGTACATTGCACAGTGGTTCGGATCCCACTTTAAACTGTAGGCCCAGTCCAGATTAACATATCTGACCTGTGCATAAAGTGGGCTTAAAACATTAATTCAAACTTTCTTCATTATTCAGTTCTATTACTCTCACCTCCTAACGGGTGGGTGACTTAAGTACAAATAGGCGACGTTCATTCAATTACAGTAACAAATCAATCGGTCGCCTGTCGACTGTCGCCTGTCGCCTGTCGCCACTTGCTTCGGGGTGAAATCTCCCTTAAACTTTTTGAGGACGCTGTTGAAGTTATACTATGTCCAAGAAATCTGTGGAGCAACACAGCACATAACGGTGGAGAAGTGGAGAAAGTTGGTGGGCGGAGCAAAGCTGGTAGCTGCAGCCGCGTTGCTTGCTCCATATAATTCCTTTCCCTCTCATGCGTTCATTGGTCGAGCCCTCTAGAGTCACTAGTTGCGCGTAGGACTTGTTTTCGTTCGCTTGCTCCACAGACTCCTTGGAAAGAGTATAAATTCAAGTAGACTTTCCCCCAAAGATCTTTTACCGCACTATTGTTTACTATCTCTCTGTTCAGAATATATTTAAAAAAAGTCTATGATCTACATTTACATGAATATCACCATATGTAATCGATTAATCCTTTGTCCACGGACAAAATTTCATAAGAATCTGTCCACCCCTGTTAGTCCTAAGAAGACTGGCTCGAATCGAATTACCATAAAATCTGAGAATTTAGAGAAAAATTGAAAAATCTAGCATGTGACAAAAAGCAGTTTCCAATAAAACGTAACGTTCTTGGTAACAGTACCTTGTGTCCTGCAATGCAAAATAAAGGTTAGTGAAGAGTAGAAATCTTGGGTTCTTTCAATCAAAAATAGCTTTTCAATAATGAGAAGTAAAGTGCACTATGAATTTGATGTGCTTCATAAACGTTTTCCAAGAAGACGAAGAGTCAAATATTTACACTACATTTGCCATTAAATCCACTTTATGCTTAGATATTAGTCAAGACGTTCAATTTTATGTTAACTCTGTATGAAGTTGAACCCAGGTAATTTTGTTTAGGTGATCTTTTTTGTCATTTATTATTTCAATTATTTTACATTGTTTTTCTATCATTAATTGCTGTGATTCTTGGAAGAATAAAAATGGGGCAACTTAAGGGAATCTAGTGGAAGGTTGAATGAGGATAAAAGAAGCAAAAGAAGAAGGGAAATGGTGCAACTTCAAAAAACAATAATGTTCTAAACGAGATTATAACATTGTTGTTTTATTGTATTAACCCTGTATTTCAATACGATGAGAGTCCTGCTTATCACAGAGGAATTAAGCGTGGTCAAAATTCAGGATATGAGCCACCATCGGACATCAACAGCGAGTATTTTGTTATGTTGTTGAAACCAGTGCTTGAAGTGAAAAATGATAGCTCCTATGGTTTAACATAGTGACAATGAGACAGCACCCCCCCTCACTTCGAGCACTGGTTGAAAATATCTGAGTTATATTTTCGCTTTCAGAACTGGCTAAAGATAACACTGATAAACAAGCTGTAGATATCTGACTTGATGTTCACATTTTCTAATGCAGTTTTTCATGCTGATTTCAAATCTACAAACTGTTTTGCTCTATCACGTCAGGTTTTGAAGATATCGACAAAATTTTATTTTTCATGGAATACTGTTGGTCAAAAAAATTTTCGTCGTTTTTCATTATTTTTCATGCAACACCGAATTTTTTTTTCGTCGTTTGTGAAAACAGTTATACTTAATGTAATACGTCGAAATATTTTCAAAATCGCATTACTATACTTTCATTTGTTTCTTTTTTATTTTGAGTGACAGTGGATTATGGTGTCCAGAGGTTGAATAAATTCACCAGATCTGTTTTGCTACGTGTGCGGCTATCTAACAGACAAATCCCATCGGAAGTCTTTTACACCGTTTCTGAAGAAAGCATATGAACTCGTATACTTTGATTTGAAGGTGGATAGTGGTAAGTCGTGGTCACCACAGTTCATCTGTTTGACATGTGCATGCAACTTGCGCGGTTGGATAAGGAAGGCGAAGAAATAATGCTGCTTCATCCGCGAGTGGGATAGAAGAGATAGAAAGCACCACTACATAAAGAAGAATTGGCCGATCAGAGACAGAATGCAGTCATAAAGTAAAAACGTCCTTCGTGTGCCGTTGGTTGAGCGTGAAAAAGTTATCATGCCACCCCTTCATTTGAAGCTGGGGCTCATGAAGAATTTTGTGAAGACACTAGACAATGACTCAGATGCTTTTCGGTACCTGTGCAACAAGTTTCCAGAGTTGAGTTATGCGAAAGTGAAAGAAGGTGTGTTCATAAGTCCACATATAAGGAAGATCATTGCTGACAGCCACTTCCAGGACTTACTGGGTGGCACTGAAAGAGATGCATGGGTGGCATTCAAGTCAGTCGTAGTCAATTTCCTTGGAAATTATAAATCTGCTGACTATGTGAATGTTGTGCAGAAGTGCATTAGTGCGTACAGACAGCTGGGTTGCAACATGTTCCTCAGAATTCATCTCCTTGACCCACATCTTGACTTCTTCCCCGAGAACCTAGGTTCAGTCAGCGACGAACATGGTGAACGTTTTCATCAGGACATCTTGGTGACGGAATCACGCTATCAGGGTCGATGGAGTGCAGCAATGTTGACCGATTACTGTTGGATGCTTCAGCGTGGCATGCCAAATGCTCAGCACAAACGCAGTTCAACAGCAAAGAAATTCAAACCAAACACACCTCAAATTAAGGAAGTATATTCTATATGTATGTATTTTATATGTGTATTATACCTTCAACTAGATGTTACTATATAGAATATGTGTTATGTGACGCATTTGCACTATTTTCTTAGCTAAAGCCATGTTAATTAGTACTCCATGTAGCAATAAGTGCTCTAGTGAAACCTATGTCTGTGAGTTGTTTGCCTTGATACAATGTTAAACACATATAAATAGTTGATGTCGTATATCTCAAGAATTGTGGGTGTTACAGACAAATGGTTTGCATATTTTGAATCAGCGTGTTTCAATTGTCTTAGAACCCGTGTTGGATACCAAGATATCCGCCGATTTTTTTTTTTTGTTAATCAGTGTAATTACTAGAATCCGGATTTTTGTGTACTTACACATTTTTACCTTTGTATGTAGCCAGTACAAATGACAAATGTCGGCGAAATACGTTAGGGACGATATACATTGTAACAGACTTACTTTCACTTAATCTTCTTTAAAGAAATCGAAGTCAAACCGCAAAATTCAAAGCTATGTTTGTACGTTGTTTTCCACTAATGCCATATTTCGTAAATAACCCCTGCATATTACAGGATGATTGATTGATTGATTTGCTTTATTTTACTTCCCTTTTGTGCCACTTTTGGCTTATTTGCGAAGATGGGGATGAGTGATAATATGATGAAATTGATGAGTGGACACTCACAAACATCCATGCCCAGGCCAGGATCCGAACCCGGGACCCCTGGCGTCGTAGATTACAGGATGAGTGACTGCAGGTCAGCAGTTCAGGTAGTGACGGAATTTCCGAAAAATCCAATCTAACCTAAAATGTAGTCCAGGAATGAAGGAAATGATCGAAGACTGAAAAGTAGATTATTACTTTTTAACATATTTACAATTATTTTACATATTTCAGTGTTTTTCTATACATTTATACGTAAACTTTTGGCATATTATTATTATAATTATTATTATTATTATTATTATTGCTATCGATGTTTCATTCATTGTTCCAGCTGACTCTGTCATACATGTACTAAAGATGAAAGCGACGAACATTATACTATATCTAAGTCCATTAGTGTTTTCATGCAATCCTTTTTCTTATTTTTTAAATTATATTTCTATTATTATATTCAATCTAGGATCCATTAAGCTTATATGTAATCCTTTTCATATTTTTTCAATGTACACTCTTTATTCTATCTTTGTATTGTGTTAATCTCTCAGACAAGGGTCTGTTGTAAGAGCAGCCTTCAAGGCCGAAACACGCCTAATTTAATAAAGACAATTTTTATTATCATACTGGCCTTAGTAATTACGCCTTAATAATAATAATAATAAGTCTGAGTTTTTTAGTTTTCAAATCACATATAATAAATAATAGAAGCATTACGAATTATAAAATGCCCACTTTCAGTGTGGTTCCATTCCAGCTCTGACGTAATACATCATCCAAAGAGGATAGGCTTGGAGATTTTTCTCGCTCTCTCTCTCAAGACCCCTTCCTCCTACCTTACATGCTTTCCCTGCTGGGTTACTTAACATGCAGCTTTTGTGGCACTCAAATTCATTTAACTCAATTCGTTGTGCACTCTTCCCTTTCTCGTCTGCATGAAATCTCATAGTGCAATTAATTATGCATAACAAAAGGGGAGAAAAGAACAAAGCACTGAATACTTTTTTTTTAATTTCTTAATTGTGTACGTTTGTTAATTGCATACTAAGTTGTCCTTTTAGAAACAGCATACAAATGCTTTCCTGTTACATTCATTAAGTGACCAACAAGCAAATAAGATTTTCTATAAAGTTCGTACACGTGTATCCAGATAGTTTAGAACTAAAGAGTCTGATTTTTTTATTTGATCTACCGCACGATCTTTCTTCTTTTTTTTTACCCCTGAACGTACCTATTTCTCACAGCTGTTGTCCCCGAATAAGAGAAATGTACATTTTGACCAGACGCATTTACGGGTGATTCTCTCCTAAAGGCGTGTCCCATCTTTCCACTTCACTCCATTTGGACAAATTTAGAAGTAATGACGCCATTCTTCTGTTGGTATGTTGCCGTTGAAACAGCTCTTTGAAATTGAATCTGTGGGTCCAGTCCCGATTAGATTTTCTGTTCATAAAGTGGACTTAAAAACAGTATTTCAATCCCCAAGCTCAAACAACCATAATAGAGGTTTTCTCAATATATCGACCAGGTGAGTCGGAAAAGTGTACTGAGTTTTTAATCCTTAAACTCCAACTCTTGAACATGAGAATGAAGTTAGCTTTCGAAAACTTGGAAAATTTCTCATATCTCATTTTGTCAATATCCCGTCATTTTCATTATTCTCGTGTCGAACTCCATGGCGGTGTCGTTAGCACAGCGCGCTCTGACGCCAGGGGTTTCAGGTTCGAATCTCAGTCCGGGCACGTGCGCTCTCTGTGAGTGTCCCTTCATCAATTTAATTATATCATCGCTCATCCCCATCGTCGCGATTAACCAAATGTGGCAGAAAAGCGACACTAAAGCACTTTTTGACTCTCTCTTCACTCACGCGTGTAGTTGGTTACACTGTGCAACACCGGCTCGTCTACTTTGTTGATTTGGTGTCAAGTAGTGTATTTGGTGTATACACGGTTTGCACTGCGTTCTGAAGCGGTGTCGTGTGTGCTGTATGGTCACGTGGTGCCTGCTAACTAATCAAATGAACGTTTAAAGTAGGAGACAGGCATTTGTTGAATCTTCTGAACTTGAACACCGCTTATCGTCTACTTGGTGTAAAGTAATTTCCTTGTAGTTACAGCCTGACACCGGGATATATCTGCACCACACCTACTGTCAATGAGTGCAACGAACTAGACGGGGCTTAAATAACAAAAATAAAAACAAAAACGTTATTATTGTTAATCAATGTGGTCATTAGGATATATCCATTTCGGAAGTTAATAATTATAAAATGACACTATTAAAAACATCCCGAAATCTGGGACGATTTCTTTATGCGACTTGTGCCTTTTATTCTGAATGTACACTACAGAAGAGTTAAGAGGGGTGGCAGAGGCAGGAATAAGTACCCCCTGCTGCCTCTATATCAAGCAATCAACTACTATTTCGTAATTATTCACGTTGCTCTCCTGAGCTGAAGGCCGTCATAATTACGAGTGGAACGGCTGAGTTGTTTTCCAATAGAATTCTGAAAGCAGAAACACTCAAGTGCCTTCCGACTAGTCTAAGTTAAAGCATTCTCCCAAAATATTATATTTCCTTGCCTTGCTTGTTTTATCTGCATCCCTTCCCTCACAACAACCGAAGTTCTAAAACATCTCCTTCTATTTTTATCTGCTCCTCTCGCTTTTCTGCTTTCAAGGAAAATTTAGATTCGTCCTTCATTATGAAAATGCGGAAAACTTGTGGTTATTTTAATCTCTAGTTATGGAACGACAAACTGTTCGTTATTTTAATCTCTAGTTATGGAGCGGTCCCAATTCTCTCTCTTGGCAGAAGTGATTCTGGATGGATACAATCTTGCAAAACTGTCTCGTTCCTTTGCAAACATGCTTCCCTGGTTTCAGCTGTTCTTTCCGAGTGCTTGGCTATCGAATAAAGCCTCTCATCCACCCGAATATTCGTGTTACTTAAAGAAACCCGACGCAGAAGGAAACTTGTTCGACAATAAAATTCTGCAAAGAAGGGTCGATGGGGGGGAAAAGTTTTCAAGGCACCAGAATGAACTTAGAACATAGGGTTGTTTATATTGGTTGCACTCAAGCGGAAGTTACAAGTAAATTGCATTGCATTGAATAGTACGCCTTTCTTCCCATCACAGTCGAGAAAATTGTTTGAGGCCATTGTAGTTTCAGCTTCCTCGTTGAAGGTCTAGTTGTTTTGGGTTAAGATTACACGGTGTGTGAGCTGCTAGGACACTTGCACCCCATCATAGTTAATAAGAGTACATACATTACAAAATGCAAGAGATTGACAGGCATTTGTCAATACAATGCAACGAGATTCTTATGCGATAGAAGAAGAAAAGAACAAAGACAAAAAGAAAGAAAATGGTACGTTCTGAAGACGCCAAGGATATCTTGGATGTGGATCCAGTCGCCTTAGTCTTGTTATACTCTGTTCCGGGTATCTCCCGTACGAAAACAAGTCTCTGCGCAAGTAGTGACGCGAGACAGCTCCACCAATGAACACGTGAGAGGGAATGGGTTTGCATGGAGGGTGGAAAGCGATTGCAGTTACCAGTTTCCTCAGCAGCGTACTGCTTCTTTCTTCCCACTCGCTATGCGCGGCCTTGCTCCAGAGACAGTCGGGACAGAGTATAGTTTGTTTCCAGGGAACACGAGGCGGAACTTGCCTGAGAAGATGGTGCGTTACACTCTGAAAGATTTGTTTTTGAGCACCTTCAGTCACGTGTTCACTTCTACAGTGCCCGAAGTGGAAATTCCTACCTGGGGGGATGTTTGGTCAAATTTGTGGATAGGTGGTTTGGAGAGGGGGGTTACTTATATTGAGCAACATAGAAACAATGCATTAGGTGGGGGATACCGGTGCAAATTTTCCTAGCTGAGGAGAGAGAAAGAGGTGTCGTTTTTCTCCCCCCTCTCTCTTCTATCATTCTCTCAATCTCTATCTGGAAATCTGAGGGGATGCTATATGAAAATTTTCTTAACTCGGAGATGAGCCACTTCAAGCATTGAACTTACTGACAACACATACGAACCTGTAAAATGAGCATGTATACTTTAACAGTACTTCATTATATTGCTTTACAATGTTATAACGCTTTCTCGCTTGAGAGATATGAGGGGTGCCAGAATCACAAAAGTAGGGCATTTATTGATGTCTTACTCGTTCTAACGTGCATGATTTTAAACATGCAGTTGGAATTTTTCTGTCACCGTGCAACACACTGCACAACAATACATCTTTCTGTCATCCGTTTCCTGACGTTTCTCAATATATTTTCAGTTATGTACGATCCTTCTTTTGTAGTAAGTAAGCCTACTTCTTGCTGTGAACTTCACATGTTACAGTGATTTTAACATTCTTGTTTGGGATTTGAAATTATATATAATAATCGCTAGTTACGGAGCAGTCCTAGTTTTCTCTCTTGGCAGAAGTGATTCTGGATGGATTCAATCTTGTAAAAATGTCTCGATCTTTTGCAAACACCCGTTCCTGAATTCAGTTGTTCTTTCCGAGTGCTTGGCCACAGAACTTTTGGTTTAGACTGGGAAACTGAAATCTATTTCAGTGTAAAACAGAAACCGCCAGAAAGAGTTCCAAAGTTTGTGTTCTGGTGAAAATAATTTACTCTATTGCAAAAATACTTATGGATGAACTTAATCTAAAATATGGAACCACAAGAACAGGGACAATTTTAACACTAGCTTGAACTAGCTAAAACTAGCTTTGCCCTTTTGCATAATGGGAATAAATTATCTTGTGTGCCTATAGCCGTTAGAGGTCATTCAAAAGCTTTAGGACGTTTTTGGCTGGAAAATCTTGAAGCCTCGATTTACGGCGAATAACATTTACTGTTATTTAAAGTTATGGGGTGTAATATTTCCCTCAAAATACATTACTTGGATTCCCGCCTGGATTTCTTCACGGACAGCGTTTTCACCAAAACAAAACCTATGGAAAGAGGTATTAAGTAAAAATGAAATACATAAATGTTCATTCCTTACTGTTGCATGCTCAAGAGATATATGCCGAATTCAGAAAAATCAACAATCCTCACTGGTTAATGAAGATGAAAAGTGCCACGTATATCTGTAACGGTACCAATTTTTTTCAGACGTCCATCTCGGCGTCACAAACAACAATGGAAAACGTGCTACGTGTTTGAGTTCAGTTAAAAAAGTTCTGTTAGGATCAAGTATATGTGCCAGAAAATATAAATAAACCTGTAATTAATACACTGAAACAAAAAGCATTTCTCATATGAATTATTTAAAATGCTTTTTTTCTCAAACAATAATTCGACTCTAATTGAAATACTGTTTCATTCGAAGTTCAGTTTTTGTTATTCTTTCTGTAGACATTGTTGCTTCCACACACTAGTATAGCAGTGAAAAAGCAAAAACAATAACAATATCACAAATTGAGTTTTAACTTTACAAATAGTTTATAACACAATTTTAATTGTTTCTGACACTCCAGTTCCCGTTACAAAAACACGAAACACCATCCACAAAGCAGTACCAAGAATTACATCTGATAAATTTAAAAAGCCTACTTCATCTACTTTGTTCTACTTCATTTAGATGATGAAATTTATGTCCTAATTTTGTACATATACACTCCGTTATTATTAGAGTGCAGTACGAAAATCTGATTTACACCATCCAAAAATAGAACAAGAGCAAAACACGTTTCGTACTGCAATAAAGAATGCAATTAAAGAAAGCATCACCTATATTACAATGGGTAAACGTTGCGTGAATAATTGTTTGATTTGCCTACCTCTCCGAGTGGTTAGCTACAGCCCTTTACTACAACAGAGGTGCCGGGTTTGAATCCCGGCCTGACATGGGTGTTGTTTGTGAGTGTCCCTTCATCATCCTACAATCACTATTCCTTATTGTCTCGATTAGCCAAAAGTGTCATAAAAGCGACGTTAAATAAAAACTGAAATCAAATCAAATTGTTGTATTGATATTGTTGATTGTGGGATTGTACATGACTTCAGTTTTTCTTGTATTTCTGAATTTTTATCATTTTTACGTCAATTTTCTACCTTTCTAGATTAATCACGATGAGGATGAAGGATGAATCGATGAAGAGATGGAATCAAAAACATAAGGAAACGCCTTACCAGGATTCAAAGCTCATTAATTCGTAGCGCACTACGCTAACCACTCTGCTACATGCAAAACTGTAGGTTCAGTCCGAAGTTACATCTATGCAAAAAGTGGAATATAAAAAGAAAATTCGTCAAATTGGTGCCAGAGAACATACAACATATGAAACCTCAGTTATTTCAATAGGGAAATATAGTATAATAGATATTCTGGTATGCTATTTACTAGCTCTCGTTGAGTCTTATGGTAAATATGTACGGAATCTAGGTGAATCACAGCACAATTACTCGATTAAACTCGGGGAATTGGTGTTGAAGTGAGTAGATTATATGCGCACCGGATATCGAACTCTCTTTCTCCATTTTTGTTTATTTGATGAGTTAATTTAAAGCACGAGTAAACACAAAACCAGTCTATTTCCAACCAAGTTTGTTGACTCAATCGATTTAGCACATACGCACAAACGTTACAAACTGAAAAATAAATCAATTCAAATTGGCTTGAGATTTTTACCATAGGAAACCTGAGCTCGGAAGGTCACGTTGTAACAACCACGCATTGGAAAAACATGAAACGAAATGGCTTGCATTTAAGTTACGAGTATTTTTGAGATCGGGATTCGACCACTCAACACGTTTGTAAAATGTTATTGTCCCTGCACCGGAATAAAGTCTGGGTGCCAAGTGAAAAAATTATTGTGTAAATTTCAGCTCTACTTAATGTTACCATTGTGGGATGTTCAAGATGGCTTCCAATATGGCAGACAAAATGAACTGGCCGAAAAATCTACTTACAGGCTGAACGACGACCTTTTTTCTTATTCTCTTCCTCGGTCAAAGAATTCAAAACGAATATTAATGAATAATTATCCTTGCGTTAGTCGTGTAGTATGAAGTATTTTATACTTCATGACATTAATCATACAATAATTTTCAACATGTAATATTAACATTTACTTGACTTATGAGGTTAAAATATGGCCATATGACATAACTTCACCTTAAGTTATAACTGCAATTATAGAAAGGAGGAGGAGGGATTTCCGGGCTTCGACACTAAATCCAGTAGTGTCCATTCATATCATCCACAACTATTGATTAGTTTGCCACATCCCATTCTATTTCTATGTCACAGGATAGAAATACGGTATGCGCCAAAATATACAGTACTGAAACTCGCGCACCTCGAACGCGCATGTGCGTTTGTCGATGGGGCATAGCTCCAGCCGCTCGTGTTCTCAGTAGTAAGAGGTACTGTATATTTTGGCGCATACTGTATTTGCCACGTTAAGAATTCTGGAAAGAAAAATCTCCGGCCTTAAACGATTTTACACCACCTACAGAAACTGACGACATAGATTACAATGCTCAGAAAGTTAATGGAAGTAGCATTTCACTGAGAAAAAGGTTGTATATGCAAGTAGGAATTTTTCATTACATTCAGGATGGTCAGAAATTCCATAATTTTATTTATTTCCTTTGTGCTACAGTCTTTGATGTAACATTTTAGTGGACGGTTTGTCTAGCAGTAAATTTCAATTCGGCTCGAGATAAGTCGCCGATGTTAAGTGCTACAGACACATCGGAGATTATTTCTTTTGTTTCCTTCCAAGTCTGAGTCGTAACTACGTTATATTACCTTAGGGAGCAACACCGAAGATCAGTAAATCTTCTTGCTTCAAGCAAGAATCCTATTTTGAACCCCAATAAATCGAGGATGAAACGCGCATTAAAATGTTCACTAAAACGAAGAGAATAGCAGTCCTGTGACGCCATAGGTGCGTGTACCGTGCACCGACTTGCTCATCTTCAATGGGGCTATCAAGGTTTTTTTGCTTTACTTTAAATCTCTACATATTGCATTCCAATCTCAATTACAGCTTCGACGCAGCTATTGGTTGTTTTCAAAGCAATTTCAACTGAATACGACGGAGATAGTCGGCGAGAAAGAAGTGTTATTGCAAAATGAAGGTCATATATCTTTTAGGGATCTCATACAGAGGAGAATGTACTCGCTCTGTGTTTCCTGAAGGTACCATGCATGCATGCATTTTAAACACGCAGAAAGAAATTCAAGTTTACACACTGAAGTAGCGTAACGCTATAAAACTTCAGTGTTAATACTTTTGCTAGAGTTGCGTGACTTTAGTATCAATGGTTTAGTTTGTTTCAGCTTGTTTTGAAAAGCACTTAGAGCGTTTTTACTACTCTTGTGTGAGGGGCACCTTGCAGCTTCACATTGTTTCACAGTCAAAACTGACGATGTGGATGGAATCCTTTTTTTTACTAGTGGATGAAATTGTTCAACTTCTGGTACTTTTTTCTATTATTCAATTAATTTACTTGTCAACATTTTCCGCAGCAAACCCGTCGACTTCCTTTTCGTATTTAAAAACATGAGCGTCAGAATTTATTATTACAGAGGCAAGGTAGGAATTTGCGGGTAATGACGGAGAGCAATTATTTTTGCAGTCAGAGTATAGGTGTTTCTTTGTGTTTGAACTGTCATCAGTAGTGTTTGGAAGTAACGCTTACTATATTCGAGTAACGATAACTGTAAATACTTACTATTATCGATGTTTAACTGTTAAATCTTTCAGGTACCGTTACTTTCCTCAAGGTTTCAGTTGTATGGTACAAAATTATGGTTTACTAAAAAATTACAAATAAATTTCAATGTTCATACATGTGCTACGAGTAAATCTTTTGCATCCGCATCAAGTAATTTTTGAAGAACAAGGGTTTATTTTGAATTTTCTTACCTCTATATTCTCATATTAAACATATTGGTTGATTGATTTATTTGGTGTTTTTGTCCACTTTATAAGGCTAATTAGGACTGGACCTACAGTTTATAGTGGGATCCGAACCACTATGTGCCTCCACCGGGTATCGAACCCGGGACCCCTTGATTACAAGGCGACGACGCTACCACTGACCATCGGAGAGGCCCTAAACACATAGGGGAACCCGGGGCAGAACGGAACACTTAGTATTGAAAATACTGTAAAGAAGTATACATTAGACGAAAATGTCTACAAATTACGGTACGTATACTTTGAATATTGGCAGACATAAAAATATAACTTACACAGAAGGAGACGTTACACACATAAAGAAAAACTGGAAAAAATAACAAATGTATATCGGCCCATTATGCCCGCCACTGGGGCACAATGGACCCCCTTTTTCTCAGTACTTGAAATGTAATATAATTGTTGAACATTTATCTAGATATGGTATTGTAGGATAATTATGTAACCTTTTCACTTTAAAAATAAGTTTTTCTTGTGTGCAAATTTCACAAAGTAAGATTGTTTCATCATTACTATCAATTCCTTCGTATATGTTGTGGGCTCACTTATGACAGATTGCGCAGTAAACCCATCCTTTGATGGACTTCGAGTAAAGAGTCGTTGTTTCAGCTTCACTTGATGACTCTGTTGATTTCCTTGCCGATGGTCTGAATTTAGTTGTTGATTAATGCAATAACATACCAACATGGGGCAGAATGGAACCCTAGTCCATTCCGCCCCGTTCTACACGATTACGCTATATGAGGTTATGGCGGGAAATGCTTGAGAAGTATGGATCCGTAAATATGCAACACTATGTCCATGACATGCACACCAGGGAAGACATGTGTTACATGAAGCAATTTGTCTTACCTTCAGAGTCGAGACGTGCAAATAGTGACAAAACAAAACCAAAATTCCATCAAAACGTCCGCCATGTATAGTTGATTAGTTCCAGAGGCACTCGCTTGCTTGCGCTTCCTTACTCTCCGTAAGGGGGAAGGTCCGTTCCGCCCCTTGGTTTCATTCCACCCCGTGTTTCCTTACGGTTTATTGAAATTTAGTGTTACTGTA
This sequence comes from Lepisma saccharinum, assembly GCF_977018435.1. Classification (NCBI taxonomy): domain Eukaryota; kingdom Metazoa; phylum Arthropoda; class Insecta; order Zygentoma; family Lepismatidae; genus Lepisma; species Lepisma saccharinum. The sequence continues at coordinate 176,192,727 of NC_139230.1, read as the reverse complement.
AGATGATCATCGGTATATATAAGAACAATCTAACCAGCTTGCAGTAACACGCTCAGCGAGTTACAGATAGAGTGCCATCCCGATGACGTAGTAGTAACGTAGTTGCCTTGTAATCAAGGAGTTCCGGGTTCGATATTCGGTGAAGGCGTGAGAGGGAAAGTGAGTGCATGAAGAGGAAAATGCGGCCGCAGCTACCACCAGTTAGCAGCAGCGCTAACGTCTTCTCTCCGCTCACTCACTTTCTCCCATTCTCTACCTTTATGCGTGTCTTTGCTTCAGATATTCCCCGGACAGAGAATAGTGGTTCGGATCCCACTTTAAACTGCAGATTCAGTCCCGATTAGGTTTTCGGTGCATAAAGTGGACTTAATACAAACTCAAAAAAAAGTTACAGATAGTAACTGTAAAAGTAAATAAATGTAAAGTAAAGTGCTCCCCTGTGCTTTGCACTAGCCATGAAGGCGTGTATGGGGTGTGGGGTTAAGGCCCCACACTTTCTTGATCACGGCCGAAGGGGTGTATGATGTGATCAACACCACGCTTCTGGCCGCCTTTACCCCCCAGAGTTTCCTCCAGGTACACAGTTTATACGACGCCGGGTGGGCGCCGGAACCGCTTGAACAGGTGGAAAAGAATGTAAATTATGGTTACGTTTCCAAAACGTTTTATTGTTTGAGTAACTTGTTACTCTCAAAAAGTAACTTTACAAAGACTGCACCAATGCCACTTTATCACTATTTTATGCAAAGCGGCGCCTACAAAGACGACATTTCATTAACATTCGATGCCAAATTATGATTCTCATAACAACGAATTGTTACTTCTCGATGATTTTCCAGCTTTAAACCATGTAATTTAACTGGAAACGTATCTCTTAGATCACGACTGCGTGGAGATCATAAAAGTGCGTGGTACTCGAGATGCGAAAATAGAAGTGGAAAAAGAAAGTGGAAATTTCATAACAGTAGCGAAGATGCTGAAGGCGTTTTGTAAGGTAAACCGAAGTAAATTTGATTTTCCTTGGCTGTTTTGCCACGGAACGCGTATGGTGTTGCGCATCGCAAAGCCAAATAATTGAGTTCCAGACTCGTTTCTTGTCAAGCATTCTCTGAGCCGCACTGTTGAAAACAGATTTCCTTCTTCATACGTCGGATGCAGCAATTACGAGATAACTGCTCCGAACAGGTTCACAGGTTTTGTGCTTTCGGTTGAAAGGCAGCGGAAATTGGGTTGCGATTGAATTCATCTCACAAATATCTCGGGGAAAATAGTTGGCAGATTTTCTGTAGCGAATTCGAATTGATTTCCACTTGATGTGGTTTTTCGTGTACAGTCACTAATATCATTCCGCATCCCAGCCGACGGTCGTCGGGCTGTGAACTCTTCCGCGGGATGCCAGGCAGCTACTTTTTTGGTTTCGGCTCCGGGAATTTTTCAAACTCGGTTACTGCCACGAAAATTTCCGTAAAGCAACTTTTCCTGTGAAGGTGAAAAGTCGTGCGCTTCTTTTCTTCCACCTGTAAAGGATGGAACATTTCTTGCTTTAAGGCTCGGCTGGACCTTTGATCTTTTTCCAAATTTCCCCCCTTTCGACTGATTAATTGATTGATTTGGTTTATTTCACGTCGCTTTTCTGCCACTTTTTGGATAGTCGCGAAAATAAGGATGAGTCAGGAAAATGATGAAATTAATGAAGGGATACTCACAAAGAACACCCATTCCCAGGCCGCTATTCGAACTCGGATCCCCTGGCGTCGTAGCGTGCTGTGCTAACCAGTAGTATGATTTGTACTATTATAAGGGCGAGAAAGTATGAACCCCCCTCAGGCAGATTTGCCTACACTTAAAACTAGCTCAACATGCCCATATGAGCTTTTTGCTCAAGTGTGGAACTCTGTCTAATCCAAGATTTTTGTAAAAATGCCCTCGGGAATTTCCTGTGAAAGTATGACCCCCCTCAGATTGATTTGCATACACTTAGAAAAGGCACTTCTGTGAGATTGTTGTCCATAATCCTGTCAAAAATATGGCCCTTCTTGATATTTTTTTTGGCTACACCTAAAACAGCCAAAAAGCCACACTCACACCCACCCACATACACACATATTTACTTCTGGTTTAAGTTCAATTGGGCACCAGGCTCAACTTGTATATTTAGTATTAAGATAATGTAATTCTTCTAGAATTGCTCTGTGACTCTCTCATTTCTTACATCATAAACATATGATTTTTCACCTATGAGAATAACACTACATAGGGTGTCATCAGGTAATGCCTCATGGAATTCACAGATAATTTTAATGTTTGTCCTGTCATTAACCACAACTTGTTTCCTTTTTGAAGTGTTGATGACAAACATGGGTCTCTGTGCTTTGAATTCATCTGGTGTGTAATACATGTCAGTATTGCCAGTAGTGACCCTTTTGTATGCTGTAAATGCTTCATATAATTTGAGGATATCATCCTTGGACATGTCTAAATTATAATTTTCTCTAGGAAATACCTCATTTCTGCCATTTTTAAGATATATGTTCTTGATGTTGCAGCTATCAAATTTACTTGAATTTTTTTCCTGATTGTTGTGTCTTCCAGTCTGAAACAGTACCACCACAAAATCCGGCATGTCATATTGTATACTGGAGAATGAATTTGTAGCATCAAACTCATAATAGGTACCAGTTGCGGGCTTCTGTACACATTGATATGTATAAAATTGTAAAGGAATCTGTGGATTTTTTATTATATCTGCTTTGTATTTAAGAGCATAACTGGCCTCATATTCAACAACAGGGATTCTTAGCTCCATAGTCTGAATAATGCATTTGCCCTCATCAGGTAGGGTATTAGGCAGAGCTTCCCCTGTAGAGTTTAATGTGCTGTACCTCATCAAAGCATTATTATCATTTGCAGCTCTTCTAAATGTAATTCTTAAACCACCCTTCCACATAATATCTTTGTAATCTGAGAAGAATCCTGGCAACAGGCGCATCGGGAACAGCACTGTGTGGTTCTTAGATAATATCTTATCACCAGCCTCAAATCCACCTATTTTGTAGTAAGAAGCCTCGGTTTTGGATAATTTTAGTGTGGCCAAAGCTGTGGAGGTAATGCCGGGATAATCCACTCTGTTTATAACAACACCATGTTTTCTGATCTCAATTTCAGAGAATAGATGCGGCACAAAATTATCTACCAATCTTATATTTGAATTTGCCGGATAATCGGTACCATCGAGTTTTACAACATCAAATTTGATGTATAGATCTGCTCTGTGGGGGTGTATAAAGCCATCCCCTACATCAAGATCAACCTCAATCTCTGTGTTGGGTTGATTTAAATTTGCAAATATCCTCCTGTTTGGGGGAAATGATTGTAGCTCATAACTCTCAATATTTTCCATTTTTTTCTTGTATGTATTTTTATTTAAATATTAATCTCTATGATAGCAGTTGTTGTGGCTCCAGCAAAATCAACTAATTCTTCTTTTTCATTAGTGACCATCAATTCAATATAATCTATTCTATTATGACACACAGGAAAATATAATGTTGGGGATGGAGTGTAGATGATGGGCTCCATGAATTCAGAGTTAGGTTTGAATGTTGCAATGATGCCAGTTTGTTTGTGAGTGCCTATGCCATTTGATTTGGTGATCATACCCTCTGCCACATTACAGTGAATATTTAGAGTCTCTATGGCTAAGAATTTAGGTATATTAATAGCAGTGTGTTTGATTGCTGGTTCAAGTTTTGTGTTGTTCTCAAAGCCTAACAGCTCTCCTATAGTACCCAGATCCACTGTTTCTGTAGCAGATACAATCTCTACTCTTTGAGTGACAGAATTTTGACTTAACACTACACCTCTGGGTAATTGAGCATTTAAAGTAGATAGATTATATTGCCCTGGAGTGATGACAATTTTTTCATCACCAACTGCAATTTTGTTGTTGTGGTGTGTAATATTAGGGATCAAGTACATGCCATAAAATGCTCTGAGAGCTATTGTTTTGGGATATACTATATCATCATGTAATTTGAGTTTCAATATTGAATTTTGGCTGGTGAGATGGAATACCCCCATGATGTTTTAAATACCACAAGGCTTTTTGAAAATTTTCAATTGATGGTTTATTTATTTGAGACATATATCTAAGAACAGATAAACACAAATGTCCACAATTAACATCTTTGAAGTTTTGAACACGGGCATTATTGTAATAAAGATTAGTTGATTTTAGATATTTTATTAAATTTTCAGGTGGAACACCTCCAAATGAATCAAACACAAATGCCTCATCTTTTAAATATTTAAGATAACAGATCCAGTGAGTGCCCTGATTTTTGTACTTATCCAAATTAACAATGCCACACTCTTTGTTGAGTGGTTGTTCTGGTAAAGAATCAGACATGTACACACCTCTAAAATGTTTGATGCCCAGTGGCTTGATTAAAGCTTCAATATCTTGGTTTGTAAGCGGCTCTTGTTTTTTTAAACTTATTCATGGCTCTCTTAACACCTTTGCCTTGTTTCTCAATGGCCAGGTTATGGCGCCCCTGCTCATCTAATTCTGCCTTATTCTTCTTGGCATCTATTACTGTTTTTGCTATGGCAGCTGATCCCCCAGCCAAGCTCCCCACAGCCCCGAGAGCAGCTAAGATGGCAGGGATGGTAAATATAAATCCCCCCACATGTGATTTTTTCTTGATTGCTGTAATTTTTTTAATTGGGGGGTGCTAAGCAACAATTTCATACCATGACCCTTGGCAATACAAGAATTTTTTTTCTTGCGCTGCTTTTTGGTCAAAAGGCTATCAATAGTTTTAAGAGATTTGAGACCTGCATAAGGTATTTGATACATAACACCCTTGGCCTTCATTGTAGGTTTATTATATACATATTCACAACCCCCACCCCAATTTTTGTTTGGTGTTCATAGCTATGGTGGTCCCCAATGCTGCTATTTTTTCACTTAAAGAAGCATCTTTGCTTACAAATCTACCAAATGCAGCCTCTTCTAATTTCTTGTCTGCAACATGTCTCTTGTCAAGATCAGAATGTGTGTTGTATGCTATGTCATGGTCTCTACAAGCAGCATCTAGGGGATTAACACCAGGGTCCCCTCTGTTTAATCTATGGTCCAATTTTGTGCCTGGACCACAATACTGATAGCCTGGAATGTGTAGTTCAAATGGCAGCTTGTTTATAATGTCATTAACCAGCCCCCGACCCTCAGAAATATTCCAAAATTTAGGTGGTAGAGTATTAATAATTTTTATAAGATATCCAATCCCCTTAGTGTCATTCACTATAAAATTAGACAATTTGGTGCTTATCATGTCCATAATTCCAACCTTTTCATTGTAAAAATTGTGGTTGCCAGCATTTTCCTCCCCAGCTATCACCAATAACCTATCTACAAGTTTCCTGACATCATCAACCCACACAAATTCTTTAGGCAGGGTGTTGTATTGTTTGATTCCACTACCTGTCTTAATTTGTGACCATATGGGCTTGATTAAATTGTTGTATTTTGCTCCACTGCTAGACTTGACTCTTTTTTGTGTGGGATCATTGTTCTGGTATAGAGCATCTGATTTTATTAATATTTCTTTGTAATCCTCATAATCTTGATCTGTATAGCTGCCAGGCCTTTTCCTAGTCATCAGTTCCCACAATCCAGGTGTTCCAGGATATTTAACAAAAGCACCTTTTTCTCCAAGACGAGATTCTGAATATACAATCAGATCATCTCCCATAAATGTTACTCTGAAATTGCCAATTCTATGTATGATGCTACCATCACGCTCTGTGTCAGCATATAAGCCAAAAACCTCATCTTTGTTGTCTTTAGGTGTGCTTAAATATTTTTGAGCAAGAAGACCCAATTCAATAGGATCCTGACTAGCTTCAATTCTTCGAGGAGCAATAGGACTAGGTGTATGAATACTAGAAAGTGGGGTGAATGGATAATCTAATATGTTCCTAGCAGCTACAGGTACAAGCTCTGTGATCAAATTTTGATTTTGCTCTGTAACAGTTTTGATATTTTTACCTAATTCACTAATAGCATCAATAATAGGCTGTTCTGTTTGTTTGTGTTTTTCATAGATTCCCCGGTTCTCTGATTTCCATCCCTTAAATCTTTTTACAAGATAATCTCTTAATTTAAGATCATCAATAATTGGCCTTTTCATGGTTATTTATTTATGTTTCAATGTCTAGAAAATTGTTGATTTTATTTCTATATTTGCCACTATTGGGTGTTCTTGTCATATCAATTGTGACAAACCCATAACTGTCTTGATTCCAGCACCTACTGCAAAACTTAGAAAAATCATTGTAGCTCAAGTCCCCACCTACATATTCATCATGTATGTGTTTGAGGTTGGTATGGTCTTGATGAAACACACATACAAAATTGCTGTTGTCTCGGATCAGCTGCTTCGGAATTTTAGAAAAAGTCTGTGCCAGGTAGAAGCAATCAATGTTTTTGTGCCGGCCCTGTGTAAAGAAATTTCTAACCTTGTTTTGATTATCCAGTATAATGTCATCAAACACAACAACAGAATTATCGAGACATTCATGGAGTGGCTTAACATCTGGTTCAAAAGTGGCTATATCCAATCCATCATAAAGCTTCATCAGCTGCTGATATTTTAATTGTTCCAAGCTCTTAGAGAAGACATAAAAGTGCCTGTTTTTCCAGTCTAACCAGTTGGGTGCCAATAAAAAATTATCAACCATTAGTGTAGTTTTACCACAAGCAGATGGCCCAACAATAAGACATCTAATATTATCAGGTAGCAAGTTGCCATTTCTCTTATTCTGCTGTTCAGGTTCTGGCAGCCTTTTTATAACATCCCAGGTGCTCATATTATTATTTTGTTTGCATCGATCCAGCTGTGTTCTGGGAGTCCTAGCCATTTGACAAGTAACTTATTGCCTTTTCTGCGGATGATTTTTTCTATGAGATATGTGTCAGGCTGTTTAGTTTTGCTGAGCTCTTCTTCATAGAACCTGCCTTTGAGAATTTGTCCTCGGTGGTCTTTTATTATATATGTGTTAAGGGTCCCAGGTTTAACTTGAACCACTGTAAATAATTCAGTGCTCCAGTTTCTTGTAAAGCCTCTTTTGAATAAGTGCTTATATTTGCTGATTCTTACTTGATCACCCACCCTGTATTTGGCTTTTCTTGTTGTTGGCTGGTATCTAGGATAATAAACAGTGCTGATCAATTTTTGCTCATCAGATGAAGTTACTTCAGAGGGTTTCATGTTGATTGTGGAATGGACCGAGTTGTTATATTTATGTAGAAGTTCTGGAAGAATATTAATCCATTTATAATTACCTTGAAGTGTGAATTGTTTATACATATGATTTTTTAAGGTTCTGTTGAATCTCTCTACAATTGAGGCCTTGAGATCACTGTAACTCGAGTAATGTTGTATTGACTGGCTTTTAATAAATTGTTGGAACACAGAATTATAAAATTCTTTGCCATTATCTGTTTGCAAATAGCGCGGTGATCTTCTACTCTGATTGATGATTGTCCTGATGGCTTCTGTAACACATTTTCCAGTCTTGGATTTGAGTGGCACAGCCCAGGCAAATTTTGAAAATGTATCTATGATAGTGAGTAGATACTTGTAGCCCTTGTTGATTTTGTCTAAGTTTTTCAGCTGTCCACTTGCCATCTCAATCAAGTCGCTCTGCCATAAATCATCTATGCCCTTTGTGACTACTGGCAGTCTCTTATAATTATGTCTGGCTTGTCTGTGTAATTCATCAACAATAATTTGTCTAGACATAATATGTAAACAAGAATATTGCAACTATAGGGTGTTCAGCAGCTGATACTACAGGATTTTCTAAATATAATTTGTCCCCTATTTGTATTTTAAATTCCAGAGAGCCATCATCTTCAACATATGCTGTTTCTAATGTATTGGGATCTGTAAAATCCTCTAATTCTACACGGGTGATTTTCACTTTGTTATCAGCATTTGTTATTGACAAGGTAGGGTAGTGGTGTGCCTGTGGTTGTAGCCAATATTTGATCTTGATTGGTCTAAGTGTGCCCCCAACAAAAAACTGGTAATAAAATTGTGCAGGGGACAGCATATATATTTTGCCTCCTGGTGCAAATGGTGAATCATATTCTTTGTTGGGGATGCTGTACAATTCAAGAATTACTGTATGTTTAGGATTTTCAATTATGCCGGTTATTTCTTTTTCTGCTGTGAGCAATCTACTTGTTACAGATTCAAGGTGCTCATTGATAGTCCTAACAATCTCATCGTGCCCCGGCTTGATTCTTATGTCCACAGCAAGTTTCTTGTATTGTTGCACAATTTCTTGTAGCTGGGTGGCAAAAACAGACAGAGCATTTGCTTGATTGGATTCCATGGTCCCTAGCTGTTGCTTGATATTAGCTACAATTTGCTGTAAATTTTCAACAACTGTCAATTTTGAATTTTGAGCAGTAAGATCATGGACCTGTCTTCTGATATCCTCAAACAGGGCATGCAGTTCATTAATATGTTGATTAGTTGGAAGAGTGGCCACTGTCTGAGTAAGTTGTTTGATCTCTGCCTGGATATTCTTGATATCTTCTGATTTCAATATGCGATTCACAGCTCTCTTAATATTTTTAAGTTCCTGTGATGTAGGCAGATTTGACACAGTATTTTGCAAAAATTCAAGTGCCAATTTCACATTGTTTAATTCAGAAGCATCAGCCACACCACGCATAGCATCTTGGAGCAGGGCTATATCTGCCTGAGAGGGTGTTGATTGTTGTAAAATTTCAAGCTTTGTTTGGATATCATCGATCAAGTGATGAAAATGAGATAGCTCAGATTCAGTGTTGAGGTTTTCAAGCTTTGTGATTTGTTGCTGGACACTAACAAGAGTATCTACAATACCGGGCAGGCGGGATTCTAGAGTTTCTTGTACATTTGTCAAATCACTTTGCACTGCTGCTATTGTACCCTCAAGATGGGTTATGGTACTTTGAATTTTTCCAAAATCTTCATATGTTTCAAGTTGCAGCTTAATGTTGGCAACACTGCGAGTTATTGCACTCAAAGCATCAGAAGATGGCAAGTTGTTCATAAAATTTTCAAGTGTCTCAATTTTTTCTTTAACCTCGGCTATGGCATTGTTCAGAGGATCCAGATTAGGTATCTGGAGTGATTGAATCTGTTCCTTTAGAGTGGAAATCACTATATCAAAATCTTCTTGTGATTTTATGCTTTTGACAATTGTTTGGAGTTGCGTCTGGACATTATTTATCTGCTCTTCCAATTGCTGTTTCAATTGCTCAGAGTTGTTAGCCTGGGTCTTAAATTTGGCTTGAAGAGCTGCTACAACCTCTTCTAAACTTTGAAAATTATCCAATGTGGCCAAGTCAGTATATTTCTGAAGCAGCAATTTGAGTTCAGAATCAATTTTAAGAAGAGGGTCCATGCATTGTGATTGCAAATTTGTAATTTCCAGTTGAAGACTGGCATTAAGTGTGGTTTGTAAAGCTTGTAAATCACTTCTTAATTTCTTGACTCTGACATCAAGCATAAGAATCTCATCACTGTGATCTTCATGTCTTGTATGGCCAAATATATCATTAGGCATTTTTGTTTTAGTGGTTATTTATTATTGAATATCTAATTCTTAATTCTATAAAAAAGGGTATAAGCTTGTCATAGGATCCAGGGACCTCAATATATAAGCAGTCACCAGCAGAAACAGTATATACAGTGCCAGAAATCATGTTTGAGTGCTTAATTCTATAAATATTTCTCCCTACTGAAATCTTGACATCACCCTCAGGGGTTGTAATAAATTGTAATTGACCACCTACAGGTAATTGGTAATGATTTAAATTATTGTTAAATATGTACAATGTTTTGCCTGTTTCATCATCAACATCTGTAAGTATGCTGTTCAGATGAATAATTAACAAAGCACTTAGTTTAGATATCATATCAGAAGAGGGTTGTGGTGTTGGCAGCTCCATAATAGCCTGTTTTTTGAACCCAAATAAGTTCATAGGCATGTTTATTTATTTCAAATCATGCTCTGTAATTGGGCATTGATTGCCATTTTTCAAATCACAATGACCCCATGGTAAAGTATGTATGCCACATGATAAAATGCATCTCTTATCATCATGTGGGTCCAGAGCCACTTTTCTTACAATATTTGTAGTCAATAAGTGATCTTCACTCTGAATTCTGGATTCTGATGTTCTGAGGCAATTTTTGTAATCCTCAAATTCAAGCTCTTTGTCAACAGTTACTCTGCCAATGCCCTTGGCTTTTTTGGCAACAACACCACTACATGTTTCAAAACTGTACATCTTGGCCCTTAACCCAGCAAATGCCACAATAACATCACCAAGTGTCTCATCTTTTAACTTGCCAGGCACCTTTTTGTTGTGGGGTTGAATCTTTGTATGTTCACTGGTATCAAAATATTCAAGCAATTCAGGCTGGGACATATCTTGATAAACATCTTCTGTTTGAATATCAAGAACAAAACTATCTGTGTCCATGTACATCAATTTTACACAATCACCATAAAAAGGCTTCAACACATTATAATACAATTTTAACATATGTAATTTGGTCAATTCCAATATTACAGCCCCTACATAAATAGGCTTATCAAACTTAATTTTTGTTTTTTTCATGTTGAAGAGTGCCATATTTTCATCATAAATTCTTCTATAATTGAAATTAGGCTTTGCAATCAATTTTTTGCTCAGGCTGGGATCAGTAATTATTTTAACATCGGTATGTTTTCTGACATTTTCAATAGTTTTGCCATATACAGAATTGACCATCAATTTAAACAAGGTCTTATCAAATTGGCTTATTGCTGATGTTCGAAGCTCTGTGTTTGTATCAATATATGGCTTCAACCATTTTGAGTGCCTGCACCTCAAAACTTTTCCAATTTTGGTCACTTGAACACCATGATTCATCAGGAACTGGAGGTTTTTGTAATATATGACATAATCCTGTTTTGGCTCCAGAGTCATCATAAATTTCTTTTGTTTAGAGCCAGGTGAGCACTTAACCTCAGGAATTGGGGGCAGATCAGAAAATTTGTTATGTAAATTATCTGGAATTGTCAGATCAACCTCTAAGAAGAGGCCATAGTCACTGTCATCAAAATCCTTAAGATCTTCAATATTGAAATCTTCAACCCATTCAAGCCCTGAATATGGCAATTTATCCATCATAGCATAACCATAGAGGCTGTTTGCATCTACATACAGTATATAATTTGATGGCAGTGCTGGATCATAATCAGGAATATATTTGTTATTTGCTCTGGCATATCTCTGAGAACATTGCACCATCCCTCCTCTTATACATTGTTCCATAAACAGATACATGTCTTGATCTTGGATCAGATCCAATTGCATTTTAGTGTTTAAAAACATTGCAGACCATGCTAGGCCCGGAGCACTGTAAAAATACATTGGATCCAGCTTATAATTTTGCATGAAAGATTTTCTGAATGCCTGCAATATATCAGCTAAGAGGGTCACATCAAGTTTCAAATATGCCATGTGATAATCACCAAATGTCTGGCATTTTAAATTGTTCCACATCAACTGGGCATGGTGATAATCATCATCAGTAATTCCAGATCCTCTGATTTTGCTGTAAAACTCTTGTTGTGGTGGCAGAGAACACTCATCAAATTTAGATAAATCTGTAACATAATCATATGGATATACACCCTTCCGCCTAATTAATTTCAGGTCCTGATTTGGAAACAAAGCACATGTGATTTTGAATTGATCATCAGATAATTGAGTAGCCAGTGTAGCCAGGCTAGCCGATAAAATTCTGTATGAATCAAGAAATCTTAAGTGAATAGGAACACCATTAACTTTAATTATTTTGCTAATAGCTATATATTTCTCATCATTTTCAGCTAAAATATTTAAATTCTGCTTCTCAAACCCCTCGTATCTGATCAGATGATGGAAATCATAATTGGATGCACCATGGCAAAATATGGGGACAAATTTTGGTCTCTGGATCTTAATATTACAGCTATTACACAGGGCCATTAAGAATTTACCATCTGTATGAGAATGGTGATGTACCTTGATATTTGTATCTGAAAATTCAGAATCACATACCGGGCATTTTTCTGCATTGTTGAAATCTTCAATCTGTTTCTCTGTTAAAGGCAACATAGGTTTTGATTTTAATAAGATATTAGATGCTATGTCATGGCAGTCATTTTCTATTCTATGTGCAAATTTTTTGATGGCATCTGGTCCCATGTATGAATCTTTTTTACTAACAACACCATCCTGTACAACCACATAATAAAAACTAGAAGGTTGATGTAGCTGGTATGGTGTAATTGAAGATTCATCAGGATCTGGGCTACATAATGCAAGGGGTTTGAGATTTGATTCAAAATCACAGACTATATATGCTGGGTGTTCCAACAAGGCTTCAAATTTTTTGAATTTGGCATTTTCACTTGGCATTGGCATCACCATATGAACAGGTTTATGGTTGCCACAGTATTTCAGATGCTCAATTAACTTGTTTTTAGCAATTTCTGCATTCACTTCCCGAACCCTATTCACCATTTTCTACCATCAAAAACAGTTAAACATCTTCGGCACAACTTGAATATTGTATTGGATTTGCCTTGTTGTGTTCTCACTAAAGCTTCAAGATTATGTATCAGAGTGTAATGATATGTATCATCCCCTTCAATTAAGAGCAAATCAATCTGAATAGCAGAATCATCATCAAATGTACTGATTCTGAGAGGTTCTATCAAGCAATTGCCACGGCCAGTAGAACAAATAAAAACATTAATAGATAATTGTTTGCCACTAATATCCCTGGCCTTTTTTTCAAATTTATCAATATTCTGAACAGACATTGGATATTCTAAACCCTCCATTGCTTCATCAAAATCATGTTCATGTTGTTTATAATAACTTATTCTCTGAGGATTCCTTAAAACTGGAAACAAAGCAGCTAAAATACACCACAAAAAGCATTTCTCATCATTATTTTCAATATTGACCACGGCTCTTTTGTTTTTAATATTGGCAGGTAATGGCAGATATGTAGATCCTTGTAATGGGCTGAATTCAGAAATATTAACATATAACTTGTGTGGAGATCCGCATAGGCTCCATCCTGACTCTTTTCCAGCAAATTCAGAGTGTTTAATATTCAATTGATCTATCAAACTGCTTATTATTTTGTCTAAATTTGCATTTGAATATACCGGTACAGTTTCTGTTATGTGGGGCTGTGTAAATTTTGTGCCATTTGGCTTCTTATATTGTGTAAACAATTTGAGGGACAGCTTATAAGAGCCATTTTGCGCATTTAGAATTGCCTGCACATCAGGATTTATACTGTTCAAAAAATTCTTAATGTCACATCTTGGCTCTGATACAAACCGGTAATCCCTAAGTTGGCCAGCAAAACTGCTACGGATGGGTTCATAGCGTGGCTGCTTTGCCGGTCTAGCATTAACAGGTGCTTCATGCTTTCTTTTCAGACCAGATGTAGATGGTTGTGGGGGCAATGTTGATGACTGTGCAGAGCAAGTATTTTTATGTTTATATGTGAAATATTCCATGCTATATTTTCTATGGCATTTGGGGCATATTTTTGTGGGAGTTCTGTATTTGTCTGGATTACAAATCTTTTGGTGCTTAGCCCAATTGGGGCTGGATATATTCTTATTGCATTGATTACAATATTTTTGATTCGGCATTTTTGTTGTTGTTTATTATATAAAATTTCTTGGGGTCCAAATCAAAATTCTATGCTTAATAAAAACATATCAGTTGGGTTCAGCAGTGTGTTTTGTATATTTAGTGTGTGTGTGTGTGTATGTGTGTTAATATTTTTTGGCTTTGGTCTTTATATAAAATTTCTTGGGGGCCAAATCAAAACTCTATGCTTAATAAAAAATATCAGTTGGGTTCAGTGCAGACAAAAAAACTGCATAGCTCTATGTCAATTAGTTCTTGAGATATTAATTATTTTGTATTTAGGAACCACTTTGGCCCCCCTGCCAAAAATTGGCTTTTATTGCATCAGTGTATATTGTTTCTATGACCTTACTTGGGTTATTCCGCCAAATTATATGCTTCAAGTCTCCTATACTTTGGTGGAGCCTGTTCAGGTTCTATCCCCCGGGATGTGGGTTCCACTGCCGATCCAGCAATGGTGAAGAATCTGCACTGTGCTCTGGCTTATATAGATTTACAGAGCCAATAGAAACCCTGCTTATTTAAACCAATCAGAAAACACCACATCATCACATTATGTCATAACCAATTAATCAGAAAACAACACATGCCTAATAATTTATTGCATAATATTACACAACATGATGCAATAAAAGTGTACCGGGAAGTAAATATGTATGGATGTAGGTGGGTGTGGGTGGGTGTGGGTGGGTGGGGGTGCATCTTGGCTTAGTTTTAAGTGCTGTGTTCAAAATAAAAATATAGTGGCTGGTAGCTATATCCAAGCCCTATTATAATTTTTGTTTCTGCATTCTGTCACTAATTTTGATCCTAGAATAATTATATTTATGGGGGTGACTCTGCATGGCCCCCGGAGCAACATACTGAAATTTTGAAAAAATCGATTATTTTATTTTTGCAATTTTCACTAGTTTTGATCCTAGGCCAGTTATATTCCTGGGGGTGACTCTGCATGTTCCCCAGAGCAACATACTCAAATTTTGAAAAAATCGATAACTTTTTTAATTTTGATTATCTCTGGAACCATGAATCCTAGAGACATGGGGTTTGTTGCTCTGGCCTGGGCATGGCAAGATGCAATTTTTTGATCTCTATAATTTTTCAAAAATCTCTTGTTGTTCTCTAGATCTTGAATAACTTGCCTATTTTTCAAGATAGGTGCATGGGGGTTGCATATTTGAAGTTTAGAAGTTTTGTGAAAAAATCGATAATTTTTTGGATTTTGATTATCTCTGGAACTATGAATCCTAGAGACATGGGGTTTGTTGCTTTGGCCTGGGCATGGCAAGATGCAACTTTTTGATCTCTATAAATTTTTCAAAATATCTTGCCGTTCTCTAGATCTTGAATAACTTGCCTATTTTTCAAGATAGGTGCATGGGGGTTGCATATTTGAAGTTTAGAAGTTTTGTTAAAAAATCGATAATTTTTTGAATTTGAGATTTTTCAAAAACTATCAGTACTGGAGACTTAAAATTTTGTAGGCATATTCTAGGCATAATTCTCTACATTTTTTATCTCTATAATTTTCCTGATATATGCAATATTTAAGCTGTAAATGCCTAATTTTTATAAATAGAATTTTCTGAAAATTGCAATATTAACAAAATTGTTAATATTTTGAAATCTATACATGCTAGGGCACTATAGCAGTTACTATACTTAAGATATCATACAATATCAAAAAAAGCATATTTTTGACAGGATTATGGACAACAATCTCACAGAAGTGCCTTTTATAAGTGTAGGCAAATCAATCTGAGGGGGTCATACTTTCACAGGAAATTCCCGAGGGCATTTTTACAAAAATCTTGGATTAGACAGAGTTCCACACTTGAGCAAAAAGCTCATATGGGCATGTTGAGCTATGAAAAACTAAATATGCTGACCAAGGCAGTAATTTATTTTATTAAAAAACATAAACTAACGTAACGTTTCAACCTTCTAGCAAGGTCTTCTTCAGACTCTGTATCAAGTACAAAAGTAACCAGATACAACAAGAAGGGTAATATATATACACAAACATTACTCCCTCCAGACTATTTAGAATAAACTAAATAGTCTGGAGGGAGTAATGTTTGTGTATATATATTACCCTTCTTGTTGTATCTGGTTACTTTTGTACTTGATACAGAGTCTGAAGAAGACCTTGCTAGAAGGTTGAAACGTTACGTTAGTTTATGTTTTTTAATAAAATAAATTACTGCCTTGGTCAGCATATTTAGTTTTTCATAATCATGGAAACAAGGCTTAATGGAGTTATGTTGAGCTAGTTTTAAGTGTAGGCAAATCTGCCTGAGGGGGGTTCATACTTTCTCGGGTTTATAATAGTACAAATCATACTACTCTAACCACTCAGCCAAGAAGGTCGGCTCCTCTCCTTTCGAAAAATGCTATGCCATTCCAAAATCTAAAAAAAAAAAACATCTTAGAGTTCCTTCTAGAGCATTCACGTGCATCTTCCTGTGGTTTGCTTTCCGTGTTGTCAATATATTCTCAATAGTTTAATAGGCTTACTAGACACGAATCTATTGGCAATATCTAGACAATAGCGAAAGCACAGGAAGATGCACGTGAATGCTCTATGAGACCGCGGCCTTGTAAATTATTTTTTTAAAAATCAATGTCTCGAACCCAACAATTTTACTGACAATCTTTCTGTTTTTAACTGTTTACATTAATTAATATTGATTGATTGATTCATTTGCGTTATTTTACTTCGCTTTTAGTGCCACTTATGGCTAATTTGCGAAGATGGGGATGAGTGATGATGATATGATGAAAATTATGAATGGACAGTCACAAACATCCATGCCCAGGCCGGGATGCTAACCACTCCGCCATGGGGGTCGGCATTAATTAATATGTACCTTTTAAATACAACAGTGCTTTGAATTGCTTTAAAAATTGTGTCAGTTATTCTTTAAGTACTTATGTCACAATATTATATCAAACTATACGAAAAACATAAATACTTACCTAGATACCTTGTGGTTTTCCGCAGCACGATCAAAAACGTTTAACTGCTAAACGCCATACATATCAAACACTACGTGAAGGAGTGTTGTCATACGCGATTTTTTTCCCCTGGTTTTAGGAAATCGTATTATTTTCCCCCACATACTCATGCCCCCTCTACTATACTATGAAATAACCATAAATAGGTCGAACAAATAAAAAAAAAAGGTTTAAATAAGTTGTCAACCACTGGACCTAATGAAACGTTGTAGTTTCCTCAGACCAATACAATTAATTTAATTTTGTACCTGCTAACTTTTGTTGACGTTGCATTTTGGACATCAAAAAATTCCAATTTGTACAAATTGGGAAATACATGACTACATTATTGTACTTGGAAAACGGATATCTGTATTTTTAATTTGATTTCAATTATGTTGATTCGCAAAAAAGGAGAAGTTCTCGGACTACGGTACAAGTTATGCCATGGCCCAGTACCTAACTGCGGCCCGGGGGTTGAGAAACACTGCTCGAAAAGGATTCTAAGCGCGATGTAAATTTTCCGATTTTGGAATGTCATAGCGATTTTCGAAAGGATAGGAAATTTTGAAAACAGCTTCGCTGGCGTTGTCCGAAGCCCAGGAGGGCCTTACAGTACTGACATGTGGTATGTACGGTCAACGGCAATAAAAACTGGACATCTTTATCCTGAAAAACCTGCTTCCCTGCAATACGTTATGTGTGTAGCCTAACTATACGGCGTTGAACGAAATTTTCAATAGCAAATTCGGTCATCGCCGTAGAGTTAGGCAACACACATCGCTAATTTCTTTACCTCTTTTAATTGGTATTTTTGTATTAAATAATAAAATAGGGGGATTATATATATAATTATATTAATATTAATATAAATTATTTAATTTGATATATTAGTATAGTTTTTTTGGTCAAAATATCTATATTAATTGTGAAAATAGTAATTCTATAGATTTAATTTGTGATTTGCTATTATTACTTGCTCTAAATGATGATTTAAGTTCTGTGACTTTCAAATCCAATTTTCCCCTTCACCTTCTGCATTAGAATAAATTCCCACGTTTTTATTCAGACTGAAGAATCATGCATAACCTGCATTTTCAACATCTTCTTATAAGTGTATTTTTATTATTTAGCGTCTCTTCTTATGTTACTTTTGGCCAAAAGTGACGATGAGGATGAGTGATGTTATGATGAAATTGATGAAGGGACATTCACAAAGAACGTCCATGGCCACGGCGGGATTTGAACCCGGGAACTTCGATAGCGAGATCGAAAGTCGACAGCGCCCTCGTCTTGGACATAAGTGTGTATGAAGGCTAAAAAAATTGTTGTCACAGAGAAAGTTAACAATAAATTCTCTAAATATCAGTTATACTACTAGTCTAAAGGTTCTTTTGTAGCTTTGTAATTAGAGAAACAGAGTAGAAGATTGTTTTCGCAAGAGCTAACGATCTCATTAAATCCTCAAAGCTCTTTCATGAATCTTTTCAAAGGCCTGCCTATTGTTTTGGAAAGCAGTATTTTTCAAATCCTAGAAATGAAACTGCTAAAAAAAAAAAAAATTGCGGTTCATGCTTTCACAATGTTCTCGACTAAAGAGGGGGAAAACATCAACTTAAAAAGCGTTTCAACTCCCACACAAGTTCGAAATAACACTTTAGCATATTCGTTTGTTTCTCAATAAGCATATTTCTGTCTTTGCTTTTTAAGATCGAGCCACAACATTTCTCTTTAATGAAGTTAAAACTCATGATTTTGACATTAAACAATATATTTGAATATTAATATTTTCCATTGTTGTTAATATTATTATATTCTCAACTTAAGATCCACTACAGTTAAGTCAACGTTTGCACAATCAAATCCAAGAAGCAGCGCATTCACATTTTGTGTCTAGATTTCATGATATCCTTACCGCTAGGTTCAAAATTGATACTAATCAGAGTTCAAGCACAATTTTTCTTCTATTAATTTAACGACAAATTTAAAACTGAAATATCGTCAACTATTTTATGTGATAATAATAATAATATTATTATAATGATAATAATAAAGCTTTATTTGAGGGCCATGAGGTACCTACTTCTCAGATATCGTCCTGTAAAATAATAACACTGTCTAACATGACATGATATACTATACAATAATAACAATAATATACTTAACATTCAAACTGCATCATTTTGTGCAAACTATTCTAAAATATCTAAAACTTTTATTTAAAATATTTAATTCGAATACACGATCCTGTGACCGAAGTTACCGGGTTCAAATCCCGTTATGGGAATTGCGAGTGTCCATTCATCAATTTCATCATATCATTACTCAACCCATAGGCGCCGACTCCATGGGGCTTGGGGGGGGGGCTCGAGCACCCCCCCCCCAATGTTAACGATGGGGGCAGAGCCCCTCAAATAATTTTGCTTAAGAGGATCTAATGTATTATTTTGCTTCTCTTGTAAAGTTTACTCTGAATTGTGCCACATGAACTTAACTTTAAATACACATTTGAAATGTTCTAGACCATCAACTTTGGGGGGCTGAGACCGCGCTAAACCATCAACTTTGGGGGGGGGGGGTGGCTATGACCAGAGATATGCATGAACTAGGGGAGTGGATGGGACGTTCGGGCTACAAATGGCTCTCACACGACATTCAGAACGAGATCCATAATATATTAGGGAGATCTGTTTTGCGCTCCGTGGTAGCAGATATTAAAAGTCGGGAATATATTTCTATTATGGTTGACGAAACTTGTGACATATCCATCCGTGAACAATTGACATTCTGTATTCGAAGTGTGAATGAAAATTTTGATATTTTTGAGGAATTCATGGGCTTTTACGAGATTCCGAACACTGAGGCCAAAACTTAAAAAGGGAGGGAATGAGTCATTCATTAATTTATCAGTGATCAGAGTCCCCCCCCAATAATTTTCACAAGTCGGCGCCCCTGACACAACTTCATCGTCGCGATTAGTCAAAAAGAGGCAGCAAAGCAACGTAAAAAAAAAAAAAACTACAAACAATACAATTCGAATGTATACAAAATCGTCCTTTGATCTGTGCATTGTTGTAAAGTTGATAAAATTTAAAATTACATTTGGGGAAAAAGTTTCTAAAAAAATGTCTATTTCTTGAAGAAAGTTTGACTTTGGATTTAAGTTTTGGTGTAAGTCTACTTACTCACATAAAGACTAATCGGAACGGGGCCTACAGTTTAAAGTGGGATCCTAACCACTATGTGCTTCCACCGGTTATCTAATCTGTTATCCCTTGATTATAAGGAGACGACGTTACCACTACTTCAATAGGGAGATCGTTCTTGATGAATATGAAGGTACAAACCAGTGAATATGCAAGTTCATGTCTACGATATTACTCACAATATTACTAATAATAACAATTTGGAAGCCAAAGTATTGAGGAGTGGTTAGCACAGCGCTCTAGGGCTCCAGCAGTCCGAGGTTCGATTCTCGGTCTGGGCATTGGTGATCTTTGTGAGTGTTCCTTCATTAATTGCATCATATCATCACTCATCCTCATCTCCGTGATTAGCCAAATGTGGCAGAAAAGCAACGCTAAATGACAAAAATAAAAATAGTCGAAGTTCCCTACAGCTTCAATGAATTTGTATTCAAGTTCTCAACTATTATATTAATCACTAATTTATTACCAGGCAGAGAAATTGTCATTTGTTGAATTCACACAGGCGACGCAATATCTCAGATCTCTAAAAGAAAAAAACAACAACTCAAAATAGAAGCTTACATTGAAGATCTCACTCTGCCATTCCTGTATTGAGAAAACCCTTATCTGAATCTCCCCAGCCATAATAGCATTGCTGCTTCGCCTTAGTTTCCAATTTTCTTGGAGCCACTCAAACCTTTGTCTCCTAATCATCCGGACCACGCAAATGATAGACAATTTCCTTCCGGCCCCTTTTGAATGTAGTTGCAGGCGCACTGGCTGTCTCCATTAGAACATAACGAAGTTGTCAGACCACGGCAACCCCTTTAAAACAGATCGAAATACCCTTAACACTTCACCGCTAGAAGTTGAAGTTTCCGACGGCATTAGTAATTGCTCTTTAGACGAAGCGAATCTCATCTGTAGGTTCTCTCTATCGCGAGATGACAAAGCCATGCTCAAAAGTCTTTACAGACAGGAATAGAGGTTTTCTATGCTCCAACATTGAAGATGACGAGTAACGTCGCATCGAAGAATCGTGTACAAGTATGTCTGGAAGGAAGAGCCGTGGAGGTCCAGTCGGTATGGGCGTTTGACTCACACGCTAGAGATCCAGGTTCGATTTCCGTCGTGGCTGATCTCAGGTGATAATCTTTCCAACATTATCCCTGCACGGAGCCGCTCTGGGGTTCAACCACCCTCTAATAAATGAAAACATGAGGGTAATGACGGTCAGAGCGTGGTGCTGATCAAATCATCTCCACAAATGACCGGGATTATTAACACATCTCCCCATATGCCTTCACGGCATGTTGTTCTGTTCAGGGATCAAGTAGAGGTATACAGTGGTTCATATTCCACTTTAAACTTCAGATCCAGTCCCGATTAGCCTTATCTTTACATACAGTGGACTTTCAAAGTCAAAATTTGCATTAAGTTAAAGAAGAAATCGATCTCAAACCGAAGCAATGTGCAGGGGCTACTACTACTACTACTACTACTACTACTACTGCCGCTGCTGCTACTACTACCACCACCACCACCACCACTACTACTACTGCCACTGCTGTTACTACTACTACTACTACTACTACTACTACTACTACTACTACTGCTGCTGCTGCTGCTACTACTACTGCTGCTGCTGCTGCTGCTGCTGCTGCTGCTACTACTACTACTACTACTACTACTACTACTACTACTACTACTACTACTACTACTACTGCTGCAGCTGCTCCTGCTCCTGCTGCTGTTACTACTACTACTACTACTACTACTACTACTACTACTACTACTACTACTACTACTACTACTACTACTGCTGCTGCTGCTGCTGCTGCTGCAGCTGCTGCAGCTGCTGCAGCTGCTCCTGCTCCTGCTGCTGTTACTACTACTACTACTACTACTACTACTACTACTACTACTACTACTACTACTACTACTACTAGTAGTAGTAGTAGTAGTAGTAGTAGTAGTAGTAGTTGTTGTAGTAATAGTAGTGGTGATAATAGTAGTAGAACTATCATCTGGAAAGATTTCTTGCGGTTATTCATCCCGAGGGTAGTCATTGCATGGTATAATGCTTCTCTCAGCCTTTACGCTAGATCTATTGTGAGTGAAAATTCATTGAGCAATTATTCAAAATTTCTCCACTGTACGTCAATGAACTTCGGAAAATTTCATTTCGGTTACACTCTGTGGTTTCTCTATGTATATTTGCTTACAGAAAGTTCTCTTTCGTGGCTACCTAGGTGGTCGAGCTCGTTGAGTAGTCGACTCACGATCTTGCCACCAAAGATCCTGGTACGAACCTGGTATGGACATGGAAGTTTATTTGTGCGGGTGTCATCATCCTTTATTATCGTTTTTTACTTCGTCGGAATTAAATGTAATTTTCGTAATTAATTTATTTTGTTTATTCTTATACAAATTGAGGAGGAGGGCATAAGAATGGTTGTTCGATTCATGTATTATTTTTAGAAAAGTAAGAGAATTTGCCTTCCGAAACCTGATTGCTTCCTTAATGACTTTGGAAACGTTTATCTCTGTCTGGCGTAATAATAATACACGTTGAATAACTTTCACTAATCGAATCTTGTAATGAAAACTTTTGAAGTTCTGAACTTTAAAGGTTAGAGTAAGTAAGGTTGCCAATTAATAAATAACCAATGACAATCATGTGAAAAAATATGCGTACTGAGAATATTATGTGTGTACGAATGAACCTATCATTAGTATATACAGTATAATGGGTGTGGAATGGATTCTCTGAAGTGAATATTTAAAGGTAGCATCCACAATCTATAGGCTAGTGCTTGGTACTGTTAAGCCAGAACGTTGTTGTTCCCATATTTTTCTACCACCAGTGCATCACCCATATTTAGCCTCACGAGCAACATTCGTAGAAAGGTAGACGGGCCATACCGATGGTTTAGTAGTAACAGCGTGGCCTCGTAATAAAGAGGCTCCGGGTTCGATTCCAAGTGCAAGTTCCCAGTGGTTTGGATCCCATTGTAAACTGTATATACTCTGTCCCAGGAATATCTGGAGTGAGCGAACGTAAACAATTGTCTGCGCAAGTAGTGACTGGAGAGAGCTCGGCCAATTAACACTTGAGAGAGAACGGGATTGTGTGGAGAGGGAAAAGCCACTGCAGCTACCAGCTGTTTGCAGCAGCGTGTACTGCTTCTATCCACCAACTCGCTTTCTCTCCCTTCTCTACCGTTATGAGTGGTCTTGCTCCAGATATTCCCGGGATAAAGTACATGCCCGTTCAACCCATCAGAGCATGACGTGGACTTAAAAGCCTTTCAATATGTTCGTTGAAGGCTATGTTCACACCCTTGGTGGTAATGCTTTAAGAAATTGCAGGATCTTTCATTTGAACATTCATTAGAATTTCATGCATATTTCACAGAACATTGACACACCCCTCTCATCATTAATTCATTCGTTCACAGGTATTTTTGGATACAGAAAAGAGTAACTAGAGAACAACTTGTCACATCCACATGTCTCTTCCCTTGACACTTATCGCTGTTAAATATTCTAATCTGAACATCTCATTTCAGGCGCTAATCCAATTCACTAGCAAATCGTGAATAATTGACTCTTAATATGGTTTCGTTAACCATGCAGTCCAAAGTTCTTTATAGGCATTTTTCTGGAATTTCCGACAGGATTATAATTACATTTCTTGCCTAGAAATAGACTATAGGTGGTGTTGGGAAAGTTACCTTATCAAAATAACTCAATAACATTTCCAGTTACTTATTGCAAATTTAACATCAGTTATGGTAGTCTAGGTTTCGATACCAGATGTAAGCACGTTGCACAGTGGTTCGGGTCAAATTTAAACTGTAGGTTCTGTTCTGATAGACAACCAGAGCATAAAGTGGACTTAAACAAATTTAGGCTTATTTGTCATTGTCGCAAACCAATTGTATGTAAACGATGTTCTTATTTTCTCGCTATGTTATTCACGTAAGTACACTTTTAGCAAGAATCAAACTATTAAAATATATAATACTTTTTGGTAAAGAAATTTACTACTTATACAATTTCATCTCAACACAAGACATTGGAAGAAACAACAGGAACAAAGGCAGAACAAAATGAACAACTGGAAGGGGAACAACATAATAAAAGGAATATCAACATCAGGAACAAAAAAACAGGAACAACAGCATCAGGCGCACTAACAAAAGGAAAATAGAAACAACTGCAACAGGAGCACAGGAACAAAAGGAACACAAGGACAGTAGCAACAGCAACAGGAAGAGACACATATACACCTGGTTGACGCTCAGGACTGCACATCTACTCTGAAAATGAGAGTGACGTTAGCTCTCGAAAGCTTGGAATCCTTTCCACAACTCACCTGGTCAATAGCCCGAGAGAATATTTTCAATAATTCCTGGTAAGATATGTCTGCTTTTATGCGCAGCGGAAACATTATCTACAACCTTGTTTAAATCCAAACATTTTGCAAACTTTTTCTCAATGATCAGAATAGATAGAGCACTCAACCTCTCTTTACCAATTGGATTACAAAGGTAACCCTTGATTACCTGCAAGCTAGTAAATGTTCTTTCACAACCTGTTGATGTTAAGTATCCACACTGCAATAACACAAAATTTATAAAGTTCGTTAATGGCAATTTGAACGTTTCAACCATTGCAACCACCTGCTGAAAGGTAGTTATATTGAGTTTCCTTCTTGCTTCGTAGTGTGGCATAACTTTTGACATCAGCTTTAACCCAGACTCTATAATGTTCCGAACAAAACAGGAGTGAGCAGTGCCCGACCCTGTGGCCGAGTGGTTTGCACATCGCGCTGCGACGCCAAGGGTCCCGGGTTCGAATCCCGGTCGGGCTTGGTTGTTTGTGAATGTCCATTCATCAATTTCATCATTTCATCACTCATCCCCATCTTCGCAAATTAGCCAAGAGGCACAAAACGCAAAGTAAAATAAACTAAATCAATCAAGGAGTGAGCAGTGAAAGGTAGTAGCTTTTCGAACTTCAGAAAATCGGCACTTTCTGAATTTAAACAGATAACCCCAATTAACACATCACTGTTCTCGGCAAACCTGTCATTTAGTTCAGAAATTATGTAATCAAGAACTAGAAAATAGATCCTGACCTTAATATCCTCTTTACAAGTAATTCTTTTGCTTTCACGTGCTGGAATTTTAACCGCGTAATGCTCAAACCGTTTTCGAAGTTTTCAGTTTCGTTCATTTACTACGGTGCTTAAAATATTATTTTCATGTTCAAACGTCTTTACTTTTTTAACAATCCTCTAAAAAGCACTACCCTCACTACGATTATTATATTTATTAGACGAAATTAATCAACCCTCATTAACAATAGAAACAATTGGACATCAACGATACTGAAGTTATAAATATTTCGATTTTATAAAAGCAGAATTTGACTCATATACAGGGTGTTTAAAAGAATGGGGAAATAATCCACTGCGCATGCCCTGGAGAAGAGGTAACGTCAAACTCGATGTGTGTAGTCTAGAAGCACGAGTGTCGCGGCTGCAATCAGGGCAATGGAGTATATGCTAGACGAACTGGCTGATATGGTGTTTGTGTATGGACGAACAAATGGGAACTGTAGGGAAGCAGAAAGGTTGTATCGGGCAGAGTTGCCAACCCCTCAGCTACGAAAAGTGCTGTTCGAACTGTGAAATTATGCTAGAATGCCATCCAATTGTGCTAGGGCAGTATTATTATTATTATTATTATTATTATTATTATTATTATTTACAATATATTTTATTACTATTTTCAGATGTTATATTTTATCACACCCTAAGATCTGTTTATTTTAAGTCGCTTTTTTGCCTTAGGGTCTCTGGGATTAAGTAAATGAGGGTGAATGAAGAAATGATGAAATGGTCTATGGACTATGGGATGGATAGAACATAATTACATGTCCATACCTTACCAAGGGTCGAACTAGGGCATGTGGCTTAGTAGATTTGTAAAAATACTTCACATATTTTTTCTAGCAGATGGGGAGAGGGAAGATGACATGACAAAGTTTAACGTCGTTACCTGGGGGTGGGGTCGGTGTATAATTCACAAATATCTTTCATATACTACTGCATTTTTTTGCGTTATATGGAAGAACGTATTAACCCATATCCACCTCCAACAACACCTTACTAGAGACACACACTTTTGTGCTAGTTCTTTACAACTTTCAAATGCTCATACAATGCATTTATATGTAAACTAATAATTTTTCCAAATAAAAAAAAATAAAAAGGAAGGAAAAAAGGTGCTCGCCAAACGCTTTTTTCGCCGCGGGAGACGGCTTCCGAAATGGTAAGATGTCGAGTCGACTGAACCGAACCGAACACAAGCTGAAGACAAAGATGGTGAAAATTTGCCGACGAAGGAGGGCTCCACATGAGCTTAATTTTGTAAATCCAACTTTTTACTAAACATTCCTCGCGAAAATACAGGCACCGCAAATGGCTGACTCCTTGTGTCGGTGCTAAGAAAGGACAAACTTTTGAGGGTGGGCCGCCCCTACCCTCCTCTTCGATTTTATGGCAGGAAGATGCGGAAGAGATGAAAGGCGTTGGTGGGGAACGGGATCCCCGGGCCAATTTACTCTCTTTTGTTGGAAACATGTCCACTTCTGAAATAAAGATGTGCAGTTACTTTTATTTTTACTTCCTCAGAGCACTTTCCTTTGAGTTCAATATCTACCGATGGTTGCAGATTATGCTAGATTTGGCTGTTATGCCAAACACAGGGTGCTAGGTACCGAAGACGGTTAAATTATGCTAGGTTTAGCACCATTATGTTAGGGTTGGCATCGCTGATATCGGACCACGTATCCACGGCGCAGACATCCAGCGCACACCATGTTTCCCCAGACTTTTCCAACGATTACGGGAAACGGGGCAAGTGCGGACCTCAATTCCACTAGCAAGGAGGACGAAGAATTGAAAGGATACCCGACCTTGAAGAAGCAGTGCTGGATCGGGTGGAAGGACAACCATCCATTAATACACGGGCTGTGGCATGTGAAATTGGTGTAGCCCATAGTACTGTTTGGAAAGTTCTGAGGGAGCAGCAGCTGCACCTTTACCATCCACAGCGTGTCCATGCCTTGGGTCCAGCTGATTTCGCACCCCGCATCGTGTTTAGTGAATGGTTACTGCAGCGCTGTGTGGTCGACCCCCATTCCATGCCTGTGTGCTTTTCACTGATGAGGCCTGTTTCACGAGAGATGGGATGCTGAATAGTCGCAATGGCCATGCATGGGCCGATGAAAATCCCCGTGCCACAATCGTGAAGGGACATCAAGACAGATTAGCTGTAAACATGTGGGCGGGCATTGTCAGCGAACATTTAATAGGTCCGTATCTCTTACCGCCACCATTAACTGGACCAGTGCAAACTGTATTTCTGAGAGACATCCTCCCCGAGTTATTGGAACATGTCTTACTTCTCGTTCGTCAACGCATGTGGTTTCAGCATGATGGGGCCCCAGCCCACTTCGTAGCTGGTGCTCGTGATATTCTGACGCAGACCTTCCCGCAGGGGTGGATATGGAAAGGCGGACCTGTTGCATGGCCTGCCCGTTCACCTAATCTGACCCCACTTAATTATTTTGTGGGGTCATGTCAAAAGTGTTGTCTACGAGACACCTGTGAGCAATGTAGAGGAACTCTTGGCAAGAATCCTTGCAGCCCGTGATCTGGTCCGAACAACTCTTGGGATATTAGAGCGGATGCGACAGAGGCTTGTTGCGACGCTGTCATGCCTGTATCGAGGCAGGGTGTGGCCTCACTTTGAACAACTTCTGTAATGATGGCTGCAGTTACTACTCATTAAAGCCACTACAGTGATTCGTCCCCAGACATCTTTTATGTTTCCCCACCGCGTTGTGCGTGGTTGCCTGCCCTTCGAAGGTTTTGGCTTGTAACTTTTGACTGGGGCATTTCCAGATCAGGGTTCCCGATATAATTTTGTTGCGTGTTCCCTTCCATCATCCCTGCAAGTCTGTAACACGGTCGCAGAAACACCCTGTATAATTCCAACAAATGAGATACCCACAAATTCATTCCGACTTTTAGATGTAGATAATCTAACAGTATTACCAATAAATACAGATATTCGAATTTTAACTACCTCTGCAGACGTTTTACATTCATGAACTATACCATCAATAGGGATTAAAATAGATGCTCTTTTCAAGAGAGAGAAGCAACCGTTAGATCACACTTAAGTTTTCTGCCAGATAATCAGGAACTACTTTCAGGTTTCGCAGAAGATACACAGCACTCGGCATTTAATATGTGATTAATGAAAATAACTGCTGGTGATTAAAATTTTATTTCTATTATGCTTAAAGGCTGATCAGAATTGGATCAATATTTTTATATGTGCTTCTCCTAGACGGAATGGAAATTGGCCACTATGACGGTACTGCAGAAATTGTTTTCTAAACCTCACAAATGATAACTAATTAACAAGTAGGCCAAGGCCTGCGAGCAGTACAATTGCGCAAGCGTGCCGATTTTTGCACCACATTGCAATGTTTAGTTGGTTGGATTTACATTAAGGTTACTATACTACATTGCATACTATATGCACAGAGGCTAATCGGGACGAGACCTACAGTTTATAGTGGAATCCATGGCACTTAGTGAAATGTGCCTCCACTGGAAATCGAAGCCGGGACCCTTTGATTACAAGGCAGCAGTCTTACCGCTAGGCGGGGAGGCCCACTTTTGATCTCCCTAATTCTCAGCATTAAGATTTAGATAGTTTATGTACTCTCTGATTCCTTAAAGTTGTATTTCTCACTTTCGGATATATTCAATGATAAGGATAGATATAACGATGAAACGCTGAGAGAACGTCGCTAACACTCATGCCATTCCCTCTACTCGAATGAGCAACTAACGAACAGAAAGTGAACTTGACTGTTATTTGGATACTGAATGTCCTTCTATTTTGAAAAAAATATCTTTCACACCCATTAGATCTACTCCGAAAAACAGTGTTACGATTTATAGAGGCTATTAATTGTACGCATTTAACAGTATATGCACGCATTCTTCGTCACTGTCTGAACCTCCAACCAAAGAAAAATCTCAGTCACAGCCACTGAATGCATCCACTTACCAAGCAGGCAGCGGAGTATTATGTTAATTTCGTAACAAGTTTGGCGACTCATGATTGGCCATTTCGCTATATAGTATGCCATTGTCGATCCAGGCAGGTCTTCAGCTGCCACCCTCACGATTTAAGAACACATCGCAGTATTGTAATCTTACGATCTTCTAAACTAGGAAATGTACTCGAACATTGTAATGGAAAATATTATGTAAGAAAAATTCTATTTTTTCTCGTTTTCGGTAAAAATGCGTCAGCCGTACTATAAAAATCTGGGGGTCTAAAAAGGGGGTCTGAGATCAACTTTGGAGGAGCTTCAGCCCCCTAGCCCCTCAGTAATACCGTCCCTGTCGAGCGATGTAGCGCGTTGTGCTAACCACTCCGCCACGGAGGTCTGCCAGTGTGAAGTTTCCCTATTTTTTCCCCTTTGATAACAGTTGACTGACATATTTGACATCATCGGGACGCCCATGACTAGTAGAGTAACTATTAGATAACTAGTTCAGCATCCAATAAGAAATTTTAAGGCAGTGAGACAACGAGTTCAAGGCATGTATATAACAGCTTGGTTTACGTTGGGCTGTTTGGTGAAATTATTAGCCACGCTGCGGCCCCTTTTGTTTCTCTTACGCACCTTGCAAAGTCTGAAATTTTGTGTGGAGTAGAAATTAACGACCGTGGAACCACTGATTCTGGCGAACCATTATTTTGGTTCAGCAGACCTTACACAAGAGCGTAACCATAGGAACACGTGAGTTATGTACAAAAAGGTTATTCAACTCGCAGTTTCCCTTGATAAAGCCGTTTGCTACGTGTGACTGCGATAAATGCAGATCCGGAAAACTGAAAATAACGATGCACGAGCTCCCAGCTGAAAATTGGTAAAACGTCAAGTTTGTCGGTGGAAGAGTTCTTGCCTTCAACCATCCAAAATAACAGGCTTTGGTTGTTTTGAAAACAATGTAAATTATTCTACGGTTGAGTGATTAGTGTAAAGAAGTGCTATGAAGCAAAGGGTCTTCCGATTCTAATCTTTGCAGGCTATTAGTAATCTGAAATACATTGTTATTCCTACATTTTTGGGACTTTTATCCAAGTCAAACAACAAAAATATTTCAAAATCTGAGAAAATTTTAGTTACGATGTTCATTTTGCGTAACCTCTCACAAGAAAAGTTTTCTCCTGATTTTATTTATTTATTATTATTTTTTTGCTTAGCGGTATGTGAAAACATAAAGTTCTAACCGATTTTTACAATGCAATTCTACTTTCCAAGCCAATTGATATTTTCTTCTATTCTCTTGGTATATTATTTGTTTTCTTGTATCTTTTTCATTTTTCTACTTTACCTTGCTTTTCTGCCACTTTGGCTAATTGAGAAGATGAGGATAAATGGAATGAAATGGAAATCTACAAAGAGTACAGATTTGATTTCAGCAAGTGAATATGATCCACAAAGATTTGTTTTCAAACTTCAATCAATTTTTACAAATTATGACATGAAAATTTCAGAGGCAATTAATGGTAAACAGTTTCCTAGAATGAAAATAGTATTAACCGATAAATAATTGAACAGGTAACAGACTTTGTACATTTAGGGAGCCATATTTCACAGTTCGAACACCAAAAAGATATTGGAAAAAATATATATATCATAAATTAAATGGAATTTTGAAAAGGAATTATGGAAAACAAGTCTGAAAAGAAATTCAAATTAGATACCATAACAAAATTTCAAATCTGGCCCTTTTACATGGTAGCGAATATTGAAGTTTTCGTCAACATACTAAACTATAATAAATTGTTCACAAATGAGATTTTTGCTCTCTTTAAATGGAGTAACCTTACTAGACAAAATCAGAAGTGAAGAAATCCGAAATAAATGGAAGATCAAAGCAATGGTGGAATAAATTAAGAAATATTGTTTAAAGTGGAATCAACATGTTCTGAGGATGCCAGTTATTAAATGACAAGCCAGAATGATTTAGGAAGACCATATCGCTGATGGAATGAACCATTTTTGTAGTCGTAGATTGGACTTTCGATAACTAGACCTGCAAGAGGAAGAAGACGAAGAAGAAGAGGAAGAAGAGGAAGAAGAAAAAGAAGAAGAAGGAGGAGGAGGAGGAGGAGGAGGAGGATGAATAGCGTTTGGATTAAGGTCGGTATTGCTGGTACAACCATTTTCGTCGTCTTCTTCTTCTAAGAGAACCAAACCCAACTAGCCTAACCTAACCACCACAGATTATTTACTACCCAAAATAGCTATCAGCCAATAACAATACTTGACGCGCTGCGATGCCAGGGGTCCCGGGTTCGAATTCTGGCTTGAGCTTGGACGTTTGTCTATTCATCAATTCAATCATATCAGCACTCATCCCCATCTTCGCAAATTAGCCAAAAGTGGCACAAGAAGCGAAGTAAAATAAATCAAATAAAAAATCAAATAACAATGCTTGAAACAGTTGTAGCAGAAATCACTACCTTGAACTAAAGTGATGAAGAGGACACTCACAATGGAACAGTAAAGACCGGGCAAGTGCTCGAACCCGAAACCTTCCATGGCAAGGTCGTCAGTATACCAGACAACGTACTCAGCCACCACCATAGGCGCCGACTCCATGGGGCTTGAGGGGGGGGGCCTCGAGCCCCCCACCAATGTTAATGATGTGGGGGCAGAGCCCCTCAAATAATTTTGCTTAAGAGGATGTAATGTATTATTTTGCTTCTCTTGTAAAGTTTACTCTGAATTGTGCAACATGAACTTAACTTTAAATACATATTTGAAATGTTCTATACCATCAACTTTGGGGGGCTGAGACCGCTAAACCATCAACTTTGGGGGGGGCTATGACCGGAGACAGCAAAACACATGAGGGGTGTAAGGGGTGACCTTCCACGTAGTACACCCAAATGTCAACCTCACTTCCACGTCAGTACACCCTGGACTGAAGACTAACGAGGCTCTGGCCCCATGGCCAGTATAATTTTGTTTGTATTGTCCTGTTCTTTTGTCCTTATGTGTGCTGAGAGTCCCTTTACAGCCTCAGCTTTTAACAGAAGTCAGAACATTTTAAGATTTTTAATTATGCAACGTTAGAGTTGTTCTTTGTAATGATAACGGGCTGGCCCCCGTATAATGTGACGGGAGCAAAATAGCCTAAGTGCTGACGCTCCCAAAAATTTTAAATTCATATTCAAATTCATATTCAGCAAAACACATGACTTATTACTATATACTAAGTATATAATTATGAGTATTGTTAACATATTTACTAAAAAGAGTTTCAAAATAACGAGGTGATATGACAATTATACCAGTATGTTGTTTAATGAATTCTGAACAATTTGAGGTCGTAAACACGACTTTCAGGCAATATTGATCTGTACGATATTGAGTTATCCTCGAAATGTCTTCCTCTAGTCCAAAGAATAAGAGGAAAATAATTCTAACGTCTTTGAGTTTATTTAACACTGGCTTGCAGTAAAGTACGCAAGGAAAGCTTATTAAAAGTCTGTATTGCGAAAGCGGGAACGGCTATGATCAAAGGCATTATCGCAAAGGCACGGCGTGGTATGTGTTTTTTATTATTGCAAAATTAAATTTAAAAAGTAAAATATTGTAGCAAGAACAAAAATGTAAAACTAATTTTCCTGCGATTTGTGTTAGCATTTATGTAAATAATTAAATAAAACTGTTCAATATTGTAAACATTCGTTATATTTATGGGTAGGTCAACACTAAGGTTATTTGATCCGTCACATGTCCTTTCTTTACAGGTCTGTTGCAAACATTAAAACACACCCATGCCCTCGCCGGGACTCGAACCCGAGACCTCCAGATAAAAGCGAGTTGAGTCAACCACCCAACACGCTCGGCTACCGAGGCTGGCATAAAACTGTTATGTTGGCCTCTTAATGTAAATACATAGCCTACTTTCAAATAAAAATGTTAATTGTTATCTAAAAAACAAATGAGCAGACATAAAAGACAGAGAGACTTTGAAACATTTTCTAAACGTTCTTCATGTTACATTTAATTTGAATGAGGAATATAATACCTGCTTAAAAACTGCTATACGAAGACGTACTTGTTTTTTTAGAAAAGTGAGGGAGTGAGTCATTCATTCATTTATTTCAGTGATCAGAGGCCCCCCCCCCCAATAATTTTGACAAGTCGGCGCCCCTGGCCACCACCAACGCGGCTAAACCATGGATGTAATTTATTCATGACCGTATGTAAGAGGAGGGTTTAACAGGTCAAACTCCTTCGATTGGTTTAGAAAATTTTTTACGCTAATTACACCATCAAACAAACATTTCAAAATTGATGAAGACGCTACATTTGTTGAAAAGATTTTGAAGGCTATATTAATAATACACATACACACACACGCGCGCACACATACACATAGACAAAAGTAAGTTTTTAAAAATAAAATTCCAACTCTGATATAGTTACATATAAGAACAATATTGTTGTGGTTAATATAATTAAGATAATATTTATCAAGATACTGTTTATAACCAAATTGTGTAGTAAGAAAATTTTATTGTTTAAAATTTTATTTTTTATTGATAATAAATAAACAGTAACAATTAAATTATAATTTTTTGAACCGTATCATCCTTGAGCTGCAATAAGTTGCTTTTGTTTCCATATATACATATACGGCCATGAATGTATCATTTATCATTCGTTCTCTTCGTCGCACGAATAATGAACGAAATACAACTGTAAGATAATAACACGTCAAACTATATTGGATGAAAAACACGTAACACTGCAAACATCAGTTACATTTTTGAATAACTCTAACATAATATCTGTCCACTATAAGAATGAAGTCAATGTAAACAAAAAGGCTTCTGAGAAATCCTATTGGTTGTTTCAATGGCAGCTGTGCAGAAATCTTGCGCATAGGAATAGAGTGCATGGGAATAAGACATGCCTAAATAGCTGCTATATTGAAGTTTGATTTTTTTGATTTTGAATTTAAAATTTTGAGTGCCTCAGCACTTAGGCTATTTTGCACCCGTCACACTATACGGGGCCCAGCCTCTTACCATAACTAAAATAGCAAAATTGTAATGCCGTGTTGTAACTAAAATCTTAAAATTTTCTGACCGGCTAACAGCTGAGGCTGCAAAGAGGCACTCAGCACATATAGCGACAAAACACAGGACAACACACAGAATTATATTGGACATAGTGCCAGTCGCCACAGCCTCGTTCGTTTGCAAAATGCAGTCCAGGGTGTACTACGTGGAAGTGAGGTTGACTTTCGGGCGCCTTAGCAGAAGGTCGCCCCTTACACCCCACTATATTGAAGTTGTGGGACCTGATATTATAAGCTACAGAGGTACTGTAGGATCCATGAGTATTACCGTACAAATTGTCCATGACTATTTTCCTACATGCTATGTGTTTTTAAGCGATTAATTTTTATTATGCTGGTACAGAAGTTGCCAACAGCTTGTTTTGAGTTTTCATTTAATTCTTGAAGCTCTTATTGGGTCAAATAAGGTGCACGAACATGGTGATGGACAATTTACACGGCAATACTAATGGATCTCACTGTACAACCAATATGTTCATGGGCAAAATAACATGGGAACTAACACATATGATGGGTACTATTTCTCAAATCACGTGCTTTGGTTTACATCAAGTTCGTTCTTGCAGTGGGTGGAGAATAGTTACTTTTGTAAGAGAAGTTCTAAGTTGCTTTCTGTTACATTTTTAGTACTTGAATTGTACCTCCGCAAAAGGATTGCTTTTGCTTGTCTCCTATGGGCGTTAGACTGATGGAATTTCCGTGAAAGTAGCCCAAGGCACGGCACTTCTGTATATGAAGGTGCCTCGCTATTTTCGAGTTCATGCGAGTTATATGGTGAGAGTGTCTACTGTGTTAGTTAACCCCTCAGGAAATTAATATTGTTCATTTGTCAGTAGGAAAAAAATAAAGTTTATATTTTAAAGGTAAAACAAATAAATGTAACTTAAAGTACAGGGTGTCCCAAAAGTCCCTTAACACCCACCCTAGAGACGTGTAGTGCAGAGATTGACATGATTTGAGTATATAGTAATACTATACGGATAGGAGGAACATGATTGCTGTGGGTGACCATGGCGGCGGCCATCCTGGTATCCGCCATTTTGGATGGAGGTCAATTTTTTTAAATGGGAAGGTATATGTGTGGCACATAATTTTAGGCTAGAATTGCACAAGAAACAAGAATATGAAGTCAGTTTTCAGATATCTTTAATCTGTGAAAAGTTATTGCTCTACAAAATGTGCTCAATGTGCTCGCCATGCTCCCGTAAACACATCCGTAAGCAAGTCTCCCATGCACGCGAACATTCAAAAGAGTATCGGGAGTGACAGCGGCACAGGCCTCAGTGATTCGTTGACGAAGGTGACGCATATCACGTATTGGAACTGCATAAACCATGGCCTTAAGATGGTCCCACAAGTAAAAATCAAGAGGAATAAGGTCTGGAGACCTGGCTGGCCACTCTCTTGGTCCTCGTTTGCCAATCCACCTACCAGGAAATTGGACATCAAGGTACTGCTGAACAATGTGTACACCATCATGTTGAAAAAAATTCTGGAAAGACCCATCCGACATACACACTGAAGGTAAGACAAGATCGCGTAGCAACTGCAGGTAGGTCTCTGCATTCAATGTCCCCTCAATGAAAAATGGACCTATGATTTGGGTATTCCAAATTCCACACCACACCATAACTTTTGCTCGCCCAACCACGTTCCCCGGGTTTATCCAGTGCGGTTTCTCAGAGGACCAATACCGCAAGTTTTGACGGTTGACCTCACCATTCGTATAAAAAAATGCCTCATCGCTATGCAGAATGTTTCGCCAGAAGTCAGGGTCACGTTCAAGTTTCACGACACACCACTCACAAAACTCCACCCTCCTATGAAGATCATCTTCACTGAGATGTTGTTGCGTTTGCATCTTGTAGGATGCCACTTGTGTTCTGGCATAATCCTGCTAATCGAACTCTTGCTAACACCACATTAGGCGGACAGTCGTCGAATACTTTTTTTGGGTGACTTCACGAATGATGCCAGAACTGCCGTTGTTGTTTCTTCATCCGTAGTTGTTTTTGGTCTTCCCGATCGACGTCTGCACCCGTTTCTTTAAACCGCTTCATCACATTGGCCACACTAACATGCGACACTGGCGGCCTTAACGGATGTCTTTGATTGAAGTCATTGGCAATGTCCCGTGAACTCCTTTCGGCGGAAATGAGGATGATCTCAATTCGTTCCTCATTGGATAACATCATGTTCATTGTCACTTACACTTGCAACAAAAGATAATCAGTTACCACAATTTCCATACTTTATCATACGTCATCATTTATTCAACATTGCATCAATAACTTTTCACAGATTAAAGATATCTGAAAACTGGCTTCATATTCTTGTTTCTGGTTGTTTAGGCAATTCTAGCCTAAAATTATATGCCACACATATACCTTCCCATTTTTAAAAAAATGACCTCCATCCAATATGGCGGATACCAAGATGGCCGTCGCCATGATCACCCACAGCAATCATGTTCCCCCTACCTCTACAGTATTACTATATACTCAAATCATGTCAATCTCTGCACTACACGTCTCTAGGACGGCTGTTAAGGGACTTTTGGGACACTCTGTATATACCAGCAGAATAGAAGAAAAACATCAATTGGATGGAAAAGTAGAATGACATTGTGAAAATAGGTTTAAACTTTATGTTTTCATATTCCGCTACGCAATGAAAAAAAAAAGGTTCCACGAGACAATTTTCTAAATTCATAAAGTGATTCTTTTTGTGAGAGATCACGCACTAAAGTTTTCTCAAATTTTGAAATATTTTTCTTGTTTGAGATGGGTAAAAGCCACAAAAATGTAAGAATAACTATGTATTTCACATTATTAATAGCTTGAAATCTAAAAGAGAAGAAAGGAACAGCAGTTGTCCAAAGAACAGCAGTTGCTCATCTGGTGCATCAAGTACAACTATCTCTACAAGTTTCCGACGATAATAATAATACTTACTATTGTTAGTTGATAATAATAGTTGTTACTGAACATACGTAAGAGCCGCTGTGTACTAGTAGGACGTTGATCTCCACGGAGAAGTGGCCAGCGCAGCGCGCTATGACGTCAAGGGTATTGGGTTCGAATCCTGGCCAACTTTGGCCAAATTAAATAAGTAACATTTTACTTTGAAACTAACGCGCTGGTAATGATATCAACCGTGTGCGCGCGCGCGCAGACACACACACATATGGCCAAAATGTTAGCGCTCTCGTATTTGGTGAGAGGCATATTGGGTTCTATCCCTGGTAGGAGCTCTGAAATTTCGATGTTGTCCCGAGTACCGCAAGGAAAATAATTGGATAGAAGAAGTAACGGACTCCACACACGTACACACACACACACACACACACACACACACCTACACACACACACACATGCCTACATACATATATGAGTCTGGTTCGGTACCCGGTGGAGCACATTGTACAATGTTTCAGATTTTATTATTATTATTATTATTATTTATTATCTCAATAGGGTTACAATTAAGTCATACATTTCATTTAGAACAATATTAATACAAATAATGACTTGATGCCCTATGTGGTAAAAAATATACAAAAGCTAAATCTAAGGAAAATGAGATGAATTTACATGAGTATACAGTATAAAGTGTTCTATAGTAGCAATGAAATAAAGAAAGTTTGAGAGTTATACACATTTAGAAGAAAGGAAAATGTAAGGGCGTGTGGGTTTGGGTATGAGTGTGTATGAAATTAGTCTTCGAAGTACATGGATGAAAATTTTAAAACATATGTGCGTGGTGGGAATCGTGGTGGTGGGGAGGGGGGGGGGTAAGCACTGAAAATAATGTTACTGGAGTTAGAATTTATATGCATGTGAACGTAGAAGACGATAGAACTGCGCTTTGCTGGTACTGAGTTTGACCTTCGTCGGGAGTGAATTCCAGGTTACCGCTGCTAGGTACGAGAAGGACTTCTGGCTAAATCTGGTTTTGTTAGGTTTGGGGATTACTAGGTCTCTATGTAAGGACGATCTGGTGTTTCGGGTGCTGAACTCAGAGCGGAGCTTAATCCTATTATGCAAAGGAGATGATTTGTTAGGTATACTATAGAATACCTTATTCAGGTAGATGTAATGTATTCTCGAAGTGACTCTGGGTATGTTGTAAATCTTGCGCAATTGTTGAGAATTGTTTTCTTGGGGATGCATGTGAATAGTTCTTAAGCAATTGTTTTGGATTGTTTCAAGTTTCTTCAGATGAGTTAAGTTACTCCCATAAATAAGACTAGCACCATACTCGTATACGGGACGAATAAAGGAAATGTAGAAATGTCTACTAAGATTTCTTTTGAGATATTTACGAATTTCTCGAAATATGTAAACATGGTGATAGATTTTATGAATATAGTTATTTATTTGGAGATTAGGAATATTTTGATATTAATCAAACCAGGCACACCTTTGGCTGGGGGTCGATAATGATTCCGAGATACTTTAAGTGATTGCTCAAAGGTACTCTGGCGTTAAGGGTAATATCTATCGTGTTAGCCGGGATTCCCTTACCGGTGTGAAGCACCATGGCCTTCGTCTTTGCAACGTTAAGCTTCAGGTTGTTGATGTTGTACCAATTTAGTACTTTGGAGAATGAGTTTTCCATTTTCTCCTTTACATCCTGGTACGTTTCTCCAACATGGACGAGAAGGCAGTCATCTGCGTACAGAGTAATCGACAAACCTGAATTTATTAGTGTGATATCGTCAATAAATAGGTTGAATAATTTTGGGCCAAGTATAGAACCTTGTGAAATGCCTGAGGACACTGACTGCTCTATGGAAAGTGAACATCCTACTTTTGTTGAGATGTTTCTATTCGCGAGAAAACTTTCCATCCAGAGAATTGTAGTGCTATTGAAACCAAATCTGTTCTTTAATTTTTCTATTAGCAACTTGTGATCAACGGTGTCGCAGGCTTTGCATACGTCCAGGCAAATCAATCCAACTAGGGAACTGCTTTTTTTGTCCAGTGTCTCGCGCCATTCATTAATTAGACTAAGTAATAATAATTCGGAGGATACATCCTTCCTGAATCCATACTGTCGATCAGACATCAGATTGTTGACTTCCAGGAAAGTTGTCAGTTTCTTCGCTATTACTTTTTCCATAACTCGGCTTAATGTTGGGGTTAAGGAAATCGGCCTGTAGTTACACGCTAGGGTAGGATATCCAGATTTGTGAATTGGAGTTATTATAGAGTGCTTCCAGCTCGTTGGAAATTGGCCACGTTTGAAGGACGTGTTTATTATGACGGCGAGGGGCTCCGCTCCCACTTTAAACTGCAGGCTCAGTCCCGATTAGCCTATATGTGCATAAGAGTGGACTTAAGACAAAAACTCAAACAAACAAACATATGTGTGTGTGTGATGGTGTGTATGTGTGTTTTTATACACTTGTATTCAAAAGTGTGGAACCACTGATACAATTTCTACAGGTATCACTGTACATGAATAGAACCATACGCATTATTCAGGTGACCATTTTAAGGTATCTTGAATGGTTGTTAAGTTATTCCATGTTAAATATATAGAATGCCGTTGTTAATTACATGGTATTCATCAACGTTTGTTTCTTGTAATGCAGTGAAACGAGATGCCATTGATCAAAGAAGACCGCATTGTGGTGGACGGAGTGTAACGGAAGCTGCAGCTAACTGCAGTCACTTATTCACAGTGCAGTGGTGAAACTCGTCCAGAAATTTATTCGTACAGGAAGTGTTCACCTTCTTTGATGCACCTTCCTGCGTCTTTCTGGATGATGCACTTAAACATTTGGTCTGAGGTACATACTTATGCATGTTTGTTTCTACTGATGCATTTACTTTTCTGTGCGTATGTCGAGTCTCGATTAGGCTATTAGTATAAAGTAGACTCGAACAACTTTTGAAACTAGTTGGTAACCCTTAACAGCGGATGGAAGATACACCCAAGTTCCAGATCGACCCACAAACAATAGCCTCGTCTAGTTTGCCGCACTTTTTGACTCTCTGCAGTCGCGGTGCAACACCGACTCGTCAATTTCGTTGATTTGGTATCAAGTAGTGTATTTGGTGTGTGCACCGTTTGAACTACGTTCTGGAGCTGTGTAATTTGTGGTGTATGATCACGTGGTGCGTGCTAACGATAGGTCTTTTCAGTACTTAAGGCGGGCGCTCTAGAAGCTCGCAAGGGAAGTGGAGAGCAAGGAATTCGCCGCAGACCAACCAGACAACAGCGGTGCCGCCGAGAGATACGACGTGGCGGAAATAAGTACTACGTGAACCTCGTTCTACAGGCTGCTGCGTTTCTCATCGCGCTGGATTGTTCGCTTCCTCGCTCCCCACTTCCCTTGCTCAGCATTAAGATCGGCCGCCGTAACAGTAGAAAAGACCTTTAGTCGGAACTAATGTATTTTCCGGTTAAGAAGCGTAAATGTAAAGTTTCATATCAGAATATTTTAATTTCGTAGAAAGCAATGGTTTCGCTTTTTCTCAGCGTGAATGTCAAAATTTAAGCGACTCGTCGCCAAAGTTACCGGAAAGTAACGAATTAAGCCTCTCCTTGGGAATTTAAAGCTTCTTTCAGCTTGTTGTTTTGCTGTCCCTTCTTAAAGGAGCTCCAACGAAACTCGGTAAATGAGCGGTTAGCGGAAGAGTGTTTTTGTCTCATTACGAACTGTGAAGTTGTTCCGGCACCGGGCAGTGCCTACTTTGGAGCTTTGCTGTTGCAATTTCGTGTTCCTAATTCTTTCTGTAGGGGAGCGCTCCGTGTTCCTCGGGCAGATTATTGATCGCAGAGAAGAGATTTTTCCTTCCTTAAAAGAAAAAGAAAGAAAGAACAAGTTCCTGCCTCCTGCCGCTTTCCTTTTTACCCACTAATTGCATTTATTTAAGACTCAGAATGTTTACTACAAAACGAAGTCTTCGTCAAACAATCGTAGTCCTTTTGATTTGCTTAGCAGCTCGCTCCTTTTTTTTCGACGACCTGTGCGCCATCTATGTGAAGAAAGCTGTACTAAAGAAATGAGCATCAGGGTTTTAAGAAAACAGAAGAGGAATTCAATTCCAGCAGGTTCGATTCTGTCACCTCTCAACTCCATGAACCTCTCGCGAAAAATCAATAAATAAATTAATATTAATGCTTATCAGAGAAGAATTTTTCCAATTCGGTTCTGGCAGCCATTGTTTGACGTTGATTAGATTAGATTTATGAATATCTGTCTTTATACTATTGTCCAGGCAGTATTAATGAGGATCATTAGAAGATAATATCTCCGATCCCGCAGCATAGAGAATTGAGTCTTCAGATATGTTAGTATGCAATGCCAACATTCTGTTTAAAAAACTTACTTTGCTCAAACGCAAATATGTGATGAAATCAATTTTTGATTAGTAAAGTACTATTGAAAGGCCTTCACCTATCCAATTGCTTCGCCATGCTTTAAGAGTGTTTTAAGCAACGTTATTTTCATTACATAAATAAATGTCGGATATCAGTATACTTACACCTGGACAGCCGCAATAATTGCTCTAATAGGTTGTTTGGTATGAAAAAGTTAAACAACCACGGAAAATTTTGTAGGAATATCGACGTGGGGCTGATGTGAATTCTACCAAAAACCTTGACAAACAATCACCTTTCAATACCGCATCAATAAGTTATGGAACTTTTTGGTATTTCTTATTTCTATTTCCGATTAGACTTACTGTGCATAAAGTGGACTTAAAACACCAACTCAATCAATCAATTCTATGCACCATCACCCTCATACTTCATAATTATTGACACACTACCTGTTCTCATAAATGGACAGAATTTGCATAATTGGCTGGTTCTCGTGAAATGCATTTCTTGCAAAAGAAGCTGATTTCTCTTGTGAAAGTACGCGTTGCCCGTGGTTCCAGGTTAGGAAGAATATGTGACGTTATTAAAAAGAGTTGTGACGACGTCTATCAACGTGAAGGTGATGGATGTTCTGAGGAAGTTGGCAATGAAATGCATGTGGTACTAGTGCAGGAACTGATGGGAGACACTTTAACATCCACCGCATTCGCCTGACATGGCACCCTCCGATTTTGACCCGTTTCCGAAACTTTTGCACGAGCAAAGCTTCCAGGCAAGAGATGCCTTTCTATCTGCAATAGAGCGGCCCATGATCTCTATCCATGACAGCCAGTGACCGACGTAGATTTTGGCAATTGATGCAAAACAGTTATGTGGAGGGCTTTGCCGAATTCGGAATTTTGAAAATTTCAGGTTTTGAAGAATGTGTTATGTTAAGTTCTAGGCCACGGAGATCAGGGTCGGACTGGTCCACTGGGACAACCGGCACAATTATGGTGCACCAGTGGCGTAACTAATGATATCAATCCGCCATAGAGATCCTTAAGGATTTAAACTTATAAATCTTCTCCTCCAAAATTCAAAATTCCGTTAGAAGTATAACTGTGACAAAACTAAACTTATAAAATGCAATTCAAACTTAGAAAAAAAACCTGAACCATAACTCAACCCGTTTACTTTTGCCTTAAATACACTTATTTTGCAGTTCGCCAGTGCGTCGCTGTTTACATGACCTTAATTTCCCACCACAACGTCTTGGTCAAGAATGCTTCAAGTTTCATGTTCGATACGCAATACGGCCAAAGCACTTAATCTTGATTGTGTGTCTTTATTTCTCAAAAATGTTTCGAATAACTTGAATTTAGAAAATGACGTTCTAATCCTGGAAAAAGAAAATGATGAAATAGTTTTAATTTATCTTTCATTTTTTTCGGTCAAGGGCGACAGGATGCACCGCTACGAGGGGTCTGCGAGGTGGTTAGTTACGTCACTGGAGTGCGTCCAATTAAGATTTCCTCCAAAAACATGCATTGGACACATTTTCGCATTTGACGGAAAGGCAACGGGGGTGACAAACGAGCAAAATGAGAATTAGTTGGAAAAGAGGGCGGTGAAAATATTTTTTGTCTTATTAAATTAATATTGTTGACTACTTGGAAAGAAATTGATTTAATGAACATTTTCTTTCTCGCTTCGCCTTAGTAAGTCAATCAAGTTTACAAGCACTTATTACTTGAAAACAGTTATTACATATGATCTGCTAATGATTTTTCGATACAGAATTTATCAAGGTGTTTTGAAAATTGGAAACGGTAAAAATCAGAAAAAAACATGATCGGTTTGTATTTTGTTATTAAT
Source organism: Lepisma saccharinum (assembly GCF_977018435.1). Taxonomy (NCBI): domain Eukaryota; kingdom Metazoa; phylum Arthropoda; class Insecta; order Zygentoma; family Lepismatidae; genus Lepisma; species Lepisma saccharinum. The sequence continues at coordinate 176,149,292 of NC_139230.1, read as the reverse complement.
TTATAGTCTGTACTAAAATGATTGTTCATCGTGCCATTCTTAAATTTAAATCACGTGCATCATTATTGCAATATTTTGTTAAAGTATTTTAGTATGCTAAAATAATTAATAATTGTACTTCATGCACTATATATTAATGCATTTACGCCGACCCCCGTGACGGAGTTGTTAGCAGAAAATGCTACGGCGCCAGAGGTCCCGGGTTCGAATCCCGGCCTAGGCATGGGTATTCTTTGACAATGCCCCTTCATTAATTTCATCATATCATCATTCATCCCAAACTTCGCGATTAGTCAAAAGTAGAAGCAAAGCGAAGTAAAATAAACCAAGTCAATCAATCAATCAATAACAATGCATTTACATTACCAAGTAGAACACATAAGTATAAAAATGACAAATATGCATTTGGAACTATCGAAGGATAGTTTTGTCTCAGTATAGGTAAGTCACAAATGAATTTTGTAGTAATGCACACACTTGGGACGAAACACTACGAATGTCTAATACAATCAACGATTTTTACTTGCATTGTTCAAGGAGGCGCTTTATTGATGAAAACTGTCATCGGTCTCTTCGCAGTCCCACTCGTCCCCTGGAAGACACCCACTTTAGTTTGAATGTTACAGACAGAGAATAGGATAAAAATATCCATTGCAGTTTCTAGATGCTGATATCTGCACTTTCCCCCCAATTTAAATAATTCATTCAAAATGTAATGGTACATTACACTCACTCATTGGTTTCAATTCGTCAGCGGTGCATTGTCACTGTCATATGTACTTGTGACGTACGATTTCGCAATGACAAATGAACCATGCTGCATTATCGACATTTCACGATTTGTCACTTGTCACAACAATCACGACGCTCACTAACATCCGTCAAGGAGAACTGAGGCGAACAATTCATAATATGATATCAGAAATCTAATAAACGATCGGATAATTTTCAATTTGCACGCCCTTGTAAATATAATATGATGCAGAGAAACTGTTTTTTTTTTTTAAACCGGCAATTGCTGTTGGGTTCAGGCATTGGTTTGAGGAATATACATAGCTACTGATAGATTTACATATTCAATTCCCTGAAAATTGCACGGGCAACTTCTGGTCTATTTTCGCCAGCCGTGTAATACGTGGCCAATGAAACAGAAAATAATGTTTTTATTTAACAGTAATAAATGAAATAATAATAATTTTATTATGTCGATAGACATTTTACAATATCTAGCCATAATGGCTTTTCCTCTGCTTAATTTTCAGATGCAAATATCTCCTGAGCAGAAGGTCGTTTTGCAACAGCGTGCGTTGTGTCCTCAAACATACTACATTAAAATATGGTTTAAGATAAAGGTAAAAAGGCAAAGCTACCTCTCTACATTGCAACGTACTATGAAGGTATATACGGGGATGTAGAGTGGACGTGGAATCGCGATCATTTGTGGAGGTGATGTGATCATTACTACGCTCCGACCGCCTTTACCTAACGGGGCCGACAACAGGTACCCATTTATTGGAGGCTAGGTGAACCCCATAGTCTCTTCACGAATGGAAATCGATGGAAAATTTCCTACCTGAAATCCCTTCCGCGTGGTAGTAAGATGCCATACCGACTCCACCACTAAGCTTCTCTAATAAGTTAATGACCTCCCCATTGGCGTCGTGGTAACGACGACGGATAGTAATCAAGGGGTACCGTGTTCGATACCCAGTGGAGACACATGATGATTGGAAGCACGGTTTAAACTTTAGGTCCAGTCCCGATTAGCATATATGTGCATGGTGGTAAGATGAAATTGATGAATTCATCCTGATCGTAACTATTAAGACGAGGTTGACAAGGTAGAGACAACAACACACCAGGTCATGGCTACATGGGTGTGGATGTAAGGAGGTGATATGATCAGCACCACGCTCTGGCCGCCTTTATCTCCAGGTTCATCCACAGGTGTTCGTTGTTGAAATGCTATGCAAGCTTCAGAGGAATGCTGCTTATAGATAAATACTTACAGAAAGAATAATACCTCATTTCATCAACCACGGTAATCTTACCCGGTCTTCTATAGCAATCAGACACCTACCTTCTAAATTATCGCGGCTATAAAGGTACTATGGAAAAGAACACAAATACAAACATTGAATCAGTTGCAATATTAGAATCCAGAAGCAGTTGATTGATTTGATTTATTGATTTGCTTTATTTTACTTCGCTTTTTGTGCCAGTTTTGGCTAATTTGCGAAGATGGCAATGAGTGATGATATGGCGAATGATTAATGGACACTCACACACATCCATGCCCAGGCCGGGATTTGAAACCGGGACTCCTATAATCCAGAATCTTGACTTACTTGACTTATTTCCTGTTACTCCGCTACGGAACATAGGGCCTCAATGAAGCATCGCCAACGGACTCTGTTTCCAGCCATCTTCCTTATATCGTTCCAGGTCTTTCCTGTTTCCCATATTTCTTGCTCTATTGTCCTTCTTCAACTCATTCTTGGCCTTCCTCTCCTACGTTGTCCTGGTAGGTTCCAGCTCAATGCTTGTCTTTCTATTGCCGATGGATCTTTTCTCAATGGGTGGCCAATCCACTTCCACTTTCTTCTTTTGATCTGTATTGCCACCGGTTCCTCTTGTGTAAGTTTCCATAGTTCTTCATTTGAGATAATATCTGGCCAATATATTCCCAGAAGTTTCCTTAGGCATCTATTTATGAATGTCTGTAGGTCTTTAGTAATTGTCTTTGTTACTTTCCAAGTTTCATAATCCAGAATCAGGAAACAATAAATCAACGATCAACTCAACATCAGCTTCGAATACAGATTCGATTTAGGAAAACACATAAACTTAGGTTTCATTGTCTTGTTATGATCAGTTTAAAACGAAGTGCAAGTTTGTACGTACATATCCAACAGCGTGAAAATAGGTGTAATTTTATAATGACACCGACCACTGCACGCTACAAGAGTCACCATTAATACTCCTACCAATGCGGCAATTAATACCAGATCGAGTTATCAAACCAAACCCCTAACAAGAAGGGAAAAAACGCATAAAATGGGGGAGAAAGGCAACGGGTGCTTTGGCAGGGAGCAAATTGGTAAATGGAAAGTTAATCACGACGGTAATTTTTAATTTACCTCAGCAATTAGGAATCAGTCAACCTAACAAACGGTGATGTATTTTTAACCCATTTACGGAATCTCTTTACAAATGAGCAATCCATTTAACGGTGAAGTCGCGATTGAGTATAGATCAAAGCTGCGAGTGTCAACGTTACCTGTATTGAGTGAGTAAGTTCTCCACTGGAATCTTGCTTGCATGGGTTTAAGCGTGGGTGTTGAGGAGTGAAGTTCGTATGGTACAAAACTTAGAGATATGTCGATTCCCTTGTTGTCTCATGTCAAGGATACCATTTCAAAGATTGTTACCTCTTTGTGTCCCTTACTTTTTCGACCTGGCCAGCGAAGTTCCCGGATTCGTGTCCCGACCTGTGCATGGGTGTACTTTTTGAGTGTCCCTTCATCAATTTTATCTAATCATCACTCATCTTCATCGTAGCGATTATCTAAAAGTGGAAGAAAAGCGACGGTAAATAACAAAAGTTGGTGTTGACTGATTGATTGAGTTTTGTGTTCTTTAAGTTCATTTTATGTACAGTAAGGCTAATTGGGACTGGACCTACAGTTTAAAGTGGTATCCGAACCACTATGATCCTCCACCTGATATCGAACCCGGGACCCCTTGAACACAAGGCGACGACGCTACCGGTAAACAATAAAAATACTGTCCTCTGTGATTAGGTGGTTTGTAACGTGCTGCAAAAGCAGAGACCCTATACTCTGCCCCGGCTATCTTTGGAGCAAGGCAGCACATAGCGGCAGAGAAGGGCGAAAATCGAATGCGCAGAGCAAAGCAGTACACACTGCTGCGAAGGCTGGTAACTTTAGTCGCTTCCTCCATCCACGTAATCCCATTCCCTCTCACGTGTTCATTGGTGGAGCCGTTTCGCGTCACTACTTGCACGGATACTTGTTTTCGTTCGCTTGTTCCAAAGATAGCCGGGACAGAGTATAGGTTCGAATTCTTCGTAAACCATGGCGGTGTGTTGATCATTTCATCCGTTTCGTCAGTTCATAATTCATTATTGTATTTCGTATTTTTTGTTATTTGAACTTCGCTTTTCTGTCACTTTTGGCTAATCTCGATAATGAGTGATAACGTTGTTCAACAAATTTTGATCGAAAGTTTCTAAATGCCTTCAATTTAGGTTTTTACATTCATTCGAAGATAATTAGATGAAATATTAACATAAAAGGAAATACTTAGATCTAGTTTCAAAAATAAGAAGTCATAATAACATCAAAATATGAATTAAATATGTAACAATATATTCCAACAATATGTCCCAAAAATGTTAGTACAATAATTATTCATTAACATTAAAATAATTATAACTCGACGAAATTGATGAACCTAACCTAACCTAACCACAAGTAACTCCCATGCCGGGACTCGAAAGTGGGAACTTCCGTGACGAGATAGGAAGTCGACCACTTAAAGCACTCAATTCATTGTTCATCTCCTTCATACAGAAAATCGGCGTAATCATCAAAATGAAAACAGTGTTTTAACTTGAACTGTTTTAACTTTTCTTCAATTCTGGACTGCAATAAATATTACTGGGACTGTGATTGATGTAACGTCGCTATATTTGTTCCATTAAGTAAACCACGACGGGAAAGACGTGAGAAAGGTCGGAAGCAAGGAACAAGCAATGGAAGAAACAGTTCTTGGTATTCATTAAATATATCACCCAACTATCAGCTAGCACTGGCTGAGGAAAACTCCGGCAAATTCCACCAGGAAGGGTGTCCACGGAATATGAACGCAATCAGTATTTGCATATTTATATTTGTTCATTTAACATCATAATTGATTGATTTGCTATATTGTACTTCACTTTTTGTGCCACTTTTGGCTAATTTGCGAAGATGGGGATGAGTGATGATATGATGAAATTGATGAATAGGCACTCACAAGCATCCATGCCCAGGAAGGGATTCGAGCAAGGGACCCCTAGCGTCGTAGTGGAATGTACTAACCACTCCGCCACGGGGGACGGCATTTAACATGATAATATATTTAACTTAACGATTTTGGCATTTCAGTATGTCTCAAGTAACAATTTTCTCAAAGCATAAGATAAAGTATGATACTTTCAACGAATGATAATACTTCTTAATTGTATCAAACATATGAACTAAATTTATACAGTATACGCTTTTGTGCAACAAATAAAAAGTAATTACGCTCTTTAACAATAGTAATAACGGATGACTGATTACTTCACAAATATATGGCAAATTGGGAAAGGTTCCAGCTATTTGAGGGAAGAAAACGTTGATGCCAACCAAGACTCCAGTAATCCGAACAAACAGATCGCAATTTGTTTGGATTAGAACGGTTGAACCGCATGTGCTACCAATGGCAACCAAGTAGAACCCATTTAGATGTATTTTGTCGATAATTAAAATCGCCGTCGCTACAGAACATCCACCAAGAGTAACGAGGTTTCAGGTTGTAATTGAATCTAAGTGTAGACAGATAGTGTAGCCAACTATCATGGATAAAGTGTTTCTCCCTAAAAGCTCTAGATATAATTCCTAATCATGAAAACTTTTATAACAGACTTGACTTCATTAAAAGCTACTTTCGTTACCTACATATTTCAAAATTGGAACTTGATGTTGTTATTGTAGCTAGAAAAAAGTTCAAAATCATTTTTGTGTGTTTATGTTTGTTTAAGATGGCTTTTATAGATCTCTAGTTTAACTGAAGATACCTCCTGCACATCGCAGCATACAATGAAGGCATATTTGGGGGAGGGGTGGAGGTAGGGCTCCACACTTTCATAATCTCAAAGTTTTTGGAGGTGGTCGTGGTGATGATGAAATATTTATTTCCTAAAATCTGTGATGCATAGGAATGGAAATGTCAAGGGTAACATGTGGAGTATTAAGAGTTAGTCTACAAATAGTTTTCAACACGTGATTGTTAAGAATATCATTAAAAAATCATAAAATGTATCATACATAAAAAGAGATATTACTGTAAAAAATTTCACTCATGAGGTCATGAGGTCATGTATGTCATAAACAGTTTAAATAATTTATAAATTAAAATTTAAAAGAAATAATAATATAATGAATATATATGGCGTAATTAAATATGACAATAACTAGAGGTATCATTAGTTAATGTCTAATCTATAGATCGACCACAAGGAAAAAAAACCTTGGGACGAGAAGTCCCCGCGCAGCTTTCCCTTCTTCCCTCCACCTCGGGCCATAAGGAAGCATGGTCCATTCTCCCCCTCTCCTACTCCCGGGGGTACGGTGCAAGGAGTCGCGGGTCTGCGCAGGTTGTTTTGCTCGTGGTTCCACTATACCTGTATTTTCCATAAATTCAGCTAGACTATACAGTGCTATATTTAGCAAATAGTCATTTACAGCTAATGTCTGTTTGTTTCGAGACTGCAGTCTGTAATGTGATCAGCACCACGCTGTGCCCTCCTTTATCTCCCAAGGGTTGCCTACAGGTATGGGTTAACCTCAGAGGGGACAATGCAGAGAAAATTCCTACCTGAAATCACTCACCCTGCGAATCGAATGCTTCTGTGACCGTGTTACAGACTTGCAGGGATGATGGAAGGGAACAAACGCAAGAAAATGAGATAGGGAACTCTGGTCCCTAAATGCCTCAGTCAAAAGGTACAAGCAAAAATCCTCGAAGGGCAAATACAAAAACCTCCCTGTTTTACCCAGGATTCGAATCGGTGACCCCATGGCATCGTATCACGTGTGCTAACCTCGACTTATTGTGATCTGATTATCCTGATCAGCACAGGAAAATGTTATTCTATCATAATCAATTTCCACTGACTTTATTTGCCAACTTGAAAAGATACAAAATCTTTGTGTTTATTATATAAACGACTACCTAATACTCACGATGTAATTCGAGTTCAAGCATTTCGTTCATTTTGCGCTTGTGATGTGCACAAGTCAATTATTTGCACGATTACATTTCGTTCATAAATATTTGAAACTAAAACGCGAAGGTGAAGATACAACTTCTATAGGTCTATATATTAGTGAAATAACTGAGTAATATGCAGTTCACTATTACCTATATTTCCATTTTTGCCAGACACACTACTACATAATGACTATTGATTCTCGTTGCTATATCAACGTTAGAATTCCAAATATCTCGTTTATACAGCGTATAGTGCAATGAATAACATAAAACATAATTAACGTTGTACAAAGTAATAATTATACATTTTTTAAACGTTAATATAAAGTGATTTTTATAATGAAATTAATAATTTCAATAAACATATAATTATATTGTGCGGATTCACAGAACCGTCACAACATTCCCCTGCTCCGGGAAAATGAAAACTACGAAACAACGAGGAGGAGTTTTCATTTATAAATCAGTCAGATGTTATCAACATAACTAAAACAAAGTTACAAATGCACAATATTATCTGACATTCGACAACAACTTGCACATAAACAGATTTGTGCCTAACAGGTAATAACAAATCAGATCATAATATAACATTCAATTGTACAAAATAATAAACAGAATGGTTTCCTTTTTCCAGTATCTACTCTCATAAATTTAATTTTCAGACAAGAGTTGATTCCTCTTTTCTTCCGAACAGTTAAACACTCGAAGATTTGAAAAGTTCACCTTGTCATAATATTGCTGGTTCATTGTGTAAAGAATTGCATTATTGTCCTTAATTTCCTTGACAAGGAATGGCCCAATATACAAGTTGAACAATTTATGAATCTGGCTGTTAATTTTAGAACTAACTTGCCTATTTTTTATCATAACCAAATCTCCTGTTTGAAGTTTGATCGAGTTTAATGCATTCTTAATCTTTCTACTTCTTCTGGATTGTCTAGTCCTGATTTCTGCTAAAAACAATTTGCGTTTCTATGGCAAAGATTTAATTTGTTCTGGCCAGCCGATTTCTTCAAATATTGAGTCCTTCATATCTTCATGTAAGAAAAGTTCACTGGGAGATAATCCGGTAACTGAAGAGCATGAATGATTTAATAACTGAATAATATAATTTATTTTTGGATACCAACTGGTGTGATTATCATTGCAGAATAATCGCAGTAATCTAACAATCTCTTTATTGTACCTCTCAATAGGATTAGATTTCGGATTGTATGTAGTGGTAGTAATATGCTTAATTTTCCTTGAATCCATGTAGGCTTTCCACTCATTTGATGTAAATTGGCTTCCACAATCTGATAATAATACATTGCATACAGGGTAATGTTTAAAATATTGTTCTTCAAAACGATTGATAATTTCCCTGGCAGTCGCTTTTCTTAACGGATAAATCATAACAAACTTTGACATAACGTCTACAATTGTGAGGAGATATTCATATGTACGTGATCTTGGTAATTTTCCGATTAAATCAATAGAGAGGAAATCGTGAGGTTGGTGAGAAACGACGTGATATTCATCTCTCCGCAACGGCCGACCTACAATCTTTGTTCGTGCACATTCTAAGCAATCTTTCAGGTAATTTCTAATTGATTTTCTCATGTACGGCCAAAAATATGCTCTTCTACAAGCTGTTAAAACCTTCTGATAACCAAAATGTCCATTTAAATCATGCATTTTGTGCAATACCAAAGGTATAAGCTCACGTGGCACTACAAGTTTACAAATTTCATCTGAACTGGGTTTATAAAAAAGAATTTTGTTGTGAAGAAGATACTTTGTAAAGTCTTTATCCGTTGTACTATCTTCCAGGTGAGAAATTATATTATTGCATTTTTCATCTGCTCGTTGAGCTTTTAACCAAATAGAAGAAGTATCATCTTGTGAATCTTCCATAATTACTTGATTGATATATAATTTATCATCAAGTGCAGAATAAGTAGTACAAGGCGGAAATCTGCTCAACGTATCAGCAATATTATTCGAAACTCCTGGGACATGATATAACGTGAAATCAAAACACTGCAGTTTGAGAGCCCATCTCGTAAGACGAGAATTAAGTTTTAAGCCAAGACAACGACTTATGATCTGAATATAAGTTGAAATCAGTTCCTTTAAGATATATAGCAAATTTCTCCAGAGCAAATAATATAGCTAAACATTCCAATTCGTGTGTACTATATGTAATCTCTGCTCCTCTAAGAGAACGACTGCCATATTGTATGACACGAAATTCATCATTATCAATTTGCCAAAGTACACAACCCAATCCTTTCTGGCTTGCATCAACAGAAACACAAAATCTCAACTCAAAGTCGGGTTGACTCAATGCTGGTGCTGAAATTAGAGCATTCTTTAATAACAAGAAAGCTTCTTGACACTGAGGTGTCCAATAAAATGGCACATTCTTGCATAAAAGATAATATAATGGACTAGCGATATCTGAAAATCCCTGTATAAAACGATTTCTCCAATTTGCCAGTCCCAAAAATTTGCGAAGTGACTTTTTGTTTTGAGGAACAGGAAACTGTAGAATAGCTGAGTCTTTATCATGATCGACCTTAATCTCGGAACCAGACACCACATGACCCAAAAACTTAATTTCCGTTTGGAAAAATTTGCATTTGGCAAATTTTATGGACATGTTCGTCTTCTGCAATGTCTGTAGAACATAATCAAGATGTTCAAAATGTTTCTCTATTGTTGGGCTAAATATTAAAATGTCATCCACATATATCATCAGAAATGAATGAGTCTCCGGTCCAAACACCTTATTCATCCTCTCAACAAAAACAGAAACAGCTGATTTTATACCAAATGGCAAGTAACAAAACACGTGCTGTCGTCCTCGATACGAAAAAGCTGTGTACTTATATGAGTCGGGCGTAAGTGGTATTTGAAAATATCCACAGGAGAGATCAATCGAAGAAAAATATCTTGCACCCTTAAAATGTTGAAGTAGCTCGTTTATAGGTTCAACATGGGTAAGTGGTGAAATTACATGTTGGTTTAGGCGACGAAAATCCACCACTGGACGCCACTCACCATTAGATTTTGGGACGATATGTACTGGGTTTAAATAAGGCGAAGACATCTCTTTAATTATTCCCCAGGCCTTCCATTTCTCTAGTTCCTTTTCTAACGCTGCTCTTTTGGCGAACGGTACCGGATATATAGGTGTCTTGATTGGTTCCTTTGTGTCTAGTTCAATTCGATAAGGTTCTACGAATGCAGATCGGGGTCGATCAGAAAACAAACTATGGTATTCTATTATTAGATTCTCAAGCTGAGACTGCTGCTCCGTGTTGAGTGATTCACACGACCGCACCTTCGTTGTGATCTGATCTAGAGAAACGACAAGTAAATTTTCTGCTTCTTTGACTATAGTAACTTCCTGCATCTGGCAGCGATCCCTATCAGTTGTGATTTTGCTAGAATTAAATGGCTGAACCAATTCGGAACCAGTAGACGCCATCAAACTAATTTCGTTTCTTCTAAAATCGAGTACAGCTTTGTATTGCCTTAAAAATGGTATTCCGAGAATTAATTCAGCATGCAGTTGCTTCAATACGAACATCTCCAAAGTAAAAACTTCCGAGTTAATTGAAATACTTATAATCTTCCGACCAGCAACACGAAACTTCTGATGTCCTGCAAACGGCAATAACTTAAGTTGATCCACTGTATCCAGTTTGGCACTCGGAATAATTGATTTTATACTGCACCATAATTCATAACTGACTAAATTACACTGGCTTCCACTGTCGATGACACACTGTATCGTAATACCGCAAACTGTTCCTGTGATCAAAGGTTGATCAGTAATAGGAGTAGGTATACCAGTATCATTTAAAATTCAAGTAGGTTCATCTTCGTACCAATCTAATTGATAAAATATTGAAAGTGGATAACAATGATCAACTTCAGGTAAAACGGAATTACTTAATACAGCATACTGACAAGTTGTGCCTATATTATCACTACGATATGATTTAGACGGACCCTCCATTATGTTAGTGCGAGCAAACTGGTCCACGTTCACCCGCGACGTTCGTTTAATGTTGCTTCAGGGACAGAAGAAATGAACTGTTTACAAGAAGTTTCTCTTGGATCGAAAGATGGAGCATTTTCATTTAATGGAGTATTCGCCACTGCAGTTGCATTGCAACTGTTTCCCGTTGACAACTGAGAAGACGAATATCCGCAATTGGCACATACACTGCATGGTTGGAATGAGTGGAAATTATTGTTAGAGAACTGAGAGTTAGGACGCAGTGTAAATTGCTGTTGTTCTTGCTCGTTTCTGGCATTGAAACTGTTGCTCATAAATCTACCATTATTATTGAAGTATCGTGAGCTTTGTGGACTTCTATTTTGCCGGAAATTTTGAGTTCCTGCACCATTACGTCTGTAACGATTATATGGTCTGTTAGTTAGGTTAGGTTTCCCAAAATTATTATTTCTATTAAATATCATCGTCTTCTGGCTGGAGTTTGATTGTTGGTTTTCAGCAACAAACGGAACATCTGTACGTGGAATCTTATTTATTTTATTTTCATCGCTAGAAGAAACAAAATGAACAGTATCATTAGGTCTTACGTTACGTCTTGAACCTTGATTTCCATTAGGTTCATCATCGTTCACAAACGATGAACTTTTAGCAACACTCTGAACTCTCAGTTTTGCCCTTGCACTATTATTGTCGGTAAAACTTTTAGAATTATTCCCATCATGTCGGAAATTTTTTCACGTACATTATCATGAACATTAAAACTCTTGTTTGATCTTGAATTCACTAAATCCAACCTCTTTAGTAACGCAATTACATCATCCATTTTAACTAATCTAGCAGCTAATATTGTTTGTGCAATAGATGTGGGCAACTGATTGATTAAAATATCAATAACTTCTGCATCATTCGGACGATCAACTAAATTATAATATGCTGAATGCGTACGAATAGCAAAAACTTTCATACTACTCGTCGATTTAGGATCATATTTACGACTTCTAAGTTCAGATAATTGAGCCTGAGTTAACGAATAAGACGTGTAGTGATTCAGAAATTCGTCAACAAACTGTTTGTACGATGTAAACGAATCGACATGAGTATTATACCAACCTTCTGCAGGTCCTTGAAAACAATTAGTAATACATTCAAGCCTTTGCATGTCAGGAACTTGCAGTAAGTCTAAGTAGGACGTTAAAGTTTTAATAAACTTACGTGGACTTGATTTTTCAGGATCTCCAGAATATTTAGGAAGAACAGTAAGTTCATTCAATCTTACCAACCGTCGAGGTTCTTGAGTAAGCGAACGCATACAATTGTCAGGATAATCACATCGATGATTCTGCGGATTTGCTGACTTTTGGTTTACTTGCCTCTTTCTTTGCTGACCAGAACCATCAGAATATAAAGAACGGGTTGATTGACATAACTTGTTAGTATTACTAGTTCTCACTCGATTATTTCTAGAACGTTTGTGTCTTTGTGAAGCAATGCGATTGTGTTCATCATCAGAAACATCACACGCTGAAGAATCAGATGATTTAGAAGAGGTTAGGTTCCGTGCAGGAATACCAGGTTGACAGTTACTATTCACATGAGAACTGTAAACTTGTACAGGATTACTTGATTCAACATTAGTCGAAATATTAGATGTTAACTTAGTAATATTTTCCTCACATGCTTCCACGCGCTTAGTTATTTCGTCCTTGCTCACAACGACTTCAAGTCTTTGAACTTGCCGAGACAACCCTGAAACATTGTTCTGGCATTCTGTAATCTGATCAGTCAATCCAGCAAGTTTATCAGAATTCTCTGTACAAGTAGTGTTGACTTCCTCGATTTTCTCTGTTAGTCCTTGCACTTCTCTTTCCATTTCCTGATGTAATGAACGTGTTGCTAATTTGCAGGACTCGGCAACTTCAGCTAATTCCTTTCGTAACGATGTACTCAATTCGTGGAAGTCAAGCTTGAGTAGTTGCTGTGAATTTTGAATTTCCTGTTGAGATTCCCTGATTTTTATAAACTCAAGCTGATGAGACTCTTGAGTTTGCCTCATTTTTGTAAACTCAACCTGTTGAGACTCTTGAGTTTGCCTCATTTTTGTAAACTCAAGCTGTTGAGACTCCTGAGTTTGCCTCATAGAATCTTGAGTTTGCCTCATTTTTGTAAACTCAAGCTGTTGAGACTCCTGAGTTTGCCTCATAGAATCTTGAGTTTGCCTCATTTTTGTAAACTCAAGCTGTTGAGACTCCTGAGTTTCCCTAATTTTTGTAAATTCCATATGTTGTGACTCACTGATTTTTCTTAACTCTGCCAGCAGATCAAACATTTGAAAAGGAACATTACTTTGCCCCGTTGACGTCTCTGCCAACACAGAAGGACGAATGTCAATTTCTTGAACATTTTCTTGACTTCTTTTCCATTCCACGAAAGCTTCAATACTGAACGGATCATAAGAAGGATCACAATCTGTACAGAAATAATTTTCATTTAACTGGTATAATTCCCAATGCTTATCGGACAAACCCAAACATTGTAAATGATACCAATGGCCACAATTTTCACAAGCTACCAACCTTTCCTTATCGGGGTCTTTGCAGCACTTCACCATATTCATGGCACCATTCTTATTTTGTGATTCATCAGGTTCATCACCACAATTGATAGATCTAGCTGTAAGACTTGTTTTGGATCTCAGATTATAAGGATTACTTGATGCGTGCATAATATAAATTTATGTACAAACTAGACTCACGAGAACAATGGTGTAAGTTAACACTTACGCAAAACACATCACTCAAGATCGTGCTGATAACGTTCCACAATACTGGACCACCAATTATACTGTGATGTGCACAAGTCAATTATTTGCACGATTACATTTCGTTCATAAATATTTGAAACTAAAACGCGAAGGTGAAGATACAACTTCTATAGGTCTATATATTAGTGAAATAACTGAGTAATATGCAGTTCACTATTACCTATATTTCCATTTTTGCCAGACACACTACTACATAATGACTATTGATTCTCGTTGCTATATCAACGTTAGAATTCCAAATATCTCGTTTATACAGCGTATAGTGCAATGAATAACATAAAACATAATTAACGTTGTACAAAGTAATAATTATACATTTTTTAAACGTTAATATAAAGTGATTTTTATAATGAAATTAATAATTTCAATAAACATATAATTATATTGTGCGGATTCACAGAACCGTCACACGCTTTACGCATATTTCATTCAGTGAAATTCCTCGAGAATAATTTTCTTTTATTACTTCTTTTTAAACATTGAATTGTAGTTTAAATTTCCCAGTCACAATGAACGTTTCAATTTAATTTCTGTTCCTGCTAGTTGAAAATAATATTTCATGAAGAGGAGTTATGCGTATGCAGTCTCTCATACACAAATATATCCACATTCTTTTCCGTGCGTTGCAAACCTGCATGAATGCTCTTTCTAGTTTGCCTGATTGCTGACATTCCACAGCAGAATGCACTGATGAAACAATCTCCACACTCATTCCTGTTTCCATGTTGCAAAACTATTTTTTCTTTCAACCATTTTCTCTTCCGCCCTCATTCTACGGCCTGCCTCTTAATTTGAAACTTACAGAAATAACTTTCAAGAGACAGATGCAGCAGGGCTTCCATTTTTATTATACTTCGTGGAAGTCCTTCAATTTGCCTTACAAATTATGAATTGCTCAAGAATTAGCTAAGCTAGTCTAGTCTACAATCACCTAGCTTCCGCACAAAGTTTTATTGTTGACGTGTATCAAGGAACAAACGTACAGTTACGTGAAATTAGAGCGTGCAAACATTTTCTACCTTCTCTCACTATCGGTGCATTACATCTCTCTGCTGGCCTGGAAAGTGCTAAATTAGATAACTTACGTCTCTTTCCACAGCTCTAGGATATTCGCAACGATGAGAGCGAATTAAGAATTGATGCAATGGATGTGGATATCTACAAGGGTTGGATAAAAAGTAATGGCAACACTGGTATAATTGCTACTTGACTGTATTGGCAGAGGAGCACGTGTTACATTCCTTCAATGTAATCGCCCCCCCCCCATCTCTACGACCTTCTGCCACACGTATGGAAGGCGTCGTACACCGTCAGCGCGTCCATCTCTGTCGATGTCCCGCAGTGACCGCCCTATAGCACGTATGATGGCTTCGCGCGTGTCGTAGTGCTTCCCGCCCAGTGGTTCCTTCATTTTGGCAAAAAGGTCGTAATCACACGGTCTCATACCGGTGAATACGGCGGATGTTCCAGTACCTCCCACTACCAGTTATGCAGGAGCGCCGTCACAGTGTTCGCAGTGTGACACTTTGCATTGTCAAGCAGGATGATGGGACACCGTGCCAGAACGTGCCGTCGCTTCCTTCTTAATGCGAGACGAAGGTGGTGTTGCAAGAAGGTGCAGTAGTAGGCTGCGTTGACCGTCTGCCTAAGAGACGTTGTTCTTCTTGCCTAAACATATTGTTAGGGCGCTTACACTCTCGTCCTCTGCTTCAGAGCACTGCTGTTTTTGACTGAATAACATACAATCGCACCCCACTCACTATACTTCCTCGTCTGACATTCCTTTATCAACCACGAAACTGTTGTGGCGCTGTGACTCGCCCCTTTCACGGGACAGCAGTGTTGCCATTACTTTTTATCCAACCCTTGTACACAGTGTGTGATAGCGCAAACTGAAACGGTGAAAAGCATACGATAGTAGAAGCAAAAAGGTCTCAGCAAACATGGGGTCACAAGCGAACTGTTTGCGAGATAATTGCGAATGTATGGTTACGATACGCCACTGACTTGATTGTTTGTACATATCGTATGCTTTGCACGTGTGAGGTGCCATAGTCCTACTTAGTAAAAATAACAGAATTGAAAGGTTCACTTAACTAGACTAGACTGTTGCTTTTATTACCAAGGACTATAGTACTGTTGGGGAGCTTCGAATGAGTAAGCGTAATCAGGTCGCGTAGATATACTACAACGGTTGGGGATACGTCGGGCTGACCCCCGACTATTCCAATCCTGGTTGAAGATTTCCACGCTTAGAGGTGACGAAGGAAAGCGTGGGAGGGAGACCGGCAGTCGGTAGGTACGCCTAGGCCCTTCATGGGGTGATACGCACAGGATTATTATAGTACTGTTCAGTATGTTACATGTTCGGCAGTGTTCAGTTTTAAACACATATACCTCGGAGTGCGCAAGGAGACAAGCGTACGTACAGTGGGATCCATGAGTATTACCGTGCGAATTGTCCATCACCACTTTATTTGACCCAACAAAAGCTTCAAGAATTAAAAGAAAATTCAAAATAGGATGTTGACAACTTCTGCACCAGCATACAGAAAAGGTCATCACTTAAAAACACATAAAATGTAAGAGAAAAATTAATGAAAATAGTCATGGACAATTTGCAAGGTAATACTAATGGATCCCACTGTACAGGCTGTACGTGCGATATGTAATTCTAAGAATTAAATTTAAAGTGTTGTTAAGAGTTCTACCGGGGAAACGATGTTAAGCATTAGCGTCTTCTGTGTAGAAACTGCTGAATTGCGAGCATCTGGTGGTGGGAGTAGGAACTAACGGAAGCAAGTATGCAGAAGGGTGTTGTCTTGTACAGTTACGGACACTTCTGGGTTGTAACGAATACATTCAAAGTCAGTGAGAATGTTACAACCCAGAAGTGTCCGTGACTATACGTACGTACCACGTAGTCGGCCTTTGTCTTGTGTGTGACACGGCGCGTACGTATTGCATGTATTGCAAATAATGGGAAACATGTTGAGCATGTACGGTAGATTGTGTTCTCTTACCTTTCTCCAGCAATAAATACACCTTTCCTTACTACAAGTATCATAATTTTGTTCTCTCATAGGGGAAACTGGCTTTTGGGCCACCCTGTATGTTTTCTTCATTACATACGATCAAGAAAAGAAAATCATATTTGGTCTAATGTATTGCATTTCTAGTCCCTTTAACTAGATCAAAGTCATCCCATATTATCAAGTAATCAAACAATGAATTTTTTTGATAATTTTTTGGATAAATTTTCAGATGTCTCATGGTATACAATTCTGTCCATCAAAGTGATCGTAATTTGACCTGCAGTTTAAATTCCAATCCGATCATGTAGTGAAAGGGTAATGGTGACAAGAGGAGGGAGAGAAGTAATTGAGTGGTCAGTAATTGTAAGCATTACTTTCTACACCCCTCCTCCAATAGAATTTGCTCAGACATGTGCGTTCGGAAAGAAGGGAGGGAGAGAGTACCCATGACTCATGGCTTTGCCCCAAAATTTTAGCAACACTAAGGTGACAACCAATACAAGCATCCATGGGGGGGGGGGGGGGAGGGGTTGATTTCACTTATTCTGCACCACCAACTTATGTGCTGAGAACATGTTGGGCAACTACATTGCTAATATATGGATTTGAAAGAACATTATGAACAAGTTTATGATTGAAATTATGAAAGAACCAAGGAACATGTTTGTATTACAAATGTGAAAATTATGCTTGTAGTAAACTCTAAACTTCATGGCCTAACAGCCCTTGCATGCCAAGCGGATTTCCATTGGGTGGCACGTAGTCAGCGCATCGAATCCCATCGCAGCTGTTATCTGGATTTCGAGACCGGAATCTGCTACTATGGCTGCCAAATAGTTCCCTAATTGTTCTAACGATCTGGGCCAATCCCTCAATTTTGGAGATCTTACCGTGGATCGAACCCGGAACCGTTCGCATCAAGTACGAATTAATTAATTATTTGGTTAGGTTGGAGTTCTATGATTTGTAGTGAGAACTAATCCAATCCTTGTCCTTGGCACATGGAAAAGAAAACTTACTTTGCTAGGGATGAGAGAAGAGGGGGAAAGGAGCCACCATATTTAATTCACAGTCGGACTATAACCTTGAAGACCGAGACAGCTTAATTACTAAATTAACTACTTATTTCATCGTCCTTGTACGATATACGTTGTACGTTGTAATATATATATATATATATATATATATATATATATATATATATATATATATATTAATGTATCTATATATGTGGGAAGTGGAAATGACTCAGCTCTTGTCAAAGGATATCAGCAATACAATTCGCCAGAAAAGAATTAAACTGCCCAGTGGTGAATTATTATTTCAGTGTGTGGAAGGTACATGGAGGACTGAAATACACCTGAATCTATAATTGTCCAACATATCTCTCTCTATCTCACTCTTTCTCATTGCATTGTATAATGCCTAAGAGCATTATGTAATGCAGGCAGTAACATGGTTAATTTTTTTTCTGGCCTCTATCTTGTTTACGGAATTCATTGGTTTTACTGTGCCTTAAAGGAATCTTCAGGGTTACAAGAACAGAGATGGTAAGACCAGATGCCCTATTCTGAGATGTGAATGAACATCCATGCATGAAAGGTAATTACGAAATGCTCTATTCAGTGCCATTTATTGTTGAAGGGCTTGAAGCAACAATAAGACAAGTTTTCAGTAGATGTTTTTGTATACTTTTGAAAAATTGCATAATAATCATTATTTGTTTAAAGTTTGTTAGGCTTCATCATTAAATAAGTGGACGAATTATCTCTTCTTTGGAAAGTACATTTTAATTGTTACTTTACTAAAAATTTAATTGTTTTTATAAATTGTACACAAGAATATAAAGAATATTATTTCTGCAGTACATATTTGACTATTATCAAATGTCTAAATACATTTTTATACAAGTACCGAACAGTCAACTATTCATGAGAAAGAAATTGCACTCGCGTAAATTGTAATTTTTGTGTATGTATATTTCTACGTATTTTCGAAAACCAAAGATAACTGTAGGCTTTATGTAGATTACGTTTATCATTGTCTATTTCTTGCACTATATTGTATTGAATACTTGAAAGTGTTTCACCAGTTGTATTGTAGACAATAATTTCAACTTCAAAACTGTGGGATTCTATGATGGCATAGTGAGGTGTAAGGGGTGGCTTTATAAGAAAGCACCTTAAAGACGAACCTCACATACCCGTAATGCCCCCCATTAACTGCGTAGTCTTCTGTGGGAGTTCTGTTATGTCCTGTCTATGTGTGTTTGTGACTGTCGTTTCATCAGTCTCATCTTATCACCATCCGCCCTCTTCTCCGCGATGAAGTAAAATAAAGAAAATAAACCAGTCAATCAAGCTATGGCATAGTGGTAACTCTGATGCCTTGTAATCAAGGGGTTCTGGGTTCGATCCCAGTGGAGGCAAATTGGTCGGTAGTCAAAACCTCACATTAAATATTAGGTCTACATTCTGTCTCGGGAATCTGGAGCAAGAGAACGAGAAGACGTCTTTGCGCAATTAGTGACACGAGAGTGCTCGACCAATGAACGCGTGAGAGGGGAAGTGAGTGAAAGAAGGGGAAACACAGCTACCGCTACCAGCAGCAGCGCGCACGGTTTTTTCCCCCACTCACTTTCACCCCTTCTCTATCATCATGCGCGGCCTTGCTCCATAGATTCCCGAAACAGAGTGCAGCTCCGATTAACCTATCTGAGCATGAAGTGGATTTAAAATTTGTCAAATTCAATATGTATTTTACTTTATGTTATTATTCTTTATTGTTATTTCCATTGTTATTGCCATTGTTATTACATTCCAATGTAAAATGGCCAAATCTGTATTTGGAATTCTGTGGTAAATAAATAAATAAAACAAATATTTTCTTATTTAACTGACACCATCTCTGTCAGGTCAATCTATGGCACATTTGAGAACTTGGAAACAATTATTGTATTCTCTATTCATACTTACATAAATTGACCACGCCTTGAGACAGAAAGCAATGCATTTCCTTGGGTGAAAGAAGCTTTGCAGCACGTGTGGTAAGCATCATCATCAGGCGCGGAAAGGGAAGATCTAATCGCCAGGGAGCTTCTCATCTCGGCGATGTTAAGAAGATTTAAGAGAATGGGAAAAGAGAACAGCATCGTCCTGCGCAACCAAGTTATCTAATGCGGAGAGATTGAGGACATGCATAAAATAACATGGTAGGTAAAGTGCATGTCTACTGAAACTAGGTTATCTGCAGTAATTTTCTTATCATGGCAGCTAACTTACCGGACTCGTTTACAATGAATAGCTTCGGGGAAAAAATATTTCGCGATATATCGCTTACACGATATCTAGTGATGCACCGTCCTGGCGGTATGAGCCCAGTTAAGCGATATTACTATGATCTTATTGTTACGTTTTACGATATACACTATCAACCCTGTTACCAAACATCTCGTATCCAGGTTTCATATTACTAGTTGTAACTTATTACTAATGAGATATCTCGTAACGTTTGCTTTTATGAACTAGTACCTTGGTGGCTGAGCACGATGAGAGGTAGACTCGCGACCTCGCTTCCCAAGGTTCTGGGTTCGACTCCTGGCTTAGGCATGATTGTTCCTTTGCCTATGTAACTTCATCAAATTCACCTTATCATTCATCATCATCATGGCAATAAGCCAAAAATTGCAGGAAAACGGCGTAAAATAAGAAATATTCAAAATATCAACACACAAAAATATATATTTAGGAACTACGTAGTATTTAGAACTAGTAAAACTAGCATTTAATATGGATGTTAACATTAATCAATACTAATACAATAAAACAATAATATTTCCTCAGTTCAATTATTCATCTCTATCCAGGGAATCTCAGGAGCAAGGCGAGAAAGAAGGGAAGAAACCGAGTGGGCGGAGCGAAGTACAAGCTGCTGCTTCACAAGCTGCAGTTGTTTCCCCCTTCACGCTATCCCGTTCCCTCTCACGTGTTCTTTGTTCTCGAGTCACTACTTGCGCAGAGACTTGCTTTCGTTCGCTTGCTCCAGAGATGCCAGGGACAGAGTATAGGACTCTTGTATCGGTTCATATGCTCTTCACATCAAATCGTATTCTGAGCAATTTATACTTGTGTAATCGCATTAATCTACTTTGTGATTCAACGCTGACCTGTTACGCTTCTAACGGCAAGGCTTGTCAAGGAGCAATGTACGCGCCCTGTCAGGGAATCGAATCCGAAATCTCTTGCTACGAAAGCGAATGCTTTAGCATTTGGATAACTTGTTTCACTCATCCCTAATTTTATTAATAGCACAGTGAAACGTGTTAGTATAATCTTCTCAATTACAATTCTTTCCATAATAATACCATAATTCTGGAACTATAATAAAATACTAAACAAAGACGCATTGCATAATAATTTGATTTTATTATTATTATGTAGAAAACAAAAGGCTTCTTTCTCCTAGAGCAGGGGCAAAGCTCTATTGCACAAAGGGTCTCATAACTACTTGGACAACAGGTCGCGGACCATATTATACATATTTACACGAAATAGTTGGTTGGTTTGTTTTATTTTACTGCGCTTTTCTGCCACTTGTAGCTAATTGCAAACATGAGGATGAATGGTAATGAGACGAAATGGATGAAGGGACAGTCACAAACACAAATCGAGAGCACGCAACATGAAGATTATACTGGCTGTGAGTCCAGACGCCACGACCTTGCTAGTCTGCAAAAAGCAGTCCAGGGTGTACTACTTGGAAGGGAGATTGACATTTGCGTGTTTAATGAAAAGTCACCCCTTACACTATTTACACTAAAATTAATGTCTCAAAATAATATTAGACGTTTTGCGTATTACATAACAGGAAATGACGGACCCGATGTTGCCCGTGGGCCGTAATTTGCCCTATCCTAGAGCATAAAGTCTTTTCAGTCCTTCTATTATACGTTTTGTATTTGCAAAATCTCTCTTCGAAGCAAATCAGTAGAAATAAAAAGAATCCCTCTGTAGAATGTGTTACGATTGTGTCAAGAAACTTAAATTAATATGAAGGCTTAGAATCTTTTCTGTAATTTGTACTCTACTTAAAAATTCAAATCTTCATATCGAATCAGTCAGATGAAGACAGATGTGGAACTTTTATTGTTTACAAGATTTATATATTTGTTTTGAGATTTCCTCTTTGATGATATTGCAGTAACATGGTATTTGAGTAGTGTAGTCAAGTGTACCATCACTACATTTTAATTGTATAGCTACTGCATAGTCTTTTCAAATTGTCTCGAAAATGTGAATTCAAACTATGTACATTATTATTGGGACATCCTTGTGCTCAAGAAGAATTCTCTTTAGTTAGTGCGGTAGTAGTGTTTCAGTAGACTAATCAATACTTCTGAGTTTCTTATCGATAATCTCTAGTTTACAGTTTTCATGATATTTAATACATTTCTTTGCATATTCACTCAGCAATAACAAAGGAATCAGTCCACAAAATGTTCATCTTACAACAGACACACAAGTGAAGTGCGGTAAGGCTGTTGGATCCATACTAAGTCCAGGTTCTTCTTCTTTGAAGATTCAAGTCTTTGGAGAATCTAGCTTGAAGTGATGATTTCTTGGAAGAAACTATCAAGTAGGTGTGGTTGCTTTGATATTAAACCTAACCGTTAATATGCCTTTGAAATCAGTACATATGCCTCCATCCTGTGACATTTTATTATGTAATTTCAAATTCAAGTAAGTTGGGCAATATTGTTGGATCCTCAGGAATGCGGTTGTCAAGTGATGCTTCAACACAAGTTTCGTTTGACAATTGAAGAAAAAGGGCATATCCCGCGCGCACCTTCCCCCCCCCCCCCCACACACACACAAAATTACAGTCAAAAGGATTTTACGTTTGCCTGTGTAACTTGGATATTGTTAAGTAACAAAATCACTTCGTGCCATGGAAAGTTATGGCCCTTGTTCTATCTTCCTGCAATTCGGCGATGAAAAAAGTTTATATTTAAATAGGCTAAATTAATATTGAAATTAAATATTGATAGAGAGCAGATATCTGTTTGTGCTCAGTATGGCATGCACCAATCTAATAAGGAAAAATACGAGTAGTGTCCGCAAAAGTCTTAATGTGATGTTTTTTTACTTTAGTAATCAGAATCAGGATCAGTTCGTTCGTGAACTCGGTATTAGCCTAATTTCATTGTTGAACTTTGAAATTCGTAAACGTCTCACTAAGGTATTGCCGAGATTTCACAAATAAAGCTCTCTTCATAACGAAGTGGCGAGACAAGTATAGGATTTAAATTCTTTATGGGCGGACTCCCACAAAACATTTTTTAAAAAATGTTAAGGTGTGTTCCCATCTCAAACAAGTTTATGCTGCATACACATTCTTGGCATGGGAGTCATTTCTGCAAGTTTTGTTAGGGTACGGGGAATATCAAAGACATTCCTTTTCGCAGTTTTGTATTTGTGTTGAACATAAAAGTTTATTTTTGAAAGGAGGAAAATAATCTAATTTATAGAACCTCTCTTGTGGCGTAGTGGTAACGTTGTTGTCTTGCAGTCAAGGGTTCCCTTGTTCGATACTCTGTGAAGGCACATAGTGATTCGAATTCTACTTTAAACTCTAGGTCAAATCCCGATTAACCTATCTGTGTATAAAGGAGACTTAAACAACAAAAAAAAATTATACTTGATAAGTTAGGAAAATAGGTGCTGGTGCATTATTCTTATGTTTACAAGGAAGGAAATTTCTAGCTTAACAAGCAGTTTTGGATAAAGCGACATCATAACATCGCTAAAGGAGCGAGAAAAAATATTCTAGAAATATCCAGAGTCAAATTCAAATAGACACGAGAAAGTGCAAATGTTATTTTTCTCTAAGTTCGTGGCCTATCCCAAGTTGGCAGACTTACATTGCTGTTCAATGCCTTAGTCAAGGTTTCTGATTCTATATTTTTCGTTATCATTATTGTGAATCAATTAAGTTAAGAAACAAGTAAAGTAATATTAACAGAGTAGAGCCGAAAATCTATGATGCAGCATCACCAAGGAATCTTTAATGTTTTCATATGAATTTGTTCTTGCTTCCAAAAAGTACATTACAATAGTATCTGTCGTATCCAATATTGTATCCCGAGAGAATTATGTAAATCGAGGAGAACGGAGATTGTCAGTTTGAATTACCTGTCTGAGGAGATTATGTATATAGATAGCTATATTCATCTGAGTGATTCACTGGACTAGATAAGGCATTATGTATGCTATGGAACATTAACGTAACCTTTATTAACAGTATCCACTTAGCCGAGGGTATTTGGACGAGATGCGAATGTTTGCTGTAGTCTCCTATACTGCTAGCACCCTTGGTTAATGTCAACATATATGGGGAACCTCGTCTAATTATAAACATAAACACTACCTGGCCTGGCTTCCGTTTTCGAGAGCAAAAAAGGAAATTGGCAATTATATTAATTTATATTGCAGTACGCGTAAATATTATGGCCGTATCTAATTCGACGAGGTGAAGTCATTCTCTACATTGCCTTCAAATATTAATTGTAACATACACGCCACTATTCCATAACTTTCTGTCGGAAACGGTGCACGTGGAAAATATTTGTCATGGTGTCTTGGCAGCTGTCCCCTCCGAGTCAATGCTGCTTATCAACTTTGTTCTTATAAATAACTTTAATAACAATTTAATATCAATTTCTTCCATCCTTTCACTAAAAGTGTCCCCATCATAATTGAAGTATATAAATATAACAAAGCTGCTATAGTTTTGGCCTACACATTTAAGCCCGATCACGTTTAATGCTATTTCTGGTCATTGCAATAGAAAAGAATTTCAGATTTCCCATGTGCAGTTATTGTAAGAATATATCGGGACAACATTGTGAATTTTTCACACTGATAGAGAGGCTTCAGCATAAACTTCGAATTGCTTAACCCTCTGGATTTTAGAATATATTAGTCAACAGTTACATGATAGCTCGGTGAGAGTCTGCGAATTGTTTGGCGGTGAAATCAAAGATTTTCGTATCAAAACTGATAGCTCATTCTTTGATTTAGGATACATGAAATATTTGTTTTAATTCAAATTTCATTATCATTACTTAGGTAATTAAATCAAAATAAATGGCATTGACAGGCGCGTTTCCTTTAAAATTCAGTCTCTGATAGGCTACTTCATATGCCTGAAAATATTGTATTTATCATACAGCGACACAAATGTTAACCCCAGTTTTTGCTGTTGAAGCATCCTGCACATGTTTCCAAATTCTTCAAATTCTTCACAAAATTTCATTTCTTTAAAAGTTTGAGGAAGTTGATTTTAAGTCCTTATGCTCAAATACGTTAATCGGAACCTGACTTGCAATTTAAAGTGGGATTCGAACAAATGTGCTTCCACCTTCAATCGAGCCAGGGACCTGTGACCGTTTCCTTTTCCCGGTAATATTTTTTCTCCTTTTGCAAACTGCAGTACTGTGTTCAACGTCTAATATTCATAAAAGACTGTGGAGTTGTCCTGCATCAGAGAGAAAATGGACTCCCTGGAGATCCAATCGGAAGGGCGTCCGACTACAGCACGGGAGACCCAGGTTCGATTCCCAGGGTAGATGATTTCATATGGAAATTTTCCAGCA
This sequence comes from Lepisma saccharinum, assembly GCF_977018435.1. NCBI lineage: Eukaryota > Metazoa > Arthropoda > Insecta > Zygentoma > Lepismatidae > Lepisma > Lepisma saccharinum. The sequence continues at coordinate 176,123,727 of NC_139230.1, read as the reverse complement.
ATTTCCCTACATGAAACGCCTCTGAGATTCACCCAGCCTCCAATAAATGGGTACCATGGGGTCAACCCTGGGAGGTAAAAGCGACTGGAGCGTGGTGCTGATCACATCGCTTCCACAAATGACTAATATTGCGAATGTTCAGTACATCAATATTCAAGAACGGTCGAATTATTACGAGGTGCTCTAAATGTTTTGTGAAATGACAATAGTTATCACTACAACTCGCGGATTTGCAATACGTACAGTCACCGGCACGAGAAATGGGACATCTACATCCTGATATATTGACTTCCATGCAATGCGTTATGTGTGTTGCCTGACTCTCAGGCGATGGGAAATATCCTACTTTAAAAGTTGCTCTTAAAGCCGGCCCATCACCGTAGTGTTACGCAACACACATAATACATTGCAGAAAAGCCAGTATTTCAGGATGTAGGTGTTCCATTTTTATTGCCGGTGACCGTACACGCCGAAGAGAAAAGCGAATTCGAGAGCACAGCATCGTCATACCGTTTCAGCCTCAAATAATATTTCCAGCCACTCCTACCTCCACACCCAGTCTCGGGAATCTGTGGAGCAGGGAAAGGCAGGGAAAGGGAGAAAGCGAGTGGACTTCACAAGGCAGTGCGCGCTGCTGCAAAACGGTTGGTAAATTTCCCATCCATGCACTCACTTCCCCTCTCACGCGTTCATTGGTCGAGCCCTTCCGAGTCCTACTTGCACAAAGGCCTAGTTTTCGTTCGCTTGCTCCAGAGATATATGAGACAGAGTATGGCCACCTCTTGGTTATAACGGCATCGTTGAAAGCCATAGAAACCGTTACAACCCAGAAGTGTCCGTGACTGTACATGGCCTTGATGGCATATTGCAGTATGGAGGAGCAGCTTTACTTAACTTTACCTTACAGGAAAAGAAGCAGGCAACTTGTGTGAAACAAACCAAATATTCCATTGATATTCTTGTATGCAAAGCTGGACATTTCTGTGACATAATACAAAATCACATGTCCCTTTGATTTTAAAATACATATACCTAAACGCGGGCCTTCACTGAAACTTTACATGGAGTAGTGGTAGTATTTTTATTGTTAACTAGCTGATTACCCGGCGTTCCTCGGGTATTTATTTATCCGAATCTTGTATTAGACAGGAAAATAATGAATTCTAACTATAGTGTAAAATGCAACTAATTTTAAATGTGATCGTGAATGTCGCCAATTAGCTTAACGACCCCGAACACTATGGATTCGACACTAATCTAGGTCATTTGAAGCATTTTATTTTCAGCCCCTCTCACCCCCGATGCCGATAGGTGATCAACTTGGAGTTGAACTGCATTGGGTGTCTCGAAAACTATGTATTCCATTCGCAACAGCCTGAATGTTAGACAACCCGAGAAACACTATCGTTGTGCGGATTGCATAGAGTCACGGATGTCTGTGCGGAATTTAATATCGGTGGTTCTCAATTATTTTTACATGTCACCCCTTCCAACCCCACCTCTAAGGGTGCCAGGGGTGTCTTACCCCAAAATATTATTTCCAGATTGCAAGTGATACGTGTACCAAGTTTGGTTGAAATTGCTCCAGGCGTTCGAGAGTTATGCCTGAACAAACAAATATACACACCCACACACACACATACATCCATTTTTATATATATAAAAATAAAAAGAAGATAACCGTGAACACATATTTGCCTAACCTGCAATATGGCGACAAAATGCATAAACGATTGTGTATCAGCGTGATTCTGCATAAATGATACTCAAGGTAGGTCACCCCAACTAGGATTTGCATCAAATTGACAAGTACTTTCGTGGAACGTTAATGAGGTGGTTGACGGTCAAAGCAAACTATCGAGCCAATTATGATGGATGGCGACACCAAGGGACACACATACTTTTACATTCAATATCCCTGTTGCATCTGTCACTTCGTCCCAATTGTGGGCTTCTGTTTTCATTTATTGTTGTCATTAAAATTTTGAGTTGACTCTCATGTTTAATACTTCAGTATTATTGGATTTGTTTTACCACTTAAGTTTAATCACGACGATGAGCATGAATGATTATCAAATAAAAATGGATGGAACAACAAATAAATGAAATGCCAATACTTTAGCCAGGACTTTAGGTCAGAACATTCCGTAGACCCTAAAACCACCGATATTGGGTCAAAATATCCACTTCATTTAGTGGACAGTAGCTATACAATACTTATAGGATATTTGAAGTAACTTATTCTTATATCAGTGTGAGAACATTAATATTCATTCATACCGTAGTTGACTAATGGCTTATTTTTATATTTTTCCAATCGATTAAAGTTGTGATTTAAATAACTTTAACAGGGGTACCGGATTCGCATCCAGGGCGGGGCATGGATGTTTGTGAGTGTCCATTCATCAATTTCATCATATCATCACTCATCCCCATCTTCGCAAATTAGCCAAAAGTGGCACAAAAGCGAAGTAAAATAAAGCAAATAAATCAATCAATCAATAACTTGAATTGAAAATTACACTACCCAGGGATTTGATCTAATGCAACAATTTTACAACCTATAAGTTATCATAACTCTAACACTGTACACTGAGAAATTTGAAATAAATATGAGCTTCTTTGAAAGCATCAATATAACATTTAAAAATTCAATTCTCAGAATGAAAATAAGCTTGTTACGATGCAAAGATGCTACATAAAACTAACTTTGATGAGTATTAAACTCACATGTAGTTACATGACTTAAGACGGGTTTTTGGTTAACAATTCTAAAGGGATTCATAGGCATTTGTTGCCTACGCTTACACTGTTTTTAAATCCACACCTAGAAAGCTACTAATATCCCATATTTTATTTAGCTCACCTAACCACTGAAACACGTGCTACCATACAAACTCTTTTGATAACAATCAACAGTACCACTTCATGCAAGTCACTAATTTTATACATTTCGTCTCAACTATATTTTCATATTTCATTGATACAAGCATTAAGAAACATGATGTCGATGTTTACTAAATCATAAACAACAAAAATAAAGTACGGTTGTTTTTTAACTGGAGATTACAAACAAGAACGCAAAGCAGAAAAAAAGTGGTGAGCAGGGGGATGCATATCCAACCTTCTCGATAGCGTAGTAGTAATGCTGTCTTCTTTTATTTCAAGGGGTTAACCGCGTTCGATCTACAGTGCAGGAACTTTGCGTAATGATTCGGATCCCACTCTAAATTGTAAGTCCAGTAGCGATTAGCCTCTCTGAGCACAAACTGGACTAACTAACAGACGGCCGCAAAAGAGTATATTTTGTCTAAGAGAGCATGTATTTATCTAGTTTCTCTTGTTTGCTGGGGGTGGTAAAGGGGTCGGCTCTCTAGTTCCCCTCTGACACCATAACTAAGTCACGGAGTTTTAAAATACTGTATTTCACCACATAATCGTAGCACCCTGTTTTTTTTAGTTCATAAATTGGTTTCTAACCTTTCATCGCGTCGGTACGTCATACAACGAAACATGTACAAATAATGTAATAATGGTTCTACAAGTGTTGATGCATTTTGATGCATATACAACATGTTTGATCTCAGTACAATATTTTAATTTATTGTTTTTCATCAATGAATGCAATTAAGAGGTTCTTCAGAGGTATTATTTTTTCTCATGAGTTGAATCTTTGCCTGGTCTATTGCATGCTGCTACTTCATGGACGCCACTCATCAAAGCGTATCACAAATAGCTTTTAATTTCTTCATTCCCCTTCCTCCTACCTCCATCCCCCCTCCCGGGGAACACGAGCTCCATCTTGTGACAAGAAAAATCAACATTTACTTTTCCAAACCCATTTCTTGTTTCTCCTACTCGATAAGATCGCGCGTGAGTGTGGTTTTATGTAGGGTTTCAGGGAGAACCACGAAAATGAAGGAAAGAAAATGGAAGCAAAAAAAAGAATCCCTTACCTTACGCTTGTTTACTCACTCCTTGCCAACCGAAACAAACTGCAAATATTGCTCGAGGTTGAAACGGTATGACCACGCTGTGCTCCCGCATTCGTTTTCTCTTCGAGGTGTACATTCTGCGAATCCGCGAGTTGAATTGATAACAGTTGATATTTCACAAAACATTTATAGGAGCTTGTTATATGGTGGCCAATCTTGAATATGGATGTATTTTCCAACACAGTGGCGTGCCCAGGAATTTCGAACGGGAGTGTTTACGTATACTTTTTTTTTAATAGTAGTCAGCCCTCATTGTGCCATATTTTCCTGCCTTAGACGTTCTTGTTTTTAGGAATACTGGACCGAAGGGGAGGGCGTGATGGGACCCCCACCAATCTCCCTTGGGCACGCCACTGCCCCAACACATCTTTAATAGTGGTGTGCCAAGATGGGAGGAAGTTTACAGTTAAAATTTACTTAACCAAAATTCTCCTTACAAAAAATGAAAAAAGAATGCTGAGCACACTAAATTTTGGCAATATATATACAATTTATATATATAAATTATGATATTTAAGTTAATCACACACAACCTTAAACTTTTAAACGTAACCAAAAACTGTACGCTATATTATTATGTTGAGACAGATTCAACAGCTAGATTTAATTTTCACACACATTCTCTGTTATGACTGAAAAATTTAGTTCAAACTGTAGTTCATCTGTGCAAAAGAAACGAAGTAAGTACCACTGAAAAGTAGTACCATGTATGTTTGGAGATATGTGTGTGGTGAATATTTCTCTACTAATTGTATTACCTCCTACCTATTTATTTTCTGTACTAGCACAGTGCTAAGTCATACTGGAGTTTTCAGTCCTATAATATTTCAAGAACAATTTTTGAAATAAATAATATGTGAAAATTTGCCCCTTGCACTCTCGAAATACTAAGTTGGGGAAATCATATTTTTTTTCTAACTTTATAATCTAAGTGACTCATTCAACCTCCTGAAATATTTTCGAAGTCGTAGTGCTAAATCCCACTATCCACCTATTTCCTATCGCAGTAATTAAATCTTAATGTTCCCAATTTCTTGCTTGCAGGTTTTTTATGTAAGCAGCTTACTGCACTGTTCTGCAATGAAAACTTTCTTCAAATCTCATTCCACTAAGGTAATACGAAGAAAGTTTGATAAGTCAACATACTCTTACTCTCATGCAAAGTAAGATGAATTTAATTTTTTGTGGACTCAAGTGACGGTGAAGGTGCATATTTAATGTGCAGTTCCCAAAATTCAGTACAAGTATTAGGAGAAAGAATTTCTGTCTGGAGACCTGTTTCGGGAAATCATTTATAGATTTTCGTAATCCCTAAGAGTCAGAAAAGTTCAAATGGTTGTATATTTAAAATGCTTAATTCTCGACGTTTTCTGTTTATAAAGTTATACAGGGTGTTTCACTCGGGGCGGAACCCTGTATTTCGTTCATAACTCGGACACTAATAAAAATATTACAACTAAATTTGGAGTGGACTTACCTCCGTTCATGCGAAGTCGGGTGACATCATAACAAGTGTTGTAAATTGCCACCATTGGCGTCCAGGCAGAATTGGACGCGGCGTTCCATGTTGTGGAAAGTCCGTCTCAGTACGTCAGGTGCCACTGCTTGGATGGCCGCACTGATGTTTGCTTTGAAGGCCTCTATGGTTCGCGGTTTGTTGGCGTAAACCTGAGACTTCAAATGTCCCCCCCCCCAATAAAAAACAGGCGGTTGGAGATCGGGCGAGCGCGGTGGCCAAAGTCCCATGGAAATTACGCGGTCGCCGAAAAATGACCGGATTTCGGCCATGCTTGCGCGCGAGGTGTGCGGTGTTGCTCCATCCTGCTGGAAATAACCAATGGATAATTCCTCATGGTCCAGTTGTTTCACAAAGCAGATGAAGATGTCTAGGGACGCTGCTGTTTTGATTGTCGTGTCGAAGACGCCAATAGTGGCCATTTTCAGCAGTTCTTATGCTGTCACCCGACTTCGCATGAACGGAGGTAAGGCCACTCCAAATTTCGTTGCAATATCTTTATTAGTGTCCGAGTTATGACCAAAATACAGGGTTCCGCCCCAAGTGAAACACCCGTTACATATGTATCAACTTAATGGCAAAACACAATCCTATAATGTTAATATAATAATCGTAATTAATATAATATCCACATTGGGCTGCTCATTTGTTTGTTCATGTAAACGATCGAAGCATTCGTTATGTATTGATACTACTAAAGATACGAAGATTTATAATTTCGTGTACTCAAAGAATAACAGGTGCTGGTGTAGTGGGATATTTAATATCTGGACCCATCTGTTCGTATTTCTGAGGCGCGTTTGAAAAAAAATTCATTGCATGTTTTCAGTGTTGTTCGTTCATTGGAAACACGACGAAGAAGATACATCATTTTAACATAATTTTTGCAAAATGTACTCAAACCAAGTATTATAATAATTTATAGAATGTCGTGGAGACAGGGGTTCTTTGTGAGATTCATTCATAATTTCATCTAATCGTAACGATCTGTAGAATCTTTGAAAATGTAAAGTACAAAGAACTCCGAATCTCAGACATTTAGCCATCACCTTTCCAGATAGGAAATATCTAGAAACATCTAAGGAATGTCTTGTCAGACATTGCCGAGCTTTCTTGATCGCCATCGTTGTAAACAGGTGTAAACAATCGCAATCAAGGAAGAGACTACAGGTAACTGAGTCGGCACTATTTAGTAAATTCGATTGGAATAAATTTCTGGGAGGACGGGGGTCAGTGGTCAGTGAATTACAAGCATCACTCATCTTCCTCGTTGCGAATAGCCAAAATGGCAGAGAAGCAACGTAAATCAATACAATTACAAATTTATAGTAGGAATTTTAGATTATTACACTGAAAGAAAAAAAAACTATGGTCTTAAAGCAACAAAGACAGTGACCCCAGGTCCACACCACAGTTTGGTCAACGTTCTACTTCGGTGGTGCTAAAATAACCCAGATAAATGGTTGTAATGAGCACCATTTTAACACCACTGAGGTTAAACATTAACCAAATGCATCGCTTTAACACCAGTTTTTACAGTGTAAATTTTGCCTTAATTGTAGGAATATTTTTTTAATGGATAGTAAAATGTGGTTTATCATGAAACAACATTTGATAGACTTCATATTATAAGTTAAATAGGAGAAACATATAAGGAATCTGTGCACATATAATAACCACAATGTATGATTTGATTGTTTCTTGCTATTTAACGTCACTTTTCTTCCACTTTAGGCTAATCGCGACGATGAGGACGAGTGACAATATGATAAAATTGACAAAGGGACACTCACCCATTTCCTGGGCAGGATTCGAACCCGGGACCCCTGGCATTGCAGCGCGTTGTGCTAACCACTCCCGCACGGAGGGCGGTAACACAATATAAGACTATTATATAGCAATAGTAAATAAGTGAATAACTATTAACACATTTCATAACCTTGTTAACAAATTTTCTTTGTTCCCAGCTACTGGAACAAATATATGTGATCCAATTATGAATTATTAAATACGTTAAAAAAATATTTCGTATGAAAACAAGAAAGTCAATCCACGTGGAGTTAAAATGGTGTAGTGAAATACAGGCTGGGGAAAAAGTCACCTTCTGACCACTGTCGTCTCTGTTAAATTTCACACAGGGGCCGGCTCATTTTAGCATATCTAGTTGACTTCCGTGGATTTTTTGAGTTAGTTTTTAAGTCTACTTTATTCACAGAAAGGCTAACAGAGACAGGACTTACAGTTTAAAGTGGAATCCGAACCACTACGTGTCTCCACCGGACATCGAAACCGGGACCCCTTTGAACACAAGGCGGCAGCGTTATCACTACACTATTATAAGTATATTCAACATTGTCAAGATATCGAGACATTTTGGCTTTTCCTGTGCATTTTACCTCTCACTGCTGAAATCTCTGCAACATGCATCTTGATAGTGGTGCAGGAACTGCATCAGAAAATTTGATCCGCAAGGATCAGCGATTTTCTGGTGCTGTTTTTCAGCATGTCTCGCCAATCTTCTTTGTCTTCTCATTGGTTGCTGCAAAACATCCTTGTCTATACCCTGTCTCGACAACCTCTGGAGCAAGGCCATGCATAGCGGCAGGGAAGGGGGAGAAATCGAGAGGGCAGAGCGAAGCAGTACACGCTGCTAGGAGGCTGGCTACTGCAGTCGCGTTCCTCCCCTTCACGCAATCCCGTTCCCTCTCACGTGTTCATTGGTGGAGCCGTCTACTTGCGCAGAGACTTGTTTTAGTTCGCTTGTTCCAGACATAACTGAGTCAGGGTATGGTTACAATATCAGAATGTTACTCTTTGAACCACCCTGTATATTCAACAACCCTTTGACTTAGACGGTTCTATGCCATCAAAGACAAAATAAATCATTTTTACTTGAATGTTCTTGCCCTAGGCATGCGGTTACATGACAGATGACACGAAGTAAGTTAATGGAGAAGGAAGTATTTGGTAAAGATTTGTAGAACGAATTAAACCTACAGGACTCTGGTCATCAGAAGAGATTTTAAGGGATGAAGTAACTGCTACCTCCACTGCCCCCCATCTTGGAAAGGAAGAAAATGTATTCCCTCGGCGAGACCAAACGAGAAGATTGCTAGCGTTGCAACGGTCTTGTATATGTCCTAAATCCTTGAACCAATGCTCTAGGACTTCGGGCTCCGTTAGTAGCCACTCAGTCAAGTTTAGAAGGCCTCAGATTAAAACGGAGACTAAGCCCTTCGGTTTGAGAGAAAGAAGGGCGAAAGAGAAAGATAGGGAGGCGGGGAGAAGGGTGTAACGAAGGGAGTCGGAGGGACATGAGAACACTCCAGGGTAGGGCACATAGGGAACAGTCTGTGGACGAGGTGGAATGAGAACTACAGAGGAATTTTCTTCTCTTGTGCTGACAACTTCCTAAGATATTGGGCATTGGGATTTAGAGAGGTCTGTTCAAATTGGCGAACGGTATTGCGAAGAGTGGCTATTGGAAGAGTTCTCGTGTGTGTGTGTGAGGGTGTGTGTGTGTGTGTGTGTGAGAGAGAGAGAGAGAGAGAGAGAGAGAGAGAGGAGGGGGCAGATGAAGTTAGAGTAAAGAAAATTGCGGAGGGATAAAGTTGGCCCTATTGGAAACAAAGTACACTTTAAATGTTGAATAAATTGCTAAGTTTATCTCCGGAACCTTAATTTTTAGCCATTGAAGTTGTTATGGCTGATCTGCAATTTCCCCGCTTCTAAGGAAAGCACGTCCATGAAATTTGTCAAGTATGCGAGAGTCTTGGATTTCAGTCTTCATTTTTATTTTATGTACTTATTTGCTACTTGCGCGTGTGGAACGTGTAAGCTAATAGTGTCACCATGAAATTCTTAGAATGGAGCCGTCGGGGGTGGGGTACCAAAAATTCTCAGAAGTGATGACATTGCCAACATCTCTGGCTGAGTCGTTAGCACACCACGCTACGATGCCAGGGGTCCCAGGTTCATGTCCTGGCCTGGGCATGGGAGTTCTTTGTGAGTGTTTTTTAATCATTTTCATCATATCATCAATCACCCTCATCTTCGCGATTAGCCAAAAGTGGCAGAAAAGCGAAGTATAAGAAATCAAACCAATCAAACTATATGTTGTAATATTTGAGGAGGGGACGGAGGTAGTAACTTTAACTAAGGGTCGTGGCCGAACCTAGCCACCTTTAGTATCGTCACAGACATAGGGATGCTAGCTAAATCGAGCAAAGGCATTATAATGCATTGGAACGCCACGCTAGAAAGAGGATGCTTAAGTATATTCATGTCTGAGAATTCGCATTCCTGCCACTTTTAGCTAATTGCAAAGATGTGGATGAGTGATGATATAATGAAATTGATGAATTGACATTCACAAAGATCACTCATGCCCAGGCCGGGATTTGAACCCGGAACCTCTGTGTTTAACACGCCGCCACTATGGTCGGCATGTCGGAGATTTGAAAAATCTATTGAAGTAGAAATATAATCGTGGTATAAACCTGCCAATTTGTTCTGCTACTTGAGCTCTTTGTTGTAATGTTGTTGGCAGGTGATTCCAATTGTAACTTAAACCTGCATCTGACGATGATTGTACAATAACAGCACTTTATTTTGAATTAACAACTAGTCTTCCCTGGAATAGACTTTACTAACCATGTCTCTCTCTAATCTCTCGTAGTATGTTGTCCGACAGAAAAACACTTGTCAATGACAACTGTGAATCTATGTATATAAACTAAACATGTAACCTATAAAACTAAAAAAAAAATGTAATGTGTCGAAGATGTCAAACGTTGGAACATGGAGAATTGTTTCTGCCGATGCCCTCTACTCAGTGTGGAAATATGTCACCTTGTATATCAAAAAATATAAAAGCTAGAGAGAAAGATTCTTGTCAATAATGCCTATTCCTCAGATTCATATTTCTATTTATTCCTCATTTCTTAAGTTAACATGTGAGTTTGAGATTTTAATAGGCCACTATGCACAGAAAGGCTAATTGGGCATGATCCTACAGTTTACAGTTGGATCCAAACAACTATGTGCTTCCACCGGGTATCAAACTGAGGGAATTTGATTACAAGGCGACTACGCTATCGGGGAGGCTATCGTACAAGTAAACATAAGGATATAAGGACTTGTCTCTTCATATGAAACTTATTCAAGTGCATTCCTGTTTGTGTTCATTAAGAAGAATTAAATATAGATGTCATTAACGCAGTTCTAACTTCTTGAAAACTGCATCATCAGAACCCACTACAAATTGAATTCACCGAGTGCATCTTTATTATATAAAAAAAATATCTTTTACTCTCGAACCGTCGACGATTTTTATCACTGTAATAAAATGCATCACTATTTCTGCATTCAAAAGCATTTGGCTCTTAATCTCAAATTACTTGTTCTCTCGCGAGTGCCTTTGTCCAATACAAACCTCGTAAATTAGTTTTCAGCGCTATTGGCAGCTAGACGGAATGGCGAGATATTGCCTTCGCACTTTTACACGATTGATCCCTTAAATTGCTTTTGCAGTCTTAAATCTCCTGGATTAACTGAAAGACAACGTTTCTCCAGATCACTGATATTGCATTCTTGTTCTTTTCCTGCAAAATTTGGTTGAAACGTCTTACCAGCTTCGAGAACCTCTGAGAAGAATAAAAAGGATTCAAATTAATGATTGAGAACTTCAAACAAGAAACCTGTCTCTGCAGTGAAGAAATGGATTCATAGAAGTCGCACTGTTTCCTTCGAGTTCAATTTCATCTCAACATTTCTGGTGAAAAGGGGAGGGCTGATTCCCACTACATCACACTGTATCAACGTCGGCTAAGTTCCACTACGCCGTAAGTTGGTAGATACACATCTGCACTATAGAATAAAATTACATAAAATAAAATATGGTCCCAGGTTCGAATCCCGGCCTCGGCATGGGTATTCTTCTAAAGTGTCCTTTCATCTATTTATCATATCATCATGTCATCACTTATCCTCATCGTCGCGATTAGCCAAAAGTGGCAGAAAAGCGGGGCTAAATAACAAACACCAAAATAAAAATAAATAAATCAAATATGGACGAAGTGTGAAACAAAGAATATTGATAAGAAAAACTAGTCTTTGAAGTAACAAGAGAGAATATGTCGATAGGCCTATGGGAAGTGCTACACAAGATATAAAGTAGTAGTAGTAGTAATAATGATGATGATGATGATAAATGTTAGGACATTTCTACATGGACGAAAAAAACCTACGTGGTAGACGACCAAACAAAGCTGGAAATGAAAAAAAAACTATGATACTAGGAAAGTATGAGTTGTGAAAACAATTAAAACATAAACTGAAATAAACCGAGTTGTGGATGTGTAAGAAAAACACCAGTACAATTGTTCTAGAACACGAGACATGCCAAACGTACAACTTGCAACTTGACTCCGTACACGTATGAAAAGTTTAGGAATCTAAATTTTCACTTGTAAATTAACTTCAGGATCTTACTTTGGATGATGCATACCTGCACACAAATTCACAATTGTTACAGAACAGTGGTAAAGTAGTTAATAGCATACCTAATCAGTAATAAGCACCAGGTCCTTCATAATTTCAAATTTGTATACAATACAATATAGCAAATGGTATTTCAAATCCACTTTATGCTTGATAGACTAAACAGTACTGAACCTACAGTTTAAAGTGGGGTCCGAACCACTGTACAATGTGCCTCATCATGTCTCTGTACGTGTATATATTATGTATATATATAGGTTGTAACAAAAATATGTGGCAATACTTCAGAAATAGATTCCTCACGAGTATAGAGAAGAAGGTCAGTTTATATCAACATGGGTCCGGAAATGCGTAATTTATGAGTAATGAGACCTCCATGTAACAGGTGGTGAGATGGAACAAATGCTTGAACCGCTGTGTTGACTATATGGAAAAAAAGTGCAAGGTACATAGAACAATTATTATATTTTAATTTCCCTGCACGTTTATTATTTCGGCTGAAAAAAATTAGGGCAAAGACTTTTCGATTTGCCCTCGTACATGGGGTGAGGCAAATGTCCAGCACCACCCTTTTAATTTGAATACGGCTTGACGAGGACGATGAAACTTCGTATATGGGTAATGGGGTCCACCTGATGGGGCTAGTATGCATCATGGCAGCCATCTTGAAAGCCAAAATCTTGGAATTACCTTCAGATTTTCAAATGTGAAGGGGGTCATGTGGCACATAATTTAAGATGCGAGTTTTCTCAGAAAATATCCTCACTTATTTGATGAGTTAGGGAATAATCAACTTCATATTCTTATTTCTGAGAAAACGCACATCTTAAATGATGTGCCACATGACCCATTTCAATTTGAAAATCTATAGGTAATTACACGATGGCGGCTTTCAAGATGGCTGCGATGATGCATACTAGCTTCACCTGGTGTGCCCCCACTCCCATTACCCATATCCGAAGTTTCATCGTCCTCCGCCAAGCCGTTTTCAAATTAAAAGGGTCGTGCTGGACTTTGCCTCACCCTGTATAACATATAGTTATGTAGCAAGACAACTGGTTACATTTTGAATTTGAGCCATAAATAATAATCGTTTGAAGAACATGGGCACGAACCTAAAGTATTAACCATATATTAACCATATCTATTCTTAAATCAAGTAACCACTTGCAATATGTAATACGCAGTACTTAGTACTTTATTGCTGAGCGGAGTTCACCTGTTGTCATCTCGTTATTACAACATCGCTTTTAACAGTTGACTGTCAAGAATTCTTATGTACATGCAGAGAATTTATATATCCCGATGCAATCTGCCAGAGATCATAACTTTCTGCTGCATATTGGTTCCTTTACGACAACATATCTGCGGAAATCAAATACACGTGAGTATAGGAATAAATATATGCAACAATAGGAAGGACGGCAGAATCTCCTCGTTTATTTTTTTGCCTTCTGGGAGGAAAGATTTATTGTTCTGACAGGTTTGGCTTAACACAGAGGAAGACTTCCTTGCTCACAGAGGTGCAGGGGCCGAAGAAACGTGTTCCTCCACCGCAGAGGCATGACTTATGGTACAGTTTATCACTAGGGCAATCGAAATGCTTCTTCGTGCTATGTATCGAAAGCAATTTTGGGAAATTCTGCGGAAGAGACGCACATTCTCCAAGCTCCCTCTGGTAATTCAACAAAAGGGAGTGGAATGTTGGGATTTACCCTGTGTTCTTCCACCACAAAGCTCTGTCTCTCAACAAAGCGACCATAAAAGAGACTAGTGTGGGGAAAAAATTTTACTTTTGAAGTGAAATGTTTCGAAACTCATCCTTCACCTTTTCACAAGTATTTTTTTAAAGGCTGAGGACAGTTCCGATACAACAAAGGAGAAAAAAAAAGTTTGAGAAAGCATATGGGTATTATTTAATGGTTTAGGATGAAATTAGTAACAATATCAGTAATGGAATTTACAAAATTAAAAACTATACAACTTTAACCAGATCATCAAACAAAATCCTTACACTCTCATTTATGTTAATATATTAAAATTTCTCCTGACGGACACCTCTAAATTACGGACATTTTAAAATTATCCGGCAGAAATACATGGGGTTTAATGACAATATTACTTCTCAATAACGGACATTCTTAATCGCGGACGCGGACACTGAATACTACCTCCCAAACGCAAAAAAAAACCTTCTTAATAACGAACAGCCTGAAACAAAACGGTCGCAATTCCTGGAATTTCGAACTAGCGCGGATTGTTTCATGTTAGACCGAACGTATTTCTTTTTAAAAGTGCGGACAGTAGACAGTATTCTTTGTGACTTACAAGTAAAGAAACTGCTGAAGAGGTGAGGAAGATAAAGCATTACTTTTTAAGAGAAACAGATCAAGAAGGACTCAGTTTAGCATCTGAACTTGAAACACATATTGAAAGACAATTGTAAAGAACTTTAAGATTCAGAAAAATATAGATGATTATTTTGAACAATCTGGGTCTGGCCAGAAATAGTTGGAGTCTATTTTAAATGAAAGAGCATTTTGAATGCAGAAACTTAACAAAGGATTACACTACGTGTACTGTATTTTCTTTTTTAAAATTTGTAATGTATGTAGGGATACTTTAGTAAATTTAAATTCACCGTATGTAGTACAGTATTTTGTTCCTTGAATGTAGGGAAAAAAACATTATGTTCGTAAATTACGTACTGTAACACCTATGCTTAGAGTAAATACGGGGCAAACGGACACCATAATGATATAAGTCGTGAAATGATACATAAAGAATGCATGTAGAAGAATAAACTATATTTGTAAGGAACCATTAGGCTTTCTACAAAAGATACATAGAACAAGACAAACTCATTCATTAATTAGGTCTGTAAACAATTACAGAATAAATAGAAGGTGTAAAGTGTCCATGTACTACACATGTATGGGGCATATGGACACGTGTGATGGGGCAAATGGATAGTGGAAGTTTTATCTGTCATCATCATCGTCACAACGTGTGCACACAAAATAAACATCCTTACCATTAGGATCACACTGTTCGTGGAACCAAAAGTTGCAAAGTGTGCATTGGACCCAGTTCTCACCATCCTCAAACCGTTGGTCAAATCTTTCTCTCCACTAGGCTTACGCTGTTGCTTTCGGCTAGTAGTAACTTTTGCTTATTTTGCTTAAGTTCTTGAAGTGCAACATCATCTGTCCAGATTCGAGATTGTCCTCGTCTGTTTTGGCGACCTCTTTGCGGCTGTGACGTGGAGGGTAGAGGACTGAGAGCAGCAAAAGAACAACCTGCTACACCTTCCGAAGACGTTGCAGATGCAGAGAGGTCGGAGCATGTGGAAACCGTGAAAACATTTGCACGTGTTAACCCTCTAGCTCGTGCAAATGACAAAGATTCTGCTACACGCACACTAAGTCCCTGATGCCGTTGTAAGAATCCTCGGACCCAATCCCGGTCCGCCACTTCCTTGTCAATGTTAAAAGGATGCTTGTACTTATTCACAACTGCAAATCTGTAAACTAACTTTCTCAGTTCGTGCAGTGTCAAACCGAAACAGATTTCATCCAAGGCCAGTAGATGTTTTTCTAATCTATTTTCTACTTCTTCTGTGAACGTTGTTTGTTGTCCAAACTTCTTCAATACGTGCGGTGCAAGAACTCGTCTGGCGTAGTGTATTGCGCGGTACATTGAATGTTTTCGCAGCCATGTTCAGAGGCATCTTGTCTTCCCTTACTGCAGTAACAGCAGCTGCCATGGCTGATTCGTCCCACTTACATCTGTTTGTGGTGCGTTCTCGTTGACGAACCATTGCTGGAAAGATCGTACAACTTATTAGCAACACTTCTGTTTAGTTACTTGGCGACAAACATGATATTAAAGACAGAAATCGATGTTTTTTTCTTCACTGTCCATTTGCCCCCCAGGAGACGTCCCAACGAACATTTTACAAATATTTTCTTGTTCTGCCAATAGCTGGCAGGAACTGTCGCCTTGGTTGCATGCTGTGATGGCCGTTACACGTTGTGCGTGTACATGTTCCAGAGGAAAATTTGGTCAGTTCATTACGCGATTATGTCTTAATATTTAATAACACGTTCTTAACAAACACGTTCCAGGTCACTTACCTCTCTTCCTGTGTTACTGATTTCCTCCCTCTAGCACTGGATATAAGCATTAACACGTGACAATTTTCCCTTAATCTAACACAAGCAACTCTCCCACTTCACAGCACTCGTCTCAATTCACTATTGCCAACTCCCTTCCCATTTTAGCGGAGATTTTCTTAGGTCTTGTCCGTTTGCCCGACATGTCAGTTTGCCCCGTCTTTACCCTATCATATTGTGTAACATCCTACACTTTTTTCTGAATAGCGGACACTTCTTAATAACTGACATTTATTTTTCCCCCAGGCGTGTTCGTTATTGAGAAGTTTTACTGTACATATAATAAAATTACAAACGCTGGACTAAATCAAAATAAGAACCAACGCAGTCTCCGAAAGAACTTTAATCCAGAATAAAATTTTAATAATTAACAAAGAGATACGTACAACATTTAAATAAGATGGATTTACACTAATTTGGAAACAGTTCCACAAAAACTTTCCCCACCTATTTACAGTCGTTTACCCAAATGAATACTCTTTGGAGTATCTTTGTCCTCCGCCAGCGATTATACAACTTTCAACGTGTTTGTAACCTTCATATTCTTAATGTCTCATTGAATAAATTTTCATGATTATTTACTAATTACGATATTTTGTTTTCCTCCCTGATATCAATTATTCCATTATAAAATTTATAGGGACAACTGAGTTGCGTCCACCACATGTCATTGACAATAATTATGGTACGATACTGGACTGGATATATCACATGTTCACATAAATTTAAATAAATTTGAATTTGTTTATTTATAAATGTGTTTTGAATTCTGTAGATACTTCCGCTTTCTTCACAATCATATTATCAAATACAATTTGTATTTATTTGTGATTATTTTTCTTATTGTACACGGGTTGTTTTACAAGTCAGGCTGACCTGAACCCTTGTTATCAGGAACTGTTAAATGTATTTCAGCTCGCGAGTTTCCAAATACCCTACAATATTATGTAGATTGAATTAATTTAATGAACCCTACAATATTGTTGATTAGATTTGATTTTTGTTATTTACCGTCGCTTTTCTGCTACATTTGGCTAATCGCGACGATAAGGAAGCTATGATATGATGAAATTGATGAAGGGACACTAAGAAAGAAGTCCCATGCCCAGATCGGAATTCTAATCAGGGACCCCTGGGGTCGTGGCACGCTCTGCTAACCACTCATCCACGGTGGTCGACCCATAATATTGTTATGTACGCACAATGATATAAACTTCCTCAATGGATACTTGTGACCAAAACTTAGCATCTCTTCCTCGAGCATTCAATATTAAGATTTTAAAATGTGTTACGAAGATGTTGTAAATCCAAACCTCATATCTTCGAATCTTGAGCAAGGCATGGATGTGTCATTTTGTCTAATTATCATTCATCATCATCTGCATCGTCACGATCAACATAGAGAGGCAAATCTCTAAGTTGTTCCAGCAGAAGAAACACACTATGGAATGATCTCATGCACTAGTGAAGAATTCGTAATTACAACCCAGGATTAGCTTGTAATGACTTGCCCCTTTACAATGGATGCACAAGTCCTTGTCTGCGCTTCCCGTTCGGCTTTGTTCTGCCTCACGAATGGCAATGCGGGAGTGGGTGTTCAAAGTATATGTGCTCTGTGCTGGTAAAAATATTTCTTCGAGGACCTTGCTCCATTGCTCCCCGGGATCCTTTCAAAACAGAACATTTTCTAGTTTGGTGTCGCCTTGTAGCATTTCTGTATTGTTTTCTTTGCAATTTTTCGAAGGGATTTGGAAGAGAGTGAAGCCAACATTTTCTTCTTCATTATTTCGAGGTAAAGAGTTCCTTTGAAATGCCCGTTCCCTCTTTTTTTTCTCCCTGCAACATTTTGAAAGTATTTGCTCTCCTTGCTTCGGGTCTTTTTTTATCTCTTTTTCAATGGAATAATCTTTTGTTTTTTTTATTGAAGCTTTCTTTTCACCGCTTGGTTTTTTTCTCTTGTTCCTCTCTCCAACCAATGATCGATTTCCGCTTCCAGTGATTTTGTATTTATTCGGTATTTGTATGTTTCTGCCTTTAATTAATATTTCAATTCTCTTCATCCAAATTCTTTCTGCAAGTCTCTTCGTTCCCTTTACTCATTTCAGCCGAAGAATTTTTCAGTTCTTTTATAAGTCAACGGGTTTCTTTACCTTTTCCTTACTCTATATTTATCAATGAGAATTGAAATCAAATTTGGAATCAAGATTACAAACAACATCCAAGATTCACATAATTAATAAAATTAACTTATGGATTGTCTACCGTTCAGGGCATCTTGCAGCTGAGGCACAAAGTGAACTGTACCGTGGATATATACGGTTATGCTACACGAGTTTTAGCGTCATTCCAACTGATGGCGATAAAACAGAGCGCATATATAGTTATGTTACACGGATCATATAATCATTTCAACTATTGCTGAAATAGATAACCACAGACAAGAAAAAGAACCAAAAGGAAAAAATTGCTTTAAACTTATTTTTTTGTTAAACAAAATTAATATCAAACAATATATTAAGATGCAAGCACACACATACGTAAACATATTTTAAACACACACCCTGGCCGCGGTGGCTCAGTCGGTAACGCGTCTGACTACCATGCTAAAGGTCCCGGGTTCGATCCCCGGCCGGTTCAAATCCGGGAACTTTTCTAACGGTGGAAGCGGCCTCGGCGCACACAGCGTCGAATAACATGGGTACCCGGAGGAAACCCTGGGGGGTAAAGGCGGTCAGGGGCGTGATGCTGATCACATCACCCCCACTCACGACCGGATCAAGAAAGTGTGGGGCGTTACCCCCACACCCCCTATACGACTTCATGGCGTGGTGCTATGCACAGGGGAACACTTTACCTTTTTTTTTACCTTTTACCCTGGAAAATAAATATGAACCTAAACTCATATAATTCATTCATGTAATTTCATTTAAGACACAATAATTTATGTTAATTATTGCAAGGATGTTGCAGGAGCATAGTAGCTTCCACCGAAGGGCTATTTTTTGACGGGGCAACACTATTATGTGGGCAAATAGGTCTCGTTTGCCCCCCGTCCTGATAAAAATACCTTACTTGACTCTCCCTGGAAAAAAATCCTGATGATGGCGATGTGTGTGTATGTGTACAATAAAAATGTGTAGCAAATATAAGTTTATTTACATTTAATTCTAATATGCAGCAAACCGTTGCAATAATATACATAAAAAAAGGTATACATTGGAACATGGTAGGGGCAGAAACATACAAATAAAGAATAAATTCAAACTAACTAGAAGCGGAGGTTGGGAAAACAAAGCTCGGAAAATTAGTACACAAGAACACACAAACACTGTCTAAACAAGACAAAAACAGATGTACAGTGGGTAACGTTGTAATCGGAGAGCGATGTTAACCCTACAGCGTTTACTAAGGTTGTTGACACCAACTGAGATTGTTGACACCCATGGAGGCACACACCCCCGAAGACGATTGGTGGATGGATGGAGCTATACAGGTCAGCCGGCAGTTGGGCCCGCGATCAGTATAATAATACACGGTGGCGCATATTACCATGTACCAATTTGAGTTGGCAACCTTGCCAGAATGAGCGTGCGCACGTGTGGCATACCTACATCCGTGGAGAGTTGCAAGTCAGGAAATTGAAGACTAAAATTGGTAAACGCTGTAAGTGCCACAATAATTCAAACACCGTTTTCCACGTTAAACTGTAAAATGTGCCATGCTTTATAATGTGGTAAACGTGAAATGTGGCTGGTAGCCCTCTAAGTAGCTCAAAGGGCGTGTAAAGAGGTCACTAGTGTGCACGTTCTTACCGGCTGATGTTCGGAACGATGCGATTTTCCAACACTTTCGCTTTTGGCACTTACAACGTTTACCACTTTTAGTCGTCAATTAGTATACCATGAAGCGCTGACCGGTGTAGACACGGATTGCGGCGGTGGAAGCCTTCATCCAAACAGGCACCGAGCACTGCGGCGGAACAATGAAGATCGCAATGCATCTGTTCCAGAGCCACACAGCTATCTGAGGTGGTTTAGACAGTGGAGAGGCACGGGTAATGTTGTGAAGGGGCAGTCGGCGTGAAATACGCTCTATTCCATTGGACATGTTGGTACCCGCGTTATTTTCAAGGTGCACTGATGTGTGCATTTTCCATATTAAACAACCTATGTGTATGTTTTTATAACATAACCATATAAAGTTACTACAAGCACTGACCGTCTTTCTGTTGTCATTTGAAGTTGGTAGATACAATATGCGTCACCCTGTATATGTTAGAACAGTATCTAGCTTTGCCAATCTCGACTTCAACAGCTTGTATTTGCTATGTATTCTGACTACTGGATGTACAGTGGGATCCATGAGTATTACCGTGCAAATTGTCCATCACTATGTTCGTGCACTTTAATTGACCCAATAAGAGCTTCAAGAATTAATAGAAAACTCAAAACAAGCTGTTGACAACTTCTGCACCAGTATACATAAAAAATCCATCTCTTCAAAACAAAGAGAATGTAAGAGAATAAATAACGAAAATAGTCTTGGAAAATTTGCACGGCAATACTCATGGATCCCACTGTACGTAGAATAATTGCTATGGTAGGATTAAATGATGAATTGAATAAATTAATGAGAGAACAAACAAAAAAGAACATTCATGTCATTCCAGGATTCGTATCTAGGCGGCTTTGCAGCGTGGTTCTCCAACCACTGTTTGCCGGCTCCCGTGGCGGAGTGGTTAGCACATCGCGCTACGACGCCAGGGGTCCCGGGCTCGAATCCCGACCTGGGCATGGATGTTTGTGAGTGTCCATTCAACAATTTCATCAAGTCATCACTCATCCCCATCTTCGTAAATTAGCCAAAAGTGGCTCAAAAAAGCAAAGTAAAATAAAGCAAATCAATCAATCCAACCACTGTTCCACAGGTTTGAGTTTTTGTCTTCAAGTCCACTTAATGAACAAATAGGCTAATCGGGACTGGATCTACAGTATAAAATGGGATGGACCTGGCATCGAACCCGGAATTCCTTGGTTACAGCGCAATTACATTACCACTGCGCCATCTGGGAGGCACCAATCTTTCAAGAAAACGGCTGATCTCAATAATGTTCATAAATACGGCCATATAAGGCAATATACAGGGTGTCGCAAAACTCTTTCAACAACGCTTGGGTGCTGGTAGATATCATAAAATCAAGTAACTTTTCCCTATAAAGTTTACCTTGAAAGCGCTTAGTTTCTGCGCTATAAGCGCTTAAAATTTATCCTGTACGTATGCAACCCAACACAGCAAATGCTTGCTCTGACATAACTACCAGGGGCGCGTGGCAGGGTTGCCACTAGCGTTCCTCGTTAAGAGAGACGACTTGATAACAACAACTTGGGAGTCTTGCCTGAGCAAAATTTAAAACATTAATGATACTTACGATGTTGTAAGAAGCATTGACAGTATTTATAAACTGACCAAGACAAATAATGGGCAGACTGAAATTCAAGATTACCCATTCTAAAATATCTCCATAATTGATTGATTGATTTGGTTTATCTTAATTCGCTTTTCTGCCACCTTTGGCTAATCGCGAAGATGAGGATGATATGATGAAATAACAAATGACACCAATGTCTAGGCCAGGATTTAAACCCGAGACACCTTGCGCGTAGCGAGCTGTTCTAACCACATTGCCACGGAGTGTTTTGTGTATCATGCAATATCAACAATTGTAAGGGACACGTGACATAGGGGAAATCTACGAACGAACAAATGTAAACATGATGTGTTTGCTGCCTCGTTTCGAACACGCAGACTGTAATGTTATTACAGTTTACTTGGAAATTATTCCTATCTGTGCTAGTGTTATTGCTAATCCTGTTCGTCTCATAAGTAGTTGCAAGGCTTTTTTTAATTTAATGATTGATTGATTAATTTGCTTTATTTTACTTCGCTTTTTGTGCCACTTTTGGCTAATTTGCGAAGATGGGGATTAGTGATGATATGATGAAATTGATGAATAGACACCCACAAACATCCATGTCCAAGTCGGGATTCCAACCCAAGACCCCTGGCATCGTAGTGCGATGTTCTAACCACTCCGCCACGGGGCCGGCTTTTAATTTAATGAAACACGTTGTTTAAACATGAATAAATTCACACATTAAAACTAGTGCTTAGTAAAAGCCAAAGCCAAGAAATGCATACTTATATCAAGCGCTGAATTGTAAAGGGCACTCGTATTGCACAATGACAAGAAACAATTTTGCGAACAGCAAAAGTCTATTGAGTCGCCTCGGTGATCGAGTACGTTTCGTGATCGACACATGATCTCTTTATCGAAGGTTCCTGATAAGAGCTCCGCCCTGGAGAAATATGCCACTGGATCATTCGTCTTCGTAGTTCCCATTATTCTGAAAAGGGAGCAGGTACTGCACCGCTACACCTATTGGTGCAGTGAACTTAACGTAAAAAGAATACTGTAAGAAAACTGAATTTATAAAGTCTGTTAGTTCTCTGCTCTTAACGAATTATTTTGACTCTTGGAACAATAGTAGCGTTAGAAAAATCAAGAACGAATATACTGACAAGAAAATTTCATTTCTGCAGTAAAGGCATGTTTTGCTGCGAATGTGATTGCAACCACGATGGTAGAGTCATTGTGTAATGCACTAGCAGCCAGCAGTTTTTGTTCGAATGTCAAATGCTCGAAACGAGGCAGCAAGCACATCATGTTTACATTTGTTCGTTCGTAGATTTCCCCTATGTCACGTGTCCCTTACAATTGTTGATATTGCATGATACACGAAACACTCCGTGGTGATGTGGTTAGCACACATCGCTACGGCGCAAGGTGTCTCGGGTTTAAATCCTGGCCTAGACATTGGTGTCATTTGTTATTTCATCATATCATCCTCATCTTCGCGATTAGCCAAAGGTGGCAGAAAAGCGAATTAAAATAAACCAAATCAATCAATCAATTATGGAGATATTTCAGAATGAGTAATCTTGAATTTCAGTCTGTCCATTATTTGTCTTGTTCAGTTTATAAATACTGTCAATGCTTCTTACAACATCGCAAGTATCATTAATGTTTTAAATTTTACTCAGGCAAGACTCCCAAGTTGTTGTTATCAAGTCGTCTCTCTTAACGAGGAACGCTAGTGGCAACCCTGCCACGTGCCCCTGGTAGTTATGTCAGAGCAAGCGTTTGCTGTGTTGGGTTGCATACGTACAGGATAGATTTTAAGCGCTTATAGCGCAGAAACTAAGCGCTTTCGAGGTAAACTTTATAGGGAAAAGTTACTTGTTTTTATGATATCTACCAGCACCCAAGCGTTGTTGAAAGAGTTTTGCGACACCCTGTATATAATTACTAAGATGTGAAGGCTGTATGAAATTATACTCCACGAAACCAGTATTTTATTTCATAGGGTTTACTGGATCAACAGGTTAGATCATACTAATTTTCTGATGGAACTTTTACAACTTTTCTATTTCAGACAAAATCCATAGCAGTCTTTCGTGAGTGATATGGAGTGTAAAAAGATTCTGTTCTTCCTTTCCCTTAAAAAAGAAAAAAGCAATATCAGGTGAAGGAAATCTCGACCTCGGAGAGAATTCTTGGTGGAACCTGGTATATCACCCATGTTATTGAACGAATTTTTGTCGAGACCATCACACTGGATTCCTTGCACAACATATTGCAATGCTACAAGGTTATGCTCGAGGATATTGAACTATTTTGTACAAAGCTGCCCGGAAGCAATAAGGGCAATGTGGTCAATATCTAATAACAAAATGTAATAAGAGACAGTGAAAATTCCAGTACCGTAACCGGAGTAGGAGTGCATGCCCCCGAGAGCCAAATTCGAAGGACTATTTCCAATAGTTTAAATAAAAAAAATGCAATTCTCATTTGCTTCGTACGTAAAAAGCAACCAATATGGTCACAATTATAAGCGATCTCTCAACAGAGGCTTTAGTTTTAAAGAGTTTGCCCACTATTGTTCAAATCCACCTTGATTTTTTTGTACTTTGTTGTAAAGTATATTCTTATAATTAGTAATGATAATATCGACCAAATTGGTGGTATTATCTGCAGAACTTCTATTCATTCTCATAATATTTTGATTATTATTATGCTTTGTAGATATTTGAAAGACTCAAATTACAGAGCAGCAGCCGATTCTCATTACACTGAAGAAGTAATGCAAATAAATATATTTAGTCGTATTAACTTTCCCCACCTCCATACATTCATATTCACAATTATAGATATTGGTCTTTAATTGTCAATATGAATATATGGATGTTCTTGTCGGTTTCGAAGGCGGCCCTTCGTGGCGGAGTGGTTAGCACAGCGCGCTACGACGCCAGAGGTCCCGCCCTGGGCATTATCCAGAGCATAATAAAACAACACACTCCTTAGTCAGGGTTGCCATTAAGGGGGAGGGGGCTGTGCCTCAGCCTCTGCACCAGGCCTCATTTTTGCAAAACATTTATATAATATTATTGAATCTTTTACATTCATTTCTTGTGTAAACATGATCACATTACAATAGAAGAAAGATCGAAATGAAACATACATTAGCAATACAGCTTCTCATTGCAATAATCTAAAGTAGTATAGAAGGAAGGAAACCAAGTTTGCAAGTCTTACCTGGAAGGATGTGAAAATAAATTTTCTTCAAGAACATAGTTGAATTTCTTGTTTGTGACCACAACCTTCTACCAATTTCATGTCATAAACTATTGTTCAAGAAGGTATAGGCACTGTGATTCTTGGTGTTGAAGCTGAGATAGATAGATAGATATTGTCTTTTTCAGCAGGTGTTTCAGCAGGGCTGTATTTACAACCGAAAAGAAGAGAAAATCATAAGAAAATGAAAATATGATTGCGGAAGGAGTAGACACTTAAAATTAAGTGTACATACACTTGAAACAAAATCAGTAAACCATTTATTTATGCACACAAAAATAAGATTATTTTTAAGAAATTATCCCATAAATATGAATAAAATTTGTTATCCAACACCATTATTCTTGAAGTCCACAACCAGCTGGTAAAGAGAGACAGACGCCTCCCCAAAGGGTAGTGTGTAACACGGTCACCTCGAAATAAAATCTGCAGAGAGTTTATTGGAGTTATATTCCCATATTACAGGTCCACAAGAACGACTCCCGTCATCGGCAAGTGG
This sequence comes from Lepisma saccharinum, assembly GCF_977018435.1. Classification (NCBI taxonomy): domain Eukaryota; kingdom Metazoa; phylum Arthropoda; class Insecta; order Zygentoma; family Lepismatidae; genus Lepisma; species Lepisma saccharinum. The sequence continues at coordinate 176,098,349 of NC_139230.1, read as the reverse complement.
GGACTCATCTATAGGAACGCCACCTTATAGTTTGCAAGGATCCAGGATGCTCCTATACAACGGCCTCCTTCCCTTCTGGACATTTTATGGACTTCATTAGAAATGCATATAAATTATATTTTGTTAAATAATTAACACTGCTAATATTAAAGGAAATTATGATCTCAGAAGAATGCTAAAAATTAAAGAATAATAGTGATGTATTACTTACATATAATGAAAAGCCAGAAAGGCAGAAATCTAAATTATCGCCTTAGCAACCTCAGACAGTTGAAAGCTACTTAGTAACCAAATCAACAAGCGAGAAATTTCGATAGCTACTCTGAGGGAGTGGCCTCGGTGGCTCAGTCGGTAACGCGTCTGACTACCATGCTAAAGGTCGCGGGTTCGATCCCCGGCCGGTTCAAATCCGGGAACTTTTCTAACGTTGGAAGCGGCCCCGGCGCCGCTATGGCCATGGGTACCTGGGGAAACTCTGGGGGGTAAAGGCGAGTGTCCCTTCATCAACATCATCACTCATCCTCATCTTTGCGATTAGCTAAAAGTGACAGAAATGCGAAGTAAAATGAACCAAATCAAACCAAAATCGTCGGCTCGGAATGCAGAAGTGACGAATTCCAGTGCCAGTCAATTTAGATCCAGTTGTCCAACAGATGAGGCAAGGTCTGTGTTCCAAACCGACGAGAACATCCTGCTTTTATGACATGCTTTTCTTGTATATACTTAAAATTTGTATTAATAATTCAAAAACATGCAAACTGGCATTTTTGTGAATTTTAACTACCAAACGTACGTTTACAATTTGATCAAACACACTCCTTCATTAGATGACTGGACTTCTGATTGAATATTTGCAAATGCATTTCTGCATCGTGGGTCAAATGTAGCTGTATTTACGTTAGCGAAGATTCAGCACGCTTGAACAAGCTGGCTCATATCGAAGTTACCTGTAAAGTAAGGGCTTCTACTTCTCATTGAAGTGTGGAGCGCTGTTTTGAAGAAGTTCTTCTGTAAGTAAATCCAACACCAGTGTGTTACTAAGCGCATATTACCAACCAGGTTCACGACCAACCCACGATCCATTTTGTTTCTACACAGTGTACCGGAGTCTCTAAAGTTTTAATGAGAAGGTTCTTCATTAAGTGGAAGTTGGGGAACGTCTTAGCACTAACAGCTGCAAAAATTCTGCTGGGTGGGTTTGATACTGAACCTTCGCACAGCAACAGAGGTGGTTAGATCGGGAATTATCTTAGTTTAGTAGGAGTCCACGGTCGGGTGAAGACTTGATTTTTCACAGCTACTGGATCCAGGCCAAAGTGGCATACATGTGAGAATCATACTTTGAACTGTGAACGTTTTCGCTAAATATACATATTTACATTTCGAGACATATTGTTGGAAGGAACTTTGTATCTAAGATTGATCTCAAGGCAAATCGCTTTGCAGGTAATATGTACTTTTATCTCATGTAAATGCAAATTAAAATATCGTTTTATAGTAAGGGATTTCTCTATACATTTATTTTGCCAGAGGCACATGTTCTCCTACATACCTCGCTATTTGTATTCTAAATTCTCTATTACTAGGACATTAATTTCAGCTTATTAGAGTCTGTAGCTTTTTCCTGACATACTATGTGAATATTTATGCCCGTAGGATGCTGGATACGATCATGGAAACGGTTGCAGTCGTCGTTAATTAGTTGATAAAAATAAATAAATGTATAGCTATACCTTTCAGCAGTAAAATACAGGTTTTAAAATTAATCTTTCCTTAAAATGTAAAGAGAGAATATTTTAAGAAACCTCTCCAACGGAAAACTATTTCCAACAAATGTCTTTCTGTTCATGCAAATCTAATGTACCGAAAGAGGATGCATGAAGATAAATGTTTTTCATTAGAGTTTCAACTATTAACAACTTGAGTATTTTAATTGAAATTTTACAATTGATTACAATTTTACAATTTTACAATTGATTGATTGATGTGGTTTATTTTACTCCGCTTTTCTTCCAATTTTGGTTAATCGCGAAGATGAGGATCAGTAATGATGAGATGAAATTGATCAAGGGACACTCAAAAAGAACGCCCATAATCAGGCCGGGATTCGCTCCCGGGTCCCCAGGTGCCGTAGCGCGCTGGGTTAACCACTCCACAACGGAGGTCGGCTCAATGTTTTCGAGTTTACGGAATAACTCACGTTAGCACATGCATGAACGTAAAGTTCAATGTTTTCGTTCAACATTCCACGAATGTTATTTTTGTTTAGTTAACAATACACGTTCTATCAAAACACTAAAACAATATACTGACGTACAGAATATCAATCTCAGTCACTGGCGTACGCAGAGCGAGGCTAAAGGGGCTGTATTCAGTAATGAAGTCGGAAAAAAAACTTATATTGACCCCCGGAATCATTTTTGTGTTTGAATAACGTTTTAAACGAAGTTTCAAATGGTAATTGGAGCTCACTCATGAAAATAAAACACAAGCAATGGGTTATCACCGAAATTGATTTACTGCGATGCATTCTATGATCCAAGCTCGTATTTAATCTCACTCTGTTCAGTAAAGGTTAGATTCCTGGCACTGAACCCGCATTCACACTCAGCTGGATATTGGTACAATTTCAATTGAATTTACATAATCCTTGATTGAGGTGGAAATGTGTTTTGGATTTTCTTTGTAGATGTGAAAATCTTTAACTAGTGACGCACACATGCTTTCGCTTACTTTAAAGTTCACCATACAACACACGTTCTTAATCATCTAAATGACATGTGTATGTATTTAATAGGACTACATGCGAAAAGAGACCTGTCTTCATTTCAAACCGGCTGTTCCTATTGCCCACCAAAGATTGAAAAAAATGCATTTGAATGTATGGATTTCCTCTAACTCCTGAACTACCGTTCCGTTCTCCTTCACGGTGAATAAGTTCAATGTTTCTAGAGTAGCCATGTCAATGTCTTGCTTTGCTCTGAGAACTGAAGGATTTAGGTTTTGCATAGCCTATACAATGATAGTACTCTTAGTACTTGCAGACAGTCTTAACATATAGCAAAGTCCATCATAAATAATTACTTTGTCAAATCCTTCAAACCTGAACCTCCCACAAGTCGATCGGGAACCATCAAGTCTTATTTCTTTTTTAAGACACAACAAAACACTACATATCTTAAACGACGAAGCGACCAAACATACGTCAAAAACACAAACTATAGTTTTAGTATTCGTTACAAAAGTACTTTTGAAACACAGAAAGTCTTAGAAAATACCGAATACATGGAACCTAAAAGAGGGACAGCCATAGGTGTCAGCTTTTCAGAAAACATTGCGTGGGCTCAAACACTTGATTTTTAAGTTCACAAAAAATCGCATGAATTATTGAGTGGGCACGGACCATATAAATTGGCGTCAATGTACACAGTTGCCATAAATTTCGTAACAACGTTTTTGTATGTAGCTAACTATGGTGCTGTAAAATTAATTCATGGAACTGGAACGCGAACGATATAGTTTACAAGTGGAAATATTTTGATAATGTTCGTTGGCTACTTTCAAATGACAAGCTTTTGATTCTCCGTTCCATCACATTCGAAATAAGTACAAAACGAGGTCTAGAGCTTTAAATGTTCCAGAATTATCTGTTTTTAAAATAACCATAAATTATAAAAGATAAGGAAATAAAATGTATTTCCGTAAATTTTCGATCGAAGAACAGAAATTTGATGTGCTGTTCTAAAATGGAATCTTTCATGCGCCAACATTATATATACGTATATGTACATATATACATATATAGGACGAATCTTTTACCGCCAGATGAAAAATGTACCTTCGCCACCGAACTCACCTAAGCACCATCCAAGCTCACAAGTGCAGCAAACCCGAAAAGAAATCCTCAGTACGCCAGTGATCTCAGTGCTAGAAACGTATCTAGAAATATATGATAAACTTTATTTAACTGAGCTACCTGATGCAAATATGGCAGTATCAAGATTTGTTGAGTTTTCCCAAGGAGACGCAATTTTAAAAGACAAATTTTGTTTGAAAATACTTTGGCTGTAGGGAAAATAAATATCAGATCTACTCTTATTTTGTAACTGTATGACATATTTCATAAATATAAATCTGATTTTGTACCAGACCTCCTTGCTACGCATATGCACACATATATGCAAGGTTGAGACGATGCCGACACAGTCTACAAAATATATGAAGCAGTAATAGGTATCTGTATATGAGAAACGACAAAATGTAACGAGAAACATTTTTTTTCCCGGGACAAAAACCAATGTAAAGCGATGGACTTCCCTGAAGAGTCTCTCAATGGCTCCTGAAGATCTCACTGCTATCAATGGGGGATGAACTGAGGAGTATCCGAGAACAATAACACTCATTTCTCTCCTCACGCCAAGAAGAGGTGCCAGTTATGGCTGACAAACCGGACACTTTATAAATGAAATGTAAGCAAGACCATGACCGACGTGACAGATGATTCCATTTATGGAAAGGGACCCGACCTATTTTTCGCTGGTTGCTGCACGACAACGGGATTCGGTGACAAGGAGTTATGATCTCCATACCCCACCATTATTCTCGGCGAGTTTCAATTTTTCTACCTTACATGTAACTCAGAAGACCTCCTTGTGACGATAATTAATTATTTCCTTGACACGTGCTATTTTTTCTTCCCATCGTGTCTGTCTTCAGTTGCAGCAGACCTTTGGTCTCTCGAGACCCGAGATAATTTTTGAAACATTTACAGATTTTTGTCGTCTTCCAGTTTCAAGATACTTCAAGTTTGTGCTATGATATTAAGAAATCAAGAGTAAATTCAACAATGATATGAAGGAAAAAAATTGTCGATCGAATTTGAAAAATAGTTACGACCTGAAAAATTAACATAGGCTTAAAACGAGCCAAGTGTTACTGATTTTACGAACTTACAACTTTAATATTAAAAAAAACTGCTGCTTTGAAAATTAGTATACTTGATTTTTATGCTATTATAAGTAAATAATTAAGGCAATGGGAATTACTACATAAGTAGTTTTCTTATCATTTTGAAAATTTTCATTTAAGAAACTCAAAACAGAATATTTGTAATGTGTGTTATGCATTTTATATTTTATATTTATATTCTTGTTAAAGTGCAACAATTCAATGGCGGAGTGGTTTTAGCACATCGCGCTACGATATCAGGGGTACCGGGTTCTAATCCCGGCCTTGGCATGGTATTTGTGAGTGTCCATTCATCAATTTAATCATGCCATCACTCATCCTCATCTTCACGATTGATAAAAGTGGCAGAAATGTGAAGTAAAATAAACCAAATCAATCAATCAACGAATCAATCAATCAATCAACATTTTCCGAAAGTGAAATACAGCTGGCAACCCTGACGCTACAAATGAGAAATCATGTAACCGATGACTAAATACTCCATACCTTTGATAGAAGCTTAAGTCTCATGGTGGCATTTGAGCTCTCGGGTATAGCCAAATGGTTAGTACTACCTCTTTTGGTGAATGGGTTCTGGGTTCGATCTCCTTCGGGAGCTCCTAACATTTCTTGCTGAGGGAACTACCTGAAAGCAATAATAAAGGATGCTGGTCTCGAAAGTCAGAAAACAGCAGTGATGAGACACGATGAGTTGACTATGGGTCGCCCAGTGAAAGGCGCTTGGAGGTCCTAGCCTTCAAAAATCTCTTGCATGACAGAGTTTGAGCTAATAATACGTCTAGCCATGGGTCCAGAGGACAGAAGCTCGTCAGTCTGCATGAACGCTGTGTTTCTAGGGTACCTTGTGGATATTTATGCCTGTCCTGCACCCCTAGTGTTATTAATAACTACCAGTATTAAATTCCCTTGATGGAATATCAGTGGTGAAAATTGCTGGTAAACCTATACATTTATGGTTAGTTCCTGCTATTAAATTTTAAAAAGAGTTTGCTAAAGTTTTCACTGCTGGCCTTCAAATTTGACAAGTACATTTTGATTAGTTCCAGGGATGTGTGGATTCAAGTGAAGCTGCATCTTGTTGTGGTAAAGGACCCAGATGTTGGATGTGATGAGTTCGGAAATCCTGTTAATGCTATGGATATGCTGGTGGAAGAGATACCACATGCTGTGTTGACTGAACACCTGCGGTTCAATTAACTATGGACCATTGCCCAGTACACATGCGTGTGTACACGCTGGCTACATACATTGAAATTAACTCAATCTCGATTTCCCCCTTAATCACATTCAATCTACACTTTGGTTCTTCGATCTGGTTGAACAAGCACTCATTAGATTGCATATTATCATGGTAGTGTATGGATAAGTTAGAGAAAGAGAAAATTAGAGAATGAGAAAGAATATGATATTAAATGTCTTCATAGAGAATAACAGCAACAAATACGATAGATTGTGACTAATTTCAAATTGTGAAATGTATAATCACTTCTCATATGTGAAAGATTGATTGATTGAATTATTGTTTTAAGTCAACTTTATGCATAGAAAGGCTAATCGGGACTGGACCTACAGTTTAAAGTGGGATCCGAACCACTGCGCCATGTACCTTCACCGGGTATCGAACCCGGGACCCCTTCATTACAAGGCGACGACGCTACTATGTAAATATTTCATAATTTGCTGTGAAGTAGAATAGTGATTTTCTGAACATAAAGTAAAATGCTCAAGCCTCTACGACACTAGCAAAAAGTAGCAACCGTGTGACAGGACTCTGAAATTAAGTAGTTCTTCGGATAAACGATGTGAAATATAGTCTCAGTAGGTCTGGGATTGAAGCGGATTCTAACTGGCTTTGATATTCCAGTATTTAAGTGTGTGTAAGTCTTTTTTTATCGTTAAAGCAAAATGTCTTCCAGAGATTCATCTAAATCTCGTAGCAGAAAGAAGACCGCTATGCAATACGAGGGCACATATCTAGCAACGTTTACAAACATTCAAGGTCAAGAAGTTAATTCTGATTATAAGGCTGATACCAGTACCCGCAAGGTGGAATGTTGTGGTGATAGGAAAGCTGACACGAGACTTGTTCAGTGCTACAAATGTCTTTCAAGGTCTCACTTTTCTTGTCTTAAGTTGTAAGTTGTTCATTGGTCTATTTTTTCTACTACGGTAGAGAATTACTATTGTAAATCTTGTGAACATAGTAATAATCCGTATGAATTGTCAGCTTACAAAGATGGTATTAGTCCTACTTTCAGTGATTTGCTAGAAACAATCAAGAGCATTCATTCAGTGGTAGTTAACTAATAAAGAACTAATATCTCAGCTTGAAGCTTCCAATAGGGAATTAAAATCTTCCAGCGAGGAATTAAAATCTCAGCTTGAAGCTTCCAACGAAGAGTTGAAATCCAAAATTGAAGCTTCCAATGTAGAATTACAGTCTAAATTTGAATCTATGAATTTTGATTTTAAGCAGGTTAATAACCCTATACACATGTTGGCTTCTGATGTAGCAAAAATACTCTAATCTTTAGCAGAAACGTGTGTAAGTTCAAGTGAAGAATTAAACCAGAAGTTGCATGCAAAATTATGACTGTAAAATATCAGGCATTCTCAGTACACAAGATCTTCATGAAAAACAAATAAATTAAATTGAAGGTTCTTTGAAAGGTGCAAAAGACGATATATGTAAACTCAATTGTGGATTTGATTATTGTTGTTCGAAAATTGAAACATCCGATTCTAAGGTTTCACAGTGTTTCGAAATTGTTAATCAGTACGATGATAATTTGAAACAGCTTGCATTGCGTGTTGATGTCATTGTGAATAATATGCAGAAACCAGTTAATGTAAATTATGGTGGTGATGATTGTAATGTTACAGGCACTTCTCATAACAAATATTCTAATATGAACTCTCAAGTTCATGGTATTGATAATATTGCAAATCGCCAATCGAGAAGGTTAAATGTAAGGCGTGATTCTGGAACTGGTCATAAACATGATTCTGGTTTGAGTGATTCAGATGGAAGTTCTACTAACTCTACGGATACTACTAAAGTAAAGACTTTTTATGTAATAGAACCGCATCTTAAACATGTACGTTGGAAGCAAAATCGCAAACAATCTAGTTTACATAATGCTAGAAAGACACAAGTAAATTCTAATTGCTCTTGTACGAATAGGTCTAGTTGTATTTTAAACGAACACAGAGTACAAACTGAGAATAACATTAATGTTTCCTCAAATAACGCATTTCCTGAAACAACATTAAATATGTTAGGTAGGTCAGCTGACTTCCGCAGTTATGGAGGATATTGTAATTTGAATTACACAAACTATCCTTGCACTTGGTGTTCCGGTTCTACTAATTATACTGAAATTCATCCGGACATACCTGATAACACCGCTTCAAGAATGAATTATACACAGAGAGCATTTCATTCTCATAATGATAACGATGAGTCTAGAAGGAAACTGTTTAATTGTTCTTACCCTTGCACATATTTTGCTGACAATCAACAGTCACAAAACATTCATGATAGTGCATTTGTGAATGGAATAGAAAATTGTAATGGTGCACATAATTTTCAAGAAGATCGTAATGTAAGACCGGACTCTGATTCTTTGCCCTTGTACATGAGGAAAGATATACATTTGAAGTTAAATGAATTGTCTTTATTACCAAAGTTCTCAGGTCGAATTGAAACTCAATCTGCAGGAGAATACTTAGAGCAATTAAATTCAACGTTAGATCTGATCGGAGTGCATACTGATAAACTACTGCAGAGCATTCAGAATTGTTTTACAAATCGAGCAGCTTATTGGTTTCGAACACACAAAGATATTTCTAGATTTTGAAAACAAATCTATTCAACAGTTTGCTTCGCCTGAAATGTTTCAATCCCAGTTACGTGTTTTAAGGAATCAGAAATACGGCCAAAATGCACATGGAAGTTTAGAAACCTTTGCATTAAAAACACATTCCACATATTGTAATTTAGTGGACAATCCGATTGATGTAGATGTTATACAGTTCATAATGAGCCAGTTGCCGGACAATGTTGCTAACAATATCACTTGTCATAATGTTCAGACGATGGATAAGTTTACAAATATGCTTCGTAAGTTAGATGTTATTAGAACTAGTAGGAAATGACTTATTTATTTACCTGAAGATTTAGATTGCGACAAGTCTAACATAGGTCTTAAGAAGAGTGAACATCAAAGATTAAATGTACGACAAGTAAATATTAGACAAACAAGAAATACTAGTACTTATTCTACTCAAACTCTACCTTCTCATAATTTGGGCTCCTCTGTTGGAAATAGTTCAGACAATGTAAACCAATCTTTGAGTTCCAGATATAATGCAAGTAATGCTACTAATTTTGGAAATTTCCGACGAAATAGAAATCAGATGTTTCCTAGGAATACATCCCGAATGTCTAGAGAAGGTAATGGTAGGCAGCCTAACTACAGATTTTCTAGAAACTGTTATCTTCATAATAAAATATCTTTGTTTCGCTGTGCCTATGAAACCTTTCCACCACAAAATCGAGATATGCCAGTTGTGACTGATACAGTGAGAAATCAACCTAGTAATATGCAAGGAGCTACAATGACGAATACATCTAATACTGATGTAAGTACTAATATGACTCAAAATCTAACTTCTGGTGTTCAACCTTGACAATGTAATGATGGGCGACAGCAGCAGGCAGAAAGACAGTCTACTTTAAATGAAAAGGCAGTCGAAGGAGCCTCTTTCCCTCTGAACTACCTACAAGAGGCACGAGGAAGTGTCGAATGATTAATTTAATGTTTGTGCATGTGTTTGTAAAAATGCATTAAGTAAATTGCAAATTAATTTTTTGTTAGAATGGATCGAGGAAGAATCTGACTGGGTTATTAACGATGAAGATATTCCTATACCTTTAACAGAAGTTCCAATTGTACATAGAATTATATGTCAATTGCCTATCATTTGTATAATAGATTGTGGTAGCCAAGCAAATGTTATGAACAATGAAGTTTGGTGTAAGATATCATCAAGTATTGGTAATCTTACGTTGGACAAGGTGGATGACATTCGATTATCTGGATTAGCTGGCAATAAAAAGTGCAAAATTGTCGGTTGTAAGACAATAAATATTCAGATTGACAGTAAATACTTTCCAATGGAATTTTTCATTTTAAAATAGCTAAATGCAGACATTATTTTAGGTGTTCCTTTCTTACGAAGGTACAAGCAATTGTGGATTTTAGGAATCAGAATATAAGTTTAATAACTTCATCAGGAAAGCAAGTTTGTACAACACTAAATAATAAGGATTCCAGTTCGATACATATTGAATCTGAGAGTGTGCCTAGTGTGAAGTATGAAACTAAAGTAACAGAGAATGAATTTCAGTCAGGTAGGATGTTAAAATTTATGCATATGTTAGATATTGAAGCAAACTATATGCCTTCTCAGAAGGATATTTAAGAAATAATATTTGAGATTGAAGATATAGGTGATTCACAGAAACGTGGTTTATTTTCACTCTTATGGAACTATCATGAACAGTTTTCTGATAAACCAAGACATGCCAATGTGGAACCATATAAGATACTGTTAGACAACAAAGTACCTATTGCCACGGCACCTTATCATATACAGATTTCTAGGAGAAATAATTTAGAAAAAACTCGCCAAATGGGAAAATTGGGGTATCATATATCAGCAATCTTCTCCATATTTAAATCCTCTACACATTTTTCCAAAACAAGGTGGTTTATGGAGACCAGTAATGGATTTTAGAAATTTAAATAAGCATGTCATCAGTCCTCAAGTTCGAGTTGAACCAATTCATGAAATGTTACAACGATTTTTGGGATAAAAATATTTCTCGTCAATTGATTTATCATGTGGTTATTTCCAGATTCCATTAACTCAAGAATCACATCTTTATACTGCTATCTCATATCGTGATAGACAATATCTATTTCGATATCTTCCTTTCGGCATACGATCTGCTGTATCCGTTTTTCAAGACGAGATGTACAAAATATTCACGAGAGAATTCAACGACTTCGTTGTTTGCTATTTATATGATCTCTTAATCTTTAATCAAAACTTGGCAGGAGCATTTAATACACCTGGAAGCTGTTATGCAAAAATTGAAAGATGTTAATATGTCCATAAAGTTTTCAAAGTGCAAATTCGATTCTCAAGAAATAGCTTTTCTTGGACACATTGTTTCTGGAGATGAAATTAAGGTTGATAGTAGCAAGAATTCTGCTATAATAAATTTTCCAAATTTCCAAAATATCACTTCTAAAATTCTTGGGTTTTGTCAACTGGAGAAGAAAATTCGTGAACAAATTTGCATAAATTGCCCATCCACTTTATGAACTTCTTAAGTCGAATATTCTCTGGACGCGAAAGGAAGTGCATGTAGAAGCTTTTGAAAGACTATATGTTTTGGGTATATCTACAAAAGCTTTAGCACAGCCTAATTTTTCTAAACCTTTTAACATAAATGTAAATGGTTCAAAGAAAGTTATTGGAGGTGTTTTATGGCAAAATGAAGAGATATCAGAAGATATTCCCAGAATTATTCAATATGCAAGTAGAGTTCGTGGTAATGAGTTATCTTATAGTACACATGAAATCGAATGTTTAGCAATTATTTTTGGCTTTGAGAAATTTTATATTTATGTAGCCGGAACTAGAATTAATTTGTCCAAAGACCACAAATCTCTTTCTTGGCTGGAGTCAGCAAGAACTTGAAATCCACGTTTAAATAGATGTTGTTTAAAACTACAAGGTTTTGATTATGATATCCACCATGTTTCGGGAGTAAACAATCAAGTGGCTGACACATTAAGTCGATATCCCGATACTACTACAGGAAATATTTCTTTATCCGAGTTGTTTATTAATAACTTTAAATTGGATATTATTGAAGAAGATACCTTGGAGTTCTGGAAGGAGTCTCAACATCGTGACTCATATTGTAATGCTATAATTCAGAAGATTGAGAACGGAAATCTTTCCAAGTCTTGTAAGACTCAATATGCTCTCCAAGATAGGATTTTATTTTTAAAATGTGTTTCTGAAAATAATTGGAGATTAATTGTGCCAGTTTCATTAATATCGAAAATCTTACATAAACTGCATGATTTGCAAGGACATTTTGGATATAGAAAGGTTTTCAGTAAATGTAAGAAATTATATTATTGGCCAAAGATGAACTTCAGTATTAAACAGTATTTGCATAATTGTTTAACTTGCGCCAAAACTAAACAAGCTGTTTTGAAAAATGAAAAGGATGATTTACACGTTTATTCTACCAGTCCACATTATTTGATTTCAGTTGATTTGATAGGACCACTACCGAAATCTCAAGGTTACACATTTATATTGACTGTAGTGGATGTAATGTCAAAGTTTCTTATGGCATATCCTTTAAGGAAAGCTATATCTAGAGAAGTAATTAATAAATTAAAACTACAATATTTTTATCATTATCCTGTATGTAATGTTCTACTGTCTGATAGCGGTTTGCAATTCAAGTCACAAGAATGGAAAACTTTTATAGCGGAATTTAAAATAAGGCATATCACAACTTAAGTTTATTCTCCGTTTGCCAATCCTATTGAACGATACAAAAAGGAGTTAATTAGATTATTAAGACTATACATAAGCAAAAATCATGAACATTGGTCAAAATATTTAAGTTTTGCGCCATCGGGGAGGCCTCATATGTGAAAGAAAACGAAAGAAATGTGATAGTATGCTGTTTTGTTGCTTAGCAACCAGTTGTTGAAAACAATTGAATGAGATAACAAGAACGTTTGTGACTAGTTCAAATCACTTCAAATCAAGCATAAACTAATGCATTTATTTAGTGCAAATAATAAGTATATTCACCAGAGAACTATGTTGGGATTTTGAACTATTTACATAACTCTTATTTCATAATATGCTGTGAAGTAGAATAGTGATTTTCTGAGCATAATGTAAAATACTCAAGCCTCTACGACACTAGCAAGGTAGGATATCTGGAGACATGGCAGGCGGTTGGATAGTCAAAGAACCAGTAAGAGAAACGTTAATAAAAGAGGACATAAAGGAGGATGTTTAGAATGGCCGACGTTGCTGAAGATTGAAGCAGGGAAGAAGAATTGGAAGTGAGAATTTCGACGCTGATTGTACAGGAGGAAATGATTCACTAGCGCCTGCAGTAAGGGACAGATATGGGGAGGGGAAGAGGATGAGGATGAAGGAGGAAGGCGATGAGAAAGAGGAAGAGGCAAAGAGAAGATGGAGAAGAGGAAGAGCAAATGGAGAGGAAGGGAGGCAGGCTCAACTAGAGGGGAGAGAAAGGGAAGTGATGGAGAGGAAGAGAAGGATGGTGAGGGAAAGTTAAAATAAGAGAAAACCGGAGAGAGCGAGAAAGAAGTAGAGGAAGAGGAAGACGAGAAGGATAAACTGGAGAGGAAGACGTAGAGAAGGAGAAATAAAGAAAGGAAGAGGAGGGGAGTAAGATAAAAAGGTGAGGAAGACGGAGAAAGGGAGGAAGAAGGGAGAGAAAAGAGGGAAAGAAAAATAGAAAGGAAATGAAGACAGAGAGAAGGAGAAAGAAGGATTAGAAAACGGAGGAGAGTGATAGACAAGGAGGAAGAGAAGGAGGGCGATAGAGAGATAAACTGGAGAGGAAGACGTAGAGAAGGAGAATGAAAGAAAGGAAGAGGAGGGTGAGTAAGATAAAAACGTGAGGAAGACGGAGAAAGAGAGGAAGAAGGGAGAGAAAAGAGGGAAAGAAAAATAGAAAGGAAATGAAGACAGAGAGAAGGAGAAAGAAGGATTAGAAGACGGAGGAGAGTGATAGACAAGGAGGAAGAGAAGGAGGGTGATAGAGAGATAAACTGGAGAGGAATACGTAGAGAAGATGAAAGGAGTAGAGGAAGAGGAGGGTGAGTAAGATAAAAAGGAGAGGAATGCGGAGAAGGGGAAAGAGAAGGAGAGGAAAAAGAGTGTCTAAAGATAAAAAGGAAATGAAGACGGAGAGAAGGAGAAAGAAGGAGAGGAAGAGAAGTAGGATGAGAGAAAGATAAAATGGAGAGGAAGACGGAGAAAAGGAGAAAGAAGAATAGGAAGAGGAGAGTGAGAGAGGTAAAAAGGAGAGAAGCACGGAGTGAAGGAGAAAAAGGAGAGGATGAGAAGGAGGTTGAGAGAGATAAAAAGATAGGAAGACGGGGAGAGAGAAAGATGAAGTGGAAGAGAATGTTGAGATGAAGATAAAAATGAAAGGAAGACGGAGGAGAAGGGGAAGAGAAAAGGAGGGAAGAAAACAGGGAAGATACATATTATACGTGTGTGTGTATATATATATATATATATATATATATATATATATATATATATATATATATATATATATATATATACATATATATATATATATAGAAAAAGAGAGAGAGAGAATAGAGAGAGAGAGAAGAGAGAGAGAGAGAGAGAGAGAGAGAGAGAGAGAGAGAGAGAGAGAGAGAGAGAAGGTAGATAGTGGAGGGAGAAAATTTAAAAAGGATGTGAGGAATGTGAGGGAGGAAGAGAGGAAAAGAAGGTGAGAGAGAGGGGAAGATGTAGATGATCATAATATGCAGGATCAGATTTAATGTGATCTCACGATGAAGGAAGGACAAATAAATTAGAAATTTCAAATGTAAGCTAATTACCCGTACATTCAAGTTAGGGAAAATATTCCAGTTGGTATTGTCGGCGTCGTCTTTATTGTAAAAAAGGAAAGAAGGAATTTTCATCCGTTTACTCATGTTGATGCTACGGGAGCAATATATTTATTAAACAGAGCTCTTGTCTGCAAGCAGTCTGCCTTAAGGTCGATTTGTTGTATTTTTCAAGACAGGATGTTCGGCCTTTTAACCCAAGAGGTGGATTACAGAGACGGGAAGAAATAAAGCTCCTGGTTTGACATCATGCATTAACGTAAGTAAAGGACTTTTATTCTTTTGAAAACAACTCGAGGAGAAGACAAGAATGAATCTACGACTACTGTTGTGGCAAAATATGTGCTCTTTAGGTTTCTGTTCCTTAATACGTATCATGAAAAGTTGGCATGACGGTGAGAGCATTGCGGTACGACATCACATGTTTTAGGATTTAATCCTGAGTAGGAAATTTTTTATTTGTTCATAAGAGAAAGAAGGACCTCCCCGATGGCGCAGTGGCAGCGTCGTCGTCTTGTAATCAAGGGGTCCCGGGTTCCATTCCTTGTGGATGCAGTGGCGGTCTGGGTCTATAGGTGTGCTCCTTGGCCTCGCGTCCAGACGAGGTATTGTCATTCCCACTCAATTATTCCTGCCCGTTTCTGCTAATCGCATTTGCAATCCAAGTTATGGCGCACCTTTCCTGATAATGAGACGATAGCAGGGTTATATTTCATATAAAAATAAAAAAAAGGTTTATTACAAAATCGAAATACCCTAGTGATTTTTTTTAATCAATCACGGGAGAAGATGTGTTGTTTGGTCTCTTTCGAGACTTGTAGAAAATTAAGCATTCGACGACCTGACAAAATCACTCGCAACGGTATACCGATAATGGTTTGTAAAGGATAATAATATTGTCAGAATTTTGTGTAATTGTGGTGTTTTAATAATGTATATTATCTTTCTTCAATGCAAATATGTCCTTTCTGAAACCAAAGTTTAATGTCACATAAACATTTCATCGTTCATTTAAGTTAATTACCATTTTTAATGTACTTATTCACTTTAGTCATTTTAATGAGGATCTGGCCGAGTGGTTAGCACATCGCGCTGCGACACCAAGGGTCCCGGGTTCGAATCCCGCTCGGACTTGGTTCAATTTCATCATTTCATCACTCATTTTCGCAAATTAGCCAAGAGTCACAAAACGCGAACTAAACTAAACTAGATCAGTCAATCAATCATGTAATGAGGATAATCGAAATCCTAATCCTAATCAAATGCAACTAGTTCTTGCCAGCACCTTTTCAAAAATTATCTCAAAGCAGTGACATAATAGTACAAGTTACAGATTCTCGTATTCATTGAATAAAGAATTGGATTGACTGTTCTGTGAAAAATTACAAGATTAAACTCTGATTATTTGAAATTTTCGTTGAACTTCCAGATACAAGTCAGAACGTCTAAACGCACCAATTCCTAGGACATTGTGAATGTTCTTAATTCAAACCGCTGACATTTTATAAAACTATTTTCCAGCACCTTTATCAACGTATAACACTCATCGCATCTGGTCTTATACGGTTGATTACGCCCGTCACTACACGCCACCCCCTTTCCCCTTCCCTTCCTTTCCTGCCCTCCACTCATTCGGATTTCAATGCTTTGCTCAGAACCGCGTGAGGTGAGAGAGATCAAAATTTCTTTTGCTGAGAAGAAAAAACTCAATTTGCAATGATGCATGGGTTGTTCTAGACTCCTTCACACGGCAAGGAGTAGAAAGATTGCAACACTACAGTGGCGTACGCAAGGGGGGGGGGGTTACGGGGTTTAAACCACCCCACCTTGAGCTTGTCAAATATTATGGAAAATGCTGTGGGAAAAAATTAAATGGCCAATTTTTCACAGTCAAATATCTGGGACAATAATATTACTATTACTACTTCTTCTACTACAACTACTACTACTACTAATAATAACAATAATTTGAATTATTATTTCCATGCAGCATGGAGAAAAGCACAGCATTCCAAACACACGCGTCTTTCAGAGTGATGCCTTGAAAATAAACACGAGTTTATGAGGTTAGGTTAGGGTGACTATGATTTAAAAGAGAAAACAGTTGTTTTGTATCTCAGTTGCAACAATGTTCAATACACTGGCGTACGCAGCATTTTTTTTTCGGGAGGGGCTGAATAGTAAATGTGGATAGCACATGGCTTCGTTTTGGAGGGCAGGATGCATAATAAAATATTTCGTATTTTTGGAGCTTTTCAGTCTATTAAAATTGTATTCAATGACAAAAATGGTAATCGGGATTCACTTTAAAAGAGGTTTCGCACTTACATATTTTGGTTTTTTAAAGTTCTTAACGGATTTTTATTTGAAAATTCTGATTTTCTCAAAATTTCGGTAGGGGCTGGAACACCATCGGCCATCCCTCTACGTACGCCAGTGTTCAACAAACATGCATTTTTTTGTGTGTGAACAGTGAGAATTAACTAAATAAAGTTCTTGGTTCGTTGTAAGAGGCTAATGTATAGACAAAGGCTAGGCGGACAAGAATACAGTCACCAGTTCGCCTTCCCATTATATTGTTTTCCGCAGCACGTTTGAATGTCTCTCTTTAAAATGTCTCACCTTGTTGACTAGACAATTATTCAAACGACAATACGCTTAATTATTGTAAAATATTTTGTTGGTAAGAACAGCGAGATAATCCAGATGTGAATTATAGGAGACATTTATGCGGGGAAAAGCCCGAAAAATTCCAACCAATTTCGGGAATCGAATCCGGATCTCCCGCGTGATTGTCACTTGTCAGACGCTCTACCGACCAGATCACCGCAGCTCCTTGGATGAGTTCCATACTTTGATTATTTCAATTTATTTTAATATATTTTCTTGTATTTATGGATCTTCTTCACTCTTGAAATGTCTCACCTCGTTGACCAGACAATTATTTCGTAACAAAGAAACAAAAAAAAATGCTCCCAGAATTTGATAAGAATCGAATGACTAGAAAGTAATTTCGTTCTATTGTTTTCATAAATACTATATTTATGTAGATCTCTACTACTTAATAGTAGTAGTAGTGGTATTAGTAGTATTATTAGTATTAATTCAGCTAATTAATTAATTATAAGTATTATTAATTAATTATAAGTATTATTAATTAATTGTGATTATTATTTAATTAAAGTATAATAAAACAATGGTAATGTGAATTTGGAAAAAAGTTTTAGAAATAACACCCCCCTTGATGAAATCCTGCGTACGTTACTGCAACACTACATGACGAAGAGGGAACAGCGCATGCCCGTAGCTACTATGTCACAATTTTTTGTGCGAAGCAAGTCCGTAAGCCGTTGATCCAAGTCATAAAAGTATTTCTGCTTCCTCTACCCACCGTCGAACACAGCGCCATTTCGATGTGCAGCTGTGTGCATTCCCCAATTGTGTTCATGCCGCCCATTCGACTCGAGTTATTCAGATAGAAAACCTAACGTAAGGAAGTAAATGGAATGTGATGTGGCCCGGGAACATTTGCTGTTTTGAACAAATGGCTTTCAATGATTAAATATAATAAAAATGAATTACATTGCACATTTATTTGGGTGTGCACGTGCGAGTGCACGAATAGGCAGCAGCCGCTACTGGGTGGAGGCACATAGTGGTTCGGATCCCACTTTAAACTGTAGGTCCAGTCCCAATTCGCCTTATTGTGCATAAAGTGGACTTAAAACACCAAATCAATCCATCAATCAATAAGAGAAAGAAGCGACTTAAAGGGTATTGAAGAGAATCGTCGCAGCAAAACAACAATAGGTTGGAAAAACAGAACTCTAAGTCCAACATATTTATATTTTGAAATCAATCCTCATTTAGTTTTCTTTCAACATGCCATTACTATTTTTCTAAACGAAACATAATATAAAAATTTAGCCCTTTTGAAATGCTGTGTCTGGCCATTTCTCCCGAGATTAAAGGAGATATGCCCTGTTGAGGAAGGAGGAAGCTTATATGCAAGTACGATGAAAATCCTGATATAGATTCTCTGATCGTGAAAATAACAATTCAGGGACTGCCGTCGCTATACATCTGTGTCGTTTATATCACTCCATGCTGCAATAGTGTTTCATACAATTTATTCTATGCTTTTATTGAAAGACATTGAGGACCCGAGCATAACATTCTCCTTATAGGTGATTTTAACATTCCCTGCATAACAAACAATAATTACAATCTTATCGAGTCAACTCCCGTTTGTCGCGACCGGTATAATTTTATGTGTTTCCATCAATTACGTAGGATAAACGAAGTTCAAAATAGCAACAACAAAACCCTGGATCTCGTACTTACAAACGTTTCCAACCTAGAACTGTCACGAAAAACGGACCCCCTGGTACCCGAGGACAAACATCATCCGTATCTCATTTTAGAAACGAAACATGTAAAACATAAACGTTGTAAACACTCACAGGGAAATGTCTCCTACAACTTTAAAAAGGTCGATTTTCACAAACTGTACCATAAATTATCTGATGTTAACAGGAATATCTTAAAGCTATGTATTAAAGATAACTATGTATTAAATGTTGAAAGTAATATACAGGATGACCCTTCTCTCTTTTGGACGTATATAAATAGTAAAAGACGCTACAAACAAAAACACTCTGTTTCTGAGGATGGTGAGCCCCTACCAAACGTAAACGCGGTTGCAGAAGAATTTGCGAAACACTTTCAGTCTGTGTACACAGGCAAAGGGTCCACAAATAATCTCGAAATTATGACAGAGCACTCACAAAGCAGAATGCTAGATATACTGAGTATTCAAGAAATCAGTATAATTGAAATCGAAAATGCTATCAAAAAGTTAAAACCGAAGAAGTCCGCTGGACCTGATAAAATCCCACCATACATTTTCAAAGGCTGCGCTGATGTTTTAAAGGTTCCTCTGCCTATCATCTTCAACTCTGTTCTATCCTCTATGCCGTTTCCTCATAGATGGAAAATCACTGGTATATGTGAAATTCAAAAGTCGGGTGCTAACAATACCATACAAAACTACCGTCCCATTTCTAATTTACTCCTGCGGAAATACTATAACAAATACTATATATGCATATTTTTAACCATATGAAAAATGCCATATCCGATTCTCAACATGGATTTCTACCCAACAGCTCAATTGAAACATATCTTGGAGAAAAAATGCATGATACAAGTACAGTATTAGACGAAGGGGGGCAAGTAGATGTGATATATACTGATTTCTCAAAAGCTTTCGACCATGACATACTACAGAATAAACTGGGTACCTTTAATTTTTCACACCCCTTAAGAAAACTCATGACGTCGTACCTAATGAACAGGCGACAATAGGTCACCTACAAAGGCTCCTCATCCGATAAATTTTTGGTGAGCTCAGGCGCCCCTCAGGGATCAAATATAGGGCCTCTTCTATTTTTGTTATTAATTAATGATTTACCCGATCATCTGATTGAGTCTCGTAAACTCTTGTTTGCTGACGATTTGAAGTTCTATAAGAGAATAACAAATGCAGACGATTGTGCCTCCTTACAACGAGACATAAATAGGTTGAGTGCGTTGTGTTCATGTAACAAACTTTACCGAAATATTAAAAAATGCTTCTCTGTCACATACACCAAACAAAAAATGCCTATAGATTATCAGTATAAAATAGATAATGCTAACCTTAATAATGCGGAAAAGTCAAGAGATCTAGGAATAATTTTTGATTCCAAATTAACGTTCGCCTATCATGTGGACAAAGTAATAAACGAAGCCTACAAGCTTGTTCGATTTATTATTCGCACGGGCAGGGGCTTCAGAAATATACAAACACTAAAAATATTATATTATTCCGTAGTGCGTACAAAACTCGAATTTGGCTCTGTCATATGGAACACAGAAGTTCAAAAACATGCCATGCCGCAAACTTAGAACGTGTACAGTCAAAATTATTGCCATACATGAAATTCAAACTGGAAGGCGAATACCCCAGGTTCAAATCATACTCAAACCTAATACAGCAATTCCATATGGACAGACTTGACCACAGAAGGACGGCCCGAGACCTTATGCTACTTTGGAAAATTTTTAACGGAAAACTCAGATCTCTTCTGTGGCTTTCACAATTCAAAATACGTATTCCAAATATTAAAACACGACCCTAGCATGAAACCTTCTATGTGAGCAAAACGCAAACAAATATCATGAAAATGTCACCTATTTGGAAAATGAGTGCGTTCTACAATGGTATAGAGAAAGAGAACAAAAGCATCGATTTGTATGCAATGTCATATTTACAATACAAGAAAACAGTTATTACGTTGGCTAGAAAACAGAGATGGAAATATGTTTTGAAACTCTACAGTATTGTTATTCTATATATTGTATAAGGAAATGTATGAACTCTGTAAATTGGTGTAAACCTGTTGAGTTCAATAATAAATAAATAAATAAATGATACACAAAAATAGTGTTATTTTATGTACTTTTAATTTGTGTCCAAATAATTTAACAGAATTAGCTATGATACTAATGATTCAATCAAATTTACATTTAAAATAATTTGATCGAGAAGTACTTTTATTCTGTTGATCATATGTTGAATTTCCTTATCATAATTATTTATTTTCTTTGTTAGTTTTTAATTTTTATATCTTTGAAATAGGTATGGGTCTACATTTGTTTTAAGTGGATCTTTTATAGTGATTATTAGATGCTATTTGATTTCCTTACATTTCATCTAACAACAAATACGTCATTCAATTTCATGGTTACCCTTAGAATATATCGCAAAACTTACTTTTGTGATTTACGCAGACGTAAACCTCGCCATTCTTGTCTATATAACATATAGCATGCTTTTATCAAAGTAAATAATTTACGTATATATTTATATAAGAACATTAAAGTTGTACTAATATGGTAATATCTTACACTAATATCAAAACTTTCACCTGGAAACTAAAGATCCGCATTTGTTTATTTTCGATAATTATTACAATTAATTTTTAAAGATAATTACGATTAAAATAAGATGGCGCTTCTCTTCTTTCCTAATATCGGAGCATCTATTCTTTTGTTTAAGGAGGTGTTCTCTTTTCTTAGGTGCCTGTTGAAAAGGCAACAGAGCCATGAAGTTGTATGAGATTTTTTTTTGTGCGTTGCCTGCACGATAAAAACAGGCTAACTTAACCATTACAGTACAAGTAAAACCGTGAATGAAAGTTTTACTTTGTATGACAGGCAGGAAAGTAATGAAACGTTGACTTCACTTGACTTGGTGTTTTATGTTTATGCACAGTAATGCTAATCGGGACTGGACCTACAGCTTAAAGTGGGATCCGAACCACTAAGTGCCTCCACCGGGTATCGAACCCGGGACTCCTTGTTTATAAGGCGACGACGCTACCACTGCACCATCGGGGAGACAGACCCCTGTAATGAAACGTATCTCTTAAGGCGATTATTTCGAAAAATAAACGAACAGCGGACACAGAGATCATATGTGATGATGATAACATTAACGCTGCAACTGAGAACAACAAACAATTGACAGTACATTCTCGAGGTAAACACCTGAATTACAGTAAGTGAGACCTCTTGGCTTTTGGGAGACCTCATCTCGTTTTCCCCTAAAAAAAAATTACCTAAAACAAATACATACATGCATACATACATACATACATACAGTATATACATTAATATGTGTATACACACAAACAAATGGACAACATTCTTCTATGAGTAATTATAAGGTTATGATCGGGCATAGAAACTGCCAGAGCCTTTAACTTTGGAAAGAAAGTAAATAAATTATTATCAATATTGCACATCATAATGTTATCAATCATGTAATTTATACGTTTCTATTGTGCAAACCGACAGGCTATATGAGCAAAGGGACATGTGATTTCCTTCTGGCGTTGTCCTTTATAAACATAAGACGCAAAGAATGCACATTTTATCCCATTATCGCCATACACGGTAAACGAAAATATCAAAAAGTCGAGTTCGCTTTACCCAATTTTCACTCTCTTTGTACACAGTATATTCTTACCCTTTGGATTTTGGATTGAAGCATTGGTTTTTGCTGATGGAATGCACCAAGATTTCCAATTTCCAGCTAATTTATGGGACATAAAGAGGGGTTAATGAATTCTGTATTGTCTTGTCTCCCTATTCAGTATCCTATAAAATCAGGGTTTTGAAGTCCCAGCGCTCGCTTTTCTTCCCTAGCTCTCGAAAATGTGCTTTCCCAGTTTGAGGGCTGGGCATATTGTTGATCATCCTTCTCAGTAAAGTTTTCCATGGTACAGAAAATGTTTCCGCAGCTGTAGTTGTTTACGTGCTGTCAACTTTCACAGAGTTAACGATCAGCTCCATATTCCCATCAGTCCAGGAACAGCAATCTATTGTTCCTTATGTAGTAAGAAAAACGCAACATCCAATGATAAGTAAGGTAATGAGTTTGAGCTTTTGCAAGTCCACTTTATGCACAGATAGGCTAATCTGGACTGGACCTACAGTTTAAAGTGGGATCCGAACCACTGTGCAATATCCCTCTACCGGGTATCGAACCCGGGAATTCTTGATTACAAGGCGACAACGTTACCGCTACGCCATCGTTCACATTACGTAATTCAAGTATATTTGGCGTTCTTGTGTGTAATTTTTAAACGCCTATTGGAATTTATATATTCGCTTTGCTTCCACAAATACGAATGAATGATTTGATTTATTTTACATCTGGCCACTTTTGGTGAATTGCGAAGATGAGAATGAATGGCTATAAGGTGAAATAGATGAAAGGACAATCACGAACAATTACGGAGAGTAGACCTAACACAAGTCCCATAGAGAATTATACTGGCCATGAGTCCAGACGCCAGAGCCTCGTTAGTCTGCAAAATGTAGTCCCGGTGTAATACGTGGAAGTGTGGTTCACATTTGGGTGGCTTGAGAAAGGGTCATCCCTTACACCCACCCCAATAAATACATGTTTGTTTGCTGCAGTAATTAGTTTTCTACACTTATACGCGTTCAATACATTTTCAAAGCACTACAATTTAAACTTACTTTGAAAGAGAAAGTCTTCGGTTACCTTAGCACAAACTTGAGTTTTTGCACCTCTCCTGAGAAGCAGTTTTATTTTGGTTATTGATATGTTCTTCTCGCTAAACAGTCTGTGACATCACTCAACATCCTGGATATATCAGAAGCAATTACAGTACCACAAATGTCGGAGAATGTAATTTACCAATTACACAACAAATTATGCCACATCAGACATTTGCTCAGCAATGTATCGGAAAATGAGCTTGGACAGTCTGGCCATCACTGTCGCCAGATCTGACCTTTTCTTGATTTTTATATTCGGCGTAAAATGTATTCTGTCATGATCAGAAATGTGGAGCATCTGAAACAACAGGACACTGATGTAGTTTCGTCTGCCACGTCGGATGTTCTACACTGATGTCCTAATCTTGGTGTCTGCAGCAAAACCAAAGGCGCTGTTATAAAATTACGCTCAAAGGCAAGAAACGTGGAGAATTGATCTTCATTTAGCCGATAGTTCTATAATTCTATAATTATTTGTTCAAAACTGTAAGTGGTATAACCTCTTCATTATTTGACGGACAGGGTGCAGTTAATGCTAAAATTCGTTAATTAAAAAAGTGGAGGTCTAAAATATTTCTTCATACATTACTAATGCCTACAAATGAGATGTAAATTTCCGTTAATTATATTCGGAAAAGTAAATTATACAGGCGTCAAAATCCAGGGATTCTGACAAGTCTAAGATGGAATGGGAGTTACGAATGAGTTTCAAAACCGAGACCGAGTTCTCGCAGTCAGGAATGAGCGAAAGAAAATAGAAAGTTTGGCACTAAGCGCAGCCAGCACGTGGATTTCCAATCTAGTTAGAACACTGTGGATCTCATAAAATATTCAACAGAAAGGAAGAGGATCTTGTATATGAATTTAAAAATCGCCACGAGGCGTGGGAAAGGAGCAGGGACGCTACACCTCTCGTGACAAATACAATTGGTCTGTATCCAGTCAAGATGCGGGGATTGCATTGGAACTGTGAGCGCTTTTGTTTTTTAGAATTAAAATTTCTGCTTAGAGAAAGCGCACGGGGAAGTTCGGTTTGCGAAAATGTACCCGTGGGGTGACATTTTTCGGCCTCAGTTCGCCAGTACGAATCAACAGGGTGATTAGGGTGATACTAGGTATACACCCCCTAACTAGATCCAAATACGTCCAATACCAGATACAGCATGGCTGTTCTGTATGTAATGAACCGGAAAGTATATTTAATTGAAAAATTAAATACTCATCTGAAGTGAAAAGATGAAATTATATTTTTTAAGAATAATTTACAGAATTTAAAAATGGAAAAATCATGTAACGTTATAGAATTTAATGTTCAGAGCATTTGGCATCTTGATTTCATTTAGTTTAATTGTAATGAATTATACTGTGCATTACTTATATAGGCTATTATTTTATTCAGGAAAAATATATAAAGAAATTTAGCTATTGGTTGTGCCCATTGAAATTTTTGATTATCATCACATAAACAACAACATATCGACATTTCAATCAATTCAATGGAGACTAATTAACAAAGGTTGTTGCATGGTGCTATTAAATAAGCTCTTCCTACAGAAAACTTACCTGAACTCATGTTATTTTTTAAAGTTTTATATGCTTACTTTTGGTCTCAGTCTGACATTGTTTATTTCACTCAACATTACAGCTACAACTTTAATTTTTGGATACTATTCCACTATTCATGCAACCCAGATAGGATAGATTTTTGATAGGTATATGTGTGTATGTGTGTGTGTGTGTGATATGTATAATAACTTTAATACGAGATATGCAACTTTAGCCTTATATTACATAAAAAAGAAACAGTTTGTCTAATTAATTTTCTCCTGATTGAAAATGTGAAGTTTTGCATACAAAATGTTGTGCATGAACTATTTACGTAAACAAACTGAAAGATGAGCTTTAAATTGGGCATAAAATGACTTCGAGCTTCTGCGATTTGTGGATAAGACGATAGAGGTGAATAGTTACGGTCAAAGTTTAATTAGTTTTATCTGTACTAAAGATCTGAGCCTTAGCGCTTTATGGCAAGGTAAGGCAAGCATGAGGCTCTTACATGAAGTGTCCTATTTCGACATGGATCTCTGCGAAGGAAGTTATGTAACATAACTCTAGGCTGAACTTGCTTCACAGTACACTGCCACTCCAACATCACGAAGTAAATTAGACTTAATTCTACTTCGTCAAACTTGAAACTTTTCGCACACTAACTAGCTTCTGAAAGAACCTAGGCTCGTTTATATACACATACTAAATAATCTCTAGGATCCAGCAAATCAGTATTTATTGTTGGCCAATTGTGAGAAAATTAGAAGCAAATATTCTAGTTAATTGTGATAATATGCAAAGTAAAGGAATCATAAACTGTAGAACTTTTAAAGTTTTTCATATTCTGATAGAATCTGTAGCAGAAAGGCAAAACTACATTGTTATATATTTTAACATGATTTTTAAGATTGGGCATATAGATTATAAAAACTTAATTTGAAACCTTTCAAAGGCTATAACGGAAAATATCATATTACCATAAACTGAAACATCAGTATTATAAATCGGATCATTTATAAAATGTAGGTTCTTGACACATGA
This sequence comes from Lepisma saccharinum, assembly GCF_977018435.1. Taxonomy (NCBI): domain Eukaryota; kingdom Metazoa; phylum Arthropoda; class Insecta; order Zygentoma; family Lepismatidae; genus Lepisma; species Lepisma saccharinum. The sequence continues at coordinate 176,071,923 of NC_139230.1, read as the reverse complement.
TACGGTCATTTCAATTTCATGACTATACGCGCCACCATGAAAATAGGCGGCTGGCAGACTTCTCTTCGGGACACTTTTGTGTCATCCCTGACCTATGGAGCAAATACTGTCAGATTGTATCACATGGAGTACAAAGACAAATCTAGAACAAGGCCTTTTATTCTCTTAAAACTCCGAACACGCGGGGTTGTGCCCCGACGTGGCACAGCGCGAATTTCTGCCACCCGTCTAATTTCATGGCCGTGAGTATAGAATTATATTGATTGATTGATTTGGTTTATTTTTACTTCGCTTTTCTGCCCCTTTTGGCTAATCGCGAAGATGAGGATGAGTGACGATATGATGAAATCGATGAAGGGACACTCACAAAGTACATCCATGCACAGAAATGGATTCGAACCCGGGACCCTTAGCGTCGTAGCGTGCTGTGCTAACCACTTCGCCACGGAGGTCGGCGCAGATTCTTGCAAATAACCTTCTGCAATTTTTAACAAAGTGGGCATTGAGGTTGCAGCACTGTTGACCTTCGGTCCCTTTGTCACACACTAACAGCATAAAGACCTGGTGATACGAAGCCATAGGTCCAAGTTTGGAACTCTGGGTAAGGCATTGGGGTTTCCCATCGTTTATTTGATCAGTTCATCAGTCATTCTCATCGCGGCGATTAATTCGAGAGGTAGAAAAGCGACGTAGAAAAAACAAAACAAAACAAAAAAAACATAAGGCATTATGATAATTTAGACAAAAATACCGTTTTTTAGAGTATGTTCACAAGGTTGTTGGCCTCTTGGACCAGTTTCTCTCTGTACCCGAACGCCTGAAAAGTAAATAATAATAATAATAATAATAATAATAATAATAATAATAATAATAATAATAATAATAATAATATGTGTTAAGTTCTGTTGCACTGTCGCCACTCTGGGGTTTCCAAAAGCGAATTTAACGTCGTCACCTTGTAATCTAGGGGTAACCCATTCGATACCCGGTGACAAACTTCAAACCAAGACCGATATATTATAATTTTGTAGAGCACAGCGCAAAATTATTACTACAAGTCTGCCACGAAGTTCGACAACTATGATTGTGGTTTGAAATTGTAATGACACAACACTCACGCATCTCAACGAAAATATTTGTTTAGTTTAAAGTCGGTTCATGGAAACTGCAGGTCTGTTGGAGATTAGAAAAGGATTTTGTAAGATATTTCCAAACGAAATATTTTCACGTATCAGCCTTCTGTTGGAGAAAAGGCGAAATGTCCTCTACTCGTCTTCTGCGCGGTGCTAGAATTACGTTCAGTTTCAAATTCCGTACATTTCAGGAATTCTCTTTCGTTTTTCAATTGACGTTGTCTTGTCTTTCGACTGTCGGCTGGTTCTCTTTTCGGTGAGGGAAGAGAACTTCTGCAGCAGCGTGTCTTACCAACGTGCCTCTTAAATGTTGAACAGAATTAGTTCTACTTCTCTGTAAACAGATTTTATCTATCTTCTATCTATATACGTATATAAAAATGGATGTATGTGTGTGTTTGTTCCGGCATAACCCTCGAACGCCTTTAGCGATTTCAACCAAACTTGGTACAGGTATCACTTGCAATCTCGAAAGAAATACTGTGGGGGTAAGACACCCCAGGTACTATAGGGGTGGGGGTGAGAAGGGATGACATGTAAAATTATCGAAAACGACCTATATTAGTGTGGAATCCATAGTTTCCGGGGTCGCTAAGATGAATAGTGACACTGCCAATGCCTTTCAACTCCTAGTTCATCACCTATCAGGATAGAGGGTGAGAGGGGGTGAAAAATAAAATGTCAAAAATGACCTAGATTAGTATCGAATCCATAGTTTTCGGAGTCTCTAAGCTAATTGGTGACATTCACGATGACCAAACTTGGTACACATATGACTTACAATATGGAAAGATATACTGTGGGGGTAAGACACGCTGGCACCCCTAGGGGTGGGGTGGGAAGGGGTGACATGTAAAAGTAATCGAAAACGACCGATATTAGTGTGTAATCCATAGTTGTCGGGGTCGCTAAGATGAATAGTGACACTCCCAATGCCGTTCAACTCCAAGGCACATCTGGCACCCCTAGGGGCAGGAGTGGGAAGGGGTGACATGTAAAACGACCTATATTAGTGTGGAATCCATAGTTTTCGGGGTCGCTAAGATGAATAGTGACATTCCCAATGCCATTTAACTCCAAGACACCCCTGGCACCCCTAGGGTTGGGTGTGGGAAGGGGGTGACATGTAAAACGACCGATATTAGTGTGGAATCCATAGTTTTCGTGGCCTCATAGATGAATAGTGACACTTCCAATGCCGTTCAACTCCAAGTTCACTTTACACTATAGTTAGAATTCATTATATTCCTGTCTAATAGAAGATTGGGATAAATAAATAAATTCCCGGGCAACGCCGGGCAATCAGCTAGTATAATATAGTAAACAAGAGGCGTTTGGGCAGCTCATCTCGCCTACTTAGAAAACTGTTTCAGAATCCTTGCTGACATTTTTTGAAGCATCACATTAAATTCAGCAAGGTGATACTAAAATTCAAAAGTAATTGTTCATTACATGCATTCTATCAATTTGTAATTAATATTACATTAAGCGAAGCTCAAGTATGTACGACTTGAAAATTTATTACATACAAATTGTTATTTCGGAATACGAGTAAAATATCACATAGGGAAATATGTTCTTTCTTTCCTAGAAGTTGTGTGGTAGATATGCAAAAGGGTCTAGAAAACAAGCACTTGAGAGAGAGAGAGAGAGAGAGAGAGAGAGAGAGAGAGAGAGAGAGAGAGAGAGAGAGAGAGAGAGAGAGAGAGTCCCATTTTCTAGTTGAATATCAGATGAAATTTTTAAAATGTAATCGCTTTTGCAGGTGTTGTAGCCGCAGGTGAGCGGGTAGTGATGGACATTCCCAGTCAAAGGATCGTATGCGAAGGAACTACAAGAGAACTCTTAGATGCACTGATCGGAATTCATACAGTGACAGTAAGTTTCTTGTTAATTGTTTCAGTAACTATAAAGATTTTTAAATAGCCTGAGAAGAACATGTGAAATATATTTGAAATCAATGATTTCACATTATTCTCATACTATGCCTTATATTTCATCGTAGAGAACGACTTCCCGTTCATCGGATATATTTTTATGGAGCCCAATCTACTTTGAGAGTAAATAAAATCGTTATTTTCTTACGTCCAAAGATTTGAACTGGATTGTTTTGGAGTATATTAGCACACTTTATATTTTATACGGCATTTTTGTAATTATAGTATGTATTTTTGTATCTTCTCCCAAGGTATATACAGATATTATAGTGATAGAATCATTGTGGAATTCCTGTTTCGGATGCTAATTTCATGTTTGACGGTGATACTGTTATGTTGACCAAACCGGTTTGTATGAGTAATAATCATGTAAGCATATTCTATCCTAGTTTCTACACAGAGTTAAAAATGTACTGTAATATTTGACGAAAAGTTCGTTCTTGTAAACGACTATAATATTTTAAAAGACACGATTTGATTAGTTAACCTACAAATTGAGATTTATTCAGTTCACACAGAATCAGTTTTATATAAAAAGTCTTAATTTTCCGCACTGCTTTGTTTTAAACTAAAGTCATAAGTGAATTAATATGACGTAATATTTGAGATTCTAGTATCGTCTAGAATTGAGATTTGTTTATTGACGAACCTGTATGTAGCCGTCTGAATACGATGCAAATCTACTAAAATAACAGAATATATGCTCTCAGCTGGTAAGTTTAGCAACCAGTCTTGACGGGTTCAAAGAGAGACGATGCCGTGCGAATAAGCAAGATTAGGATCTCCATAGCAACGAATCCACGCAAACATAGCAACGGAGCGGCATATAAAAGAAAAAGGGGATCGGAATCCACACCAGAAGACAGTCTGCAGCACAGACGTGAACTTCAAAAGAAAGGGAGAAAAATTAGAATCATTGTAACATAATTTGTATAATAGCATATTGGGAATAAATTTCGTCTGAAGGTTAAATAGGGCTTTCCGTTTAACTTCCTAATAGGAGTAGGTTCAGCGTAGCTCCATTGCTCCCTGCTTAGGGAGCATGGGTAAATATCGTTTAATGAAGGAAAGGAAACAATACTAATATAAGTAACGTCCGGCGTGGAGGGCCGACGACGGAACATGATCGAACTCTCTAATTAGTTTTAGTGGCATTTCAAGTTTATGAGGGATCTCTATTGAGCTTGAGTCATTAGGGTAATTCATGATTTAGTTTGGTATCCTCACGGTTAAGCCACGCTTTTTATACTTAGCATGGATTGCTTCAGGAGTGATGTATAATTAGTTTTAGCAATGACACAAGTTAGGCGCTATCAGTATTGTGTTTATTTCATTAGGGTCGAATACGATTTGTTTCCGAAGTTTCTTGAGTCAAGCCAGGTATTCTAGATTTTGCACTGTCCTGCCTGATTTAAGTTGGGAGAAATGATTTATGCTCATACGAAACATAAAGGTTTAAGGGAAAAAGTGACAGCGAAATGAGAAACTAAGCACACGACAAATTGCTAAGATGTCAAGACTAAATTTGAATTCCATGTGGCGTGCTCAAACCTGAAGAATTGAAGTGCTCCCGGTGTAAACGTAAATCTACAGAAGATTGGAAAAACCTACACATGACGGAAGAAAATACGATAAAGAGAAAATAGAGAAGGCAAGACAAACCTATCAAAGGACATTAAAATGTTAGAAGAAGAAGAAAATACAAAGACGTTTCATTTCAGCAAATGAAGTACTTAGCAGATGGAAGAATAGAAGACGAAGATAATTTCAGAAAGTTTTGTAAAGAGAGTAAATAAATCTTATCACGCAAAGAGGAGATGGGAGAATAGAAGATAATAAGATATGAAAAGACTGGTAGAAGATGGAATGGAAAAACAGACTCCTCCGCACTTCTCGCAAAAATAAACTTTTATGTCCCATACTCAAAATTAAGACCCAGAAATGACCTCTTCCAAATTTCATTCGGTAGAACCAGGATGGCCGAAACGGATCCCATGAGGAGGATGTGCGCGTTGTACAATATAGTATCTAATAATACCCCTGACATTGATCTATTTAGACTTAAAAGCAAACATATTATGTGAACCCTGCATAATAACATTGTAACCAAATATGTTGTATACTTTATGATATACCACCCTATTATTATTTATTGTTGTTATGTAAAGATTATTTTGTTCCTTCTTATAGTTTCTTCTCTCATTGTTTTTGTTTTCTATTTCCAATTCTGAATTACTTTTGTTTTGTCAACATGTATGTGAACTTAACTCAGAATTTAACCTCAAAGCACTGTACCTGGGCATTTGCCTGTAGTGTTTAATAAATAAATAAATAAATGATACCATATCCTTAAAACGCATAGAGGGTTAGAAAAAGGAATTTAGGAAAAATAATTTTGAGATAAACATGGTTATAGAAGACAACAGGAAGAAAGACAAAGTTGAGTGACTTCAGTTGAAAGAATAACTTTTACAAAAGGTGGAAGAGGGAAGAAGGGAGGAAAACGATAAAACAAGAAGTGAAGTGACTGAAGGAAGAAAGCTTCGAGAAACTAGAGACACAGATGTAGAGATGTTGCTGAGAGGAGCTAGATTATAAGTAGGTGCAGAAGAAGAAATTAACGAGTTGAATCTGACACGCAAGCACTGTTTATCGATATCCAGATAGTCCAGGCTGGAATAATTGAGGAGAAATAAATGAAATAAAGATATAGCTGCTGAAAGAGAGTTGAGAACTACTAAAGTAGCCGAAGACGGAGAATTAAAGAGAAAGGACATGACGAAAGAATTCAACTGGAAATTACAAAACACGGGCGATATAATTTAAGGGATAAGTTCGTAAATGAATCAAATTACAGTAAATGAGTGTTATTTAAAAGAAAGAACCAGATACTCGGTAGGCAGACGAATTTCAGACAGAAATCGTTTTGATAAGACACGACTTAGAAAACAATTTCCAAACTAATTGCATTTTGGGTAAACATTTGCATATTAAAATAAAACTTGAAATAAGAATACAACCCACGACTTTTCCCTCATTGGTTAGTTGTGTTAGTCATCATAATGGCTGATCCACAGCAGTATTATACAGCCTTACCTGTTTTACTGCAAAGGATTCCCGATTTGCAGCCAATGCGACTATTAATATTATACTGCCGTGTTCGAAAGTAGGAAACGCTATATTTTCTTCTAAGCCCTTCATATTTCGGCCTTTGATATTTAACCAATTCATGATGAAAATAAGTGAATCTTTGTATTCGGCAAATTTCTTCAGAATTCATCATGCTCTAGGAAATTTGATAGAATTGTATGCGCATGTGTAAGTTTACTGTCGACTTGCAAGAAACAAGATACACCTTGTTAATCCCAACTGCAAAGTCTTTTGTTCAAGCTACTTCCCTTTTGATTGAATCTCACGCAAAAAAATAAAAAAAATAAAAAAAGCCCAAAAAACTACACTGTGTTATCCATTGTCCGTAAGTTCATTCCCATAATACATTCATTTACCTATGTTCATGACCATACAGAAAGTTTATATCTTCATTGCGCTCCTCCTAACGAAGACGATATAGCATTTCCCAGATTTAATGTCCAGAATGTAATTTTTCTGCAAGTCTTCGAAACCAAGCTTCAATGCAATTGCTAAGCATGGCAGCCAATTCCTTTAAGTTTTTCTGGTCTCGAATTCTATGTATTGCATTTACATCTAACGATTTCCAGTGCTACGCTGAGAGCGCATCCTGTTAATACCCGGTAGAAATAAACTCATGCTAAAACCGCACTTTCTATAAGGAGATTAAAACATTTTCTAATTACATAAACACTCAAATTTCATCATGGGATTCTATATTTGTCCATTAGAAAAGCAAGTACCACATGTCGGTGGAATTATCAGTGAACAAGTTTACTGAACTATTAGCTAGACAACATATCTAATGGAATTGCTTTCCCTGGGGATTACCTATGTTAATTCAACAGCATGAAATATTAATGGAGCATATACACACATAACGTACTCACTAGGGTAAGTGGATTTTTTTTTACAATTTCGAAACATGTATTACGTGATAATACTTTGGTATAAAAATTGAGTGATCAAAATTGATGTTTTACCATGGCGCAAATTTAAAGGGAAAACAGAAATTTACACTATGTGCTGTTTCTTTCAATCATAAAGAATGTTGGTTTTGCATTATATTTTCGTGTCTATTGTACTGAAAAAATATTTTTACAAGTGCGAGGATAGTATTTATTTGACCATTAGACGTGGAGGGGAAGGAGGGGCCGACTCTCCTTCTTGTGTTGAAAATCGAGCACCTTAGTTCTTCAGGTTAGCGCACCACACGTGGAACTGCAATATAAAAGCTGAAGAAGGATATAAGGGTGATTCCAGATGGAACAGCTATGTCGTTGAATACCAAAAATATGACATAATGAAATACAATTTCCAGAGAATTAATGTCAAGATTTAAAGTGAAGAGGACTGCTGACACGCTTTTGATGATAATGTCTGAGACTGATAGATCTAATTAAGTAACCTAATGGAAATTAGAAGTATTGTCATCAAAGGAAACAAGTGAGGAACGTTACACGGTCTCCACTGATGGAGTCCGTGTAACTCGGTACCAAATTAACTATGTGCTAATAGATAGATGATATGATATACCTCTGATATTCTGCAAACTTATATATTTAACTCTTCGTTCAGTCTTAAGAGAAGAGGATAGTGATTCAGGCTATGATTTGGGCAGTAAAAATACATACAGCAGGTAATACACATAGTCGGATGATGAGAAATTAAATAGAGATGAAACAATTGCTAGACACTTTCAGCTAACGATAAATTCTCACTTTGAGGAGAGGACCGTGCGAAACTGGATGGTTCAATAATGGCATTTGAACATATATAAATTAAAGAAACAAGACACGAAAGAGAATGTTTAATAGGAAATCCCGCAAAATTACAGAAGACAAAGCAAAGAAGCTGATTTAGTGTGCAGGAGGAAGCGAAAGTTTAAGAAAAATCGTATTTAAGAACTCGTAGTAGGAAAAGTGCATTTGAGAGCGAAGGACATAAGCAAGGCTCCCAACCCAAGACAACTTTCTGTAAAACAAAGGGATTACAGGATAATGAGATCCTAAACACACTGACAATCTTGTGTTAAAACAAATGAAGCTTGAGGAAATGAAGATTCAAACCTTTTCAACATTTACAGGAAAGGCTTTACGAGAAAAAGTTGAGGTAAAAGATGGAGTACAGCAAGAAGAGTAGTGTTTCACATCCCCTGGTGAGGAAGCACCTTATATTAAAATTTCAGGGGGTAAATGCCATAGGCCACTCACTCATTGTAGACTGTCCAAAGAAAAATACACAGATGTGAATGTCCCCTCTTCCCAAAGTGGGGGAAGCAACTTATAATAACATTTCATGGAGTCGAAATCCATATGTACCCATTGCAGAATGAATGGTGTCCTTCACGGTGTTCACTGCAAGTCTGTGGAACAAACCGCCTCTCGAATTTCGAAATGTATCCACAATAGAAATTTTTAAGAGCCAAATCAGATATTTCCTAGCAAGCACCCCATCAACTTTATTCTAAAATGCATATCAATTGCAGGAAAGGACACTGATTTCGGTCAACATTCTAACATTTAATATTAATATTACCGAATATTTCCGAAATGAGACTCACGTATATGTGTGTATGTGTGTGTGTGTTCATGTATGTCTTTGTCTAGGTTTAGATTTTTTGTGTGGACTTTCTTGTTTTTTGTGTTTAATTTTATTTTCCCATTTCTTATTAGTTTTTTCTTTGTATATGCTTCTATCAATGAACAATGTAGATGTAACCATAGTTAAGTGGTAGAGAAGGTCCCCACAGCATTAACTTTGCCACGGAAAATTAGGCGAAATAAATAAATATGTATGCAATAATGCAATAATTAATTACATTCCGCTTGTCCTCTCTGAGGGGAAAATTTAACAATCCAAGTTAAGTTCACAGTGAACTAAATCTATTGTATTTTAACAGGCAACATATTACTTGTTGCAGGATAATTTTTCCAGGGACGATGTTTTACACTATTAGACAGGCTCTCATGTAAACAGTTAATTGAAGTTTCTTTCAAAATTAGGCAAATAATGCAACGTCCTGAAAGCGACATAGAATATGTGTTTCAAAATAATATGAGCCGGCCCCCGTGGTGGAGTGGTTATCGCATCGCGCTACAAAGCCCGGGTTCGAATCCTTGCCTGGGCATGGATGTTTGTGAGTGTTCATTCTTCAATTTCTTCATATCGCAAATTAGCCAAAAGTGTCACAAAAAGCGAAGTAAAATAAAGCAAATCAAAGCAAAGCAAAAAGCGAAATAATATGAGAGCATGGACAAACAGGAGAATGCGTCGATTTTCTCCACTAGCTTTCAAAAACAACTCGAATGTCGTATTAAATTTCCCAAATCTAGAGAGCGAAGAACGGTTCAGCCGATAGGCTGTCTGACTTCCACGTGAGAAACCTGCATTTGATTCCTTGAGTCTGCTGGCCCCCATGGCGGAGTGGTTAGCACGGTTCGAATGCTGGACTGGGTATGGATGTTTGTTAGTGTCCATTCATCAATTTCATCATATCATCACTCATCCCCATCTTCGCAAATTATCCAAAAATTATCTAAGTAATATAAAGCAAATCAATCCATCAATCAATCAATTCCTTGAGTGGGCTATCTCCGAAGTTTTTACGTAGATGTCATTGGAGAAAAGGCCCCCGGGCTCGTCCTGCGCCTGAAAGCAGCTGGAGCGTTGTGCTGTTCACACCATCACTATTATGCTCAAGATAGAAAACATGGCTGCATGACATAATGCAACACAAGGAATAATTTTACTTTCTTTTCATAATCGATGCTACGGACATGATTAATTTTCCTTTACGTTTGTTTAGGCCAATTGGGACTGGACCTACAGTTTAAAATGTTATCCGAACCACTACGTTCTTCCACCGGATAAAGAAGCCGCGACCCTTTTACAGATGGTTGATTCCGATCTATGGTGACGATTTCAAACTGCACCTACCTTAAGAGAAACCATGTCGCTACCATCGAGAGTGTTCTATTTGGTGGGCCCTGCATCTTGGCAATTGCCCGACAGCAAAGTTTCCACTGTAGGAGACCGGCACGAAGTGTAGTCATGTCCAGCCTCAACGACTCCTCCTGACAGGCTTTCCATAGCCCTTCAATGGTGCGGGGTCTCCTGTGAGACAAGGCTCATTTCAGTAGGCCGAAGGCGCAAAAGGCCATCGGTGAGCCATCAGGTGACTTCACTGGAATGTCTGTGAAAGGAATGGCACGAATTCACGATTCATCTGCCATTATTTGGAGGAAGAGGCGGGTTGAGCGATATGTGTGACTTGACACCTTGTTTTGAGCTTATGAACACGCCCGTTGCGTCGCTTTTACAAACCCAAATCGCGGTGAATGATGGCGTGCACTGTCTTCGGTGATGTTTGTAGCCGGTTAGCGATACTTCTCTGTATGGCTGGATTATCCCTGATGACCAGCGCCCTGACGTCCCGAATTGTAACTGGTGTGCGGCTAGTGGCAGGCCGGGGGTTGGCCTGTTTCTGCCCCACAGGAATCATCCCACGCCTCACCTTACCTGCCCCTTTCAACACCCGTGATATACCATTTTTTGACACAGTGAATTCAAGCTCCTTGCACAGTTTTATAATGGCATTATCATTGTAGTTTACGTCTAAAAGTGCAGATATGTAACCCTCCCAATATGCACTGTAGGGGTGTGCGGGATCCCGAAAAGTCGGGACCGGGATCGGGAGAAAAAATTCCCGTCCCGATCCCCATTTCGGGAAATACCGAATGATCATTTTAAAAAGTTGTTCTGGACGTTTTCTGCATTGCAAGTGCCTGGAACTTATCGGAAATTGTTTGTTTTTATTCCAAAAATGCAAGAACAATCACTTAAGTTGAAAATGACGTGTAGATTTTGAGATCTAGAGCTTCGGGAAATTTCGAACATTTCCCGTCCCCAAAATTTCCCGACATTGTCGGGAAGTGGCGAATTTTTCCCGTCCCGAATGTCGGGATTAAAAAAAATTCCCATCCCGACCAAGGAAATTCTGTCCCGCACACCCCTAATGCACTGATTTTCGGCGGCATTCTTCCCGATACGCACTGACAACACCTGTCACGCACAGTCAACGGTCCAACGTGCCCACACGACTGACAGTTTCGTCCTCTTTCCGCTTGGTGGTGCTGCAAGAGATGTGCAATTTCGTCACAACAACTTCTGTATTACAAGGCGACGTCGTTAACACTACCCCATCGAGGAGGTCCTAATTTTCTTTTAATTCGAAGATGATTGCTTCATTGGGATGATGCCTGACTGGATATCGTTGACAATTGATAACAAGCAGGGACCAGTATCTAACTCTGTGATGTCCACAAGACACAGTATCTATGGGATAATTTTCTTAATATTCTTTCTTATCATGGATGCTTTTGTGATAGCCTTAACATACTGTATTCACATGTGTAGCACCAAAGTTTTGTAAAAGTTTCAACTTATATTTGCAAACATATTCTATTATTTTAAAATATTACATTAGCGCAAAATTTCAATTCTAGAGATTACTTAAGTGACAGCTTGTACTCCGTTCATTGTTAGGAAATGCTTCGTCGTTATTGTTGGTTACCTGCAATAATACATTAATCAATTAAACAACAAATATGATTTGATTTGTTTTATTTTACTTCGCTTTTTGTGCCACTTTTGGCTAATTTGCGAAGATGGGAATGAGTGATGATGTGATGAAATTGATGAATGGACACTCACAAATATCCATGCCCAGGCCAGTATTCGGACCCGTGACCCTTGGCACAACAAATATGAGAATGAAAGTTTTGCATTTCATAATTGTCAAGATTCGTCCTAAAACATTAAATTACGCAGGACCTAATAATGGAACTCTAAAACATAAACACTAAAATTTAGTGAATTTTTAAGTTAATTAATCCAATTTCATTGAATTGGTTTCATACAAACAACTATGCCGGAGAACAAGCAAAAGGGACATGCGGACTAATTTTAGCGTTACAAACTGGGGCCAGAAATTTTACAACTATAAGGGAATGTTCCGAAAACTTATCTGTGTAGCGAAATTAATTGTTCATTCAGTAATATATGTTTGCAATTTATATGCTAGCATAAAGCATTCAGTCAAACCCTAGCGAAAAATCCGGCCTCCGTGGCGGACTGGTTAGCTACGACGTCAGAAGTCCAGGGTTCGAATCCCGGCCTAGGCATGGGTGTTCCCTTCAGAAATTTCATCAGATCATACCTCATCCTCATCTTCGCGATTAGCCAAAAGTGACAGAAAAGCAAAGTAAAATAAACCAAATCAATTAATCAAACGCATCGAAAAAGAAACGAAATGGGTATGTAGCATTTGGTAAAAAAAAAGGTAAAGTGTTCCGCTGTGCTTAGCACCACGCCATGAAGGCGTATAGGTTGTAACGCCCCACACTTTCTTGATCCGGTCGTGAGTGGGGGTGATGTGATCAGCATCACGCTCCTGACCGCCTTTACCCCCCAGGGTTTCCCCCAGGTACCCATGTTATTCGACGCCGGGTGGGCGACGGGACCGCTTCCAACGTTAGAAAAGTTCCCGGATTTGAACCAGTCGGAGATCGAACCCGGGTCCTTTAGAATGGTAGTCAGACTCGTTACCGACTGAGCCACCACGGCCACCTTGTGGCATTTGGACATTGTAGAAAGGTACGGAATCATGAATGGACCGAATCCTCCACCCTCCGCCCCCGCCCCCCCGATAGCTAAAAAATATAAATTTGTAAGCAACTTTCGAGCAGAACTCGTATTTCATTTCACTAATTCTTGTTTAGCATCCATAAAATCTGTGCCATCGTCACTGCATACATTGCCTAACTTCAATTAACAAGCTTTGAATCTGCATAACGAAGTTAGTACGGTATTCAACTGTGAAATCAAAAACAGGTTCCATATATAGACTTGGTGATTATGTAAATTAACATCAGAAATAACTTTCGAGTTGATCTGTTCCCAATTGACCCTAATTTCACGTAGACATCCAGCCATACATCTGCATCTGATTTCTAATTTTGATTTGATGTAAGCGTGGCTGATTAATAGCAAATTATTATTAATTTGCCAAGCTAATTAGATCTCAGTGATTTTGATAAAACACGAAAAAAGTGGTAATGCCCTTCTTTTAGTTGATGACAATCTTTAAGTTCTCTTTCATCAAACACATGAATAATAATTTAAAGGTATGTGGATCACATGCTATTTTTAATTGAGTTTTGAGCAAATAATAATAATAATAATAATGATAGTAATGATGATGATGATAATAATAATAATAATAATAATAATAATAATAAATTCGGGTATAGGTTAGGTTAAGTAATTCCAAACCATATGTCCCTTTGGTAATTTGCTACCAGGCTGGTGAGGAATTCTATACGTCTAATTTCAGTTTCAATACGTGGTATGTAGCTACTATTAATTCTTATACAATGAAACATTGTTCCGCAAGCATCATACTTACTTTAGTTTCACGTTACAACAATATAAATTGCTTCAGATTGAAAAATACAATTCTCAGGTTCTATATTTTTCAGGTTACTTCATTTGTAATGAATTAAAAGTTAAATGACGTTGAAGAAAGAAGATGGTGCAGAGTGCATACATCAGAAGTGCGTAACAACAACAAAAGTCAAGTTAGAATACAACTGAAGGTTTAATCGAATGAGAATTGCAGTTTGATGACATGCTATTTTTAATTGATAAGAAAAATATAATATAAGAGCATTTGTAGTGAAGTTTTCATCACACAGATAGGAGACCAGCACCAAGTCTGAAAATGAATTTCAATTAGAATCTAAGATATTCCTTTTTAAGAAACAGAAAGATATAACTTTCTACAGAAAATACCTTTTATTTACAATAACCATATGGCTGATATAGAGCTTGTATTTACAGTTTCATTTCTGCAGTTATTATCCTTAATGGCGCATACAAATAGTAATGATTACAGCACTAATTAGGATCATATATGCATAATTTCTCAAAGGACATGAAGTTAAAGCAGTTACAGGAATCATATAACAGTTAGAGATCCACTGTAGAACCTATGTGGCCAACGCAAGACAAAGAACTAAATTCACTTCGGTGTTGACCACTCACTTTCAGCATTTGCTAGAGATGACATGACGCTGACGGGTCGTACAAAAGGGATTCATCTCCCAGAAACTTCAATGAGTTATTCCTCCCGAGGCATGTCGTAGCTTTAGTACCGTTCTGGGAATTGTGTCTCGGCTACAATCCAGCACAGAAAGTGACAGACGTGGGACCGGCTGGGAAATACATCCTGAAAGAGCGATGTGAGACTTGTTGTCACGTCTCAGCATACGCTCAACTTTAGAGCAGTGTCGTGTCTGCTTGGACTGAGTACATACAATTAACAGCAGAATGAGCCGTCTTGGCGGTCGTGCGGGTTGAGTGGTCGATCCCCGAAATCGCTACCGAAAATGTCTGGTTAGAGTTCCGGCCCGGGTAATAGTGAACCTTTGTTAGTATCTCTCCATCAAGTTCATCTAATCATCATCTTCTACTCTACTAAAGACGCAGAAAAGCAACGTAAAATAAATAAAAAACAGCATATTTGATTGATTGAATTTATTTTTCTTCGCTTTTCTGTCACTTTTCGCTGATCGCGAAGATGAGGATGAGCGATGATACGATGAAATTGATGAAGGGAGATTCACAAGGGACACCCACGCCCAAGCTGACAAGCATATTTGAGATTTTTGTTTGAGTTTTATTTTAAGTCCACTTTTATGCACATATAGGCTAATTGGGACTGGACCTACAGTTTAAAGTGGGATCCGAACCACTATGTGCCTCCGCCGGGTATCGAATCCGAGACCCTTTGGTTACAAGGCGACGAATTTACCACTACGCCATCGGGGAGGCACTAAATATATTTGAAGTTCAGTAATGACCCACCAGACCATTTGACCATTACGGCCCACCAGATTTTTCCCTTCTGGTGACCGAAGCACACATACTTAATCTATTACGAAATAAGCTGACCTCAAACCTGATAGGATCTCTTGCCAGTTAGGTTCCCTTATAAAGAAAAAAATAACCATGCAGATGTAATTCCGCATTATCCAATTGGAACAGCTGCTCTGTCAGCGCAAGTTCCACGGCTGTAGGACAAGCATTATTGCCGACAGCACATGCAGCGCCGACTTCAAGTACGTAATTACATTTCTTGCTCGGATTTCTCGTTTCTCCCATTCACAAGCAACATAATTGGCTTCAACACGTGCCAAAATGAAAGGCTATAACGTCCAATTGTTGACACTATGATGAGCTGACTCACCGCAATGTATAAATAAATCAAGCATGCTCTTTTGAGGTTTAGCTCTCCACCAATAATCACATCTGAATGAAAGCACATCATATAACATAAAGACTAGATGAAGCTTACTGAAATTTTAACACAGTGCAGTACAAAAAAACTTTTGTAAGAGGTATGTGACATTTTGGGAGCCTCTTTCTTAGCAGTCATATATTTGACATTTTCATGGATGCATATTTTTAGAAAATGTGTGTGGAAGAATGGACTTGGCACCGAATATACTTATGATCACTGTATTCCCCCGTGCACTTTGCACCATGCCATGAGGCATATATAGGGGGATGTATTGGTAAGGCTCCATACAATCTATCGATCTAGGCCATTTTGGAAGTGATGTGATCAGCACCACCCTCCAGGGTTTCCCGAGGTACCCATTTAGTTGAGACCCAGAACAGTTTTATGCGAGAGCTAAGCCGGAAAAGAAATCCAACCTTAGATCATCCAGCCAGAGAATCGAACCCGGGTCTCTAGCATGGCAGTCAGACACCTTATCGACGTTTTTATTAATGGAATACCCCTAAGCAGTAGTATCCCCCGTTGTTCACTTTTTTCAGTTTTTCACACATATCATTTTTTACTAAGTTTTCTGTTTTTCTCATTGGAACAATCACAAACATCCATGTTCTAACCGGGATTCGAACCCGGGACCCCTGGCGTCGTAGCGCGCTGCGCTCACCACTCTTTTTTTATGAGGATTACATTTGAGTATAATTAGTAATTATTAATTACATGTATGTATGAACTACAGTATACAGGAGTATGAGTCTATCATTAAATGTACACTACATTTACGTATAAACTACCTTTAGGTATAGAGTACAATTAGGAATTTCGCGTAAAATTTGTTCCTGGTTAGTGCATGAATTTTTTCATGGTGTTCTTTCAGGAATAAGCTGAAATCTCTTGGGACACTGTTCTGTTCATTAGAAAATATATATAATAAATAGTGAGCAATCATCCATTGCATTGCACCTTGTTTTGTGGGAGGGAAAAAATTTAATTCTGGGAACACTATATCTGTTTCAGTGAACTTAGTTACTGATATGCGGCATATACGACTTAACATAGTTCTCAGTTTGGTCCATGTCGTAGGGGAGTTTCGACACTTCGTTAACCTATGGGCTAAAAAGTCGGGCACTTTACAGAAGAAATGGCGAGTCACTGATTCCGTATTGGTAGCACCTGTCCGCTGTCACTATTACACATTGGACTACTTTATACCAAATTGATTGTCCAGCACTCGAGAGGTGTTTAGCTGTAGTCAATTGTGATTGGGAGAGTCCCGGACTCTTCGTGAAACTGTATTCGTCTGACTATTTAATTCATTGTGTAACGTTCTTACAGATGGTGCGATATTTTCATTCCTTAGTAACTGGTAGCATACATCATAGGCGTGCGCAGACCCTCTGATTAGGGGGGGGGGGGGGGGAGGGGTGGCAAAAGACTTGATGAAAGTTCAGTCGAGAAAGAAAACCTCATTTCATCTCACTGTTTTATTGTATTGATGTGTATGAAACAGGATCGTTTATAGTGTGTGTTCGAATCCACCAATATATATCTGGTATATGTATATATTAAATGCAATAACATATAGGCAGCATAACTGACTAATAACAAGAAATTTGCCAGAGAACGAAGCGGGATAGTTCAATTACATAGGAAATAATGCACCCCGTCCTGCCGTAGTTGCTTTGAACTTCCATCGGGTTGAAAATACTTAATTTTCTTTTAGAGCATAATATATTTTAGTGACGACGAAAAGATTCCTCTACACTAAATTTCTAGATGAAAGTATAATAATGTAGGTGCGTGGTCGTCTGGAAGGGAGCAAGTATGGTCACATCTCCCCCTTAGAAAACGAATGTCAACCTAAAAGTAAATATTTAATTATATTTATTTATGCTTTGCCATTCTACAGAGGATTGAACTTCCAATTACAAAAGGCGTAGACTGTGTTTAGTTAATAACTAACTAACTCTCTAGCCTTCTTGAACCCGAAGGTTCATGTCTGCAGCAACACAGGAATTCCATCTGTCCCTATCCTAAGCAAGATCTATACTCTTTCCCATCCCTATCAATTTCCTTTAGGTCCATCTCAACATAATCCCTCCATCTTCGTCTTGGTCTTCCTACTGGTCTCTTACCATCAGGTTTCCCAACAAGAATCCTCTAAACTCTTCTTTCTTCTCCCTTTCGTGCCAAATGGCCTACCCCCTAAGTCTTCTTGATTTAATCATTCTAATAATATCTGGACATGAATACAAATTATGTAGTTCTAAATTATGTAACCTTCTCCACTCACCTGTCTCCTCATCCCTTTTAGGCCCAAATATTTTCCTACGGATTTTATTTTCAAATACTCTCAATTTATGTCCCTCTTTCAATGTAAGGAACCAAGTTTCGCATCCATATAATATTACAGGCAAAATTACTGTTTTGTATATATTCAACGTTTAGTTTCTTAGATATTAAACGAGAAGACAAAAGTTTATGAAGAGAAAAGTATGATGCATTTCCTGAATGAAGCCTGCTTTTCATTTACACTCTAATATAATTTTCATTTGTTAGTATTACCCCTAAGTACTTGAATTTGAAAACTGGTTCAAACGAGTTGTTATAAATAATTAGATTTTGATTATTACCTAACACTTGATTTCGGCCTGTAAGCATATATTTAGTTTTCTCTTTGCTAACTTCCAAACCTATCTCTGCAGCTGCTTTGAAAAATATTTTAGCATTATTCTTAATTGTATTTACATCATCCCCCAGTAAGTCTACAACATCTCCGATATAAATTACATGGGGATATAAAAACACATATCCATTCACATACGTACGTACAACACATATAACACACGTAATACATGAGAACATATAGCTATACACTTATTTACATACATTTAGGCAAGAAGTTTATAAGTAATTCATAAGTATTGCACACTGTAAATGGTAACATTTATATTTAACAATCTAAGTTGTACCAGAGTTTCGTTTTCTATAGTACTAAATTTAATGTTCTATTATATCTGTCTAGTGGATGTGAAAAATCTACATATTGCTTATTTGCAACAAGGATATTGCAACTATGACACATTCTATTTATTGGTGAGTTTTTATATTTCTGAGTTTTTGAAATTTTAGAAGTCATAATATTTCTATTGCGCAGATTATTTTTTCTTACATTGAATTGTATTTGACCGACAAAAGAGCTGTTGTCTAAGATACCAATAATTGTACTGTAACAAGTACACCTGTTCTAATATTTTTATGGTATTACTAACACTCTTAAACCCAATATGTCAAGCAGATTATTATAATTCACGTTATTTTGTCGTGGGGACATATCATATTTTTTGTAAAACAAATACCTTGGATACCTTCTCCGTATCCTTTATATGCTGTTTCCTATGATCTATACATTGGAGACCAAATAATGGATTCGTATTCGAGTTTACGTCTTACTATGCTGTTATATAGAGTTATAATGCAATGTATATTCTTAACAAATCTACAATTTCTTTAACAAAACCTAATTAACGGTAGGCATTATTTATCATATAATATGTGTTGTTTGAGAGTCAAAGCAGAATTAATGAAAATTGCCAAGATATTTGATTAGATTTACCTCTATTAATATATTTTATATTTGTCACAAATTGAATATGTACATCTCAAATTATTTATATTTTTCGTTAAGTGAATAAAGTAGCATTTATTTATATTAAATGTGAGATCATTTATGTCTCCTCCCTTGAAGATATGATTTCAGTAAATTCAACAGATTTGGTTTGTCAAACCAAAGCCTGATACTTTATGCAGAAGAATATTATGATTAATTTTATCAAAATTTTTGCACAGTCAATATAGATTGTGTGCACAGCAGATCTACCATAGAATGCATTCCCTATATACACGTTGCACAAAATTTGTTGAATTAGTTGTAGTAGATCTACCTGGAAAGAACCCATGTTTGGATATTCTTTTATATAACATTTGCTCCAACAACTTAGCTGGTGTACATATTACAGCAATTGGTCTATAATTTTCAATTATTGTGCTTTTACCAGATTTTAAGATTGGACAGCCTTTAGTTAATTTCCATATCTTGGGGAAACATTGTGTCTTCATTATTAAATTATAAATAAAACATAAAGGTTTCTGAAGCACTTCGGCGCAAGCTTTAATTACATATGGAGGAATTCCATCTGGTCTACGGGATATTTTCGGTTTTAATTTCTTTACTGCGTGCCAATATTCCTATTCAGTGATCTCATTATTAGTGAGTTGTAGATACCTGTAATTCAACTTCATCAGTAATTTCGTATGTACTAGGATATTCAGGTTAAACAGATTTAAAGTATGAAGATAAGCTGTCAGCTATACTTTGATTTGTTTGTAAAATTCTGCTGTCATGTTTCATAGTTTGATTTGAATACACGTTTCTACCTTTCCAATTATGTACAGCGTCTCTCAAAAGTTTTAGGACAACGACATTTTAAACTAGGCAACCCAAATTACGTAAGGCTCTGGTGGGTTGCTTGTAGAGTTAGGCTCAATTTCAGGGTTGCCATATGCACAATAGATATTTATGAAATACGCGAAAGGAATAAAACCAAGTATTATTGCATAAAACTCTAAAAATATATATAATTATTACATTTGTCGCAAATAAGAAATACTTTCTGAAAGAAAGAAAATCGATTTTCTAGTATTTCATCGCTGATGAGTCTACACAAAGGAAAAGAGGAGAGAGGAAAAGAAAAGGGACAACAAATGAGAGGAGAAAAGAGAGCGAAAGGGGAAGAGGAAAAGTAAAGGAGGGAAGGAAAGATAGGAAAGATGTGGATAGGAGAAGTAATGAGGATAAAGGAAAAGATGCGAGGAGAGATGAGGAAAATGGGGCAAAGAGGAGAAGAGAGAAGAGGAGAAGAGAAGGTTTGAGAGGAGAGGAGGAGACGAGCAGAGGGGAGTTGAGAGTAGAGTAAAAGAGAGAACTTGAGAAGAACGAGAAGAAGAGGAGAAGAGTGCAGTGGAGTCGGAAATCTAAGACATGAGAGGAGATAAGAGGAATGGAGAAGAATGGGATGGAGACAAGAAGCAAGAACAGGAGGGAAGGCGATATGACATATAATCAGAGAAGAAGAAGGGGAGAGGAGAAGGAGAAGGAGAGAAGAGAAAGGAGACGAGAGGAGAGATGAAGTATTTGTAGAAAATATCGTCTCAACGTTCAAAATTGTTGCATTGATCAAATTATCAAAATGAAACGTTCAATAATATTTTAAAATGAATTGGAGAATATATTAGATCTGTGCGAAATGCCTTTTGGCTGAGTTCAGAGCGAGATAAAATTCTCTACGTAAGATCTTTGATTTTGCCTGAGATTATATCGCTAAAAGCATGGATGTAATTTTCATATTTATAAGAATTATCCCATTTTTCTCCACTTCTCAGTTCGTTGAAATGGATGTTTTGTTATTTAACATTTCTCCTCCCCCCATCCGTTAATTCAAACTGAATAATTCCGTTTCACACGAGGTGGACAATGAACGCAACGGAATACTTCTAAAACTTACGAAAATTTTCTGCCTCCGGAGGGTTTTGAACCTATGACCATCAGGTTGATAATCTACAACGGTAACCACTACCCTACAAACTTTCGTTTTTGAGAGTAGCTAGGAGGAGCTGACGATTTGATTTGATTTGATTTGATTTAGTTTATTTTACTTCGCGTTTTGTGCCTCTTGGCTAATTTGCGAAGATGGGGATGAGTGATGCTAATACAAGAAAAGCAATTCAAAATTAAAGTAGAAGTTTAACTACATGAATATCCAACTACATTTGCAATGTTTGAGCGACTGGATAGATTTGAGTGACTGGATATATCAAAATTGTTGTTTGAACGAAAGGTAAAGGCGTGGTGTAGTGCTTAGAGTTCTCGACTGGGCACCTAGTGGTCCCAGGTTCGAGTCTCCTTACGAAGTGTTATTTTTTTTTAAAAAATCCTTTTATTAAACAAGAGCATTGTAACATTATTTGTAATAGCAGTGCACAGTGGTTACATTGTTCTGCATCAGGAATTTACTAACAAAAATTAAACAAATAAATTAATTGACACATGTTCAAAGGGATATTTTTACGTATAAGATCGTGAATTATGATACTCTAACGATAATTGAGTACTGCTTCAAAGACATTGACAAATATTAATGAAATAACTACTTATATTTGTGGTAATTCAGGACATACTAATTTTTCCCCTTAACCCACTCCAGTTGAATGCAAGGATACCTCCGCAAATATCGATTGCAAAGTTTTCATCATGTGCAATTCTCCATTAATAATGTTTAAGCCGACACGTACTACCTTCTTTTTCTTTGTTACAAACAAATATTCTTTGCACATTACATGTAGGAGGAGAGTTGCATCTACATTTCACACTCGTCAGCTCCTCCTAACTACTCTCAAAAACGAAAGTTCGAGTCCCGGGTAAGAAATGGGTATTTGTGTTTGTCCAGATGATAAGAAAACTGAGAAACTGTAAAAATTGAAAAGTGTAAAATGAGAGAAAGTGTGAATGGTGGGGGATACCTTCGTGTAGAGGATATTTCCTTTATATATAAAAAAGTGGTTACCGTTGTAGATTATCAACCTGATGGTCATAGGTTCAAAAGCCTCCGGAGGCAGAAAATTTTCGTAAGTTTTAGAAGTATTCCGTTGCGTTCATTGTCCACCTCGTGTGAAACGGAATTATTCAGTTTGGAATTAGCGGATGGGGAGAGGAGAAATGTTAAATAACAAAACCTCCATTTCAACGAACTGAGAAGTGGAGAAAAATGGGATAATTCTTATAAATATGAAAATTACATCCATGCTTTTAGCGTTATAATCTCAGGCAAAATCAAAGATCTTACGTAGAGGATTTTATCTCGCTCTGAACTCAGCCAAAAGGCATTTCGCACAGATCTAATATATTCTCCAATTCATTTTAAAATATTATTGAACGTTTCATATTGATAATTTGATCAATGCAACAATTTTGAACGTTGAGACGATATTTTCTACAAATACTTCATCTCTCCTCTCGTCTCCTTTCTCTTCTCTTCTCTCCTTCTCCTTCTCCTCTCCCCTTCTTCTCCTCTGATTATATGTCATATCGCCTTCCCTCCTGTTCTCGCTTCTTGTCTCCATCCCATTCTTCTCCATTCCTCTTATCTCCTCTCATGTCTTAGATTTCCGACTCCACTGCACTTTTCTCCTCTTCTTCTCGTTCTTCTCAAGTTCTCTCTTTTACTCTACTCTCAACTCCCCTCTGCTCGTCTCCTCCTCTCCTCTCAAACCTTCTCTTCTCCTCTTCTCTCTTCTCCTCTTTGCCCCATTTTCCTCATCTCTCCTCGCATCTTTTCCTTTATCCTCATTACTTCTCCTATCCACATCTTTCCTATATTTCCTTCCCTCCTTTACTTATCCTCTTCCCCTTTCGCTCTCTTTTCTCCTCTCATTTGTTGTCCCTTTTCGTTTCCTCTCGCCTCTTTTCCTTTGTGTAGACTCATCAGCGATGAAATACTAGAAAATCGATTTTCTTTCTTTCAGAAAGTATTTCTTATTTGCGATAAATGTAATAATTACATTTTTTTAGAGTTTTATGCAATAATACTTGGTTTTATTCCTTTCGCGTATTTCATAAGTATCTATTGTGCATATGGCAACCCTGAAATTGAGCCTAACTCTACAAGCAACCCACCAGAGCCTTACGTAATTTGGGTTGCCTAGTTTAAAATGTCGTTGTCCTAAAACTTTTGAGAGCCACTCTATATAGTTCCAAAAATATTTTACATTATCGTTAATGCTTTACTCAGTTTCTTTTATATACATACGATATGCCTTATTTATAATTGACTTTGCCTCTTTGCGAGTTTCTCTATATTTTGTTTTACTATCATCAGCGTATTTCATGCGTTTTCTATGATATTCCTTAAGTTTTATAGTTTTAATAATTTCTCCTGTAAACCATTGAGGGTATTTGTATTTTCTGTGGACTTTTTTCTTTGGGTATAGTGTTACAAAATACAAAGTTCACATTTTCATAAAAATAGCTTACAGTCTCTTTCACTTCACCCATGCTAGTAATGGGAGCCCAGTTTATGTCTCGTAGCATTTCGTATAATCGTAAAACGTTTTCCCTCTTAAAGTCTAATATTTCGACTGGATTTGGTTTCAACACAGTTGTGGATCTTCCTTGACAAGAGGCATCTCATCCCTATTTACAATGATATTGTTATGCATATATTTGTTAGTATTAAATCAAGTGTTCGACTGTTGTGAATTTTTTATATTGTTAATAGAATGTAAGTTATATAGATTCAAGAAATTGTCTAAACTTCTGTAACAAGTTCCACCTGCCTGCAGGTTATAGTTGGAGTCTACAATTTTCGGCATATTAAAATCACCAATTACAATAATGTTATTGTTTTGCAATTCTTCGTTAATTGCATAAAGT
This sequence comes from Lepisma saccharinum, assembly GCF_977018435.1. Taxonomy (NCBI): domain Eukaryota; kingdom Metazoa; phylum Arthropoda; class Insecta; order Zygentoma; family Lepismatidae; genus Lepisma; species Lepisma saccharinum. The sequence goes on along the minus strand of NC_139230.1, from coordinate 176,047,878 downwards.
AGCATTTATTTATATTAAATGTGAGATCATTTAAGCAGCTCCATTCATATAGTTTATCTATATCTTATATCTATATCTGTCTATAGTTTATCTTTAATACGTATAATTTGATTTCAGTCACAGTAATTTACATTAATTATTATAATGCGGAGGCAGGAATGCGATAAAATTCATATTCAAGTGGTGTTTTTTGAGTTGGTAACATTATTATCAGGGTAATATGTATCGTTTACCCCCCGAAAAGATATATTGCTTGCCCCTCCATGGAAAGTATCTAAGGATGTCCATGATGGGGGGGGGGGGGAGGAGGTAATTGCCTCTTTCCTTTTTCACGGCCGTGGTATACACGTAGTACGAGATCCTTATGAAATAGAAACCTCCTTGGTATACGTTGTATATTGATGGGAGCTTCTAATGGAACGTTACGTAATAATGTAAGGATTAGTTCTTGGGTCGCCGTCTCGTGCGGCGAGAATGTTGTGTGAAGGCCGTTCTGTGAAACAATGCTCTTGCCTGTGTGGTCACGCGTTAATCCATATGTCTTCTCTGATAAGGAAAGCTTGCTCATTGCTACGTGGAAGATCTTATCTTGCCACAGAAACGTGCCAACAGTTTTTATGACCTTGGCTATATGCTTTGTTTTGAATGGCAAGATTTTCGCAACATACCAAAGTTTAGATAGGGCGAAAACATTAATGAACCGTACTCGTGATTTTAAACTCAAAGAGCGCAACTTGTTCGCTCTGAAGACGTGGATTGCCCTTTCTGAGGGGAGCTTACTATTTGGGTCGATCGTGTCTTCTATATTGGTGTGAAAATAAATCCCCAAAACTTTTAGTTTTGTGGCTATGTTTTTTAAGGGTATTTTCATAAACAAGGAGCATCAGGAATGATTTTCGGCTGTTGAGTTTAGCACCTGATGAGTTATCAAATTCATTTATTTGACACTGAACTCTGTAAAGATCGCTTTCATCCTTTAGGAAAATTGTTACATCGTCCATAAAACTTCCAACTTTTATGGTTGCTGTAGCCACCGAAATGTCCTGTAAATGGTGCTGTATACTAAACAGAAAGGGGCTATAGTAACGTTACGAGCCAAGGTTCTGTCCCAGGGCTGGTCCCTGGAGACACAATTGGGGGCGTTAAAACCTTAGTCGTACCGGATTTCACCCTCTGTTCTTGAGGGTAGGACCCGTTGACCAATGGGCGACGAGTCAGAAGCAGTGGCGGCTGATGATCTGGCTCTATGGGTGTGCACTTCAGCCTTGGCTATTTATTTGCTTGAGTTTATTTTTTAGATCCACGCATAGAAAAGCAGACACGACCTACAGTTAAAAGTGTGATCCCAACCACTATGTGCCTCCACCGGGTGTGTGGCTATTTGTTTTAAAAAAGAGTTGGATGTATTGTTATCAAGAATAAATTGAAGTTACTGCTGAATAACTAAATAAGCATATTGCAAAATCATGTAGGAATTTAAGCTAAGTGATTACTGTTACTTTGATGTCATTATATATGTATTAAATAACACATACAATAAACATGTTCTTTAACAGTAACACTCAAAGCATTTTTAAAATAATTCTATTATTTCTCGTCATCAAAACCGTGAATATATATCATGACCATGATTTACATTGGAGCAAGGTGGAAAGTACAAGCACCAGGGTGGAAAAGAGAGGGCAACACCTCGCCCGGATGAAAATTTTATCTGAAACCGCTACTGTAGCCGATCCAAAAACAACATGCAGAAATTCATTTGTAATCTATGTAGCAGTTGTTTATTTCTAATGACCGACTGACCAAAATAACAAAATCACGCGAAATCAAGAGAATAATAAAGTATGAAAGAAAATAACAGTACTCAGTCTACACTGCCCATAAAGGGGCAGATAATTATCTCCGGATTACCTGTACGCTGGAACGGTAGGCTGGGTGTTGGTCCCGCTGGCTGGCCTGAGGCGTCTTGCCTCTGGACAGGCCTCGTCTTGGGCCTCACGGCTTCTGGGCGGCCCTGTAGACGATTCTCCTAGTCCGGCACTGTCGCGCTCTCGCGACCCGGTCTCGATCCTTGGCGTGCTCGTTGGCTTCTCCTCTTGAGGAAGGTTGTTAATGTTAACCCCATTTATGGTGGTCTCGGGATATGGGAAATGCTTAGGATAGGTTTTCCGGGTATGGCCGGTAACGGTAAGGACATAAGGTGCCTTGCCTTGGGGACTTGCAAGGGACTGCAAGGGACTGCCTTGCAGCACACTTTGGCGCATTTTAAAACCAGTTTTAGAAGTGTATGATTATGTATGATCAGTATAACTGATCCAAGTGATAAAAGTGTCTCCGAATCCATAAGCTTATAAAGCTGCGTACATATATTTGTGACTCACCCTGTCATATGCTTGTGAAAAGTCTAGGGCTAAAAGGGATTCTGTTGTTTGCCTGTTCTTTTTTGGTAATTATGATATCTCGTATCATTTGCAGCAATTGATGTATGTTGCGAGACGTATTGCAGACGAAGTGTATATTTCCAATTAGATGTCCATATATTTAGTTAGGCGCTGATTTATGAGTTTTATATCACTACTCAAAATTGAGATAGGCCTAAAATCTATGATTGACGATGGATTTTTTTTAACTAATACTACGACTCCCGTGCTAATTCGCCGCGGTGGCTCAGTCGGTAACGCGTCTGACTACCATGCTAAAGGTCCGTTTTCGATCCCCGGCCAGTTCAAATCCGGGAACTTTTCTAACGTTGGAAGCGGCCCCGGCGCCCAACCAGCGTCGAATAACATGGGTACCTGGGGGAAACCCTGAGGGATAAAGGAGGTCAGGGGCGTGATGCTTATCACATCACCCCCACTCACGACCGGATCACACCCCCACACCCCCTATACGCCTTCATGGCGTGGTGCTAAGCACAGGGGAGCACTTTACTTTTTTTTACCGTGCTACTAGACTGCCCAATTGTCATGGATGACAGCACTTCATTAGCCCATTGCGTTAATTCGTTCCCTATCAAATCCCAGAAACACTGATAGAATTCGGATGGCATCTTCTGCAGTAGTTTTATTACTCCCCCACAGAGACCAACTGATCACTGCGGTTCCAGATCATTGTATTACCTCTTATATATCTTCAGTCACTGCCTGTACATGAAGGGCTCGGGTGTAAAACATGGTAAGTGATATTTTGGAAATTTTTGAATTACAAAGTAAAATGTGCCATTCTTCAATTTTCGAGTGAAATTGCCATGTCATGCAATTTGCAATTGGTAAACACAACACGAAAATGTCGTCCACTGTGGCGGAGTGGTTAGCACATCGTGCTACGACGCCAAGGGTCCCGGGTTTCGAATTCCTTCCTGGGTATGGATGTTTGTGAGTGTTCATTCTTCAAAGTAATCATATCAACATTCATCCCCATCTTCGTAAATTAGCCAAAAGTGGCACAAAAAGCGAAGTAAAATAAACTAAATCAATCAATCAATCAAAACAACACGAAACCAATTTATCTACAATGTAGCTTCTAATAACCTATTTTCTTAATGAACTCAGAAATGATCAAAATGTCACTTACCATGTTTTACATCCGAGCCCTTCAAATAATAGCGTGCCTAAGCAATTCCTAAGGTAAGAACATTATTATTTTTAGCAGTCTATGCTATGTTCTACAATCTTTTCTTTTATTGAACCTTTTTAGGTTCGATAAAAAAAAACCTACGGCGGTTGATACAAAAACGTCCGTGTATAGAATAGATAGAAAGCATTGTCCCGAATTAATCGGAACGTAGACTTTGTAATTAAGGTAATAATTATTTTAGCTTTTCGTTCAACATGTTTTATGCGAATTATTTTCGGACATACAACGTGCAGCTCTTCATGGTTGTTGTAAATTCAAACATTAGCATCATCAATAATTTAACAGCAACACTCATTGCAGGGCTTTTATATTTAATAAATGTTGTCCGGCTGAAGTCGTGGCAGCTGCAGCGGTGAGACGAGGGGACAAGGTGAAAGGTTATTGATTTAATTGTAGTAATATTAAGTTTTAGTTGTTTATATTTTATTAGTGAGGCGAAATTTTATATTTATATAAGTGTTCTATTATATTATTAATTCTATGAGGGTGTTAATTTAAACTATGATTAGATACCCTATTATTATCATTGTTAATTAGGCTTGGGTTCTGTTAGTTATGAACTTTAAACTCAAAGAATTTGGCGGTGCTCTATTCTCTTCAGAGGAACCTATATATAAGTTATAATAGTTGTTTGATATTTGATTTAAGTGTATTTGTAAGTTACTTCGTAATTGGGACCAATTTCTAAAATAATATAAAATATTAAAGCATTAGTTTTAATTCTATTTAATGTTGGAAGCACTTGTCTCCAACTTAAAGTAATTGCTTTCCTTAATATGCAGATTTAATGCTTATTGATTACAGAGGAAAACTAAGTAAATATATTAATAGAACACAATTTTGAGGGGGAAAAAATTGTGTTGTATAATTATAGGAAATGTGAGAGTTATTAAGGTAAAAATTTTCGTGAAGATGTTTCTAATTGTAATATAATTAATATAATCCATTTAATATAATAAATTGTACTTCTCTTTGGAGGAGTGGTTAGGACGCCAGGGGTCCCGGGTTTGAATCCCTGTTTGGACATGGGTGTTCTTTGTGAGTGTTCCTTCATCAATTTCGTATTATAACCAGTGACGTAGTTAGGTTATTCAGTTGGGGGGGGGGGGCAAATCTGAAGTTTTGAAATTTGTTCATATGAAACTAGAGGCACTAGCATGTATGATTTATTTTAGACAGGCCCAAGAAAATTTATTATTATGTAAGGATTATCACCAAAAATTGGAATTTGTCCATTAAAAATGGAAACGTGCTACAACACTTTGGAACTACATATTGATCACACCCACGGCAACTCGACACGAGATACTTGCAAGAACACAAAGCTCTGAAGTTGAAGCAGGGAGAAATTTTAAATCTCAGAACATTATCAGTTATTGGATAACTCCATGTATCTCTCCATCCCCTACTATTGACCGCCTGGCAGAGACTTTGATTCCATCTGTAAGGGAAGGGTAATTTGTAACGAAAAGTTCGAATCTCTGGTTTCTAGGAACTTGAGGCAAGGGTAACCTCAAGGCAGGCAGATTACTTGACTGGTTACAAACCAGTAATCAACAATGGAGTGGAAATTTTGGTGTCTTGCATTTGCTTCTGAAGATTTGTTTCCCGTGCAGTGCTCCAGTTCTGCTTCAAATTTCCCTGGAAATGTTATGTAGTATTAATGAATTTTTAATCAATCAAAATTTTGTTTGGGGGGGCACAGTTGCAAATGGTGGGGTCAGAGCCCCTCCTCTAACGACGTCCCTGATTATCACTCATCCTCATGGTCGCGATTAGCCAAAACCTGGCTGAAAACTGACGCTAAATAACAGAAATCAAATCAAATCTTGCTGGTTGTTCGGCTTGGCCCGAGAACAAGCGATGTTCTGAAGCATAACACTCCCCCTGGGAACCAGTCAAATAACCTATACATTGTCCCGGCTGTCTCTGGAGCAAGGCCGCGCATAGACGCAAAGAAGGGGGATATCGAGTGGACAGAGCGAAGCAGTACACGCTGCTGCGAAGGCTGGTAGCTACAGTCGCTTACCCCTCCATGCAATGCCATTCCCTCTAACGTGTTCATTGGTGGAGCCGTTTCGCGTCACTACTTGCGAAGAGTCTTGTTTCGTTCGCTTGCTCCAGAGATTCCCGGGACAGAGTATACCTACGTTTCCTGCCCTGCTGGTCTTTGCATGGAAGGTGACTTACTATTTTTGAGTTGAGTTATTTTTTTTAGTCCACATTATGGGGACAATAATGGGACTGGACCTACAGTTTTCAAAGTTGGTTCCGACCAATTATGCAAATGTGCCTCCACCGGGAATCGAACCCTGGGCCCTTGAATAAAATGTCCGTGACTGTAGAATACATGTCAGCGATGTCTGTTTACAGCTCGACTAAGAAACAGAACCCTTAATTTATTCTCGGCCAGATCCATGAACAATCAGAGCTCCCCTTAGCAGGCTTTTCACTACGAAGAGGGATACACACGTGTTGTAGTACTAGGAAATGAACTCTCCCATCATCTGACTCAGATTATAACAGAATAGAAGTCGTTGGGCATATCCGACAACCTTGTAGTGATCACACAATAAACTAAATGAAATCAACTTCAGTACGAACCTAATTTTTCTCCGAAAATTGGGACAGGTCCTAGATGTGTTCACCCCTTCGATTTAATGAGGGAACATGAGCAAAGGAAGAACAATCGAGCCCTAGCTAAGGCTCGAACACGGAACCTTCGATATTGAGTTCGTGAAACGATCACTAAACGCGTTCGGCCAACAAGGCGACTTGGTTTTACTATAATGTATTGTAAGAAACATGGACATCCGCAGGATTTTCTGCAAAGAGGGGCGCAATGTATTTTTTCATGGGGGCAAACAAGACACATATTGCCCTGTAATAGTGTTGTACCCTAAAAACATTATTGCTTCAGTATGAAGTTATCATGTTCCTGCAATTCCCCTTCAATAATTAACACATATAACTGTGACTGAAATGAAATTATATGTGTGAAAAATGTAATTTTTGTTTACTTTCATTTTACATGGAAGCGGCCCCCGCTCCCCTCCCCTTCCGGGTGTCCATGGTAAGAGATTATTTTTTCCAGGACTACGCGATTTATTATGTATTCTATCCCAATTACATTTCACTTGTTGAAACATTTTGAGATTGGCAGTTTGCTACATCGTCTTGCATCGCCCCTATTGTGCTGGTATGTGCTTTAAAATTTTCAAGAGCAGGTGAATTTCTTCGCTCACAACTGTACATTACATGACCATTTCTTCATTTTTGTGTTAATACTATGATTAATATTTTAATTAGAAACATATGTATATAAGCTCAGTAATATCTCGACATTTCAGGTGTAGTATCAACCTGTTATTCTCAAATATCGAACAAAATAATGTATAATTCATTACAGCGACCATCGAAATTACGATTAGCTATAAAAAATGCTGTCACTTTAATACACGGTACTGTACCAGATATAAATTATGCCCAATAGTGCAAGATCGATTCTAGTTATTATCGAGCTAATTTATTCCTATTATAACACAATACTAGTTTTCAAACTTAAAGCTGGATGTATTCGAGTGCGGCATAATATGAAGAAATCCAATTATTAGCATTATTGTAACGAAATGAGAAATTACTCACTTGATTAAGGGTTCGTGTATCGTGTCAAGGCTGCTCTTGCTCTCTCTCTTGAGTGTGGAGGCGATGCAAATTCACCAGCGAAATCCAGCTCCAAAGGCTAAGCTTTATCTCCATGTTATCGCATCCATTATGCATTCATAACATGCGATAATTGAGGTTAGTTTCTCGACGAGGGTCGTATTTCACAAGGCTCAATTATCAGCTGAACCCGTTTATCGTATCTGTAGGAGGTAGTGCCACAGTTGGCGACGGATACATAATTTCAACCGCATTTCACAGTTTTCCTTCCGGAAATGATATCTTTTTTGTAGTTTTCACTTTGAGCCGAAGATTCGCAGTACCCTTTAACATACAACATCTATTTTCACCTATGAAGCATACCATACTACCGTTTATCATTAATGATAGTATATTTATCACAGTCCATATTAAATATCATACACACTCTCTATTACTTTGAATTTACAAGGCACTGACAATATTAGTTGATAATGTAAAGTTCACAGCTCGCCTATTATGGGAGTGTTATTAAAATATTTCTTTGCGTCAGTGTTATCGTTACACTATTCGACAATAAATCCAATTAAAGCCTTCAGAACTGAAAGACGATCATTATCATTCAATAACGTAACATTAAAGCTGTGGAATAGTTGTATTTTTTATATCAATGATATTCATTATTATTATTATTATTTGATTTTTTCCAAGGAACTCTGATTCTCATTTTCAATCAAACTATGTATTTTATGGTTGTAATTTATATACTTTTTGAATTTCATCACAATAAAAATGCCAACGTCACAAGTGAAGTAGATTACAATTATTAAAACTCATATTTTCAACTAGTAATATCTAAATTCATTTATGTAAAAGTTCTTAGATGTTTTATTATTTTAACGCTCTATCACACAGCTATTTCCCTTTCTTCCTTTGATTTTTGTTCCATCTACTTCCCATAGCTTTAAGACATCTCTTTTATACTATTAACGATTCTTCTTTCAGTTCGCTATAATAATAGAATAAAGTTCTTCCGGTTTTAACAGTTCAAAGAGGACGCTAATTAGATTGACAGCTTACACAATCTGCCTCTTGTACTTGTTTCCAAGAACGGAATAATTTTTAGATGATTATATATTACAAAGAACAGTCTTTCCTCCGGGAACTGTTAGTATAATGAAGAAATATTTGTAAAAATAAAAGAAATGAAACACACGATCTCTCAAGTAATGAAAAATTAACAGCATGTCACCAATCGTCAGGGATTTTTAGAGATTAACAAATTGATATCGATTACTGCGAAATAATATTTGTATGAAGGTCACGTAGATGAGATCTGTTTCATAAAATTAAGCTCTAAAATTTTATATCATGCATGTGGTGTTTATTTCAAACTTTTCATCGTAGAAGAAATTTACTTAGCTTTGCAGGCAAGGATGCTATATATGTATTTTTGTTGTTTTGCTCACAGAGACTGGTACTGGATTTTTGCGTTACACATTGATTTACATTTGATGGCTACTTATTACATAAGATGAATAAAACCTTCACAATGTTATGTTTCAACCCTTTATCAGGGTCTTCCTCAGACTTGAAACCAAACTAAAAGAGATTTTTTATACTGCCTTGGTCAGCACATGTAATGGTTTTTCTGTCATAGAAACAATGCTTAATGGTGTTACCAAGTCTCCGAATATCAAATAAAGTGATTGGATTGTATGTAATAAATAAAAATAGATTGTAGCCATAATTAACTTATCCGAAACTGAGATACAAAAGGCTTTCTATATTCAGAGTTGATAGAGATAGTTATGGGAAGCTCCAAGGGATCAGTACCTGTGTTTGTATTCTTAATAAATTACTTTACACTAAACGTTAAAAATGCTAAACTTTTTGCTTACTAATTTTTTTGATGATACAACAGAACAAGAGAACATGTTTGTTGTATTGTTGCAAAGAAACATCCTGTTAATAATAAATAATAAATAACTAAAATAATAATATTTGGTACATCTAGAGCGAAAACCTCAACCATGAAGCAAACCAATTTCACAATAGGGCAGAATAAAAATACAAAATTTTAAGGAAAATTTGTAGATGATTGTCCTGACTCAAAACGTCATATAAACCATTTATGCAAGATGCTAAACTCTGTCTGCTATGAGTAAAGACATTTAAGAAACAGATTCATATGTGCATCTATGCTAAAAATGTATTTTGTAAGCTTTGAAATTTTAAAGTACGGAATTCATTTTTTTAGGGGGTCTCCCCGATGGCACAGTTGTAACAACGTCGCCTTGTAATTAAGGGTTTCCGGGTTCGATACCCTGTGGAAGCACATAGTGGTTCGAATCCCACTTTAAACTTGTTTACTTCTTTTTAACAAAAATCCGTAAACTGATGGATTCAATTTTATATGTGCGAATACTATAATACACGAAACAAATCAATCTTTAAAAAGAATTTATACACTCAGAATAACAATATCAGACAAAATATAAATTTTTGTACTCCAAAAAGTGAGGTTCACTAATTACTAAAAGTATCCATCTTTACGGGTACACATGCACCCCATTATCCAATTTGTTACCATATGATTATAAATATTTGGAGAAATCTGCAATGTGTAACAGCAAAATTAAAAGATTTCATTGGAAATGCCTCATATTCCATTGAAGAAATATTGATGATGTATTTTTTATACATTTTTTGTGTGCTAGAGACCAATAATCTAACTGCAAACATGTTTTTAAAAAATATTTTTACATGCATAATATATTATGTTATTGCTTTGGTAAGATAAGAAAATGTCATATCTCATGTATGTATACATCAAATGAAAGAATACAAGTTGTGGATAAGAATTTCTTGACTTGTGATACCAGGATTTTCTTTAAAAAATATTGTTTAAATGAACGTTAAATTTCATTCTGTGACACACCCATAAGGTAATTTGGAAAAATGAGACCTTACATTTGTTTACGATCATTTTTCCTTGTAATTTGAGAAGCCTATGTTTTATAATTAAAGAGCTAGCGCACCTGGTTGATGAAGAAAAAGAGGAGCTTACAATTTTCACTTTACTTCTTGCCGACACCTATTTTCTTACTACAATAGCCACTCAATTTGATCGTAATTAAATCCAATTTTGTGCTTCAGTAGATTGTAATCAAGTCTCCGACAAAGTAACTTCACTGCTTCTGTGCAGCCTTAGTGGAGTCAAGCGTTGAACAATCCTTGGCTGCACAAAACGGGAGGCTGTTGGCATTCAAAGGATTCTTAGATTGAGCAGCATCTTTAAGTGAAGCATGACGAAGCTGTCCTACATAAAGGCTCTGCTTTGATCCTTGATATTTCTTCCATTAGGAGTTCTCTTAATTACACTAGGAGATGAATTCTTTTGCTCGTTTCACGGAAACAAGCTTTAACGAAATCTCTTGAACAATGCACGCTTTTTTTATGTACAAATTCCAAGTTCCCTAACCATCAACCTTCCAATATGTTTGAACAATAGATGGAGACTTGTTAATATTATTTATATTAAATAGAATTTCATAATTTAGCCTCTGAGTTCCACTGTAATGCTAATAGTAGCTATATTAAAACCAACTGAATGCAATATTGATAAATAACATTTTGCATTGATCATTTAACTAAAAAATCATTTGAAATGCACTTTGGCAGTTTTTATATATTTTCCTATGAGGACATGAAGCTGAAATCAAGTATTTTGTTGCGTTATGACAGTATATGTAGTGGCCCTCTGCTAGCACAGCGTCATTAATGGTAGGGTGTTGCAACACAGGAAAGGAAATAAAGGTTCTTCTGGTCAAAATAGCTCAGCTTTGGCATGTGGTTCTCTAGTGTGAACAAGCAAAGTACAGGGTGATCCAAAACTCTCTTAACACCCACTATGAAATGTAAAGGAGTTAGGCTGGGTACAATTGGTCATGATAGAAACAGGTTAGACCAAGGAGGAACCATATTTGTGTGTTCCAAGCGGACGTGCGCCATATTGGTGGCCGCCATTTTGAATTCAACTATTTTTTTAAATGGGAAGGGGGTAATGTGATATATCAAATCAGACTAGAATTTCAAGAGAAATGCAATGGTGAATGTTTTTTAAACCTATCTTTAAACAGAAAAAGGTTATGATGCATATATGATTGTAACAAATGTCTAACTTTCCAGGCGTGAGAAAACAGTGCCAGAATGCTCCCAAACGCATAAGAAACGCATCGAGATCGTACTTCTGTCAGCGGAGAGAAGTTCACGTGCCATTGCAAATTATTTTAATCAACTATCCACCCTGTAGAAGTAGGTAAAAGTACCTACAATTTTTTTGTAATGCCCACCGGGTTAATAGCTATATTTAATAATTCGATTGCACTTTTAACATGGAACAAAGCTCCTTTTATTGACAAAACGAAATACAACTTTACATCAGTTTTCTCGTTTCGAAATCTATTCCCATTAGAACGATCGAGTTAATCCTACTCATCGTTTTGGCAAATTGCGTACCCATATTTCGCATCTAACGCAGCGAATTCAGTCGGGTAGACGGTAATGTTTGAAATTGTAAATTTTGCACGGCATCCCCGATGACGTAGTGTTAGCGTCGTCACCTCGTAATCAAAGGGTTGCGGGTTAGATTCCCGGTGGAGCCACACTGTGGTCCGGACACCACTTTAAAACTGTAAGTCCAGTCCCGATTAGCCTATTTGTACATAAAATAGACTTAAAACAAACAAACGCCAAAGACCCTCCACAAATTTTTGTTATCTTCTATTCCATGCCTCTATGTTAGCTGTCATGTTGGTCTTTATGACCGAAAAGAAACTGCATCCGGTTCACCCTCTTTCCTGTCCACCAGTACCAGATTACGGTCCATACCAGTATCAATGTTCTCAAGAATCATTGCTAGACCAGGCCAGAGGTTGAGTTTTTCCCTCCCTTTTCCTTTTGGTGAATTCATAGGGCCTCCCCGATGGCGCAGTGGTAGCATCGTCGCCTTGTAATCAAGGGGTCCTGGGTTCGATACCCGGTGGAGGTTCGGATCCCACTTTAAATTGTAGGTCCCGTCCCGATTAGCCTTACTGTGCATAAAGTGGACTTAAAAACAACATATCAATCAATCAATCAATCATTGTGAAATAATTTCCTTTTCCTCTCAACTCCTTCATATATTTCAACAGGCTTCATTGATGGGATGACATCTTAAATGATGTGTCGCATGACCCCCATTCCCATTTGAAAATCTGGAGGCAATTCCAAGATGTACGCTTTCAACATGCATACTAGCCTCATCTGGTGTGCCCCCAGTCCCCATATTCGAAGTTTAATCGTCGTCCGTCAAACCGTTTTCAAATTAAAAAGAGTGGTGCTGGACTATTGTCGCACCCTGTATTTGTTTTCATTAAGAACGTTTGCAGTTGTTTGCTTAAGTTTTCGTTTTATATCCACTTATGCATAGATAGATCAATCAGGACTATATCTACAGTTGAACGTAGAATCCGAATCACTATGTGCCTCGACCGGGTATCGAACCCAGGACGCATTGATTACAAGGGATGCAGTTGTCTTACGATGTGACTATTAAAGACATGTTAACTAGAGCGAGTAAAAGTTTTAACTAACTTGTTCATTTGGGCAACTATTTTGATATATAATTATTAAACTTACTTGTCAATGTTTGCAATGTTAATTTGAAATACATGATTGTAAAACATATTTATTTGTAAAACATAGAGTACAGTGTTAGAACTGAAGGGGGCACCCGGAAATTCCGCTCTTTTTTTCTGGATCTTCTTCATCTGATTTTTCTTATTTAACGTCGCTGTCTGACACGTTTGGCTAATCGCGACGATGAGGATGAGTGATGATATGATGAAATTGATGAAGGGACAACCACAAAGAACGCCCATGCCCAGACGAGAATTCGAACCGAGACCCTTGGTGTCGTAGCGCGCTGTGCTAACCACTCTGCCACTGTGGTCGGCATAGCTGGATTTTCATTTGCAGACTGTACATTCCTAAATTCGTTCCCTACCGGGGAAAGAAAATTTCCTTCTTTCTTCAAATATATGACATACATAGTTATTACTCAATTTTGTATTTGAATATTAGTATACTCAATCACAAGATAGAAAAGTGATAGTTGACAATTTAACTATTTGTGAAAAGAATGGAAATCCTGCAACTGTAACGCACATATATACAAAAAGAAATTGTTTACTCAAAATGAAATAGAGGCCATCATCTTTATCTGTCTATTTTCTGAAGCGAACAAGTTGATATTTGGTATAATGACTGTTAATGTTAATTGAATGAAACCTGAATTGGGAAACTTTATTAAGACGGAAGTAAATCTATGCAATATTGAAATTTCCTATTGTTGTGTTTCCAGCAATATGACAATAAATCCAAATAGGGAAGTTTTATTAAACAGGAAGTCTTCATACAATGGTTGTTGCGTATCACTTTCTCAGAAGCCTAAGTACTGAGAAACACTGAACACACCACACAAGAAAAAATATTCCGTGAAAAGAGCTATTGTTCATTTTCTTCAGTATCAGCATTTGCATTTGTACATTCAATGCTTTCAAATAAACAAATTCCAAGCCAGTGTTCAGAAAGTTACTTTTAAAACGGTAACTAGTTACAGTTACAGTTACTTGCTTAAAAAAAGTAACAGTTACAGTTAATCACCTTAAAAAGTAACTGAGTTACAGTTGCACGTCCTTCAAAAGTAACTGTCAGTTACTTTTACAGTTACTTTCTGCTGAAACTTTTCTTGCAACCAAATTACACAAGTCGATCATTAATTGTAAAAAAAATATTTTGTGAAGACTAACATGTAGGTATTTATTTTATTTATGTTACTGGTACATAATATAAGTCTTCGTATTTTTGTATTTATTACAAAATAAAGTGCTCTCCTGTGTTTTGCTCCACGCCGTGAAGGCGTATATGGGTGTGTGGAGTTAGGGCCCCACACTTTCTTGATCATGGCCTAAGGTGGGGGTGATGGTAATTGTGCGACAAGATACGCCCCGCCTTTATCCCCCAGAGATTCCTCAAGGTACTTTATGTGACGCTGGGTGGGCGCCGGAGCCGCTTCAACTGGTGGACAAAATCCCAGATATCCCCTATCGAGGATCGAACCCGGGTCTCTCGCATGGTAGTCAGGAACCCTAATGAATTTTTTTAGGAATACCCCTATGCGGTAGTATCCCCGTTATTCACATTATCTCAATTTTCGCGTATGTCAATTTTCTCTGTTTTCTGTATTCTCACTGGGACAAACACAAACATCCATGTCCGAACCTAACTACTTAGAATTCGGGACCTCTGACCTCTGTGTTGTGCTAACCACTCTGTCACGGAGGTCGACTGAGCTACTGCGACTCAAACATTTATATTTAAATTAAATTATATTTATTATCCTTGTTGTTTAAGAAATATCCATTGGAGAGGGGTTCTAGAAACTGTATAACTTTATAGAAAGCGAGAGAGGGAGATCACTCACGTAGAATATTTCTAACAAGGGAGGTCTGTTGCGCATAAAGAGCGTGTCAAAGAGAAATAAATTTGTTGTACAATTTCAAGTGTTTATGAACCAGAAAATGATAAAAATTATTATGTAGTAGCCTATAATTTTACGTTATCAATGAAGGTGAGAATGGCAGTTTAAACTTACCCCTTAAGTTCTATCTGAGACAATTACATAAACAAGCGAGAATAATGGCTAGGATCTTCCTGATTCGTTCGTTTGTCACTTGAGTGTTGTAATTCACTGTTGTATCAATAACAATGGCGAGAGATCTGTTACATTTGTCATTTCAATAAAATGAGTTCTCACACATCTTAAACGAATAGCACAAAACTGACAATGGCAAACTGTCAGCAGTAGGAAGGAATTCTCCTCCTAGAAGCTTATCTTCCTGTTCTGGTGTGCATATCGCTTTGGAGTTCAGGTTTACCAAACGAAAGATGTAACATACGATAAACCTTGAATTCCTGGCACCTGGTTGGAGCCTACCAACTGCACATCGACAAGAACAACTATCTTTTTTCCTCTTCCTCTATTGTTTGCAAGAATTAATATATCAAAGGATGGGCTTTTATATCGCAGCAGAAACTGAATTCCGGCTCAATTTAAGTGCTAAATCGCCAATAATTTACGGCACTTACATAGCAATTTAAGTGTCGCAAAGTAACTGTAAAAGTAACTGTTAAAACGTTACTTCTATCGTAAAAAAGTAACTCTGTTACAGTTACATTTTCTCCAAAAAAGTACTTGTAACTAGTTACTTCCAAACACTGTTCCAAGCATACATCACCAAGGCGACCCTGGTAACTAACAATAAAGAGAATCTGCATAGTTCAAAGATAGACCAGCTGTTGTCGTTATGTAGGAAGAACGAAAATACCGACACCAACGTATCGCAGTTATGTGCGCGAACACTGTCTTACAAATTGTATATTTAAAATACTATTTTTTTTAAAAATTTACATTATCAGAGATAATAATTTAGCTTATTCTTCCTTACTGTTGAGCACAGCAATGAGAAAATATATCCCCACGCCAAATAGTTATTTGTTTCTATTTCCTTTTTCTACGACGATGAAGATGAATGAGTGATCGTACAAGGGAGGGCACGCGCCTATCCCAAAAGGGATGACTAAGAATTATAAAAAAGAATATTGGTAACATTATGTTACAACGAACAATAACAAATCTTCCGGTGGAGGCACATGGTACAGTGGTTCGGATCCCACTTTAAACTGTAGGTTCAGTCCCGATTGGCCTTTCTGTGCATAAAGTGGACTTTAAAAACAACATAATCCAATCAATTCAATTCTATAACAAATCTTCGAGCAATATTTTTCAAGGAACACAATGTTTAACACAAATACATTAATTGGAACTACATAGTCACAAAATTTAATAGGATACAACGCACGAACCTTCTAGGTCAAATATTTCCCGTATGTAACCAGTTTCTCCTGAGAAAATGAATTCTCAAGCTTATCTCTTTCTTTCTGTAACCACTGTCAATACAAATAGACGTAGAAAAGATTCTATTTCCCAAAAATATACTAATGCTATCATCTTAAAATCAAGGGTCTTGGGGGTAGTGGTGCATTACATCGTAACGTTCTCCGTGGTTCGGATTCCACTTGAAGCACGAGTCTCGATTAGTTTATCTGATCACAAATTGGAACTAAAACGAATTATTGTAATTGTCTTGATGTGAATATTATATGAGGCTGTTTTTAATATCTATGAAAATCTGCTTATTATATTTCCAGTGTTATATCTTATCATATGCTTATCAACATGTTTTATGCCCCTTTAAGGGAAAATGTAGATCCGCTTATGGTGAGAGTCGAACCAGAAACATACCTCCTCCATAGATTACACCTTTCAGAATATAATTCTTAGACGTGCAATTCTAGGAAACAAAAAATAAATATGTTTTAGATTTATGAATAATGAAAAACGCAACGCCTTCCCCATGGCGCAGTGGTAGCGTCATTGCCTTGTAATTGCCAAGGGGTCCCGGATTCGATACCCGGTGGAGGCACAAGTGGTTCGGATCCCACTTTAAACTGTAGGTCCAGTCCCGATTAGCCTTACTGTGCATAAAGTGGACTTTAAACAGCAACTCAATGAAAAACGCTCATCGTGGCATATTCTATTTTTATGTTTTATTTCTTTAGGGATTATTCAGATTGTAAGACCTTCATTCGCGAAATGTTTGACATTTGAAATCAGCAATTATCAAAGTGGCTATCCAATAATATCTACAATTTTCAAAGAAAACTTTTAATCTTTAAAGACTTATTATTGTCAAAAGAATAGTGCAAATTGTTTTTAATTCGGATTATGTGTTCTACTTTAGTGTATATCTTCTTTCCTTGCGTGCATGTATTTGTGTGTTTACGACCTACATATTACATCAGGAATTTTCGCATATGAAACAAGCTTGGATGAAAAAAAAATGGTTTGTGTCAAACGGAAAGCAATACAAAGCGGATAATACAAATAAGAAAATAAAAATAGAAACCTTTGTAAGAATAAAAGACCACAAAAGTTTCCAGCGAAGATGAGAAAAGGGTTTGCAAGCAGCTTATTCTGCGAACCCCTTAGGCCGAAGCTTTGTGAGGGTTAAGTCCAGATTTGGTGGAACCCACCCCGCATCGGCAATCCGAGATTTAGCTGTTGAAACATGGAATCTCACTTGTGAAATCCAAGCAGCGGGAAGTTGCCGGTGTGAAAACATGTTTTGTGTGCGTGAAAACTGACGAGTGTTTTTTGCGCTATGTTTCGTCTCATGCACATGTATTTCAATTAACCAACCCGGTATGATGGAGTAACCAGATTGGTTCATTTTTTTCCTCAACTCACATATTCTTCTTTTTCTCTACATGCACGGTGTAGCGTTTTCACTTGATATAAAACAGAATCGTATTAATGTTTTGCATTTCCCTTACATTACGTAGCTTTTCTGCACATATCAAATTTGTTGGCAGTAAAGGATCTTTTGTTGGAATTATTATTATTAAAAATATTTAAAAGCATGAAAACCTCGGGGGGACAACGAAGAATTTCCCCCCACCAACAACTTTGTGCTACAAGAATCCAGTTGGTAAATGTAAAGGAATTAGCTGCTACTTTATAAATAACTGACATATATGTAAAATATAGAATGAATGTATATGTGTGTGTGTGTGTGTGTGTGTGTGTGTGTGTGTGTGTGTGTGTGTGTATGGTGTATGTATGTATATATATATATATTACACACATATTTAATATTGATTGATTTAGTTTATTTTACTTCGCGTTTTGTGCCTCTTGGCTAATTTGCGAAGATGGGGATGAGTGATGAAATGATGAAATTGATGAATGGACATTCACAAACAACCAAGCCCGACCGGGATTCGAACCCGGGACCCTTGTCGTCGCAGCGCGATGTGCTAACCACTCGGCCACAGGGACATATTTAATATTGTATATTAAATATATATATATATGTGTATATATATATATATTATATAATTAAATATACAATATTAAATGTGTGTAATATATATGTATACACACACACATAAATGTGTATGTATGTATGTATGCATATCGTGTGTGCATAAATTGAGTTCTTCCTCCTCCCTCAACAGCCTTCAATGATTTCACATTCTGGAGTCAAGAAATTTCCTGTTAATTACAGTGATACGCAGGTGCGATGCCATCTTCCCCCCCACTGATTTTAGGCTGGGTGAGTGCCACTGCTGCTTGTACAGTAACGGACACTTCTGCGTTGTAACGATTCCATTGAAAGCCAATGGGATCATAATAACCCAGCAGTGTTCTTGACTGTACTAAGCCCTGCAACAGGTTAAGTTTGCATTAACGTTTCGTATATACAGACCAAAACGTGCACATAGAATGTAGTTGAGATGCAATACTGCCAATTTTCTCACAGTCTGGGATATGAACAGCCTGACGGTTGAGGCAAGACTGAAATGGGAGATGCTGAGCGCCGTTCTTGAGTGGATTAATACATAAAACCTGCTGCAAACTTAACCTGTCGTGGGGCTTAGGACAGATTAAAAATTCCCTCCAGAGATTACATATTCTTATAAACAAAGCCAGGTATCCTACAGTCAGACATCCTACTAACTGGACTACCCCGGTTCTTTTCTCTTACCATGTAGTAGAACATCTACATTTAATGCTATGCACTTAACTCAAAAAGTGGAACTTCATTTTGACACTGTCTTGTGCATGTTGCAAAGACCAATTGCAACCCATTATGTTTCATAAAAGCATATTTCACCATAGCTACCAAATTTATGTGGCGTACTTCATTTCTCCACACTGGCATTATAAACAACAAATAATACCTTAAAGCAGAGGTTCCCTAACGTTTTCGTTTAATTGCACCCTTAGTATTTCAAGATTTTTCCACTGTGCCAAAGTCAGAATGTAGGCCTATCTAATACTTGCAATGCTCAGTTAGTCTGGTTATGTTGCTTGCATTAAGTTAAATAATAAATGCATATTTCAAATTCGGAAACTTTTTACATGTAAAAAGTACTAAATAAGCACATATTTGGAAGTAAGTGCAATTTCATGGAACATTTCACAGTGCCTCTGTAAGCCAGCCATGGTTCCTCACGCTGCCGCAGCAGACACTTTGGAAACCAGTGCCTTAAAGTATTATTAAATCCTTCAATAGAGGAAGGAAATTAGGTCTATTGTTGATAGCGACAGTACATTGTATTAAATCTTAATTAGGAAAATAAATGTAATTACTTACAACAGTCCGCTTATTCAAAGATAAAATGCAGGTCACCCTTTTGTCACACATGCACAATGGTGACAGTTGTTTGCAATGGTAAGAGCCATCATGAGGTTCGGAATTTATTAAATGACCGGAAGGTGGATGGTTTGGCTTGGTTACTTGTGCTTGTTGCATGTTTATTTTATGTATTATTGTAATGTTCAGTTTATATACCATAATCAAGAATGGATAGGGTTCGGAGCAGCAGCATTGAAAATCAAAGTCAAAATGCTTGCGAAACATGTAACAAAGTGTCTTCACCTCAGAGACCTATCCCATTTCGCACTCTTGTATACAAACATAATGAACATAATCCATTCCAGGACAACATGCTTTAGTGGGACACTGTTTCCCAGAGGTTACTGTAGGAGTAATTTTAATCTGTTCCCGAGCCAAGTCGAAGACCTTGAATATAAAAACCACCACCAATGTTGGAAATCCTACTAATTTTTCAATTTTTAAGTTATATTAAATACAGTATGTACAATAGTTCTAGCCTGTGTACATACATTTGTTATGTGGAATGTTCATTGTGTGAGGCACAACTGTATTTCTAACATGCAGAGAAAGGAAAATTAAAGGAGGGGAAATATGAATACTCCTATAATGGTATGAAGTGTTCAATATGGATTTTCACCCTACATTATACTTCTCTAATGCACAAGTATACAAAATTATGAAGACGGGGAGGTTTACAATAATTTTACAATAGATATACAATATATGTAGGCCCCCTCGATGGCGCAGTGGTAGCGTTGTCGCCTTGTAATCAAGGGCTCCCGGGTTCGATACCGGGTGGATGCGCATAGTGGTTCGGATCCAACTTTAAACTCTGTAGGTCCAGTCCCGATTAGCCTTACTGTGCATAAAGTGGACTTAAAACACCAACTCAAAAGCAATATATGTGTTGCATGTGTTCAATTTGTTTTTACAATTTACTATTTATATGTTGTTCTTGCAGAAATTGTAGGCATAGTAACATCTCGTACTTCCGAAAGTAGCACTTGCATATTGCTGGAGGCACTAATAGAGCATTTGTTCATGGTGAACCTAAAATCAAGACACCATTTTCTTACCCATATCAACAAGTAATGAATAGCATTGGACCTGTGATAAATATTTGGTTCATGCATTTTGAAGCCAAACATAGAACAATGAAAAGTTATGCACATTTTGTTGTCTCAAGACCAAACATAATGATATTAACACTAAAAGAATATGTAAAATTTATTTTACAGCATTTTGTAAAAAAAAGATTACAAATAAAATGGGATTGTAGGCACGCACGGGAACAGTATTAATGTTAAAGACATTTCAAAATAATTCACATAGACTACCACTTTATTTAAGTTTATCTTGTACTCTCGGGCATAGAGTTTTGTTGCCCTTCAATCTTTGAATGTCTCCAGGAATTTTAAACAGAAAAAATATACATATACAATATGTTAGCTGGTTGATTGGTTAGTTTAATAAGAATTACAAAATTCTATATAATAATGTTGCAAATTCTGGGAGATACTGAACTTGAAAACACTTATGACCAGAGCTAGGATTTAGGAGTTTGATGAATTAGCACTGAAAGTTTGTAACATCTTTACAAATAGTGATGTTTGTAGTGATTGAAGACATGTCAACATTTTTCCATCTTCCTTTAACACATATTTTTACATATTAAATTGCCATGCTTTGATGGGTGACAAATTCACAGAGAAAGAAAAAGATGCACGGATTCAAAAAAGGAAACATTATAGTGCTCCCCTGTGTTTTTCACCACGCCATGAAGGCATATAGGGGATGTGGAGTTAGGGCTCCACACTTTCTTGTTATGTGTTAACACTATCGGTTAATGAAACCATGTAAAAATACTACTTATTCATATTATTCTATTGTTAAATAGAGTTTGCAACAAGCTGGTTTTACAATCCCACATATTCGATTAGGTTAAGTTTGCTCTCTGTTGCTTGTCGTTTTTAAGCACTAATGCAATGGAATATAATAAATTGTTTATTTTATTTGAAATCACACAAATGAGGAAATCACTATGACTATGAGGAAATCTTATTTGCATCGTTTTGTGTCATTTTACGCATGTGCTTGTCCATATTTTCCCAATTTTTAGTCTATATGTATGTACACATGAAGCCACTTGTTAGAACATATTTATCCCAGCCCTGATTTTGGTTTGTGTTTGGAAGTAACTCAGTTACAAGTAACAGTTACTTTTTGAAGAAATATAACTGTAACACTTAAAATCAAGTAGCTGTAACTATAACAGTTACTTTTTCAGCAGGAGTAACGTTTCAAGTTAACGTTCAAGTTTACAGTTACTTTACGGCACTTAAATCAGAAAAAGAAGCAATGGCCAATATATGTCTCTTCGCCGCTACACCATGCAGAATACTTAGCTGGTTATTGTTTGCAAGAAATATGTAACAAACAATGGACAATCATTTTACTTTGGTAGTTACATTATTTTTATAAGCTTTATCCTGTGCTTTTATTCCATATTGTGAAATCAACAATATATCAATAATTGACCTCCTGTAGCAATCAACGTCAGCATATGATTATTATATTTTTATTTAACTTGCACCACAGCAAAAATATGAGGTGAAGTTTCCAATATGGATCTTTGAGGTGATAGAAACAGACACTTTCTACTATTCTGTGCTACACAATTACTTCCTTGTCTTTTCATAGACTCATGGTATATCTAAAAAATTACAACATACATGCCATTAGTGAAAAAATATATATTGTAGACATGATTGTCAATATAAGATAATATTACAAAATTTGTATATCATAAAAGTATGGTCACAATATGTCCCTTGGCCAATATTGTTAATACATATAAATAGCATTTTAAATACTGTATACAACAGTAGAAAATAGGCAAATGAAATACTTGGGAAAGATAGATGTGTGTAGCATGCAGTGTGTGAGCCTCCCATGTTCCACTCACCATGAGGGCACATAACAATAGTTTGATTTCCTCTTTAAACTGCAGCTACAGTTACAATTAGCCTGTTTGTGTATAAAGTAGAGCTAAAAAAACTGAAAAACGAGGTCTGTGGATCTCAAGAGACTATGATAAACAACTATGAGAAAATCAAGTACCTTGTAATGATTGAAATTATTCACTATACATTTGAAAGAGGAAGATACACTCTTTAATGTTACAGAAATCTTAACACACCCACACATGCACAGATAACCTGCCAGAGTAGCCCTTCTCTGAACCTCGCCCGCTTAATAAAGAAAATTTATTATTATTGTTATTATTATTATTATTATTATTATTATTATTATTATTATTATTATTATTATTATTATTATATCCAGAGATGAATTTTACCTGGTGATCTGTCAATTTCTACTTTTAAACTACATTGTCAAAAAATGTTTCATTTGTACAAAGAATTCAGCACTTTTCCTTATTTTCAATTTTTGCAGATTATTTATCCATAAAGAAATCATTAGACAAATACTTACCAACTTATATCCCAGTTTGTGCTGTTGTACTGAGCAATCATTCATGAAATGCCTCCCTGTACTTCCGGCACCTATGACATTTTGTTTCCTACCTCATGCTCTAGGTATTTTAGCAATGCTTTAATACCTCTGGCCATGGTTCACTGCTATTTAAGATAAACAGAAAAACAAGGAAATATTAAAATATAGTTTCCACTCTGATACATTTATAAACTTTAATAACACCCAAGTCTTCTTGATTTAATTATTCTAATTATATCTGGACATTAATTCAAATTATGCAGTTCTAAATTATTTATCCTTCTCCACTCACCTGTCTCCTCATCCCTTTTAAGTCCCAATATTTTCTTAAGGACTTTATTTTCAAATACTCTTAATTTATGCTCCTCTTTTAATGTAAGAGACCAAGTTTCACATCCATGTAATACTACAGGCAAAATTACTGTTTCGTATATTTTAACTTTTAGTTTCTTATATGTTTATCAGAAGGTAAAAGTTTATGAAGAGAAAAGTAACATACATTTCATCAATTAAGTGTGCCTTTTATTTCCTCTTTAATATCATTTTCATTTGTTAATATTACTCCTAAGTACTTCAATTTGGAAACTGGTTCAAATGAGTTGTTATCAATAATTAGATTTTGATTATTACCTAACACTTGGTTTCAGCCTGTAAGCATATATTTAGTTTTCTCTTTGCTAACTTCCAAACCTATCTCTTTAGCTGCTTTTAAAAATATTTTAGCATTAGTCTTGATTGTACGAGGCGCATCCAGAAAGTAAGTTCCGAAAATGCCCCAAGATGGCACGAGTGGTCAGAGCGGGACACGCTAGCGCATGAGTGGAGGCGCCCGCCGGGAGAAAAAACAAAAGAAACGAGCCATAATTATTTCGTAACCATTATATACTCCACAGCTGCATTGGCATATCGATGGTTTATAGGTTCAAGATCTTAACGAATTGTTAATTTATATCATAATTTGAATCCGAAATCATTATGCAATTTCTTTAATCTTTCTAGCATTTATAGTCTTCTACATGACCAAATCGATATAACAAATGTTTTATTCGCATTTTTTACAGGGTTTCGGAGCGGAGCGGATCAACGCTCCGGCTGTTGCCCACGCTCCGGAGCGAGGAGCGAGATTCTAAGAAATGGTTCGCTCCGCTCCGGAGCGGAGCGATGTCTTAGCCCGCTCCGCTCCGGAGCGGAGCAGCGGAAATCGGAAAATTTCTCGCTCCGCTCCGGAGCGAGGAGCGAAATTTTAGAAAATGGTTCACTCCGCTCCGGAGCGGAGCGCTACCTTGACACGCTCCGCTCCGGATCGGAGCAAAGGAAGTTGGAAAATTTCTCGATCCGCTCCGGAGCGAGGAGCGAAATTTTAGGGAACGGTTCATTCCGCTCCGGAGCGGAGCGATACCTTCTGACGCTCCGCTCCGGAGCGAGGAGCGATATTCTAAGAACTTGCCCACTCCGCTCCGGAGCGAGGAGCGATATTCTAAGAACTTGCCCACTCCGCTCCGGAGCGACTCCGGAGCGCTCCGAGGTTGGATAATACGAGTGTATACAGAAAACTAACGATCAAAGGTTCCGAGTACATTAGTAATCTTGTTTGTGGAATTTGTACGGCATTTGAACATCGCCCGTTATTGTTGTTATAAAACTGATTATTACTAAAGCTAACGCCACGGAAACAGTCCATACAAGATTACGTCACTCACCTACAGTGTTTGCCAATAAGCAAGGAATAATCCTTACACAAGACACCAGGGAAGGCACAATCAACTGCATACGTACAACGCGAAATGTGTCAACTGTGAAGCGTAGAAGTGTGGCAAACCTGGAGGGCCAGGGGTGTGGAGGAGGCAAGGGGAAGCTTCGATCTTCACTGGACTGTTTTCGTGAAGAGAGCGATATTATTATTATTATTATTACATTTTCATTATCACTTTTACTACTCTACTACTACTTCTGGGGACAATATATTTCAATAGCAGGTGTGGTTTTATAAGTTGAGAGAATGGAACCACTCTCTCATTTCCTGCCACCAGGGATCGCGACTGAAACTCATTTGGGTTCAACTTCTGGTTCGGGCTAAGCACTTCGGCATATCGGCCGACGTTACAGTCCACGCCGCGGGAGAAGTGAGTTATTCCGGAATATTGGTTCGAGTAACACTGGCGGAACTACTGCAGAGAATCCATTCGACCTTCTAAAGGCCAGGAGCGCGCAGAGGAAATGCGATGCAACTTGTATGGAGGAAGATAAAAGGCAGAAAGGTGTTCATGCAAAACACTCGCTGGTGCATGATTGCCATATCTAACTTTCTTTTACGCTGGTTATGTATGATACTTTGAATGTAGCGAAAGGGAAAAGTTTAAAGTAATTGGAAATTCAGGTTGCTAATTTTAACTTTTCGATTTTTGAATGTATGAAGTTGAAAATCGGAATAATGCTTATTAATGTTACCGTAAACACGGCCAATTAGGAAACGTTTTAATTTGAAATACAGAGTTTTCATATCTAACTTTTTGAAAATCCTGACACTAGAAAGTTGAAAACCGGCTTAACCAAAAATGTAAGTTGCCACATTTGGTTTAATTTTATGAAGGTATAAAGTCGATAATCGGAATGCTGTTTGCATACAGCCGAACAGGGGAATTTAAATAGTATGAAATACAGGGTTGTCATATCGATTCTTTTTCCCAATTTTAAAGGCAGGAAGTTGAAATAGGTATTTAATGGTTACATACGTATACTACTGCAAAAATTACAAAATGTCTGGTTGCCATATCTAACATTTCAAGTTTGTAAGCAGTAACCTGGAAATAGGCATGGTGGTTATAAGAAAATTGCAAAAAAATTGGGAAAACGACGAATGGAATGTTGCTATATTTAACTTTCTGAGTCTAGAAAGCCAGAAAACGTATACGTATAAAATTAATATATTTTTGTATTAAGTACGTTGTACACAGCAAACTGAAAGCAAGTTTTCAGTAATGAACAATGTGTAGTCAGCAGATAAGTCGAAACAAGATGTATAAACCTTAATAACCGTGATAAACACAAAATGTAATATTACCTACTTGGATAGGGGCATGTCCTGAATTTTATGGTTTCATTTTGAAAAGCAGGGCTGCGAGCAATACGTGCCTTCCTCACTGATGTCATTTGATTTGATATTTATTACTTAGCTTTGAATTTTGGCTAATCGCGACGATGATAATGAGAGAATTGATAAATTTGTACTGAAAAAAAAGGTAGCGCGCTGTACCCCGATAAAATAGTGGTAACAACGCCGCTTTGTAATGAAGGGGCACTGGGATCGATACCCGGTGGAGGGACATAGTGGCTCGAATCCCACTTTAGGTAGGATTTAAACTGTAGGTCTATTCTCGATAGCGTATTGTTGAGTCTTAAATACACCAGAAGTCCATAAAAAAAGGCATTGTTTCAACGTATGTTGAATGTATAATTGCAATGTATATTGTGATAAATTAAACCTTAAGCAAATATAAATTTGTAATTCTGTTTAACAATAAGAGACTTCACTTACCTTTACATCTATTCACAAGAGCATAAAAATACAACTTGGAAATTAATTTCCAAATGAACAACCTCTTATTCATATCTTTTACGTATGTGTGTGTGTTTTCTGAAATCTGACAAAGTCCTAATAATGTATTCACTTCATAAGTGTCTATTACATAACAGAAAGCATCACTGGGTATACAATATCAGAGGAATAACGAATTCCATGGGAATATTTCTGTGAGTTCAGCTCTCAACGACAAATGGTGTTGGTTTGACCCGCGTTAATGTCATTGGTTTGTGTTTGTTTCTCTATCACAGTATATTTCTTTTCCATAGTTTCGGTGTCCTATTTTTTTGCCAACTTATCTAGGATTTGTTTAAAATTACGGATCATGATAAATATACGATTAAAGGCAAGGCAAAGTTAATAGTCCTGTAAAGACAAATTGAAACTTATACTTAGTTGAAATGACAATTGGTCATTGTTGATTACAATTATAGAAATAGCTTGATCGAAATACTTGGTATTCTTTTACATACATTTTTGTAATTCTTTTTGTGCACCTTTCCATTCCTACTTGAACAGGTAGACTATAAATAAAAACTCGGTATGATTTCCTTCAATTCATTATTACAGTATAGATCTTCTATGATTCTCGTGGCTTATGATGCATAGAATTAACAATTACGGTTTTTTCTTTGTTGTTCTTGTATATTGATTTAAGAAATCTAGTCACCTTATAATTCCATTAACCGAGACTGGTTGGAATGATTTATCCATACGCATGGACGTCCGGAAGGGAGGGGGGGCCACGCCACCCGGAAATGAAAGTCAATCAAAAAGCTCATATTTCACGCACATAATTTCATTTCAGTCACAGTAATATATGTTAATTATTGCAAGGGCGTTGCAGGAACATGATAACTTTTAAAGGGAGTAATACTATTTTGGGGAAATTCTGCCTCATTCTGCCTCCCTTCCTTGGAAAAAATACCTTGCTTGTCCCTTCCTGGAAAAAATACTGAAGACGTCCACGTATCAGCGGCGTTAAAAATTTCATTAAATGCCAATACATCACCGTTGACAAGCACACATAATATGCATGTAATGATACAAGAGAACACAGCCTTTAAAGGCTTCTTTTTATGACAGTGAAGAGAAGAACAACACGCGCAAGTAACTTTTAAAAGAGAACAATCTAGCCAGAATTGGTGTAGCATAATTCTAATACAACTGGCAACACCGGATCTGTCTGGCAAAGGCGATGTCTCTACCATGTATGGATAAGTCGAACGCAACGTACAGCGCAGCGAACGAAGTTCTCATCCCCGAAAGCACGCACAAACAAGCTATGTACCAGTTTCACCCTCCTCCCCTCTTGAAACGGGCACAAGACCAATGCGCTAGCCGATTGCACTGATTCACCTGCAAGGAACACGGAATACGGCACAAAACGAAGCTGTCTGTTGTATGGGGGAAGTGGGTCGGACAAATCCGCAAAGCAGAAAAACTGATTGCTTGAAATTATTCGTAACCCATTCAACACATAACATTCAAACTCTTATATCTAAGAGTCACAATACAAAATAGAACATCTCAATACAGAAATACTATTTACGTAATTCATATTTCAACTGACATCAAATGAACAATTTACGTACTATAGCTCTCTCTCTCTCTCTCTCTCTCTCTCTCTCTATTGAGCCAAAACAACATTCTTGTATTGTTTTACCAATGT
Organism: Lepisma saccharinum; assembly: GCF_977018435.1. Taxonomy (NCBI): domain Eukaryota; kingdom Metazoa; phylum Arthropoda; class Insecta; order Zygentoma; family Lepismatidae; genus Lepisma; species Lepisma saccharinum. The sequence goes on along the minus strand of NC_139230.1, from coordinate 176,019,482 downwards.
TTAATGTGCATGATTGATTGATTGATTTAGTTCATTTTACTTCTCTTCTAATCGCGAAGATGGGGATGATCGATGTTATGATTAAATTGATGAACGATACACACAAAGATTGTACACTCGCCTCACTTAGTACTCCGGTAGTTTGTTTCTTTATACAGCATATTTGCAGAAGATACAATTCAACATACAAGTGTATAAAACAAACTTATTACTAACTTCGTTGACCCTGTACAAGCCCATGCCGGGATTTGAACCACCCCAAGGATCCCTGACGTCATAGGGTGCTGTGCTGTAGAGCGACCACAAACAAGCTTCGGCCAAAAGTCCCCGCGCACCTCCCCCTTCACCCGTTCAACTAGGGCCATAAGGAAGCATGATCCACTCTGTCCCTCCCCTCCAAGCGAGGGCGATCATACAGACAAACAACTAGAGTACGTGGAAACAGGACTGTAGGCTCTTTTCCATGTGGTTCTACTATAACCACTCCGTCACGGAAGTCGGCTTTAATGTGCACATTCCCATTATTCATAGTTGCATTACAGCATTCGTGTAAAAAAAACTCTTAAACCGGATCGGAGCGTGCTGCCAAAAGCACCACGCTCCGGAGCGGAGTGCTGTTGTCTCACACTCCGCTCCGGATCGGAGCGTGCGTCTAAAAAATCTGAACCACTCCGCTCCGGAGCGGAGTACTGCTGTATCACGCTCCGCTCCGGATCGGAGCGTGTGTCTCAGAAAGCCGAACCACTCCGCTCCGGATCGGAGCGTACGTCTGAAAAAGCTGAACCACTCCGCTCCGGAGCGGAGTGCTGTTATATCACGCTCCGCTCCGGATCGGAGCGTGCGACTCAAAAAGTCGAACCACTCCGCTCCAGAGCGGAGCGTGTCTCTCAAGAAGTCGAACCACTCCGCTCCGGATCGGAGTGCTGTCGTACCACGCTCCGCTCCGGAGCGAGGAGCGGAGTAGAACTGACGCTTCGAAGTCGCTCCGGAGCGCTCCTTTAGTACGCTCCGCACTCCGCTCCGAAACCCTGATTTTTTAAGCTAAAATATCTTTATTGTTATATGTCGTTATCATGTCGATTGTTCTAATATTTTTTACTGCAATTGACAGACAGACGGACAGATGTATCGAGAAAATAAACACATCTACAACATATTCTCCTGTGTCGCCAAACCTGATCGGCATAAAAGAGCTAAGTAGAATGTACTAACAATCCATAAACGATTGACGCTATGTTGAACCTAATTCCGCTTTCTGGAGATGTTTAAATTAAAATAAAAGATAAGCTTGAGCTACTGATGATGCTAATTGAGTAGAAAGGTCTAAATTGTGTTCACAAATGTGTGCTAACGATGGCGTCAGGTTCGAGCTCCGGCATAGGCATGGATGGATGCTCTTCTGCGAGAGGCCGTTCATCAATTGTAAGGGCCTTCCACTTAGTACACCCAATTGTCAACCTCACATCCACGTAGTACACTCTGGACTGCATTTTGCAGACGAACGAGGCTCTGGCGACTGACCCTATGGCCAGTATAATTCTGCGTGTTGTCCTGTGTTTTGTACTTATGTGTGCTGAGTGCCTCTTAACAGCCTCAGCTTTTAACCGGTCAGAATATTTTAAAATTTTAGTTACGACACGACAGTACAGTTATGTTATTTTAGTTCTGGTAAGGGGCTGGACCCCGTGTAAAGTTACGGGTGCAAAATAGCCTACGTGTTGACGCACCCAAAATTTTAAATTCAAATTCAAATCAAAATCAATTTCTTCGAATCAACATTCATCCTCATCGTCTCGATTAGTCAAACGGAGCAGGACAGCAACACTAAATAAAATAAAATATAAATAAATAACAATAGGACGGTGGAATGTCATTAGCAGAGCGTCCCTCAATTTTTGTTTCTTTGTGCTATTATCAACAAAATTTGTTTTTGTAACTCTTGTAGTTTCTGAGATATCGGTACATGGTACGGATGGACGGACAGACGGACGAACACGGGACGACGGTAGCAGTAGGGTACCTTTGTTCAGCCTTTGTTGATTGATTGAGTTAGTGTTTTAAGTCCACTTTATGCACAGTAAGGCTAATCGGGACTGGACCCAGAGTTTAAAGTGGAGTCCGAATCACTTTATGCCTCCACCGGGTATCAAACCCAGAACTCCTTGATTACAAGGCGACGAGGTTACCCTGCGCCATCGTGGAAGCCACCCTTTCTTGATTACTACCTTAAAACCTTACATGAATATTTGTTTGAAATCACTAAACATTGTAATTTGAATTTTACTGATTTTTGCAAATTGTTCTATTCGACCTACGTGGCGGAGTGGTTAAGAGAGCACGGTACGACGCCAGGGACACGGACTCGAATCCCAACCCGGCGTTTGTGAGTGTCCCTTCATCAATTTCATCATAACACTCATCATCATTGTCGCGATTAACTAAAAACGGTCTATAGCGCCGTATACCCTCGACTACAGTTCTGGTCCTTGCATAAGCGGTTCAAGTGGGTTCGTAAGCGGGACTCAATCACCCGTTCATACCTGCGGGCTATTCTGGAGATGAAGGAAAGAAGAGGACAAAAAGCCCTTTGTGGTGCTGACCACAGCACTTCCATCATGCCCAAAATCCAGTATACTGTTGAACCCTCTCAATAATAATTGGGCGTCAAGGCAAGGAACAATGCGCCAGGGCAATATTACCTTATCCTTTTAATAACCGATATCTATTTTGAATCAATCAAAGTTCGAGGGTTATTTGGAAAGTAGGAGTCATTCGATCGTAGTGTAGGTACAACAAGCAATGTTTAGTCAGCGAACGGTTCCCATGGAAGACAAAGATCATAGTGGGTGAGATTGTGAACATTCTTTTATGATCACGATAGAATGTGTACCCAAATGCAAAATCTGTAAAGTAATACGCTACGTCAACGCAAAGAACTCTAGCACTAGAACCATTCCTAGCACTGCAAGAAATTGGGGTTATTCAGAACAAAAGGCGCCATCTGCTGATCTACAGAATTGTTTTCCTGCATGACAACGCCCGACCCCATCTTTGAATCTTTAAGTACGAGTTGCACGATCATCTGCCACACAGTTCAGAGTACTCGGATCGACCACTAACTTATGTACACCTGAATAAATTTACAGCAGTACAGATGCTAGAAATGTGCTTTGGACTAATGCCTGAAATTGTTTGGCGAGCATTATGAGAATTATGCCAAATTCCTATAAAATAAAATAAAATAAAATAATAATAAAAAGAAGCAACTCTCTATCACTAACATAGCGGCGATGGAGCAAGAATATTTTGTAGGAAGAGATAAGTACGTACTCCCAGGGCCGGTTTATGGACGGGGCTTCCCCCTTGAGTAGCGACGAAAACCTTATTTCTGATTACATAATCATGGTAAAAGGTTAAGTTCGCTGTGCATGTAACACTGTGCCATGAAGGCACATTTTATGGGATGTGGGGGTAGGGCCCCACATATTCTCGATCTCGGCCATTTTGGAAGTGATGTGATCAACACCACGCTCCGGCCGCCTTTACCCCCCAAGGTTACCCCCAGGTACCCATTGATATGAGGCTGGGTGAGGCCCGGAGCCACTTTATGCGGGAACAGGCTGGAAGAATTCCGACTTTAGATCACCCACCCCGAGAATCGAACCCTGGTCTCCCGCGTGATAGTCAGACGTCCTACCGACTTTTAATTTGTTTTTAAGTAAGTCCCCTACGCGGCAGCATTCTCCACACATCAAACGCATATCAATTGATGTCAATTCTCATTCAGGGCAGAAGAACATAAACATCCATGTCTGAACCGGGATTCGAACCCGGGACTCCTGGCGTTGTAGCCCGCATGGACGTAGACAGACTAGACCACTATGGTTGGATTTTTATCAACACGAAATAATGAAAGTTTCTGTTGTATAATATAATGAGAATATAGAAAAATATGTAGCAATTTACTGTTCTTTTGATGCCATTATGGAAGTAGTAAATAAATACATGCCTGCAATGAAACGTGTTCTTTAACAGTAACACTTAAAACATTAGAAAGAATATTTTTCGCCATTTATGTTTGTGTAATTAAAAATGTTGGTAGATTATTTAGAGAATTTGAAATATTCAATACTTTTTGAATGTAACCCTAATATTTTTATAATCTAAACCGTAATTATAAAATACGGTCATGTTTTTTTTATTATTATTATTGGAGGGATGTGGAAGGTAGAGAGACCATGATAGAAAGTTGAGTGTTGTCAGGGTGGGAAGAAGTGGGTAAGAAAAATGCACCTCTCCCGGGTGAAAATTTTATCTTGAGCCACCCCTGCGTTCCCCGATATCATGTGACACATCAACATATGGAGAAAACGGTCATTTGATACTTCCTTGTTTGTTGGAAGCGAACAACCAGGCTGAGGTGGCCTCCCCCTCCTCACTTGAGACACTACTGCGTAACAAACATAGATAAGGGAGGTCATTTGTTATAATACAGACAATAGGCAATTGTTGTATCAAATTTCAAAAACATCCTGAGTGACTCGCGGAGTTCCTTCGCCATTATTGAGACATAAACGAACATACCAACAGTTATGCGATCGACATTCTTTCAGGTGTAATCAGCACTAGATGCATTGTTTCATATCTGACCACTTACACACTCTTGCCGTAATTCTTGTACTGTGCAGTCTCAGTGTGGTTAGTCGGCAGAAGGCAGCGAGCTGTTGAACTGGTGCGCTAATAAGGACATAGTTTCTTTCTTGTGATTGTTAGTGTATTACAGCAATTGAAGTCATGAAGAAGTTCGAACGTGGTAAGTAGGAATTATTGATAATTATGTTTTCACTATTTAATTACATGAACTACTATTCAGTTATTTCACGGGCTTTTTTTTTTGTTAGATAAGTACGGTATATCTTAGGTGCGACGCCTGACCTCCGTGAAAAATAGCTTCGTTACCACGTTACGAAATGAAAGTTACGGGAACAGAATTACATGTAGTGTATAGTTTGAGATTGTTTTAAGACAACTTTATGCACAGATAGGCTAATCAAGACTGGACATACAGAACCATTATGTACCTCCCTGTAGCGTGCAGATATATCAGACTGTCCTCTCGTGCAGTTAAGGTATGTTATCACAATTCATCTTCTTGGGTTTTCAGGAGGTTTACGTAATTCCACATAGATTTCCATCCAATGCACGTCATCCGAAAATTTGAACAGTGTCGGTGATTAGGGGTGTGTGTGTGTGTGTGGGAGGGGCCCCTACTTTTTGCCACTTTTGACACCACACTATGCTAAACCTTATGGTCCAACAGAATGTAGACTGTACTTGCCTCCCCAGTTTTAGAAGCCAAACGCCGCCACTGTTGCTGAAGAAAGGAATAAAGAAGAATAGATGGGTAGATGAATGCATTGATGAATGGATGGATGGACGGTCGAACGGACGAACGGACAGGTGGACTAAAGGATGGATGGATGGCTGGGTGGATGGAAGGACGGATAGATGGACGGACGGATAGATGGACGGACGGACGGAAGGCTATATGAATGGATAGATGGTGGATTTGTGGGTGGACAAATGAATGGATAGATGAATGAAAGGTCCCTTGACTTGCGTTTGCCGGCTTCTTCGGAAGGTCAGTTCACAACGCCCTTTTTGGTAAACCGAGGTTGTTGTAATACTGTGACGTCATAAGGATGAAAGATCGCTGGTTTAGCAAGGGAAACATGCTTCTGTGTTCTTTCCTTGCTCTTGTATTTCAATGTATGAGTGATGATAATGTATCAGTGTGCTCTAAGCGCAAGACCAAACTATCTCAAGAAAACGAAAAATTCTGATTTGCTTTATCATACATTTCCGTCCGATGAGAAGTTCCAAAAAAAATTGGAGAGCATATGAAAGACAACTTTCAGGTTCCTAACTCGAGATTTGTATTCCACATTTTTTACCGGAATGTTACGAACGTGATTTAAAATCTGAATTACTACGAATTACATCAAATAAGAGACTGAAGAAAGGCGCCAATCCTATAATAATAATTCCAGTTGTACATGAGCAGGTCAATGATGATAACAGCGTTCGTACAAGACATGTGAATTAGGGATGACCAAATTCGGATATTTTACTATCCGGAATCCGGATAGTGAAACCGGAAAATCTGAATTTCGAAGGCAATTTGATTTTCGGTACAACAAAAACCTGGCATTCTGAACAGGCCTTGGAGTACATTATCGTGAGGAAGACAAAACTTAAAACACACCTAAGATAGGGCTAGGAATGGAAATCTTCACGAAACGGAACACTTTACTTTCGTTAACCAGGCCGGGATTCGAACTCCGGGATCTCGGGGGTCGTAGCGCGATGTGCTAACCACTCCTCCATGGGGGCCTGCCGGAACTGTATAGAGTATCCGTTGCAACGTCTGATTCTTTTACATGGCGCATTTCTGTGAACGTGATAATTGCTATGATACTTAATACAGTGATCGTGAAGATATTAACGGACATTTTAGACAGCCGACCACGTCCTGTTATCATGGGTGGGTGGGAGAGTGTATGAATGGATGGATGGAATTGTGGGTGGGTGGGTCGGAGGGTGGGTGTGTGAGTGGATGAATGGATGGGATTTATGGGTGCCTGCCTGCAGTGTGCGAATGAACCGGGGGGGTACCAGGGGTCCCCCCACACAAACATTTTCATCCACGGCAGAAGATTTTTTTTAAAATCCCTGCCAGGGACGTTTTTATTCACCCCAAAGAGAATGGAATTGAAGGTATATTTCTTAACTGTGGAACAAGAACCACTGAAATATCATTCGGCAAAATAGTTGTTTAACGTTTAATACAGAACAATTGCATCCTACTTTGCAGCTGAAGTTCTATTTTTAAATAGTTCATTGTTTACTGTTTGCATTTTTGTCTGGTGCATAGGATTTACAAAGAGCTTCCAGAATAACGCCGTTACTCTGTCCGTTGATAAGTTAACTACGATAATCTACCGCCGTGGCAAATAGATTTAGCTTTATTTGTTTTCGCCGCACGCAGTCATTGAGTTGAACGGGCAATAGAAATTAGTTTTTCTCAGTGTTACTAGTTCAATAACTCTTTTTTGTGCACGCATTTTCTTAGAATGTTCATATGCCGAGTGTTTATAAATTATTATAAATGTTTTCATAAGATTTAATGTCTTAAGTAGAAACTACTGTTCTATGGTACTTAGAACTGCAGAGCAATAATTTAGTTTACTAACTGGTATCAAATACTAAATTTCATACCTCCCGAAATGAAATCACAAATACGCCATTGATTGGGCGTGCTCCCAAAAGAAAAGAGCTTAATTCAGCCACAGACTGCCTGTCTTCCTTCGGGCACACGTCATAATTTTGAAAAATTGCTCTTTGCTGATGATAGACGGGAAGACGGAAGGATGGAAGGTGGTGATAATTTGATTTTTCTTTGTCAGCATTCTCTTTTCCATGGTATCCCATAGCATCTATGGCAATGCTTCGTGCGTGCTCTATACTCTATCCCCGAATCTGTGGAGCAAGACCGAGCATAGCAGCATAGAAATGGGGGTCGAGTGGTCGGAGCGAAGCAGTACACGGTGCTGCAAAGGCTGGTAACTGCAGTCACTTTCCCCCTTCTATGCAATCTCGTTTCCTCTCACGTGCTCATTGGTGGAGCCGTCTCGCGTCACTACTTGCGCAGAAACTTATTTTCGTTCGCTTGCTACAGAGATCCCCGGGACAGAGTATAGACCCCTATGATATTACACTTTAAAGTAACCTCTACTTGCAGGTTTAATTACTCAGAAATTAATTTTTTCCGGATCTCTGTTGATATATTTGTTTTCTTCTCTATGCATAAGAAAATTGTTCCTGAAATATTGCTGCATTTTTTGTCACACCATGTATGTATATTTGTTCTATTGCTAGTGATATGACAGATTCTTACCTTATGCTATTTGTCGTGCTAAAATTTTGGTAACATGTATTTACAGGTGGATACTGGTGGCCAAATCCTCCAATAAAACGCGGTCGAGTTGAAGAAGTGGGAGAATATTCTGGTGGTGTCAAAAGGTTATGTCTCGAGGTAGAAATGGAAAATCTACAGTTACCGGATGATGACCTGGAAGAAAAAGAGCTGACAGAAGAAAACCTGGCAGAAGAAGAGCTGACAGAAGAAAACCTGACAGAAGAAGAGCTGACAGAAGAAAACCTGACAGAAGAAGAGCTGACAGAAGAAAACCTGGCAGAAGAAGATCTGACAGAAGAAAACCTGGCAGAAGAAGAGCTGACAGAAGAAAACCTGACAGAAGAAGAGCTGACAGAAGAAGAGCTGACAGAAGAAGAGCTGACAGAAGAAGACCCGATAGAAGAAGACCTGGCAGAAGAAGACCTGGCAGAAGAAGACCTGAAAGAAGAAGACCTGACAGAAGAAGACCCCATAGAAGAAGACCTGGCAGAAGAAAATCTGACAGAAGAAGAGCTGACAGAAGAAGAGCTGACAGAAGAAGATCTGACAGAAGAAGAGCTGACAGAAGAAGACCTGAACGAAGAAGACCTGACAGAAGAAGACCCGATAGAAGAAGACCTGATGGGAGAAAACCAGAATACAGAAGACTTTGAAGAAGAATTCCGAGAAGAGGAAGACCAGAATGAGCAAGTTACTACAGCACCACAACCGAAATGCTTGGATTGTATACACCACAATCAATCATACATGCGTCATTTATCCAGTATATTTGGACCCACACCCGAAGAAAGGGCACAGCTCCATGGTCCGCAGTGGGACAATTCTCTACTATATTTACATACACCATGCAGCAATTGTCCACACCACCAACCAACCTGTCCAAAGCACACCAAGAACTTTGACATTGGGTTTGACTCGTCTGGCTCCTGGTGTTCAGGTATTTAAAATAGAGAATAACTTTGACGAATCTTAATTATAAGTACATTAGTCAAACTGCCTGATTTAGTGCCCTGCCTAAGTATTTGGCAAACGTAGGTTTTGCAATCTATTTTAGTAGTCCGGCGTATATTTTACCACTTTATATATTTTGTCTTTCTTAAGAAATTTTGGTAAACTTTCCTGGGCACTCCACTGACCCTTTCAGTTAACTATCTTTCAATGTAATTTATGTAAAGGGTAAAGCTCACTTTGCACCATGCCATAAGACATACATATAGGGATGTGGGGATAGAGCTCTACACATTCTTCGATCTCGGCCACCTTTACCCCCTAGGGTTTCCCCCCAGGTATTTGAGGCTGGGCCCCGGAGCTGCTTTATGCGAGGACAAGGCAGGAAATATTCCGGCCTTAGATCAGCCACCTCGGGTGATCTAAGATCAGCCAGACGCCCTACCGACTAGACAACCGCTACTCCAATGTGAGTTAGATACGTAAAAAGTTAATTATATAATAATATTTATTTATAATGGACATTATTATGTGTGATTTTCTGAAAATATTAATATTTTATAAATATTTGAGCGATAACAAAATAAATATGAGAAAGTTCTCAAACCAAAATATTAGGGCTGAGTCGATACCGATACCGATCGGTATCGGTTGGATTTTTTTCGCCGATACCACCCGATACCAAAGATGTTGAGTGGCTGGAGTGACCAAGAGAAATAACTCATTTGTCAAGATTTGTCCTTTTCAAAAGTTCGTTCACCCTTCTTTTTGAAAGGTTGGGGACCCGCACAAGAATTCCATGTACATTTCCGAAAATGATGAACCCTCCTAGCAAGCGGATGACAAGATGAAACGCAGGGCTCAAGCGAAAGTGCTGCGCTCAAACGTGACATTTGAGGCATATAACTGCCTGGTGGTAAACGGTATGTGGAAATACCTAAAATAAACCATTCATTTTCCAATTCTTGCTCTCAAACTCGCGGGTTAAGAACGTGACGCTTTCAAAACCAGCATTATTTTAATGCTAGGCTCATTTCGGAGTTCCTGGGAAAGGGATGAATGTCGCTGTGGGAGGGCGGGTTGTGGATTTTCTTCGTGTGCTCTACCCTTCTGTGTGCCTGCTGCCCGATAACGACACTGCAAATGCAAATGGCAGAGGATAATGGACAGCAGGGCATATACAGAGTTGCCAAATTAGCAATAAATATATATCAGTGTTTGTGTATATTTTTACGTCGTTTTCCTCTCTCTCCGGGTTAATCCAAACGATAAGAATGTTGTTTACGTTTGTATTTATTTTGCATACCTTGTGCAAGCTGTACGCTATGAGTACTACATGACTTTTATTTTACACACTATAACTTTCTCTCCCCTTAAAGACATGTATAATGAAATTGGGGATCATAAAAAAAGCAGGGACACCGACTTTTTCGGTATATCTGAAACACTTTAACAATGCTTGCAACATTTCAAAAACTTCTTCTTCTTTTGCATCCTCTGGGGGTAGAAAGAAGTTCACATAAAATGTCACAGGAAATTTTAAGTGATATAATGCAATATGAGAAAAAATTTGGTAGTATTTGATATCATTAATAGAATGTGATGTGATGAATTATGTGACTTAGTAACTAGCCTTCGTTATTTTAAACTGGAATTATACAAGTATCGGTATCGTCCTCGGTATCGGCAAATGGTGGTATTGGCTCAGCCCTACAAAATATATGTTGAGAAAGAGACGTCATATTTACTTCTTCATAGTGAGGACAATACTTCTCTGTGATAAGTGTAACTTTGTCTTAATATGTTCTAGCAGTGGCTATTCCTATATTGAGATGCCTTTGGAAAATATTTTTATAAGTAGCATGCAGCTCTTCTCCATATGTTATTGCCTATGCCAAGTCCCAACTTCAAGCAATTTCAGTAGACACTGTTACGTTTAATTTTTACTGTATGGTACAGAATAAATTCACAGTACTATACAATTTCAACATAGCATACATGGCAACAAAGCCGTTTGTTTAGGATACAAATGATAAAAGTCGCTACATGACTTCATTCGATTGTTTGCTTTATTTGTTACACATTATTATAGTTTGTTTCTTTGTCTATTAACGATAATCCCGCTTTATAAATCACTTTTAAAATAGACAAGTTAATTAAACACGAAACAACCGTGACTTGTATCTTTGATTATCGGCCATTTTGTATGGCATCATTTTACCTACTACTTCTGTTGCCTATTTGACAAGAAATTTAATACTCACTAGAGGCATTGAGTTAACAAAAGTTCAAAAGTTACACAAGACGTTTATGTAAATATAATCAGTTAGTGAAGCTTCATACTACGTATGTCTATCATCAATTTTTAACATCTATAATGAAAATGACCTCAGAGTTAGCATTGAATTCTAAATGAAATCCATCAAAATTCCTGTGAACATTTTGCTTTCCCTTCTTCTTTGCACATTGACTTCTGGCTAATATGGAGTCTATTATTTCTACCAGTATTTTTCTTTCAGTTAAATATTCAATACCATTCATTATTCTAACATTTTGAAATTTCTTGCAGCAAAACAATGAGCATGAAATCAAAGAAGCGGTATGGGATTATGCAGAGGAATTCAGCAAAATGGACAGTTTGGGCAGATTCTAAAGGTTTGACTTTTTGAATGATATTGCAGAGTCTATGATGTGAATCAAATGATTAGTTGTATTGTTGTATAGAGAGAATTCATTTTTTCTCTCATGATGTGGCAAATCTCTTGTACCTGAATCTAGCGATGTGGGAGAAACTTCAGAATTTAACTTTTTCAACTCAGAAGTGTATATACGTTTCTTGTGATATATTCTGAGTACTGCATGCATTTACTTAAATCATATCTGTTATTCAGACTGCATTATGCACTAAACGCACAAAAATAAGTACGTAATGGCTTCTGCTGTATTTTTATGTGCGTGCAAGCAGTATTCACATGATGAGAAAAACCATCACATTAAATTAAGTGGCATTGAACTTTGCAAGCTTGCCCAAAGATGAGTTGTGTATCTCACAAGTGTATCTAGATTTTTATAACGTTATCTATAGAGTTAGTTAAATTTATTTTTTGAAAATGAGCATTTTTTATAGTCTATGTAGTATGTAATACTTCTATATTTTTCAAATTATCATTGACATGCTAGTATTTGTTAAATGATAATTTCCCTAATGTGGAAATAGATAAATCAAATTTACATTTACATAAAATCTATTTTTGAGTTTTAAATGCTAGACAAATTAAAAAAATAAGAGAAAAACTGTGGCTTTCTGTGGTTTGAGTATACAAATTTGTTTTTGAATGGAATCAGTACAAGTATTTTAGGCTTCTTCTCTAAGTGTTGTATTGATCTCAATTCAATAGTCTGAAAGTTTGGATAGATTAGTTGTGTTGTCCTGATGATATCTTCAGCATGGAGTATTCGATATTTCTAACATGATGTAATACATATCACTTGTACCTGAATCTTGCGATGTGGGAGAAACTACGGAAGATAACTTTTTCACCACAGGTGTATGTATGTTTTTGTGATGTATTCTGTGGACTGCATGCATTTACTTCAATCATATCTGCTATTCAGACTGCATATGTTCACCCAACGCACAAAAATAACTATATTATGAGTTATGCTGTATTTTTATATGTATGTATTGCAAACAATATTCACATGATGAAAAAAAACCGACAAATGAGATCAGATGGCAATGAACCTTTCAAGCTTGTGCAAAGATGAGTTCTGTAACTCACAAGTTTAACTAAGAAATAAGGACGTATCTACAGAGTTACTTAAATATATTTTTGAAAGTAAGTATTTTTTATAGTCTACGTAGTTTGTAATGTTTGAATATTTTTCAGATTATCACTGAAATTGTAGTATTTTACTTATGTCAAAAAATTGCACAAATTTTCACATTTTTATAATTTGTTAAATGATAATTTCACTAGCGTGGAAATTGATAAATCAAATTTACAATTACATATTTCTTGAGCTCTAAATGCTAGACAAATTAGAGAATGTAAGTATTGCTATGTTTTTTGTTTCATGTAGAATGGAACCATTACTAATAATTGATGCTCTTTTCCAAAGTATTGTATTGATCTCATTTCAAAAGTCTGAAAGTTTGGATGTATGAATAGTTATGTTGTTGCCTTGAATATATCTTCAACAGGAAGCATTCAATACTTCTTCCAGTATGTGACAAATCTCTTGTACCTGAATCTAGCGTTGTGGGAGAAACTATAGATGAGAGCTTTTTCATCACAGCAGTGTATATATATATACACACGTATATATTGTGTGATATATTCTGAATAGTGTATGTGTTTACTTCAATCATATCTGTCATTCTGACTGGACCCAACGTACACAAAAAATGTGATGGTTTCTGATGTAATTTTATGTAAACCCTACATTACAAGCAGTATAACATTGAATTTTACAAGCTTGCCTGAAAGATGAGTTCTGTATCTCACTGGTTTATCTATTAACTAAGGTATCTACAATGTTTTAAAGACATTTTTATAGTCTATATAGTTTGCAATGTATTATTAGCTTTAAAATTTTCACTCACACGCTAGTATTTTTCTAACGCCAAAAAAATTATACAATTTTTCACGTTTCTATAATTTGTTAAATGATAATTTCACTAGTGTGGAAATAAATACATCAAATTTACAATTACATAAAATCTATTTTTGAGCTTTACATACTAGACAAACTAGAAACTTTTTACGTTACTTATTCCGATCTTCTTCTAGCGATTGGTGTCGAGGTTTTACAGAGAGCTTGCCATCTGTCACGATCTTGTGTCAACTTCCTTTCTTCACTCCATGAGATGTTCCTCCTGCTCAGGATATCCTTCATTCCCTCATTTCATGTCCTACGTGGTCTTCCTTTCGCTCTCTTTGCATCCAATCCTCCCATTCTTGCCTCCCATACCTGTTTAGGTATTCGATGTTCAGGTATTCTGCTGAGGTGTCCAAACCATCTGAGTTGTGCTTGCTCAACATCCTGATATAATGGTTTTGTGTTTAATGTTATTCTGATTGTTTGATTTCTGATTTTGTCCCTTCTGGTCTTTCCCACTGTTCTCCTCAAATATTTCATTTCTACTGTTTGTAAGTTTTGTTTTTGTTTTTCATTAATTATCCAGGATTCACTTTCATATATCAATGTTGGTACATACATAAGTTGATTTGTACACAATCATTTTTGTTGTTTGGCTTATTTCCTTTTCCCCTAAAAATCCTTTGTTTATGGCATAATATAACATGTTTGTATTCTTAATTCGAGGGTTTAATTCTTCATCTATTTTTCCATTACTATTGATTGTAACACCTAAATACTTGAAACTTTGTACTTGTTTTACCTATAAACCTTCAAGGCTTTTTATCCAGGGTTTCTCTATTCTACCTATCCGTAGCACAGTTGTTTTATCTTTGTTTATTGTCATATATTTCTTTGACACATTACCATTTATTATTTCTAAATTTCTTTGTAGGTTTGCTAGTTTATTTACAAACAGTACAATATCATCTGCATATAAAAGTAAAGACACAGTTACAGTTTTCAGTTTCCAATTTCCTACCTTGAATTTTCTCATCTTTGGTTTTATTTCTTTCAGAACATCATCCATCAGAATGATAAACAAGTATGGAGATAAAATATCACGTTGTCTTACTCCTGTTGTTGTTATGAATTCTTCTGATCTGTTCTGTTCTGTCTGCCAGTTCTGATATAGCATCTGTTTGTTTTTTAGAAACTTTGTATTGCTTCTATTAATTCTTTGTTTACATTGTTTTTCTTTAATGTTTTCTATAGCTCTTGCCATGGCACCATAACGAAAGCCTTTTCCAAGTCTATAAAGCATAGGTATAATTCTCTATTGTATTCTATAACTTCCTCTATTATAAATATGTGATCTTGGGCACCTCTACCTGGTCTGAATCCACTCTGTGTCTCCTCTAATTTATCCTCTATTTCTTGTCTTAGTCTATTTTCCAAAATTCTTGAATATACTTTGCCAGGCACACTGAGTAGTGACATACCTCTGCGATTTTCGCATTCCCTGTTATCTCCTTTCTTATACGTATATGGGTATTAGTATTGATATTTAACAATCCTTCACTATCTTATTTTCCTTCCATGCCACATTTACTATTCTGAGCAACAGATCTTCTCCTTCCTTTCCCACGTACTTGATCATTTCTGGTGGACTGCCATCATGACCAGCTGTCTTTCCTAGTTTCATTCTCCCAATAGCTTTCTTTAACTCTTCCCGTGTATTTACTTCTTATTCTACATCTAGGATATCTGGTTCTTCAGGCCTTCTCTCCTCCTTCTTCTCCTCTTCATTTGGCATGTTTCTTCTTTCGTTTTCACTTAATAATTTTTGGAATTAATTTTCATTATTTCTTCAGAATTTGTTAATATTTACTTATTTTTATCATATATAAATTTTAAAGGGCAATCTGTTTGTTCTCTCATGTTCTTCAAAACTTTGTAGAAAAGTTTTTGATTTTCTTTACGATTTTGCTCCATATTTCTTCCAAATTGCTCCCACATTTCTTTCTTTGCCTCTTGAACCACTTCCTTCACTTTATCTCTCTGCTTTCTATATTCTTCAAATGCCTCCAGAGTACCCACTGACAGTTATTTATTTCCATTTCTCTTTCTTTCTCTTCTTGTTATCTTCTACTTGCTTCCTACTCTAGATGTTTCACAAACTTGTTCAGCTGCAGATATTATTGCCCCTTTCCATTTACTCCAGAGTTTTTCTAAGTCCTTTTCTCTTTCTTCTACTTGCTCATTCGCTAGTTCTTCTCTCACTTTCATTCTAAATTCTTCTTGAACATTTTTCTCTTTCAACTTGTGTACCTTTATCTTCTATCTTATGTTGCCATTTATCCTTTTCTTCCTTTTATTCTTCCTTGATGTCTTACTTTTAACCCCTATAGTCATATCTAATATGAGAAGTTTATGATCAGTGTTTATTTCTGACCCTCTTTTAACTCTTGCATCTCTTATGAACTTTTTCATTTCTCTCCACACAATGATGTAATCTATTATAGATTTTTCATTTCTACTTTGTTCTTCTCTAGTATATTTGTGTATGTCTTTATGTATGTACATAGTGTTGGTGATAATCAGATCATTTATTATGTAGAGTTCCAATAGTCTCTTCTCAATTGTTATTTACCACTTCTCCATGCTTTCCTAATACTTTTCCCCAGCGATCGGTTTTGTTTCCCACTCTGGCATTCATATCTCCTAGGAAAATAACTTCCTTATGGATGTCTTAAATAGTTATCTTAGTATTTCATAAAACTGATCTTTGTAGTTTGAAGTTTCATTCTCGTTAGGTGCATACACTATCACTAAAGTTAATTCCTTCTGTTCTAAAATGTCTGCTGTCATTATTCTCTCATTTATAAATTTCCATCCCTTGATATTTTCCTTTCTATCTTTATATATCATACATGCCACTCCTGCTACTGCTCATTCTTGTTTTGGTACTCCACTGTAGAATAGCAGAAAGTTTTCATCAAATTCTTCAATTCCATTACCTTTCTTCTTAGTTTCTGTAACTGCAAGGAATTTCACTTTTGTTTCCTTTATCTGTCTTACTAATTCACATTCGTTCCCATTTAGACCCCTTACATTCCATGTTCCAACATTCACTGAGCCATATCCTCGCCAATTCATTGTCATCGTGATCTGTCCGGCTTGCTCTCTTGTTCTTCTTTTAGAAGTTCTTCTAGTTCTTCAAACTAGAAACATATAGAAAAATACTGTGATTTATTTTTTGTTTCAGCATAAAAAATTGATTTTTGGAATGGAATCAGTACTATTACTTTATACTCTCTTCCCTAAGTGTTGTATTGATGTCAATTCAAAAGTCAGAAATTTTGGATTTATTAGTTGTATTGTCCTGATGATATCTTCAGCAGGGAATTTTCGATATTTCTAACACGATTTGATAAATTCTTGTACCTGAATGTAGCGATGTGGGAGAAATTATGGAAAACAACTTTTCACCACAGAAGTGTATGTACGTTTATGTGATATATACTGTGTACTGCATGCATTTACTTCAATCATATCTGTTATTCAGACTGCATATGTGGACCCAATTCACAACAAATAACTATATTATGGATTCTGATGTATTTTTATATGTATGTATTGCAAGCTGTATTCATATGATGAAACAAGCCATCAAATTAGATTAGCTGGCATTTAACCTTGCAAGCTTGCCCAAAAATGAGTTGTGTATCTCACAAGTTTATCTAGTATTTTATAACGTATCTATAGAGTTAGTTTTTTTAATGAGTGTTTTTAATGGTCCACCTAGTTTGCAATATTTTAATATTTTTCAGATTATCACTCACATGCTAGTATTTTACTTATGGAAAAGAAATATGTGATTTTTAACGCTTTTATAATTTGTTAAATTATAATTTCACTAGTGTGCAAATAGATAAATTAAATTTACAATTACGTTAAATCTGTCTTTGAGATTTAAATGCTAGACAAACTAGAAAAATACTGTGATATTCTTTGGTTTGAGTATAACAATTTGTGTTGTTTTGATCTCAATTCAATAGTCTGAAAGTTTGGATGGATTAGTTATATTGTCTTGATGATATCTTCAGCAGGGAATTTTCTATATTTCTACCATGATGTGATAAATTTCTTGTACCGGAATGTAGCGATGTGGGAGAAACTACGGAAGATATATTTTTTTTTTACCACGGCAGTGTATGTTATGTCTGATATATTTTGAGTACTGTATGCATTTTCTTCAATCACATTTGTCGTTCGGACTACGTATATAGACCCAAAATGCAAAATATAACTATGTTATAGGAATTGCTGTATTTTTATGTACATTTCAAGCTGTATTCACATGATGAAAATGTGACCACCATCACATGGTCAACTGAAACTGTAGAAGCAATTTTGGCATGAAATTTCTATTTGTTTGTCGTATAGCCTTATTTGAATATATTTAAAATTTTGATATATAAATGAAAATGTTGAGTATTGTAATGTAACTGTAATCTAAATTCTAAAACGTCTACAATAAAGCAAACGTACTCTCAATAATTGGCATTTATTTTGAAATTGTCCTTTGTTGTTATTGTTTTAAGTTGAGTTTGGAACTGTCGGTACTTAAAACTATTTATGCGCTTGTTGCAAGGTGCCGAGGACGTTATTATGAAACTATTCGCTATTCGTTATTTATATTTTCCTATTCTGGCTCTAAGTTTCGAAAGACTACCTAGCCTATTTATCGTGAATAATTTTGTTTCCGGATTGTAGGGATCAAACTCACGACGAATTGTGACTTATTAGGGAATTCTCAAACTGCTCTACAAGCAGGGCAGGGAAAGAAGGAAAGGGAAATGAAGTGGGATGAAACATTCTTGGCCTATGTTAAAGTGAACAATCACAGCATTCGTCTGGAATGAGTGCCGTGCATCACGGGTAAATTTAAGCCAATATGGCCGGCCAAGTGTTTGAATCCTTAACCTCCTGAGTGAGAGTGTCACCTTACTCAAGGTGGAAAGTAAGAATATCGGTAAAGAGTCTGACACATAAACGGGAGACTATGGTTCAATTTCAATATTTATTTGCATTCACAGTTTTCTCATAATGTGCCGTCCTCAAATGAGGACGCTGGGCTGATATGAGATGAAATTGTCATTGAGCAGATTTTTCTAAAAATATGATTTATAAGTAAATATTTTTTTTAATCTAACTTTGCAAAACATTGCAGTGTTTACATAAATTTTGTTTCACCTTTAAGGTATTATCTTCCATTTTTCTCAGACTTTTAGTTTTTTTTTAATGGTACGGTACGAAACACTTAATGCACTTCTTACAATATATACGTGATTTGACATTACAACCCTGCTTCGCACATCTTCTTTGCTTGCTGCGACGAGCGATTAAATGTTGTATTCCGTCTAGCCTTATGCCTGGAATCACAGCACGTACGGTGGATGAAGTTGAAGGATGTCCAGGTCCTTGAGAAATATCCTAACTTTAGGTAAGGTACCGTTACAGATCGTCTGAACTGTGTTATATAAATTCCAGTCATTGACTAAAACGATATCAAGCAGTCGAGTAAAAAGGCACCAGTACAATTTATTTCCTCTTATACAGGGTGTCCCACGAACGGCGCAACTGGGAATTAAGAGTGGCGTTACTTTGTAACCGAAACCTGTACATACATAAGTCATACACCAAATATTAGCCCTGTCCAAGTAGATATTTTTAAACATAGAAACAACAAACGGGGTGCAGTGTTGTTCATGCAGTGTTGCCAAATGTAAGTGAAAGTGTAAATTTATTTTTCCACAAAGCATGGAAAATTGCATGTCAAACATTCGTACGGAAATTTGGACGTCAATTTCCACCTTGGGCAGGTGGACTATTTTGCCATCTATAGTTCAGAGAAGAAAACCGATCGTTTTCGCGTATAGCCAATCCTGAAATGCCTCGTAAAGGCGTACCGGTCCAAATGGGTGTTTTAAAAAATTTATGAGGTACAATGGCAACACTGTTGATGTTTGAAGGCAACAAAAGGTGTGTTTAGTGATGGTCTATGACATGGAAATACTGGAAACAGGAAAAAAGAAAATGAAAATTATGGTGACAAAAGTGTTACTTACCTACTCTAACACTTTTGTCACCATAATTTTCATTTTCTTTTTTTCCTATTTCCAGTATTTCCATGTCATAGACCATCACTAAACACACCTTTTGTTGCCTTCAAACATCAACAGTGTTGCCATTGTACCTCATAAATTTTTTAAAACACCCATTTGGACCGGTACGCCTTTACGAGGCATTTCAGGATTGGCTATACGCGAAAACGATCGGTTTTCTTCTCTGAACTATAGATGGCAAAATAGTCCACCTGCCCAAGGTGGAAATTGACGTCCAAATTTCCGTACGAATGTTTGACATGCAATTTTCCATGCTTTGTGGAAAAATAAATTTACACTTTCACTTACATTTGGCAACACTGCATGAACAACACTGCACCCCGTTTGTTGTTTCTATGTTTAAAAATATCTACTTGGACAGGGCTAATATTTGGTGTATGACTTATGTATGTACAGGTTTCGGTTACAAAGTAACGCCACTCTTAATTCCCAGTTGCGCCGTTCGTGGGACACACTGTACTTATTGCGTACTTTCCCACCAGCCAATCATGATGCTCTACTCCACCCATGTGTGCGTTGTATGATTTCAGAACCTTCGGTTGTGTTATACCGATTTTCTGTCTCGTGGCTCTGTTCCACCTTGAAGCAACGCTAACAGGTTCAATTGTGTCACAGTTGTTGGCTATGGTCACACATTTGTTGTCGTTCCAACGCACGAATAAAATTTCACCACACGTATCGAATCTGTAATGGTAAGTTTCTCTTGTTTCTTTAGAGATTTCATTACTTGGTGTTAGAGGACAGTCACCACATCTATTATCCCTAACTGTTCCTGTTGCTCGGTACCTAGATTTCTCAGATGCAGAAGTAAATCACGGCTTGTA
The DNA here is from genome assembly GCF_977018435.1 of Lepisma saccharinum. Lineage (NCBI taxonomy): Eukaryota > Metazoa > Arthropoda > Insecta > Zygentoma > Lepismatidae > Lepisma > Lepisma saccharinum. Next base: position 175,998,960 of record NC_139230.1, on the reverse strand, counting down.
AAGAAGTTGTCAAAATAAAAACTGTGGCTGTTACTCCTCCAGTTACCGCTTTCTTCACAAAGTTTCCTCTTTTACCCTAAGCTGCCTTCTTGCAACTCAACGTAACAACAGCCGAAGATTGAGTTTCTTCTTCATTCTGCGATGTTGATTGTGAATTTCCTGCAACGTTACTAATCTCTTCTGCATATTGATCCCTCGAATTCGATGACACATTGAATTTTTAATGAACCTGGAACATCATTTACTTCAACTTCAACGAAGCATTCATCTTAGCCTTCTTCCTCATCAGTCAAACTGTCTATGTCAGGTGGACACAAAACTACATCAATATTATCACAATATTCATCACAAACAGTTTCTTGAAACCCAGGATTCTCTAATATATCTGCTATTTCCTCTAGCGTTAGAGCACGAACCTTCTTGCACGACATGTTGGCACAATATGACTTCACAAGGAAACAAACTCAACTATTGCCAACAGTGTATTACACAAAGTCATTCTTATTTCCACTTCAATTCTTTATGATTGAAGTAGTGTCTTTGTAGTGCCGCAAAACAATACAAAGACAAAAAGAACGATAACAATCATGGGCGTCCGGAAGGGGGGGCAAGGGGGGGCCGTGGCCCCCCCCTGGAAAACGAAAGTCAACCAAAAATTACATATTTCACACATATAATTTAATTTCAGCCACAATAATGTGTGTTACTTATTGCACGAACATGATAAATTCAAATTTAAGCAATGTTTTTTGAAGGATGAACACTATTATTGGGGAAAATATGCCATGTTGGCCCCCCCCTGGAAAAAAATGCCTTCCTTGCCCCTCCCTGGAAAAAATCCTGCGGACGCCCATGATAACAATGGAAGTAAACAAGTCATGCTACGAGAGGACGGAAGGACATTTTTTGGTGTATTTTTATACCCTTTCCGCCCAGCGTCCTCATTTGAGGACACTTATTTTTAACATCATATAGAAATATAGAAATATTTTCCACGGTTTAGGAAACGTAGTTAAGGCAAATTTTGGGCTATTCTCTGTTAATTTCGTTCGTTTTTAAATTAACAGGATTTACATGACAGAGTAAAGACATATTATGTAATAGGTTGCAAATTCATGGGTTGCCACATTCTGTTTAATGTTTTATAAAATATAATGATATTTAGAAATCAAGGAAAAATAAATATGTACATTATACTAAGAGTACAATTTACATTAAAAGGTAGAAATGTATGGAAAAAATAGCATAGAAACTTGTCAAGAAATTTTTGACGTAAGTGTCCTCATATGAGGACGGTGGGCGTTAATGGGTTAAATCGACCACAATCACCCACGAAACAGTCCCATTCCCTGGCAGGTCGCTATATGAATCAATTTCATTCTAAATGAATGTGATAGATTTCTAGAAATATGTACCAACAAATGTGAGAGTTAATTTTATCAATCAGTTTACAAAGTAATTTTTTGACTGATTGATTTATTTGTTTAAGTCCTCATTATACACAGAAAGGCTAATCGAGAATGCACCTAGAGTTTAAAGTTAGATCCGAACCACTTATGCCTTATTAGAGCATTCGGGAATGATACGCACATTAATAGGTATTTATAAGACAAAATCAAAAAGTTCGTTGTTATGTAATAGAATGTGTTATTCTAGTAAACATTTCTTGCAATTTTGTGTATCGCAACGATGAGTATGAATTACGATTTTATGACACTGAGGAAGAGCTAACACGAAGAAAATTCTTTACCCACGTCGGGAATTCATCCGTCAACAAGTATAGGCACATATATACACGTATTATGGAAATACACAAATGTACATACATACGAATATCTCCTCCCTACCCACCCACCACACACTAACTTCGACGGAAATAATACTTGCGACATAGAAATAGGTACCTACAACTTTCTCTAATTAATCACATACTACGGAGGTTAAACAGGTAAAGGTAAAGTTTACCGTGGCATGAGGACATTTTGTAGGTGATGTGATCACACCACGCTCCGGCCGCCTTTACCCCCCAGGGTTGCCCCCACCGGTACACATTGATTTGAGGCTGAGTGAGCCCTAGATCCGTTTTATGCTGGGTCAAGGCCGGAAAAATTCCGACCTTAGATCATCCACTTCTGGAATCGAACCCGTGTCTCCCGCGTGGCAGTCAGACGCCCTACCGACTGATGACCGAGGGTTCAGATCACTGTGTTACCTCTTTTTCTTTTTAAAGGAAGACCCCTAAGCGGCAGCCTTTCCCACACACATCATACTCATATCAATCAATCTCAAATCTCTTTTTTCATCCAGGACAGACGAACACAAACATCCGTGTCTTAACTGGGATTCGAACCCGGGACTCCTGGCGTCGTAGGGCGCTCTACTAACCACTCCACCACGGAGGTGGACAACTAGGTCACCGCGGCTCTGAAGTAAAAAAACAACATATTCATAATTATGATATACTTTTAGGATAAGAAATAGCAATGATCGATGATGAAGTGTTACCTTTAGAGCAAGAAATAGCTTTGCTATTTCTTCATCTCATCAATCATATAAAAATATAACGGCGAGACACAAGGAGACTCAAGAGTAGAAAAGAAGAGTCACGAAAAGAAATCGTTTGTGAGAACAGAAGTTTCTCATTCCGAATTTACAAGAAAGAATTTTGATTTTCTTTTCTCTTAACACTATGCCTCCCTTTATATTATACCTTTAGTTTGTGTGTGTGTGTGTGAGATTTTGTTTCTAAAAGTAGTTATGATTCCTTTTTATGTTTCTTGCATTACAATCGAATCTATATATAAAAATGGATCTATGTGTGTGGGTATGGGTGAGTATGTATGTTTGTTCCGGCATAACTCTCGAACGCCTGGAGCGATTTCAACCAAACATGGTACACGTATCACTTGCAACCTGGAAAGAAATACTGTGGGGGTAAGACACCCCTGGCACCCCTAGGGGGTGTGGGTGGAATGGGTGACATGTAAAAATAATCGAAAACGACCGATATTAGTGTTGAATCCATAGTTTGGTGGCTAAGATGAATAGTGACACCCCCAATGCAGTTCGACTCCAAGTTCATCACCTATCGGGATGGGGGCGAGAGGGGGTGAAAATTACAATGTAAAAAATGACCAAGATTAGTGTCGAATCCATAGTTTTCGCAGTTGCTAAGCTAATTGGTGACATTCACGATGACCAAACTTGGTACACATATGACTTACAATCTGGAAAGAAACACTGTGGGGGTAAGACATCCCTGGCACCCCTAGGGGGGGATGGGAAGGGGTGACATGTAAAAATAATCGAAAACGACCGATATTAGTGTGGAATCCATAGTTTTCGGGGTCGCTAAGATGAATATAGACACCGAATGCCATTCAACTCCAAGACACCCCTGCCACTCCTAAGGGGGGGGGGGGGTTGGAAGGGATGACATTTAAAATAATCAAAAACGACCGATATTAGTGTGGAATCTCAAGTTCTCGGGATCGCTAAGATGAATATAGACACTCCCAATTCCATTCAACTCCAAGACAACCCTAAGAGTTAGGGTTGAAAGGGGGTGACATGTAAAAATAATCGAAATCGACCGATATTAGTGTGCAATCCATAGTTTTCGGGGCCGCTAAGTTAAATAGTGCCAATGCCGTTCAACCCCAAGTTCATTTTACGCTATAGTTAGAATTCATTATTTTCCTGTCTGATAGAAGATGGGGATAAATAAATACCCCGGCAACGCCGGGCAATCAGCTAGTAAAACTTAAAAATGAGTCACTACTACTTTTAGAGAGAGAATCATGGTATAGATTTTCTTCATATGAGCGGTTACCAGTAATTTAGAGCTAACTGGCATTGCAATACTATTTGATTAAAACTGAGAGTTTCCAAAAAAAAAAACATCCTTACTCTTATGTCCAATTTCATCACACGTACAGGGCAGATACACATGGCTTTTACACTGAGCCTGTAACAACCTTTGATTTTTTATGTTCATAACCACTTGGTGAAGATATCCATTTTTAATTTAATTTGCTACATTTTAATTTATAAGATTTCCAAATAATACATCATCATAAGGTTAAGCACCTGTACATAAGTAAATAATTACAAATATTTAAGAGTTCCGTGGAACTATCTTCCATCTAAAAGTGTAAAACTGAAGATGGACAAAGTTAATTTGAATTCCCTTTTATGCACGTATAAGTTAATCGGAACTGGACCTAAAGTTTAAAATTGGATCCAAACCCCACCAAACTCCACCGTGGATCACACCTGCAATATGTTATAAAATCCTACCTTAAAAAAATTGGGGAAGTTGACTGATGTCCGAATCCCAATTGTTTTCTTTTCTGTAACATTCTTAAAATTGAATTTAATTTTTCAAGATAAAGCGGTTCGCTAAGTTGAATAACGAGATCAATCTATCAGAATCCATTTATAGAAATATCGCGTAGTGCATTTGCGAATTTAGAAAAAATTGTAGTTTGGAAAACGTGCTCCAAAGTCAGTTCCTAATAATGAATTTAAATTAGACTTTCCACTATTAATGATAATTTCAGGTAGAAAATATTATACACAGCAAACGTAGGTTCTTCAATGTAATTAATTATGTAAACAAAATTATGTTAGTATTAAAAGGATAACATTTAAAAAACTTCCTTGAAATTCACACTGAGTCTCAGAATGAAACAAGAGCAACCAAAAACGTTCGAGTTTTCCCCTGATGTTTTAATCCGCTTTTGCCTACCTTTGTAGTCTGATATCTAATGTAGGCTTTACTAAATGGTTTCATCACATCATAAGCTGTCAGCGAGTCTGACTTGTTAGCAGCCACTAATAAACTTCCTCATGGTAATAGGTTTTCAATGGAGACTTGTATGTCTTGCCGAGTGGCTGTATTTTGTGTGTTAAGCGAGGTGGTACCGAAATTATTGCCACATTATTTTCTCTTGTTAAGTTGACATCAACGTTCCTTGTGTGCCCACTCACCCTGTTGTCTTTCTTTGTACTGATCTTATCGTTCTCTTTTTGAGATTCATGGAACCAGGATTAGTGTGTCTGTCATCATTTGGGAGAGAAAATAATCAACTTATGTCAAAATATTCGGTGAAAAATAGGGCTCCGACGATGGAACAAGCAGGAAAATAACACTGTTTGGAAAACATGTCGTCAGCCATTATTACCTGTACTAAACCGTTATAGAACTATAATGATTGTAACTCCTAATATATTTTTACATAATCGAACTGAGATGCAAACTTTTACCTATAAAAAAATCAAGCTATGAGAAACTGGATGAAATCTGACCATGCACCACTCAACACCAACTTAAAAATTGCGAGTCCACTGGTTCGTAGCACCATTTGCAAATTTTCACGTTCACCATTCGAATCTGCTACACTTTTTTCATAAAGAAAAGCTGGGGGTACAAGTTCAGGGGAAAGGTCCGACTTTGGGTAACTTCTATTTATTGTAATTTGTACTAGCATCAATAAAAATAAGACCGCAATGTTAATTAGTGACTCATGAATTTATTTATCATATATTTATAAAAATTGTACACTGATTAGTACATATTTCATGCAAATGTAAAAATTATTGAGTGCGAGTTTCATAAAGTCAATATGATATTTTGAAAACTTAAAAATCGACAGAAAATACGTGAATGTTAATTATACACGTACTTTAAAACCTTATGTATCAATTCGTTTAATTGTGTGTGTTTGTTACAGCGTCAGGTTGACTATTGATTATTATGATCCTTTTGTAATGAGAAAAGTAGCCGTGAGTTCTTGGAACTCAGAGAAGGGGATCCAAGTTCCACGTACAACCCTATCTAAGAGTAATGTCAGCTAAAAGGAATTTATTTATTTATTTATTCCAAGTTTCAGATACAGCACTGTAATAGCCATTTTACACTGAAACTCTAATAGATTAACAAAACCAAGATAAGATGGTTTAGGTATAGACAAGAAAGATAAATATAAACACGACAAGACATAAAAAAATGAAACAAACAAAAGATCTAAAGATTCATTGTTACTGACGATCGGAATGTACTTTCTCGGGAGAAAATGTCAATGTTTACTGGGGCAGCCTTTGGAACAGAGAGCGTTGTATAAGAGAAAGGCTAGTGGTAGAGATGTGAAACAGTTGAGCGTTTCGGGTCGATCCAGAGGGCACTCTGAAATTGAATTCTGTAAGTAGAAATTCGAACTTAATTTTCCATTGATTATTTTATTGAAAAAAAAAATCATTTCCGTCAGATCGCGTGGGTCTGCATAAATTCAGAAATATATTGCTTAGGAATGGATCTGACCCTCGTCTAGTTTCTTCAGTTTTCTTTATACATGCTTGGGGATTGCACATTCAATCATATACATGTGATATAATGTACATAAAGAATACATTAGACCGAATAAAAATTGCCCAAACCAATTAAATAATTCGCAGGGAAAATTTGTCTTGATTCACTGGATATCTATAACTATATCGAAACTACTATATTGCCATTCCCCAGTTTCAAACGTTTTTTTCTTTGCCTACACTTGAGTGCGCGTCAAATCTCCTGCGTATGGCCTTGAAAGGCTGAACAGCACCAGCGAATCACAGACGTGCGGCGTTGCCTAGTTCAGAACCTGTTTCACCTCGCTACTGAATCGTGTACCTGGCGCTCGGATATAAATAGATTATTTCAAGTGTCAATAGTTCAACAGATTGAAAGATAATGAATTTGCGAGTATGTACGAAAAACAAGTGTGATTGTAGCTTATACCGTTCCCTCTGTAGAAGCAATGTTATTATAAACGTATTTGCATAGTATCGTTTTTGTTCTCCCTTCGTTCCTGCTGCATTCCGAAACTTTCCGATTAGCGAAGGGAACAGGGTACATTCGTTCCCGGTGATGGTAGAAGAAGTTGACGAAGAGGATACCGCCACTGCTCGTTTTTTCCGTGTGTTTAGTGGGTGTGTGCAGCATGTCATTGAGTAAACCAAGTGGTAGTGGTAGCGAGAGAAGAGAGGAAAAATACAGTGTTGTTCGAAGCCAGGCACGACAGGTGATTTTTCAGGTGTACATTTTTTTTAAAAAAATGTTCGAGTGAAGAAGAGAGGAGTAAAATTGACTTTAAGAAGTGCCAGGTTCTAACAGCTCAAGCGTGTGGTGTGAATCAAGCTACCGTTTCTCGGATATGTTCGGGGACAAAACCATATGGATCGGGGCCTGCTCCAATGTTTCAATCACCTAGAAAGCACATTAACGTACCGAAAAGAACGACAAACTTAGATGACTTTGAAAAAGACGTAGTTCGTAGAACCGTCTTTGAATTTTACGATCGTGGCGAATTTCCTACTGCCAAAAAGATAACGTACTCTTTACGGGACAAAATATCTTACAAAGGCTCTACAACTTCCACCTTGAGAATATTGAAACAATTAGGCTTCAAGTACAGGAAAATCAACGACGGTCGTAAATTTCTGATGGAGAGAAGTGCCATTGTTACGTCAAGGGTAAAATTCCTTCGTACAATGCACGAAATTCGAGTGTCTGGTGATTCGAGACAAATCTTTTACCTTGATGAGACATGGGTAAATCAAAACCACACATTAAGTAGTATTTGGCAAGATACCTCAAGAAATGGTGGGTTAAAGGTACCCGTAGGGAAAGCTGTCTTATCGTGTGTCATGTAGGTTCAGCGAAAACGGGATTCTTACCAGAGAGTAAGTGGGTATTTCGATCAGATTATCACAATGAAATGACAGCTTATACATTTAAAGACTGGTTTCTGAACAGGTTCATTAATTACTTGGAAGAAGGAAGCATAATTATTATGGATAATGCAAGTTCCGTAATAGTTAACAAAATTCCGAACACCTCTACTCGCAAAACTGACACTCAACAATGGTTACAGCAACGCGGAATAAATTTTTCACAAACAGAAACTAAAGCAGAATTATTACAACGTGTTCTGCCGTTTAAAAATCAGGACAAAATATATGAGCTCGATCAACTTGCTAATAAAAGGGGGCATCAGATTATACGACTGCCGCCACACCATTGTCAGTACAATGCAATTGAGCTTGTGTGGGCTCAAGTAAAGCGTCAGGTTGTCAATAGAAACAGTACATTCAAAATTGTGGACGTTCAAAGACTTGTTAACGAAGATGACAATGTAACACAAGAACAGTTAGCCGCTTGTGTTAAACACGCGCAACAATTACAGGAAAACGATTTTGTAAAGGAGATAGGTCGGGATGAAATTTTGGACCTAATTATAATAAATTTGAAGGACAGTGACACAGAGGGCGAAAGTAGTGCGGTCAATGACGATGAGGACAACGACGGCAGGTGTTGGAGTGACGAGGAGCTCCTGGCAGTCCCTCTGGCATAAGCAGTTATGTTCTTTTCTCCCATTAAGTTTATTATATGTTATATTATCTAATGTTCCGTGCTCTCCGTGACAAGGCGTTTCGCTCAACCACGCTGTTTCTTTTCCTTGTGAGATTTCGACATGGCACCGCCGCAGTGCGTTGCTATTGGCTATCGCCATATGCAGGAGATTTGACGAGCACTATAGACTCCTCTGCACTTATGCCTAACCAAATCCCGTAAAACCATTCTGACTTCTTCTTTTGCAGTCTCCTTCGAGGTAGATTTCATGCAACCGTGATGATGCCGAATTATAAACGCTGCGTTAATAGCGAGATCTCATGCGTAAAACATTCATTGGAACGGAAGTGAAGACTGCCAGAGGCTGGATAAAGATAATGTACAATTGGCCAATGAGCATCTCCAGTATGCCTGAGTTCGCTCAGAAATGCTTCTGGAGTTAAAAATCCTTGGTAGGAGGACAAACTGTTATTTTTAAAATTTATTTACTTCTTTTTTTACATATCTACATGCACAAGAAATTTTCTTTGAATTAACATGGCAGGTACCTGGTTTTGAGAATTTCCATAGGATAATTCACTATTGCCCGAAACATCTAAAGTTAGCTATGGATACCGCATGTCCATTTTAGATCATTTTTTTATTATTTGAATTCCCAGTTTTAATCCAATGTAATTATTTAAACAAAACCTCCCGGTTAATGTTTGTCGAGATATGAATATTCCATAACTTCAACAATACATTAAGAAAATTTTTGTGAAGATAAGCAGAGCGAAACTTATATGCACTGAATGGGGAAAGAGAAGGAACATGTTTCAAGACACAAGGTAGATGGAATATATTATCCACCATATTCACATCAAATTTCTTACATTCTTTTCCTTTTCATTTGTGAGAAACTTATGGCAGAAAATATAATATTTCGGAAACCCTTGTTATGTAACACGTTCATGGAAAAAATGCAAAAAATTGAATTCTTGCTTATGAAGTTTTTGTAACAAACATAATACGAAGAGTGATTTATTGATTTCATTTTTTTTGCTTGTCCGACTTTCGGCTAATTGCGAAAATGATGTTAAATCATAGTGAGATTAAATTTATGAGAGGACAATCACAAACACACAAGGACAGCACACAGCTCAAGTCCCATAAAGGTTTGATTATACTGAAGTCAGTCTCTCTCGTTAATCTGAAAGAATACGAAAGGTTTGTACAGAATTTTTATTTCTTGAATTGCAGCTATCTTAGAAAATGACTATTGTGCATTCATTTTAAACATTAACTAATAGTCAATAAAGTGCGATTTTTTCAAACTTTTGTTCTTTAGACTCGCTTTTCTGCCACTTTTGGTTGATCCGATGATTATTAGTGATGATATGATGAAATTGATAAAGGAAGGATTATCAGGGCCAAGCCGGGACAGGAATCCGAGACCCCCTGACGTCGTAGCACGCCTAACCACTCCTACGTGATGGTCGGCTAAAGTGAGAAAAATTTTAACACTTGTTGCTTACTAATTTTCTAATTAGATATTCGAATCCAGAACCATTATTACTATTAATTAAGTTCTCCAAGCTAGCCAGTATTGATATCAAGTGAGTAAAGACTCATCGAGATTCGAATTAAACCAAAATAATGTTAAATTAATGTTTGGATGCAATTAAACAAACTCAACTATTCAGTTCTTTGAACCCTCCCCTGATTCCAAATCGTTTAAGGATTATTTGACACCCTTTAAATGTTCAATGAATCAATAACATAAGCAAGTGAAATTTTATCATGGCTTGCAATTCCCAACTGGGAATTTCGTATCCATATGTGGAAGATATAGGAAGAAAGATAGTTAAATTGGAAAATAATCTCTTACCTAGGATAAGGACAGATAAACTACTTATGTGACTTGGTACTATAATGCCCTTATTAAGTTCTTGACTCGATGGTGGCACCAAACGCCATTGTCGGGATTATATAGAGAGAAATGATACAAAAATGAAATACAAATTACCAATTTCCCTATACCAGCTAGAAAGGGTAATTCAGATCAAGTGAAAATGAAACACTTATGATTCCGGTGGTATAACCTTCGGATTGGAGTATGGCAATTTGTTGTTTTTACACGGATCTTCACATTTATCTGTATTTTCTAACGTGGGATAGAAGTTTGGAGTTAGTCGGAATATTCTATAAAAATCTAACAATCATCATTCTTTCATGTCCTTATTTTATGTGTTTACTTCAATGTGTGTTTTTTAGAAAACATCTTTAGCCTCATAAAGTTTGTTTTCTAACCAACCACAGCAGTTCGTTCGGTTGACATGATATATGATCTATCATTTAACGATGCCTAGAAACTTCTCATTATTGGTCTGTGAATTTCAATGGCGACAAACTCTGTCTATGCACTTCTAAGAAGGAAGGATTCTTCTGAGATGTGCACATATAACTCTTATCTCGTGAGCGAAGGATCTGCATCTTTTACGTAAGAACGACTTCTGGTTTCAGACAAATGAAAGCGATAGTTACCCAAGTACCCAAGTTCATTACTGCGGAATATCCCAGACCAGCCGTGTTTTTCCCATGCCACTTACTCCGATGACACTGCATTCATAACTGTCAGTCATGTGCTTTTATGCTTCAAAAATCAATTTATTGGTTTCCAAGGCAAGGTTTACAAGAGATTTATCTTTAATGTCGATGGAAGCGTAATCGACTTCCACGATGTACGCACAATATCATAATATGTCTCTCACAGTTTACTCACTTCTTTGGAGCTAAAGATTTGAATACACGCATTTCTATATTGTTTCTGTGGCCTATTCGGGAAATTGAATTTTTTTTATCTACATTAACATACAAATCACCTGCGTGAAGTATACTCATCTGTGGCCTAGCCACAAGGGGCCAAGGGTAGGCATCAGTCCGCCGTGAACTATTCTGGTCCGACTCAAACACTATACTCTCTGTCGCTGGAATCTTTGGGGAAAGTGAACGAAAACAAGTCTCTGCGCAAATAGTGACTCGAGAGGACTCGACCAATGAAGGCGTGAGAGGGCTAACAGCTGGTAGGAGCAGCGTGTACGGCTTTGCACCGTCTACTAGCTTTCTCCCCTTTCCTACCGTTATGCGCGGCCTTGCTCCACAGATTCCTCGGACAGAGTATAGATGATAGTTTTTTTTCGGATAGCGTAAATAAATATTTTAACAAATCCGGTAACGTATAAATTATTTTGTAGCCATGGCTACCAAAATACAGATCGTCATTCATCCTTGTTTCCACCCAAACAAAATTCTTTACCGACACCGCCGCCACTCGAATTTAAGAATTTTGGAGTACTTGCCATTAGAGATCAATCACAAAATTACTTATTACGGCTATAGGAACTACTCAACCGGAGCAGTTTGTTGCTAAAATTTAGAGGAGCAGGTTGTTACTCTAAGAAGACGGTACCTTTTGACTATCTTTCACAGATGCGCCTCCTTGGCTTGTGTTTCCTTCCTTTTTTGTAAGTGTAAATCTCAGTTTGAAATGTGTCCATTTCCTAAAATATTTTGCGACGTATTTCGCATTATTATTCAAAGAGGGAACGAAGCAGAATATACCACCTTGTAAGTTGAACATTCAGTTAGGACTATGCTTTCGTTCGAAGTAAAAGGGCGTTGTGTGTGGATTACACAATCATCAGGAATTTATATACGTGGAATCCACTTACAGAAGATTGTATTTACTGCTCGAGGTGACGTGGCAAATTTTCGACATTACTATTGATATGAATTCATAACTATTGCCTAAAAGTGCAATGGTTGAATGCTTAAGTAAAGCGTTTTGTCACTCGAACTTAAAAAGCTTTTCTGTGTCTTAGACACTTGTAAAATGTTCGGACTTGTGTTCGAAATCTGTAGGTTTGAATATATGAGCGAGGGGGCGGGGGATTAAGAGAGGCAGAAGAGAAAGAAACAAGAGATAAAAAGAGACAGAAATATTTTTTCTATCCGCAGGTTAAATCATATTGTTCAAGGTTTTACGTGAATAGCTTTGTTTTTTAATCGTAAAACAAACCCTATATGTTTCAGGGAAGAAACAGAACACGCATTTGAATTGTGAAGGTTATACAAGATGGAAATTGAGTTTTTTGACACCTGAAGATGTTTTCTAAAATGGTCCCCTTTGATGTATAGGATCTGTGTTTTCTCAATGCCCTGAGCACTCAATATGTGCACAAAGAGCGCATAGGCGAATCCGATATTATTTTGAAGGTATATTTTCATGGAGAGGTTTTTGCTTTTAAATTGATTACCGCAGGGTTTCGATAAATTTTGAAGATCTAGTAGAAAAATATACAATACATACCTACCTACATTAATCATGACGTTGTCAATCTTTACTCATTCCAAGTTCTTAAAACGCTAACTTTTAAACGGCAAATCTTACTTTTATGGGGTCGTGTAACGTGACTTGTCAAAATAATGATGCGTTTCACAAAACAATTTCTGAAGTTGGGCAGAACGGAGATGTCCTACTTAGTGATGATGATTTAATGGGTTAACTAATTATAACGCTAGTTTGGCTTCGATATTTTTACACTATTGCATCCGAACATATACTAGTATATGTACGTAGAATGTGAGTCCCCTAACAGTATCACCTGAAATGTCTCGTGAACAACAATAAATATTGAAAAACTACTTTCAGGGACAAAAAGTTAGGAGAAAATAGTGGATAGACTTGGACGAGGAAGAGTGATGATGAGATGAAATTCATGGCAGGTAACCACTCCTCCACGGAAGTCGGCGTCACCGTTAAGCTACAAAATTACTCGCCATGTCAACAAAAGTTTCACATTAATCTATGGTATTCGTTGGGAATACGCGAAATCATCATTGTTGTTGAATTGTTGGTTTAAGTTCACTTTATGCACAGAAAGGCTAATCGGGATTAGAATCCGAACCACTAGGTGCCTTCACCGGGTATCGACCCCTTGATTACACAAGGCGACGACGCTACCACTCCGCAATCGGGGAGGCCGAAATCATCATTGTCACCTTAGATTCAAAAGGTAATGAAAGTAATTGGTTTGTATTTGGAAAAAAGCTAGAAGGGCTTTCTCACTCCTGGTCTCGATATAGACTTTCCTGGCCTCTCCCTCTTGAGGCATTCTTTCTACAAGCCTATGCTCATTTCTCCCATCTACTGTACCATATTACAATTAAAATTAAAATTGGAATTAAAATTAAAATTAAAATTACAATTAAAATTATAATTAAAATTAAAATTAAAATTACAGTTAAAATTAAAATTAAAATTAAAATTAAAAATAAAATTAAAATTACAATAAAATTAAATTTACAATTAAAATTAAAATTAAAATTAAATGTAGTCAAAATTACAATTAAAATTAAATTTACAGTTAAAATTAAAATTACAAATTAAAATTAAAATTAAAATTAAAATTAAATTTGAAATTAAAATTAAAATTAAAATTAAAATTAAAATTAAAATTAAATTTACAATTAAAATTAAAATTAAATTTACAATTAAAATTAAAATTAAATATAAAATTAAAATTAAAATTAAAATTAAAATTACAAATAAAATTACAATTAAAATTACAATTAAAATTAAATTAACAGTTAAAATTAAAATTACAAGTTAAATTTACAATTAAAATTAAAATTGCAATTAAAATTAAGTGGGGAGCGGGAAGCAGCCAGACCAACCAGACATCAATCAGCATTGGCGCCGAGAGACACGACACGGCGGGAAAAGTACTTCGTGAACTTCTACTGGCTGCTGCCTTACGGCCGCCGTAACAGTAGAAGAGACCTTTCGAAAATGAAAATGAAAATATATAATTAAAATTACAATTACAAATAAAATTAAAATTAAATTTACAGTTAAAATTAAAATTAAAATTAAAATTGCAATTAAAATTAAAATTAAAATTACAAATAAAATTAAATTTACAGTTAAAATTACAATTAAAATTAAAATTAAAATTACAATCACAATTAAAATTAAAATTAAAATTAAAATTATAAAAATTAATTTTAGTTAAAATTACAATTAAAATTATAATTAAAATTACAATTTAAATTAAAATTAAAATCAAAATTACAATTAAAATTAAAATTAAAATAAAAATTACATTTAAAATTAAAATTAAAATTAAATTTACAGTTAAATTACAATTAAAATTAAAATTAAAATTAAATTTACAATTAAAATTAAAATTAAATTTACAATAAAATTAACATTAAAATTAAAATAAAATTAAAATTACAATAAAAATTAAAATTAAAATTACAATTAGTATTAAATTTACAATTAAAATTAAAATTAAAATTAAAATTACAATTACAATTAAAATTAAAATTACAATTAAAATGAAAATTATAAAAAATAATTTTACAGTTAAAATTACAATTAAAATTATAATAAAAAAACAATTAAAATTAAAATTAAAATTACAATTTAAATTAAAATTAAAATTTACAGTTAAATTACAATTAAAATTAAAATTAAAATTACAATTAAAATTAAAATTAAAATTACAATTAAAATTAAAATTAAAATTAAATTTACAATTAAAATTAAAATTAAAATATCTTCTTTTTTCTTCTTCTTCTTCTTCTTCTTCCTTCTTTTTCTTTTTCTTCTTCTTTTTCTTCTTCTTCTTCTTCTTCCTTCTTTTTCTTTTTCTTCTTCTTTTTCTTCTTCTTCTTCTTCTTCTTTTTCTTCTTTTTTCCTTCTTTTTTCTTCTTCTTCTCTTTTTCTTTTTCTAATTTTTCTTCTCCTTTTTTCTTTTTTTCTTCATCTTCTTCTTCTTCTTTTTCTTTTTCTTCTTCTTCTTTGTCTTCTTTTTCTTTCTTTTTTCTTTTTCTTCTTCTTTATCTTTTTCTTTTTCTTCTTCTTTTTCTTTCTCTTCTTTTTCTTTTTCTTCTTTTACTTTTTCTTTTTCTTTTTCTTTCTCTTCTTTTTCTTTTTCTTCTTTCTTCTTCTTCTTTTTCTTCTTCTTTTTCTTCTTCTTCTTTTTCTTCTTTTTCTTCTTCTTCTACTTCTTTTTCTTTTTCTTTTTCTTCTTCTTTTTCTTTTTCTTCTTCTTTTTTCTTCTTCTTTTTTCTTCTTTTCTTTTTCTTCTTTTCTTCTTCTTCTTTTTCTTCTTCTTCTTTTTTTCTTTTTCTTCTTTTTCTTCTACTTCTTTTTCTTCTTTTTTCTTCTTTTTCTTCTTTTTTCTTCTTTTTCTTCTTTTTCTTCTTCTTTTTTCTTCTTCTTTCCCTTCTTGTTCTTTTTCTTCTTTCCTTCTACTTAACAGTAGAAGAAAATGAAAATGAAAAAATGAAAATATATAATTTTATAAAATTAAAATTAAAAATTGCAATTAAAATTAAAATTACAAAAAAAATTAAAATTAAATTTACAGTTAAAATTAAAATTAAAATTAAAATCACAATTAAAATTAAAATTAAATTTAAACTTACAATTAAAATTAAAATTAAATTTACAATTAAAATTAGAATTAAAATTAAAATTAAATTTACAATTAAAATTAAAATTAAAATTAAAATTAAATTTACAATTAAAATTAAAATTAAAATTAAAATTAAAATTAAATTTACAATTAAAATTAAAATTAAAATTATAAAAAATATTTTTACAGTTAAAATTACAATTAAAATTATAATTAAAATTACAATTAAAATTAAAATTACAATTAAAATTAAAATTAAAATTAAAATTAAAATTACAATTAAAATTAAAATTAAAATTAAAATTACAATTACAATTAAAATTAAAATTAAAATTACAATTAAAATTAAAATTACAATTAGATTTACAATTAAAATTAAAATTAAAATTAAATTTACAATTAAAATTAAAATTAAAATTACAATTACAATTAAAATTAAAATTACAATTAAAATTATAAAAATTAATTTTACAGTTAAAATTACAATTAAAATTAAAATTACAATTAAAATTAAAATTAAAATTACAATTAAAATTAAAATTAAAATTAAAATTACAATTAAAATTAAAATTAAAATTAAAATTACAATTAAAATTAAAATTACAATTAAAATTTTCTTTTTCTTCTTTTTTTCTTCTTTTTTCTTTTTCTTCTTTTTCTTCTTCTACTTCTTCTTTTTTCTTCTTTTTCTTCTTCTTTTTTCTTCTTCTTTTCCTTCTTCTTTTTCTTCTTTCCTTCTACTTCTTAACAGTAGAAGAAAATGAAAATGAAAAAATGAAAATATATAATTTTATAAAATTAAAATTAAAAATTGCAATTAAAATTAAAATTAAAATTACAAATAAAATTAAAATTAAAATTAAATTTACAATTAAAATTAAAATTAAAATTAAAATTACAATTACAATTAAAATTAAAATTACAATTAAAATTATAAAAATTAATTTTACAGTTAAAATTAAAATTAAAATTAAAATTAAAATTAAAATTAAAATTAAAATTTAAAAATTAAAATTTTCTTTTTCTTCTTTTTTTCTTCTTCTTTTTTCTTTTTTTTCCTTCTTCTTTTTCTTCTTTCCTTCTACTTCTTAACAGTAGAAGAAAATGAAAATGAAAAAATGAAAATATTAATTTTATAAAATTAATAAAAATTGCAATTAAAATTAAAATTAAAATTACAAATAAAATTAAAATTAAAATTAAATTTACAGTTAAAATTAAAATTAAAATCACAATTAAAATTAAAATTAAATTTAAACTTACAATTAAAATTAAAATTAAATTTACAATTAAAATTAAAATTAAAATTAAAATTAAATTTACAATTAAAATAAAATTAAAATTACAATTAAAATTAAAATTAAAATTAAATTTACAATTAAAATTAAAATTAAAATTAAAATTAAAATTAAATTTACAATTAAAATTAAAATTACAATTAAAATTAAAATTACAATTAAAATTATAAAAATTAATTTTACAGTTAAAATTACAATTAAAATTAAATTTACAATTAAAATTAAAATTAAAATTAAAATTAAAATTAAATTTACAATTAAAATTAAAATTAAAATTACAATTACAATTAAAATTAAAATTACAATTAAAATTATAAAAATTAATTTTACAGTTAAAATTAAAATTAAAATTAAAATTAAAATTAAAATTTTCTTTGTCTTCTTTTTTTTCTTCTTCTTCTTTTTCTTCTTCTTTTTCTTCTTTTTTTCTTCTTCTTATTCTTCTTCTTCTTTTTCTTCTTTTCTTCTTCTCTTTCTTCTTTTCTTTTTCTTCTTTTTCTTCTTCTTCTTTTTCTTCTTCTTTTCTTCTTTTTCTTCTTTTTCTTCTTTTTCTTCTTTCTTTTTTCTTATTTTTCTTCTTTTTCTTCTTTTTTCTTCTTTTTCTTCCTCCTTTTCTTCTTTCTTTCTTCTTCTTCTTCTTCTTTTTCTTCTTTTTCTTCTTCTTTTTTTTTTCTTCTTCTTCTTCTTCTTCTTTTTCTTCTTCTTCTTCTTTTTCTTCTTTTTCTTCTTTTTTTTCTTCTTCTTTTCTTCTTCTTTTTCTTCTTTTCTTCTTCTTTTTCTTCTTCTTCTTCTTCTTCTTCTTCTTCTTTTTCTTCTTCTTCTTCTTCTTTTTCTTTTCTTCCTCTTCTTCTTCTTCTTCTTCCTCTTTTTCTTCTTCTTTTTCTTTTTCTTCTTTTTCTTTTTCTTCTTCTTTTTCTTCTTCTTCTTCTTCTTCTTTTTCTTTTTCTTCTTTTTCTTTTTCTTCTTTTTCTTTTTCTTCTCTTCTTTTCTTCTTCTTCTTTTTCTTCTTTTTTCTTTTTCTTCTTCTTCTTTTTCTTCTTTTTTCCTTCTTCTTTTTCTTCTTTTTCTTCTTCTTCTTGTTCTTCTTTTTCTTCTTTCTCTTCTTCTTTTTCTTCTTTTTTCTTTTTCTTCTTTCTTCTTTTTTTTCTTAAAATTAAAATTAAAATTAAATTTACAATAAAATTAAAATTAAAATTAAAATTGCAATTAAAATTAAAATTATAATTACAATAGAAATTAAAATTAAAATTACAATTAAAATTAAAATTAAATTTACAATTAAAATTAAAATTAAAATTTCAATTACAATTAAAATTAGAATTAAAATTTCAATTACAATTAAAATTGAAATTACAATTAAAATTAAAATTAAAATTACAATTAAAATTAAAATTATAATTAAAATTAAAATTAAAATAAAATTACAATTAAAATTAAAATTAAATTTAAAATTAAAATTAAAATTAAAATTAAAATTAAAATTAAATAAAATGAATTTACAATTAAAATTAAAAATTATATTTAAAATTAAAATTAAAGTTAGTAAGATTTAAAAAAATTGTATTAAAAATATAATGAAAAAAATTCAAGTGAGACGCAAGTGACCCGCTACGCCCTGTGAGGTTCTCTGTCTAAATGGGCCATAGAACGCTCTCAATTTCTGCTGAAATTCTGCGCCACCACATTTGCACCAAAGTCACTTCCACGTAATAATAATGGGACTGTTTTTTGTGATGTTCACATGTATTTGTGGATTCATCCTCATTTCCGCAATTAGGTAAAATCAATTAAAGAGAGGAAGACCAATGAAATAAACGCGTGAGAGGGGAAGAAGAGGAAAATGCGACTGCAGCTACCAGCCTTTAGCAGCAGTGCGTACTACTTCCTACCGCTCATACGCTATACTCCACAGACAGAGTATAGCCAGTGACCCTTGCTTAAAGGGGCGCGCTTCTCCCCTCGCCATGACAAACAAGCGACTGTAAAAAAATGTCAATAACAATAAAAAAATAAATTTAGGGTGTGCGTTTCTTGGTTTCTAAATGTGTTTGTTTCTAAATCTCTATTCAACAGTATCGTAGACAACATGAATGAAAATGAATGAATGAAAAATTACTTCAAAGTGTTGTCTCTCTGCGTTTAGTAGTCTCATGATAAGCGTAATATGATTACAAGTTTGAAAATAATTTTTGCTACTCCCGTGGTTGGTGCGAAAAAGATCCAATAATGTGCAACGTGGACAATGTGGACAAAATAGGGGAATGCAACGCTTTTATTTAGTTTTTTCTTATGATCATCTTTAATTATTATTTTTAATTAAAATTTAAATTATAAATATTATTATTTTTATATTTATCTATTTTTATTCCTTTTTGCTATTTTTATTATATTTATTTCTATTAATTTTTTGTTGCTTTTTCCCTCTTTAGAGGGGAGGAGGAAGATCTCCCTCCGTCTCCTCCAACGTCATTTTTCTAGTTTTAAGCTCTATTCCTAGTTTTATCTCTATTTCTATCTGCATAACGTAGTTAATTTTGATTGATTCAGTTTTCGTGGGTTTTGGTAGGTTAAACGGAAGGGCCTGCAGTGTTGGCTATGAAAGCTAGGTGTAGTTTCCTAGGGTTCTTATTAGTGCATTTTGATGTGGTTTGAGTTGCTGGTGAAGTCGAGCTACCTGTATTTGGGAGCTAATCTGGTGTGAACCAGAACCCCAAGCTGAGACGGCATAAGTCAGTATGGGCAGTATATATATTTCAACTCATATCTAGAACAATAATGATGATACACGCGCTTAATATTTCGAAGGCACTTTGTTGTATGGAACAAAATTTAGACCAGCCATTTCAAACTCGAGGTCCGAGGCATACCTGCAGCATTTACACATATTTTTTTTACTGTCCACTGTACCTATACATATTTCGTGTACATATGCGCACACATTGGAAAGTTTTAAAGTATGTGTGTATGCATTTCTGTTATCAGTGTCTCTTCTCTATCACTTTAGGCTGATCGATGAAATTGATGACGAGGCACTCACAAACATCACCCATGTCTAGTCCGAGACTCGAACCCGAGAACTTTGGTTGCGAGATCAAAATTCGATCACTTAACACACCTGGCCACCTAGCCGGCAAATCATTAATTCTTTTCCAAACAAGCTATTCACTTTGCACGACTGATAATTACTTAATCAAAAATCGTTACACATAGCTAGAATAATAATAATACATTATTTCTGCTTTGAATATGCCTCAAATTAATTTGTTAATGTCAGTCAAACCAAACGAAATATTGAAATTTAAATAGCCCCACATGCTATGCACTATTATAATATCATCTTATTATTTTTTTTAATATTATTAATCTTGTTGATAATAAGAGAAACAACAACATTTGGGCTGAAGCAGAAGCTTTCAGAATTTGAATTGGTTTGATATGGTTTATTTTACGTCGCTTTTCTTCCACTTTTAGCTAAACAAGAAGATGGGGATGAGCAATAAAATGATGATACCCAGGCCAGGATTCGAATCCGGGACCACAGTATTTTGATTTGGAAGAAATAGCGAAGAAACGATATGGACGATTTTGGGTATTGGTCACTTCAACGGGGTAGGGGAGGTGAGATTGGCATTCCCTTGTTCCTCCTGCTGCAGAAAATTCACCAATTTCTTTATTTTTGTTCCAGGCATAGACTTACTTGTCCGGGAGCAAGGCAAAAAAGCTACCGTAGCAACAAAAAATCCAATCGGAAAATTGTGAAAATAGGGAAACGCATCCGGTTCTTTTTCGAGCAGCTTGAACTGCCGACTGTTTCTTAGATTGTAGCCCGCTTCCCTGAGAGATCTACTCTTACTCATGGCTGAGGGAAATTCCGATGGGGCTTTCTAGACGGCGCTCCGCTCGCGGCGAGAGTGATAATTTTTCCTCCCTCGACACTTTCCACAAATTGCAATCTGCCTTGTCTTCCACTACCGTGTAATTGATGCACAATAACGTCGAGGGAAAATTTGAACCGAATTTGTATGGAGTAATACACGGGAAGGCAGTTGCAAGGATATACAAGGAGAATACCTGTCTCTTTCCTGAGGAAGGCATGTACAATCTGTGTCAAAACTTCTTGCATTGCACGAAACAAAGGGACCGACAGCTCAAATTACACTTTTGCAGATGAGACACAAATATGGGGAATATACTATGTGGACTTCATTCTGTTTGTTGTGTACAAAGTACACCGACTGAAAATTCAGGAAATTAATGTTAGTGTGACCTAGCGTCCAATCGAGGAACCTGACCTAAATATACGAGGGGGTGCTGGTAATTTCTTAGCCTTTGCAAGAAACAAATGAGACAGAGATGGGAATCAATTTTTTTTATTCAACATAATCCCCTCTGAGGTGAACACACTTCCTAAGTCTTTTCTCCAGTTGTTGTAAACCCCCCCCCCCAAAAAAAATCTTTTGGTTGGTCCGCAAACCACGTACGTACATCATCCTGTGCCTCAGAAAGTGACCCAAATCTGACCCCCTTCAGAAATTTCTTGAGATTTGGAAATAGGAAGTAGTCAGAGGGGGCCAGATCTGGTGAATAAGCAGGGTGTTCCAAAACTGTGAACTTCAAATCCTTTAATTTTTGCTGGGTAATGCCTGCAGTGTGTAGAGAGGCATTGTCGTGCAAATACAGAATTCCATTTGTCAATTTTCCGCATCGTTTGTACTTAATTGTCTGCTTCAAATTATCAAGAAGTGATGAATAGTAATAGTAATAGTTGCACCTTTTTCCAGCAGTACACCGTCTTTGTCCCAAAAAACACTGGCCATCACCTTGGCTGCCGTCTTTTGCACACGGGCCTTCTTTGGGAGTGGTGACTCAGAGTGGGTCCATGCCTTTGACTGTTCTTTTGTTTCAGGTATATCCAGGTCTCATCCTCAGTCAATAATCGAGACAAAAATGTGGACGCATCCTTTTGAAAATAATCAAGAATCACTTTGGATGTCCTCACCCTGTCACGGTGCTGATTAGTGTTCAAAAGTTTCGGGATCCACTTTGCTGAAACCTTACTCATACCTAGATGGTCGTGGATAATAACACCAACTCTTTCACGGGAGATGTTTAGAGACTCAGCAATGATTTTAGTGGAAATTCGCCGATCTTGAAGAATTAGATCATGCACAGCATCGATTACTTCCGGAACAACCACACATGCTGGCCTTCCTGTGTGTGGCTCATCATCTGTGCTGAAATGGCCGGTTTTAAATTTAGCTACCCAGTTCTTAACAGTGGCATATGCAGGGGCATGGTTCCCCAAAGTATGTACCAACGTGTCATGTATCTCCTTGCCGGACTTTCTCTGCAGGAATAAAAAAATTATCACCACTCTATGGTCTTTCAATGTAAATGTTGCTTCAGGTGCTGCCATCTTTCAGTCACATCTGAAATAAAGAAAAACCATTAGACGTACAAATATACTTTTCTCTACCAACAATATACAGACATTAAGCTGCAATTTAAGACCAAATTCATGAAAATACGACAACATGAAGGGGGTAAGGCTAAGAAATTACCAGCACCCCCTCGTACATGACATCCCGCCAAATATTTTTGCACAGAAATACATTCTCCATGCAAATATTTTCAGCTTGAATTTACCCCCTTTAATACACGCTATACGGAACAAGATTTTTGTAGTTCCAAAGAAGGAAATTTACTCTTGTGTATAAAATTTTGTACTTTTGAATTGCAAGGCGAAATTGTTTTACATGTATATTATATAAATGATTATTCAGGAAGACCTTATTAAAACATCTTCATAACTGTAGCAATTGGGTAAAAACTGTCGATCTTAGGCTGGATCTCTTTCTTTGGGGTTTTGTGAAAGACAAACTGTTTGTCCTGTAGAAGGTGCACGTAGTAGTTCCTCCCCTCGACATAGTAACTCTCGGCGCCACCGCTGTTGTCTGGTTGGTCTGCTGCGTATGCCCCGCTCCCAACTTCTCTTGCCAGCATATAGAATGCCCGCCGTAAGAGTAGAAACTAACTTTTTTTTTTTTAATAGGAGATACTGGAGAAAGTATATACTGAATTTGACTATCTTCTTGACGCGTGTATGGTTCCCGTAAAGCACATATCCTTTGTAAGTAAATTCTCTGTGGAAGCTTTCATTCTTATCACAAACGGTTATCGCAATAAAAGATTGTGTGGATGTAGAGAAGTTCTAAAAAAATGGACAATTTCGCTGGCATGCAATAATAAACAGGTTATGTACATATTTTATGTTACCTAATGTCGCTTTTTTACTCTTTTTAGTAAATCGCAACTATGAGGATGGATGAAGATTAGATATCTAGACAACAGCGAAAGCAAGCCACATTAAAAATCACGTGAATGATTAAATTTTTCAGAATTTGAAACTTCATATCGATTATTCGAAAGGAGAGAAATTTTCGAAAATGTCTTTGCTGGCACAAGAGAAAGGTTCAGCGGAGCCTCAAGTGGTAGAGTCATGAACTCGTCACTGATTCAGAGTTTGAGTCACGGTTTTTGGCATGAGTGTTCCCATGACTCTTCATTCACCCCATAGTTGCCATTAGCCGAAATTAGAAGAAAAGCAGCGTAACAAGAAAACTGCAAGTAAAATTGGAGATTCAAATACCTTGACTAGCCATAGTTTTCTTAATAACTCAAATGAATGTTGGAATATGTTCCCCTCTAAAGCTAATGTTCCTTCCCTTGTTATTACCCCCTCGCATCCCCGTCGCAAAATAAACCTAATGTTTCAAATAACTAACGTTATTTTAATCGACCAAACAACGTCGATGTCGTCATTCGTCTAGTACATCGTCGGAGTAACGTCGCCAAAAAAAAAAAGTAACGACATGGAAGGGACGCGAATAATGTTTCGTATGAGAGTTGATTTAAGTAAATATAAGGGCGGCAGTGGTGGTGGAAAATTTGGTAAACAATTGAAATGAAAATTTGCATCACAGAGAGAGAGAGAATATTAGTGTAGATTTGCTATCAATGCTTGTTTTAATGTTTCAGTAATGCGGTAGAATCGAAAAATAACCTCAGCATCGAGTACGCCCGATTCGCACTGTCCACGACGTAACTAGATGTTTAAATCACCAGCAGATATTGGAAGTAATTCAATATGTTACTGACGGATTTATATAAACTTCTATATCCTGTGGCAGAGGCGCGGTAATGCATTCTAAGCTTTGGAGAGTGCTAGATGAATATGTTTCGTGGAGTGGAGGAATGGTAACTCTAAATACGTAACATGAACGATTATATTCTATCCCTGGAATCTCTGGAGCTATAGAACGAAAACAACTCCGTGCGCAAGTAGTGACTCGAGGGGCTCGACCAATGAACGCGTGAGAGGAGAAGTGAGTTAATGCAAAAGAAAATTCAGCTGCAGCTACCAGCCATTAGCAGCATTGCGTACTTCTTTGATACCCCCACTCGCTTTCTCCATTTTTCTACCGTTATACGCGTCCTTGCTCTAGAGATTTTCTGGACATAGTATAGAGCTGATGAGTTGTATTTTTTCGGGTGAGCTCTGACCAAGCCCGGCTGCACAGTACAAATGGGAGGGGCTACATGCTGGCTTAGCCACTACGGGTCATTGTCCGGTTACTCTGTAAGAGATGTCCACCACCCAAACGGCGAGCAAGTGGCAATGCGGAAATTATATACATTATACATATCTGCTCAAGTAGCCAACACCACCCGCAAAAACACAGTTCGTCAACTCTAGGTTACACTATGAAAGAACATGCACAAAGAAGAGATCCTGATGTATCCGTGACCATAACTCTAGAAGCACATTTTCTCAGTCCATGACCCATGACATGATCCAAGGGCTACATGATTGTTGAATGCAAGTCTGTCTAACGTGTAGGCCAATCCATGCGTTAAAAAAACTTTCTTCCTCGAGAATGTAACACGAATTCGCTTTTATTTCTTTGTTTCTATTTCAGTTATTTTTTGTCTTATTTTAACCTATTGGGATAAATGAATGAAAAAGATGAAGGTACAAATATCCATACGTTAGCCAGGATTACAACCAGAGACCTCTGACTTCGTAGTGCGTGACTCTGACCTCTCCGACACGGACGACGTTAGTGTTGACAATGTAAATACAAGAATGTGTATTTAGTTTTCTTCTCACATGTTTCAATTTTTTAATGCCTGTAGTTATTATAAGGTGCACTTTCTTAAATTCGAACATGGATATTTCGAATTAGTCGAACGGAAGAGTATTCCCCTTGACATTCCAATTGAAACCAATGTTAAAATTTCATATGTAATTTTAATTTGCGAACCTTTTATTTGGATAATTCGAAGGCTCACTAATCCTGATGTTTGGCTCTCATACTAACTCTGCAACATCTAATGCAGACAATGTTGTATTTGGGGGGGGGGGGGTTCATGAGATTCAGACATCCCCCGAAAGACTTACCAAGTACCAAAATTAAATGATGAAAATATACTTGTTTAGGAGTTGTTGTATAATCAAGGGGTATTTATTTTCACCGAACTTATTGGAAGACAGTGATTATATTGGGATCTTACGGCTTTGAATGACAGTACTCAAGAAGTACGCACACTATTACTGATGTATAAAATACTAATCAGGAACTTTGCTTTACGTCAACTAGATCTAACATCCCTTTTTGTTTTTCAATAACTATTCAATTCTTTGTCTTTTTGACATTAAATTCCTTGCCATGACAGTTGTTCTTATACAAATTTGGCGGCCTTAATTTCACGTAAGCTAGATAATGAATACGTGCTGTTAAATTTTTATTCTCATACTCTCTTTTTACCTATTCATACCTATCAATAGAGTATTACTTAATTTATATATTATGAATAGACTTTTAAATTATATTAACGTATTAATTTAAAGATTTATATTATTAAAGTGAACTCTTTTTTAATTCGTACTCCAAGGGGACACGAAAAAAGTTGAATTATCCAAAATTCGAATTATCCAATTGGGAATTAAAAATAGTCCACTGCATTATCAGCATCATCATCATCATATTATTATTATTGTTATTATTATTATTAATAATAATAATTATATTGAGACGCTTGGTTCGAACCCCACCCCCGAATTATATTTCTAGGTACGTGCCTGATTTCAGATGTGATCTGACCAGCTGGGAACTGAGCATCGCTTCTAATTGCCATAGGAGCATAACGTAACTAATCCATCTGTAACTCAGGATGGAAGTTAAGGGAGGAGGAACACGCAGCGTCTACCATGAAGGCTGAGCACAATGCGCGTCCGCAGATGTGGAATCCATCCGTGAAAAGGAAAGAAGAGATAGTTGGCGGAACGGAGCGAGATAAAAATGGATTCCAAATCACGTTCGGGGAACTAAAGCTGAGTACATTCCTATGAAATCAACAGAGATTTCAATGAAAAGGGAGACAGAATCCTTTGCAGATTGTCTGAATAATGGCTGGGTCGGAGCGCCATAAAAGACGTTCCATGTTGGACTCGTTACGGAAAGAACTCGACGAAATGAAGAAGAAAGTACTATAAAGAACTGACGTAGCTTATTTTCTGCTCCATTTGCTAACTTTTGAATTCAACGTCGAATGGTTTTTTAACCAGTGACCGTGATTAATTGTTTCTAGTGATATCGAATTCAAGGGTGCATCGTAAAAACTCGAGTGAAACGACATAAAAGGTTATTATCTTTGGAAACGATTGATTCCATTTGCAAAGTGGGCATTTAAGATGAAACAGGAGTTGTATTACAAAATTTTTCATTGTATGAACATCATCAATGGGGATTTTTACTTTGATGAAACCAAGATAAATATAATGGTATGTAGCTATGGCTAGTTTCAACACTCAAGAATCCCAGGTGTGATTTACGACCAAGGGCCATATTTCAGTTGTTCTGAGGTTACATAAAATTGTAAATCCAGTTGTAATTTGCCTTTATGAACCAAATAAAATCAATATAAAGATAGAAATAAAATATTAGAAGCTACATTTAAATGTACTATCATATTCATTACATACTCCAGAATAGACTGTAGATAATGAACTGCTAAAAATATAAAGAATAGATTAATTTTAGGGACATAAGAGTCTAGTGGCTTATTTGTTTAAAATACAAAAGAATTTTTATGTAGCATGTGAAACGAAAAAAAAATACAACATTGCTAATACTACACGAGTTTAATACACTTAAACTGTCTGCAGTAGTAACTTTAAAAGGATTTCCTTTATGCAATATAATTAATAATGTTTGTCATGTCCCGAATTAGTTAGTAACAACACGTGAAAATTCAATAGGTAAAAAATTTACTGTAAGGAATAACTTAAATAAGTGGCTAAACGGTACTAAAATTCAGCACATGATTATTTGAACACTATTTTAAAACTAGTTCAAAGTATAAAATTGCGATTATTTAACAATTACATTTGTGCAGAGAAAAGTTTTTGGCATGGTGTTTATGAAATATGCAAAAAAAGTACTCTAAACATAGATTACTTGAGGATATATAGCCTATATACGGACGCTATCTCAGTTACATCGTACCATACCCCGTTCGATTAAGAAATATTGACCCTGGCAGTTCTTGTCAGCTCCTGCTCAGAATGTGTAGAATAAGCATTCTACAGGAAATGGTAAGAACACTGGCCTTTGGCAAGAGGTGACGAGAGGCCAAGCGAGTGTTTAAATACGTGCGCATGAGAGCGACACGAGGCCTTTTAATCTGGAATCATCGGAGAAGCAGGAGCTACTGGTCTTATTTCTAAACCGAACAGGGTAAGCTAGTCTACACCCATTCTGCCATTTGCATTGCTCACTTCAGTCTAGAAACGAATCATGAGTCTATTTTAAGGAATAGTTAGATATTTGTACCTGCCCGTTCAGGGCTGTCTCTACCATCAACTAGTACTAATAGTACATCCCTATTTAAGATCCCCGCGGCAGAGGAACGTTACGTGGTTTGAGATGCGTGGGCTTTTCATCCATTTTTACGGAAATGTGATGAAAAATTTGAGCAACGTGGTTCTTTTGGAAATGAAAAGCGTCATGCCTTGTTTTCCTAAACAGACATGAAAATTGAAAGTGTAGGCTACGTAGTGGAGTTGCGGAATTTTTTCATTTATTTCACTCTGAAATAAATGAAAATTGAAATTTGTTAAATAGTGACATGTCAGAATTGTTTATTTTCTCCGCGAATCTTTATTTTTGGGGCAAGCTGCGTAGCACGCAGTTTTAATGTTAATGATGGTTAATGTCGATACTCAGCTTTAATTCAGTCCTTACCCACCACACCCACCCAATAGGCTAATCACCCGCTGCATTAAAGCACATTACAATGCGGAGGAAACGAAAATAGAATGTTTCCTTTGGTAGCCACGGGCAATGAGGCAACAGCTTTGCGCTCTTGCTTCGTCGCGGTTTTCCGCGTCGATGCGATGTGGCATAAGGTACGTCCGTCATTCCGCGCGCCGGAAGGTTCGATGTCGGACATTCGAGTGTCATATTCCGCCCAGAATTTGGCCAGCCCGGGCATGTCTACGGACGAGCCCTTGTCATTCCGCTCCTAGTAACGCCGTGGTTCGCTCGAACCCGGTACCTTCGGTCAGGCCCTGATGGCTATGACAAAACTACCACCTGGGAAATTTTCATCAATTCCCAGGATTTTATCTAAATTTTGAAAGTGGCACTTGATTTTGATGACCCTTCTTTTTGCAGTAGTCTCTTGAACAATTTGGTATTTTTTTTAACGTAAATTTGGTGCGTGACTTATGATATTTCGGCTATAAACGATACGACTCAATCACACCATGGTGTGTGTACTTAGTGGGTCACAGCAGAGAGTATTGCTGAAGTTAATTGTGTTTTTAATTAATTAAAGTCCTTTAAAGTTTCAATTTCATATATATTTTTTAAAACAGACCGTAACTTGTTAATGATCCGAAAAGTAACGCCAGCTGTGTTTATGTGTTTTAAGTTAAACTGTTAAAGATTATCGCAAGGAGGATATTTAATTTTATCACGTACAGTTTTGAAATGCACAAGGATCAGTGGTCGACTCACTCGTAATTTAAAATGACTGAAATCTCCTCGCCCCGAAGATGGGAGCCTTGGTACTAATAATTGTAGTGCAAATTGATAAGGAGATAGTCGAGAGAATACACGAGTCAGTCGCAGAGCATTTTTATTTTTACCTTGTTTAAGGAATATTTTTTTTACTAAAGTAAAGTTAATATGTGAAAAAACGAAACGCTAATTATATTTCTAGGAATAGAGGAGCAATTATATGTCCGCTACTATACGCTGGCGTAAGTAGTAAGAGTGACGCTACCATTCGGTTAGAGTATAACCCGCTCGTTGATTCAATGTTCTAGCTAGGTGTTTTTAGTTGTACGCGCAGAAATACCGGTAGTGAAATATAAAAGAGTGCGCAAGTGTTTATATATATGTTTTAAGGAATAGAGGAGCAATGATGTCAGCTACTAAAGGTAGTAAGTGTGACGCTCCCTTCCATTAGTTTTAAGGTTATGTCTTCCCCTACGAATTAATTGTGTACACAGAGGTACCCGTAGCAAGAGGAATGACACTGTCATTGTAGCGCAATGACATAAGAATGACTTAGTCTGCATGACTTTTAGTTTGTTAAAACACCATAGTTAGGCGTAAGCCAACTTGTAATGAAAAGTAGAACGAGACGTAAGCGGTATTCAAGGCGTGGAGTATTTCACATATTAACGAGATTTTTTTGTTATTATCCATATATTTATTGTCTCCTTCAGCTATTTATTAAAGGATAGCTTAATATTCCTCCTTTTGCGTTTTCTAGCTTTGAATTTTAAATACCTTAAATTTCATGTGTATTTATATTATGATATTTATATTTCAAGTTACGGCATTCCTTAATGTTTAAATAAACACTCTTCAGCATTATTCAACAGATTACGTGTGGTTATTTAATCGCATCGCAAATCACTAAATCACTAAATAGCGATAAAAGTTAAAAAGGTTGTTTAAATTAAGGCAAAACTGGTTGTCATTTTTTTCATTAAATAACGATGAAGTATTGCGAATAGTATAATCAATCAAGCCCTCCCCTTAGGTATAATCACGTTTACATTCCGTCAGCTTACGATGGGTTTAAACCAGGGTTTCGGAGCGGAGTGCGGAGCGTACTAAAGGAGCGCTCCG
Organism: Lepisma saccharinum; assembly: GCF_977018435.1. Lineage (NCBI taxonomy): Eukaryota > Metazoa > Arthropoda > Insecta > Zygentoma > Lepismatidae > Lepisma > Lepisma saccharinum. The sequence goes on along the minus strand of NC_139230.1, from coordinate 175,968,596 downwards.
GAGCGACTTCGAAGCGTCAGTTCTACTCCGCTCCTCGCTCCGGAGCGGAGCGTGGTACGACAGCACTCCGATCCGGAGCGGAGTGGTTCGACTTCTTGAGAGACACGCTCCGCTCTGGAGCGGAGTGGTTCGACTTTTTGAGTCGCACGCTCCGATCCGGAGCGGAGCGTGATATAACAGCACTCCGCTCCGGAGCGGAGTGGTTCAGCTTTTTCAGACGTACGCTCCGATCCGGAGCGGAGTGGTTCGGCTTTCTGAGACACACGCTCCGATCCGGAGCGGAGCGTGATACAGCAGTACTCCGCTCCGGAGCGGAGTGGTTCAGATTTTTTAGACGCACGCTCCGATCCGGAGCGGAGTGTGAGACAACAGCACTCCGCTCCGGAGCGTGGTGCTTTTGGCAGCACGCTCCGATCCGGTTTAAGAGTTTTTTTTACACGAATGCTGTAATGCAACTATGAATAATGGGAATGTGCACATTAAAGCCGACTTCCGTGACGGAGTGGTTATAGTAGAACCACATGGAAAAGAGCCTACAGTCCTGTTTCCACGTACTCTAGTTGTTTGTCTGTATGATCGCCCTCGCTTGGAGGGGAGGGACAGAGTGGATCATGCTTCCTTATGGCCCTAGTTGAACGGGTGAAGGGGGAGGTGCGCGGGGACTTTTGGCCGAAGCTTGTTTGTGGTCGCTCTACAGCACAGCACCCTATGACGTCAGGGATCCTTGGGGTGGTTCAAATCCCGGCATGGGCTTGTACAGGGTCAACGAAGTTAGTAATAAGTTTGTTTTATACACTTGTATGTTGAATTGTATCTTCTGCAAATATGCTGTATAAAGAAACAAACTACCGGAGTACTAAGTGAGGCGAGTGTACAATCTTTGTGTGTATCGTTCATCAATTTAATCATAACATCGATCATCCCCATCTTCGCGATTAGAAGAGAAGTAAAATGAACTAAATCAATCAATCAATCATGCACATTAAACATTGGTAAAACAATACAAGAATGTTGTTTTGGCTCAATAGAGAGAGAGAGAGAGAGAGAGAGAGAGAGAGCTATAGTACGTAAATTGTTCATTTGATGTCAGTTGAAATATGAATTACGTAAATAGTATTTCTGTATTGAGATGTTCTATTTTGTATTGTGACTCTTAGATATAAGAGTTTGAATGTTATGTGTTGAATGGGTTACGAATAATTTCAAGCAATCAGTTTTTCTGCTTTGCGGATTTGTCCGACCCACTTCCCCCATACAACAGACAGCTTCGTTTTGTGCCGTATTCCGTGTTCCTTGCAGGTGAATCAGTGCAATCGGCTAGCGCATTGGTCTTGTGCCCGTTTCAAGAGGGGAGGAGGGTGAAACTGGTACATAGCTTGTTTGTGCGTGCTTTCGGGGATGAGAACTTCGTTCGCTGCGCTGTACGTTGCGTTCGACTTATCCATACATGGTAGAGACATCGCCTTTGCCAGACAGATCCGGTGTTGCCAGTTGTATTAGAATTATGCTACACCAATTCTGGCTAGATTGTTCTCTTTTAAAAGTTACTTGCGCGTGTTGTTCTTCTCTTCACTGTCATAAAAAGAAGCCTTTAAAGGCTGTGTTCTCTTGTATCATTACATGCATATTATGTGTGCTTGTCAACGGTGATGTATTGGCATTTAATGAAATTTTTAACGCCGCTGATACGTGGACGTCTTCAGTATTTTTTCCAGGAAGGGACAAGCAAGGTATTTTTTCCAAGGAAGGGAGGCAGAATGAGGCAGAATTTCCCCAAAATAGTATTACTCCCTTTAAAAGTTATCATGTTCCTGCAACGCCCTTGCAATAATTAACATATATTACTGTGACTGAAATGAAATTATGTGCGTGAAATATGAGCTTTTTGATTGACTTTCATTTCCGGGTGGCGTGGCCCCCCCTCCCTTCCGGACGTCCATGCGTATGGATAAATCATTCCAACCAGTCTCGGTTAATGGAATTATAAGGTGACTAGATTTCTTAAATCAATATACAAGAACAACAAAGAAAAAACCGTAATTGTTAATTCTATGCATCATAAGCCACGAGAATCATAGAAGATCTATACTGTAATAATGAATTGAAGGAAATCATACCGAGTTTTTATTTATAGTCTACCTGTTCAAGTAGGAATGGAAAGGTGCACAAAAAGAATTACAAAAATGTATGTAAAAGAATACCAAGTATTTCGATCAAGCTATTTCTATAATTGTAATCAACAATGACCAATTGTCATTTCAACTAAGTATAAGTTTCAATTTGTCTTTACAGGACTATTAACTTTGCCTTGCCTTTAATCGTATATTTATCATGATCCGTAATTTTAAACAAATCCTAGATAAGTTGGCAAAAAAATAGGACACCGAAACTATGGAAAAGAAATATACTGTGATAGAGAAACAAACACAAACCAATGACATTAACGCGGGTCAAACCAACACCATTTGTCGTTGAGAGCTGAACTCACAGAAATATTCCCATGGAATTCGTTATTCCTCTGATATTGTATACCCAGTGATGCTTTCTGTTATGTAATAGACACTTATGAAGTGAATACATTATTAGGACTTTGTCAGATTTCAGAAAACACACACACATACGTAAAAGATATGAATAAGAGGTTGTTCATTTGGAAATTAATTTCCAAGTTGTATTTTTATGCTCTTGTGAATAGATGTAAAGGTAAGTGAAGTCTCTTATTGTTAAACAGAATTACAAATTTATATTTGCTTAAGGTTTAATTTATCACAATATACATTGCAATTATACATTCAACATACGTTGAAACAATGCCTTTTTTTATGGACTTCTGGTGTATTTAAGACTCAACAATACGCTATCGAGAATAGACCTACAGTTTAAATCCTACCTAAAGTGGGATTCGAGCCACTATGTCCCTCCACCGGGTATCGATCCCAGTGCCCCTTCATTACAAAGCGGCGTTGTTACCACTATTTTATCGGGGTACAGCGCGCTACCTTTTTTTTCAGTACAAATTTATCAATTCTCTCATTATCATCGTCGCGATTAGCCAAAATTCAAAGCTAAGTAATAAATATCAAATCAAATGACATCAGTGAGGAAGGCACGTATTGCTCGCAGCCCTGCTTTTCAAAATGAAACCATAAAATTCAGGACATGCCCCTATCCAAGTAGGTAATATTACATTTTGTGTTTATCACGGTTATTAAGGTTTATACATCTTGTTTCGACTTATCTGCTGACTACACATTGTTCATTACTGAAAACTTGCTTTCAGTTTGCTGTGTACAACGTACTTAATACAAAAATATATTAATTTTATACGTATACGTTTTCTGGCTTTCTAGACTCAGAAAGTTAAATATAGCAACATTCCATTCGTCGTTTTCCCAATTTTTTTGCAATTTTCTTATAACCACCATGCCTATTTCCAGGTTACTGCTTACAAACTTGAAATGTTAGATATGGCAACCAGACATTTTGTAATTTTTGCAGTAGTATACGTATGTAACCATTAAATACCTATTTCAACTTCCTGCCTTTAAAATTGGGAAAAAGAATCGATATGACAACCCTGTATTTCATACTATTTAAATTCCCCTGTTCGGCTGTATGCAAACAGCATTCCGATTATCGACTTTATACCTTCATAAAATTAAACCAAATGTGGCAACTTACATTTTTGGTTAAGCCGGTTTTCAACTTTCTAGTGTCAGGATTTTCAAAAAGTTAGATATGAAAACTCTGTATTTCAAATTAAAACGTTTCCTAATTGGCCGTGTTTACGGTAACATTAATAAGCATTATTCCGATTTTCAACTTCATACATTCAAAAATCGAAAAGTTAAAATTAGCAACCTGAATTTCCAATTACTTTAAACTTTTCCCTTTCGCTACATTCAAAGTATCATACATAACCAGCGTAAAAGAAAGTTAGATATGGCAATCATGCACCAGCGAGTGTTTTGCATGAACACCTTTCTGCCTTTTATCTTCCTCCATACAAGTTGCATCGCATTTCCTCTGCGCGCTCCTGGCCTTTAGAAGGTCGAATGGATTCTCTGCAGTAGTTCCGCCAGTGTTACTCGAACCAATATTCCGGAATAACTCACTTCTCCCGCGGCGTGGACTGTAACGTCGGCCGATATGCCGAAGTGCTTAGCCCGAACCAGAAGTTGAACCCAAATGAGTTTCAGTCGCGATCCCTGGTGGCAGGAAATGAGAGAGTGGTTCCATTCTCTCAACTTATAAAACCACACCTGCTATTGAAATATATTGTCCCCAGAAGTAGTAGTAGAGTAGTAAAAGTGATAATGAAAATGTAATAATAATAATAATAATATCGCTCTCTTCACGAAAACAGTCCAGTGAAGATCGAAGCTTCCCCTTGCCTCCTCCACACCCCTGGCCCTCCAGGTTTGCCACACTTCTACGCTTCACAGTTGACACATTTCGCGTTGTACGTATGCAGTTGATTGTGCCTTCCCTGGTGTCTTGTGTAAGGATTATTCCTTGCTTATTGGCAAACACTGTAGGTGAGTGACGTAATCTTGTATGGACTGTTTCCGTGGCGTTAGCTTTAGTAATAATCAGTTTTATAACAACAATAACGGGCGATGTTCAAATGCCGTACAAATTCCACAAACAAGATTACTAATGTACTCGGAACCTTTGATCGTTAGTTTTCTGTATACACTCGTATTATCCAACCTCGGAGCGCTCCGGAGTCGCTCCGGAGCGGAGTGGGCAAGTTCTTAGAATATCGCTCCTCGCTCCGGAGCGGAGTGGGCAAGTTCTTAGAATATCGCTCCTCGCTCCGGAGCGGAGCGTCAGAAGGTATCGCTCCGCTCCGGAGCGGAATGAACCGTTCCCTAAAATTTCGCTCCTCGCTCCGGAGCGGATCGAGAAATTTTCCAACTTCCTTTGCTCCGATCCGGAGCGGAGCGTGTCAAGGTAGCGCTCCGCTCCGGAGCGGAGTGAACCATTTTCTAAAATTTCGCTCCTCGCTCCGGAGCGGAGCGAGAAATTTTCCGATTTCCGCTGCTCCGCTCCGGAGCGGAGCGGGCTAAGACATCGCTCCGCTCCGGAGCGGAGCGAACCATTTCTTAGAATCTCGCTCCTCGCTCCGGAGCGTGGGCAACAGCCGGAGCGTTGATCCGCTCCGCTCCGAAACCCTGGTTTAAACACGCAAGTTTAATCTCTGCACCGAAAGCACGATTCATTCGTTGTTTTCCTTTTGTTCCTTCGAACTCAGGATATGTGCAGTCGCAAGACTCAAGTCCAGGATTTTCCTCCCATGTAAGTCGCCAGATTTCCGTGCAGAAATTTTCACATTCGAGTTAGCGGAAGACACATATCTTATTTCAGTCTCGGAGAGAGAGAATTTGATGACACCTTTCTTTGTTGTGGATGAACTTTATACTCAGCTGGCTTCGGCAATGAAATTCCTAGTCTCCAAACGAGGTGTGAATAATAGCCTCTTCAAGGGCGCTTATTTATGCGATTTTTTTTCTCGTCCCTTCAGAATTTTCAAAAGTTTCCCAAATGAACTTTAATTACCTCTTACAGTTTAATTTCATGTTAATCTTCGTAAAGTAGGTAATAGCGAGTAATTGTGCTTATATTTTACTCTCCCACACGTCATAGACTTTAGTTGAAGTAATATCATACGACATCCTATACTTTTCTCCCGGCCCGGCGTCATGATGTTCATTTACGGTTCCGTTTCATTTTTTTTCCTAAGGCGACCATAAAAAGTAGTTTTTGTTTACCTTATTAGGCTAAAACCTCAAAAGAGTGGATTTAGACGCTTACAGTTGTCATGGGTCAAGTGTAATCTCTTACGCGGCGAGCATTTATGCTAAGTGACAAAGAAAATACACGGCGGGCTATAGCATGACGTAGAGTAGTTTTCCTCTTTTCTGTTTAACGCAATGCCTTATATTTTTTTTCCTTTATTCTCAGAACCGTAAATTTACTTCGCAGATAGCCAAGAAATGTTTTCTAAATCAATAACCCAGATTAGTTTCAGTTTTAAATTTACATTTTTTAGCTAGGAGAGACAAATGCGCCCCCCCCCTTATTTTGCCGACGGTTTCAGACCGGTCAAGGCAACCTCCTAGGGTCACACCCGGGATGTTTATGGTTTGCTTTGCGCAATTTTAATTTGATTTTTTGTTTATTATTGTTTATCGTTTTTTTTTCCTTTTTCTCCGTTTATTGAGATCAATTGATTTTTGATGATGAAATTATCCACACTCGTAGAGTTTTAGATACAGAAATAGCTATTCGAGCAATTTCTCCACTTTTAATACCTCTGTAAATTTTTCAAATGTAATTCTTCCTGATTGGACTGACTTTCGACTGGCCATGGAGAAATTGAATCAGTCAATCGCGAACGAACCCAAATTTCATGAAATATTTTTGTCCCATTTTCCCGTTACTATTATCCTATTACTAATTTGGAACTTCATTTTAACTGTTTATCTTTGCTATACGTCAGGCGTATGCAAGCACAAACCAACCTCGACTAGTGACCGTTAACAATGCGTCACTATGTCGCCTTGATATATTCATCCATCTTTATGTATCTTTCGTAATTAATGATCTTAACGTCATTGGAGCCATGTCATTTACTATTTTATTATATCTTAGTGATCCCGAATTTACTTGTGGCTAGGTCCGTTTTAAGAGCTGTGACGTTACCAAATTTTGGGTTAATTTTTTTTTTCTCGTCAGTTCCTCATTTTTTGCAATGCTTTGACACTTCTGACATGATATTAATGGATTTCGTCGGGTTTATTTTTCTGATACCAGGGGATATATTTTATACCATCTACATATTACTTTTATATATTTATCAATATTTAATCCTAGATATTTTCGTTTATTTTATTGTATATTGATCATGTCCCAACAAAGGGCATTTAGTGCCATGTCATAACTTTAGTTTTATATTGAACATTATTTTATATTTGGGAGAAGCCAGGGGCTATATATATATATCATTTAGTCAATATATACATATATTACTTTTGATGAAGTCAGATTTTTCATTTTAATGGTGTTCCAGTGTTACGGCGTCAAATGACATTTTCCGCCTTTTATTTTCTTTAGCCTTCATTCAAACTTTGTTTTATAATTTTTATCACTTATTGGGCAGTTTATTTTATTTTAGTTTACTTATCTTTACTCATGATTTTCACTTGCCTATAGAAGACGATTCCTTTACACATTTTTTATATATTTTTCAATATTGAATGACTGTGAGCAATGTAGTTTATTCCTATGTCCAACCTGTTTCCTCCCCTGTTCGGGAATTCCAAGAGTTCAAGGAATTTCGAAAAGTCCAGAGATTTTTTTTTGAGGCCGGAAGAAGAACGCATTCCTGAAGGCTTTGGAGCCCACCAGCCTCCTTTGGGCTTCAACGGTGTATGTCACGTAGCAGCACCGAAAATCCTATTCCAAGTGACATCCCAGGACTGGAACAGCGTTAGAAACATCAGAAGAAATGTCATCTTACAGAGCAAACCCCCCCCCCCATGACTTTAACCCCCCTTAAGAAGAAGCATGAACATCTTTCATGTACATCGTCCCCTTTTGCTCTGTAAGGCCAGGCAGTGTCCTTCACCACATACTGGAACTTTCCGGGTACAGTCAACGACCCAAATGTGTTGAGACCCAGCCCTGTGGATCAGCAACCTGCCAGGCCACCTGTGACGTTTCATCCTACCAGTGGCCATAATTACTGTATGCAATGGCGTCTGCTGTGAACTTTCGGGGGCCTATCCTAACATCCCCCCCCCCCCAGTGTTCGCCATTGGACAAGGCATATTTTTGGGGCTTGGAACCGCTATTTGGAGTGGCTTCCCATGGACTACCCTGTGTTCGCCCGCCCCACGGCCAACGTCTTTTCATCTTACCTTTTGCTGACCAGTATTCCGGAACTTTCCACACCGGGATTCGAATCCGGTCCCCCAGTGAATATGATCGGTCAAGGACCGTGTAAGTCACAGAACAGTGCTTCGTACCCCAGGACTCCGGGGTTGGAATGTATTTGGATTGCCCTGCCGTCTCATTTCTCAGGTCATAGTGTGCACACATAGTGTGCTAAGAACGTCAGTGGCATAGTGCAAACATAACCTTCATCTATTGTTTAATCTTCGTGTGGTTGTGCGCAGTCCAGTGGAGTTTGGTGTTTACCACGGTCCTTTGCTCTCGCCTCGAACTGTCATCCTGATGAGGCGGAAGATTGCGAGCATGCGGCATTAAAGTTTCTCACGGATTACGTTCTGTGCTTATTTAGCACTTGTTCAGAAGCAAGTCGCATGTATCGCGTTACGATGCAGTGTGTTGAACTTTCCGCTGACTCCACGGACCTGCGAACAACACTTTATATCGCATGTTGACCAACCGTCAGCATTGTTGATTACGAAAGACTCTTCCAGCGTGTGGCTAATGTAAACATAGGACTTTATTTCAGCATTCAAGCTTGAGCTTAATTCTGTTTCATTTAATTTTCGGTGAAGGGTCTCCGACATTTTTTTTTATTATTTTATTTTATGTAACCTTTTTTTTTTTCATGTAATAAACAAAAACCTTTTAAATTTTGGTGAATGGCAGAAGGTTCAATTTAAACTTTTCATGACTACAATTTCAATTTTAGAAATTGTCTTGCAAGAGGGGGTGTCGTACCATACCCCGTTCGATTAAGAAATATTGACCCTGGCAGATCTTGTCAGCTCCTGCTCAGAATGTGTAGAATAAGCATTCTACAGGAAATGGTAAGAACACTGGCCTTTGGCAAGAGGTGACGAGAGGCCAAGCGAGTGTTTAAATACGTGCGCATGAGAGCGACAGGAGGCCTTTTAATCTGGAATCATCGGAGAAGCAGGAGCTACTGGTCTTATTTCTAAACCGAACAGGGTAAGCTAGTCTACACCCATTCTGCCATTTGCATTGCTCACTTCAGTCTAGAAACGAATCATGAGTCTATTTTAATGAATAGTTAGATATTTGTACCTGCCCGTTCAGGGCTGTCTCTACCATCAACTAGTACTAATAGTACATCCCTATTTAAGATCCCCGCGGCAGAGGAACGTTACGACATGAACTGAAATTAAATATTTGCTTTTGGTAACAGATCTCAGTGGACGGTTCAGAGGAGTTGCCCCAGTTTCCCTCAAGAAAATGAACGTTGGACAAGTGAAGGCTGGTAAAATGTAACTCCAGGCACTGAAAATGACATATATTTCCTCTACGGTCGCATTGTCCCCCTCCAAGCTCTCACGTTTCCGGACTCAGGGCCTGAAGAAAGAAAGTGAGGGCCCCGCAACACCCGACAGCCTTTAATAATTTACATGCACTACGTACGTAGTTGGAGAGTGGAGAAACATTCTTCCATTCTAAAGGGTAATCAAGCTCTGCTGGTTACCTACGAATTTCGTGAAGGGCAGAGTGAAGTATGGTTGAGCACTGCTCTGTATTTGTATTCATATTATAAGCATATTATTATATACTAAATACGTATTCACTTTCCCAAAGAACTGGCATAATTGTTAATCTCTTACATGAATTGTTTAAATGTGATTGCGGACAGTACCCGGAACATTATTTTGTTTCGGTATATGCCATGATATATCTATACTTCAAAATACGCGACATGTGTTTGAAAATTTTTCATTAATCATGTCAGGAATTATGTACATCAATGCTAAAATTTAAATAACAAATTGGGGTGTAAGGGGTGACCTTCCACGTAGTACACCCAAATGTCAACCTCACTTCCACGTTAGTACACCCTGGACTGAAGACTAACGAGACTCTGGCGACTGGCCCCATGGCCAGTATAATTTTGTTTGTATTGTCCTGTTCTTTTGTCATTATGTGTGCTGAGTGCCCCTTTACAGCCTCAGCTTTTAACGACAGTCAGAAGATTTTAATATTTTATGATTTTAGTTCTGCAACGTTCGAGTTGTTATTTGTAACGATAAGGGGCTGGACCCCCGTATAATGTGACTGGTGCAAAATAGCCTTAGTGCTGACGCACCCACAATTTTAAATTCAAATTCAAAAATTCAAATTAAATAACAAATTGATATAACTGATAATTTTTTTGTTCATCTTGAAATTTGAAATAGGTAGCTTTCATATTTGCTTCAGGTATGATACAAAAATAAATAATAATAATGGCACTGGGAACTGTGAACGTGTGCCATATGGTTGCACACATACAGGATACAAAATTCAATTTTTTGAGGGCTTGTAGTGTCAAAGCAAGGCCCTAATTAGAAAAATGTTACAAAGAAAGTTTGTTCGCCTTGATGTGCTCTACGCGCTGTGAGAGTTTGTCAGCGTTGTACACAACACCCTGTATAATAGGAGATCGGGTACATACCAAAAGCTTTTGTAAGTCAACTAGTTGATATTTATTTAGTGGGATTTTTCAAACAGGATTAGCCTTCTGTGCAGTTAGTTCAGAAGACTAACATTATGACGTTAGTGAACGACTTGAACAAATTTTACAGTGAAACTGTTTGTGCGATATTATCTTTCACATGACTATCTTGATCCCTTGGTGTACCTTTTCCTAAAGTCTCATGTACGATAATGGCACTTTGTACGCAGTAACTCTGTGCTATCTATTTCGCTTCATATATTGTATAATTTACACCTTTTACGCGTGCTGGAAGTATCATTACCTTACATTTGCTACCCCAGTCAACGTGAAACATCACTTTTATTTTAGAGCTGGTAACGAGACCAGATAAACAACACTCAGACATGACTGGTAAATATTTACAAATATCTGTAGCCCCGCCTTGTTTTCATCACAACGCATGGTTGTAAGTGGGTGCACGTCTGCCAACTGCACGTATGTTAATGTATGAAGCCTGTAAGCTGCGGCACTTGAGGGGCATTGCAACAAATGGGGTTTTCTCACCGATGGGAATAAGGTGGTTGAAAAGATTCGCACAATTCATTTCTGCGCCATGTGATGCATATATTCACATATATTATGACAGGGTTTGTGAATTAAGTTATTCATTTCACTACATAACAGCTAATTTTTCTTATTTTTTTATGCCTGTACTTGTACAGTCACGGACGCTTCTGGGTTGTAACGACTCAATTGACAGTCAGTGGGGCAGTTACAATCCAGAAGTGTCCGTGACTGTACCTAGAAATGTATCTTTAGTTAGTCGTTTTTCTGTATCTCTAGTCTAATCGTATGTATGTATGTATGTAGGTTCTTATTTTAAGCAGCTTAATTCCCTTTTGAACAAGGTTGTTATAATTTGTGCATAGTCTGATAACAACTGAAGATTTATGTATATTTTTTTCTCGATTTATCAATAAAAAAAGGAAGCAAATATCTAAAATTTATTGGCTTAACATTAAGTTTAATATATTGCAACACTTCAGGCGAATCTATTAAGTAATTCATAATCTTATAAAGTATAAAATATTGAGCTATTAATCTTCTAGATTTCAAAGGTGGCACCTGAAAATCTACAAGTAAAAAATTATAAGAAATTCTATTTAATACTGCTGAACGATTATACTTTATAAAATACAAATATCGTAAAAATTTAAACTGAATTCGTTCAATATTATCTGAATGTACTTGATAAAATGGATCCCAAATTTCACTTAAGTATTCAAGTCTTGAACGAACGATTGCATTATATAGGTTCATTAAAACTTGCGTATTCTTAAAATCTTTAGTTGACCTAATTATAAATCCAAGACGTTTATATGAATCCGAGCAGATGTAAGAATAATGATGTTTATAGTTTAAATTCTTATCCAATATTAGTCCTAAATCATTTATTACATCTACGCGTGTAAGTACACTTCCATTAAGAATATAATTACGAAGTACGACTTTTGTTTTATTTGTAAACGTTATTGTTGAGCATTTACTAATATTAAAATATAATTTATTCTGAACGCTCCATTGATAACAAGCATCTATATCTTTTTGTAATAAGATAGCATCTTCTGGAAGTATAATGCCTTTAAAAATCTTTAAATCATCTGCATACAATAAGCAGCGTGAAAACTTTATAACAGATTGAAGATCATTTATATATAACACAAAAAGAAGGGGACCAAGATTTGATCCCTGAGGGACACCTGAATATGCTGTATATACTGTCGATGTAGCATAGTTATAAACCACTTTGTATTTTCTGTTTCTCAAATAAGAGATAATTATTTTTAATAAAACATCAGATAAACCAAATGAAGAAAGTTTATTTAATAATAACGTATGATCGATCTTATCAAACTCCTTAATAAAATCAGTGTATATAACGTCTACCTGAATGTTTTCATTAAAAGAATCCAAAATATATTGAGTAAAATACATTAAATTAGTGAAAGTGGATCTTTTTGGATAAAACCCATGTTGAACATCAGAGATATAAGGCTGAACATGAAATAAAATTTTACTATACAGGATCTGTTCAAATATCTTCCCTGGGGTTGAGATTAGCGCAACAGGACTATAATTTTCAATGTTATTAATATTTCCTTTCTTAAAAATAGGCGTAATTTTACTAATTTTCCATTGATCAGGAAAGGTTTGTGTCGATAAAATTAGATTATAGATAAAACATAGTGGAAGTCGAAGAGGGTCGGCACAACCTTTATAAATATATGAGGGTGTTTCATCTGGACCACTTGATTTCTTAGATTTCAGTTTTTTCAATGCTTTCATATAATCCATTGAAGTTATAGTATTTATATTTAAACAGTGAGAAACACCCAAAGTTTCGCCTCTAGGAATATCATATGTTGGAGTTACCTTAGCACAAACACTGCTAAAGAACTTTGCAAATCCATCTGCAATATCCTGATTAGACGTTAGTGTAGCCTGTTGATATGTCATAGTAGACGGTTTTAATTGAGGTTGCATCTTATTTTTGATATATTGCCAAAATTGTTTTGAATCATTTCGAATTTAATTTTGCACATTGTTTACATAGTTTTTCTAGGCTAAGTTTATTAACTTCTTAGATTCTCTTCGTAACTGAATAAACCATTCATTATGATAATTAGAAATATGTCTTTTACGCCTATGTAATTCCTTGCGTTTCAATATTATTATTATTTCACCATTAAACCAACAAGGATACGAGTTTGTTTTATGAATTCTTTTCTTTGGAACATGTTTATTAAGTATATCGTAAAAGGTCTGATAAAACTTATCAACAGCATTATTTGGGTGTTTACATTGAAGCACTTCTTCCCAACTACCACCAGCAAGATCCTGATACAACTTCAAAAAATTAGCTTGCTTAAAGTTAAAACCCATTGCTGAATACAATTTATTTCGAGAGCACTTAAAATTAAAAGGTAAATTAAATATAAGAGGAGGGTGGTGTCCGTCAACTGGTAGGAGCTGAAACGTACTTTTTAAAACATTAATATTTCCACACCGCGTAAGATCAGTATGTGAATCCAATATTGTTGGGATATTAAAATCTCCAATAATAAATATATTACCATTATAAGAGATATGCACCTCTTCTAACAAAGAATATAGATTTAAATATTTATCCAATTTAGCATGATTTGATTTGATTTGATTTAGTTTATTTTACTTCGCGTTTTGTGCCTCTTGGCTAATTTGCGAAGATGGGGATGAGTGATGAAATGATGAAATTGATGAATGGACATTCACAAACAACCAAGCCCGACCGGGATTCGAACCCGGGACCCTTGGCGTCGCAGCGCGATGTGCTAACCACTCGGCCACAGGGTCGGGCAAATTTAGCATGAGGAGGAATGTACAACGATATAAATAAATAACTTTTGACGTCACCACTTATACACAATACACAAAAATACAATTTCTATACAATCAACTGACATCTCAATACATTTTACACAAATAGTTTCCCTGACGGCGACCAACACACCTCCCCCTATACTTTTTGTTCGATCTTGTGTAAATATCTGATACCTATTGTCTAATAGTTCTGAATTTTGAACATCACTTGTCAGCCAAGATTCCATAAGAACAATGATATCATAATCAGTTGCTAAGACACTCAAGTGCAACTCAGTTAATTTGGTATTCATGCCCCTTACATTTTGATAATAGCATAATAAGTTATTGTTCTCCACTGTCGGCATTGCTAATTAGGGCATGCACATCATCCACACTATTTAAAATGTACACCTGGAGGTCATTAGGGGTCTTTCTAAGCTTAATAGTCCCCGTCATGTCAATCCAAACATAAGCAAAGTTCTTATCTCTCTTTACTTTCCTGGCTTCATTAAATATTTGTTTACGACGTTTTGTTAAATTTTGGTTAATATAAATGAAACTACCAGTACTATAACCCAAATCACAATTCCGTAATGTCTTTTTAGTTTTCTTTTTTCGCAACAAATTATCCCTATCTACGCGTTTAACAAATATCACGATGATTCGTGGTGGTTGTTTAGATGAGAGAGACTTCAGTCTGTGACAGCAGCTGATCATGTTCGTGTCTATTTGATAATCCAATGGTCGACCAACATCCTTCACTATTTGCATTGTATTCTCATTAGCCTTACAAGGAATACCATGAAGTTCCAATGTGTCTCATCGTTCATACTGATCTAATTCATCAATCTGCAATCCCAAAGATTGTACTTGCTTTCGCAATCTTAAGTTCTCAGACTTTATATTGTCAATTGTATCATAACACTTTTGCAAAGATTCTCTCCATGACTCTTCAAAAGCTTAGTATTCTCATCTAGATACGAACAGATATAAAAATTATGTAGGAAAACGTAAACAAAAACAGTAGCAAGTAAAACATGGCAATGGTAATGGTAATTGTGTAAGTATATACGAGAAGGGACATGCTGATACTAATCTTTATTGCATGAATTTGTGGTGTAGCAGTAATTCGTACACGATAATTAAGTAATGAAGAACGCAATAAATGTAGAACTGCTCATTCCAGTCGCTTCATCATTCAACATATGAATTCCACCTACCCTAATCGATGGATTGGTTGCTGTCGTCGTCATGGTAGTGGTCTCGTTCCGTGGCCACCTCGTTCCCCCGACCTAACCTTTCTTGATTTTTGTTTATGGGGGTGGATGAAGCAGGAGGTTTACCGAGAAAGGGTGAATACAAGGGATGAACTGCACATTCGCATTATGAACGCTGCTGCGTTAATCCGGGAACATCATCGGGAACTTTGTAGTGCAACACAAGATGTCCTCCGACGCGCTCAGAAGTGCATTGATGTTGGTGGTGGTATTTTTGAGAATCTGCTCTGACATGTTATCATTTCAGTGGCCTTTTCCCTCCTTACATTCGTTCATGTGAGTACTGACCAGCAGGTGTTAATATTTCATTTTTCTACATTTATTGCTTGCTTCATTACTTAATTATTACAATTATTATTATCATTAATTACAATATTAATTATGCCTGAACACCCTGTATATTATACATTATAATCGCAAAAGCTAACCGAAATGTTCTATGAAATGCTTCCGTGTTCTATCTGCTATAAGATTTTTGGAATCACTTACATAGCATTTATACTAGCAAAAATGTTAAAGGAAATGCTTCAGTATAAAGCGGGCCTTAGTGTACTGTGTTTTGGTATATCATTAGTGATTCCATAAGGTATCATAACGATAACTGAAACTAATATTCAAAGTACCATTAGCGAACAAAAAGTTCGATGTAAAGGTTAAAAAAAATGAGTTTTTGTTCAGGGAGAAGATGGAAAGTTCCATAGAGATGCAACTCATGATGACGGATCTTCCGTTCTTTTTCCAAGCACCACAGGGACCGTTCTTCTGGTCGCTAAACTCAGAAGTGTTAATTCAGTTGCGATGCGATCGCAATTGATTTCATGTTGCTCTGTACACAGAGGTAACTATTGTTCACAGCGACACACGGTTTTTCCCCCATTCATTTCTCTAGGGAATGTGGTCAACGGTTGATTCACTGATGTCAGCAACTGCTGATGAGATATCCTTTTGCACCGCATCAGTAAAATATTGGAATTCTGTTCCTGTGTTTGAACAAGAGGGTAGACGAGAGGAGAGCGAGTGAGGCCTTTGTGAATAATCTGAATTGCATACCCTGCGTTATGCAACTTTGGTATTGTTCAAAATGTATGAAATGGCTGTAAGTACAGATGTTGAAAGTAGAAATATCTCGGTCTCTTTTGCTATGTACGTACATCAAGGCAGCACAGGTCCTCGTTTCTTTATAGACGAATGGCCAATACGTAAAATATCAATAAGTTTCAACTTCATTTATCAAGGTTTTAACATGTATTCCAGTTTTCTATTTTTATATTATTTTTATAAGAGCTGTTGGCTTCATTCTGAAACTAATTTATCTGCCTATATGTAATAAATTTTTCATTAAAGTACATTTATAATTATAAAAATAATATCACAGGATAATTGGTTGATAAGTTCGTAGTTAGTTTCCTTGAAGCTCGACATCATATGTCTCCTTTCTACTTTCGATTTAATTGCTTTTTTTGTTATTTAGCGTCGCATATCTACCACTTTTGGCCAATCGTGACGATGAGGATGAATGGTGATAAGATGAAATGGATGAAGGGAAAATCACACACATATGAACAACACGACACAACCCTTACCTGCAGGTTTACAGTTACTGGTGTGTGCTACGTGGAAGTGAGGTTGAAATTTGGGTGCCTTAAAATAATATCACTGTCGTATGTGTGACGCTTATTGCGTAAATAGTCTGTATGGTTTATAAGACCTTTGAAATTGTCGATATGTGGGTAAAAAGAGATTGTGTTTTGTCTTGTACAAATGGAGTTCATTATAGTTTGTTGAATGGTAATTTGTGGTCAATTAAATAATATTTAATTATGCGTGCATATCATTTATAATCTATTCGACACCTTGTGTGAGATATGTATGTGTACCAAATACACAACAGATGTATTAAATGGCGACGAGAAAAATATTTAATGACCAGTACAGAATTAGGTGAGTTTTATCTATGATTAATTGGATTTAATCGTTGCTGTAGTCATCATATCGTACGTGCCAGGATTTGACAAATATGATCCAGATGAAGGAACTATAAATTCTTATTTAGAAGGATATGATAATTACTGCCGAGTGTTCAACATATCTGAGGAAAGCAAAGTTCCTCGATTCATATCTGTAATTGGCTCAAAACTTATGACGTTTTACGCGAGTTATTCTCTCCAATACTACCAGATAATAAATCGTTCAAGGAAATCTCTGATAGGCTCATTTCTTATTACAATCCAGGTAGTAATTTTATAATTCAACGTCTAAACTTAAGAAAATGTACACAATTGGATTTAGAGATGGTTGAAGATTTTACAAGAAGGCTCCGAAAGATAGGTGAAGCATGTGGATATGGTGAGTTTTTACCCATTGCATTGTTTGACACGTTTGTGAGCGGTTTAAGGTCTGAAGTTATTAGGAAGAAAATAATAGCAGAAAACATCATGGAATTCCAGAAAGCTTTTGAGTTAGCTAGACAAATGGAAAAGCTCGAGAGTGATATGAAGGATTATTACCGTGAAGTGAACTTACATGGCACATTGACTATTAAGTGCAAGGGCAATGACAGAAGATTTCATGAAGCGAATAAGGTTTCACGTAAAAATGAGAATGATTTCAAATTTAGCAATCAGCAAAGTAATCTTCATGGTCAAGGTAATAATTCAAAATCATATGAATCGAGACTAGTGAATGGGCCAGTCTGATGGTTGTCATTAAAAAGAAAAATGGAGATTTACGCATTTGTTGCGATCTGAAAAGTATATTGAACAAATACGTAGAAAAAGCTTCTTATCCCCTACCACTGTTAGAGGATATTTTCCAGAAAGTTAGAGGAAATGCCGTATTTGTTAGTTTGGATTTCCAAAGAGCTTTCTGGCAAATAGCTTTGAGTGAAAAAGGAAAAGGTTGCTTGTAATGAACACGCCATGGGGATTATTGCAACATACAAGATTGCCATTTGGAGTTAAAATTTCGTCTCAAATATTTCAGAGAGTAATTGAACAAATATTACATGGTTTGCATTATGTAATTCCATATCAAGACGATATTTTAATTTGTGGATCTGGATTGAAAGAAACGGTTAGCAGATGTATTAAAGTCATGGACAGGTTAGATCTATATAATGTGAAGGTTAATTGGAAAAGTGCAAATTCTTTAATTCATCCATTCAATACATGAACTTTCTGCGGAAGGAATTAAACCGTGCCAGTGCAAGATTGAAGCATTGCTTAATTGTCCACGTCCGCGTGACGTGAAGGAATTGAAGTCGTTTTTGGGTGGCATTAATTTTTTTCGAAGGTGCATTCCAAATGTGGCTATCCTGATTTCAGCCTTGTACAATTTTTTATAGAAGCATGTGCATTGGAATTGGAGTGATGACTGTGAAACTCAGTACAAAAAATGTTAAAGAAGCACTGCAGTCATCCGAAACTTTAACTCCGTTTGATCATAGCAAGGATACAGTAATCATATGTGATGATTCGAGCTATGGACTAGGAACTCAGATATGACATAGAATTAATGGTGAATTGAAAACAATAGAATTTGCATCTACTACTCTTTCGCAACATGAAGTGGCTTATCCTCATCATGAAAAGGAAGCTCTTTCAATTATATATGCCATGAAGAGATTTAGAAATATATTTATGGAAAACAATTTCAAATATGGACTGATTCACTACCCGCCAAACAGCTACTACAATATGGAAAGGTTATACCCATTATTGCTTCATCCAGGATTCAACGTTGGTGTTTGTTCTCGGCTAATTATGAATATGAAATTGTGTACAAGAAGAATGTTGAAGTAGCAGATTTGTTATCAAGGTTGCCGTTGCAAGGGGAAACAGTTGATTGAAAATACAATCAAGCTCGCGGATGGCCTGAAAGATGTCTTCCGAACTTTGCAAGAACAAGATGTTATTTTGAGACATGTCAAAAGTTACGTTATGGAAGGTTGGCCAGAATCTAAGATTAAGGATTCAAGTATAGATCCAAATGAATTCGAAGCACTGCGAAGAAGAAGAAATGAACTACAATGTGAAGAAGATATATTGCTGTGGGGTTTTAGAGTCATTGTACCTAATTCAATGAGACAGCAAGTTTTGGAGAAAGCTCATTACAATCACGATGGCAGATATTGGTGGCCTGGTATAGACAAATGCGTTGAGGATCACGTAAAATCGTGCAACGTTTGTAATGCTGCGTATCGTACCCAAGGTATTGGGTAAGAAGTATAAAGTTTTAGCATAGCAGGTAGCAGAGAAAGGAATGCTGAATAAGTAATCAGACAAAGGTCGGGTGATTGACTTAGAAGGCGTATGTGGCATGAGTGTTGGAATTGTCAGGAGGTGTGATCAGTTGGCGAGAATACGAGAGGGAGTCAGGTCTGCGGATTGTGAGAGAGAAGGAAAGTGGAGAACGATTATTGGACGATGGTGTGTGATTGAATCGATGTCTGACAGGGTGGTCAGAAAGAGACATTTGAGTGATTACTTATTCAGCATTCCTTTCTCTGCTACCTGCTATGCTAAGACTTTATACTTCTTACCCAATACCTTGGGTACGATACGGCTGTAAAACCCGACACCAAAAAGAAAGAATACAATGATTGGAAGGAAGTAACTAAGCCGTGGGAGAGAGCACACATGGATGTCTTCTATTTACAAGGAAAAGTGTTGCTTCTCGTTGTTGACGCATTTACTAAATGGCCAGAATGTGAAGTTGTATCTTCTACATCATTCAGGGATGTAAAAGGATTTATGTCGAGACTACGTTCAAAGTATAATCAGCAATACACCTCAGTCACGGACAATAGTCCTCCCTTCCAATCTGCAGAATTCAAGAAATATTGTGAAGATCAAGGGATTGCTTTGATGCATTCACCGGCTTATCATGCGGCTAGTAATGGACAAGCTGAGTGATACGTACAAATTATTAAAAGTGCTCTGAGATGTAAATTATACGAAACTAGAAGAGATGACAAGCATTTTGATTTAAATAATGCTTTGCTAGATGTGCTACATAATATCCGAATGGCTGCAAACACCGTTAATTTGAAATCTCCTGCTGAAATGATGTATGCATTTTAGCCGAGGCCGAAAGATGATGTAGATCGGTTGCAGGATATTCCTGATAAAAAGAAACGCGAGGATACCAGAGGAGGTGTCGAACTTTGTGTGAAACTTGCCAACCTATGTTCAAGGTGAAGTTGTCCGGAGAGCAGGGACAAATACTTGTTATATTAAAGTTGGTAAAGATGTTAAGTTAGTGCATGGAAACAAGATAAAATGGATGAATGTGAGAGAAAATGATAGAGGAAATCATCATGATAGTGATGAAACAGGCGATAAGAACAATGACGCATCTTCAGAAGTCCACGAAGGAAGATATTTAGATGAGAATGATATGCTTAAGGATTACGAGAGAGGAGACAATCATGAATTGGTGGATGAAGCTGCAAGAGGGAACATAGATTTAGATAGGCGTGAAGCAGCAGAGTCAAGAGTGTTAAGGAGAAGTCAGAGGCAAAGAAAACCACCTGACAGATTGGATTTGAGTGATTATGGTAAAAAGATGTAAAAAATAAAACCAAAATTTTGCGAACGCAAAATTTCATCGACGCGGAGGAATATCGTATGTATGACGCTTATTGCGTAAATAGTCTATATGGTTTATAAGACATTTGAAATTGTCGATATGGGGGTAAAAAGAGATTGTGTTTTGTCTTGTATAAATGGAGTTCATTATAGTTTGTTGAATGGTAATTTGTGGTCAATTAAATATTGTTGAATTTCCGTGCATATCATTTAAAATGTATTCGACACCTTGTGTGAGATCTGCATGTGTACCAAATACACAACAATAACCACCCCTGACACCCCAATATCACACACACGAGACACATGCTACAATATTTTGAAAATAGAACAGTAACATTAACAAACCGACACATATCTGAAGAATCTGTTTAGTTAATGGTGATATCACTTGAATGTTATTTCGACCAGCGTCCACCATTCTCGTCCTATATCCTAAAATGTTGCTTTTCTGGATTACAATGTTTTAAAACTCGGAAAGTATAAATTTGACTTCAAAAGCCAGTTATTCTACGACTGTAAATTTGTGAAAAATTATTCGTGTATATTGATTTTACACAACCTGAATCACTTGCCTCTTGAATGATGCAACAACTAATAAAGAGCCGGTCTCTCCCGCGGGGAAAAATGAGGCTAATTCACAACCTCTCCATCTGCCACTTGTACTGAAAATAATCTAAAAAAAAAACACACATAGTGAATCTAAATAGCTTTTGAAGAGCTCAGGGAGCTCTAACAAAACACTCGAAAGTTTGAGTGCTCGTAACTAGTACATGGTGAAATGACCATAATTTGCTATTAAATACCGCATGCTTTCTATCATAGCGGAATTAGCGGGTCAGTATTCACCAAAGTGGAAAAGCTATTTTATTTTTAGTATCGTATTTGTATGAAATAAATAAAAGTTTTCGTCTCTGTTCTCTAGATACACCTTATAGACCTCTGTACCCAAGTCTGTCGTTGCGTTGCTTTGCCGTACATGCAAAAAGCTATGTATGCCACACTAAAGACTATACGTAACAGCATACTTTTACTATGAGAGCTCACACATGAAAGCGATACCCTGGACCTGACAGTTCAAATGAAACCTCAAAAGAGAACTAAAACTTTTACACTTTAGTAGCCTGATGTATGCCTGAATTATTTTCTAAAAATTCGATTTGGTGCATGTCCAGATATTATTAAGAATAATTAAATCAAGAAGAATCAGGTGAACAAACCATGAGGCACGAATGGGAGAGGAAAGAAGAGTTTACAGGATTCTTGTTGGGAAACCTGATGGTAAGAGACCAGTATGAAGGCCAAGACGAAGATGGAGGTGTAACGTTGAGATGAACTTAAAGAAATCGGTAGGGATGGAAGAGGTTGGATTGACCTTGCCCAGGATAGGGACAGATGGATGGCTTCGTGTCCTCCCGTTTCGTCTTATCCCATTTCGCCTTATTGCGTTTTCACCTCCCTAAATAGAATTTCATGCCATGTGACACGAACTTTCTAAGGCGAACCGGAACATCCCATTTCGCCTTACACACAAAAAATTTCCCACCTGGGAATATTATCGACTCGAAGGGTAATTCATAATAGAAGCGCAGAGCTTGTGATGTTGCCTACCTTGGCTCCCATTGTCCTGTCGGTTAGGTTAGGTTAGGTTTGGTTAGGTTAATATTACAATAATAATAATGACCCTTTATGTCCATAATATTCCCTGGGGGGAAATTTTTTGTGTGTAAGGCGAAATAGGATAAGGCGGAATGGGATGTCCCGTTTCCCCTTAGAAAGTTCGTGTCACATAAATCACACGAAATTGTATTGGGGGAGGTGAAAACGCAATAAGGCTAAACGGGCCGTAATCGATGGCTTGTATGGCTGCAGTCATACACCTTTGGGTTTAAGAAGGCTATAGAGTTAGTACCGATTTGAAGTGACATAAAGGGGCATGCTATGTGTGAGACGTGTCGCTCTATTGTCATAACTCCCGGAGCGCTACTGAAAACGAACGAAGACATAATACTAACATTATAATTTTTCAACAAGGATGACGACAAAAATCTTGAAATTATATTCCCATGTTTCCTGTTCTTTGATCGATCACATCAACTACACAAACATAATTAGTTTAACTATTAAGCGCCGCGTAAGAATTCTATTTAAAACCCATTCAGTCAATAAGCCATTGTTGTGGAAATGTAGCTGTAAAATTGTTTCAAGGCGTATACCTTGGATTGACATATTTTACATTACTGGCCAGAAATCTAAATTTCTATGCGGATAATTTGAAAATGCACAATTTTTGCATTTTGATGACAAAATATTAACGGTGCACCTAATAGGTGAACGAACACCTCATAAACTATTCAGGAAGCAAAGTTTGGGGAAGTCTTTGTTTTTTCGTGTTTGCTTCGCAACAGCTTGTAGGTAATGATCAGATTGCCTAAACGAGACATGATCCATGTAAATTAGCTTTGCACATGACGCTAATCGATTCGAGACTTTTTCCACATCAAAGATAACTTTCGAAAGAGATGAGGTGGGGGAGATAATGAAGCCACTGACTTAATCTTATACTTTATCCCATGAATCTGTGGAGCAAGATCGCGCATAGCGGCAGAGAAGGGAGCAATCGAGTGGGCAGACCAAAGCAGTAAACGCTGCTGCAATGCCTGGTAACAATAGTCGCTTTCCCCCTACATGCAGTCCCATTCCTTCTCACGTGTTCATTGGTGGAGCCGTCTCGCGTCACTACTTGCGCATAGACTTGGTTTCGTTTGATTGCTCCAGAGATACCCGGGACAGAGTGTAGAGAGTATAATTGGCCATACGCTAGAATCAAATATAAAAGCTTGATTTCCATATTGGTTGTTATATAACATTAGGCCAACACGAAATAATAACAAACCTGACGAGACATGGGACTATAATTCCATGTTTCTAATGTTATTAACATTGTGTTGTTAAAATAAACAAAGCCAAGCACCGGATGTAGTGGCTGTAGTGTTTGGGAAGTTGTGATTCAAGCACCGAAGGACATAGTTGTGGACTTTAAGAATGCAATTTTCTTATTTCAAATTTTAAAAAATAATGCTTAGTGAAAGTGGTAACTTGAAACTTTGGAGAGACCTTCATTGAGGGCTTGCAATAAGGTAAAGCTGAAATGAGCGTTTAGTCAGAAGACATTACGGTTTCGTGCACAACATTTAGCTAATTAGTGGTACCATTTGCGAATTCATGCTTTGAAAAGGCTCTTCCAGGGAGTTTCTTTTGAGGTACGTCACGGGAGGTAATTATCAAAAGGGGAATGGAAAGTGGCCTGTCTAGTTCATTCATGCGAATCTACACACTCGGTTTAGATTTCGAAATGTGGACTTTAAAAAATTTGCTGATACATTTGAACCAGCAAAACCTTTTCTTCGTTCCAAATTATTTCTCGTAGGTTGACCGACTTCTTCGTTTGTTTAATGACTCATATTCGTTAACCTTGATCTTTTGTTAAGTACATACATTAGTATCCCACTTCTAATTCCCATTAAGAACATGTTAAACTTGTACATACTTCAACGTCGTGATTTCTTCAACGGTTTAGCCTCTTTGTTAACGATCCGTAATTTTTAAACGTTTACAGTCGAACATCAGTCAATTTCTTTCACTTAAATTAAATATTTTAACATCAAGGTTGTAATGTAAAAAATCCTAAATATAAAAAATGACTGTTATAATAATAATAATAATAATAATAATAATAATAATAATAATAATAATAACACCAATAATAATAATAATAATAATAATAATGTTTTATTTGTGACATGATCAGCTATCCCGCAAGCTATCCCGCAAGATACACCTTGACACAATGCAATAATCATAATAAAATAACACCACAGTAAACATTACATTTTTCATTGCATTACTATACAATACAGCTGCAAATTTGAAAATTATAACTTTTCAATCTGGTTATTATTTTTTGTCATAATGTTTTCTCATAAGATAACGTATGAAAATCGACCAAAAATCCTATTTAAAGAGAAGAAGCCAAGGTTATTCTGTGCTAGTTGACCAAAACTAAAGTTTATAAGAAGCAGCATTCTGACAAAAAATCTGACAATGTTGAATTGGCCGACCTCCGTAGTGGAGTGGTTAGAACCGCCCGCTACGACGCCTGGGGTCCCAGGTTCGAATACCGGTCTGGGCATGGATGTGTCCCTTCATCAATATCACCATAGGGTCATTCCATGTCAAATTATCCAGGCCATGTCACACACCATCTTCGATTTTGATGAAATTCGGAATATTTATAGAACTTTTGATATTGATTCCAAAAATGACATTTCATTTAAATTGGTTAAGGGGTTCAGAAGTTACGCGCTTTTTAAAATATTCGTGTATACCACATGAAGCTTCACTTTGAATGACACGCATTAGGTTATAAATGATTGTGTTTTCCCTCAGGTTTGCCGTAGAACCTTCAAATTTGTTTTCTTTTGTTCAGAATAGTGTAAGCTTTCATTTACATAAGGTTTCAGATGAGTGTATTTTTTATGTGTATTTTTATGTATTTTTTAGAAAAACAAGTGACTAACTTCAGCAGTAAATTTCATGCATTACCCCCCTTCAATTTCCCCCGAATTTTATATACTCGTATATAGGCCGGTGGAGGCGGAAGCACATGGCACAGTGATTCGGATCCCACCTTAAACTGTAGGTCCAGTCCCGATTAAGCGATCATGCTCAGAGGGCTGATGAAAAAATTAGGATGGGTGTTTCAGAGAAAGGGTGATAAATAAACTATTTGCATCAAATTACATTAAAAATTAATCTTATTGAAAATGAAGCCGCGGTAGCTCAGTCGTTAAGTCATGGGGGGAAACCCTTCTTCTCCCCTGGAATTGATGGACTTCCCACTGCTCTCTTTCAAACTTTTTGGAATTTGATGGGGAAAACAATAACAAAAAGGGTAAATACAGTTCTTAGGAATCACATCACAGGTAAAACATCAAATACTGGTGTTATAGTATTAGTGCTTAAAATAGCGCAACCAAAGAAAGTGTCTCATTATCGTCCCATATCTCTACTGTGTGCAGATTACAAAATATTTTCTCTGTGTATGATACAATGGCTGACTCCTTATGCTGACCAATTAGTTGGTAAGATGCAATATTTTTAAGGTAAAACAAAAATATATATGATGTGTTGCAAACACTCCGTGAGGTAATTGCTAGTTCAAACTCCAGCTCTGCTAATGTAAATCAGGCAATTTTAGCTGTAAATTTCCAACATGCCTTCGACTCTGTTAATCATGAACACATGTTCAATGTTTTTGGTAAACTTGGTCTAGGTGGTAATTTTCTAAATGCCTTACAAGGTTTGTACAAACACGCAGAATCCAAAATTCAAATAAATGGATTCTTAACGAACCCCTTCCCAGTGTGTGCAGGGGTTCGACAGGGAGATCCTCTCTCCATGTTGATTTTTTGTGTCTGCCTTTGTTAATATCTTTAGAAAAGGAAATATCCAGTATTACAATTAGTAATCAAAATATTAAAGTATTATCATATGCAGATGATGTCAGCATTTTAGTTCAGTCTGATATTGACACAAAAATTATATATCAACACATGGAGAAATACAAACTGATTTAAGGTTTAACAATAAATTATGAAAAAACTCGTATGATGTATTTAAATTCTACAAATCAGAACAGATCTCAAGAAAATTTTCAACTTGTTCCAAAACTTAAATGGGAATAATATTTACTATGTCAATTGAACAGATGCAGGAATTAAATTATAATCTGGTAATACGAGCTATTAAAGCTGTTTTATGTAAACATAAAGTTAGAAATCTAAGTTTAATATCACGTGCAGATTTTGTAAATATGTTCGCGCTCTCCAAGGTCTGGTTTCTGGCGAAGGTTCTTCCACCAAGAAAAATAGACCTTGCGAAACTGAAGAGTGCTGTAAATTGGTTTATGTGATCTGGACATATCCTTCGGGTTAGTCATGAAACAATGTGTCTACCTGTTGAATGCGGCGGATTAAAGTTGGTTCATGTGGCAACTAAAAGTCAAGCATTGATGATTCAGGCTAACATTGCAACAATGGTAAATCACTCTGATGGTCTGACAGGTACGATTCTAAAGCAATGTTTGAACACTATTGTATTAGAATATCCAATTGATATAAGCACTATTCCCAAACAGTATCAATACTTGGTAGATTCTATTGTAGAAATACGCTATACTTTGTTATTATCGGACAACCTTCAAATACCCACTGTAAAAAACATATACAAAATTAAACGTAAGACTATGCACCATAAATGTAAAATAATGTTGAAGGACCCTTATGTTCTGTGGAACAGAGTTTGGATAAATGTACATGCAACACACTTATCAACAAAGATACGGTCTGCATGGTATTGTATTGTTCACCAAATCTTGATAACTGGAACTCAACTTCATCGATTCCTTTTAGTGGAAAATCCGCTGTGTAAATGGTGCAATGTAGATGAAAGTTTTTTTTAGTTTTTTTTTTAGATTAACAAATTTATTGACCTTTAGAATGTATACATTCATAACTTTATCATACATTTCATTGGATCACATTTTTACTACATCTCATTACAAAGCTTGTCCTTCTGAATTTAATTGATATACAAGATACACTAATTCATGGAATGAATCATGATACAATACTTAATTAGAACATGAAGAAGACAGTAGTGCAGAACATATTGAGTGAGTATAAAAGAATACTTTTTGAGACACATATACATATCTAAAGGAGGGAACCTCCCGAAGTTGCCCGCCTCCACCCGCGTACTTTCGAGGGTATGCTCTTAATGTCCTGGAACCTTTAAATAAACAAGGACGTCAGTTTCCTGAATTTAAACGGTTCCCCCGCCTTTTTATTCTCCTTGTTTTCGTCTTTATTTTCATACATAAAATACAAATACAAGTACAATAAAGAAAATAAAATACATGGAGATTCTATACATAGCTACATTTTATGATTTTTAGTTTGTATTATTTTAATAGACCGTTCTGGTGACCGGTACAAGTCTTAAGATTTCTTGTAAATTTACTGTGCATTTGTATGACTGGTAATTAAATAAACTTGTTAATAGTAGTTATGGATTAATTTGTGTTAGTTTATTGGTTAGTTTTAGTTATTTTTTTGTATTCTGAAAATGTAATAAAGGAAATAAAAGAATAAAAAAAGTTATGGCGTCTGACTACCATGCGAGAGACCCGGGTTCGATCCCCGGCGGGGGAGAAACGGGAATTTTTCCACATGTTCAAGCGGCTCCCCGCCCACCCAGCTTCGTATAAAGTGGGTACCTGGAGGAAACTCTGGGGAGTGATCAAGAAAATGTTGGTTACCTTGATGTCGAGCTTCAAGGTAACCAATCACGAATTTAATGACCACGAGAAAGGCTGATTTGGATGTTGTGAAGACTACACTGTTTCTAAATACGTAGACCTTGTAATTTTCAATATCATACACCTTCAACATATGAATAATATTATTTAGTACAAATACGTTTACTACGAATAATTTTAAGTACTGTTCTACCTTTAGTGAAAAAGAGCCTTGTTTATGGATTGAATACTGTGAAATGTCAAAATCATTAAGAAAGCTAGGAAACATAATTTGGCCAAATTATGGATACTTTAAGG
This sequence comes from Lepisma saccharinum, assembly GCF_977018435.1. NCBI lineage: Eukaryota > Metazoa > Arthropoda > Insecta > Zygentoma > Lepismatidae > Lepisma > Lepisma saccharinum. The sequence continues at coordinate 175,940,270 of NC_139230.1, read as the reverse complement.
CAAGACCAGAGGAAAACAATTCGGAAAATGAAACATATTCAGCATTATGAATGTGATTTATTTATACAACTATAGATAGCTCTGGATACATCTCCACCAGAAATTATTCTCTCAGAAATAAATGGATGAAATGGTATAGGAATCTGCCTCGCAAAACTGATGGTTAATATAATAGGAGGATTAGTTCCTCCTATCGCCTTTTCTTCTTGGAAATTTATGGCAATACTTTTGACCACAGCCTGTTAAAATTTTAGTGTTTGCAATTGGGTTTTAAGAGTTTTCTGGTTAAGCGAATCTTCTTTGCATCACACTGTCACATCCTGGTAATTTACGGGACCTTCCAAGAAAGGGCGCTCGCAGACCGTGGAATTCGACCCAGGGCCTCCCGGTCGTTGGTCAGAGCCCAATAAAAAGGACGACGCGTTGCCTCCACACTTTTATTACACAAGAGGGCACCTAGTCCCCTTGGTGTTTGTTACCTAGCGTTTCTCTACCTTCTTCCTCTCGTGTGGTTATGCATGGCCCTTCCCTGTTCAAGAATGGCCATGACTTGCATTCAGTGAGCCTCTTTAGGCCTTAAGATCTTCTGCAGCAGTTTCACCTCGAAATATCCACTTTGAATATCACAGTGGCCAAGCTTGAATCGCCACCCAAACTTTCTTCATCCAAAACAATCATTGCAGTTTTCACTTAACATAATTCTATTAAAACTTAGTATTTTATTATTTTACTTATACGCTACACTTATATTATATATACTAGCTATAGGTCTTTTCAGTTCTTACGGCGGGCGCTCTAGAAGCTGGCAAGGGAAGTGGGGAGCGGGGAATTCGCCGCAGACCAACCAGACAACAGCGGTGGCTCCGAGAGATACGACGTGGCGGAAATAAGTACTACGTGTATCTCGTTCTATAGGCGGCTGCGTTTCTTACCGCGCTGGATTCGTCGCTTCCCCGCTCTCCACTTCCCTTGCCAGCTTCTAGAGCGCCCGCCGTAAGAACTGAAAAGACCAATAGTGGGGGCGATTAGGGGCAACCTTTGATCACTTTTCGCCCGAGCACTATGGCCTTTAATGCTAGGCTTGTCTACCTGAAAAAGTAAACTGTCCTTGCCATCCAGTTTTGGTGTCCAATCGCCGCCAGGAAAATCTCGCTGTATTGTTCCAAGATATCTTATCAATCGGTTCGAGATTTGTTGAATTCCCGCATCCGCTGATTATAATTTTTAGCCACGAATAATGCTAATCTCGGTATAATATAATGCAGATACTCCAACTCAATATCGTCATCTGCTATTTATTACCTGAATTGTTTCTACTTGACCCAGCAAATTGAAATTAATATGGGAAATTTATATAAATTTGTTTGTTTGTTTGAGTTGGGGTTTTAAGTCCACTTTATGCACAGTAATTCTAATCGGGACTGGACCTACAGTTTAAAGTGGAATCCGAACCACTATGTGCCTCCACCGGGCATCGAAAGCGGGACCTTCTTGAATACAAGGCGACGACGCTACCACTACGCCATCGGGGAGGCCAGGAAATTAAAATAATTGGGACACTTTTTTGTAATGTGTGTCATGTAAGCATGCATGAAAAATTAGCAATGGAATAAACCCTTTTGCTATACTACGCCCCAGAAGTTCTTGTGGAGCAACGTCGCGCATAACGGTACAGAAAAGCAGAAAGCGAGTGGGCGGAGCAAAGAAGTGCACGATTCTGCAAACGGCTGGTAGCTGCGGTCGCGTTGGCTACTCCATGCAATCCCTTTCCTTCACACGATCTCATTTGTTGAGCCCTCTCGAGTCACTACTTACGCAGATGACTTGTTTGCGTTCTCCTGCTCCACAGACTCCTGGGACAGAGTATACCTATTTTTTCTTCATCTGAATAAGTCATTTAGAATTCCTTGAAGGGAACATCATGTATTACAAATGGCGAATGCTCTCGATCTTGACAGCATTATGAATTTAAGAAGAAAGTTGCAAAACCAGGAAGTCCATTAACCGGTAAACTAATTGATTATTCATCATTGCTATGAGAGGAGAGAGTAATGCCGGAACGTTTGCAAAATGGGACGAGAAACAATGTGAATTTTTTATTTCTTGTATTGCTTTCAGAATGTACATATATTCATTCTCATGTTTGTTTTCTATTCATATGACTGAAAAAATGGAAGTGCTATTTTTAAATTTCAAAACAAATGTTGCAAACTTACAAACTTATCATTATCAAATGTAGCTGTGTTTCGGTTATATGTTTTAGTTTTAAGGTTTGCCGGCTAGGTGACTGGTTCTGGACATGGATGTTCTTTGAGAGTTTCCCATCAATTTCATCTAATCATTACTCATCACCATCGCCGCGATTAGCCAAAAGTGGAAGAATGCAACGTAAAATAACAAAACTACAGTTTTAAGTTTTGCATCATCCTTCATCATCGTTATTAGTTTACAATGCTGTCTAAAATGACAAAGATATCAAAGAAAAATGAACAATGACGTAGAATCTACTAAAAATGGAAGAAAAGCTGCTTCTTCATTAGTGTTACTTGTTACCATAAACGATCACGGTACGAAGTATATTTAAGAGGGTTTCACTGGTATTTTATTATTGGCTCATATAGGTTTTGCTTTCAGTCTAGTCCATATTATTCTTGTCATTTCCCCCCTGAAATATTGAATCGTCTGGATTAAAAAACGTATTGGTTTCTATTGAAGGTAAATCCTTGTCGGAGCTCTTCAAAGTGAATAGACTGATTTGGCGAAACAAATACCACATGAAATTGGATGAGTATATTAAAATGTAACGTAAAATGAAAAATCTAGATATGAATATGCTCTCTGCAAATGCTACTACAATTTGGACATCACATGTGATGCTTTTTGGCTGTTTATATGTGTTTATAATCATAAGTCTGGTAAGATCATAATAAGATTGGTATGATACATTCGACCAAAGTATAGGAATCCCATCTCATGTTGAGAAGTTCAGTTGAATACATAAAAAGAGTAGAGATAAAATAGGATAATAACATTCGTAATAAAATATAAACTTTTACAAGCCAAATTAATTGGTCCAATATAATATTGTATATAATTATTTGTGTGTGATTCAGAGAATAAAACATGCATTTATTTTGGTATGATGTTATTACTGAAAGTATAACACAGCACTCGTGAATATCTTTACTGTAAAGCCTAATTAACGGTTATCAAAATTTGATGGCTTTTGTTGACAAGTGATGAGATACATTCATGTAAGGTCTGATATGAGTAGAAACCAGCGCTATAAAGTGGATCTAACGAAAGACGAAATTTAGTCAATTTTATAGACAAGTCGTCAAATTCACTGACTTTGTTTTGTTCAGAGATGGTTATCTCTAAACAAATGCTAGGGAAAGGCTTTTAATGAATGTTGAAGGCACCCCTCTGTTTCGTTTAACCACCAGTTACGGTTAATAGAGCAATATAAATCCACGCGGTGAGGTGGCCTATCATTGGATGCTTAACAATTGGATGCTTAACAAGACTGTTGTTTCAGCTTCAGTCAGGACAGGAGGACTTAAAAATCCGATACATTTATTCTAATTATATTATCAAAATATTAAGCATCTTTTTGGTATGTCGAACACCGAATGGATGTACCCAAACAAATTTATTCGCATATTTAAATTCGCAACGAACTATTATTTTAGATTGGATGAAATACATCCTTTTTATAATTTCGACAATTGTTTGTCTATGCATTTACAAATACATGATGTGCATTTGTAATAATTCGTAATAATGATATGAGCCATTAATACGGTCTTAATCTACTACAAAATTAAAATAACTTAGATGATGAGTATTTGAAAACGGCAAACGATACCAACAAGAATGCTTCGTATAAAATATGCTTCAATCCATCAAGGTGTCACTCGACCCTCTTTGCTATTTAAATTTTGAGGACCACCCTCCTCCCCTTGTACTCCAATTGTGGATCAGGAATTTTCAAAACGTAACCATTCTACTCGTATTATATCTCTTCACGCGTCTCTCCGATGGGGCAGTGGTAGCGTCGCCGCCTTTTAATCAAGTGGTCCCGTGTTCGATACCCGGTGGAGGGACGTAGTGTTTCGGATCCAACTTTAAACTGTAGGTCCAGTCTCGATTAGCCTTATAGCATTTTGTTCTCCATAAAAAGTTGCAGATTCACTCTGTATATCTGGTACATTTGGTGCACTGTCAGTAAAGTCAAAAATCATTTCTGTTTCGGTTTTTGTCATTTTCCTTCTTTCAAATGAAGCCTTCCAGTTCTTTATTGAAGAAAAATCGTAGAAAGACCTGAATTATCTTTATTGCTTCTTCAATCTATCTTCCACATTTTATTTTACTTTTGTATCAAACCGAGTGGAGTTCTGTTTTGGTGTGTTCTTCCAATCTGTTTATATATACGTGACTGGAAAGTTCTTTAATTTGGAGCACACAATACGACAGATACCCATGAAAGATGAATGCTTCTGGATATAAACTTCGAAAAACATGTTATGTATCTTCTACGAGGTAGCATGTTATTTCTTTCTTTCTTTTTATTTGCCGCGTTATGAATATAGAAAAAGAAAGATCATTCTTCATTTCTTTTAACTTTGTTGAGAAGTTCACTAGAGGATATCCGTCCCGTCGCAAACGAAAGCTTTCGTCAGTCTTCTGAGTAGAGGATGATGGATCCTTCAGAATTAAGGGTCTAAAAAGAGGAGATGTTGCTGATAGCATCGTGGAGCCCTTTGCCGTCTCCGGCCACAAAATTCATTTGAAAAACAAGCGTGGAAGCAGTCGGAAGGAGGAAAAGAGAAGAAAGAAATTAGTCCACGCAAGTGGAAAAGTGGGATGGGGGAAAATCCGAGCTGGGAAGTTTGGAAAATGGAGCACCTTTTTGATGCTGCATGATGCAGATGAGGTAAGGATGCTTCAAGGTGAAAAATGTCATCTTTTTTTTTTTTTTTTAGCTTCGCTCGACTGGAGATGTACCATAGTACTCTGCGGACGTGGCAGCAATATGTCAGGAAATAATTATCCGGTTTTTAAGTAGGACTTAATGATCTGAAAGAAAATTTATTAAAGTTATTAAGGTTTGCACGTCCACTATGTATCCTCCTTTGCAGTTGAAATGGCTATGTTAAGAAGTTGAGTACTTAAGCAATAAAAGTGGTAATAATAATGAAGTTAGCATTTCTTTACCAGACTTGAATGGCGTGTTATGACATTTGTATAAATTACAACTCGCTAATATAAATATTTTCATGTTATGATTACAGTAATTTTTTACCTCTTAAAAAGTTTGTCTCCTTGGTGACTGTTTTAACTTCAGCTAAGATTTTTTTGTACTGGCTTGCATGTTATTATTCTTAATTGCTATCCAGGAAGCATTAAGTATAAGAGTTATTTTATGCAATATGTTTCTTTTGTCATAGTTTAAGTCCAATTTATGCACATATAAGCTCATGGAATGGACGTACAGTTTGAAGTGGAATCGGAATAAGTGTGCGATGTTCCTCCACTGACGATCGAACCTGGGACTTCTTCATTATAAAGCAATGACAATTTCGCTATCGGGTATGTTTCTTTATATGTTTATGTACACATGTGTACATGTAGGGTAGGCACACAGTGGCAGTTCCTCAATTCCGTGTAACGGAAGTACAATTGGTGTACATCATGAGTGCGTATTTTTATATTACCGAATTAGGTTTGGTTTGAGTTGGTGTTTTAAGTCCACTTTATGCACAGTAAGGCTAATCGGGATTGGACCTACAGTTTAAAGTGGGATCCGAACCACTTGTGCCTCCACCGGGTATCGAACCCGGGACCCCTCGATTACAAGGTAATGACGCTACCACTGCGCCATGGGGGAGGCCTATTACCGAATTACTGAACAAAATAATGTATCTGTGGAAGATAATGTAAATAGTAGAACATAATAAACCAACGTCTACACAACATAATTAATTCATTTCGACGATATTCTCCCTACGTACAAGGCAATCGCATTAGTTTTTTTCACAAGTAATTTGTGCTTACGAACAAATGGCTGAACCCCCCCCCCCCAAAAAAAATGGAGTTTTCTTTTGAGGGGAGAGGGAATGTTTGTGTTAATCATTGCATTCCAAATGTTTTCCGAATGTTAATGCCTTAGTGGTAATGCCGTCGCCTTATAATCAAGGGATCTCTGGTTCGATACCAGTTGGAGGTAAATAGTGGTTCGAATCCTTAAATCTATAGGGCCAGTACTGCTTAGATTTCTGTGCATTAAGCGAATTTAATATCGACATGTTGAAATAATATGTGCTGAATGCGACAAGAAAATGGGTGTAATAGCTTCTGATATTTCTTTAAATTAACCTCATTATGGCGAACTTGTTCGTTTTAGAAGACTGCAAAATGGAGGGTGACAAAATGGAGGATAGAAATTGGTTGTAGAACGCTCACTGCTAGTCCCTATTTACTTCTCTTTTGTTGACTTGAATTTTGCTATTTAGCGTCGCTTTAATGCCACTTTTGGCTAATCGATACGATGAGGACGAGTGGCGATATGCTGAAATTGATGAAGGGACTGTCACAAAGAACACCCACGCCAAGGATAGGGGTCCAACTCGGGACTTTTGGGGTCGTAGCACGTTGTGATAACCACTTCACCATGGAGGTCAGCTCCTCTTTTGTTACTCGTGATTATGACTATTTATGGCGAATTAATAAAATGGATGACCGAACAACCACATAACAACCGCACCTTTATCAATATTCAAACTCTGAACTCCTGAATCGGCAGAGCGCTGCACTATCCTGCGCAACATGAAGATAGTCAAGACACGTCTAATATACCGTACCCAAGGGGGGGGGGTGGTAGGGGGCCATGCCCCCTCCTCAAGCCATGAAAAAACGCGTATGGATATTATTGGAAAGTTCACAGCCAAAGTATGATTTTTGATCCTCTTGTGAAAATTAATTGCTCTGTTACTATTTGCTATATAGACATGAAATTTTGCACACTGATTCAAAATACTAAGGGATAGAAGTTATCGTAAAGAAACGTTATGTATATTTCTTCAAACGTCAGTGTCGCCATCACAAAATATATTTCAAAATCTCAAAAAAAAAAAAAAAAAAAAAATTCTTTGTTCTTGCATATCTCTTTACTTTTGCAAGTATTCAGTGGATTATGGATATTCATTACAGTAAGCTAACATTTTTATTATTATTTATCAATTACTATTTATTATTAAGTAAGATTACATTGACATCGGACACGATAAGCGGTTTCAACATCACGAGAAATAGTTAATTTACCATTCATCTGGGAAAAGAAAGATGTCATGAAGCATACAAGAAATAAAGTTGACATTGGCATACAAATATATCTTCAGACCCTCAATTTTGTGTTTGAATACAAAATACTAAAGTTTAGAAAATAATTTACAAAAGAGTATGTATTTACAAGCATCAGTGTTGCCATTTCATAATAATAAAAATTTCTAAAAATTTTCATTATCATTTATTTTTTTAAAAAAAATTAAATTAATGATACATATTCATCCAAATAAGGTATTTTTTTATATTTTTTATGTGGTATAATTTTGTAATTTCTTCAGTGTTGCATACCAAAAACAACTACAAGATTAGTAAGAAATGTAAAAATCAGCTCATCATAAGAATAAATATGTGGCATGAAAAAATGAGAAGTTCAGTTTACTATGACATCCAAACATATGCTACGTTATAGTTTTTGGATTCTTGATAACGTGAAATCAACAGAAGTTTACTTTCGTGTGATGACCAAAGCATTCTATGAGGCACAAAGGAACTAGTACTTAGGTAAATGATTTGTGAAATTTCAGGAGGAGAGATCTAAATAGTGTAAATTGTCAAAATATTATGTTTGTAAATAGTGGTATTACAGTGTATGAAGTTTCTGATGTCTAATGTAAGTATCTAGATGTTTGAGGTATATTGTGAAAGGTGGTGTATATGTGAATGGGTTCAGCCCTTGTTGGGCACCATTAGGTGGCATACTCTTACGGCCGATTACAGTTTTAGCTGCTTTTTAATGCAAATCACGCTAGATGTCTCTTTTGCAGAATACATTGGATATTCACGTTTGTCCGCAGTGAGGGATAAATTGGGGGGAAAACATATTTGCTTTGTATCGATCAAATCACATTGTCGATTGACAGCATTGTCGGCCATTGTGAGAACTCAACAAAAAGCACAGAACAGGCGTTACTCGTAAACATGTAAGAAAAACAAAGAAACCACACTTGTGCTGCACCTACCGGTCAAGTTATATACTAAAATATCCAGCCTTTGCAGCGAAACAATCGCCGAAGCACATAGAAACAAGCAAGAATGTTCATAAGCACTCATAAACGAAGAACGTATATATACGTTATCCGCGATTTGAGCGCAAAAGGGAAAAACGTATATATACGTTCTCCGAGTCGAAAGGGTTAATTTGAACTTATAAAACACTACAAAAAAACCGTTGATGGTTTTTCAAATTTTGCATGAATTTCGATTTTGTCCTTGCACAAATTAATAGGTTGTTTCTGGACAGAGGTGGGCTCTAGAAGTCTGCAGTCTACAATATTGGGCTATTTTAATTCTATAACCATTGATGCAAGGCTATCAAATGTTCTGATATAGTTGGGATATTCCATTCCTTTTAATCCATGTCCTAAAGTTCTGTCTGAACTTTTTATGAGCCAAAAACAGTTGTTTCATATTCGACAAATAGGAACCCTTTGATTATTGAATGGTTTCTTCTTTTACAGTGTCTCTAATGTTTCACATAATTAGAATAGAGGGGAATTTTTTATACTCTTTACTTTGTGGAAGAAAGGTACCTCAATGACTGCAATACAAAACCAACCATATAAGGGGCATTTAGCTCTCCACCCCCATCCCCCGCAAGGTCGGTGATCCCTTTTCGCCAAAACCGAGCAGAAGGATAAAATACTTTGTTTTCTTTCTCCAACATCAGGGTTTTTCTGCAACTCATGTCCATTCTGCCACTCAATGGATTAGGGTTAATTAATATTATGTAAATAGGAGAATCCACTTCACAGCAGAATCGTTGCTACATTTTTGGGGCAAAAAATTGCCTGAAGTACTTTTAACATATATTGATATTTGTCCAAAACACTCAAGAAATTAAGTACATTATTAATTACAAAATTCTGTCAATCGGAATTTGTTTTACTGCAACGTTTCTACTTGGAATTGTCTTCAACATAAATACACAGTGGTGTGACAACTTTCACAGTGTGCAGAAGACATCAAGGCCAAAACTTTCGATGGTACGACCCGTTCAAAATGTAATTTTCTATCCCACGTGTATGCAACCCCATTTAATAGCATCTTGGTTGCCACTGGCATTTATTTTAACTGTCGAATAAGATTCTAAAAGCGAAAATACGCCATAGAAACAATATTATGCCAGCAGACACTGCCAGGGTGAAGTCACTTCAGATAATTTATTTACAGGGTTCACACCGACTCCATAGTCCTGGACAACTGGAGGGATCAGGAAAACAAGGCTAGGACTGAGGTCATTGGAAACAAATGATTTTTGAAAAAAGCTTTCAAAACCTGAAAAAGTCAGGGGAATTAAATGATTTTTGCTTGGCAGAATTTGTAACCGGAAACACATTTGGTTTTATCTTCCCAAAAATCTTCCTTTTTGGGTAATATTGCTTATAAAAAGGTTCTTTCATTTTATTTTTAATGTATTTTCAAAAATGTTCAACGAACTTGATTCATTTGATTAACTTACAAAGTTGAAGTGTAACTCTTATTTTTTAGCAAGTTAAATCATTACACAGTTATGTAAAATACCTGGAAAAGTCAGTTACTTTGCAAAGTGGGTGTGAACCCTCATCTATCAACCCCACACACATATATTGCTTCTCGTAGGCTATTTATATTGTTTGCATTATGCACACATGTAGTCTATCCGTATCATACACTTTTTTTCACTCTCTGACAGAAACAAATGTCAGTGTCAACAGCAAATATTTGTCACGTGGTTGCATACATATAGGTTAGAAAATGCTGTTCTTCAACATTTCGTAACAACATGAGCAAAATCTACCCACCCTCTCCTATTTCCCCCCCCCCCCACACACACACATATATATACACACACACACACACACACAGACACAGAGATAATATGAGATAAAATTTATGAAAATTCGCCTATGTGTCTGCCCCCCCCCCAAAAAAAAATAATCCTGGGTACGGGCCTGGTGTTAGCACAAAAGACATTTGATACAATGAGAGCGAGCTTTTATCTTGCAGTTTGACGTTTCCAGTGAATGCGGTGTGGGTTCTGCCGGGAATTTTCCATTTCCGTGTCTCCCTTAATTTCAAGACCAGATAAGTAAATTTTGGCAAACTTATACGAGTTTTCTACTGAGCTCACTATTCGATTAGAGACACACCAATCAAGTGCAGCTTACGGGAGGGTATACATTATCCGAGAATTTCACTTGAAACTTTCCCTGACGCTCTCTTGCTGGGAACAACAAGTCTTCGTCTAGTGTGGCATCGGCAAGGGTTCTTCGTTGAAGCTCTGAAATTCGCCACGGGTTTAATTAAAAATTGAAAACAGGAAATGCGCCGGGGAAACTTCTCGTCCCAGTTCAACCTTTTCCAATTGGTTGGTCGAGAGAAGAGACGAAACAGCTTCCAGTGGGAACAATTGGTGGAGGTAAAAGGCAGCGTAACGATCTAGTTCGGTGCGATTCGAATTTTATCAATTCAAAAATCTATAACGTATTGTACACAATTTCTGCTCTTGTGTAGCATATATATATATATATATATATATATATATATATATATATATATATATATATATATATATATATATAGGCTATATACAGGGTGCCCTGTAATTACATGTATGCCCTGAAAGGGGTTAAAATAGAGGCAATTTGCAATAAATTTGATATGATACCAAGTCCGAAAATTAGTAGTGTTCGAGATAATCGAATTTCTATTGTTTTCTTCAAATGACAATTTTCCACATAAAAATACGACTTGAGAAAAAACAGCTCATTGTATGGCACATATTTCAGCGTTTTCTGATAGCTAACAAATAAGTGGTTGGTTGAAAAAAAGATTGTCCTAAATAACAATCACGTGTAAGTAACGGGTGGATCTAAACTTACAAGTGGTGATAAAAAAATCCAATCTTAGTTTACTTGGCAACATATTAATAACAAAAATGGTATGATACGAAGCGTACAAATTACTTAAATTACTTCCTTGTGTCATCAGATATCCAACAAGGTACAAATGTTGCTAACATTCACATTTGTGTACAATAAATAATACTTCATTCATCTTCATGTGAATGGAATCAATGAACAATACAATTAAAGAACCTTACATGTCTTGCTCAAAGTGCTCCGTTACGAATGCAGGCACGCAGGTTTTTACGTACATTTGTTTCCTTAACTCGTGATGTGATGGTGTCTTTGATGTGTTGACCAGCTGTTAAGATCCTCTCCCTGAGCTCTTCTTGCGAGTTTACCGGTTTCTTGTAAACTAAGTCTTTCATTTGGCTCCAAATGTAGAAGTCGCTAAGCGGGAAATCGGGGGATCGAGCCGGCCAGGGAATCGGGCCGCCTCGGCCAATCCATTTCTTTGGGTAATTTTCATCCAGCCACTGTCGCACGCGCAGGCCGAAATATGAATGAGCATCATCAACAATAATTTGATCGAGCCATTTTTACTGCCCCAAATCTTAAATGGCATCACTTACGAACATTTTTTGATGAACGGGATGGCAGTGTTGTTGGAGGATGTGCCTCTAGCAATAAGACGTGACATGATTTACCAGCATGATGGCTGCACAGTTCGATCCCCCGATCGATTCGACGCCTTGCGACTTTTACATTTGGAGCCACATGAAAGACTTAGTTTACAAGACACCGGTAAACTCGCAAGAAGAGCTCAGGGAGAGGATCTTAACAGCTTGTCAACACATCAAGGACACCATTACATCACGAGTTACGAGACCAAATGTCCGTAAAAACCTGCGTGCCTGCATTCGTAACGGAGGTGCCCACTTTGAGGAAGACGTGTAAGGTTCTTTAACTGTATTGTTCATTGATTCCATTCACATGAAGATGAATGAAGTATTATTTCTTGTACACAAATGTGAATGTTAGCAACATTTGTACCTTGTTGGATAGCAGATGATACTTCGTGCCATACCATTTTTGTTATTAATACGTTGCCAAGTAAACTAAGAGTGCATTTTTTATCATCACTTGTAAGTTTAGACCCACCCGTTACTTGCATGTGATTGTTATTTGGGACAAACTTTTCTCCAACCAACCACTTATTTGTTATTTATCAGAAAACGCTGAAATATGTGCCATACAATGAGCTGTTTTTTCTCAATTCGCATTTTTATGTGGAAAATTGTCATTTAAAAAAACAATAGAAATTCGATTATCTCGAAAGCTACTAATTTTCGGACGGGGTATCATATGGTCAAATTAATTGCAAATTGCCTTCTTTAATCCCTTTCAGGGAATACATCTAATTACAGGTCACCCCGTGTGTGTGTATATATATATACACACACACACACACACACACACACACACACACACACACACACACATATATATACACATACATACATACATACATACATACATACATACATACTGGACGTATACAGACACAACATAGAAGGAAAATGAAGTTTCCTCACGTAGCTAACGCTACGGTAAACTCGGGCAAATACGTAAAAGGGTAAGCCTATAAACTGGTGTGTGGTGCAATGGTTTCGATGTTGAAGATAGCCCGGAGCGTTTCAATCGTCGCTCTGTTATGTACCTGTGCATGAGAGAGAGAGAGAGAGAGAGAGAGAGAGAGAGAGAGAGAGAGAGAGAGAGAGAGAGAGAGAGAGAGAGAGAGAGAGAGAGAGAGAAGGAGAAAGTTGTGTTGGAAGTTTTTGCCGCGTATTGCCATTGCTGTGCGGTCCATTGTGTGAACAGACGCCATCCTCACGTATCTCAGATTGTGAAATAGGGTTGTCAACTCTTAAGCCAGAAATTTACCAGAACGAAATGTACATAATTCTATTTTGAATATTCTTGTAATATTATCATGATACGAGTTGACTGGCGGCTTCTGCCTGTTCGCACAGTCGCAAATTGACACCTGTGGTGCAACCACAGGGGGCATTCCCCCCAACCTTCGATGGAAGGGAATTGTAGGGGGGCAAGAGGGGGCAAACATTGTCGGCCAAGGACACCTGCAGGGAGGGGCACAGAGGAGAATTGCCCCCTTCGATTTCAAATTTTATGCAAATAATAGTATATTTCGTAAAATTTTGTTGTTCGCTTCGCTCGCAAAGCCTGCTTTTCTCAGTTTCGGCAAGTTCAGAGCCGTAGCTAGGTGGCGGCGCGAGTCAATCATGTGTACCGAATGATCTAAATGAAAAAGAAGTTGTGAAAAATTGGATCTAAAAATTTTCTTGCTTACTTCGCTCGTAATTTAATTGTTTTCTGTAATGTAATGTATTTTAATAATATGTGTAGTATATACTGTATGTATTGACTAAACTTTTAATACGTACACAATTAATGTTAGTATGTTGCATATATATTTTCTTATTTTATGTCGCTCCATGTTGCATATGTGTAAGACATATGTTGTAAATGAAAGTTATACATGTTATATGTGCAAAAAGAATTATCTTCGGAATGCATTTATCATTCATTTTCTGCCATTCAAAAATACAGTTTGTGTGTTTGTTTTCCATTATTAGCTAATGTGAAATTGACGGTGTTGAAAAATATTTCAAATTGTTTGTTCCAAACAAATGTTTTAGTACAGACTTCTACCACCTCTTTGCATAATTTATGAGGATAATAACGTTTTTGATACTACTACTACTACCACTAGTAATAATAATAATAATAATAATAATAATAATAATAATAATAATAATAATAATAATAATGATGCCACTATTATTGTTGTTGTTGGTACGTTTATCCTGGTACGTAGTTGCCCCCACCCCCAGACAAAAAATCGTGGTTGCGCCTCTGTTTGGCACCCAAATAAATCTCTAATACGTTGTACTCAAAATACATTTCATTTAGGTGTATCAAGTAAATCAGCTTATAGTGGATGTTTCAGGGGCAAGAATCCAAAGTTAACAACCCTGATTTTGAATGACCTTCGTTGTCGAGGTTGCTCGGATATCTCATTGTAATGGCATCCCCCGGCGAACTCCAAGAGCTGGGCGAGTGGAATATTAGCGTCTACAATGCTCCCATGACGACAAAGTAAAGGAAATAAAGACTCAACGCGGAGTTTTTTTTCCCTGTAACGTCCTTGTTACGTAGCAACGAATTGCTTCGTGTATAGGATTACGAGCTTGGGATGTACCAGAAGCGGAATAAAAGAACGTGCGGTTCCCTTTCGTTGGGCCCTCTATTTACGCTGCTATCAAGACAGACGATGGCATTATAACTACAAGGAGAATCTCGTGGGGATTTATAGAAGTGGCCATAATGGTTGAACAAAATTTACGAGAAGCATAAGGCATTAAAGTGCCACATTTGATTGTATCATGCTTCTAGCTTATATTGTACAATACCTCTTTTTTGTCCTATATCCACATACTATGGAAGATTTCACATGATGCCTTCAAGAAAACAACTTTTGCTTTGACCATTCGTTCTTATTTATGAAAAAGTTACCTTCCTGTAGAAAGCGGATAAAAGAAACGGAAGGAATTCTCTAATTGGGCAAAGATATAGTGATTTTTCCACCATTCTATAATAAAGCCAAATGCACGGATTATTGTGACTCATGTGTACATGCTCACTATGTGAAGAAATATAGTCAGTTGTTTGTTTGCGTTGGGTTTTAAATCCACTTTGTGTACAAATAGACTAATTGGGTAGGGGCTGGACATACAGTTTAAAGTGGGAACCGAACCACTGTGCAATGTGTCGTCAGAAGTACATTTCCTAAGTTGATGACTTTTGATTTTAAGTCCCTATAGCAATTACATTGCAAATATTAGCTGTGAATACATTATTGATAATGTAAATGTACGTAATATGAACATACCTCGTACACTATGTATTGTTTGGACACTACAGTAAAGAAACATTGGACATACGACTTCATGCACTCTACATATCGGGTCTCCCTTATCGCACAACGCTTGAGCAACCTTGTGTTGACGTCACGGGATAATTTAATTTTAGGCTAAATGCCTAAGTTGTTAGGTTAGGCTAACTAGGTTTAGTTCTCTTAGCATGAATATTAATTTCTCAGTGTATTTATGCTAATAGAACCAAACGTAGGCATTCCTCGTCTGACATCAAGAACGAAAGGTTGCTCAAGTGTTGTGCGATAAGGGAGACCCCCCCTAATATCTGGCATGCCGCCTTTTCTCTGAATCACGGCCTGTATCCATTGTGGAAAGCTCTAGTCACCATTTGTCTTGAGTTTCAAGCCATATTTCGAACGCGATTGTATGAATCTCAACCACCTATCCAATACCCAAAGGTGTTCGATGGGTATAAGTGTAGAGCTGAACGGGGACAAGGGTAGTCGTTAAACGCCCATTTTCATTGCATTATGGCAAGGTGCGCTGTCGTCTTGTTAAAGAAATAGCGTTTCACATAGAACAGCCACAGTGTCGGAAGCACCGGATTGGCCAGAATGTCAAAATACTGACATGATGCCTTGTGATACCACGAACAGCGACCAGTAGTCCAAGTAGCTGAATGTACCTCATATGATTATTCCACCGGGTCCGTGGTCGCATTCTACACCCTCGATTTCGCAAGGATTTTTTTCTTTTTTATGAAGATTGTGTGTTAAATATTGTGAAGAACCAAATTCTGGAGCGCGGAAACAAGAAATTACGACTCTACAGACGTTTAAAGTTGAGATGTAGCCGTTTGAAGTTGCAAGGTGGAAGTCTACTTGCGGCTATGTTAGTTTCGTAGCACCCGTACTCTACTTGATGCCATGTTAGTTTCGTTGCACATGTACAGTCAGAGAAAAAATTACCTGGGCCACGGGACTTAGAATTTCGTAAAGTCTTAAAGCCTGTTGTTTATGCAACCCAAATAACAAAGTATTCGCTTAAGTTTGCCTGGTGATTCTGAGTTCTCGGGAAGGATTGAGCTTTGATAGCATGAGTCACATGACTCGTGCCCAGCCACAACAAACAGCTGGGTGCTACGAGCCTCCAGAAGAAAATTTCAGGAACTGGTTTCTTGACAAAAGCTACTCGTAAGGAAATACTATTCTTTCGAGTGATATTAGTCATTGTCAAGAAGGTTCGCTGAAATGATGGTTCTCATCACAGACCACATGCCACACGTTAATTGTTTAAGTCCAGTTTATGCACTGGACGACTGGACCTACAGATTAAAGTGGGATCCGAACCAAATGCCCCTCTATTTGGTATTGAATTCGGAAGCCTTTCATTACATGGGGAAGACGTTACCACTACGACATCAGAGAGGCAATGGAACCCCTTGAGAAAGAGATAAGCGAAAATTGCTACGTGACAAACCATATTTGCCCGTAAATTTTAAAAATAAGAGAATATTTTGTACTGATAGTTTCGAACCGTGGGAGAGGCATATATTTTTTTGTGCCATCGTCCATTTCACGAGTTTATAATTCTTCCTCACCGACACGATTAACGCGAGTGGTAGAAGAAAAGCGAAGTAAAATAACTGAAACAGAAATAAAAGGAAAAAGCGAAATTAATTGTATCCATAATATTCTTCAGTCACTTGAGTTGTATTCACGGGATGCTACCTTTAAAGAGAGCCGTGGTCTCGACCTTGTCTTTTTCGCTTCCTTTGTGCTCTTGCTTCCCCCTGTCACGATTGGTCCAAAACTAATTAATGCGACGTTAATTAAACAATCCAAACAACGAAACAATGCACAACCAACTGCACAAAACAACATTCCAAATGTTTTCGAATCGGAAAACAATTGAGATGCTGTAAAATGACGTAAGATGCAGTAATAAAGTGGGATTTTGGTACCGTATAGAATTAAATCGATGGAGATGTTCGATTTGATTGGATGTTTGTTATTTAGATTTGCTATTCTTTCACTTTTGGCAAATAGTGACGATGAAGATGAGTGATGCTATGATGAAATTGATGAAGGGACACTTACCAAGGACACCCATGCCAAAGTCGAGATTCTAACCAGGGACCCATGGCATCGTAGCGCGCTGTGCTACAGCGCCTAAAATAACGTAGTGTGGAAAACGGCATGCTTCTGCGCTCTCTGGTTGGTTCCACTCGAAAATGATCCGCTAGAGGCGCTGGTGTTGACCCCGGTGCTTGGTATTCGACTGCTTACAATGGAAGTAACCTGGGCTGGGTTACCTTCCCAGTGGCAGAGCTGCATGCCACCAGGCGCGTCCCCAGGTTGCGGATAGGGGAACGGCCAGCAGATATGTTGGCTAGCTGGAAACAGTCGCGGACAAGCAGCAGCAGGATTGGAGGAGGCAGTGAGATGTGGAGTGGCAACTGCATCTCGGTAAATGCTGCAAGTCTCCGAAGAAAATCCTGCGATGTGGCGAGGTGAGCCGCCACTAAATAAGCTCAGCTACTGCTGCCTTGCAGTAAGGGGAGGGATCCCCAAAGGCTAAGGGAAGAAAACCCTGACAGAAAACCGAGGGGCAGGAAGGACTCCGAAGGCACGCTAATGCCAACCTACCTAGGGGAGAAAACCCTATACAAATCCTGGTCCTCCAGGTTGGGGGTTGGGCGTGGGGCCGACAACCCCACCCTGCAAAAAGACAAAACCGTTGTGAAACCAATGCAACAGCCTCGGATGATGGATGGATGTAATGGAATTCGAACCTGGCGATATTTACGGACTAATGATTTATCACTTGCAACATGGAATGTAAGGACTCTGTTAAGACCTGGAAAAATGAATGAAGTGTCAAATGAGATATTAAAATTTAGCTATGATCTGGTTGCACTTCAGGAAATTAGATGGCAGGGACAAGGAAGAATTGATAAGCCAGGGTACACATTATTTTATAGTGGACCAGAGAGGAGGACCGGACAATTTGGTGTAGGCTTTATAATAACCAAAAAGATGAGAAAAAGTTTTATGGAATTTGAAGCAATTAATGAAAGGATGTGTAGAATACGGTTGAGAGGAAGATTTAGAAACATAACAATTATAAATGCACATGCGCCTACAGAAGAGAAAGATGAGAACGAGAAAGAAGAGTTCTATGACAATCTGGAACAAGCATGTGGAAAGATCCAAAAGTACGATATGGTAACCGTATTGGGCGACTTTAATGCTCAGATAGGAAAGGACAAGAATCAACAAGGGGTTTCAGGGCGGCATACTCTACATGTAGAAAACAATGAGAACGGGAACCTTCTTTGCCAGTTTGCTGTCAGGAACAACATGATCATAACAAGTACCTGTTTTGAACATAAAAGAATTCACTTAGGAACATGGAAGGCACCTAACGGAACAATAAGCCAGATTGATCATATATTGGTGAATGCACGTCATGCCTCATCAGTTATTGATGTGAGAAGCTGCAGAGGGCCCAATTGTGATAGCGACCACTACCTGGTAAAATTAGTAATGAGGGAAAAATTGATAGCGGTGCAAAGAAACGAGATGGCCAAGAGAAAGAAGTGGAATATGAAAAAAATGAAAGATGAAGAAGTTATTAGTGAATATGTAAGTAAGGTACAGAGTAAACTGAAGGAGAAAGAGAATAACAGACTTCGAGTGGTGGAGGAAGAATGGGAAATAATAGAAGGAGTGATAAAGGAGGCAGCACAAGAAACTTTTGGAGAAGTGAAAACTAAAAGGAATGAGTGGTTTGATGAAGAGTGCATACAGGTTATAGATGAGAAGAATAAAGCTAGAGAGAGAATGCTACAGAGGGAAACTCGAAGTAATACTGAGAGGTATAAAGAACTAAGAAGGAAAGCACATAGGGTATGCAAGGAAAAGAAGAAAATGATGTATAAAAAGAAGATGCAAGAAATAGAAGAACTAAATCAGCAAAGTGAAATAAGAAAATTCTATAGAGCTATAAATAGAATGAGAATAGGATTTGAGCCAAGAATAGAAGTATGTAAGGATAAGAATGGGAAAGTAATTGTAGAAGAGAATCAGATACTCAATAGATGGGCAGAGCACTTTAAAGAGATTTTGAATAAAGTGGAAGACCAAGAAGAAGAAGAGCAGTATAATAGGAATATACAAAATAGGGATGGTCATGAGGTACAAGTACCTAGTATTGAAGAAGTTGAATTTGTAATGAAGAAAATGAGTAATAATAGAGTTCCAGGCGAGGATGAGGTGATAATTGAACTGATCAAACTTGGTGGTAATGCATTGTTGGCAGCAATACATAGATTGGTTGTAATAATATGGGAAAATGAAACAATGCCACATAAATGGAAATCTGGAATAATATGCCCAATTTATAAGAAAGGTGATAAATTGATATGCGGAAATTACAGAGGTATAACACTTCTTAGTGTGGTCTATAAGATCTTGTCAGGATTGATCAGTGAGAGAATAAAATGTTACACAGAAGATATACTGGGAGAGTACCAATGTGGATTTCGCCCTGGCAGAAGCACTACTGATCAGATTTTTATAATTAGACAGATGATGGAAAAGTTTTATGAACATGATGTGGATTTGCATTTTTTATTTGTTGACTTCAGGCAGGCTTTTGACAGTGTTAATCGAAATGAACTGTTTAAGGTACTTGAAGAGTATAATATTCCCATCAAAATAATAAGACTAATAAGAATGACTATGAGTGGCACTAAGGCACGAGTGAAAGTTTGTAGTAAACTGAGTGAAGAGTTTAAATTTAATACAGGAGTGAAACAAGGGGATGGCCTTTCGGCAGTATTATTTAATCTAGCATTGCACAAAGTAATGAATGTAGTTGATCAAAAGGGAACCATATTTGGAAAGTCCAGTCAAATATGTGCATATGCAGATGATGTTACAATCGTTTCTAGAACAATAACAACACTTAAGCAAATCTATGAGCAAATGGAAAGAGAAGCAATAAAAATAGGGCTCAATGTAAATGAAAAAAAGACAAAGTATATGAGAATGTCTAACTCTGAGATCAAAAGAGCACCTCAAGATCTGACAATAGGAGATAATAAGTTTGAGGGAGTTCCTTGTTTTAAATATCTGGGGACAATGGTATATAGTGATAATGATATGAGTAAAGTAATAAAGGAAAGAATACAGGCAGGCAATCGTGCATATTTTGCAAATATGCAGTTGTTTAGAAATAGACTGATCGCAAGAAATACAAAGCTTAAAATTTATAAGACACTGGTACGACCAGTTGTCACTTATGGATCAGATAATTGGACTTTGAAAATGTCAGATGAAAATGCCCTCAGAATATTTGAGAGAAGAATATTAAGAAAGATATATGGACCTGTGAGGGAAGATGACGACTGGAGAATAAGATATAATGCAGAGCTAGATGATTTAATAAAAGGCCAAGACATAGTGAGATTTGTCAAAGCCCAGAGAATAAAGTGGTTGGAGCATGTGGAGAGAATGACGGACTATAGGATGCCAAGAAGAATGTTGAAAGAAAAGCTTCACCACGCAAGAAGAAAGGGAAGACCAAGACTTCGATGGATAGATGATGTCGCTGCAAACTTGCGGACAATGAAAATTAAAGGATGGAGGAGAAGAATTGATGATAGATTGGAATGGAGGCTGATTGTGGAGGAGGCCAAGGCCCACCAAGGGCTGTAGAGCCAGAAAGAGAGAGAGAGAGACAATGGAAGTAAATTGAGTTTTCGCTGCAACGTCTGATTCTTTTACGTGAAGCATTTCTATGAATGTGATAATTGCTATGATATTTGGTACAGTGGTCGCGAAGATATTAACGAACATTCTAGACAGTCGACCACGTCCTGTTATCGTCATACTTTCGTTAATAATACGGGAGAAAAAATACGCGTGGAATGCTCTTGGCAACTAAATTTTTGTGTATGAATTAGGTTCATTATTATCATCATCAGCATCATTTCTTTTAAAGATATACACACTGAAGCATTTGTATTTTGGATATTTACTGTCTCTTTTCTTCCGCTTTAAACTAATCGCGGCTATGATGATAATGATGATTCCATGAAACGACAAGAGGAACCCCACGAAACTTTCTTAGTGCCATCGACATGACTGTAAGGAAACTTTCAAACCAATGGGACAAGCGACACGGGATGTTCACACTGTCACACTAGTGACACACACTACCAGACTGTAAAATAGCATTCATTGCACATGAGGGTCCAAACAGCAAACGACACGTTCATATGGCGTATTCGCGTGCTAATTGTTGCTTCGGTCGGAAAGCTTCTTAAAGGAAGGGTGCTGAGACCGAAGCGACACGCTACAGGGGGAGTTCCCAACTAAGTGACAAGCGACATGGTGCCTTCAGTCTATTAGCAAGCGTTGCTTGCGAACAACAGTTAGGCGACACGATAAACCGCACATTACAACAACAGATCTAGGCTACACGATAAGCCACACGTGTCGCTTTGTCGCTTTGTCGCTTCTGCGTCGCTCAAACTGTGCCATTTCCTCAATAGCTTGCAACATGTAGCCGTGGTTTGTTGTTCGCGCATACGCGATGCAATGAGTGTCTTGCTTTAGTGAGATTGAGCACCAAAGCGACAAGCGGCACGCGACACTTATCGCTTGAGGATTTCACCAACCGAACGCTGGCTTGTGCTTCCCGTCATGCCGCTACGATGTGAAATGTTGCTCTTGATTTTCTCCTTTCCAAGCAACATGTGTCGCTTCGGTAGGAAAGTTGCCTTGGACCGAATGACCCGTGTCGCTTTGGTGTGAAATCCTCGTATCGTTTGTCGCGTGTCGCTTTGTTGTAAAATCTCCTTGAGGAAACGGTGCAGTCAGAGCTTTTGTCCCTACGGTTCGAAAGGCTGCATTGATTTCCGACTGCTCGCTTTCAAGCGACATTTGTGGTTTGTCGCCTCGGTATGAAATATCTCTCAGGATACTATTTATATTCTAATAACATAGAAAAGTAAACTCTAATACACAGTCCAAGACCTGACGTCCGGAATCACATTGCGATGTTTCTTCTTGTGTTACGCATGCTATTTATTTATTAATTTTATTTTACTTTTCTTTCCAAATTAATGCCATTTCGTGACTGCAAATCACTCCACAAATATAACTGTTTCCATCAATTCACTTACCGCCTTTCTAGAGAAACAAATCTACACAATATATTCCAAAAACTAACTAAGCCGCATTACTTTCATAACAAAATTAGCACCTGGGTCGATCGCACTGCCATCTACTTGTCATCGTCTCGGGGAACCAGTTTCTTGGGTAGTTTTCCACACTACGTTATTCAAGGCGCTGTAGCTGTTCTAACCACTCCTCCATGGAGTGGACATTATACCATATTTTGTGTGCTCAATTGGGATCAATCAATGGAATGAATAGGCATATTATATGATTAATAAATTCATATCATAATACCACGTCATATTTTTCGGCACTAAGTAACATCAGAGACATTCAATCTTGCATTTTTGCCTTTCAACTAATTCTTTGAATTCAGGTTAATCACAACAATAAGATAAATTATGAAGCAAATGATAGTGAATGTGGGATATTATTACGAATTACCTGACAGAAACAACATTTAGCAGGCTCGGTGGTCAAGCTCATTAAGTGATTGACATTCGATATCGTCGCCAAAGTTCCCGGGTTTGAGTACCGTCCTTGTCGGGGGTGTTTGACTATTTCGTCATCACTTTCATGTAATGGTCACTCGTCCTTATCGTCGCGATCATCGAACAGGGAATAAAAATTATAAAATTAAATACGATGGAAGAGTACTTATTTCATCTCTCACGAAGTTTCCTACAAAACCGGAATATATGAAATACATGTATATTCATTCACATACATTTTCGATTTCTATATATAACTAATCGAGACCGAGAACGGGAGAGCAATTTTCAATTCGACAAACCGAGAGACGGAGACACTGTCAAGTCTTCTTGGAACCTCCGTAATCGAGTTGTTCTGTTTGTCATTAGCTTGTATTGGCAATTATTGTCATTATTCTTTCCCTGCAGGTAAACCATAACGATGGATTATGATGAAATGAAGCAGATAAAAGGGCAAGAACAAGAAAGTCATGCCTGTTCGGGACTCCAACCCAGAACCTTATGTAACGAGATTTGAAATTCTGGAGAAGGCGTCCGTGTTTCGCTTGGTTTTCTCTTTCCTCTACTTCTCTTATATTATCATACATGTATAATAAAAATGGATCTGATACGATATGTTGCGATTCATAATTGTGCTGGTTAGATGCTACAGATGTGAACTCCAACCTGCAATATATTATTCCCTTTTGTTTCGTATCTGGTTGAACATGAAATTTTCTTACACTGTGACAATTTCTTTCTTAATTTTGGTTTGGTGCACAGATATGCCAATCTGGACTCGACCTTCAGTTTAAAGTGGGATACTAACCACTATGTGCATCCACCGTGTATCAAACCCGGGATCCACTGATTACAAGGCGTCGACGTTATCACTACGCCATCGAGGAGGCCCCATGACAAAATGTTATTCACTCGATCTCTACCATAATTTATTTCAGCATTTACATTTTCGTTTTCTTCTTCTTTTTTCCTTTTGTTAACTACTCTTGTACAACTCTTTTTGCGTCTTCGAATTTCTTCTTGTTTCAGGAAAAAATAATACATGTAGGCTGTATAAAAATCCCCCCGTTCAAATAGATAAAACGTTCACTCTCGAGAACTAATTTACATGTTTATCACTAACGTAACCATTAGGAAGGAAACTATTGAAATGTTAACTGATATAAGTGCAGATGAAACAATACTTACAGCCACTAACGAAATATCTATTCTTGTGTAGCCTCACAGACAACAAGTATCTGGTGAGTCATTCACTTTTGCTAACTACGGGAGAAGGTCACTGAACTAAGAGGTTGTGGCAAACAAGCAGACGTCTGCTCTACCAAAGACGAGGTCACGTGTTCCAGTTATCAATGGCGTACAAAATAAGGAGGAACACAGCTATCTGACGTATGTTTTGGTCCCGTCATTGCACGTAGAACACTTTATCGTCGTGGCCTTGAAGTTCCCTCAGGGCACTCCTACGTAAAGTCTTCTCAGCTAGAAGGATATCTTCCCCATTGAGTGGAGGAAAAGTGGGTGCGTATAGAGGTCCTTCAACTTTCGTATTCTTGTTCACTTCAGAACGCGTGCTGTATCGTCTAATCCAATCTATCCGTTGTAGGTTTTATGGTCTGTTTCTGTTCGGTAATTTCACATTGTCTTCCTGCTTATGTTATTCGCGACGAAGGTTCTGGATTCGATAATCTGGACAATAACGGGATTGTGTTGTTTGGTTGATTTTGTCTCTTGAGTCCACTTTATGTCCTGTTAGGCTAATCGTGAATGGATCTACAGTTTAAAGGGGGATCCGAACCACTATGTTCCTCCACCGAGTATCGAACCCGGGATCCCTTAATTACAAGGCTCCCACGATCCCACTGCGCCATCGGGGACTGTGTTCAAAACGAATGAATCAAATTTGAGTGATATGATATGCAACCATTGTAAGACCATTGAAAGAAAAGCTATGGGAACCTGCCAGTTTTTCTACTGCAGACAGGAAACCATAAACATGGAAGAGAAGCTTATATTCTATGAAACCTGACGCTATGTGCTCGAATACTGGCTAAATAATCCATAGAGGCATAGCAACGTTAAACAACCTATTATATGATACATATAGGTTTAAAAAGGTCGAAATACAAAGATTGGGTGCGCCTCACTGATGGCGTAGTGGTAAGGCATTGTAATCAAGGGGTCTCGGGTACGATACCAGGTGATATAAACATAGTGGTTCGGATCCCACTTTAAACTGTATGCAGTTCAGATTAGTCTATCTGTGCCGGTGACTCAGTCGGTAACGCGTCTGACTACCATGCTATAGACCCCGGATTTGATCCCCGGCCGGTTCAAGCCCGGGAACTTTTCTAACGTTGGAAGCGGCCCCGGCGCCCACACAGCGTCGAATGACATGGGTACCCCCACACCCCCTATACGCCTTCATGGCGTAGCGCTAAGCACAGGGGAGCACTTTACCTTTTTTTTTGTATAAAGTGGACTTACAACAAAATTTAAACTTGCGATAAAGATTATGATAAGGTATTAAAGAATTGGGTCTAACACATTTTTTTATTGTTTACCAATGACATTGTTAACTAATATTCTTAATTTCAGTTTAAAGATGAAATCGGCTACTAAATAAAAGGAGTGGGTTCATATTTCTGTTACGAAATTCCACTTTTGTAGTAGACCTGTACCACACTAAGATGTGACATAATAAACAAATCTGAGACACTTTCAAAGGATTAAATTGCTGTCTACGTATTTGGGAACAATCTTTCAAATATAATATTTTTTTTGGACGCTTCAAATCATAGTATTTAATTCCTGTGTTAGCAGATTTAAGAAACCTGATTTGGGGGGGAGGGGGGTTACAAATGCCATTTCTGCTCCCGTCAAGTTACGCCTATGACGAATAGGAATTCAAAGTAAAAGACTGTCCCGACTAAATCGGGAGACACGTCTGATAGATTTACAATTGGGAAAATCATAATTAAGCGTGTAGTTGAAAACAACCTATTTTCATATATTGCATGCAGCTCTACTTTTTCTGTAATGTGGATCAAGAACTGGGGACGTGGAGAAGCACAACACTCCATGTAACCAATAGTCACGTGACCCTCTTTGCTTTCCTGTCATGTTGACCTTCGCGTGGAACACATTTCTCGGTGTTAAGACAGGCAAAATCATCCGATCATCGAAGGGTGCAATATGTGTTGCCTACCTTCCTGCATTACTTGCTCCAATTAAAGCCTTATGGGGAAGAACTTTTTTCCATGACTGTACCGATAGATGGATGTAAATATCGGTTTTTCAGGGCTATACCCCAAGAAATGTCATGAACATTGTTGTTTAAATTTTCCGCCGATTCCCCTGGGGTAATTAACCTGCTACAGCTATCGCGGCCCCGCCATTCTCTGTAGAGTCCCTTTGGAAGGCATGTTAGAAACTGGCCGAGCCACCTTCCCCCATCACTATTTTCCGCACTGACACATGAAGGTAACATGAAATTAAGGCTAAAATTTAACCTCAGAAGGAAACTTATATCTTTTTTCCAAGGCTAGGCACTGAATTGCGGGTCGAAGTTAAATTTGTAAGTCCAAAAGAGGGCTACCCCGAAAGAGAAGTAAGTCGTATGTCAAAAGTCTTTCTTGTTAGGTCTCCTCGATGGCGCAGTGATAGCGTCATCGCCTTGTAATCAAGGGGTCCCGGGTTCGATATCCGGTGGAGGCACACAGTGGTTCGGATCCTACTTTAAACGGTAGGTCCAGTCCCGATTAGCCTTACTGTGCATAAAGTGGACTTAAAAAACACCAAATCAACCAAAATCAACCAAAATCTTTCATCCTTCCGTTCTATCATAAAAATAAGAAGTCGCAAATTAACCCATCCCACAAGTCATTCAGAAAATACAACCGCCTGCAGTTGCCAAAAAGAAATGTGCACGATGTCCCACAAGATAACGTATTTACACAAGCTGAGGATACCCTTGGGTCCGTGGTCGCATTCTACACCATCGAAGAAACGTAGGTTTTGTAGCACGTAAATCAAAAAAATTACCTTCCGCGTTATTTTGAAATGACCTTTGTTACAAAAAACTAATTTTTTTGACGAAAATATTTGAAATGTGCGCGAAGTCGAGGGTGTAGAATGTGACCACGGAGCCATTCCACCTTCAGCAAACTTCAGTCTGGATGTAAGGCACTGTGGTAACAGGTACTCTTGTAAATTCTTCCATTTCGTTCTTAGATTCGCCGGAAAATCAGATGCTGCCCTTTTTCAATGAAAAGCGTTCCTGCCCCAGTGCATGTATGTGTGTGTGTTGGAGGTAAAAAGGGGAGCATCTGATTTTCCAGTGAGTCTGAGTTCTTAGTAATACTACTCACTTTCTGATAGAGTAGATGGAATGTCAAATGTACTAACTATATGGCCGCGGTGGCTCAGTCGGTAACGCGTCTGACTACCATGCTCAAGGTCCCGGGTTCGATCCCCGGCCGGTTCAAATCCGGGAACTTTTCTAACGTTGGAAGCGGCTCCGGCGCCCACCCAGCGTCGAATAACATGGGTACCTGGGGGAAACCCTGGGGGGTAAAGGCGGTCAGGGTCACCCCCACTCAGGACCGGATCAAGAAAGTGTGGGGCGTTACCCCCACACCCCCTATACGCCTTCATGGCGTGGTGCTAAGCACAGGGGAGCACTTTACTTTACTTTTTTACTTACTTTCTACAGTTCCATTATATATAAAATGCGAATTTCACCGTGCAACTTGAAAAAGCACCCGTGTTTATGTTATTTTCTGTTTGCTTCGCTTTTCTACTTTTTTAAAGCTTATTTGCAACGACCAATGCATGAAATTCACGAAGGGGCACTCAACTAGAGACACACGTGCCTGCTGGGACTTGAACTCTGAACCGCGGTGGTGAGATCGTGACCACTCAACTCACTTGGTTACGTTTTATAACGTTATTCACTCATTAATGATAATTATGTTTATGGCAAGAAAATAAGCTTTCAATGTAAGTAGCTAAACATAATCTACTTTTCACTACATAAAGTTGACAATATCATACAGAAATTAATTTAATTACATATAATGTACTTAGGTATTCATGCTCTAGATATTGGTTAAAACATGCAAAAATTAACCTCGCTTTCATGTCAAACAAATTTATTTATTTGTCTACTCCACATGATTATTTGTAAATATTGATTTAAACTGTGAGAGCAGCAATGCAGTTTTATTGAGATATTAATTTTAATGGTGAAATGTGCTTTTACGGGAAAATTAATTTAACAGTAGTACAGTGTGGAAACATAAAAATCAAGATGTACGGGGGAGAGAAGAAAGGCCATAATTCAGTGCAATTGGCGAAAGAAAATAAAAGAACAAGACACAGAGACTGAAACTTTATGAATATGTGCATTACGAATGCCCTAAGAAGAGATTCAGTGGAAATTTTGAAAGTCTCGCTTGGGGGGAGTTGGGTTAGTACGTACAAGAATGTTTCTCTTCTTCTTCTTCTATATTTCTTACCCCTGAGAGGTATATTTTCCGCATCGGGTAACTGCATTACTACATCCTTCCTCTAGGAATTGCATCATGCTTTCCTCGTCAACCTATAAATCGTGGTGCAGTAAATAACACTTTTTGTTAAATGTTGAAGTTGTTCCACCAACATTTCAGTGTTTCCTTTTAGTTTTCGACGAGTTGAACTTCGGAGCAGTACATATAACATTCGTCTTCCTTCGCTAATTTTGTTTTTCATACTCATCGTTAAAATTAATATACCGGAGAATACAATCGGTGTAACCAAAACATTTTTATGAACAAATAAGCTCTTATTCTTAAGACAAGAAATAAACTTATTTAGCAATTTAAAGGAATGACCTTTCGAGGAAAAATACTGCTTTTGTTAATTTCTATATTTCCATTTTATTTAGTTTCTTAGTTAGTAAGTTAGTTTCCTAAGTTAATTGCGCCAATCAGGTTAAATAATGAATAAATGAAATTGATCATGGGGTAAACCCACATCCATGCCCTACTCAGGGTTCGAACTAGAAACCCTGAATAAATACATTGTAATATGCTAACCGCTAAATGTAATATGCTAACAGCGCCACCAGAGGACGGTTCTCTATAACTCATGAATAAATAACTGGAATTATCAAATACGATGAGAAGGTAAGGAAACTTTATTTATAAAAGTAAGAGTACAGAGTATGTTCCATTAATATGTCTCATAAATTCATACCCTACTTTTGATAATGAATTTTTCTCTGCCTTTTATTTGCATCAACAACACTAATTGAGGATATACTGCTTTTAATTAGAAGTGATTGATGAAGTAAAACTCAGAAAGAAATACCCATACTCATGCCAGGACTTGAAATTGGGACCGTCGGTGGTGAGGCTATGAGTCCAATGCTTAAACTGCCCCATCACAAAAGTGGCAAGCAAGACCATGAACCAAATAGCGACAAAGACTAGCTCGCATGCAGATGAAAGCATTTGTGTTTATGCTAAGAGTGCATCTTAGCGATTAGCCAAAAATGGTAGAAAAGCGAAGTAATATAAACGAATCAATTATGCTTGGAGTGTGTGGAGGACATCTTTTCTTTTACCTCTCAAGACTCTTCCAACGTTTGATTATTTTCACAGGAGGTTAGCCGATAACTCATCGAATATTAAAGACAGAAAATGTAACACTGAGGCAAAGTCACGCAGCCAATTTTAGATTATTACATTTTTTGTTTTGTTTACTTTACCATATGGTGGGTGACATAAGTAGTAGGAAAGTATATAGGATGAGGACCACTTATAAGTGTAGAAAAGGAGAGGCTATTTGATTGAACAATCTGATTTACCCACACTTAAAACAATGGCAAGAGGGGCTTATACCCCAATTCTTCAGGTGTGATATGCTCTGAAGAAGTGTAGAAAAAATGAAGCTCCTCAGACAGATTTGCCTATACTTAAAACAATAGCAAGTTCCCATATCATCTTATTGTTCACAGTGTATTTTTCTGTCAAAATCCCAAGAATCTTGAATCCCCCCCCCCTCAGACAGATTCGGCCATGTGTGTAAAAGCTATATCTGTGTGATTGTTGTTTATAAACTTGTCAAAAATATGGCTTTTTGTATGAAAACATGCAATCCTGAATACAATTCTGGTTTTGTCTAATTAATTGCTTGCATGAATTGATATTAATCTATCAAAAGACTAATGTTTTGTTTGCATGCCTTGCCGGCACGCAAGAGATATAATCTACACAGCTAGAAGAGGCCATTAATTTTTCTGTGCGACAGGGGAAAGTGTAACAAAAATTATTGAGATAAAGATATATTTTTTCTGTGCGACAGGGGAAAATGTAACAAAGATTATTGAGATAAAGATACACATTTTCTGACACAGTAGCAATGAACTGCCTTGCATGGTGAAACCAATTCTTATTCTGATAATACGAGCCTAGGCAAGACTTAGAGAATATTATGACAGTTCAAAATCCAATTTTGTCTGTATTAGGGTCTCAGAACCCAGTAAAATGTGGATATATTCCATATGGAGAAGTGTTAATATTGCTGTTTTGTAATCAGGGGCTTTGGGTTTGAAATACATACAACTGCCCATACATGAGATATTCACTGCCAGCTGATATACAGTTGAGGTTTGAAAGCTGGCAAAGTGTCTGGGCCTCTCTGACAGCTAGGTGTTGGTATTATTGCTTTGTAATCAAGGGGGTTCTATGTTTGAATCGGCCCTCTAGAATTGCTCCGTGACTCTCTCATTTCTTACATCATAAACATATGATTTTTCACCTATGAGAATAACACTACATATGGTGTCATCAGGTAATGCCTCATGGAATTCACAGATAATTTTAATGTTTGTCCTGTCATTTACCACAACTTGTTTCCTTTTTGAAGTGTTGATTACAAACATGGGTCTCTGTGCTTTGAATTCATCTGGTGTGTAATACATGTCAGTATTGCCAGTAGTGACCCTTTTGAATGCCGAAAATGCCTCATATAATTTGAGGAAATCATCCTTGGACATGTCTAAATTATAATTTTCTCTAGGAAAGACCTCATTTCTGCCATTTTTAAGATATATGTTCTTGATGTTGCAGTTATCAAATTTACTTGAATTTTTTTCCTGATTGTTGTGTCTTCCAGTCTGAAACAATACCACCACAAAATCAGGCATGTCATATTGTATGCTGGAGAATGAATTTGTAGCATCAACCTCATAATATGTACCAGTTGCGGGCTTCTGTACACATTGATATGTATAAAATTGTAGAGCAATTTGTGGATTTTTTATTATATCAGCTTTGTGTTTAAGAGCATAGCTGGCCTCATATTCAACAACCGGGATTCTTAACTCCATAGTCTGAATAATGCATTTGCCTGCATCTGGTAGGGTATTAGGCAAAGTTTCCCCTGTAGAGTTTATTGTACTGTACCTCATCAAAGCATTATTATCATTGGCAGCTCTTCTAAATGTGATTCTTAAACCACCCTTCCACATAATATCTTTGTAATCTGAGAAGAATCCTGGCAATAGGCGCATGGGGAACAGCACAGTGTGGTTTTTAGATAATATCTTATCACCAGCCTCAAATCCACCTATTTTGTAGTAAGAAGCCTCGGTTTTGGATAATTTTAGTGTGGCCAAAGCTGTGGAGGTAATGCCGGGATAATCCACTCTGTTTATAACAACGCCATGCTTTCTGATCTCAATTTCAGAGAATAGATGCGGCACAAAATTGTCCACCAATCTTATATTTGAATTTGCCGGATAATCGGTACCATCGAGCTTTACAACATCAAATTTGATGTATAGATATGCTCTGTGGGGGTGTATAAAGCCATCCCCTACATCAAGATCAACCTCAATCTCTGTGTTGGGTTGATTTAAATTTGCAAATGTCCTCCTGTTTGGGGGGAATGATTGTAGCTCATAACTCTCAATATTTTCCATTTTTTTCTTGTATGTATTTTTATTTAAATGTTAATCTCTATGATTGCAGTTGTTGTGGCTCCAGCAAAATCAACTAATTCTTCTTTTTCATTAGTGACCATCAATTCAATATTATCTATTCTATTATGACACACAGGAAAATATAATGTTGGGGATGGATTGTAGATGATGGGCTCCATAAATTCAGAATTAGGTTTGAATGTTGCAATGATCCCAGTTTGTTTGTGAGTGCCTATGCCATTTGATTTGGTGATCATACCCTCAGCTACATTACAGTGAATATTCAGAGTCTCTATGGCTAAGAATTTAGGTATATTAATAGCAGTGTGTTTGATGCCTGGTTCAAGTTTTGTGTTGTTCTCAAAGCCTAACAGCTCTCCTATAGTACCCAGATTCACTGTTTCTGTGGCAGATACAATTTCTACTCTGTGAGTGACAGAATTTTGACTTAACACTACACCTCTGGGTAATTGAGCATTTAGAGTGGACAGATTATATTGCCCTGGAGTGATGACAATTTTTTGATCCCCTACTGCAATTGTGTTGTTGTGGTGTGTAATATTAGGGATTAAGTACATGCCATAAAATGCTCTGAGAGCTATTGTTTTGGGATACACTATATCATCATGCAATTTGAGTTTCAATATTGAATTTTGGCTGGTGAGATGAAATACCCCCATGATGTTTCAGATACCACAAGGCTTTTCGAAAATCTTCAATTGATGGTTTATTTATTTGAGACATATATCTAAGAACAGATAAACACAAATGTCCGCAATTAACATCTCTGAAGTTTTGAACACGGGCATTATTGTAATAAAGATTATCTGATTTTAGATATTTTATTAAATTTTCAGGTGGAACACCTCCAAATGAATCAAACACAAATGCCTCATTGTTTAAATATTTAAGATAACAAATCCAGTGAGTGCCCTGATTTTTGTACTTATCCAAATTAACAATGCCACACTCTTTGTTGAGTGGTTGCTCTGCCAAAGAATCAGACATGTACACACCTCTAAAATGTTTGATGCCCAGTGGCTTGATTAAAGCTTCAATATCTTGGTTTGTAAGCGGCTCTTATTTTTTTTAAACTTATTCATGGCTCTCTTAACACCTTTGCCTTGTTTCTCATTAGCCAAGTTATGGCGCCTCTGCTCATCTAATTCTGCCTTATTTTTCTTGGCATCTATTACTGTTTTTGCTATGGCGGCTGATCCCCCAGCCAAGCTCCCCACAGCCCCGAGAGCAGCTAAGATGGCAGGGATAGTAAATATAAATCCCCCCACATGTGATTTTTTTCTTGATTGCTGTAATTTTTTTAATTGGGGGGTACTAAGTAACAATTTCATACCATGCCCCTTGGCAATACAAGAGCTTTTTTTCTTGCGCTGCTTTTTGGTTAAAAGACTGTCAATAGTTTTAAGAGATTTAAGACCTGCATAAGGTATTTGATACATAACACCCTTGGCCTTCATTGTAGGTTTATTATATATATATTCACAACCCCCACCCCAGTTTTTGTTTGGTGTTCATAGCTATGGTGGTTCCCAATGCTGCTATTTTTTCACTTAAAGAAGCATCTTTGCTTACAAATCTACCAAATGCAGCCTCTTCTAATTTCTTGTCTGCAACATGTCTCTTGTCAAGATCAGAATGTGTGTTGTATGCTATGTCATGGTCTCTACAAGCAGCATCTAGGGGATTAACACCAGGATCACCTCTGTTTAATCTATGGTCCAATTTTGTACCAGGACCACAATACTGATAGCCTGGAATATGTAGTTCAAATGGCAACTTGTTTATAATGTCATTAACAAGGCCCCGACGCTCAGAAATATTCCAAAATTTAGGTGGTAGAGTATTAATAATTTTTATCAGATATCCAATCCCCTTAGTGTCATTCACTATAAAATTAGACAATTTTGTGCTTATCATGTCCATAATTCCAACCTTTTCATTGTAAAAATTGTGGTTCCCAGCATTTTCCTCCCCGGCTATCACCAATAACCTATCTACAAGTTTCCTGACATCATCAACCCACACAAATTCTTTAGGCAGGGTGTTGTATTGTTTGATTCCACTGCCAGTCTTGATCTGTGACCATATGGGCTTGATTAAATTATTGTATTTTGCCCCACTGCTCGACTTGACTCTTTTTTGTGTGGGATCATTGTTCTGGTATAGAGCATCTGATTTTATTAATATTTCTTTGTAATATTCATAATCTTGATCTGTATAGCTGCCAGGTCTCTTCCTAGTCATCAGTTCCCATAATCCAGGTGTGCCGGGGTACTTAACAAAAGCACCTTTTTCTCCAAGACGAGATTCTGAATATACAATCAGATCATCTCCCATAAATGTTACTCTGAAATTGCCAATTCTATGTATGATGCTACCATCACGCTCTGTGTCAGCATATAAGCCAAAAACCTCATCTTTGTTGTCTTTAGATGTGCTTAAATATTTTTGAGCAAGAAGACCCAATTCAATAGGATCCTGAGTAGCTTCAATTCTTCTAGGAGCAATAGGACTAGGTGTATGAATACTGGAAAGTGGGGTGAATGGATAATCTAATATGTTCCTAGCAGCTACAGGTACAAGCTCTGTGATCAAATTTTGATTTTGCTCTGTAACAGTTTTGATATTCTTACCTAATTCACCAATAGCATCAATTATAGGCTGTTCTGTTTGTTTGTGTTTTTCATAAATTCCTCGGTTCTCTGATTTCCATCCCTTAAATCTTTTTACAAGATAATCTCTTAATTTAAGATCATCAATAATTGGCCTTTTCATGGTTATTTATTTATGTTTCAATGTCTAGAAAATTGTTGATTTTATTTCTATATTTGCCACTATTGGGTGTTCTTGTCATATCAATTGTGACAAACCCATAACTGTCCTGGTTCCAGCACCTTCTGCAAAACTTAGAAAAATCATTGTAGCTCAGATCCCCACCTACATATTCATCATGTATGTGTTTGAGGTTGGTATGGTCTTGATGAAACACACATATAAAATTGCTGTTGTCTCGGATCAGTTGCTTCGGTATTTTTGAAAAAGTCTGTGCCAGGTAGAAACAATCAATGTTTTTGTGCCGGCCCTGTGTAAAGAAATTTCTAATCTTGTTTTGATTATCCAATATAATGTCATCAAATACAACAACAGAATTATCGAGACAGTCATGAAGTGGCTTAACATCTGGTTCAAAAGTGGCAATATCCAATCCATCATATAGCTTCATCAGCTGCTGATATTTTAATTGTTCCAAGCTTTTAGAGAAGATATACAAGTGCCTGTTTTTCCAGTCTAACCAGTTGGGTGCCAATAAAAAATTATCAACCATTAGTGTAGTTTTACCACAAGCAGATGGCCCAACAATAAGACACCTAATATTATCAGGTAGCAATTTTCCATTTCTTTTATTCTGCTGTTCAGGTTCTGGCAGCCTCTTTATAACATCCCAGGTGCTCATATTATTATTTTGTTTGCATCGATCCAGCTGTGTTCTGGGAGTCCTAGCCATTTGACAAATAACTTGTTGCCTTTTCTGCGGATGATTTTTTCTATGAGATATGTGTCAGGCTGTTTAGTTTTGCTGAGCTCTTCTTCATAGAACCTGCCTTTGAGAATTTCTCCTCGGTGATCCTTTATTATATATGTGTTAAGGGTCCCAGGTTTAACTTGAACCACTGTAAATAATTCAGTGCTCCAGTTTCTTGTAAAGCCTCTTTTGAATAAGTGCTTATATTTGCTGATTCTTACTTGATCCCCCACCCTGTATTTGGCCTTTCTTGTTGTTGGCTGGTATCTAGGATAATAAACAGTGCTGATCAATTTTTGCTCATCAGATGAAGTTACTTCAGAGGGTTTCATGTTGATTGTGGAATGGACCGAGTTGTTATATTTTTGTAGAAGTTCTGGAAGAATATTAATCCATTTATAATTACCTTGAAGTGTGAATTGTTTATACATATGATTTTTTAAGGTTCTGTTGAATCTCTCTACAATAGAGGCCTTGAGATCACTGTAACTCGAATAATGTTGTATTGCCTGGCTTTTAATAAATTGTTGGAACACAGAATTATAAAATTCTTTGCCATTATCTGTTTGCAAATACCGCGGTGATCTTCCACTCTGATTGATGATTGTTCTGATGGCTTCTGTAACACATTTTCCAGTCTTGGATTTGAGTGGCACAGCCCAGGCAAATTTTGAAAATGTGTCTATTACTGTGAGTAGATTGTTGATTTTGTCTAAGTTTTTCAACTGTCCACTTGCCATTTCAATCAAGTCGCTTTGCCATAAATCATCTATGCCCTTTGTGACTTCTGGCAGTCTCTTAAAATTATGTCTGGCCTGTCTGTGTAATTCATCAACAATAATTTGTCTAGACATAATATGTAAACAAGAATATTGCAACTATGGGATGTTCAGCAGCTGATACTGCAGGATTTTCTAAATATAATTTGTCCCCTATTTGTATATGAAATTCCAGAGAGCCATCATCTTCCGCATAGGCTGTTTCTAATGTATTGGGATCTGTAAAATCCTCCAATTCTACACTGGTGATTTTCACTTTGTTGTCAGCATTTGTTATTGATAAGGTGGGGGTAGTGGTGTGCCTGTGGTTGTAGCCAATATTTGATTTTGATTGGTCTCAATGTGCCCCCAACAAAAAATTGGTAATAAAATTGTGCAGGAGACAGCATATATATTTTTCCACCTGGTGTAAATGGTGAATCATATTCTTTGTTGGGGATGCTGTACAATTCAAGAATTACTGAATGTTTTGGATTCTCAATTATGCCTGTTATTTCTTTTTCTGCTGTAAGCAATCTGCTTGTTACAGATTCAAGGTGCTCATTGATGGTCCTAACAACATCATCATGGCCTGGCTTGATCTTTATGTCCACAACAAGTTTCTTGTATTGTTGCACAATTTCTTGTAGCTGGGTGGCAAAAACAGACAGAGCATTTGCTTGATTGGATTCCATGGTCCCTAGCTGTTGCTTGATATTAGCTACAATTTGTTGCAAATTTTCAACAACTGCCAATTTTGAATTTTGAGCAGTAAGATCATGGACCTGTCTTCTGATATCCTCAAACAGGGCATGCAGTTCATTAATATGTTGATTAGTTGGTAGAGTGGCCACTGTCTGAGTGAGATGTTTGATCTCTGCCTGGATATTCTTGATATCTTCTGATTTCAATATGCGATTCACTGCCCTCTTTATATTTTTAAGTTCCTGTGATGTAGACAGATTTGATACTGTATTTTGCAAAAATTCAAGTGCCAATTTCACATTGTTTAATTCAGAAGCATCAGCCACATTTTGCATAGCATTTTGGAGCAGGGCTATATCTGCCTGAGAGAGTGTTGATTGTTGTAAAATTTCAAGTTTTGTTTGGATATCATCTATCAAGTGATGAAAATGAGATAGTTCAGATTCAGTGTTGAGGTTTTCAAGCTTTGTGATTTGTTGCTGGACACTAACAAGGGTATCTACAATCCCAGGCAATCGGGATTCTAGTACATTTGCCAAATCACTTTGCACTGCTGCTATTGTACCTTCAAGATGGGTTATGGAACTTTGAATTTTTCCAAAATCTTCATATGTTTTAAGTTGCAGCTTAATATTGGCTACACTGCGAGTTATTGCATTCAAAGCATCAGAAGATGGCAAGTTGTTCATAAAATTTTCAAGTGTCTCAATTTTTTCTTTAACCTCGGCTATGGCATTGTTCAGAGGATCCAGATTTGGTATCTCCAGTGACTGAATCTGTTCTTTTAGAGTGGAAATCACTAGATCAAAATCTTCTTGTGATTTTATGCTTTTGACAATTGTTTGGAGCTGTGCCTGGACATTATTTATTTGCTCTTCCAATTGTTGTTTCAATTGCTCAGAGTTGGTGGCCTGGGTCTTAAATTTGGCTTGAAGAGCTGCTACAGCTTCTTCTAAACTTTGAAAATTATCCAATGTGGCCAAGTCAGTATATTTCTGAAGCAGCAATTTGAGTTCAGAATCAATTTTAAGAAGAGGGTCCATGCATTGTGATTGCAAATTTGTAATTTCTAATTGAAGACTGGCATTCAGTGTGGTTTGTAAAGCTTGTAAATCACTTCTTAATTTCTTGACTCTGACATCAAGCATCAAAATCTCATCACTGTGATCTTCATGTCTTGTATGGCCAAATATATCATTAGGCATTTTTGTTTTAGCGGTTATTTATTATTGAATATCTAATTCTTAATTCTATAAAAAAGGGTATAAGCTTGTCATAGGATCCAGGGACCTCAATATATAAGCAGTCACCAGCAGAAACAGTATAAACAGTGCCAGAAATCATGTTTGAGTGCTTAATTCTGTAAATATTTCTCCCTACTGAAATTTTAACATCACCCTCAGGAGTTGTAATAAATTGCAATTGCCCACCTACAGGTAATTGGTAATGATTTAAATTATTGTTAAATATGTACAATGTTTTACCTGTTTCATCATCAATATCTGTAAGTATGCTGTTCAGATGAATAATTAACAAAGCACTCAGTTTAGATATCATATCAGAAGAGGGTTGTGGTGTTGGCAGCTCCATAATAGCCTGTTTTTTGAACCCAAATAAGTTCATGGGCATGTTTATTTATTTCAAATCATGCTCTGTGTTTGGGCATTGATTCCCATTTTTCAAATCACAATGACCCCATGGTAAAGTATGTATGCCACATGATAAAATGCATCTCTTATCATCATGTGGGTCCAGAGCCACTTTTCTTACAATATTGCTAGTCAATAAGTGATCCACACTCTGAATTCTGGATTCTGATGTTCTGATTGTGCTACATGATTTGAGACAATTTTATTAATCTTCAAATTCAAGCTCTTTTTCAGCAGTTACTCTGCCAATGCCCTTGGCTTTTTTGGCAACAGCGCCACTACATGTCTCAAAACTGTACATCTTGGCTCTTAACCCAGCAAATGCCACAATAACATCACCAAGTGTCTCATCTCTTAACTTGCCAGGCACCTTTTTGTTGTGGTGTTGAATCTCTGTATGTTCACTGGTATCAAAATATTCAAGCAATTCAGGCTGTGACATATCTTTATAAACATCTTCTGTTTTAATATCAAGAACAAAACTATCTGTATCCATGTACATCAATTTTACACAATCACCATAAAAAGGTTTCAACACATCATAATACAATTTTAACATATGTAATTTGGCCAATTCCAATATCACAGCCCCTACATAAATATGTTTATCAAACTTAATCTTTGTTTTTTCATGTTGAAAAGTGCCATATTTTCATCATAAATTCTTCTATAATTGAAATTAGGCTTTGCAACCAATTTTTTGCTCAGGCTGGGGTCAGTAATTATTTTAACATCGGTATGTTTTCTGACATTTTCAATTGTTTTGCCATATACAGAATTGACCATCAATTTAAACAAGGCCTTATCAAATTGGCTTTTTGCAGATGTTCGAAGCACTGTATTTGTATTAATATAAGACTCCAACCATTTTAAGTGCCTGAACCTCAAAACTTTGCCAATTTTGGTCACTTGGACACCATGATGCATCAGGAACTGGAGGTTTTTGTAATATATGACATAACCCTGTTTTGGCTCCAGTGTCATCATCAATTTCTTCTGTTTAGAGCCAGGTGAGCACTGAACCTCGGGAATTGGGGGCAGATCAGAAAATTTGTTGTGTAAATCATCAGGAATTGTCAGATCAACCTCTAAGAAGAGGCCATAGTCACTGTCATCAAAATCCTTAAGATCTTCAATATTAAAATCTTCAATCCACTCAAGCCCTGCATATGGCAGTTTATCCATCATGGCATAACCATACAGGCTGTTTGCATCCACATACAGTATATAATTTGATGGCAGTGCTGGATCATAATCAGGAATATATTTGTTATTTGCTCTGGCATATCTCTGAGAGCATTGCACCATGCCCCCTCTTATACCTTGCTCCATGAACAGATACATGTCTTGATCTGGATCAGATCCAATTGCATTGTAGTGTTCAAAAACATTGCAGACCATGCTAGGCCCGGAGCACTGTAAAAATATATTGGATCCA
This sequence comes from Lepisma saccharinum, assembly GCF_977018435.1. Classification (NCBI taxonomy): domain Eukaryota; kingdom Metazoa; phylum Arthropoda; class Insecta; order Zygentoma; family Lepismatidae; genus Lepisma; species Lepisma saccharinum. Next base: position 175,900,400 of record NC_139230.1, on the reverse strand, counting down.
GTTCATAATTTTGCATAGAAGATTTTCTGAATGCCTGCAATATATCAGCTAAGATGGTCACATCAAGTTTTAAATATGCCATGTGATAATCACCAAATGTCTGGCATTTTTAAATTGTTCCACATCAATTGGGCATGGTGATAATCATCATCAGTGATTCCAGATCCTCTGATTTTGCTGTGAAACTCTTCTTGTGGTGGCAGAGAACACTCATCAAATTTAGAAAAATCTGTAACATAATCATATGGATATACACCCTTCCGCCTAATTAATTTCAGGTCCTGATTTGGAAACAAAGCACATGTGATTTTGAATTGATCATCAGATAATTGAGTGGCCAGTGTAGCCAGGCTAGCAGATAAAATTCTGTAGGAATCAAGAAATCTTATGTGAATAGGAACACCATTAACTTTAATTATTTTGCTAATAGCAATATATTTTTCATCATTTTCAGCTAAAATATTTAAATTCTGCTTGTCAAACCCCTCATATCTGATCAAATGATGAAAATCATAATTGGATGCGCCATGGCAAAATATAGGGACAAATTTTGGTCTCTGGATCTTAATATTACACCTATTACACAGGGCCATTTTGAATTTACCATCTGTATGAGAATGGTGTTTCACTTTGATTTTTGTATCTGAAAATTCAGATTTACATACCGGGCATTTTTCTGCATTGTTGAAATCTTCAATCTGTTTCTCTGTTAAAGGCAGCATAGGTTTTGATTTTAATAAGATGTTAGATGCTATGTCACGGCACTCATTTTCTATTCTATGTGCAAATATTTTGATGGCATCTGCTCCCATGTATGAATCTTTTTTACTAACAACACCATCCTGTACAATCACATAATAAAAGCTGGAAGGTTCATGTAGCTGGTATGGTGTAATTGAAGATTCTTCAGGGTCTGGGCTACAGAATGCAAGAGGTTTGAGATTTGATTCAAAATCACAGACTATATATGCTGGGTGTTCCGACAAGGCTTCAAACTTTTTGAATTTTGCATTTTCACTTGGCATTGGCATCACCATATGAACAGGTTTATAGTTGCCACAGTATTTCAGATGCTCAATTAACTTGTTTTTGGCAATTTCTGCATTCACTTTACAAACCCCTTTTATTATTTTTTTACCATCAAATACAGATAAACATCTTCTGCACAACTTTAATATTGTATTGGATTTGCCTTGTTGTTTTCTGATTAAAGCTTCAAGACTGTGTATCAGAGTATAATGATATGTGCCATCTCCTTCAATTAAGAGCAAATCAATCGGAACAGCAGAATCATCATCAAATGTACTGATTCTGAGAGGTGCTATCAAGCAATTGCCACGGCCAGTGGAACAAATAAATACATTAATAGATAATTGCTTACCATTAATATCCCTGGCCTTTTTTTCAAATTTATCAATATTCTGAACAGACATTGGATATTCTAAACCCTTCATTGCTTCATCGAAATTGTGTTCATATTGTTTATAATAAGTTATTCTCTCAGGATGCCTTGAAACTGGATACAAAGCAGCTAAAATACACCACAAAAAGCATTTCTCATCATTATTTTTTATATTAACCACGGCTTGTTTGTTTTTAATATTAGCAGGTAATGGCAAATATGTAGATCCTTGTAATGGGCTGAATTCAGAAATATTAACATATAACTTGTGTGGAGATCCGCATAGGCTCCATCCAGACTCTTTTCCAGCAAATTCAGAGTGTTTAATATTCAATTGATCTATCAAACTGCTTATTATTTTGTCTGAATTTGCATTTGAATATACAGGTACAGTTTCTGTTATGTGGGGCTGTGTAAATTTTGTGCCATTTGGTTTCTTATATTGTGTAAACAATTTGAGGGACATCTTATAAGAGCCATTTTGTGCATTTAGAATTGCCTGCACATCAGGATTTATACTGTTCAAAAAATTCTTAATACCACATCTTGGCTCTGATACAAACCGGTAATCCCTTAATTGGCCATTAAAACTGCTATGGATAGGTGGTGCATAGCGTGGCTGCTTTGCAGGTCCAGCATTAAGAGGTGCTTCATGTTTTCTTTTCAGACCAGATGTGGATGGTTGTGAGGGCAATATTGATGACTGTGCATAAGAATTACACTTATGCCATTTGTAATATGCCTTGCTTAATATTTTATGGCATCTTGGACACAATTTAGTAGCTTTTCTGCATTTCTTAGAGTCACAAATATGCCGGTGCCTAGACCAATGAGAACTAGATATATTTTTATTACACTGATTGCAATATTTTTGTTTTGGCGTTTTTGTTGTTGTTTATTATATAAAATTTCTTGGGGTTCAAATCAAAATTCTATACAAAATATCAGTTGGGTTCAGCAGTTAGTGGCTGAGCTGGTGCTTTTATACCCAAACAACAGCAGTAACTAGGTTTTGGTGATAGTTTTGCTCTATTATGCTGTTGTACAACACACTTCACCAGGTTTAAAACCTCATCTCTATATCAACTAAATACAATTCAAAATTGGATTTTGAACTGTGCAATAAATATTCTGTAAGTCTCACTTGTGTTTATATTAACAGAACAAGACAAAACCAGAATTGTATTCAGGATTGCATGTTTTCATACAAAAAGCCATATTTTTGACAAGTTTATAAACAACAATCACACAGATATAGCTTTTACACACATGGCCGAATCTGTCTGAGGGGGGGGGGGGATTCAAGATTCTTGGGATTTTGACGGAAAAATACACTGTGAACAATAAGATGATATGGGAACTTGCTATTGTTTTAAGTATAGGCAAATCTGTCTGAGGAGCTTCATTTTTTCTACACTTCTTCAGAGCATATCACACCTGAAGAATTGGGGTATAAGCCTCTTTTGCCTTTGTTTTAAGTATAGGCAAATCTGTCTGAGAGGCTTCACCTTTTCTACACTAGAATTCAAAATTCTTAAAAATTCAGAGCATATCACACCTGAAGAATTGGGGTATAAGCCCCTCTTGCCATTGTTTTAAGTGTGGGTAAATCAGATTGTTCAATCAAATAGCCTCTCCTTTTCTACACTTATAAGTGGTCCACATCCTACATACTTTCCTACTACTGACATACTTAAGGGAAAGGTACCTCATGCAAGTTTTCATAACTTCTTGCGATGTTTACGGCTATATTATTATTATTACTCTTATTATTATTATTATTATTATTATTATTATCATCATCATCATCATCTGGAAATCACACTAATTGAGTCAGAGCCACTTGAAAATGCTTGAAAATGAGGAGTTAACTGGAAGAAGGATGTAACTCGAGTTACTTGCCTTGCAAATAAGGGGTCCAGGGTTCGATCCGGCCGAGGCACGTGGTGGTTCGGATGCCACTTTAAACTGTAGATGCAGTCCAGATTAGCCTATCTGTACATAAAATGTACTTCGAATAGAAACTCAAGGAACAAACAAACAAAAAAAAAGTCGAGTTTCACTCTTTTTCCGTAAAACTACTCTATGTGCTCTCTGGAACCAATCACCAAAATATATCGCTACTCGCAATAGGTGCCACGAGAGAGGTATTCTTGGGTTGCGTCCATGTTCCATCTCAGTGTTGTCATTAATTCGAGGGTAATTCGAAAAGTCGTTGCCCCAATTTTAGTTTAGCCGAAACCGAGATATACATTCCATGCAATAGTTATATATATATATATATATATATATATATATATATATATATATATATATATACAGTATACAGGGTAACTGGTAATTACATGTATTCCCTGAAAGGGGTTAAAGTAGAGACAATTTGCAATAAATTTGACCATATGATACCCCGTCCGAAAATTAGTAGTTTTCGAGATAATCGAATTTCTATTGTTTTTTTTAAAAAAAATTACAATATTCCACATAAAAAGATGAATTGAGATAAAACTGCTCATTGTATGGAACATATTTCAGCGTTCTCTGATAGCTACCAAATAAGTGGTTCGTTGAGAAAAGAGGTTTTCCCAAATAACAATCACATGTAAGTAACGGGTGGGTCTAAACTTACAAGTGATGATAAAAAAATGTACTCTTAGTTTACTTCGCAACGTATTAATAACAAAAATGGTATGACAGGAAGCGTACAAATTACTTAAATTACTTCCTTGTGACATCTGCTATCCAATAAGGTACAAATGTTGCTAACATACATATCTGTGTACAAGAAATAATACTTCATTCATCTTCATGTGAATGGAATCAATGAACATTACAATTAAAGAACATTACACGTCTTGCTCAAAGTGGGAACCTCCGTTACGAATGCAGGCACGGAGGTTTTTACGGACATTTGGTCTTTTAACTAGTGATGTGATGGTGTCCTTGATGTGTTGACCAGCTGTTAAGATCCTCTCCCTGAGCTCTTCTTGCGAGTTTACCGGTGTCTTGTCATGTGGCTCCAAATGTAAAAGTCGGAAGGCTTCAAAATCGGGGGATCGAGCCGGCCAGGGAATCGGGCCGCCTCGGCCAATCCATTTCTTTAGGTAACTTTTAATCCTAACACTGTCGCACGCCCAGGCAGAAGTATGAATGGGCGTCATCAACAATCATTTGATCGAGCCATTTTTCCTGCCCCAAATCTTAAATGGCATCACTTATGAACATTTTTTGAGGAACGGGATGGCAATGTTGTTGGAGGATGTGCCTCTAGCTACATGATTTATCAGCATGATGACTGCCCAGCTCGATCCACCGATCGATTTGACGCCTTGCGACTTTTACATTTGGAGCCACATGAAAAGACACCGATAAACTCGGAAGAAGAGCTCAGGGAGAGGATCTTAACAGCTGGTCAACACATCAAGGACACCATCACATCACGAGTTAAGAGACCAAATGACCGTAAAAACCTGCGTGCCTGCATTCGTAACGGAGGTGCCCACTTTGAGCAAGACGTGTAATGTTCTTTAATTGTATTGCTCATTGATTCCATTCACATGAAGGTGAATGAAGTATTGTTTCTTGTACACAGATATGTATGTTAGCAACATTTGTACCTTGTTGGATTGCAGATGTCACAAGGAAGTAATTTAAGTAATTTGCACGCTTCGTGTCATACCATTTTTGTTATTAATACGTTGTCAAGTAAACTAAGAGTGCATTTTTTTATCATCACTTGTAAGTTCAGACCCACCCCTTATGTGGAAAATTGTCATTTTTTAAAAAAAAACAATAGAAATTCGATTATCTCGAAAACTACTAATTTTCGGACGGGGTATCATATGTTCAAATTTATTGCAAATTGTCTCTACTTTAAACCCTTTCAGGGAATACATCTAATTGCCAGTCACCCTGTGTATATATATATATATATATATATATATATATATATATATATATATATATATATATATATATATGGCGCAGCGTTAACTCCTCGGCACGGCGCTGCTGCCAGTTTACAAAGATGGCTGTAGTACTCAACACGTCCACGTCGTATGAGCAGCGGTGTTGTTCGTTTTCTATGGAGCAAGAGACAAACGCCCATCGAGATTCATAGGGAAATTCAGCCGACGTATAGGGGCAGTGTCTCGCTTTCTCGCTTTGAGAAGTGTGCGGTGGTAGTGTTGTGAGTTCGAAAATGGCCGAGAAGACCTTGATGACAATGAGCGGTCTCTCTCTTCGCTTACAACAGAAAACATTGCTCACTTCCTCTCACGGTCTTCTGGGATCGCCGAGGACCACTCCAGCTGGATTTCATGCCATCAGACTACCATCGATGATACCAGCCCATACATTGATGAAAAACCGTTGCTGAAATCCATGAGAATGTATGGCATGAAGATTTTCGTCATCCCAAATGTGGTTGTTCCGACTGTTGAAAACACCTTCCCTGGTGAAATGCGCTTCATCCGTAAAAATTTATTGATTGATTTAGTTTATTTTAGTTTGCATTTTGTGCCTCTTGGCTAATTTGCAAAGATGGGGATGAGTGATGAAATGATGAAATTGATGAATGGACATTCACAAACAACCAAGGCCGAGCGGGACTCCAACCCGGAACCCTTGGCGTCGCAGAACGATGTTCAAAACCACTCGGCCACAGGGTCCGGCTCATCAGTAAAAAGAACAAGCCGAGGAAACTCGGGAACTTCCACACAACCATGCACAGTAATTGACACGTGGAACAAATTCTGCCGAACCCATTGCCTGTACCCTCTGGGGATGGTACGGGTGAAGCTGCTGGTCATGAAGAATACGCCAGAACCTGCTCTGAGACACATTCATGTGACGTGCAATGGTGCGAGTACTCGTCGACGGGTTGTCGTCAGTTCGATGAAGGACCTGCTCTTCAAAGTCGAGAGTGCGGCATGTCCATGGAGCACCACAGTCGGCCCTGTTGACATTGAAGTGATCTGTTTCTCGCAGCCGTTGCTCTAGACACGATGCGGAAGACGTTGGAAGCAGCACATGTTAAATTTATTTGAAGAAATAGTCAAAGTATCAATTTCAAGCACTAGCATATATTGTGTTTAGTGTACAAGAATATTACAGACAGAAAAAAAAAGAAACAAGAAAAATAAACGTCCATGCAGTCGAGACTGATAACACAGAATACTCCGTGATTTACCACACATGCTACTCACCAACATTGATAAGTTCTACACTCAGCCACCAGTTGGCAGCACCAAACAAATACACATCATAGAATGTAGCATTTCTATTATTCTTAACACTTCCTTCAAACACTACATTGACAAAATCAACACACAAAAAAATAATCAGTTACATGCACCAATTGGCTTTCTCAACATATTAAAGCGAACACGTTCGAATGGTTTTGTTAGCAGGTCACCTAACTGTTCTTTTCCACTGATATGCTCTAGCTTAATGTCACAATTTAGCACTCTTTCCCGTACATAAAAATATCTGACTTGTATTTGTTTTGACCTTTTATGATATTCTTGATTTTTAGCCAACTTTACTGCACTGGCATTATCAACATAGAGGGTTGGTGGAGGATCCAACTCCGAAAACTGTGACAGTTCTAACAAAAGTTTCTTCAACCACACCAATTATTATTTTGCTCCTTCACTTGCAGCAACTATTTCAGCTTCAGTTGTAGAAAGTGCCACCACCTTCTGCAATTGACTTGTCCAAGAAACTGCTCCACCAGCAAATGTAGCAACACTACCTGTTGTTGAGCGTCTTGTCCTCTTGTCACCGGCGAAATCAGCATCACTGAAGACCTTCAGTTTTGAATTTCCTTTTTTGAATGTTATGCACCGTTCCTTTCAAATATCTAAAAATACTCTTCACATTGCTCCAATCCCAAGAAGAAGGCTTTTCCAGTACTCTTGCTACCTTATTAACTGCGAATGCAATATCAGGACAAGTTGCAGCATCTAAATAAGTAAGGCACCCTTCTGCTTCACGATACGGAACATTCCTGGTAACATCTTCAGTAATTTCTACTTCTTCACGGCCTACTGGAGTTGACACAGCATTAAACTCAGCCATCTGGAATTGTGCCAGAATCCTTTTTGTGTAAGCCTCCTGGTTTAAGGTAATCGAGCCATCTTCATTGAATTGTATTCTCATTCCCAAGAAATTTTCCAGTGATCCTACGGATATCTTAAATTCTCGTTGCAAATAATTTATGAAAGTTTCAACTTCATTTTCATTGCTTCCAACAACCAGTCCATCATCAACATAAATTGCTACATACAGTACATTCTCACTGCGTTTTCGATAAAAGAGACATGGATCAGCTGAATTGTTTTTGAGACCAGTTTTCTTCATAAATTGCATGAATCTCTTATTCCAACAACGTGGAGCTTGTTTTAAGCCATACAAACTTCGTTTTATACAACAAACACGCCCACTTCCATCATCAAATTCTTCTGGTTGTTCCATATACAAATTTTCCTCAAGTATACCATTTAAAAATGCAGTCTTTACACCAAACTGTTTTAATTTCATTTGTTTTGAAGCAGCCAAAGCTAACATCATTCGAATGGTATCATAGCGAGCTACAGGACTGAAAGTTTCACTGTAGTTAATTCCTTGTTTCTGTACAAAACCTTTAGCCACTAATCTAGCTTTGAAACGAGGAGAACCTTCACTTGAAGTCTTAACACGAAAAACCCAACGATTTTTCAGTACTTGAACATTAGAAGGACGATCAACAAGATCCCAAGTTTCATTTTCTTTCAATGAATCTAATTCTTCATGCATAGCTTCCATCCATTTCTTGTGATTGTTTGATTCAACAGCTTCGGAATATGAATTCGGGTCTGTACCACTGTCATTTTTCGCACCAGTCATACATACAAATTCATTACCTTCCATCCAAGCTGGTTCACTTCTTCTTTCATCAGTGTGTACTGGTTGAACTTCACTTCCTTTGAATGTCAATATGGTATATTCTTCTTCTGAAGATCTGTTGTCAAATTGTACTTCCTTCTTTCCTTCCATACATTCAGTCACAGTAACATTAATGTTCTTGTTAGAATTTTGAAGTTCCTTATCATTTTCTGATATGGAAGTTTCATGGTGCAATTTACAGGTAATTTCAGCTTGAATATTACATCATGATTAAGTACTACTTTCCTTTGCGAAGGAATCCAAACCCGATAATCATCCTTCTCATTAACATAACCAACAAGAAACCCAAAATTAGCCTTATTGTCAAATTTGGAACAGAAATTCTTGTTCACATGAACATAATACTGTGTTCCAAAACTACGTAAATGCTCAAGCTTACCAACTTCTCGTCTATACCAGAGTTCGTAAGGTGCCTTACCATAAACTGGCGATTTTCCTATACGATTCAAGATATACACTGCAGTATTACAAGCTTCAGCCCATAAAGCCTTTGGTAGTTTTGTAGGATTTAGCACTGAACGAGCTGCCTCAACAATAGTGCGGTTTTCTTGTTCAGCAGCACCATTTTGCTCAGGAGTATATGGAGGAGTAATACAGTACGCAATACCACGACTGGCTAACAATTCTGCAATTTTCTTGTTATCAAATTCTTTTCCACCATCACACCTGAAAGTTTTTATCACATGATCATTAGTGTTTGCTTCATTCACAAAAGTTTCAAGAACTGCTGAAACTTCATCCTTATGTTTTAAGAAAAACACTCTGCGAAATTTACTGTAATCATCCTTAAAACAAACATAATAACGAGCGCCTCCTAGAGATGTAACACTCATGGGTCCATTCACATCAGCATGAATTACTTCACCAATTTCTTTAGGTCGATTCAAACGTTTCTTAAATGGTAACCTATGCATTTTCCCTAAAGCACACCCATCAGAAAACTGTTCATCTCCATGTTTTACATCAATGTTCATTTGTTTCAACACTTGTTTCACATGCTGTTTATTTTGATGAGCAAAACGTTCATGATATAACTGCAATGTATCACAAGTAGTAATCAAATTTACTTGTACAGCATGCTTAGGCTTCACAACATACATGTTTAAAGCATACAGTCCATTACTAACAAACCCTTTCATAACTACATACCAGTTTTTGAATTACGAATGGTAATACCCCTATTGTTCATTGTAATGCTATACCCATTCTGTGTAGCTGCTTTTACTGAAAATAAATGTGCACTTGCATCAGGTACATAGAGCACATTTCTCATTTCAGCATCATGCCAAGCACCGTCACGACAAACCTGAATCTTAATTGTACTTTGTCCATGTGCCTTCATCATTATATTTTTCTTTCCTAATAAAATTATTTCAGGAGCTGCAAATTTGGTAAATGAAGTAAAGTACTGTTCGTTTGGAGTAATGTATTTTGTTGCACCACTATCACAATGCCATCTATCTGCACTAATGTTTTTACCAACTGATGCCCCCATTACACATGAAAAAAAAAATGCATCACCACTAATTGCTAGTTTTCCTTTGCTGGCTGTTCTTTTCTGTGGACATTCTGATACCCAATGACCTACCTGCTTGCATTTATTACAGGGATAATTTTTCTTAGCACGATCAACGCTACTTCTTCCAAATTCCCTTTAACTGTCCTTTTTATATTCACACGCTTTGGTTTTACTTTTACTTTCACCATGTGCATAAAGTGTTGTAGCTTCAGACGTAGTCTTTTCACTTTGGATGTCACGCAGTTCAATAGCACAGAACTTCTGAATAAGTAAGTTCAAAGTTTGGTTTTCTGATGGAATTGTGTCCCACAGATCCTTGAAATGATCATTATTCGTTACCTAAAGTTGACAAAATTCGACCATTCAACATACGTTCAGATAATGTATTTTCATCGTGTTTCTTTAGTTCATCATTTAAGTAGACAAATAGTTTTTGCAACTTGGCCACATATGCACTAATGTCTTCTTTTCATCACTCTGGATTCGGAGAAAAGTCTCTATCAACATATTGAGGCGTTCTGAACTGAAGTCTTCACAAACCTGGCACATAATTTATCCCACAGTTCTTTTGCATGATTACACGTCAACACGAGTTCTGCAATCGGTTTGCTTAATGCACCGGCTATTACAGTTGCTGCTTTTGCATCGTCTTTTTGCCATTCCGCGAATGCTGCCTTCTGTTCGCTCGTTGGTTCTACCGGTAATTCAACAAATTTTCGCGAACCGTCCACAATTGTTGCACGCAACACCATGTTCATATGCCACTTCCATTTTGCCCAATCATCAGGACCTTCAAGTTTGTCGATGGATACTTTGTATTCACTGCATGCAGCCATTTTTACGTGTGCACTCACGACGAAACAAACTTCAAAACTTTCACGCACAACGTGCCCATAACCTGTTAAAGTTATTTGAAGAAATAGTCAAAGTATCAATTTCAAGCACTAGCATATATTGTGTTTACCGTACAAGAATATTACAGACAGAAAAAAAACGAACAAGAAAAATAAACGAGACTGTTAGTCGAGACTGATAACACAGAATACTCCGTGATTTACCACACATTCTACTCACCAACATTGATAAGTTCTACACTCAGCCACCAGTTGGCAGCACCAAACAAATACACATCATAGAATGCAGTGTTTATATTATTCTTAACAGCACACATGACATCAGGTGACTGAAGACGTTGCCCTCCGTTAATGTGGGTTGCCTACCTTGAAGCGATATAATTGAAATTATGTCACCTTGTCATCTGTTTAGTATCAAAACGGTACGTTTCGGGACATGGGTTTCTTATCAAAACTCAATCTACTAAGTCACCTCTACAAACCCTAGAAGTGTGTAATAGGAATACTGAATCACCCTGTATGTTCTCAATGCTTGATATAAACGTGAAACTACATGTCATTATTTAGTTTAAATTTTCCGACAGCAATCTAGTAAAAAATCGCATTTTTTTGGTAAAATAAAAATTTTAATCATCCTCATTATTGTAGAATAAGCTTCTATCTAGTCTTCCATATAGGAAATATTATAAATGTAGAAAATTCACAACATTACAAAATACATTTGTTATTTTTCGACTATCTTATGTGGAAGAAGGTCGTGAGCCGGCCCCGTGGCGGAGTGGTTATCACATCGCTCTACGACGCCAGGGTTCGAATCCTGGCCTAGGCATAGATGTTTGTGAGTGTCCATTCATCAATTTCATCGTGTCATCAATCATCCCCATCTTTGCAAATTAGCCAAAAGTGGCACAAGAAGCGAAGTAAAATAAAGCAAATCAAATCAATTAAAAATTTTGTAACGCTCCATTCTCGAATGATATTGAAACATTAATCACCAATTAATCTCAAGAGGAAGTGCGTCCCTACAAAATACATAAAATGGCGTATTCTAGCAAGAATGCATGGAGCAGATAGTTTTCGTTGATTATCTCCAAATCATGATTTCTGAGCAACGTCCTTCTTCCTCCTAACCCTCCAATTGTAAAATCAGATCCTTTCTTTTGCATTGTTGCTGTCTTCGTTGTTCTGGTTTTCACAGATTTTCTTACGTCTGTAGCGCACTGACCTCCGTGAGGAAGTGGTTATCACAGCGTGCTGCGACACCAGGGATTCCAGATTCGAATCCCGGTGTGAGCATGCGTGTTCTTTATGAGTGTCCCTTCATTAATTTCAACATACCCTCATTCTCATCGTCGCGATTAGCTAAAAAAAAGAAGAAAAGCGACGCTAAACAATAATGATAAATAAAATCTCGGTTCGTGCCGCCGTTAATGTGTATGTTCGGCCAGATATTTATATTAACGGTGTCCAATAATCGAATCTATTCCCAATATAGTTCTCAGACATGCCCACAGAAACTCTTCGTGACAAGTTGTAACACAATAACTGTAATTAATTCTACTAGTTTAAGAAGTTATACAAAAGTATACAAATTAACCTGTGCGTTTTTTGTTTGTCAGTGTCAGTCTTTGAAGTTCGACTAAAAACAGTGATACTTACATTCATGTTTATACAGGATGTACCAGAAATGATTGATTGTTTGTACACATCGTACGCTTCTCTCCTTGAGCACTCCGAGGTCTCTTTGTATAACATTGAACACTTCCGTACATACTGTACCATACTGTCCACTACAATAGTCCTTGGTAATAAAAGCAACAGTAATGTCTAGCGAGATGAACCTTTTAATTCTGTTATTTGTTACTAAGTAGGACTCCGGCACCGCACGCGTGCAAAGCATACAATGTGTACAAACAATCAAGTCGGTGGCGGATCGTAACCAATTGTCTCGCAAACGGTTCGTTAGCGCTATCACTTTCGGTACACCCTGTTATATATCTTTGTTTTATTACTTTTCTTTTAAGTGGTTTTTATTTTACAACACTGCCTGAACCATTCGCGCGAAGTAATATTTTAATTCAATTTCCCTCAAAGGTATCATAAACCTTGGCTCCTTCTCCTTACGATCTGTAATTTCTATCTCCAGTTACGCCGGAGGCGAATCTCATACATGAAGATTCAGTGCTGGGCGGAATTCGGCCAAAAGAAACTTTCCCTTCTAACCTGAAGTTTCGGCCACAAAATTCATTGGTCTCATGGGAAGCGAAGATACATCCAAGTTTATCATTCGAAAGGTTGGATCTAATTTCTACCTGTATTCCTATTATTATCTCTCTCTTTGCTTGGGAGGAAATTTCTAGAAATTATGTTTGCGGTTCCATATGGGAAGACCATGACTTTCTACTGTTTGCTTACCCACACGAAAGTATAAAATTTATCATCAATAAGTAGTATGTGCCCCACAGTAGAAACACAATTTTCTTTCGTAAATGCTAGTAGCCATCTTTTGGCAGCTTCTTATTGCGTTAGAAATTTTATCTAAAACCTATGACTCCACAACATATTATATGTAAAGCAACGGAAGCACTACCGTATATAAAAAAGTTAGTTAAATCTAATAATTTCCAACATAGGAAAACGAAATTTAACTTTTTAAACCTTTATTCAATTTGAAAAACAGTTTATATTTAACCCGGAAGAGGCTCATTTCATAATTTAATGCGGTTACGGTGGGTCACTGTGACCCGCAAATTTAACTCCCTTCTTTTCAATATTTAAAGACGTTTCTTTGTTTTTTCCTTCTGTTATTTATTTTACATCATTAGGAAAATAAATAAATGTACATATTTGTTTTCCTAACATTTTTGTGTTCTTAGTAATATTTGTAAATGCATGTTGAATAAATGCATCATTTCTGCGTTTGTCTCAAATAATAAGTATAGCTATCTTTAGGAAAAACAAAGAATGATACTTTTTTGATAGTAATATAATAAGGAAAGAAATATAGTACACTTTTGTATGGAATAGGTGATAATAAGTTTCTTTCCATATGTCCAGCACTGTATATTTGCACAAATGTAAATGTTCGCGGTGGGTCACAGCGGCCCACGTACAACCTCTCCTGCCGACATGTGAACGCAAACAGAATATCACCTGTGGGACTGTGGAGTGCAGAAGAAGATAAGAAGCTATTGCGAGTAAGACCCACTTACCTCGAACCCTAACGGATTGGTGAAGAAACAAAAGTGCGGGTGATGATGATCCGCGCTACCGCTTACGGGTTAAATATGTCTCATGGGCTTTAGACTACGCTTGACATTTAGTTAATTGAAAATAGATAACGAAATATCGATATCAACTTACCAAACAAATAATTACTCTAAGACCGTCCAGCTCGGTGGCTCAGAGCGTGAAGTGGTTTACTTTCGATCCTGCCACGAGTTCGAGTCCCGGTTTGAGCATGGGTGTTCTTTGTGAGCGTTCATTCTTCAATTTCACCTAATCACTTCTCATCTTCATTCCCGATATTAGCTAAAAGTAGAAGAAAATCGACGAAACATAACAAAAATACAAATACAAAAAACTTGGGCTACATGGAGCAGTGCCTTTTAGAGAGAGAAAATTGGGGCAATAGAATGAAATTAAATCACTTGAATTTTGCAATAGTAAGATGTTCGTGATATTAGTACAGGGAAAGGAAATAAATTTAGTAACTCTCAAAATAAAGAATCGAAAGTAGAAAGAGATGTGCCACGCGCATATCATACTTCATTACGCAATAGGTTACCAAATCCAATTGTGTATTGAGTGAGCGAGTCCCGGAACAGCAAGGCATGTCTGAACCTGCAAATTCCATGACGTCACCTTCTTTACACTGACACCAACAAATCCTCCATTCTTCTTTTCTTTGCAGTGAGTTTTCTTCAGAAATGTTCTGATATGTACATACAACGAGCACCTAAAGTATACGGCGTTTAAATTTATATAATAACCCTCACTATGTTCATTCACTGCACTCTCTAGAGAGCATAACGTATATACATAAGTAGAAGGTAAACGCGCCAACGTCTGTTGCTATTTAATATTCGCAATTTAATTGCACGGGTGTTAATTAATTTGCACGTATTTAGAACTAATTAGCATGTACTTAGAATACTTTACATTTATATATTTGCATGTTTATAACTTTTATGCATATATAATTATTTATTTTATGAAAAATATGTATATAGAAGGTAATTAGAGGTACTAAACGCTATGCATATGGTTTTATATTCATTACTGCAAAGTATGTAATGTATCAATCGATAATATTAATGTTTATAATATTGAAAATAAGAGTTTATGGTTTATGAACCGCTATGAACGGTGGTAATGGTACAAAATAAGACGGTCCCGGTACTCGAACCCGCGATATGTAACGGTAATAAATGGTTAGGCCTATAGTGTATACTACGTATGTAATAATGTATGTTATTATGGTATGAAAGACGGTGGTCTCAGACGCTAGACAGAATACGGTCTCTGTATCTGAACCCCGCTCTGGGGGTTGACGAGAAAGGAATTTGGGGGATGTGCGGTCAAGGTGAAATGACGTCACAACGCCAGAACAAAGAAAGAACCCGATTGACCAATCAGAACCGGTTTTCCCAAGGTTAATTAGAACGCAAGAACAGGAGAAAGGTATGCAACGCTGTAGGGCATGGGAAGGGATTGATCCAGACAACAAAGGATGTCTGGGAATGCGCAGCAATGGTCAATTTTTTGAAACTGTGCGTCGCTTGCATGCTAGAACATGTTTCTGTCTAAGTAGGCCAAGGTTTTCTAGAACACTAGAACAAAGGATGTCAGGGACTGCGCGATCTAGGTCAAATTTTTGAAGCTATGCGTCGCTTGTAGAACCGGTTTCCGCCGCCAATTAATATTCAGCTCAGGCTTGCCTCCAGGGCACAGGACGCTTTAGCGAGGGTTTTGGGCTAGAACGCTTGCATGTCAGAACAGGTTTCTGTCTAAGTAAGCAAAGGTTACCGAGAACACAAGAAAAAAGGATTTTTGGATACCCAATTAGATTGGAGCGAGAATTTTACCTTGAGCAAGGAGAAAGAAGCGTAAGGGTTTTTTTATCTGTACTATGAAGAAGGGAGAGCTATCAGGGACGGGGCCTACAGTTTTCACCATTTGCTTTTATCATAGGGTAACGAAACTAGGACCCTTTGATTATTGATTTAGGTAGTAAATTTATGTTACTGTGTGCTATTTAACATAATATTGAGTTTATTTTTTACAAAACTTTGACTTTATGTCAAACATTTTCCCAGCTTATTCTTATTTTTATTCAAATAACACAATTTAAACGATTCTAGCAAGAGTTTTTATTATATTTTCAACACACAAACTGCATTCTTCAATTTTTAATTGTTTATTTTTCACGTTTTGGACACACAAAGTGTGTCTTGTAACTTTTAACTAATTATTTTACAACTTTGTTAGGCAACATTTTTTTATTAAATTTTGGACTCACAAAGACATTTTTTCAACTTTTAACTTATTATTTTACAACTTTATGTTAATTTTTACCAAAATAACACTATTTATATTATTAAGGCAACATTTTTCATTAAATTTTGGACTCACAAAGACATTTTTTTCAACTTTTAACTTATTATTTTACAACTTAATGTTAATTTTTACCAAAATAACACTATTTATACTATTCTGGCAACATTTTTCATTAAATTTTGGATTCACAAAGACATTTTCTTCAACTTTTAACTTATTATTTTACAACTTTATGTTAATTTTTTATCAAAATAACACTATTTATACTATTCAGGCAACATTTTTTATTAAATTTTGGACTAAAGATATTTTTACAACTTTTTAATTTATTATTTTACAATTTTATACATATTTTTACCAAAATAACACTATTTATACTATTCAGGAAAGAATTTTAGTTACATTTTCGACACACAAAGTGTGAGTTTTCAATCTTTATCTGTTTACTTCACAAGTTTAACCTACTATTTAATCAAATAACACGATTTGAACGTGTTTTTTATTACATTTTGGACACACACACACACACACACACAGAGAGAGAGAGAGAGAGAGAGAGAGAGAGAGAGATTTTTTTCAAGTTTACAGGATTATTCTCTAGTTTACTCAAATAACACAATTTAGATGTGGTTTGAATAAAATTTTGTACACATGAAGTGTGTTTCGTCAAGTTTTACCCTTTTATTTTACAAGTTTAGGCTTAATATTACTCAAATAACACAATTTAATCCAGTCAGGAAGGATTTGTTATTATATTTTGGATGCACAAAGAGATGTTTTCAACTTTTTTACTGATTTTTTGCAGGGCATGTATTAATTTTTATTTATTTTGTTTTGTATCCGACATTTACAAATTTTTAACTTAGAGTTTAGTATTTAATTAATTTTTTTCAAAAACACTAAAAAAAAGTACTTTTAGCTAAAATGTAAGCCACAGAATATATTATTATTATTATTATTATTATTATTATTATTATTAGGGTTTGCTGATTTCTACTTAGCTATTTTTGGTTCTGTATTTCTATATGTATTTATTTAGGTCAGGTTACGCCTGCTATGTAGGAAAGTTTGTTTATTTTAGAGTTTGCTGAGTATTTTGTTACTTTTACACTAGGTAAAGTTTCCTAAATATATCAGGTAGGGCTCCATCTATATACTTTTGTTTTTGCCATTTTGGAGATGATGCGATCAGCACCACTCTCCATTTGATTTTTATCTCATGTACCCAATATTATTTTAAGGCTTAGTGAATTCTAGAGCCTATTTATGCAGGATAGAGGGCTTGAAAATTTTGATCTAAGATAACCCACAACTATTATTTTAAAGGATATTTTATACTTATTATGTGCCACTAGAATATCAAAGCTTGCTTAATTGTTATGTCTGTAACGCTGTTATTGTCTTTATAGCTAAGGCTTACTGGATAAAGTACACGAAATGTTTAACATTTCGACTATTTGCCTTTATATGAGGCCAAATTTTTAGTGTAACGAAAATTATTGTGTGTCTATAAAGACTGAAATCCCTTTACCGATGGGTACATAACTGGACGCTTACCAACATTGTTTTTTTAAAAAAATATATAACCATTTATCAATATATTGACAATTCACAGGACAAGACGAAGTTCACAGACGACTGACTATATGAACCATAGGTCCATTTGCTAAACTTTTTTCTATGCTAGAAGAATAATTTAGCCTTATAGCCTTTTTCAAGGTACTTTTGAAGTATTACTGGTTTTTTGGGTGCATCAACACTTGGGTTATTTCCATTTGGTTTATAATACGAGGCTACAATCACTATCTGCACACTGAAATCCTCTGATTGAAACTAAAAGCTTAGGCTGTAACTAGGGACTTAGTATGTATATCGACAATTTATAGGACAACACGAACCTTACAAAGGATTGTAGGTGACGTAGGACCACACGCCAGAGCTTTGTTAATCTGCAAGAAGCACTTACAGCTAATATTACGAGGAAATGAGGTTGATTTTTACTGTTTAACAAGAATGCTATCTTTTATACACCCAATATTTGCTTTTTCAAGTAACTACTTGTACCAGAAGCACTTACAGGCCAACCCTAACTAGACTTCGACTTATTCTATATCAGGTGCTAAATTTATAAAGAAATGTTGCCTAACAAAGTTGTAAAATAATTAGTTAAAAGTTGACAAGACACACTTTGTGTGTCCAAAACGTGAAAAATAAACAATTAAAAATTGAAGAATGCAGTTTGTGTGTTGAAAATATAATAAAAACTCTTGCTAGAATCGTTTAAATTGTGTTATTTGAATAAAAATAAGAATAAGCTGGGAAAATGTTTGACATAAAGTCAAAGTTTTGTAAAAAATAAACTCAATATTATGTTAAATAGCACACAGTAACATAAATTTACTACCTAAATCAATAATCAAAGGGTCCTAGTTTCGTTACCCTATGATAAAAGCAAATGGTGAAAACTGTAGGCCCCGTCCCTGATAGCTCTCCCTTCTTCATAGTACAGATAAAAAAACCCTTACGCTTCTTTCTCCTTGCTCAAGGTAAAATTCTCGCTCCAATCTAATTGGGTATCCAAAAATCCTTTTTTCTTGTGTTCTCGGTAACCTTTGCTTACTTAGACAGAAACCTGTTCTGACATGCAAGCGTTCTAGCCCAAAACCCTCGCTAAAGCGTCCTGTGCCCTGGAGGCAAGCCTGAGCTGAATATTAATTGGCGGCGGAAACCGGTTCTACAAGCGACGCATAGCTTCAAAAATTTGACCTAGATCGCGCAGTCCCTGACATCCTTTGTTCTAGTGTTCTAGAAAACCTTGGCCTACTTAGACAGAAACATGTTCTAGCATGCAAGCGACGCACAGTTTCAAAAAATTGACCATTGCTGCGCATTCCCAGACATCCTTTGTTGTCTGGATCAATCCCTTCCCATGCCCTACAGCGTTGCATACCTTTCTCCTGTTCTTGCGTTCTAATTAACCTTGGGAAAACCGGTTCTGATTGGTCAATCGGGTTCTTTCTTTGTTCTGGCGTTGTGACGTCATTTCACCTTGACCGCACATCCCCCAAATTCCTTTCTCGTCAACCCCCAGAGCGGGGTTCAGATACAGAGACCGTATTCTGTCTAGCGTCTGAGACCACCGTCTTTCATACCATAATAACATACATTATTACATACGTAGTATACACTATAGGCCTAACCATTTATTACCGTTACATATCGCGGGTTCGAGTACCGGGACCGTCTTATTTTGTACCATTACCACCGTTCATAGCGGTTCATAAACCATAAACTCTTATTTTCAATATTATAAACATTAATATTATCGATTGATACATTACATACTTTGCAGTAATGAATATAAAACCATATGCATAGCGTTTAGTACCTCTAATTACCTTCTATATACATATTTTTCATAAAATAAATAATTATATATTCATAAAAGTTATAAACATGCAAATATATAAATGTAAAGTATTCTAAGTACATGCTAATTAGTTCTAAATACGTGCAAATTAATTAACACCCGTGCAATTAAATTGCGAATATTAAATAGCAACAGATGTTGGCGCGTTTACCTTCTACTTACCTAGGTATTTAATTCTTCTAAATTTCATGCGTAACATCCATAGAGAATTATTGTTCATGTATTCACATCTTGCATAACACAAGATATAAAACAAAACGACATTTTGAGGAAAGTTTTGAAATTAGAAACATGTACACTTTGAACAATTAATAATGTCAAATAGCATTACTGACCAAAAATTCTACTTCCCATTATTGGAGTGTCAATGAGTTTTAATAAAAATATTTTTAATTTCATTTGTGAAATGAAATAAATTTGAAATAACTTTCAAATTCCTTCTCACATATCATTTCTTTTACATTTGAGCACTCATGTAATCAGTGCTTTTTCCCTGGGAAGAGAAGTTCCAGTACTCTTCAAGTTCGTTTGTAATTGTTATTGTGTTCATTATAAGTACTACTCAAAATATTGTGGAATGTTCAGTAATGATCGTGCATCCATGCTGTTACGCACATACACCCATATTTCTTTTTTAAAAATAAAATGTTATTACTTTTTCTCACCTATAAAAAGGTGATGATTCAGCATTCTGTTGAGTACCTCCAGAAAAAAAAAACACTTGTAACACTTACAACACATGCACACGCAAAAGTAAACACATATACCAAGAACCCACACACATCACTCTAACATATTTCCCACCATAATAATTATTTCAGGTCAGAATTAAGAAACAGAATGTTTACCTATTACTCCCTGGCATCATTGTCCCTCCATCTTTAATTTATGTCAAATAAAATGAGCAGGTTTTTTCATTCTACAGAATGCATGCAGAAGTAAAAATGAACTTGCAAGAAGTTGAAAGAGATGAATTGATTTTCTTTGAACCCGACTTCTCTTTCATCGTTTTCGAACACTTGGATAAAAGCATTAAAAAATTCACAGCTTTTGAGTTTGTTCCAAAGCATTCAGGTATTAAATCACTTTGATGTCCAACTTCGGTTTCCTTTTATTCCCTTAGCATTATCTTCGTCTGTGTCTTTCGAACATTTCCCCAACTATATTTTACTTTAGTCATTATCGGCAGCGAAATGAAACTTACAAGTCTGGAATATACCGCTTAATTTTCCTTGTCGAATTGAAAGTCGCCCGAAGATAATATTGCAATTGGGGAATCGAAAGAGACATCCTTGCCCGGGAAGATACCTACTCCACTTATCTTAGCTCCTCGGAGGTTATTTTTAGCAACTGCATTCGCGATAAGACTAAAATTCTTACCTTCAGTGTTAAAACAATACCCGCAAGTTTCGACTCTGGCAAAAATCTTCTCTTGGATTCCAAGTCTTGAAGTTGGTCCTCAAGTTCTTCCTCATTACATCTTTTTATAGGCTCGAGAGAATAGCAAGTCAAGCCGTTTGGAATCAAAAGAGGCGCGTAGATTTCCATTTCAATCACGTTGAAACCGAACTCAGACACCGTTTCCTTTGCCTGGCAGATGCGCTTTGATTTTTTTATTTTTTGGTAGCATTTGGCCACCACCAACACAGACGACAACCGCGATTTTCGACGATTTGTTCCGCGTCAAGCTTTTCTCCCGAGATCTCGTCAAACTCTAATTAAGTGATCCTGAAATTTCTGTTCCACTGTGGTACCAAAGTCACTCGCGGGATAGTAATTACTAACACGAGCAAATTGGCCTCAAGCGAGAGGCTTATCATCGATTTTGCTCCTGCATCTCCTCTTACATCTGGCGGAGAAGTGTTGGTTTGATGGAAACAAACACGGATGAAAAGCGCTGTGGCAGCGGCGACAGATGCAGCTGAATCCCATGATGAAACATAAGAAATAACACTTACTGGTAACATATTCAATCACGTTGAAATGATTAATCGCAAAGATTTTTTTATTAATATATATATCTCCCTATACGAGGAGATGTTAACATGGTCGTATATATGGCCAGGGTTTAAAGTATACAACCGCCTCCCACTGATTTGAGTTTGTTTTCGATTGTTTTTGAGTCCACTCTATGCACAGAAACCTAATCGGGACTGGACCTACACTTTAAAGTTGGATCCGAACCTCTATGTGCCTCCAGCGAGTATCGAACCTGGGACTTCTTGATTACAAGGCGACGACCTTACCACTACGCTATCGGAGAGGTACATACATTGGTTTAGTAACCATTTTGCACTAATTGTGTAATCAAATAAACAAATCTCAAAATTGGTCATAACATTACATTGGTTGAAAGGTTTTGAAAGTTATCACACACAAACTGTTTTAAAATTAAGAGCCTAATTCAAATAAAATTAAATGTAAAGATAATATCGTTAGGGTTAAAATGATTAATGTAGATCAAGGCAACATTTGCATCCAAATTGTTTATATAAAATCTTATTGGTAATAATTTATAAGTTATTATTCATAATAAATAAATAAATAGTAACTATGAAATTTGTACCGTCCTTGGGATGTTATACGTTGAACCCCACCCACTATTTCTCTGTATATGCAGCTATGAACATTAACTATAAACATTATCGCCAATGTAATTATTGTAATAGAGTTTTCACCTAATTATCTTTAACGGTAAAATTTAAATATTGACTTTCTCTACAAACCAGAAACTTTGGAACCATGTAACGTAATTCAGTGTTGTGGAAAACAAAAACAGTCGCCCAGCCTTACATCATGAGTACGTACCTTGATGCAAAATCTAAAGGGGAAGTGGTGTGTAAAGGATGAAATCGAGAATGTGTGAAACCTTATCTCCACACCCCTCTATGTACGAAGAAAATGTATTGCTTCACTCAACATGCTTATTCCTCATTTCTCACCGTACATACCTAAACCTTTAGCTTTGGACAAGTTGAAATAAATATCGTCGCTTGGGTAGCCCTCCGAGGTGGAGTGGTCAGCGTAGAGGGCTACAAATCCTCGGATTCGAATCCTGGGTAAGACATTGATGCTTGTGTTTGTCTGTCCTGAATGAAAAGGTAGAGACAGGAGAAGTAGCTGGTTAGGGGTTTACTTTTAAGAGAGAGAGAGAGAGAGAGAGAGAGAGAGAGAGAGAGAGAGAGTGGTGAGTGTTTCATTACATCTATAGATCCTTTCATGGACTGAGTATTAAGAAACTAAAAACAGGGATCTTTGATGGGCCTCAGTTGCATAAACTCATTAATGATTCACTTCTCTCTCAAATTTTAAGAATGATACTGAAGCTTCTAGATGGTTTAGTTATATCTCAGTTGTGAAGAACTTATTGGGCAACCATATAGCCAAAAACTATGAAGAACTGGTGCAAAATATGCTCACAAACTTTAAAAAAATTGGTATTAATATGAGCATAAAGATAAATTTCCTCCAAATCCACTTGGACAGATTTCCCGATAATTTTGTTGAAAAACAAAGGGAGAGGTCCCACCAAGATATAAAAGAGGTGATGGAAGAAATATTTCAAAGCAGATGGGACAGACACAAGATCGCAGATCAGTGGTGGAGATTAGAAGGGGTCTGGAGGACATTTTCCACCCACTTTTTGCCTCTGCACTATGGCCTCTTAATGCTAAGCCCTACCTACAAAGGAAAACTAAACTGTCCTTGCACCTGCCCCTCTCTCCATTTTGGTACCCAGTCGTCATTAGTGTGGCATATTATTGCTGGGATCTTCAACGTGATTGTTCCGATACCTTACACACAAGAAAATCTCGTATTTCTCATCATTAAGCGTGATTAACAATGAGATTTTATGCATTTTTTATGGTTTTGAATGGGGCAGCCATTACTCATAAACTAGAGCCAATCTAGAAAAACTGATATCATATTCGAAATCACAATGGCAAAGATACCCTAAAATTACTATAATCTTGTTGGCAATAGAAAGTGTGTTTACCATTGTAATCATTGCTGTGCAATATGTGTGATATTTGTGGGATCTCTTAGATGAAATACAGCATGAATTAAGTTGCAATTATGTGATCCCCTTAGCCCATGACACTAATCCTTGTGCTCATCATATTGTATAGTTAAAAATGTATTTCGAAGGTATCAAAAAATAGTAGATGACTGTTTACAAAGCATAAGTCTCTCTCATGTTTGCTTAGCACAGAACTGAAAAGAAGCGGCTTGACTTGAAATGGAATTCGGTGTGATCCGCACTCTTGCACAAGAATATACAGCAGATAAGAGACTACTGACCTTGCAGCCACTCGGAATACTTCAAGTCAGACAACTTCAGATAATATTTCATGCCTTTCAAAAATAGGTTGAGATCGAACTACGAAGCAAATGAAAATCGATCACTCTTTGTATTCCAAAAATGTCTCATCAGTGGTTTACAGTAGATTTAATCACTTCAGAAACGAGCGATGCTGCAATCTTGTAGTTAATGCAAAAATTAAATCCACTATACTGCCTTCATTCACATCAAACTAGGTCTGCTAATTAAATGGTAACATTTGAAATAAATATTCATAAGTCTCAAGATTTATGTTATTATATGCGTTGAGTGTCGATGCTGACGTTTCTTTGTTTGAGTCCTTGGCAGAGCACAGGTGTCTCGAGTGGGTATGTATGGGGGGGGGGGGTATTTATCTCATTATGGGATGAACATAGCAATGTTAAAGAACATTATTGGAGTTGGTAAAATATTCACACACACAGCAAACATAGAAAATGTGCATTTTACATGTAAGCTGATTGAATCCCTTTTTCGTACGTGACAAATCTTGGTGTGACAACGTATTTTGCGATGATTAAGAGATCGGGAGATGAAATTATACAACTTGGAAAGGAGCACTTAGTGCCCCTAGTATAATATCCAGAATTAGATAATACATATTGTTTCGACTTGATGAATGGTACATAAGCACGTTAATGATCTATTTCACTTGATGAAGCCTTTGGAGCAGGGAATCATCAACAGATAACGGCATTTTGCCCGATGTAAAGGAACCTGTGTCATTCGATCTGAACATAGCAAATTGCTAATCCGCTATAGTCGATGCAGTATAATTCGAATTTCACATAGCTTCGATGCCACACAGAATTCAGTGCATAATGTCCAAATTAGCCATAAATGAACACGTGCACCTGTAGTTAATTAGAATCTGGTTTAGTTTTGCATTATGTGATTTCGCAATCCCTGCTCTGAGCCTCCTGTATATCACCATGTCAACAAAAGCATGGCGTATTAAATTCAGAACTAATATGCATTAAGTATCTGACAGTCATATAAAAGCCCGTCAGTGTATTCGCTCCTCATCTTGAGCGTCGATTCCCTGTGAAAGCCTAATCTGGGAGGTATAAGGCAAAATAACGATGCTGTAGACAATGACGTATTTAGGGGGGTTCAGGGGGTCCGAACCCATCGAAAGAGTTATCAACTACTTAAATTAATATTGAAAAAATACGTGTTTAGCTTTTATTGTATAATCGATAGTTATAATTCCTCTGAAGTTATTGGAAGGCAAGGATTATATTGGGTTCATACGGCTTTGAACGACAGTACCAAAGATTTAAGCTTGCACACTGCTATTTATGATAATTTGTATAAAATATTAATCATGAACTTAATTCTCGCCAACTGAATTTAACATATTTTTTTCAATAGATATTTGTATTTGACATTAATTTCTTTGTCGGTGCATTTGTTTTCATACAAATTATGCAGAGCTAACTTCAGGTAAGCTAATCAATACGTGCTGCTACATCTCTATTCTTATTCAGTCTTCTTACCTAATCATGTAATAATAATATAATATTAATTAATTTATATATTTTACTTAGTGTTAATTGAATTTAATATAATTATTTTAATTTAAACGTTATTATTATTATTATTATTATTATTATTGAGACACTTGGTTCGGACCCTCCCTCTAAATTTATTTCTAGATACGTGCCTGAGTGCGGAGAAGTATATCTTTTTCTCATTTGGACCATCACAATGCTGGGGCAGTAATTTCCGCAATCCGCTTCGTATTCACATACCTTTGATCTTGTTCCTGCAAATTTATCGTTAAGGTTTACATCTTTTCACGAACCATCAATTTGTTGACCATATTTATTTGGCGAAAAGTTGTAGGGTCAATTTCATTATTTTCCTCACTGCTTTAAATCTAAAAAAATGGGCAGAAGCGGTATAAGTGAAAAAAAACTAACCACACATTTTTTATCGATTTGGTTAATTTTACTTCGCTTTTCTTCGAAGTTCGAACCCGAGCGTCGTAGTGCGCTGTGCTAACCACTCTGCCACGGAGGTCGGCCACACATTTTTGTAACTATCCAGATATATGGTGTTGTGAAAGGGGATCTAACTGAGAAAGATAATTCACTTTCATCACCAAAGAAATCTTCAAGTCTTACAGTAAACTACGAAAATTAACACTGCAATACCCTAAAAAGACGTAAGTCAATTAGAGTTATCAAGAAAACAATTTTATTTTCAGACAGTAACACCTATTCTATTTTACCATTCTTCACGTGTCTTACTGATTTGACCCTACAACAACAATGCTTCCTCGAATGGCCACACAAGAATCTATCCAACCATAAATTATTTTCAATACAAGTAAATTTTCAAAATTTTCCCCATCATGATAACTCTGTTTGTACGTATGTATGAAACGTGTATTTATAAAAAACAACACAGAAGATTCGATATATTGATATTGATTGTCTTGGTGTATAAAGTCCACTTTATGCATAGTAAGGCTAATCGGGACTAGACCTACAGTTTAATTGGGATCCGAACCAGTATGTGCTTCCACCGGGAATCGAACCTGGGACCCCTTGATTACAAGGCGACGACGCTACACTGTACCATCGGGGAGGCTATATATATATAATAATAAAATAATGCAGAAATAGAGAGCCAGGAGAGCTTTATGTGCATGTTCACATTCTTGTAGCAAAGGAAATAATCCAGAACCAATGTGTTTCAGCAAGCCTCGATTGACAATGAAAGCTGCTTTCTTTCATCTTGGTATTTTTCATCATTACGGGTTGTTAGTGTTACAGATAGAGATAAGTACAGCATCTTCCATTTCAGAAAGCTTGTGATCGCTCGAGATGGTTGTCAGACGCACGTTTCCACTTTGTCTTGTGTAGCGTAAGACGCTCATTATGTACTAATAATCTCGAAAAGCAAGGGGACAAGGCACATAAAGAAAACAGCAATACAAAGGGGGTTTGAATGAAACAGTTGTCGAAAACGAGGCTACGTTAAGTCTGTCACGTAACAAGTAAAATATCCTTAACGATTTCAATACAGAGATGGTCGATGCAGCTGGGTGGATAATTTTTCCTCTCTGTTGGTGAAAAGAAAAACTAGTATAGAAAAGAGTTACAGACTGTATGGTGATATTAATTGGTTGATGTGCCTTATGTGTGTGTGTGTGTGTCTCTTTCTCTCTTTCCCCGTGTTTGTGTGTGTGCGTGTGCAACAAAGAAGCACTTGCGGACAGGACTTCATGCCACTTAAATCGTACCCCTTTCGGATGCTGGGAATAGATATTTCTCATTCTAAATATAAAAGAGCTTCATGTGTTGCTACTATTTTTGTTCTTTAATACGCAGTGTCTTATGAAATGTCTCTGCATAATTAGTCACACATTCATCCACTTCCCTTCTCATAATTCTAGCAGACACTCACACAAACCTAATCTCGTCTCGTGAATGTTTCATTTGTATCCAAAATTCTTTTTCCGTTGCTGATTTCGTCCAGATATCAAAATTCCATTTGAGACGACAGACTTCCTGTTTTAGGTAGGTCACTGGATGGATTTCAAATATTTGGAAGGGCCATATCTTCAAAGAAAGAGGCATTTTGATATTTTCATTGTCATCATGTGATCCAAGCAAAGAAATACAATTGGAGCACAAATTATACAAATTCAAATGTTGCATTGAAAAAGTGTAATTTTATCACAAAATTTGCCAATTTAATATTCATTTTTTTTCAATAGATATTCAATTCTTCATC
Organism: Lepisma saccharinum; assembly: GCF_977018435.1. Lineage (NCBI taxonomy): Eukaryota > Metazoa > Arthropoda > Insecta > Zygentoma > Lepismatidae > Lepisma > Lepisma saccharinum. The sequence continues at coordinate 175,872,602 of NC_139230.1, read as the reverse complement.
TGGCTCCTGTCTCAAAAGCAGTCTTCTTCTTATCTCCAAATGGAATTCGTCGTCGCCTTGTAATCAATGGGTCCCGAGTTCGATACTCGATGAAGGCACATAATGGTTCGGACTCCACTTTAAACTGTAGGTCAAGTCCCGATTAGCCTATCTGTGCATGAAGTGACTTAAAACATAGAAAAATCAATTCCATTCCAAATAAAATATCCTAAGATTAAAATAATCTAATTAAAACAAAATGAAGTCGCACAATAAAGCAATTTCGATTTTGTTACTTTAGTATTTCCTCAGTATCTTAGTCTTTACTTGTTTCGCCATAGATCAAAATGTGGGGCCCGTGCTACATTTGCGTGTGAAACATGACTTCGATGCTAAAACGTTATGGCATCGTTATGGTTATGGTTATAGGTTGATTTTGCAAGAGATTTACAAGAACTTGCTCTTGAGTGGAAAATGTCAATAAGTCGAGAGGAAGGCTATGTTGAAAAATTTCAACTTGTTTGCTACATGCAACAAGCAAACATAACCATAAAGGTTTTGTTGCGTACTTCAGTACATTAGACAAGAACGAAATCATTACAAATAATAAACAAAGCTGGGCGATTTTAAATTCACAATTGAACCGTGAGGTTTAAATCTGTGTAATTTTATAAACACATAGCATCATTCTGCATAACTCTTGGAAATTTAAAATAAACGTAACGAATACTAACTCCAACTCAACACTGCTGTTATTTTTCTGCAGTGAAAATTGCTGCAACTCTGTGAACTTCATTATCTCATAAACCAACGAAAAATTCAATTATTTAATCAATCACTTAATTACCTGAACTTTGTTGCAACAAACAACACTCCAGCTGTATAAACAATTTCCTCTTGGGTATTGGATTTTGAGTACTTTACGGAATTATAACTCACCATATGGCTGGTCGTTCTGAAAATCTACTCTACTATATACTTGTATGCTATTTAGGATATTCTATCAGTTAACATTACAAAGAAATGCGGTGTTACATGAAGACAAAGAAATAGAGTTTATGATAGATTGCACCCACAAAAAACAAGACAAAATCATTGATTGGGGGAAAAGAAGGAAAACTGATACGAGAATTCGATTGATTTAGTTTATTTTACTTCGCGTTTTGTGCCTCTTGGCTAATTTGCAAAGATGGGGATGAGTGATGAAATGATGAAATTGATGAATGGACATTCACAAACAACCAAACCCGAGAGGGATTCGAGCCCGGGACCCTTGGCGTCGAGGGCGGCGATGTTCTAACCACTCGGCCACAGGGTCCGGCACGAGAATTCGAAGAGAAAAATTGAATAAGTTGTAACTTTAAGTACCTGGGATATTTGATTAATTGATTTGGTTTATTTTGCTTCCACTTTCTGGCCCTTTTGGCTAATCGGGAAAATGATGATGAATGGTGATGGGATAAGATGAATGAAGGGACAATCACAAACATATATGGACGACACAACACGAGCTGCAAGGAGGATTATACTGGCCTTGGGTCCAGACGCCAGAGCCTCGCCAGTCTGAAAAATGCAGTCCAGGGTGTACTAAATGGAAGTGAGGTTGTTGACATTTGAGTGTGCCACACAATGTAATTTTGATTGCAAACTCGCAGTTTAAAGTGGGATACGAACCATTGTGTAATGTGCCTCCACCGGGCATCGAACCCACTGTTTTATTGTATTGATGGGTACTGAACAGGGGCGTATATAGTTTGTGTCCAGACCCACCAAAAATCACTCTATTAGAATAATTTCAGCTTTCGTAGCACAAGAGCTATCTGTTCCCCTCCCCATTATTTTCCTTCTCTATAGTTCAGGCTAATTTACATATAAACATGATTTCGCAGAGCAGATTCAAAACAACTACACATAATTTATTCACTTCCAATGTGTGACCATTTTTTTCTGCTACCGCATAGGTGTAACACAAGTAGGCTAACGAACAAAACCCGCGAGTCTTAATAACAAGTAATTTACTGGAGAACGAAGTGAAATAGTCCAATTACATAAGAAATAACCCAGCCGTAGTTGATTGTAACTTTCGTCGGCTTGAAAATTATTTATTTTTTGAAGAGAATAATATTGTTTAATAACTTTAATACCCCGTAAGGTTTCTCTACACTAAATTTCTAAGTGAGTAATACCCCGTAAGATTTCTCTACACTAAATTTCTAAGTGAGAGTATTAGAAGGAGCAACTTCCTCCTTGGCCCCCACCTTGCGCACGCCTATGATCGGGAGGTGCAAAACACATGTTGGTAAACGTATCACCTCAATTCTGTTAAAGTAACACACGCACACACCATTTTAACACCACTGATGTTCAATGTGAACGCAAATGTGGTTTGGACCTCTTTGGACCACCGTATGTGTCACTTTAACACTAGTGTTCTTGCATTGGACGATTTTGGAGCCGAGTCCGAACAGAGGTAAAATTGGCCTGCTCCACTATTTCCTACTGCTGGGATCCCTCGCCCTTTCCACGTAAATTTATTCCGCAGCTGGTCTCTTTAATATCATCTCGCTTCAGGCGTGAGAAACAACGCTCTGTAATTAGAGTGGAACTTCAAGCTGACGAGTGACCATTCATGGAAAAACTGCCTTGATTTACCTCACAAAGAATTGTTCTTCAGCTTCTGTAGCTGAAAGAGGAATTACGGGAGACAGGTATGAGGGCTTTGGTTTTAATATACGTGCTTGAAGGATAATGGATGAAATGAAGAAGAAACGGGAGGATAATGGCGAAAAGTGCACGAACACAATGCGAAAACTATTTTCAGGTTGAATTGTGGAACTATAGACTTCATACCTGCACTGAGGCTGAAAAGGACATTATGGTAGCGCTAGAGGGAATTTCTATAAAATCCCTAAAGAAATGTATAAAAGTGATTCTGCTGTAGTATTAAATTACATGTAATTTACATAACCTCCTAACGCTTTTACTCTTAGAGAACGTACATGGCTGATCACAAAAACAGCGTTGTATAAATGCTCTATGCACGCCTATAAATACCCTACAACCTATTGGCTTGCGACCGTGTATAGTTACGCAACCCATAGTTTTCATATTACTATGTAAGAGGTAGAAACGTAGATTCTCCAAAGCTTAGTATTTTTGAAAGTTACTTACCTTCGTACACTTAATTTTTCATTAAAAACATTCAGATTCGTACTCAAACATAGTGTATTCTCAGGCAATAATGAAACTTGAATGAGCTATTCGAGTGTAGTTTAAGCATGTAGTCCATACCTTAATTACGAAATGATGCATCATTCATCGTTGCTGGTTTGCATTAGTTCTGTGCTACCCATAAGTTAAGATTACCAAGGCGAGTTCCAGCCACGGACATTGCACTTACGTATATAATTGAAGGGCTCTGGTGTAAAACATGGTAAGTGACATTTTGGTCATTATTTGAGTTTATTATGCAGAAAGGTTATTAGAAGCTATACTGTAAATAAATTGTTTTCGTGCTACGTTTACCAATTTCAGAAGCATTCAATGACTCCAATGCAAATTGCATGACATGGAAATGACACGCAAGAATTGAAGGATGACTTTTTTACTTTATAAAGCAATAATGATCAAAATGTCACTTACTATGTTTACCGCGGAGCCCTTCAATTGAGACATTATTATTTTATCATTTATAAACATGTCTGATTTCCATGTGTAATGCATACACTTTCCATTCTCTTTGCTCACCCATCTATTTCATCAGTATCATTCATCCTAGCCTAGAGAGGTAGAAATATGACGTAAATAGCAAAAATTAAACTGCATTTAAAAATATGACACGCATAGCGTTTATTATACTCTCCGTAAATTCAAGCGCATATTCCTTTTTGTTCAAATTTGCTATGTTTACCGTACATTATTGTTTTATACCGAAACATGGCACGTTGACTATGAACAGCACGTTTCGGGACATGTGTACACAGTGAAATTGATAAATGACAACATTTAAAAAATATATTATATTACCTGCATGCACATAACGTAGTTATCACTTAAAATATAGGAATTATAAAAATTAATTTATGTATCCAAAATCACAAGGCGAATGTATATTTTTAAGTAATTTGCAAGCATCATAAGTGGCAAAATTTTAATAATAATTATAACCAAGCCTCCATCTCAACTGCTGCTGCTCATAGTGCGAAATTGAGCCTTCCACAACTGCTGAACCGAGATAGGAGCTTTGTGACAATCTGCCTGTGTGACACCGTGCAATGGTATCAGGTAAAACTTTTAATTAACTCAAAGAGAAATGAGCGTCATCGTTAAAAGAAGAGAACACCGGAGTGAAGAAAGGATATCGTTTTCTCTCAAAACAGAAAGAGAAAAAATGACTGAACACATCACTTTTAACAGGGTCGACCCGAAAAATGACGCAAAACGCTGTTCAGATGAATTGTGTTCCTTACAATGATGTTCTGAGCAGGGTATGTGTATGTTAAGGTAAAATCCAATGCCCTTCCAAGTGTTTATTTTGCGGTTTCAATGAAAGTTACATTTACAATAGTAGACTCCAATAGGATAAGGCTATCGCTCTTGTCTTGTAATCAGGTTTAATTCCCTGTCCCAGTGTAGTGTGGGTTCCTCTTTACGCTGCAATGTCAGGCAAATTGTTCAATCTGTGTACTAGCGACACGCCCGCAGTTTCTTACTCGTTGTATTATATTTAATGTTTTATAGTTAGTTAGGCATGTTCATTAGTCCGTTTATATAAATCTCCGCAAAACAACCATATCAAAATGTATAATGCACACATCTTTTGAGGACTTTTGTTTAATATGTTCATGTTTTTAGGTCAGGGGTTTAGGCTGAATCCTCCTTAGGGATTGAAATTCTGAAATGCCCTTCTTACTGGGTGCTTACGTCATAAGGGCAAGATGCTCATGGGGAAACTGACTGACTGACAGACATATTTCTATTGCGTTAAGATATTACGTATTTATCAATTCCATCATTAATACCATAATGTACCGATAGCGTGCATGTAATTTTGGATATTTCATATTGCTTTTCCAACTGTAGTTTAATCGCGACGATGCAACATATGAGGTAACAAATGTAATAATACATCCATGTCTTCCAGTATACGATTACAGCAGTGGTGGACAACTTCCTCAGACAATGGGGCTGCAACTTTTGAAGTGGTGAGTACTCTCCTCCCCCCTCCCCCGAAGACTTACCTCACTACATTCATTGAATAAACAACTATGGAACATAGAATGATAATGTTTTATTGTTGATCATTATATTGACAATAATGATAAAATAATGAAACTTGTTTAACAACCCCATTACAAGCTTAATACAACCAGCACTTAACACTACTTCTATTATTCTTAATGTAAACACGGTGGACGCTCATGAGAACTAATCAGTTATTGAAAGTTCATTTCGATGCAAGAAAAAGACGAGAATAACAAATTACGGATGTGGGCGTCATTCAGACGATTTCTCTGAGTAGATTATATTGCTTTCATGGAGAAAAACGTACTCCCGTAGTTTAAAGTACTTCCGAACACTGGCGTACGCAGAAGGAAGTTGAAAAAATCAAAATTTTTAAATGCAAATCCGTTAAGAACACGAAAAATAACTAATGGTGTAAATGTATTCTGTCCCATTAAAATTATCCCCGATTACAATTTTTGGCTTCGAGCACAATTTTAATTGAGTGAAAATACGAACTATTTTACTGTGTATCCCGCCACCCTAGAACGAAGATATGTACTATCTACCTTTACAATTATCTATATCCCCCCCCCCCCCGAGCCGGCCCCCGTGGCGGAGTGGTTAGCATATTGCGCTACTACGCCAGGGGTCTTGGGTTCGAATCCTGGCCTGGGCATGGATGTTTGTGAGTGTCCATTCATCAATTTCATCATGTAATCACTCATCCCCATCTTCGCAAATTAGCCAAAAGTGGCACAAAAAGCGAAGTAAAATAAATCAAATCAAATCAAATCAAATCAAATCAAATAGCCTCCCCCGAAAAAAGATACTGCGTACACTAGTACTTCCGAACATGGAAGAAATCCTTGCAAAGTCACTTAATTTTGGGAGACTAAAAAATCAACGATATCTTGACCACAGGGAATTAAGAAATTATAGAAAATTATGTGAGGTCCGCACGCGGCCCTGTAGTCGGCCATTCCTGGGATACAGACTAATTTTTCATAGATATGAATCGATATTCCTAGGTTTGCTGCCTGCGAAGACGGTAAAGAGAAGCACACGTCTGGTTTAGAACCCTTGGCAACACATTAGGTGCGAAGATTTATTTGAACAGGACGTAATATCCTGTTGGAATAGATGTTTCATCCAACCTCTCCTAAATTCTACCACGGAGAGATATGGCTTCTGTACCACACAGCCTTGTCGCTCGTGCTATGCGGCCGACGCGGCTATATATTACGTCGGCTGTCCCCACAATTAACATCACTGCCATGCTAGTTACCACTAATGTGACAGGTATTGGGTGCGATCTACGGACTGAGAGAAGTGTTAATGTGAAGGCATAAACATAGGCTTGTTATGCATCTGTTTCGTGTTCTCTGGCATGCCGGTACAAGATAGCGAAAATAATTTGGCTGCTTGCGCCATCAGTTCACAGAAATGTACACTTCAGGCACGGTAATGAGAGTTGTAGCATTTGTATAAAATATACAAATGAGCCTCTTTGAAACGTCTAATTCTGAAGATAACACAAATAGACCATTAGCCACATATTCGCTTTACACACCCTGCATATCAACAAATTTAACTGTACGAGACTCATAGCGAATCCAATTTTTAAATTATAGGCCTGTTTTATAACTCTACTAGCTGATTACCCGGCGTAGCCAGGGTATTTATGTATCCCAATCTTGTATTAGACAGGAAAATAATGAATTCTAACTATAGTGTAAAATGTATCTAATTTTAAATGTGATCATGAATGTCAATAATTAGCTTAGCGACTCCGAAAACTATGGATTCGACACTAATCTAGGTCATTTGTGGCATTCTGTTTTTCACCCCCTCTCACCCCCCATGCCGATAAGTGATGAACTTGGAGTTGAACCGCATTGGGAGTGTCACGAAAACTATGGATTCCATTGGCAACACAGCCTGAATGTTAGACAACCCGAGAAACAATATCGTTGTGCGGATTGCATAGAGTCACGGATGTCTGTTTGTGTGGAATTTAATATCGGTGGTTCTTGATTATTTTTACATGTCACCCTTTCTCACCACACCCCTAGGGGTGCCAGGGGTGTCTTACCTCAAAATATTATTTCCAGATTGCAAGTGATACGTGTACCAAGTTTAGTTGAAATTGCTCCAGGCGTTCGAGAGTTATGCCGGAACAAACAAATATACACACCCACACACACAAATACATTCATTTTTATATATATAGAAGATTTCACCTCTCTAAGTTAATCTCGACTATAATGAAACAATAGAATGGTAAAGCTTTCCTCTGTATGTTGCAGCGTGGCATGAAGGCACGTATTATCGATCTCAAACTTCGTTTTAAGCACAGTGTATTCTCGGATAGACTAATCGAGAATAGACCTGCAATTTAAAATGAGATCAGAACTACTGTGCAATGTACAGTCACCGTTGCCACTGACAATTTGCTATTTAAATCCACTTATCGCCATAGAGTTAGGCAACGCACATGACGCCTTGCAGGGAAGCGAGTATTTCAGGATCTAGGTGTTCCATTTTTATTGCGCGTGACCCTACCTCCACCGTGGACCGAACCCTGGAATTCTTGATTACAATGGAACAGCGCTACCACTACGCCACAGGGGTGGTCCACATTATCGACAGCAGTGTTGACTTGATCAGCCCAACGCTCTGTTTCATTTTCCCTCCCGTTTCTAGGGCCTCCATATGCAGATGATGTAGACTTACTGGGGGATGATGTGAATACAATTAAGAATAATGCTAAAATATTTTTCAAAACTGCTAAAGAGATAGGTTTGGAAGTTAACAAAGAGAAAACTAAATATATGCTTACAGGCCGAAACCAAGTGTTAGGTAAGAATCAAAATCTAATTATTGATAACAACTCATTTGAACCAGTTTCCAAATTCAAATACTTAGGAGTAATATTAACAAATGAAAATTATATTAAAGAGGAAATAAAAAGTAGGCTTAATTCAGGAAATGCATGTTACTTCTCTCTTCATAAACTTTTGTGTTCTCGTTTAATATCTAAGAAACTAAAAGTTAAAATATACAAAACAGTAATTTTGCCTGTAGTATTATATGGATGTGAAACTTGGTCCCTTACATTGAAAGAGGAACATAAATTAAGAGTATTTGAAAATAAGATCCTTAGGAAAATATTTGGACCTAAAAGGGATGAGGAGACAGGCGAGTGGAGAAGGTTACATAATTTAGAACTACATAATTTGTATTCATGTCCAGATATTATTAGAATAACTAAATCAAGAAGACTTAGGTGGGCAGGCCATGTGGCGCGAATGGGAGAGGAAAGAGGAGTTTACAGGATTCTTGTTGGGAAACCTGATGGTAAGAGACCTGTAGGAAGGCCAAGACGAAGATGGAGGGACAACGTTGAGATGAACCTAAGGGAAATCGGTAGACATGGAAAAGAGTATATAGAACTTGCTCAAGATAGGGACAGATGGAAAGCCTGTGTTGCTGCAGCCATGAACCTTCGGGTTTAAGAAGGCTAGGGAGTTAGTTAGTTAGTTTCTAGGGCCTCCCCATTGGCGTGTAACCGAAGGGTCCCGGGTTCGATACCCGCTGTAAACATATATTGGTTCGGATCCAATTTGAAATTTAAGCTCCAGCCCGACATAAAATGAACTTAAACTAATTTATCGCTGTCTCATTACAACTTGCTAAATTATTGACTCTAAATCAGATTTCTGACTTTGTGCAAAGCAGTGTGCGTAGAGGGGAAAAGCTTTTAAAATTTTCTTTCACAAGCTGCATATTTCTAAATTCGTTTGACTGCAACGTGGGAAAGAAAGTCCCCTGAATCTCCTCGGAAAATATGTGTCCTATTTTTACTCAGTATGAAATTAAGTATAAAAGAGGGAATTACTATTCCTCTCGAGTCAAATTTTGCTTGTAATATAATAGTCACAAGCTAGCCTCCATGGTAATTTAACTAGCGTAACGGGCTACGAATCCGAGGGTCACAGTTTGGAACCCTGATTACCCTATCATTGCGCTTGTCCTATCAACCATCCCATCAGCTCATCGTTAATCCACATCGTTGCAATTAACATGAAAGGTAGAAAAGTGACGTAGAGTAAGCTAAGTAGACAGAAAGATTAACTACAAGTAACTATTTTAAAACAACCAATTACGATTCTTAATAAGTAAAAGTTTTTTATGTAAAATGTTACATGCTTGTGGCTAATGTTGTTATCATGAAAGGAATTGAATTTACTTGTACTGCTTCAAATGTCGCTCAAAATTACACAAAATTATCATTATGACTTTTCACGTGAATTTATAGCGAGTGCTTAGGAACATGTTGCCTCCATGAGGGAACAAAAGTATGGACTACTAATTGATTGATTGATTGATTTGTTTTTCATTTCGATTTTCCGCCACTTTTCGCTAATCGCAAAGATCAGAAGGAAAGGTACAAAGTTGAAATTGATGAAAAAACAAAAGTTTCACAGAGACTAGAGAGACTAGATCTACAATTTAAAGTGGGATCCGAACACCGGGGATCGAACCCGGGATCTCTTGATTACAATTGGAGACCACTACGCCATCGGGGTGGTCCACATTCTCGATCTCAGAGCGGACTTGATCAGCACAACGCTGCTGTCTCATTTTCCCTTCCGTTTCTAGGGCATCCTCGATACCGTGCATATTGGCTGTTGAGTCCAGACGCCATAGCCTTGTTAGTTTGCAAAATGCAGTCCAGGTTGTACTACGTGTAAGAGAGGTTCCCATTTGGATGTCTCTAGAAAGTATCACTCCTCACACCTCATGAACTTCTAATGTTGCCAATAATGATTGGTCGATTTAGTTTAGCTTAGTTCAGTTTAGTTCGCTTTTCTGCCACTTTTTTGCTAATCACGAAGATGAGGATGAGTAAGGATAGGATGAAATTGATGAAGGGACACTCACAAAGAACACCCATGCCCAGGCCGGGATTCGAACCCGGACCTTTGGCGAGGTAGCGCGCTGTGCTAACCACTTACACAATCTTTCCAATAAGAATAATACGTATGGCACTGAAATGCCTTGAAGGTTTGAAACCACTGATTACACTGGTCAACAAAAAAATATTTTTTTTTCTGGCATAGACTTTTCCAACTGTTTTAGACTAATTTAAGTGTGCTGATTCCAAATCTGATCTCAGATTTGCTCTATCACATCTCATTTGTATGCTATTGGCAAATCCCATTTTCATTGATTTTACTTGGAATTGACCGGTGGTCACTTATGATTACAAGTTGTTGCGAGTCAGTGAGTGCTTTAGTGATAAAATATTGCGTTGTATTTGTAGGATAGTGTGTTTATAATATGATTTTATGTAGACATCAACATTTATGTCATATTTTTCATCTGGAGGTCGTGATCTAACAATGGCTACAGCATCCGGAAGAAGGACTTGCCGTAATGACGCAGATATCTTCTGCTACATCTGTGGCAGCTTCACTTTGAGGGATCAAAGGCGCAACATCAATACCTTTGTCAAGAAGGTGTATCTTGCCTACTTTAAGGTACAACTGGGAGACCAAGACAAAAATTGGGCTCCCCACAAAGTGTGCAAAACCTGTGTTGAAACTTTGCGATCATGGTCTAAAGGAAAGAATGCTAAGCTGAAGTTTGGTGTGCCAATGGTTTGGAGAGAACCAACAAACCGTTTGGATGACTGCTACTTCTGCCTTGTCAATGTAAAAGGTTTCAATAAGACGAACAAACACCACTTACAATACCCAGATATCCCATCTGCCAGACGACCAGTTTAACACTAAGAGGAAATACCTGTGCCTGTATTTACTGAGCTACCAGAGATTGATGTTGAAACCCTCGCTTCACCTGCTTCTACAGATGATGATCTGACCGAATATACGCCATCTGTTGCAGATTCTGATAAAATTTCTCTGTTTAGTCAGACTGGATTGAATGATCTGGTAAGAGATTTGTATTTGCCAAAGCAGTCTGCTGAAGTGTTGGCTTCCTGGCTGAAAGAGAAAGGACTACTCAGACCTGGCACTAGTGCCTCCTTTTATCGAAACAGAGAAGTAGCACTGCGAAAGTACTTCCATTCAGACAGTCAACGTGTTTATTGTAATGATGTTCAAGGGCTTCTTCTGAATATGGGACTGCCTGCATATGATTCAAGTGAATGGAGACTTTTTATTGACAGTAGTAAATGGAGTTTGAAATGTATGTTACTGTACAACAGAAATATATATGGTTCAATCCCAATAGGACACACTGTACGAATGAAAGAAGAGTATGCAAACATCAAGACAATTCTGGATAGATTGGAATATCATGTTCATGGATGGGTAATTTGTGTTGATTTGAAAATGGTTAATTTTCTTCAGGTTAACTCTTCAGGGATCCACACTTTGTTACAACAATGACTGCGGCAGAGGCTAGGGCTTGGAATGCATTCTCTGATGTGGTGCGGAATTTCCTTGGGAACAGGAAAGCGGACAACTATGAAGAGATTGTGGAGGAGATGCTCTTGAGTTTCAAAGCACTTGGATGTAGGATGAAGAATACCCTTCTTTCCTGTGCTACTGGGACAGTAGGGCTACATTAGAACACTGGGTTAAAAGGACCTCGCCACCAAGAATCAGTTTGATGCCTGGCGACAAGAACATCAAGAATGAGCCTTTGGTTGATAGGAATAAAATTGTATTTCCCCCACTGGACATAAAACTTGGATTAATGAAGCAATTCGCCAAAGCTCTTGATCACACTGGAGACTGCTTCAGCTATATATGTTCAACCTTTTCAAGTGTTAGTGCCAAGAAGAAAAAGGCAGGAATATTTGATGGCCCTCAGATAAGAACACTCTTCAGGGATCCACACTTTGTTACAACAATGACTGCGGCAGAGGCTAGGGCTTGGAATGCATTCTCTGATGTGGTGCGGAATTTCCTTGGGAACAGGAAAGCGGACAACTATGAAGAGATTGTGGAGGAGATGCTCTTGAGTTTCAAAGCACTTGGATGTAGGATGAGCATCAAGGTTTACTACTTACATAGTCACTTGGCAGACTTTCCAGAGAACTTGGGTCATTTGAGCGAAGAGCATTTATATGCAGTCACAACTGTGCTACGGCTCATTAAATGTTTGTTTCGTTATTATTGTATATTTTATCTTATCTTATTCTCATCTGTATGTCTGTTTAGCTCTTCGTATATGATCATAAATGTGCTCTTTTTATTGAAAATGTAATATTTGATATCTCAAAAACCTGATGTGATAGTGACCACCGGTCAATTCCGGGTATAATCAATGAAAATGGGATTTGCCAATAGCATACAAATGAGATGTGATAGACCAAATCTGAGATCAGATTTGGAATCAGCACCCCAGAGTTACCTTAAAACCATTGGAAAACCTTATGCCAGAAAATGTGTGTTGACCAGTGTTATCATGGCAGCAGTCACAAAACTTTGAATTACATAGTGTAATAATTTCTTACATATTTCTCTCCTCTAGAATTCTGGAGAAAAATCACTGACTTGTTTCACATGTCATTTTATGAAGTAAACTTGCAAGGGGTGAATTGGTAATTATAATTATTTAGATGCTGCTTCATAATGCAGGAAAAACCAGCGTAAACATATGGAACGGTGTTCATAACACAAATGGTAGAATTTTGGGGTGTTCCACTTTTGGTATTAAGTAACATTAAGAAAATCGAAATGTAAACACAGAAAGTTCTGATAGTTCTTAGGCTTCTGCTTTTCCTCCACATGTTCAATACGAGAACTAATATTAAGTTACTTTAAGGCCACGAGGAACAGTTTGAGTGTCCACCCTCTTTAAAACTGTAGGTCCATTCCCGATTAGCCTTACTTTGCATAAAGTGAACTTAAAACATCAACTCAATCAATCAATCAGACATGAGGTTCTGGATAGACCCTAAACCGCTCCTCATACAACAACCTTTCCCCAAGGCCAGCTGGAAAAACTGTGCTTTGGATGGTTGTAGGAGTGGGAGAAACTGAACATTAGGATTATGGGAGTATTATTTTACTTGTTCTCTTGGGAATTCCAAACTGCTGATGGCGTAGAAAACCTTATGAACGTAGAGAGGACAGGTGAAGATTTTATTTGTGATGGGGAAAAGTCGAAATTTCCATTTGGTTAGCTGTAACTTGAAGTTGTTTCTTCATAAAGAATACATGGGATTCTGTAAATACTTATTCATCACATGAAAAACTCAATATGCTGACCAAGGCAGAAATTTATTTTATTATAAAACATAAACTAAACGTAACGTTTCAGCCTTCTAGCAAGGTCTTCTTCAGACTTTTGTACTTGGTGCAGAGTCTGAAGAAGACCTTGCTAGAAGGTTGAAACTTTAAGTTTAGTTTATGTTTTATAATAAAATAAATTTCTGCCTTGGTCAGCATATTGAGTTTTTCATATCATGGAAACAAGGCTTAATGGTGTTATTATTCATCGCATTAATAAATCAACTAAAAAACAGCTTCTACTTGCAAATATTCATACTTTCTGGTATAATGTTTTTTCATTAACAATGCCCATTCCGACAATATTTAAATAAATGCACACATGGTGTGTAACTGTCACTATTCGCCTTAAATTAAAACTCGTTTCGGTCAAACCAACATTAGTATAAACAATGACACAACGAAATTACAAGTGCATACGTTAATGATTAACATTAAACATAGAACTATTTAACTCAACCTTTCCATCTGTTGTTCCTTGCCTCCAAATAATGACTTTTTGCGTAACACGGTGGCGCGTTAAAGGTGCGACGGGAAGTGAACGTAAACGCATTAGCGTTAAACAGCAGGTGATAGGGCTTGTAACTTTGTTCTTCCAGCAATTGAGTTTCAAATGGCTTCGCTCAATGAAGTATGGAACGTGTTTAGGTCGCCACAGCATCTCCTCTCCTCCTGAGGGAACAGACGAGAGATGGAAATTCCTCTGCCAGGAAACCTGACCTCAGGTAATTCGCCGCGTTACACACAAGAAATTGTCGATAAGAACAAGGTAAATTCTGATGCGTGTGTCGATATGTTTCTAGTTCACTAATCCTTTTATCTAGATCATTGATCCTTCTTTCTTGTTCAATGATCCATTTTCTAGTTCACAACATTATATTAATGGGAAACGTATCATGGCCTGTTGTCCTGGTGTATTTATTTCATGTAAAGCTCAAAAAAGATAAATGTCTCGACAAGTACTTGGCTAATTTCCCTTTCACGTGGTTCAAATCGTGTATAATAGTTTCAACACTTAAATGAGTAAATTAGAGAAATTGGAAAATATTTTGATTAGAAATCAATTTAGAAGTCCGGTGACGAAAGAGATTTGGTGTTAGAGATGTTTCCCGTCTAATTTTGACGCACGCTTAAGGATTACTTGCCGTGTTGTCAATCACACCAATTTGTACCAACATTTCCAAAAACTCGGAAAATATTAACAAACGGGAAAAGCAGATTCCCCTTCAAGGGACCATTTCTCCATGTGAAGCGAATGTGAGACGAGAATTAAATATTTTTCACACGGAATCTTATTTCAACGAAATTAGATTGCATTGTTAGTTGTAGGGGACTAATATTTACAAACAAGGCTGACATTCTTTCGTTAAAGGAAGACGAAAATTTCGATTTCAAGTGTCGTTTGGATGGACCCTTGATTGCCACTACCATAAAGAATCATAAGGACAGTTTTGCATGTAATGAACAAACTACACAGTAGAAGTTGACTCAGCTTAATGAATGCCAAGTAACAGTCTCTCAATCGCCACATAGCCAACCTCCGTGGCGGAGTGGTTATCACAGCAGGCTGCGACGAAAGTGGTCCCGGGTTCGAATCCGGCCTGATCATAATTGTTTCTTGCGAGTGCCCTTTCATCAATTTCATTATATCATCTTTCATCCTCATCTTCGCGATTAGCCAAAAGTGGCAGAAATGCGAAGTAAAATCAATCAATATCGCTACGTTACCTTCTAATTTGCGTCCAACTCAAACCAATTAGGCGGTTAGGGAGCGAATATTGCTATTAATCCATCTTGTTGCTTGCTGTAATGCACTAAACGTAACTGAAAATCGAAACATTTTGTTAAATTCACTCGGTATTCTGGCATATTACCCTATCGTTAGAATAGTGTATGATAGGTTCATAGATGGGTCCAGAATGTTTTTCTGGGAGAGGCACAGAATTATATGTACTGTATATTTCAATTAGTTTTGGGGGGAAGTGTGACAAAGTTTGTTTTAAGTCCACTCTGTGCTCGCATATGAAAATGAGGACTACACTTTCAACTTCAAATGGAATCGAACCACTTTCTCTTCACCGGGAGCTCATGGTTACAGTGCTTGTATAAATATTAATAAAGATTAGAATTAGAAAGATATAGATTGAGCTTTTCATATTCAGGAAAGATTTGTCTCCATCAATGTAAATTTACGTACAACTTATTTCGCTAAGTTCTTTGAGGGCATTCCCAATGGTGTAAAATTCACGTTATGATCCTGTAATCAAGATGTTCCGGATTCGTTTTCCGGTGGTTCCCATTAGTGTCATTACCGGTTAGCCTATTTGTTCAAAACTTTGTTTTATGTCTGTAAAACATAGACAGTAGTTATAGAAATATTCCACAGTATTTTCCAGAATACTTCATGTAAATTTGAAAATAATTATATCATCACTTTTCATAATAATCAGTAATGTCTTCTGCGAAGAGAACGTGCTACCGTGCCCCCGTGCCCCCGTGCCCCTCCCGATAAATCCTCCAATGGATACGATGATCTAGCAACGTGATGAAAGCGGACGAGATTTTGTAAAGCAAACAAGAAAACCATAAGAGAAACAGGGAGGACGACCACAGGTCAACAAACAGCATTCCTCCTCTTGAGTGTACTGAATTTGCCATCAAGGAACACACATCTGTAAGTTTTTGTTCTTCGAATATGATTTACAAAAGTTTATAACCACAACACATCAATGTATCGTAATGACCACACTTCATTCTATTGCAAGCTAAAATGTTATATTGATTTAAGAAAGTGGGGTGAGACAGATAAGCATGACAAAGATCAAACGTATTCACTAAGACAAAATACCAAAATATGCCAGATCATTACATTACGTAACACGATTTTTGTTTCTGGGTAGTTCGTTAATAATTGCTTGTGTCTCAAAGGTATGCAAAATAACAATTTTTCCACTTAAATTTTGCTTCCCTGAGCAGGAAATTTAACCAGATTTACCAAGATGCCACGAAATATCTTCTCTCCTCTCCATTCCAGACAAAAATCCATCTGATCGTCAATAATATTCCCAAGCCATTTTAAAGGAATGTGAAGAGTAGTATTATTTTTCAAATACTTCTAGTTTTTACCTTCTGTCCTTTCGAAGCACATACCAACTTCAGAAAGCCATTGCAAACTAACTCTAACGTGTAGAGGATTTGAAAATTTTGGTGATTAGTTGATGATTGTCATCAGGTAAATCAATTACCAGATTGATTACTGTTGGTAATCTGAACTTAATGGAAACACGTGTTAACAGAGACAAAACAACAGGCAAGGTACGTACAAAAAGAACGAAGAATAAGTTCTTAGAAAATACATCTTTAAGAGAAAAGACTAAAATATTTTACTATATCCGTATAATTCTAAAGCTCACCTGTATTTAAATTTTAGGAACTGTACACATAGTCTCAATATGAGTTTCTTCATTCTTTAATTTGAAATAAGATAAATTACTTTGTTTGCAAATATTTCATCTTGATTGCTCAGATAAAACAATTTCATTTCATCACCTTTCATTCCCTTCTTCACGATTAGCCAAAACTGACATCAATACAAAGTAAAATAACTTAATCAATCTAGTCAGATGTCGATGCACCATTGCTTTGCCAATCACAATTAATCAAAGAGACAGAAAAGCAATATAAAATATTGAAAATAGAAAAATAATATGGTAATTGAATTTTATTTTTTAAAATATGGGAAGAGTAAGAAAGTTGGAATATTTGCAGATTAAGAATATGAAGAAACAAACGATTTAAGAGGAGAGCATAAACCCAACTCCTTAAGACTGGCAATAACTGATTAAATCAAGAAAATGTATCCTTTTACTCTTAACCAAGAATAGAAACAAATGACTAATTATTTAAAATCATTACTATATTCTGTGTGAACAAAAGCTGCCCAATTTGATGGCGAGAAGTGCATTCAATTGGAATAGTCGATGACCTAACTGTCTTTATGACGAACAACGTAAAATAGATGTAGATGTGTACTTGCTTGTTGGGAATTAGCGCAAAGAGTTCTAAATTTAGAAAGAGGTGATATACAGCATTTGAGACATATTAAATATATTTTAACGAAGAACAACAGCGTGCATGTTTCTCCATGTGTGTATTTGATGCATTAATTATTTCAATTTTCCATGTGCTTTAGAAACTTTAAGTTTTGAGATTTTCCAATCTATGCGTTTCCTCTGCGGCTTTAAGTGTCAACTTATTTACCCATGAAAACTGTGGTTTCAAATGTTGCATTTTTTCGTAATCCTACGATTGCATCGAAATGTATGAAGAGAATTTTTCTGCATTATTCTGCCTTTAATTTTAAACTACGAGTACAGCTATCAAAGATAGAATCTCAAGAGCTATTCTGTGAATGGCGCAATACGTGAATCCAAGACAATATTTATAGGTTGTTAAGGCTTCACAGTTCTGTTTGTGAAATGCAGGAGTCTTCTCCAGCTGTGAAAAATGCATGTGTTGCTGAAATTCCGATAATTACCTATGCCATATGCATGGTATAGCACGACGTATGTGAATAGCAAATCGATTTCTGTATCACTTCACCATATCAACAATGATAAAAATTTCCCTAATTCCTTATTTACATAATGAAGAGTTCTCAAAATTACACAGTCCATGATTTTGGCAAATACAATTTTTTCCAAGTTATCGCCTTGGTTATTCTAGAACTCATTGCAAAATTTGAAATTGATGAGCAAAGACAGCTAGACTATTGTCTAACAAGAGATTCGAAGAACCACTTCTATATAATGTGGTAAACATGTACATGTTATGGTAAAATTTACTGGGTTCTTCTCGAAGGGAAGAGTTTTATCTAATTTGTCTGTCATATTTTTATAATTTATTTTTACTAAAATAGTAAGCTAGACGAAAGAACAATAAAATAAATATGTTACATCTTCTCTAACATGTTGTATGAGAATTGCATGGATATTGTAACCACAGTATTTTGACCCTAAAATGAAAATTGTACTAAATAAACTGAAGCTATTTTCAAGATAATGCACTAGACATATACACTGATATTTGGTTTGAAGGGAAATCTTTTGAACAAATCTTGGTAACTTTAACTTTTAATACTATTTGTATTTGTAACATGGTTATTTAAAGTTGGTTTCTACATTCCTAAGTTAAATGTTAAGATAAAGATATTACGATAATTGATGGAATATATGACAGAATAGTCTTTGGCCAGGATTCTATTCCGAGACCATCCCTGTTGAGATCCTGAACCAAAAGCTAAACTCATGACTGCCTAGGTGGCTAAGTCCCTAGGCGCAAATAGGGCTTCAGAAAATGTCGCTAGAGAATAGCATTATTTGATAGAAGCATAAAATATATTTGTTTGTTTGTTTGTTTAAATCCAATTTGTGCTCATATAGGCTAATCGAGTCTGAACATATAGTTTAAAGTGGGATCCGAATCACTGCGCTATAAATCTCAACTGAGGATCGAACCCGAGACCCCTTGATTCGAAGGCGACAACTTTACTTACCTCTAGGCGATCAAATGCCAATGAAGGAAACAGGGCTCTTGTTGATAATACTTATCTTAATATCTATACCCTGTCTCAGCTACTCCTGGAGAAAGAATAGGCATAGCAGCAGAGAAGGGGAGGGGATCGAGTGGTCAGAGCGAAAGTCACTCCCCCCCCAACAGAACCCGTTCCTCTCACTTGTTCATAGGTGGAGCCGTCTCGCGTCACTACTTGCGCAGAGACTTGTTTTTGTTTGCCTGTCCAGAAATATCTGGGACTAAGTGTAATGCCTGTTTCGTTCATCTGTGTTAAATATATTTTTCATCGCACATTACATTTAAATGAACATATTGTGAAGGAACCCTCGTATTGTAGGGAGTTATTTTTAGTGCGTACTATACTGAGGGACACGAAAATGCAAGCTTCAAGGTCAACCGTCTCCCTTCTCCCCTCTTTGCCCCTTGTCCGGCGGCGTTGTCGCATTTGTAGCTTCGGCTCGATACGAACTGGTGTAGTGTTTTGATGTCAGTAATTCGGTAAAGTGGTTGTCACTAGCACAAGTGACGCTAATAGTGCTGATAACAATGAGAATATCCCTCGTACGCCACAGCAACGAGAGAAATGATTCGGCAAGCAGGACCTGAATAAACAAGGTACGTAAGAGTGTTATCGCATATGAAACGTTAGAAGTGGCAAATACTATTAATTTCAAACAAGTTCAAAAGCTGATTGGAGACGCATGTGGCGGCGTGGGCAGAACCACTGTCCAAAGCATTATAATGTACATGGATAATGCGAGAACAACTCAAGTCCATTTCCATACGCCATGGAAATACTACAAATGAGAGAAGAAAATAACCGAATGAGATGAGTTTGATAAGGGAGCAGTGCGTAGGTCTGTTTATGACCGTGGACAATATCCAACTGCTGACGAGGTGAGACTTGATTCAGCAGAAAAAAAATAACTTTGGTGTTAAGAAAAATACGTGTTACGATCAGAGGCGCAACCGTGAATTTGTCTGTGAGGAGGCAAGTACCAGGATAATCGTGCCATAATAATAATAATAATAATAATAATAATAATAATAATAATAATAATACAAATAATAATAATAATACAAATAATAATAATAATGTTATTACTATTATTATTAACAGTATTACTAACATTATTACTATTATTATTATTAGTATTAGTAGTAGTTGTAGCAAGCAGTATCAAAGACGTTATTGTCCTCGTAAACCACGCAAAAAGAGTGCAGAAGTCGGTGCTAAAGCACTTGTGTTGGAACAAACGATTTGAAATATCATTTCAACAAGTTCAATTGCACATTAGCTAATAATGGGAAACAAGCACATAAACAGTTTTTGAAAGACAGAAAATATATGACAAATATAATTCTTTTCGTACACATGACATGCACAACTTTCATGTGCAATATATGATTTACACATATGCAAGATGGAGCGACGTGAAATACGAAAATACATATGCTATGCAACATGTTAACACTAAATTGTGTACGTATTGAAAGTATCTTTGATTCTATATACGTATGTAACATATTATTTAAATACATTACATAATCAATTCATTTGCCTCATAACAAACCCCCGGCGGAGGCACACAGTGGTTCAGATCCCACTTTAAACTGTAGGTCCAGTCCCGATTAGCCTTACTGTGTATAAAGTGGACTTAAAATACAACAAACTCATAACAAACCAACAACAAAAATAGTATAAATTTTCTCTCAAATGTGTGCGCTCTTTTTCCTCCAAATAATTGTTCATGCATTTAAGACAAAACTGTTTAGCAGCAACAGTACATAGTTGGTCTTACTCCTCTCTCTGGTAATTTACAATGAATTACGGAAAATAACCAGATTGCGAGTGAAGTGAGCAAGACAATTTTTAGATCCAAGTTTTTTTTAGAATTGACTTCCTTCCAAGGTTGGGGGCAATGCTCCCTTCCCCTCCCTGTGGTTGCGCCACTGGTTACGAATTCTGCTGAATTTAAAGAAAAGTATACACTAAATAATAAAAAGTATAAAGTGTAGAAATAATAATGTAAATGCATAAAATATTGTAAGCCGAGGGAGTGAGCGTCAGCCCAACATGGCATCAGCGCCCTGACTGCGCTTTTCTTTCAGGTTTTGAGGCATTTTCGTGTCCCGCAGTATAGATTTCTTCAATTGAATGTGTGAAATAAAAATATTTATTACATAAATTAACAGGCTCATTCATGTTTCCTCATTTCCTTTATTTTCCACGAAATCTTTCTAGCTAATGGCGCGACAATATTCTGTGTGGATCAGATGAGAATTGAGTTATTTCCAAAAACCATCGTCATGTGGCGCCAACGTCCAAAGACCCCTGGAATTCGATTCGCTGAAGCACTATCCTGGCGGAAACACATTAACGCCTGAGATAAGTAGTCCACTTGACGAACCGAGGTTCTGCAATCACCCTGGCTTCCGGATTCCTCCATGCCCAGTAGCCCAGTAGCGGGTGGACAAGGGTCATCTTCACACCCCTTTCCCTGTAAACTCATTCTAGTTTCTGCCCTGCCAAAAATTCTCCATTTTTTTTTCATTCTAAAGAAACGTGCCGTTATTCAGTAACACAACTAGATGGACGCATATTTCTTCTGAACATTGTTAAATATATTCTGGAAACAGTTTTCTTAACCTTAAACCAGTTTAAAGTTTGTTTTTTCCACTTCTTGCCTGTTTGACGCCATAACTCTTTGGCTGCGGAATCAATACCACCTTCAAACACCCTCGTCTCATCTCTCATAGAGCTTTCTTCTTTAGACGAGAATGTGAAAGGGCTGCTTATTTCAGGAATGCCAGGACCACCACATATAAAAGGTGCCAAAATTTTTTGGAGTCCTGACTGGTCGCAGTAACCCAGACGTGCCTGAAATTTTTCCTGGAAAGCCAGAATACAAAGGGCGATAGCCTTGTCTTGCGAAGATTTCGTCAATCATTTGTGGAACCTGTTGGGCATCTCGTGTAATTAATCTCAATGATGTGTTAGCTAACGTCTACATATTCCATTTTTAAAAATCCTACAGCAATCCTGTAGTATTTTATTTTAAAACATAATTTCGGCCGAACTATAGTATTTATAGAAGTTACGCATTAAATAACTGCGATAAATATGTTTTCCCATGCTTACTTACTCGACACCTGTACGCATTTTTGTAATGTAATGCTTTGAGCAACGTTGTTTTAAACTATTTCTTTCTTACGGAGATTTTGGTAGTAAATTCAACAGCATTACACTTATTATTAAAATTATTTATACTCTGTTCCGGGTATCTCTGGAGCTAGCGAACGAAAACAAGTCTCTGCCCAAGTACTGACGCTCAACCAATGAACACGTGAGAGATATAACGTGATTGCGTGTAGGCGGGAAGGCAACTGCACTTACCAGCCTTCGCAGCAGCGTGTACTGCTTCGCTCTGCCCACCCGATCTTCCCCACCCTAATCTGCCGCTATGCGCGGCCTTGTTTCACAGATTTCGGGGATATAGTATAGATTTACTTGTTGCCTTAATTGTAAAAATCTTCATGAAAATTATGAAAAACGGTGCTGAAATGTTAAATCCAAATTGACATTAACAATGACAAGCAGGTTGTACGTACAGGTAAATAAATTTTGACATAAGAAATGGTCATTTTGTGAAATGATACTTGATTGATTGATTGATTGATTTGGTGTTATAAGTCCACTTTATGCACAGTAAGGCTAATCGGGACTGGACCTACAGTTTAAAGTGGGATCCGAACCACTATCTGCCTCCACCGGGTATCGAACCTTGTACCCCTTGACTACAAGGCGATGACGAAATGATACTTGAGTCAATCAAAGTAGAAGAAGGGCACTTGTAAAATATGAATAATTGTTTGTTTCTTACTCCATTTGTACGACGTGAAAGGCACTATGATGACATAGATAATTTAAATTGTTCTATATATTGTCACATTAGAAAACAACATTTGAGATAGTTTTGGTGGCATGCCTACATATGGGTCTTTCATTATTTTCTTTGGTATGGTCTGTGAGAGTAACCGATCCTGTACTTCCCCGTCTTGCGCTTTTGGATACGGTTGACATCGTGCTCCTATGGCCTTTCATATGAAATGTCCCGTCCCGACGTCTGTTGGTAAAAGGAACATCCGTCCACTATCTGTGGACTGTTTCCGCAGAAGAGATTGAGAAATTTCTTCTGCTTCTACCATAAAGACATGAAAGAGAAGAAAATGTCCTTTTTATCAAATGATTCTACAACATCGGTTTTTTCCACTTGGTTCATGATGTGTAGACATCGATCGGAGACGGATAATAGAGGATGTAACAGGAAGGTCTGAAAATTCTTTTATATGTCAAAGACGACCATGATAGCCAGTAGATGAGAACAAAACCAACGATCCCTGCAAAAGGTCACGTGTAGTTTTCTCCACAGATTACTCGGCGATGTCTCTGCCTTCAGTCAGATATTGTCAGAAATTTAATTTAGGTTGTAAAGTGTCGAATCCTAACACGCATTTCACTCCAAAAATTGAATTCGAGAAACAATACTCAGTTGAAAGTGATTTTAACATTTCTATTCTCCGGAGAATGTTGCTTTTCTATTCACTGCTTTAATGTAGTGTACTATAATTCCAAAGTCAGTAGAGCTTCCACGATGGCGCAGTGGTAGCGTCGTCGCCTTGTAATCAAGAGGCCACGGGTTAGATTCCCGGTGAAGGCACATACTGGTTCGGATCCCACTTTAAACTGTAGGTCCAGTCCCGATTAGTTTTACTGTGCATAAAGTGGACTTAAAACCCCAAATCAATCAATCCAAAGTCAGTATGTTATGTACAATATTATGCATATTTTACCTCTATCTTGTAGGGTTAGAGAATTAAAAATTACCGACTGGACACACAAGCACATATACTCGTATATGAAATATGACTCTTTTAAGTTGAATTTTCAATTATAGGGGACAGTCTTACAGTCCCGGACATCCGGCAGTACCGGACAACGCTAGTTCTTGCTTCGGACGGTAGAGAGCAGCAGTTGGCAGGTGCCAGTGCGACGTGTATGTATCAATCTTTAATATAGTTTGGGCACGCAAGTCTGCGTGGAGTGTCGTGGGAAGGGGAGGGGTTTAAACAGTTCGTAGGAAAAGTGAGTGTGAAAAGCTATTTTCACGCTGATATTCCTCCAATTCTAAGGGCCTCCCCGATGACGCAGTGATAGCGTCGTCGCCTTGTAATCAAGGGGTTCCGGGTTAGATTCCAGGTGGAGGCACTTAGTGGTTCGGATTCCACTTTAAACAGTAGGCCCAGTCCTGATTAGCCTTACTGTGCATCAAGTGGACTTTAAAAACACCAAATCAATCAATCCTCCAATTCTAGATAAGCAGTAGATATAGTTTTATACTTAAGTGCAAAATATGTAGGCCTCTAGTTCGTAGTGGATGATAAAGGATTCACTATAGCATCTGCACAAAATGTAAAATCAGACGAGGTGCTATCATGTGGCGATCGTACAGTACCGGACAAAGAAGAGTCTTCCAGTACCAGACAAGTAGAACTTACAACCAATCGTACAGAAATATGTTGCTGGGCTTGCTAATACCACCTTCTCTTCCATCTGTAGAATGTAGCTTGCACAATCAACTATCTGCTGTACAGGCCCTTTTCCTAGGAGCCCAGAGGTATTTGTCGATTTGGATTTCTTCCCCTCCGAGAGCTTTACAGAGAATAATGCGGACTATGTTTCTGCAACGCCAGTGCCGAATGATCTGCTAATTGCTACATCAATACACTCAGCATAGAGCAATAGCAACTCCACAGCCTCTGAACCAGGACCCTCGTTCACTGATCTGTGAAGAAGAAGAAGAAAATGCAAACCCAGGGGAGACGAAATGAACGAGACATGAAGGACGTTGGAAAGATGAAACGAGGAAACACATCACGCACTTCTGCAAGGGGAGCAAAGGATGAATGGATGAAGGATGATGACTACATGCCACGTATGTGGAAACAAAACACCTGGACTTCAGTTCCGATGAGAAAGAAACAACATAATGCATGCATCATTTGTCGCGAGATATTCAATGAAGAATGGGTGCAATGTCTCTCATGTAATGGTTGGGCCCACGTTTAATGTGCAGATGAAGAAAGCATCATGTATTTTACTTGTGAAAGTTGCAAGAATTACGCTAAACTGTAGGCAAGTGACTTGCCACTGCATTTAGGTAGTCGGTGATTTTTAATTTATGATTACGATTAATCTATAAGCTAACACATTGCCTGTCCGGTACTGGACGACAATTTTTGTTATTTTTCAAATGTTACTTTTTTTGTTTGCAATCTCATTTGTACTTTGGGTTCCACTTTTCATCAGTGATTCCCTGTTCTTAATAAAGAATGTCTTGCAGTACCATACCCTTGCTTTAAACTCATTTTCTAATTATTGCCAATAAACATAGGGTGTCCGGTACTGTAAGACGTTTCCCTATATACTTCAATCTGAAAATTCAACCTTCACTCAAAATAGTCTAAACAAAAAACCAACGTAGTAAAAATTACTTGCAAAATACATACTTGAAAATTCAAACATGAAGCTTTGATCAGAAAATTTTCAACTGGTGGAACTAAACTGAAACCTCTACGGAAGATTTCACGCGTGTCGCTTCAAACTCAGACTTGTGCGACCTGTCAAGCCGCTGCAGTGTGAAACGTTGCTGTTGATTGGCTGGTTCCCAAGCCACATGTGAAATCTCTCTACGAGTTATGCACTGCTCCTCGTGCGAATGCATGTCTGCCTAACTCCTACAGTAATAATACTCTGTAGAATATAGAAACATTTTTCAAGTTTTGATTACTCGTAAGGTTAATTCAGTTCAATATAACGTACATAGTCTACATTTTAACTTTCTATTCTTAACACTGGAGTGATCAAAATAGTGATCCTCTCGTTTATTTTCATTGCTACTACGTAGAGTATGGGAACACTATTGACCTTCGTTCCCAGCGTACCTTCCTGGAACAGTTAAGTCGTTAATTGAAATATATTAATTGCTGACTTGTGTTAGAGCTTACATTTCAGGGAAGCGCAATAGTGATCCATGCGAGTATTGACGGGCGTATTTAAGGGGGGTTTTAACGGGTCCAAACCTCCCTCAAGGTTCAATAAAATTACCAGATAACCTGTTCTATCCGCTTGTTCATAAAAATTTCTTCGGATTTATTTTATTTTCCTAAATTCGAGACGTATAGGAAGCGAGACGGATGGGAAGAAATTTCACACACTGGGACTGCTGACCAAATGTCTGCTTTTTTTTTATAGTTTCGGAATTTCTGCGACAAGAAACTGCATTGGGACTGTCAAATCAGTTATATTTTGTTCCTTCGAGTATTCTTAAAGGAATTTAGTTTTTAAAAACGCAGTGCAACAAAACCAGGGAAACGCCGTAACATTCTCATGTTGTTTGACACAAGATGAACAGAAAAGCATCAATACTAAGTAGCATGGCTTGTGGAATTATATTCACTAATTATAGAAACTACGGACCTTACAATTTACTAGTAGAAGAGCAATATTTCAGCAAGCTCTTCAGTTTCTTCACTGTGTAACCTGTGGGGAGTTTGAAACATCTTCACTTGTTCTAACCAAATTGATTTCATGCAGTGCAAGATTATGTTGGGCACCTCAAAAGGGGTACTGTGAACATGTCAGTATTCTAAATGGACGTCCGCAGATGATTTCCACGGAGGGACAAGCAAGGTATTTTTCCATGGGGCAAAAAAACTTGAATTTGATATTATCGCATTCCTGCATCCCCATTATAATAAAATGTAAATTACTGTAACTGAAATCAAATTATACGTGATAAATATATACTTTTAGATTGACATTCGTTTTCTAAGGGGGAAGTGTGGCTATCCTTGTGCCCCTTCCAGATGTCCATTCCCCTGTATTATACTTTCACCTAGAAATTTAGTGTAGAGGAATATTATTGCCGTTATTAAAATATATTATATTTTCAAGCTGATGAAATTTCAAAGCAACTACGGGGGGGACAATTCGGGGGGGACATTTAAGTAAAATAATGCAAGGCTAGCCGAATCTAAGAGTAGCAGGACAAAAGGACACTCAAGATGGTATTAGTTTTTACGTCTTTCTTGCATTATTTCTTCCAGATGGCCAAGAGACCTGCAGTGAGGCACAATTTAAAATTTTACCGGGAGTTGGCCCTCGGCGCCAAACATTGATTGATTGATTGATTTAGTTTATTTTACTTCGCGTTTTGTGCCGCTTGGCTAATTTGCAAAGATGGGGATGAGTGATGAAATGATGAAATTGATGAATGGACATTCACAAACAACCAAGCCCGACCTGGATTCGAACCCGGGACCCTTGGCGTCCCTGCGCGATGTGCTAACCGCTCGGCCACAGGGTCGGGCTCGGCGCCAAACAATCTAATTGAAAAAAATGTAAAGAGAATGCCTTGAGGCCCCATGAAATTTTTTGTGCCCTATTAAATCAATATTGTTTTCAGTTTGCAAAAAATTGGATCAGAATTTTTTTTCTTGCTCGCACGCCCATGACGGGAGTATTTTCGGAGAAGTAGTATACATATCTCTTTCTATATATATATATATATATATATATATATATATATATATATACATAATTACTTGTTTCTAAAATCTGTTGTATCCAAGCCAACAAAAACCTGTTTGTGAATCTTGTGGGGAAAAAAGGATAATAAAAGTAAGACTCTAAGTTGTGAAATTTTTGGTTGTCTTCATTACATTCAAATGTAATACAATAAATTTAGAATTTCCTTTCTTCAATAACGTGTTGAGTGAAATAACTTAATTTTTTTTGTTAAGTGAACCAGAATATTCTAGTTATAAAATGTTATAAATTTTGACAATAATGGGTAAAAACTTTAATATTCTATTGATCACAATGACGAGTATTTTTTTCCACGCGACCATAGCAGTGCTAAGAAAAATAAATTCCAACAACAAAATATAGTATCAACAGCCATAATGTGTACATAGAGACCGACTAGATGAACACATGCCGTAGTATTGTTGATGCAGAATTATAACTCCGAAACATTTCAAGCAAAGTAACACATTGATTATTATAAAACTAATATCAGCGTGTAATGCAAATAAAACCGATTCCTTCCTTTACGAACTCTTCGGAAACTGAAATGAATCATCTGGGCGTGAGTGAAAGGGTCCTCCATATAATCTTGCAGCTTCCAATCATGCATGAGGCAGAGATGGATAACGGAAGGGGAACGAAGTGGAGAGTAATATATTATCTGTTATTCGAGTGATGGAAGATCTGTTTTGGTATGCCGTCTTATGATACAGGGAAGTATGGATATTCGGCTGGCCCTTGAAGAAGGAAAATATGTTTTTCTCTATGCACATGAGCTGATGCTGAACAACAGAAAGAAGGATAAAAGTATAAGTTACACTTTCTTAACATTTCTATTGCGTTATTAATGCATTCCGAGGTTTATACAGAATTCTCCATCTGGGAGAAATCATGCTAAGGGGAGTGTGAAGGTAACTTTAGCTCCAAAATGACCATAGAATGGACTTCTGTGAAAGGTTTTAAAGTCTGGGAGAGGGAATAGATAAATCTGGATGTGTGAATGGGTGGACAAATCACTGAAGGCATTGTAGTAATGATCCATATAAGCAACAAATAAACAATAAATCTTACTGTAATCAAACTGAAACGTGGGTGTGTATTTTCAAGAAAGATTTGCCTTTTCTTTAAAATAGAGGTGTGAATTATTATAATGCTCGGGTTGGATACCTGGTGCAGACGAATTGTACAGGGATTACACATCCCACTTTAAACAACAATTCAAACAAAGTCAATTGTAATTTCGTTGATAATATTGAACATATCATATCTTTAAATTCCATCAACATTTGTAGAAGTTAGTTATAGAAGTTCGTCATGTCCTAGTACCTAGAGAAACTGGCAGCATAATATACAGATAGAGATCTCATACGTTTCGTGTAACAAGAATAAACATCTGTATTTCCGGTAAGGAATCATGAAGGTAGCTAATAGGAAGGAAAGTTTTTTTTTCATTTTAGTCACATTTTTTTATGTGTACTAGTGTCACATCATCCCAAATACTTTGTAATCTACCAGAATTAAGTATTAAGTATTTCTTAAGTATTTCAATTCTAGCCTACGCTAAGTAAAAATCCACAAATTAACATTTTCCATATTAGATCGTGGAAATGGTTGATTTTTCTCTCGAAAATAATTCAATTGCAGAATCTGTTATAATTTGGCTATTATTATGGCTACTAAATGCCTCCTTATGTTCAAAGTACACCAGGTCGGGACTCGAACCCGGGAACTTCGGTGGCGAAATAGAAAGTCATCTTACAACGCTCGGCTACCGAGCCGGATAGATTGGTCACTGAAGTAAAAACAATGAAAAGGTAACATGAAACTTTCCATTTTATTCGAAAATAATAGATTGCTGTTTCTGCAGATATTTCTCTTTTAAAACATTTGCAAGTGATTTCTGTCGAAACGTACATGGAAAATAAGTTTTCTTCAACTGTAGGTATGTTACAAGATTACTGTAACGTCTATTTTCGGTCTCTTTTGTTTCGCATGGAATCCTTATAAATCTTTCATGATTCGAACTGATCTTGAAGCAAGTGGGTTTACTTTCTCGTGGGAGATGGACTTGGTTTGGTTTGCCTTAGCCACCTGCGATAGACAGCTGAGCCCCTTTTTGCGAAGGAGATTTTTCTTTGGAGATAGAAACTGCTTCGAGTAGAATCCAACCCGTGTCAAACAAACATTCGTATACTTTTCCGTTAAGCGGTACTCCGAACAGAAGTTCCCCATGTAGTATCGGAAGTCTTTGTAGCTATATTTTATGTGTATTAATATTTCCATCTCAGTATATTGTAATACAATTTCCGTTTCCTGCTGCTGAAATTTAGTTAGAAACAAAATAGGATTAAGTGTAAATTTGCACCCAATAAACCTTTTTGATGATGAAAACAAAAAAAAATGTTTGATTATTTGTTAAAAAGGAAGCATGAACTAAATGATTAATTATCGAAACAATAAATGTGGTCAGCTGATAAAAAGATCAAGAAATCTGAAAAGGCAAAGGTTGTTGGATGAAACCAAATAATTTTATCGAGTGACTTATTTATGATTTCATGTTTGCTTTGTAGCTAGTGGCGTGCCCAAGGGGTTGGTGGGTGTTGAATCAGCATATCTAAAAGATATAATTTTAAATGCTAGAAAATATGGCAAATATAGGGTAGATTACTAAACATTTGTTTCCCACGCACTTTCAGATGGAATGGCAGTTATTCCATATCGCATTCATATACAGTGCCTTTCTTTGTCGAGTCTTTTGTGAAGCGGAGGCTAACACTCTGGGCAGTGGGAGGGCGTCTGCCGGTATTTGGACCCTCAACTTTACGCTGACCTTGGCACTGGACGCGTCAGTGCTTCAGTATCCAGATAGCTGGTATCCAGTTTGCACGTGTTAGTGAAGTATTAAGGTGTTAACAAGTGTTTTAGATTATTTTGTTTTATTTTACGTATTACTGGTGCTTTACTGCAGTCTAATAATGCCACGCTTTATATGCCACGTCCAATTTTAAACAACGATTCTTATGTACGACCCTTGCGTCATTACGAATTTTTGGAGGAAAGTTAAAACACGTTTTGCAGCACAATTCCCAGATGTTCCTGTTTCAAATACAGTGTTTGGATACTTGTGAACAAATTTATGTAATCAGGGTCTGTTCTTGATAAGAAGCGAAGAGTAAAACGGCGTATGCTTACTGGGGAGAAACTAGACGACGTTGGACCACGATTGGAACCCACTTTTCAAAAATCCCTCCTGCGACTTGTACAAGAAACAGACATTTGCATTACGTCCGCATGGCGAGCTACCAAACTTTTAAACCTGAAGCCATACATTAGAAGAATTGAAAGAAAACATCAGGTAAGAATTTGAAGTAATTTCGGAAGAGGACCTGTGTTTCTGAAAATTTCCTAATAATATGCCGTAAATGTGTGGAATGCAGGAGGACATCATTTCCAACACATCTTGTAACAAGGTACGTGCTTATTTTCATTGTAACTGTCCTTGTAATTGTACGAGCTTATTTTATTACATAGCTAGCGGTTCCATTTACGCGGATGTTGCATCCAGTTTACCGGCGGATGCGCTCTCGCTGCCCCGTGTAATAGCCACCGCTCCGCGGAAGAATCGACCGTCAAAGGCACTGTAGATGCGATTCATTACAAAGTAAGAATTTTTTATTTTTTTATTCTTGGGGCCAAATCCTTAAATAATAAAATACAACTCTATATAATCCACTCCAAATATCTGCAACACCACACTCAAAAATTATGCATAAAGCAACATATGCATTTAATTTGGTACAAAATTTACTCCCAAAAAATATCTTTACACCCTGAAGATTAAAAAATTCTGGATGATTTCACAATACCAAGTATATTTGTTTCTGTTTATCCATTTGATTAACAAGGCTATGTTTGGCAATTCACATATTTTTTTCTCTGATGGCAGGAGCGTTATCACTGCGGGTGTGGTGGTAAAAGGTGAAACTTGAAATTCAAGTAGACGTTGAAAGTAGCCTACAAGAATGTGTTAAACAAATTAAGTGTGTTAATAAGTTTGACATTTTTTTAGAGTGGACTTAGATACACCGATAGGTTCCCATATCCTTGAAAAGGTGTAATTTCTGTTACTCCTGAGCAAGTCCAACATCCAATTCTCAAACTGCTGTGTATTTACATTTTAATTATTCATGTCATATTAATTATTCTAAGACGTTCCAGGGTGTAAGGGATGACCTTTTTTGAAAACACCCAAATGTCAACCTCACTTCCATGTAGTACACGTTGGACTGCATTCTTGCAGACTAATGAGGCTCTGGCGTCTGAACCCATGGTCACTATAATCCTCTATGGGACTTCTGTTGTTTCCTGTCCATCTACCTTTGTGATTGTCCCTTCATCTATTTCATCTCAACATCATCCATCCTCATCTTCGCAATTAGCCAAAAGTGGCAGAAACGCGAAGTAAAATATATCAACCCTTTCCTTCATTCATCCATTCTAAGCATTTCCAATATGCAATCTCTTAATTTTAGTCTTCTTAAAGATTTTGTTAACAGAAATTTGTTGATAGATTAACAAGATTCGTACAGTTTAATTTTGATGTCAAGCAGGGACGGCGACAGGGGTGGGCACGGGTGGGCAAGCGCCCACCCAAAAAATCCTGTGCCCACCCGATTGCCCACCCAATCAAATTCACTAAGTACATGCACTTGAGGATATGTGAATGTTTCAATAAATAAGTATATTCTGGTATTCATTACTTGTATATTTTACTCATGAATATTATGTATACTAGAAATGTTCACATTAATCATCCCATAAAAAGCTGTCTTAACTTTGTCATTAGAATGCAAAAATAATTACTAGAGAACTTGAAACAAAATAAACTGTCATCAGTTGAATACTTCTATGATTAGAAGCAGCTAGTAGACTTAGGAGGTGCAAAATTATGCAGGGTATGGTCAAAATGAGATCAGGATTTAGGGTGACCTTGAAGGCTGCAGCTCTGGGCCTTCACTGGGGAAAAGTGCTTGGAAAAGTACTGCATAAAGAAAAAAATGAGGTACTTCGGATGTGATGAAAAAATGTAGAAATACGTATAACTAACCACCTCATGTAGCTTAGCGAAAAGTTATAACTGAAACTGTGGAGGGGATTAGGGTGCGGTCTTGGTGTTGTAAGCTCCGGGCCTTCACATATATACCTATATATCCCGGCCTGCGCATGATTACAATAATCTCTAAATGAACAAATAAAAACCCCATCATAGCGTTGCTTCCTCCAACAACACAATAAATTATTTCGACTTTTTAATTACTTATGTGGGTTTGGAAAAAGCTACAGAATTATTGAATTGATAATAGCCTATCAGTTACGTAATGATGCGATTTTTCTTGTGATTAACTTACGTAGAATTAAAAGAAGAAAGGGGTTGGTAGGAAAGCTTTGTTTTGAGGACGTCAGAGAACTAATCAATCACGATGAGAATGGTTTAAACTTTAGAAGCATCAGAGGTTCAGCCGAAAAGGTCGACAGAATCTGTAGATGCAGATGAAGTAAAGACAAAAGGTGTCCCGAAGTATCCATTCGAAAATTTTGTTTGTTTGTTTTTATATCCACTTTTATGCTCAGATAGGCTAATCGGGACTAAACCTACAGTTTAAAGTGGAGTCCGAACCAGTGTGCATTGTGCTTCTACCAGGGGAGGTGGCAGTAGAAGCCAGAACCTCTTCATTATAAGAAGACAACGTTATGCCATTGGAGGAAAAAATATACAGAAAGAACTTACAGGAAACGTGTCATTTTATCACCACATTTAAGAGGGTCTATTGCCGAGACAAATATTTGAGACTTTCGGAAAACAACGTTATTGTTCACGGAGTTAGCTGCCTTGATCCAAGAATGAACCAATTTGAAATTGAAACTACCACCTCAACTTTCGAAGGATATGAACTAATGAAACTCCACTTTTGAAAGTATAAGTTGTTGCTGATTCGACTGAGTTGTTCTATGTGAAGTAACTTTTCTGCT
This sequence comes from Lepisma saccharinum, assembly GCF_977018435.1. Taxonomy (NCBI): domain Eukaryota; kingdom Metazoa; phylum Arthropoda; class Insecta; order Zygentoma; family Lepismatidae; genus Lepisma; species Lepisma saccharinum. The sequence goes on along the minus strand of NC_139230.1, from coordinate 175,838,876 downwards.
GATTTGGCTAATGGCGACGATGAGGTTCAATGGTGATTAGGTGAAAGTGACGAAGGACGAAAACAAATGCACGCAGACACTGAAAATACAACCCGCCACAAATGATTATTTTGAGTGTGGTTCCAGGCGCCAGAGATTCGTTCACCTGCAAGATTAAAGTTTCCCGGGTATGCTGGGTAGGATAGAGGTTGACATTTGAGAGCTTTCGAAAAGGTCGCGCCATATAACCCAAGTAATCTGTGAAAAAAGTGATGAATTACCGGGTATGGTGATCAATTTCAATGAATTCCTTGTGTTCAAAATCACATTCTACAAAATGTAAACTATTTGTTACCTCAGTGCATGTGTTTATCTAACCACACGTGCATCACTTCTCCCGCATGAGTAACGAAGACTAACTTCAGATAACGAATAGCAACTTAGCAAGCAAATAATATCTTCAATTCTTAACAGATTTTTCATGTTACTTGATTATTACTTTTGGGCGATGTCTTGTCAAAATAACCTTTCATAAGCCTTGGGATACTTTATGCAGAATGAAGAAAGAATTGTTTTTTTTTGTTGTTTTTTTTGCGTGTGTGTGTGCACATTCCCAATAAGACATTAATTTTAATCCAAATATCCAGTGGCGGCGATTAAAAGGAACAAGGGGGGAAAGTTCCCCCCCTCCCACATTATGCCACTTGTTGCATTCTTTTCTACCACAAAAGTAAACTGTCATTGCCCCCAAGTTTTGGCACGCGATCGCCGTTACTGCAAACATACTTCAGACATTTGTCAGTTGCAATAACCTTGTAAGCCAAGAAAGGTGATCACTAACCCCCAAGTTTGTCAAAATCTCATATAATGAAAATTAAATGATCAGGAGCATGCATTTAAGTTACGAGAAAGTAATTTCATTCTTCACCATTGTCTACAATCACACTTTCCATCACTGTCGCCGGTTAGCTATATAAAATTGAGTATGTGCCTTGTATATTTTGCAATTTAAGGACAAAATGTGATGCAACCGATTCACATTTATTTCACTACATTGACATGAATGAAAGAATGTGATTAGAACGTATGGCTGCGCACACACAAACACTTCCTTGAAATAATTGTGTCCATCGGAGACAAAGAAGTGGAACAAGATGCGAGAATAGATTAGAAAAGAAAGATGAAAGACACCAAACATACACGTGTGTGTGTGAGCCAGTTAAGAGAAACATTTGAATAATGGAACGAGAGAAGGTGAAAGGGAGAAAGAGTTAACAAGTTGAGAAAGATATACTAAGAAGGCATTAAAGAGTAAGAAAGAAAAGGGAAATCTGGAGAGTAAGAGAGGAGGGGATACATATACATGTATGTCATACATATATGTACATGGCCTTACATTTATGCCTGCCCACCCTAATCTATCAACAAACAGCTTCTGCCCACCCAGCGCCGCCCCTGATGTCAAGGAAGAAAGTGATCTTTATTTACTCTTTTGTTAACTGATGACTTATTGTAAGTTTAGATGTGTTTTTTACAAACTGACAACACCAATCAAAAGGTCTGAGGTTCTATCCCAGATGGGGGTACATAGTGGCGGATTAAGCTTCCTCGCCGCCCCTAGGCACAAACTTAATATGCGCCCTTCTCAAAAGAATAGTAGTAACTTATTTGCAGTAATTTTACAGGCTAATATAAAAATTAGTGAACATACTGAAATAAAAAACAAAGAATAAAAATCAATAACAAACTATTCATTTCTGTATGTGCTATACCTAAAATTATGTAATGTATTGAGAAATTAAATTCACCAGTCATAAATGAAGCCGCTTCTGCCTCACTTTGGTTGCTGCAAACTCGTGTATAAGTTCTTCAAAGTTGATGTGTCCATCAGTCAAGATGTCTGCTTCGATATGGAGAATAGATAACTCGTTTAGTCTTTTATTACACATGGTTGAACGGAGATAAGTCTTCAGTCTTTTTAGGGCAGAAAACGAACGTTCAGCTGAACAGTTTGCTACAGCAGTACATAAAAAACACTATTACTTAAAAATCTTGTCTTACCTGCTATGAGTCTTTGCGATTTAGAAAAATGGTTTTCAGCATTCTGATTAATTCCACGTTTTAGAAGAATGTCAATTGTAGACTCATTCAGACATCAGTGGGTAGGATCGTCACTAACGAAATTTGAACTCTCACTGTCACAATCAGGAACTCCTACGAACTGAGGGGACACTGCCTAAGGTGCACTTTCTTCCTCCACTAAACCACAATATTTTCGACATTTTGGATTTCGCAGAGTTCACTCGATGTAGCCGCTTCCACTTCAATTTTTTAACTGCTTTCGGAAATCACTTGTTCCTTTCTCCTAAAAAACGTGTCCATTGTACCAAGCTTTTTCTGTAAGGTTGCTTCTCTTTCACACTTTTCGTTTGCAAGTTTACGAGAAGCCGCCCCACTTAACTTTGTTTGCTTCATGCTGCCTGCTGCATAAAAAAAAACACCAAATCGCTAACGCACTAGCGACAAATAAAACTGAATGCACCAGCCAGAGAATACAGTAAGACAAAAACGGTCCACGCGAAAGCTGCACTCACTCACTCACTTATCAGCAGTGTTTATGTTTTTTTTTGTTTTTTTTAAGACTGGCATTGTTACAAATGCGAGTTTCAAACAATCAGTCTTCTTTCCTGCCTGGCCATTAACAAACGCTTAGTGGAAGATCGAGGGGTATGTACTTATTTACAAAAATAAACCAACCAAGGCTGGGCGGCTTGCATTGTCATTGTAAGCGATAAAAGCCACAGCAAGGGTTAAAAACAAATTGATTGGCGCCTGAAGGAGGCAGAGCAGACAAAACATTTCTTGATTTCATCAAGGTTTCTTTCGTATGAAGCCAAATTGTTGCAAACCGTTGATTTGGAACATTGGTTTCATAGGTCTAAATTGTCACTATGTACGTAAGACACTTTTTATTATTCTTGATATTCTGGAAAAAAGATTTGCCGCCCCCAAGAGTTGCCGCCTTTAGGCACGTGCCTAGTGGGCCTATTTGGTAATCCGCTACTGGGTACATTACACAGTGGTTCCAATCTCATCTTGCACTCAAGGTCGTATTTAGACTAATATCTCTATTCTTATATTATCTTTTCATCTGTTCATACAATTCTTCTTATTTTTATCATCATCATTATCATCAACATATTAATTTACTCATTTAAGTATTATTATTAATAGACATCCTTATCTTATTACCTATTACAAACTTTATTATTATTATTGCTATTATATGTAAGACACACCTCCGGAAATACAATGTCCCTGGAATCTGTGGAGCAAGGCCGCGCATAACGGTACTGAAGGGGAGAAAGCGAGTGGGCGTAGTAAGACAGCACATAATGCTGCTAACAGCTGCTGGCTGCAGCCGAATTTTCCTATTCATGCACTCAGTTCACTTTTCACGCGTTCATTTGTCGAGCCCTCTAGAACCACTGCCTGGGCAGAAACTTGTTTTCTTTCGCTTGCTCCAGAGATTCCTGAGATAGAGTACAGACACATGCCTGCTTACACTGTAGGTTCAGTACCGATTAGGCAATCTGAGCGTAAAGTGAACTTTAGACGAACTTTTGGATATCGTTATATCATTCCTCTTATTTTAGGAACTAGGGAGAATTTTCATACTATACTCTGTCCCGGGAATCTGTGGAGCGAGCGAACGAAAACAAGTTGTGCTCAAGTGATGACTCAAGAGGACTCCACCAATGAACAAGTGCGAGGGAGCAAGACTGCATGGAGGGAGGAAAGCGACTGCAGTTACTAGCCTTTGCAGCAGTGTGTACTGCTTCGCTCCGCCTACTCGCTTTTCTCCAACTTTTCTGCCGCTGTGCGCGGCCTTTCTCCACAGATTCCCGGGATAGAGTATAGTGACTCTACACTCTGTTCCGGGAATCTCTGGAGCGAGCGAACGAAAGCAAGTCTCTGCGCAAGTAGTGACTCGAGAGGGCTCCACGTGTGAGGGAACGAAATTTCCTGAAGGATAGAAAGCGACTACAATTACTATAGCTATTTTCCAGTCTTACGGCGGGCGTCCTACATGCTGGCATGGGAAGTGGAGAGCCGGGAAGCAACCAATCCAGTGCGATAAGAAACGCAGCTGCCTGGAGAACGAGTTGTGGGCAGAACTTCCTCCTCTCGACGTCGTAACTCTTGGCGCCACCGCTGTAGTCTGGTTGATCTGCTGCATATTCCCCACTTCCCTTTCCAGCATGAAGGGCGCCCACCGTAACAGTAGAAAATACCTTTAGCCTTTGCAGCAGCGTGTACTGCTTCGCTCCGCCCACTCGCTTTTCTCACACTTCTCTGCCGCTGTGCGCGGCATTGCTACAGTGATAACCGGGACAGAGTATAGGTTACATATCACCAGTGGTGGAACACAGACCAGAGTCAGAGTAGTACATTCCCCCTTTGGAAACTGAAACGGAAGCTGGTGAATGGTTGAAAGAGTGCTCGCTCTCTTCCCGCGATTAGAGGCGGAACAAGACGGGCATCGATCACCCTGACCCGGGGGTAACTCGCTGACCCTGAAGACGCCTTCAGTTCCGTTTCCAGGATCTCATTTTCCCTCCGTCTTCGCGGCCTTTGTCCACCAACAGGCAGTCACGTCAGTTGTCCTCTCTCCCCCCCCCCCCCCCTGTGTCGCCTTCAATCATCCATTCCACGTCTTTGCAGTCGAGTTCGGATCGCCTTACATTCGGACCCTTGAACTCAAAGTTCGATTTAGGTTGACTCTGTTTTGTCTTTACTGAAGAAAAGATGTTGCAGAGGATTTATACAGTGCGGATCGTTAATTTACGATTCATTTCATGGAATTTGTCTTGCCCGAAAATGAGTAATTATCCAAAATTATAAATACACCTTAGCCTGGATTTAGAAGTCAAAAATTCTTCTAAGATCAAAGGTACCTGGATTCTTTTAAGGTGGCAGAAAAGTGCATTGAATTTAAGATTAAAAAATAAGGGCATCCTTCTCGATTCAGAAGTCGAATTCATCGATTCGAAACCCAAATGATAGCATTTGTCAATGAAAATGGTTTTGGTTTAATGCATTTTCTGTTTTCTGTTTCAATTTAGGGTCTCCCCGATGGGGTAACGTTGTTGCCTTGTAATCAAGGGATCCCGGGTTCGATACCCGATGGAGGCACAGAGTGGATCGGATACCACTTGAAACTGGACGGCCAGTCGCCATTAGCCCATCTGTACATAATGTTGACTTAAAACGAAAATTTATAATGTTTCAAGTTAGAAACTTAATTTATTTATCTAACAGTTAAATGTACTTAGTAAGGCAAAAAAAATATTTTCCAGGTGTTTCTTAAAGAAATTAACCCCTACCCTTTAAGATGAGTCTTGTTTTATGCATATAATGTCGCACTATTATCGTTAAGTGAAGAAAAAACGAAAGTATCACTTTTGTTATATATTCAGAAATAATTTAATCAAAGATAAAGTTTTATCAGGTTCTTTAAAGGTTCCAGCGCATACGAAAAAGGGAAAACAGACATTATACGAAAGGAACAGGCTTCACAACAAATATATTTTTAGTACTCAACTTATCTTTGGCCTTTAATTGTTGTAGTTTTCTATTATATTATAACATATTTTATGCTGGCGATTACGGATGTGCCTAGGATATAAACTTTATAATGGAGTTTGACAGTGGCATCCACTTTATTGTAAATACTGACCCAGTATTGTGCGGAAAATCGGTCGAAATAGCCTTTTTGTGTTAAAGTTCAACAACTGCTGTGATATGGCACAGTATTCAAGGGGACAACGTCGTAATCAAGTGTCATTTGTGCATTTTTGGTCCTTGTGTTAAGCTGCACAATCCTTCAGAATCATCTGTGGCCTCTATAGTCTATCTTCATTCTACTACTGAAGACTTAATGTTGGGTGTTTCTTGCTCATTCACCTATTCACAATGCACTCGTTAAACTGTAAGCCTGGAAAAGTCAGTCGGTGTTGTAGTTCTAAAATTGCCAACACTTACAATCTAGCCACCGGCAGTATGCCCCATTCAAAATCACACATATCTTTAGTAATGTCCATTATACTCGTATCACGCCTGTTACAGGCAGAACATGGACTGGCCAGTACCATTGTAGGCTTTCACCACCTGTTGGTGTCCTTGCATCACTTGTATGACTGCTACTCTCTCTAAAGGCTAGAAGGTTTAACCTACATACTACAGTTCCCGCCATTCAATAGCTTGTCGTCTGCGGACTTACGGTACTGTTACACGAGTCCTTCAAAAGGTCAAGCAAATAGCATTAATGATCTATTCAGGACCTTAGACAAATTCTTTTCTCCTCCCACTAGCTGAATTACCTGGTGCCTTCCGCCGTGAATGTGAAAGCAAGGTTTCAAATTTCCCTCGCGGACGCAACGATGAGCTCTGGTTGTCAGAGCTAACACGTGACGTCTCCAGCGTCCTCTCAGTGGATGGAAGCACTCACGTGATACCTGGCAAGGTCTGCGAGCAGGCGACAGAGAATTTAGTGGCGGGAACTGTACCACTTTATTACACCTTCAATGACGCAAGGTTACATAAAAGAAGTGCTGAAAGGAAGTTATTTTTCACGCTTCGTTATTATATAGAAACAATTTCTTGGAGAGTTGGCTAACTCCCAAAACCTTTTCTCGGAAGTACCCTCAACTTCTAGTTTCAGTACTTTTAATACAGTAAATTTCTATCACATATACTAGTTCAATTCGCTACAGAGAAATAGCTTTTTCACAAAATTGAAACCAACAATGCGTCTTTTTTCTCGTACAGTTTTAGTAACATTATCCTCTTACAGGCATTGGTCCTTATATTGAAACGGAGCAAAATTCCTACCAACAAGGTTATTATTTCTCCGTTCCTTAGATAAAAGACATCATTCCCTCGCTTGGAAAACTATATTCAGCGTCCCTTACAATAAAGATTTCAAAGCGAAAGTTGCGTAAGGTTTCCTATTGTTAAAAGTTTCTCATCTTTGTACGAAAGAAATAGAACTCAAAACTTCAGACACAAGAGATTTCATTAAGGTTTCAGAAAGTTCAAGAATACTGAAATATGCACACTCACAATCAAAGTATATTCTTTGAAAATCTTTAATTTCCGCCGGAATCACATTAGTATAAATGTATGAGATTATTTATTATTTGTGATATTTGATAGTTTGCCTAGACAAATGTATCTTCCAGATGTCAAACATCTATTTTAAATATGAAATGATACAATAGATTTGACAGACGTTTTAAGTTATTATGAAAAATATATTATTTTATATTGTAATATCATTCACTAATATGATGAGGCAACTTCTATTTTGTAATTTCCAATTAAAGACCAACATAATTAAGTATAGAATAAAGGTAATGTTATTTCATTGAAAGTAGTTAAGTTCACACGCTCACCCACATATTATATACTATATTCTCTACACATTTATTCTCCATATGTGTTTGGGCAAGGTCATCTGCGTCATTCTTAAGTAAATAGTGCTTAATTTCAAGCTTTTTACAAATCATCGACTGTAAAATTCCTTTTTTCCATTCTAGTTTATGAGGAATGTGGATTTGAAAGTCCAATGTCGTCTACCAACTGCGTTTGAGCTCTCCACAAGCACTCTCAGGAACTTCAGCAAACAATACGTTTTGACAAAGTTTATATTGTCAAAGTTTAAGTTCACTCACGACGATAAAAAATCGAAGGCATACTTGGAAAACAAATTGGTTACCATAGCTTAACGCACCATTGAATAACCTAAATTTTAATGTAAGTCCATTTTATGTAGGTCTACTGGTTAATTTTTAATTGGAGTCCAAACTCGTGCATCCACAATTTTTAACCCGATAGTAGGAACGTAACTCGTAATTATGTCCAAATTCAATGTCCAAATGTTATACACTGGTCTCCGTGGCAGAGTGGTTAGCTACGACGGCATGGGTCCAGGGTTCGAATCTCAGTCTCGGCAAGGGTGTTATTTGTGAGTGTGTCTTTATCAATTTCCAGATCATCACTCATGCTCATCTTTCGCCACTATCCATAAGTGGAAGAAAACCAAATGAATCAATCCAAACGTTATAATTTAGAGGATCCTGGTTTGTCTTTAGTGTGATTGATTGATTTAGCTTATTTTTCTTCCCTTTTGGCTAATCGTGAAAATGGGGATGAGTGATGATATGAAGGGACACTCACAAAGAACACCCATGCCGAGACTGAGATTTGAACCCTGGACATATGGCGTCATAGCGCGCTGTGCTAACCATTCCACCACGGAAGTCGGTTGTCTTTTGTGTGTTGGAAACACAAGATCAACCCCCGTCACACTTATGCACAGACAATTGAAGACTAAAATTGGTAAACGCCGTAAGTGCCACAATAATTCAAACACCGTTTTCCACGTTACACTGTGAAATGTGCTATGCTTGATAATGTGGTAAACGTGCCATGTGGCTGGTAGCCCTCTAGTAGTTCAAAGGGCGTGTAAAGAGGTCACTAGTGTGCACGTTCTTACGGGCTGATGTGCGGAATGATGCGATTTCCCAACACTTTTGCTTTTGGCACTTACAACGTTCACCACTTTTAGTCCTCAATTAGAAAACAAAGCTTTTTTTTTTACGAGTGTCCGATTGAAACATGTGAAAATGTACACCATCCACAGTACTGTTACAACTTGTAACAATTCAGTTCATATAACCAGAAGTGTTTGAGTTGGAGATACGCCGGTAAAGAATGGTCAGCTAAGAAAGCCAAAGTTCTCCTCGCTTCGCAATTGAGAGAATCTGGCGTTGTTCCAATTTGCCAGCTGAAATATGTTAGCGTCGTTTGTTTGCACTTCGTGCTTCGTAATGTTCTTCTAGGAGTGTGTGAATTATCGTTGTTTGCAATCCAATGATTGCAAGAAGTGTTAACTAACTTAACACAGTGCAATGGGAAGATACATATTTCTTTCAGTTAATCTGACTCGCCTTTGCACACAAATCACGGCGCATGATGATTTCTTAGAAGGTGTTTCTAGAATCCTTAATGGTAAATGACTTATAATGAACTGCTATCTGTTTGAATCTGGATGTGGGTCTTATTTCACAAGTTCAGATATCACTTCAAGGTTAGGTCTCACCTTGATTTGCTATGGCACCAAATATTGACATCAATACAAAGTTTCCATTCAAAGATTCGAGGTATGGTGGAAATTATATATACACGTATATTGTTAAAAGTTCTATAATCATATTGAATTAAGGTAAATAAACTAACTTGGAGAAAATAAAAATACTAATGGTGTTTCAAATGAAAACATAATTGGGGGTGGGGTTGATGTGACCCCACCATGAATTCATGAATTATTTCTACCATGCAGTTAAAGGTTGGCACAACTGCGTGTGTGTGTACGTACATATTCCAGGATTTTGAGATTTTTTTAAAAAAATATCTGTACCTTTACACTGCCATGCTCACTTATGCAATGTTAGTATTTCCATGACTGGCATTAATTGTAAAGCAAACTGTACGTAAAATCAATTATTTTACTGTCTGAACAATGCATTGGATCTCTTGAATCGCTTTTGTACAATTTCAGTCAATCAGAAAGAGTTTGTTTTAGTTTCTGTTGTGCTGCATTGTAGGATTTAAACTTATAACAACATTGTCATTTGCAGACTACGGAGATAATGTGATCACAATAATACTGTCAACAAGCCTAATTAAGCGTATTACAATACGAAATCTATATTTACAGTTCTGTGTGTCAAACCTATGAACTGGATTTGCAACAGAAACTTTGATGTTTATTAGCAGTTGTTAAGATACGGTTAATCTGGTACTAGATTTTTCACACGGCAAGAACAAAAATTGATTTCGGAATTTTCTTTGTGTACATAATCCAAGCTACTCACATTGATTCACTGCAGAATTTGTACTTACAGAACCATATATCCTACTGAGCACATACAGCTTCCAGTTCATGATATTCAGACAGGCTGGCATCTTCCAAAATTTGTCAATTTATTTTCTTCAAGTCCGAATCTAGTACTACTCTCACTTTCGCTCTAACGATGACAAATATGCTTCATAAACATAAAATAATAATTATAATAATAATAATTTTCTCGAAACACATATAACTCTTTAGGCTCTTTAAGCGCAAAGGCCTTACTAGCCTTTCGTTCTATCTATTTCGATTAGTTTACATTTCTTTTATACCTCTTGGTTTAATCGTGACGAAGAAGATGAATGATGAACTGGCAAAATCGACGATGGGACAAACAATGATACATCTATGCCTTACTCAGTTTTGAACCTGCGACCTGTGACTTCTTAGCGTGTTACGATGTCCACTCAGCCACAAAGGTCGGTGCAGGTCAAGGTCTGACAAATTGAGTTCATTGGGTGACGCATGTGGTGTCCCATGGCGCCTATTATTCTGCCTTCGAGATCGGAGTCGGGTTTTATTCTTTAAAGCAGCTCTCGAATTGCGATGCTGGTCAACATCGAAATTTCAGGGGTTCTATCCACTTGAGACTTTTGGAAACCTTAGGCGGCAAGTTCTTTGGTATATAAATTCAAACTTTCAGATTATTTTTTAGAATTATTTAAAAATGGATACTCATAACAAAATAATCCACGTTCAAATGTTTCAGTACGTTAAATATGTTTATTTACATTAGAGAATAATAACAAAATTGTGCATGATAACTATTTCACCGAATTAATAATACAAGTATGTTGCGTGATAAGTCCAATTTGTCACCTAAGAAAACCTACACACCATCGTCTAATATTTACACGTATATTTCTTATATTTTGTGCAGTACAGTACCTGATCATACACAAGCTTTCACAATTTTACAGAATTTAAAAACACATATCTACACAACAGTTTATGAATTTTACAAAATATATTGGAGCAGCAGTTCAATATAGGACAGAGCTTGAGCGAAGCATATAATATTATTTTTATTTGTCAGTTCCACTTTATAAAAGTTCATAAATACACTGAAATATACTTATATTACAAATTTATGCGAAATCTCAAGTCCTATTCTGATACTTTCATTTTTCATTTTTGTTCATAACATTCTAATGAAGTAAATTAATTTGAAAAGTTTCTGAGTAATCAATATAAGAACACGTAAACCGCGGTTGTTTAAAGTGATATTTCGCGACAACGTTTTGGTGTCTGTGTACGAGGTTTTACATTTTTAAAGATATTAGCCTAATCCTCTGGATGCAGTATTTTTTGTAAATGCAATTCCATACAATTTCCATTTACATTTTTTAAATATTGTTTCCTTTAATAAAACAGAAGGAATATCACTTTACGTCGCTAACTTTGCATTATACGTATAACTTTGGCAATATGAACTTCGATTAGCACGACACGTGATTTCAACCTCCAAATTTCTACTATTCATACTTGCCGCAATAATTCAAATTAATACATTGAACGAAATTTTGCAGGTTCGATTCCCAGCCTGAACATGGGTGTTCTTTGTGATTGTCCCTTCATCAATTTTATCATATCATCACTCATCCTTACGTTAGTCAAAAGTGGCAGAAAATCGGCGATAAATAACACACATGAAATCAAGCTATTAACGAAAGAAAAATATTCCAAATGTATTCCCAGAAGCAATTTAGAAGAAGAATTTTCGGTATTGAGAAATTATGTACTGTAGTAAAAAACAAATAATGCACAAGAAAACTATTTATATGGCTTCGGAATTTCTTACAGTATTTTTTGTGTAAAACATTTCGCTATTTTTCATGTTTTTATTACAAGCGCCCGACAATCAAAAGATTCAATCGAATTTATAAATCGAAACATCCTTTTGTATTTTCTAGAACGCACTTGGATTACCATAATTTTCCTTAGATAAACATTGTTCAAGCACAAATGCATTTTTATTGATCCCACGATACAAATAAAGTTTCGATTAAGCGGAAACCACTTTGTCATTCAAAATTTATAGTTATTTTATTGCTTTTTCGTTTTTCTGGCAAGCGTAAAATATTGCTTTCCCGACAAGCTCGACATAAAATGTTTATCCTACCATCCCTCACCTCAACATCACTGAAGTCAGGTTAGCTCTGATAGCCTGAATGTTACAAATGTGACATATTTCCGCGATTGTGACCATTCAGGGCCTCTCCCATTCGTCAAACCGGCAGGTTAATCCTTCCAAATGTTCCCTAGGGGGCCATCAGAAAGGAAACGCCACGGATGCTGTCCATTGTGGGGCATTTCCTAAGCCTATAAGAGCGTGAAACGCTCGATAGATGTCACTTCGAAGATTGTCAATTCTTTCACTTGCAAGTAAACACCTAGAGTTGAATCCTAGATCCTCTTTCGTCAGAACTATTCTAAGAAATAGCCTAGGATCAGTTCAATCCGGTTCAGTTAGCAGCGGCTTCTGATGCATTCATCTGATAACCACTCCTATAGTATAACCACAAGCAAAAGAAACTTGCACAGACCCGCGACTCCTGTGCACCATACTCCCGAAGGGGTGGTGGGGGTGGGAGAAGGGAGTATGCTTCCTTATGGCCCGAGTTCTTTTCCTTGTGGTCGCTCTATAATCTAGCGTACGTGTTGTACAGTCACCGGCAATAAAAATGGGACACCTAGATCCTGAAACACTCGCCTCCCTCTTTAGCGTTATGTGTGTTGCCTACTTTACGGCGCTGGTAGAAGTTGCCATTGAAAAATTGCTATTAAAATCCACATGTCGCCGTAGAGTTAGGCAACACACATATCGACTTGCAGGGAAACAAGTATTTCAGGATCTAGGTATCCCATTTTTATTGCCGGTAACTGTACAGCTAACGTATTAAAAATATTAATAAACTAAGTAATTAATAAGAAGGGGGATTTCCAAGGGTGGGTTGGTCAAACTACATTCGTACAGGCTAAGAAGACTTGACTTGAGCTACAGCTATTATATTTTCTGTGAGTTTTGTGTTCTGTGTATTGTACAAGTGTATTCGTGAAAATCTTTTCATAAATCTAATCATCATGATCATTTATTCTTACCACATTAGACGAATGTGGCAGAAAGAGGCAAAATTGAAAAAAGAAACAGTTTAATAAGTACGACGTTGATATTCCTGAAAGATTTAAATATCTCACCTTTTTGGCAAAAGTGTGGATATCATTACTATTCTTCATCCAGATTTATGAAAACTAAAAACATTAAATTCTGGTAGTGTTGCAAAACTGCTGAACAGAAATATGTACTGTTCCAAAATTCATGAGCTTTGATACTGGTAGCATTCAATAAATTAATGTATTACAAAGAATTTACTGATAATGTTCATGCATTTTTTGTGTTACCCTATCAAGTAGAATCCCAACACTTGTGCCTTGCTTAAGCACTGATTCTAGCAATAAATAATGGTATGTTAATTAATTTTACCTGCCCTGGTTAGATATCAAGTTGAACACATAGCTCCGGTTGCACATTAAATTACAGGCAAAGTAATAACCTTAACTGTGTGTAAACACGCCTTTGACGCGATTAATTTAAAGACGTGAAATATATAAAAGAAATATTTTCTACGCAATATTCATCATTGCCCAAACAATCTGATCGATTTGTTTTATTTTACTTCGCTTTTTGACACTTTTGACTAATCACAAAGATGAGGATGAGTGATGATATGATTAAATTGATGAAGAGACACTCACAGAGAACACCCATGCTTAGGCCGGGATTCCAACCAGGGATCCCTGGCGCCGTAGTGCGCTGTCATTGCGCATAAAAATATAAGCATGTGAAATAAAGTCACATGGTGATTTAGGTATAAATATTTCTGATGCAATTATCACAGGTTAAAACTTTCAAATTTTTCACATCTGTAATTCCGTTCACTTATTTTCGCAGCAAAGGAGTGGATTATTAAAATCAAATTTAAATGAAAGAGTAGCAAATTTCACAGAAAAAGTTGAAAAACCAATAGGGTTTCAGGATAATTGAGTGGAGAAAATTAATCTGGACAAGATGCAAAACACAGAACCGCATGCTGAGCTGAGCTAATCAGGGACAGAGCAGCTGTTTACAAGTTTAAGAATTTTAAATGAAGGCAGGCTCAATATTTTGTCCCTTCTGCTACCGTGAGCATCTGGCATTGGATGGTGTCATATATTTACGTTGCCGGTTACTTTTGCATGCAGGAAACAGCCCTCTGGTGAATAAGAAATTTTTCAGTGGCCCTGTAGTCACGTTAGAGACGGGCTCAGCTGACGACAGAGCTCTTTAAATAAAGTTGTCAGATATTTATCACAGAGGGCGATTTTATTAACTCAGGAACACGGATTGCTTCAAACACATACACACACACCAACACACCCTCTACACACGCAACCACACACATGCAGGGTGTCCCAAATATAAGCGGAATAATTTCAGGAATGTGCTCCTCATTTGTAAGCACTGAAATAGTTTACATATACATAGGCCCGGAAATGCTTCGTTTCGGAGTTATTTTTAAGTTAACAATTTAAGTGTCGTGAAAAAACTGTAAAAGTAAATATTGATAACGTTACTTTTATTGCAAAATATTAACTCTGTTACAGTTACTTACTTTTAAAAGTAACTACCTCAAAAAGTAACTGTTAAAGTAACTGTTGATAACGTTACATATATATTGCAAAAATAACTCTGTTGCAGTTAATTATTTTTAAAGTAGCTACTTACATTTCGAATTTTTCGAAAAGTAACTGTTACTTAAAAATCAGTTTTCATGATTTTACCATATAAATTATCACTCCTATTTGTGGAACTCCATGCGCATGCGTTGTGCAGCTGCCGCCTGGTGTTTTTCGGATGGGCGAGTTTGGTTTTCCTTTTGACTTCTTTTGTTCCGGCTTTCTATCTTCACTGGTACTGGCTGTACAGAGGTGTGAAGTTCATTTTCACAGGTTTTCGGCGTTGTCTAGCTCCTCACGGAGGCATCTCTCGGCAAAGTGGAAGGTGCACTTTCGTCTCTATTTTATGGGAGGTATCTGTGGTTTTCGTTTGTACCCTACCTTTAGAATCACCCTGTAGATACTTTTATCGTTTGTTTAAATGTGTACAGACGGAGAGTGAACATCATTTCTTCATTTCTGGCAGTTTTAGAAACAGAAGTTTGACATATCAAACTTACTTTACACATTGTTTCCCTGCGTTAGCCGTCTGCACTAATGATCAAATCAATTTGAGTTACTCAGTTCTCCCTCGTGTTTTAATAATTGGTACTTGCACAGGAGACGAAACTATGTGACAACTTGTAAAGACCAACGTATGTAACAACCAATTATCGAGTAACAAGCAGTGCGGACACGCGGGTGTGTGTATGTGTATTCAATTTTATCAAAGGGACTCTACGAACTTGTATGCAATATATGCAAGAGCAATGATTTGCTTTAATTTGGTTTAATATCTAAGGAAGACAATATGGAATCAAATTGTTGTAACACACACAGAGGTATAGACTATCTGTTTTATCTACAGGGTGTTTGAGAAATTTTGCATCAGAACAAGGTATTTATTTTTATTATTTTTAATAAATATGAGATCCCTTATTTTAATTTCAGTTTCAGATTGATCCTTAAATGCTCGAAAGCACACAGAAACTGAAGTTTTGAATTTGACTCAAAATAGTCATTTAGTTAGCTTTCACTCATACCATCATTATTTTGAAAACATGTCTTGAAATGTTCCACATTTCTAAATACCGTGCGTCCATTTCGATCTGCAGCCGAGAGATCGGGAGAAGCGTGGCGGGCGGCGCTGGCGGAGATGCCGACATTTGCGGCCTGTAATGCTCGCTTATTTTCACGGACATATCCAGACATTTATATAAATATTGCAAAACGAGCACTAACCTGGGTTATAATTCATCATCTGTAATTCATCCAAGTTCTGCAATTATATACACAAAAAAATACGCTTTAGAAGTGACGATAAGAGTCACAGATAATAAAACATTTTAATCATAGTTTTGACCAGCAACGTCCTGCTTAAGTTTATATCCTTGAAAGAGTTTTGTGTCGATGGGGATCGTTTGGAGGTTTCGAATGTGCAACACTGTATCAAGATTACGCTGCCGACGAAACCATTAAAAGTCAATGGTTTTCGTGAGCTTCCTCGATGAACTCGATGAAATTGGGGCAGCGTTAGAAAGTTATCCAAACAAACCTCTACGCCGTGTTTCACAGGAGATGGTAGTGTCAAAATCATCAGCACATACAGCCACTAAGCTACTAAAATTAAAACCATACTCTTATAACACAGGTTAGTGCTCGTTTTGCAATATTTATATAAATGTCTGCATATGTCCATAAAAATAAGCGGGCATTTCAGGCCGCAAATGTCGGCATCTCCGCCAGCGCCGCCCGCCACGCTTCTCCCGATCTCTCGGCTGCAGATCGAAATGGACGCACGGTATATAATAGCTAGAAGTTGACGTATCCGGTGAATAAGATGGGAGCTGCAAAGACTTTGCATATTTCTTCAATGCCACTTTTGCCACATGAGCTGGAGAATTATCTTGAAGAAAGATACCTGCCTGAAGAACTTTTTGTCGGACTGTCTTCATCGATTAGGAGTAATATTCAGCATAGAACGACCAATTTTCAGATAATCGATACGCAGGATCTCTCTCGTATTCCAGAACAAAGTGTGCATTGTCATCTTTAGAATGATTTTGATACGAGTAACTCAAAGAGATGAATTTCCCGGATATTTCCATTCACCAGCTGTTTACGGAGTCACATTTGCATCATATAGTTTCATCCACAGTTGTTTGGTTTTCAACCAAAGAACTCCTGATGCTTTTGTACTCGTTCAAAATAATTGTGCACATATGAACACAAAACTTCATCTAATCTTTTATGCTTATGTGGATAAAATACAGATTTGACACATGTCTTTTTGTTTTCCATAAAGTTTCCCAGCTCAAACTAGACATGATCCAATAACCTCGGATTAACCTGGGGAGCTTCAAGCATCCGAATTATGCTAATCAAACGTTTGCACTTTTTAAGCGTCAATAACATGGACTAGTCTGAGAGCTAACGGGAAAAAATCTGTTCCACTTTTTGATAAAACCAAGATACTTGGAGAGATTAATTATTATGCCATATGAGAAAATTTCAGTCGAGGAGGCAATCGCTATGCATGTGCTGATGGCCGCCATCTTGAAAACGTCCGCCATATTGACTATTTATGATTGATATATCTCTGGAACGGTATCACCCAGTTCAGTTCAGTTTTCACAGAAGTATTCCAAATAGTGTAAACATTCATAATAAAATGTAAACTATTTATCTCAAGTAGAAGTAGTTGCTTTGTATGCAAAATAACTCATTACAATATTTTATGATATTGTCTGCGATTTCGAGAATTAAAACAATAATATTTTACACATTGTAAGGTTAAAAATCGTTTGTTAGAAATTTTCATTTAAATTTTAGAGACTGAACTTTAAAAAAATATTTTTTATATTTAGAAAATACAATTTACAAACGTTCACTTCGGATATTTTTTTATAATAAAGAGTGATTAAAATTATTGAATTTTAAATTATTTTTACTGTTCAAAAGAGAAGAACACACCTTCATTGAAACTGATAATCAAAAACTACTGAAATATTTTTACAATTCGATTATTGATTTCTTTGATCTGTTCTCAAATTCACATCCTTCACATTTGCATAATGCAGTACAGACAAGATTTGCCACTTAACATCTGGAAGGATAAATTCTATTGATTTCTCTGCAGACAGATAGTACTGTCAGCCATCGAGGAATGATAAATTCAGCATGATTAATTCCTGGTCGTTAAATTGTATTATTCTGAACCTCGGTTCACTGTACTTTGCCTTGCGTTTGAACTTTGGTAATGGTTGTAAATCTCAATCTGGAAATAATTTAAGCTGTTCGAGATGCTATGTTGAATTGGAATTCAAAACCTGGATTTAATGAATTCAGACACTTCGAGTGATGTTGCCCCATGCAATAATGATGATTACAAGGAATATAGTCTGGAGACATGAGTCTTGGAAGCTCCATCGATTTTAGGCATCTCGTTTTTTGAAAAGCTCT
Organism: Lepisma saccharinum; assembly: GCF_977018435.1. Taxonomy (NCBI): domain Eukaryota; kingdom Metazoa; phylum Arthropoda; class Insecta; order Zygentoma; family Lepismatidae; genus Lepisma; species Lepisma saccharinum. The sequence continues at coordinate 175,820,764 of NC_139230.1, read as the reverse complement.
TCTCTAGTGAAAGGCTTTTCCAAATACATATGAATTACAAGAAAGGTTACAAGGTTCATTATTCGAACAGCTAGATTTTTTACTGTAGTTGTTTGTTTTTCAGTGTTATGATCGAAACGTAATTGTATCCTCAATTCACATACATTTTTTAAAACCACAATGTGTAATTTTCAACACGTGCTATAGCAGAACTGCATAATTTTTTTTGGTGAGAAATGTATTGAGTTATTTATTTCAAGGATATATCGTCACTGAGAAGCGTTGGGTATTTCGAGAATAATTGAAACTAAGATAGTTCGATTGATTTGGTTTATCTTGCTTCGATTTTCTGCCTCTTTTGGCTAATCGCAAAGACGAGGGTAAGCGATGATATGATGAAATTAATGAAGATACACTGACAAAGAACATCCATGGCCAGGTCGTGATTCGAACCCAGGACCCCTGGTGCCGTAGCGCGTTGTACTGACCATTCCGCCACGAAGGTCGGCTAATGTAGATCGAAATTCAGTATTAACGAAATAGTAGTTTAAGGGAGTTATAGCGAAAATGAGGGTTGCAAAATATATAGTTTTGTATCATTCTTATTTTACATTGTATCTCTGTCTGCCATGCTTAATGTAAACAAGTTCGACGCTGCCTCGGAGACCGAGGAAGAACTGTATACCCAACGGCGAAAAATCAGTAGGCGAAATGTCCACCACCATTTTCATTCGGTCTGAATTACATAGTGTGATGATGACAATGAATTGAAATAAAGATGTCAATTAGCAGAGAAGAATGCCTACTTCGAACCAACATACTTTCATTCCTTAAAACAACACAGGACGTAGAATGAAAAAAAAGTAATGAAAATAGCGGTGGACAATTTCCTTACCATTTTTTTGCCGTTGACTGTACAAAACTATATATTTTGGTCCCCTCATCTTAACTATATAATATCGTATTGTGACGATGACTTAAAAGTTTCATCACTCAAGTAGCTTGCGGCACATTCCTTGACATGCCACTTCAAATTGCACCTTAAACTAATGCAGGCATATGTAGCGTGTCAAGTCGCTCCAGTGTCAAAGATTGCATCGATTTCTAATGTTTCGTTTTCAAGTAGCGTGAGACACGAAAGCAACTTGCATTTCTAGTCTTCATTCACACGCCAAAATAATGTAACAGATCTTTCCAAGCCAAATATAATGATTTTAATTACAAGCCTCATGCCATGTGAAGCGAGAAGCAAGAATTATGATTCTTCTTTGTAGCTAATCAGTGGTGATTTATTCATTCTAGTTTTTGGACTTTTAACCACTATTAATCTTTAAAAGAGATTTACCTACGTTTCGGAGGCTGATTCTGCCTCCGTATTCAGGGTAGCGTGTAGTCTGTTGGATCATATTAATGGTCTATAAATGGTTGCTTTGGAGGATTATTCTTGGTGGCCTAGGCTCCACCGCGTCTGTCGGTCACAAGGACCTCTATATACAAAAAGTTGCCAGGTAGGATTATCAGTGGCCCAGGCTCTACTTCGTCAGATGACCACGTCAAGATCACAATCAAGGCTTCGTGTGGCACCGTTAGGTTTCCACCTATCGTTAGCACTAGGGACTCACCATACTACAACCTCGCAAAATTTCTACTACCAGCACTCAACCCCCTCGCAGGAAACACAACACACATAAAAAACACAGAACATTTCATTCAACGTATCCAAGGGATACAACTCACTGGACATGAAATTCTTCAGCTTTGACATAGTTAGCCTGTTCACCAACGTACCAATAAACGAAACATTGCAAATCATACAGGGGAAACTGCAAACATTTATAGACCATTTATATGATCTAACAGACTACACGCTACCCTGAAGATGGAGGCAGATTCAGCCTCCGAAACGTAGGTAAATCTCTTTTAAAGAATAACAGTGGTTAAAAGTCCAAAAACTAGAATAAAGAATTATGATGTACGGAAAATTATTTTTCCATAGTAGTGGACATGATTTAACCTTCAGTTAATTCAACAGTTTGGGGTGCACGGCTTTGCGCCAATCACTCTGGAAAATGGTTTGGTTTTGCGCCAATAATTACCGGATCCTAATCTTTCCGTACATGGTTTTGCGCCACTACAGAAAATCGTAATTCAATGACTTAGGTTGGCAAGGATGATTTTCCGTCCGACTTAAACAGGCTGCGGACTGTCACCGAGATGGCGTGGTTAAAAATTATGCACCACCAACCATAAGTATACAAAATTGCACTTGTCAAACTGCAGTCTCTTACAATGGAACCTTTGTGGCATGTGAGATCAATTTCACGTAATGCATGCATGTAATTGCTTTGCGATTATATTGATCAATGTAAGATTCAATTTTGAGGTATTTTTCTCTTAAAACGCTCCTCTTACGAGCGGGTTTTTCGAGGCCATTTATTTTAAGGTAAGTGTCGGTCTGGAGGTTAATCAATCCATGTACAAATTTGAAAATATCAGGATGGTTGGTGTAAAACATGGCATTCAGTTTACTGTGAAAGGCTTCACGTGCATTTGTTGTGCGATAGGCCGAGGCAGAAAAATCTGCCCATATGTGTTGGGGGTACGTAGAATCTTCTGCAATATAGTTTTCTACCAAATAATCACAGAACTTTGTAATTTTCTCATCTGATGGCTTATCTTCGAACATGTCAATTGCGAAGCAATCAGAGACATCATGGGGAGGTAAGTAAGACAAACCAAAAATATAATTGAGCCATTTACCTTCGGGACCTCTTTCCTTGTAGATTTTCGAAAGACCTAGGTTTTTCATTTTTCGCCACCAGGCTTGGCATAGGTGAAACCTACATCCTACTATAACACATCTCCCACACCATACTTCATTAATGGCACTGTGAATCCCTTGTTCAAAGTCAACGCATATTCTTTTCGGTTCAAGACTACTGTTCGTAATTATTATTGCTGTACACGACTTGTTTGTGCAACGCCACCGAACACGTCCATCTGAATATGCGTAAGCTTTCCTGAATTTATAATTGTCCTTACTTATTAGATCCTTACCTCTATTCGATGTCTCTGCGAGCAGTTCCATGGTCGACCGGACCCCGGTGTAATGAAACGTGTAACGTTGAGGTGAAACACAGGGAGGTAGACGAAAGCCACGATCAGTCGTTGCCCTTGAGAGACAGGATTGCCAACCTATACAATTCTTAGCTCGGCTAGACATTCAAGAGTGGCGGAAAACATTGTTGGTGCAAAAGATACTGTGACACTAATATTTACAATTTGTTCATTGGCGCAAAACAAGCGATTTTGGCGCAAATCCATTGCACCCAACAGTTTAACAAAGATCACTCAAAATTTGCTTCGAATAAACTATCAAAATGTAGTAATTTTCTTGAGACTGTAGTATTGATTGATTAATTTTAAAATTATATGTACGTCAGCACATAAGCTATTGGTGCCCTTTACGCAATGTACTAAACAAACTGGAAGAGCCGGACCCTGTGGCCGGGTGGTTGGCACATCACGCTACGACGCCAAGAGTCCCGGGTTCGAATCCCGCTCGGGCTTGGTTGTTTGTGAATGTCCATTCATCAATTAGCAAATTAGCCAAGAGGCACAAAACGCGAAGTAAAATAAACCAAATCAATCAATCAATCAATCAATCAATCAATCAAAACTGGAAGACAGGAGCCTAACAACAACAATAAAAAATAAGTCTGTCAAAAACTCCCTCAATTAATTTCTAAACCTATGTACTGTCGTAGACTACTATCAAAAACTAAACAGATTCTGTCTATGAGGATAAAATATCCATGCACTAGTTAAATACTGAATCTGATGGGCACTCAGCACACATAAGGATAAACACAGGACAACACGACCCAACAGAAGATTATACTGACCGCGAGTCCAGGCGCCATAGCCTCGTTGGCCTGCCACACGAGAAGGACACCTCTTACACCTATTGAGACTGTAGTAAACGCATCATCTAAATGAAGTAAATATTTCGAAAATGAGTAACAGATTTGCAGATCTATTTGTTCCCATCCAATTTATTAAATTACTAAACTAAACGTTTAGTTTATGTTTTAATAAAATAAATTACTGCCTTGGTCATCATATTTATTTTTTCATAATCATGGAAACAAGGCTTAATGGTGTTATAACAAATGTAAAATAAATATGGAAAACACAATCAGTAGGTCATCAGAGATCCCAGTTCAATATTTGAAGAAACTGATTTTAAGAACCTGACTATGAGTCTTGGGTATAAAGACGATGAAAACGTGGTGTTGATCACGCAATCTAAACTACGATCAGTTCCAGAATGTGCACAGCCTATCTCCACACTCGTATGGGATCTCACAACACGTTGCCATTCACAGGGGACAGCGACAACTGTACACTTTACTTGTTTTATTTGCGTCAGACACGGCACGAAAAACCTCCATTGGAAGCACTACTGGCTTAACTTTAGAATATTGCAAATTTCGCAGAATGAGACATTTGATATGTAAATTCAGATTTTTGTGCTATTTTTCTCCGAATGGTTGTCTATCCACCGGACAGGAACCTTCACGCAACAGAACAGCTTGAAGCTACATTAATTCTCTCTCTCTTCTACTTCCAGTCAGTACCTCTCTTCACGCTTCTCTTCATCAACTGTGAATTGTACGTACCATTTAGTTACAAATTTCCCCCGAGTTGCCAGACGAAATGTGATCGACCTTCGTATTTACTCTCTGCACTAAGCACAGGAATGTTCGTCTTGATATTGATTCACTCAAAAGAGCCATTCTCCAAACACCAGAAGGTTTCATTCAGCGCCGCCTCTGCTCGCAGATTTGCTCTCGCATCCATGAATATTAAATCTCCCTCGGAGAGAATTGAAACACTTGAAACTCTAATCAGAGAACAACAGGGAAGGATAGTTGAAACTCTTTGATGGGACGAGGATAGAGGAGGAGTGGAGGAAATGTAGGGGATAATTTGGTAAAGATTTACTTGAAGCACAAGTTACCTGACGCATTTCATTGAAGAAATATCAGAAGACAGCCAGAGACTGTCAAAGATGACAAAACTCTATAAAGCAATACATTTTCATTACATTTCCTTCTGGAGGTACAAAAAAAAATTCAGCTTCTGGTATATGTGCCAAATATATATTACACCAGAAAAAATTGAAAAGGCGATGAAAATGTTCGTATTATCACGAAAATGCGATAAAATGACACAAACATATCAGTCAATCATAAACTCAAATGATAATTGCTATTCAACAACACACAGACGCCCCTACACACAAGCAGACCCCCCCCCACACACACATACAATACACCCAGGTCACAAAAGTAAAAATTATAAAGGAAATGAAAAGTAGAATGTAATAAATTAAAACTAAAACTATCATATGCGCTAGTTACTCAAATGAATGTAAACTTATGTTAAGAGTTAATAGCAACTGATATAGTAATTTCAACTAATAAGATTTATGTTTTTGTAACACTCTTTGAAATTTTTCTTGAAGATTCTTGAGCAAGCAAGCAGTGTTCGTTAGTGGGTGAAAGCAGTATATTTCGTTCTCGCATTGCTGCAATAAGGAATACTTCATTGGAAATGGAGGTTTTGTGATTTAGGATTTTTAGTTTGTGTCGCGAAAGTATTGTGCGATTTATGTATTACTAGAACAGATTTAACAAAATATGCATTTTTGAGTGTCAGTCTTAGGGATGTTATTTACAACAAAGTGAGTGTTGAATATTTCCTTCTGTTGGTGATGTTTAGCCGCGCTCCACGGTTTATATTTCTTAAAATTGCATAACAGTTCTGAATTTTGTGTACTTCTAGTTTGTGATTTAAGCCCTGGAAAATATTTATTTATTTATTTATTTATTAAACAAACGATGCCACAGAACATTGTTGCATTGAGGCATATATACATTTTGTGCATTACATACATTTGTACATAACATAAATTGTTTTACTAATTACTGTACAGACGACCCCCTCCCTCCTTTCTCCACTAAGACAGTAAGGCTTTTTTGAATGATTGAAGTGACAAACTGTTTTTATCAACGCTCGGATCATTTGCTGCCAAGTCATTATATTTTTTACCCATTTTCCACATCGGAGATTTCTTTACATAGTTTGTTCTAGATTTTGGTACATGAAACAACCCGGGTTTCGGTCTGGTTCTCACTTAAGGTACACGATATTGTAATGCAGATACTAACCCCATAGAGTCTATTTTGTTATTTAAAATTCTATATAGTGTGCTCATCAAATTTAGATTAAATCTTTCTTAAGTTTTTTTCGATGTTAAACTGCGATACAAGCTCAGAGTACGGAGTGAATTTAGGGTACACTTAGGTGTACCGATTTCGTAATAATTTTCGGGAGGTTATTAATAAAGAGTAAGCAAAGGAATGGGTCCAAATTGGAGCTCTGCGGCACCATAGAAGGCATATTAGTATATGCTGTAGCACGATAGTTTAATGTATGTAAAAGTAGTGCTATGTATTAGATTCTACGTAATACATAACACAATTTAGTTGGAGACATGATATATCATCTCATATATATATCTCGTTAGTGTCTTCTTTTTGAGAGAGAGAGAGAGAGAGAGAGAGAGAGAGAGAGAGAGAATATAATTAAATTAGTAAACGAATGGGAATTTTTTCCGTCTCCTTTTAGATTTTACACCCTACATCTCACCTGGAATTCGAAATGTATGTGTGCGTGTGACGCTACATCTAAATTGATGCTTTCAAAATTCGCCCACCTCCTCTCCTCGACGTAAAAGGTATTCCGAAGGTAAATACTTACCTTAACACTTCAAAATTTCCTTCCACATTGAAAGTTATTCGAACATATTGTCTAGAAGAAAAGCTCAAAGTGGAGTTCAACTGAAATATTAATTTTGTTCTTTTCTGAAAACCAATTTGGAGTGGCTTAGCACAATTGCGGAGTCTTCCACAACAGACTACTTAACGTTATCAATGTTTCGTCATTTGCTGGTCCCCGTGGCGGAGTGGTTAGCACATCGCGCTACGACGCCAGAGGTCCCGGGTTCGAATCCCGCCCTGGGCATGGATGTTTGTGAATGTACATTCATCAATTTCATCTTCGCAAATTAGCCAAAGGTCGCACAAAAAGCAAAGTAAAATTAAAGCAAATAAAAATAATAAAAATCAATGTTTCGTCATGTTCTTGTCATTCAAAGGCAAATATTAAAGCTTGTAGAATTTTATACAGAACCTTCCATAGAAATAATGCAGTAGTAGTAACACAAGGAAATTATGGAACGATGGATTGAGTAATCATTCTACGTGTTTCCTGAGAAAAATATAGGTATGCTTTGTGGAACTTTATTAAATTTATTTTTCAATTAAGATGCAAATATTAGTGATTTTACCTGTTATAAAATAGAGGACGAGTAAACTTACTGAGCAACTTGATAACTTTTTAAAATTGAGTAGCACTTTTGTGGGGTTCTCTTGATCATGCTAAACATGTGTATCTAGGTATATATTGCGCCATTACTACAATTAAATTAATGTCTCAATACTCTATTCTAATGCTAATCAATTACATGATAGCTAATATTGTCTTACACAGACATAGAAAGTGCATAAAGCTTGTAAAATGTAGAGAAAAAGCTAAAAATTTAGGCATTAATTTTACAATCAAATTTTAGAGAAAGAAAGAAGTGAAGTACAATAAATATAGAAATTGAACCTCACAACGTGTATAACGCGTATATAATCCACGATCAGAGAATTTACAATGGGTGGGTGATAAAACTGATTAATTAGATACAATTGATTTCTCGGATGAAAAATTAGAAAAAAACCACTTCGTATCGTGCTTTTAAAAATATACGAAGATTATTTTTAATTATCTTTTTCTAAAGACACCTCTATCACCCACACATATACATATTCTCACATACACATGTGTGTAGATCAATTCTATTGGCAAGGTTTGATCAAGTTTGTTACAATTATCTGAACTTGTATTTCTATTAATTTTTCCTATTTATCGTCGCTTTTCTGTCAATTTTGGCTATTAGAGTCAAAGAACATGAGCAACGATTAGATGAGTTTGATGCGTAGGCTGGGGTTCGAACCCAGAAACTTCGGTGGTGAGATCGTGAATCGGTTGTTCAACGCACAGCCCACCGTTTCTGAACTGGACGTATAGTTAGACTGTCTCCATTGAGGGCCTCTCTTTCTCTTTCGGTTATTATACTTCACTTGTCGCTGGAGTGACTGGGCTGATTTTCTGGAGAGAGTTTTTCTAAAATAGTGTGCATTGTGTCGCCTCCGTCTGTTGGTCTCGTATGCGCAATGAAAGCTTGTCTACAGACGTGGGGAAAATACCTCTTCCCGTGTGTGCAGTTTGTGGTAAGGTGTCTGTCGCTTGTCATTTCGGTGCGAATCCTCCAAGTAGCATGTCGCTTGTCATTTCTGTGCGAATCCTCCAAGTAGCATGTCCTTGTCATTTGGGTGTAAATCCTTTGGTAGCATAGATATCGCTTGTCACTTCGGTGTGAACTCTCTCCACTAGAAGTCACATACCGAAGTGAGAAGTGGCGAGCTGCGTACTTCGTGGAAGCACGATGCAAGCCATTCGTTTTAAAACGCGCAGATGCAAATTAAATCATTCACACTGAAGTCTCACAGCGCTACATGACATACATGTGAATGATTTAATTTGTTTCTGCGTATTTTAAAAAGAGTAAAAGTACACGATACATTCAGGAAGCACAAAACGCGTCGCTTGTTACCACTGGGCGCGAGCTCTCTAACAGGAAACCATAATGTAAATGTCATTTTTGGGAATGTGGTCTAACGCGTGAGAACTAGTCACTGACGTTGTTATTTGCAGAAATGTTGATTGAACCAATATCAATCACAAGAGTTATGATGAAATAATGATCAGGGAAAACATGGTTTGTGAATTATTAACCACATCAGTGGTCAGATATATATGATAAACGAGCCATGGAATATCATCATTTGGGAGGATAACATCCATAATTTCCACCACCCCCAGCATTCACTCACCCAAGTGATCTGTTTGATTAGAAGGTGAAAGAAATGAGCTCTTCGTCTCGCGTGATATTAATGAAAGATTTGATGTAAGGTGGCTGAATTCCTCAAATAGAACTGTAGCACGAAGTTTAGCGCGTGACTAGCCTTGCGGAATTAACTTCAGAAGTTCCCAGCTGCTACCAGTGTTTCGAGCTGCTCTGTGGGTTCCTGTTCAGTTGTAACAGAATAATTCTCGGATAAGACGTCGCCTCCTTTCCTTGTTTTCGCAGTTGTTGTCACTAAGTATCTTCAAGAAATTGGTTTTGCGTTCTTCTGTAGAGCGATCCATCAGATGTTTATTCTTTCCTTAATTCCATTAACACAGTAAGAAAAAAAACGTTAACTGCCTACCGGGTTCAATACCCGGTGGAGGCACATAGTGGTTCGGATCCAACTTTAAGCTGTAGGTCCAGTCCCGATTAGCCTTACTGTGCATAAAGTGGACTTAAAACACCAACTCAATCAATTAACGTTAATTTCCTACATTTCAAATGGTTAACATCAATCCGAAACTAATTAAAGTTAATGTGGAAACTTCCATTGACCTATTACAACCGATGTTTGAGAAAATATGGAATTGTAACGGGTTTGACCACTCGTCCGGGAGACCGAAGTCCCCAGTTCGAGGTGCCAAACTACTCTACCGCTGGTCCATAGGTTCAGGGTTCCGCGGCCGCCCGATTGGACGGTCGTCGGTCCTTGGTTCGCGTCTCCGGTTAAGGAAACACGATTCCTACCACCAGCTAACGGTTTAATTCCAGGTTCATGTCACCGGGTCGGTTATTTACACCTCCGGCGGTAAGCCACGTCGTGCATAAAGTGGTGCTGTTATTAATTTATAGCAATAATAATAATAATAATTGTTGTAATAATAGAAAAACTATAACCCTTCTGGTCAATAGAGACAAGCTATACAGCTTCAAACTCAGGACTAAAACCAAAAATATTGACCATACGAGGATATACATCTATACATATATATATAAATGAATCAAGAACACCTGTAGGATAACGAATATATACGTGTATTCGGCAAAAATAAACACAACAATGATAATATAACACATTACTTGTACATATCCCCTCGCTCTCATTCCATCATGCACACACACACACACGCTGCAGGGGTGAACACAATATACCATTACATGATAAGATATCTAACCGCCTCTTTGGTTTATTTCCCGTGTACCTTCGAATTTGAGATTTCTATTAGCCCCTTAGGCTTGCTTTCAATGTAAATAAGCGCGGCCAGCACTCTGTCACATATGAGACGCGATTAGCTAGGCGTCATAGTTACCAAAAGTAAATAATAATTGACATTACACATTGTTGAGGCACTACAATGCAAAAACAATAAGCATACACTAAATGAATGACAAGAGGAAATTAACTTGATTACAAGTACACGAGTGCTGATAATACAAACGACTGTAATATAAACTAGGATATATTAAAAATGATTAACTCAGCTATACTATTGAGTACCTAGTTTTTCTAATAGCTATATATATCAAAGAGCACGGTAAAAATCAAATAATTAATTATATAAATACTCGGCGCGAGAATAGGAAAACAATAACAAATAGTAGGTCTTTTACATTTATAGAATTTCGAAGGGTGAGCGAAATAGATTCTTAATTTTTGATGATTTATAGTACTTTTGATTTGATTGGCCAAAATAATTAGTAATTGCAGGCAACATTGTTCGATTTCATCTCGCTTTGTGTTATGACGAACCAGTAGCGACGTAGGTGGACAAATGTTCACTCTCACACATAAAGAAATAACTGGAGGATACTATACCGACTCAATGGCGGCGTGGTCCTCGTTCCGGCGTCCCGACGATACTCGTGGCTATGCCAGTCTGTCCTCCTGGCGGGCAAAAACTGTCTCTTCGACTTAGACGTAACATTCATTTTTCTTCCTATTTTCCATCGCGGCGACGAAGATGGGCGGAAAAGCACCTCGCTTCCATCTGTCTGCTCGGGGCGTTGCATCCGATCATGGCTTCAATGGCCGTTCGGGGATACGCAGGGCGTCGGGTCGTCTAAGGGCGGACGTCGTTTCATCTCTCTCTTTTTCTTCATCTCTTCTCTTTTTCTCGACGTAACATCCGTCTCACCGTTGTGGAACTGTCGTCTCTCATCTGGGTTGGCAATGCGAGTTGTCGTTGCGGCGTGGCTTTCATCTCAGACATCGTTATGCAAGCGTCGTGGTGCTGTTATCTTGACTTAAGGCGTCGTATACTTAAGCAGGCGTCGTGGCTTCTTCTCTTGGCTTCATGGCAGCAGTAATCGGAAACCCGAAGGTCCCGTCCCTCTTAGTTTTCAGCCGCCCATATTGATTCAATGTCCCTCCTTACAAAAAAGGGGAAAAACACGACTGGAGCACGTGAAACACGTAATTAACACGGCCTCAATTCCTGGCACTGTCACTGTGATCACACACTCACGACAATTAACACGACGCGGTCGAAAGGTTAAAACAAAGCAAAGTTCCGTATCTCGCGCAAAGTGACGCGGAGATGGTGTTCGGTCTGAATATGGCGCTAAACTGTGTCGGTCCTCTGGAGTCCAGGGGTATTTAAGGAAAACTTGAAACTTCAAAAATCAACCGCCTCGCAGTTCGTTAGCTTAGAAAAAATGCTGGACGGTGGTCTTTCTTCCAGGCTCGTTGTCCACTTGGGAGGTTTGGGGGTGAAGAAAAAACAGAGTAGTCCTCACACGTGTTGCGAAAGAACTCCCCCTCGGTCGGCAACTTGGACGTTGTTCCATTCGTTGAACAAGTAAAAGTCACCCTTAGTGTCAAAAATTCCACAAGTCGGTATTGTTTTCCTACCCTCGCCGTCTAGAACCGAAAATCCAAGAAAAGCCAAAAAGCACAACTGGCTACAGAAAGTTGTTAAGAGTATTTACGAAATTCTAAAATACACTCACATAAACTACAAAAAAGACTGGTGACAAAAGTAATTGTCACAGAATGAAGAAAAAGTTCAATTAGAATGGAGAGAAGGTTTAATAGTAAAGCTGCCAAAAAGGGAGATACAACTAACTGTAAAAACTTGAGGGGAATTACTTTGCTAAGTATACCAAGCAAGATGCTATCGAGAATAATCTTAAATAGAGTGAAGGATGTTGTAGAATCAAGATTGAGGAAAGAACAAGCTGGTTTCCGCAGACAACGTAGTTGTGTCGATTTAATAAATACTTTAAGAATAATTCTGGAACAAAACAATGAATGGTAAGCCACCTTATATCTTACATTAATCGAATTTGAAAAGGCTTTTGACTTACTAAATAGAAGAGTCATGTGGCAGACACTAGCAGACTATGGTATTCCAACGAAGATATTAAACCTAATGAAAGATATGTACGAAGGTTTCAGGTGCAAAATCCTACATGAAGGACAGCTTACAGAATGCATAGATGTTACAAGTGGAGTGAGACAGGGTTGCAATATTTCTGCTAATACTATATGCAGTTATGAAGAAAACGATGGGTTGCAGGAAAAGAGGAATACAATGGGGACTCTAAGATAGACTAGAAGATCTAGATTTTGCGGATGACATCTGCTTATTATCTCAAAGACTTAGCGACATGAAGGAGAAACTAAAAAGACCACAGGAGGAATCAAAGATAGCAGGTCTCACTATTAATGTGAACAAGACTAAAGAAATGAGAGTCAATAAAGGTAAAGGTAATGTGCTCCCCTGTGCTTAGCACAACGCCATGAAGGCGTATAGGGGGTGTGGGGGTAACGCCCCACACTTTCTTGATCCGGTCATGAGTGGGGGTGATGTGATCAGCATAACGCCCTTGACCGCCTTTACCCCCCAGGGTTTCCCCCAGGTACCCATGTCATTCGACGCTGGGTGAGCGTCGGGGCCGCTTCCATCGTTAGAAAAGTTCCCGGATTTGAACCGGCCGGGGATCGAACCCGGGACCTTGAGCATGGTAGTCAGACGCGTTACCGACTGAGCCACCGCGGCCACTTCAATGCAGGAGGAAAAGAAAAATTGAATGTTTGTCATGAGCTGGTTGAACAAGTAGAGTCATTTACATATTTAGGAAGTGTCATAACAAAAGAAGGAGGTTCAGAAGAAGACATACAAAATAGAATCAAGAAAGCCAATGTGGCATTTATACAACTGTATCCCATTTGGAAAACCTGCAATGTTTCTAGAAAGACAACAATAAGGATTTTCAATAGAAATGTAAAATCAGTTTTATTGTATGCTTGCGAAACATGGGAAACCACACAAGCTAACACTAAAAGGATACAAACCTTTATTAATCGCTGTCTCAGACGTATCCTCAATATAAAATGACCAGAAATACTATCAAATGAAGAATTATGGAGAGAAACTTAACAACAGCCAATTGCAACCCAAATAAAAAGAAGAAAATGGAGTTGGTTAGGACACACCTTACTAAAACCAACTGGAGCAATAGAGAAAGCAGCCTTAGACTGGAACCCCAAAGAGCCTGGAAAATAGGACGTCCGAAGAAGACATGGAAGAGAACAGTAGAAGAAGCAGCCAAGAAAAGAAAACCATGGAGAGAGGTCAAGGAGTTGGCACGTCACAGAGATAAATGGAGGTGTTTCACTGAAGCCCTATGCTCCTGATGGAGCAAAAGGAATTAAGTCAAGTAAGTCAAGTCAAATATACTATCTAATTTCTCTCAAATCAATTCATCATGTGCTAAAACACTCAAAGTTCTTGCTCATATACGTTGGAAACAAAAATATGAAAATATGCACAATATCAAAAGTATTTTTTTCAATTAACACAGATGTGAAGCACACGATTGAAGCAGTAAGCACAACAAAAAATTCGTAATCAATAATCATCCACAACTTCAGGGATTTTTTACATCAGCAGACAAAAATAGCCATTACAAATATAATAATAAATACTTGAACTTACATAAATATACTTAGAAGACCACGATTGTGTCCTGAAGTAATTCTTCACATTGAAAGTAGAAATATGATTAGGTTAGGAAGGTTTGTTGTTCTTAGTAAACATACGTGGTAGCAGGGTTTTAGTGCGTGTCTTAAACCATATCTATGCTTATGCTGCAAGTGTTTAGAGTCAAACTTACATAAATAATCATAAAAATGATTAGTTGGCTTCTAAGTGATATTTGCATCATAAATATTCTATCCCATCTAGGGCAAGCGAAGGAAACAAGTGTCTGCGCAAGCAGTGACGCGAGACGGCTCTACCAATGAACACGCGAGAGGAAACGGTATAGCGTGAAGGAGGGGAAAGCGACGACTAAAGTTACAGCCTTCGAGCAGCTTGTACTGCTTCATCCTGCCCACTCGATCACCCCCCTCCCCCCGCCTTCGCTGCTACTTTGCGCGGCCTTGCTCTAGAGATAGCCGGGACAGGGCATAGCGTATTCAATAGCACCCCCTTATCGTCGCGATTAGCCGAAAAGTTGCAGAAAGGCGACGTAGCATAAATCAAGCAATCAACAAGGTATCCCGCTTGGGTGGGAAACCTCCTTAAATATAGTGTTGCTTTGTGCAACTTATTCAGTTCGTACACCATTTCTGTAATATTGACAAAAATATAACAAATCTATACAGAAAAACAAAGCTCGGTGATCTAAACAAAACAGAAATCCGACCTATGTAATTCTAACAAATCCTTTACTCCATCCTGACTTTGAGTTATTGTTTTAAGTACACTTTATGCACAGAAAGGCTAATCGGGATTGAACCTACGCTTTAAAGTGAAACCCAAACTACTATGTGCCTCCACCGGGTATCGAGCTCGGGACGCGTTGATTATAAGGCGACGGTGTTACCACTACTTCATCGGGAGGCTCTACTACATCTGAGTCGATCTAATAATTCCGACCATTTAACTGCTGTCGTTAACCATAGCGTTTCAACAAGATACCCAGAAAGGCAAAGTATGATGAAATGGGCACAAGTTCGTTAAGTTCTGCTCAGATGTCAATTAACAAGTTCTTTTACAATTATGACGAGCCTCATTTTAACAAGACGAGAAAACGAGCACAGTTTGTATTGTCTGCAATATGCTATTACTAAAACTGAATTTGTACAATTAGTCTGGCTTTCTCGATGCTCCATATGCAAACAATGTTCTCTGTAATGTGCGACGTATTTCTTCTGCTTCTTTTTTTAAAGTTAAAAAAAAAAAAAGGTAAAGTGTTCCCCTGTGCATAGCACCACGCCATGAAGGCGTATAGGGGGTGTGGGGGTAACGCCCCACACTTTCTTGATCCGGTCGTGAGTGGGGATGATGTGATCAGCATCACGCCCCTGACCGCCTTTACCCCCCAGGGTTTCCCCCAGGTACCCATGTTATTCGACGCTGGGTAGGCGCCGGGGCCGCTTCCACCGTTAGAAAAGTTCCCGGATTTGAACCGGCCGGGGATCGAACCCGGGACCTTGAGCATGGTAGTCAGACGCGTTACCAACTGAGCCACCGCGGCCTCTTTTTTTTTAAAGTTACTTTTCTTAAATAAAAGCGTAATAAACTTTTTTCCAGGCCGATTAGATCAATCTCCGAGATAAAAACTGTAAATTTGTCTATATACAAAAATGGATGGTGAAAACTGAATCATGAAATTCGTCTTAGCAACTGGGTACCAAATTTGGTGCAATCTTTTGCAAGGAGAAAGCATACCTCCATCCTGGCTTGAGCCTGGGACAGTTTAATTACAAATACATATTTAAAAAAAAACAGGACACTATGAAAGGCCAAAGGTGAGGTGAAATTGAAAGTATTTTGTATATATAGCTGCATCAACCGATTTGATGGTCAAGTCAGTTCACCTTTAAAATATGTTTTTCTTGCACATATTTTGTCATTTTAAGATTTTCTCTACATAAAAGTGACAATTATTGCGGCACATATAATAAGTTACTTGTACGACAAATATTACAATTTTAATGAGTGCATTATGAAAACACACACACCGACAATAGCAAAAATGGTCTGTAATCGATATTAGGAAGTGCTCGAACACAAGTTAATTTTCATAAAGATGGCAAAATACAGAGGTGAGTGAAGAGTTAATAATATCAGTGATATATATTCAATTATGACTGGCATTTTTTTAAAAATCAGGGTAATATAGATTTCATCAGGTCCTCGTGCATTACTTTTTATTTTATTAATTACAATTTCTACCTAATCCATCTGGACGATACACAGAGAAGTTTGAACCAAAACGTAGCGAGGAAATTATATTTTTAATTGTATTTGGTTTAGTTGAATGGAATAATATTGGTAGTGTACAAAATTGATCCTTAAGTTGATTTTCAGAAATATCAGTATTCGTGTTACCTGATTGTTTCCTAATTACTCTCAATACATTTATATTATATAATTCTTTAGGATTTAATAGCGTATTATGTTGACTAAAAGCATACTTTAGGTTAGCTTTCCGAACTTCTTGTGTACAACCGTTACATAACCTTTCATAGGCTTCGAATGCTAAATCGGTTGCTTCCGAGGATTTCCTTCGTACCCTTTTATATTTCACATATTACATATTCAGAAGTTTGAATTGAATTGATGTTCTAAGTCCACTTTATGCACAGATAGGTTAATTGGGACTGAACTTAGTTCAAAGTAGAATCCGACCCACTGTGCAATGTGCGTCCATCAGGTATCGAACCTGGAACCCCTTGATTACAAGGCGGTGACGTTACCACTACGCCATCGGGGAGGCCCATATCCCAAAATGACATAAGGTTTAATATATCCAATGTCATCACAGGGGATGGTTTTGTTTTTCCCTCCTCCTCTTCAAATAACTCAAAACTCTTATCTCTCATTTGCAGACGACAAATCTAATATTCGACGAAAATACAACAAGGCTGACCCATTTGCTAGGTCCACTTCACTTAGGTTTAAAATTCTGTGTATTATTATACTTGTGAAATATTTCGGTACCTGGAAAGAGTATGAATGGGAAAGAACACCATGCCTCGGCGTTTCCAGCAGCAATAAACAATCCGCACGTTAGTAAACTTTTTTCATTATTTGTTAAAATAACGCATAATTCACATGATATCTTCTTTCAACTATGGTAAGTAGAATTAAATAGCAAATTTTCAACTCGAAGGCTGCCATAAGGTCAGGCCTATTTGAATCTGGCCTGTTAGCGAACAAATTATAATTTGTATCCCCATGACCTAAAATATGATCATATTGTGGAAGAAAATTAGTGAAGTCGTCCTCAAAATTCTTAAAATTAAAATCGGGTGGTCGATATTCCTTTTCTAATAAAACATTTTGTATTTCATACATATCTCTGTCATTTTTGTATAATTTATCGTTTGGTAAATTAATCACATTATTCGATATCCAGTCCACCAACCAAGTTTCACATGAACAAATCACATGTAACTCTAAGAGAGTGTCGTAGAATACATGGAAATTTCTTATCAGCGGCTCAGACTTTAAATAGGTTACTTAAATTGACTTTGGGAAAGATGCTAGTTTATCCCCAATAGAGACACCAGGAGTTTGAAATGTTATTGTGTTTGAGTCTATTGACGTAGGTGACCCGAATATTGAATCCATTGAAGGAGGAGGTTCATACACTGTATCCAACTTTAACATGATAAAGATTTAAGTATAGCTAGTTGTCTAAATAGCTACATAACTTATGAATCTAAAATTTCCATCCAAAGTACCATGTTTACCTTTTTCTTAATAACTCGGTTTCATTTTAATTTCAACTTGCCATAACCTACTTCTATTCCACTTTTTCTTGATTATATTCAGTACTTTTAACTGCCCAACAAAATACGCAAATAAAAACACATAGACCTATAACTATTCCGTACACGCCCGTTTAATTTTAGAGACATGTGCTAAGATCCACAAATATGTACCTCAAAGGGAATAATATAACGAACATAGTAAAACATCAAGCCTGTGGCTACCAAGTCGCCATTATGTATGGTCGTGGAAATAAATACTTCTCCCATAAGACTATTGGTATTAAGGCTATATTGGGGAAGTACTTTTTTCGATGACTACATCATATTATTTAATTATTATTCACAAGCAAACAAAAGGTTATCTACGTTCACTTCTCGACGCAATAAACCGATTTACTCCATTCTTAATTACGTCAATTTTCCCATCCTGGCTAAACACATTCATACATCCAAATCTCTCTGTGGCGGATCGCAGAAATTGTAGCCATGCGCTAGATAGATCCTCCTTAATAGTAATCTTAAGTGCTTTGAGCTGAAGATGAGTCATGATATGATGAAATTGATGAATGGAAATTCACAAACACCCATGCACAAGCATGGATTCGAACCCGAGGCCCCTGGCGTCGTAGCGCGATGCGCTAACTACTACGCCACGGGGGCCAGTGACTCCTTGCATGAGTCTCTTCCGAGTATGGTGTAGGTCTTCTGCCATAGTCACTGATTTCTGTTCCCTGAAAGACCTTGTAATCAAGGGGTCCCGGGTTCGATACCCGGGTTTGGATCCCACTTTAAACTGTAGGTCCAGTCCTAATTAGCCTTACTGTGCATAAAGCGGACTTAAAACACCAACTCAATCAATCAATCAATGTGTTCCCTCAAAGCCGAATAAAGTATTTGCTTCATTTATGGTAGAGTGACATCTTTAAGTTGTGTCGACTAACAAATAGGTTTGTGCTTTAATTGTTTGTTCTGCAAAACGTAAATGGAAAATCATTGCTGGTGATTCCTCATGAGAGGAATCCAAAGCTTCACTGCATTTCGTTCACACCTCATAATTTATATACTGTTCTGAATCGGTAGGAACAACTCGATGTTGAATTACTGAAAGCCAACTGTTTACTTATCTATGTCTTCGTTGTCTGGCTAGCAGCATGAAGGCGACGGCGACGGCGACGGAGGAGAGTCAATGCACATGCGTCCATTCATACCGACCTAATCCTTGAATAGAAATCTAAACAAACATAACTTTGATTTTGACAATTGATTATGTATTGGAGAAATGAAAATATTTTGTAGGTTACATCACATTTGGCACGCCAAGGATATCTTAAACAATAGAATTCCTTGGGAAACATTGTGTGCTTTCGATTCTCAGACCCTACATCTTGCTCCTACAAGTTATCAGACTCGGTGAACCTGTGCTTTAGTTGTGTTAATTTGGCTCTGTTAGACCATACACACAAACACATGCACCAAGAATTGGAAACAAGAATTCCAAATATTTTCTCAGGAGGCGTAGTGGTCTAAACACATACAATTAAACTTTATTTGTAAAAATTTATCACGTACAGAAAAGCAAGTGTAGGAAAAAAACGCCCGGTCGCCATGGCGTCTAAAAAGTTTTGCCTGGCGCCTGAATTCTTAAATTTAGTTCTATTTTTTTTAATATTTCGAGTTCGCCTACGGAAATTTCCATTAAATTTTTCTCAATAACGAGAACAGTAGGCCCATATGTTGTTTTTTTTAAAAAAATAATGTTTGTGTGTTTTCTGTGCCACGTGTATCATTAAATCAGAATAATAAGCAAGCAATTATAATTTTTTCCACTCTTGTTAGTCGAAGTTTAAAATCTGTAGCGATATGGTGGAGTCGGCCATATATTTGAATGTACTGCATGGTTATTCATGCTGTTATCAGCTGAGCCTTCTTTAAGAAGGCCACTCCGGCGCAAGAATTTATTACTTTTATTCCAATCTTTTATTAATAAATAAATAAGATGTTCTAAGATCACATTTCATAACTTATCTTAGTTGGATTCATGGCTCTTTTAGTTCGTATTTGCAAAAAACAACACAAAATGCTCGCTTCTGAGAAAAAGTGGCTGGCGGCTGAAATATTTTTAGTATTGTCTAATGGAGAAATATTCAGAAAGTGCATGGTTCGGAGGAATGAAGTAGCCCTGTTCAGCTTCTCTGGGTAGTAGTAAGTGGCAGACGCTGCATATTTTTATATTTTATGTGCACATTTATCAATTAAAGTAGATATCTTGACATTTTACAGCACAAATTTCGTACTATTGTATTTTGTATCGAGAGCATTTCAGAGATACTTAAGCCCGATAACGCCTCTTAGATACACCACTGCATAGTTGATTTATTGATTGATTCAGTTTGTTCAACGTAGCATACGTTCTTCATTGGGCTAATCGCGACGATGGGGATGAATGGGGATAAGATGAATTAGATCAGGGGATAACACAAGCAACATATATGAACGACACAACACAGGATTTTACTGGCTGTAAGTCCAGACGCCAGGGCCTCGTTAGCCTGCAAAATGAAGACCAGGGTTCACTACGTGGAAAAGAGGTTGACATTTGGATGCATTCCGAATAGAGCACTTCTTAAAACACGTAGAGGAAGGGGGACAAATATGAAATACCATTTTGTTTTTGACCATTCAATGGCACATTTTTTGAAGAATGTATGTGAGAAACTACCCTCTTCTTCCTTAATTAGTTCTTTAATAGATTGATTGATTGATTGATTGATTTAGTTTATTTTACTTCGCGTTTTGTGCCTCTTGGCTAATTTGCGAAGATGGGGGATGAGTGATGAAATGATGAAATTGATGAATGGACATTCACAAACAACCAAGCCCGACCAGGATTCGAACCCGGGACCCTTGGCAAGTTCTTTAATAGAATATAAGGTTTAGACTACGTAACATTATAGTAAGTATTTGCAAATAACATTTTCCTAAAAGTTGACATGATTGCTCCAAAAGAAAATGGGGTACAAATATGGAATACTGGCAACATTGTGCAGAAAATGAACATATAAACACAATAAACACAATTGTAGTGAAAACATGAAATAAATGAACACTGTAAAGTCACAAATATGAGAAAGTTTCTGAACTGTACATGTCTGTATTACTACGATTATGAGGGCACTATTTACCTACTTACGAAAATTGCAAATGTAAAGTCCATTATCATATCCTGCACATTCAGTATGAACTCACATATCACACATTTCACACTTAACCCATTCTTCTCCACGCTTATTATCAGAAAATTGTCCAGAACAGAAGAGACATTCAGCATCATCACTACTTGGTGTTCTGGCATCTGACATACTGAGATCAGAAGAGACATCTCGCACGATGAATATGCCGTCGCTGTCCGAGTCTGATGATTCGCCGACTTTTGGTAATGGCGATTTCCCTTCTTTCCAATTGTTTTAACAGGCTGTTTCTTAACAGCAGTGGACATTTCAATGGAAGTCTTATATGGTGATGAAGTCAGGATATGCGAGGTCCCTGCTTTCCTCCCCCTACTCCCTTGCCTCTTCTTAATTGCAGAAACAGGTGAGGTGGCCACTTCACTTCTAGTAGAAGGTCCTGCTCCATCTTCGGGTTTGGATCCAGATGCAAGTCCACGTTAATAATTTTTCTACATAAATGGGGTATAAATATGGAATACTAATATTCCATATTTGAGCCACTGTTACCTTCGAGTATCGAGGGCCAAAAGTGTATTCAAACTCACCTCGACAATATACGCAAAATACCAGAATAAAGCCTGATTGATATGCTACAAAACTGTATACCATGTATTTTCATTCTGTGTACTAATAAGAAGCACAAGGCAAAAAGGTACTTACCTCCAAACTTTTCACTTTGGGTCTGAACCACAACAATTGTTCTAACGCACCCTGTTCAACCTCGAGATGCAAACTAACTGCTTCCTGTGGTGGTGAGGGACACTGCCCAGATTTCACGTAGTTCTTGCTAGAGTGTAGCACTTACCAGGCGAGATATAATGGTATTCCATATTTGTACCCCTATTTCATATTTGTCCCTCTTCCCCTATATAATAATTGAGCAACATTTCTAGGAAATGTTAACAGCAGCTAAATTGTAAAAAACCTGCACAAAACTCCATTTTTCCCAATGAAATATCCCACATGCGCAGAACCGTACGTCAAGGGAAACATCGCAGGCCTTCTGCTTTATCCTCGCCCTTGGTCTTGTTGAGTCAAAAGGCATCAAATTAAATCCTAGAGCTTGCAAACTTCCTTGTCCATTGTCCAGCTCATTACGCTCCCAGCAGACACAGATTCATTCCCGCCTTTCAGCTGTGGCTCTACAACTGTTGCGCAGCGATCAATGAAAGCAGCTTCAACTAAAAGTTGAAAGTTGGGTTCAAAGACAGTTACAAGCTTTTTGTTAGCTATGACTCTGTTGAGCTACAAATGAGCCCCCGGCGCACTCACGTTTAATACGAGTAGCTACCCTCCAGTTGCTGTGTTCGAGATAGGTATAGGGGGACATGCAACCTTTTTTATAACTCCCTTTGTGTTATTTTCTAATGAGCCCTCTGTTGAAACCGTGGGCGTAAGTTGAGGTGTAACTGGTAACGTGTTCTCAATTTCAAACAAGGGTATACCACATGATATAATAGGACTATAGTGCAACAAAAATAAAAGAGTTTTCTATATTTCTTACAATTGAAATGATTGGCGACAATCATAGGAAGCTAAGAAACTATAACACTCGAAATAAAATCAACTAAAATCTTATTTCAATAGATTGTCACTAGTTCAAGAAGGGCCAAACTATATAGCAGTTAAAATATTTCACAACCTGCAGAATTATATAAAAACAGAAAAATATATGACGAAATGTAAAAATATTTCAATGGCTGCGAATATTACAACTTAAATCAATATTTAGATTGCAAACTGTTTTATCAAAGTTTGTTCCAAGTCAGTTTTATGCACAGATAGGCTAATTGGGTCTGCGCCTACAGTGTTTAATGTTAGATCCGAATTACTATGTGCCTCCACCGGAGATATAACCCGGGACCGCTTATTTGATTTTAGAATGTAACGAAACTGTAATGAACCCTTCAAACATCAGTGCGTATGTTTTTATGGATTTGCTTTATCTTACTTCGCCTTTTGTGCCACTTTTGGCTAATTTGCGAAGATGGGGATGAGATGATGAAATTGATGAATGGACATTCACAAACATCCATGCCCAGACCGGGATTCAAATCCAGGACTCCTGTTTTCGCAGCGCGATATGATAACCACTCCGCCACGGGGCCTGGCTGTTTTTATGGTGTAATAAAAGCAACTCCAAATTAATACTAATCTTTCTCTTTTTTCATCTTTATTTTCTGTGTGAGTATATGTTAATACATATTATACACCAGAGACTAATAGAGATTGCACCTACAACATCAAGTGGGAATTCAAACAATTAATACCTTCCCTGGGGGTACAGGTGTAATCCGTTACCATTAGTGATACATTATTAAAGGGGTCAGCGCTGTACAGGAGAAGCATTGATAGTTAAGACCATTGGAATTACAATCAACAGCAACAGATGTCACCTCACTGGTTGATTGACTCGCGATCGAAGATTCCTAGTTTGATCGAAACTGTTTTTTTAGCATTCCTTCATCGTGGCGATTGTCCCGGGTTCGATACCCGGTGGAGGCACATTGTGGTTCGGATCCCACTTTAAATTGTAGGTCCAGTCCCGATTAGCCTCACTGTGCACAAAGTGGACTTAAAACACCAAATCAATCAATCAATCATTGTGGCGATTAGCCAAGTTCACAGAATGGCGAGTAAAATAAGATAAAATACAATACAAATATTTCCTTCGATTAGCCACTGCACTAGGTGTATTTTCCAAAGTATTGTTATGGCATGTTCGCTATATTTAATCGCTTTGCTCTTCCAGAGCAACCCTGCAAATTGTTTGGCTACTGTGAAAATATACGATTAAAATATCTAATTGTAGGTGGTCAGAAGATTGGTTCCGTTCCAATATGATAAATGATAATTCGATCTTCTCCAAGAACTACAGTTAAAGAGACAAAAAAGAGAGAATAAGATTTTAAAATATCAATCAAGCTTGAAATTCTCGAAACGTTGAAAATAAATGTTGTCCCGTCATTTCGACCGATTTTACTTACACGCCATACCAGGTCAGCCGTCCAAGATATCTATTGGCTACATGAATTTCAGCTTCAAACTTATGACGTTACTACAGTTATCATGCTCATAAAATTAATGACTTTGCCCCATTTTGACATTTCAAAATTCTTATTAAAAACTTCAAGCTCGAATGCTGTCAACCAAAATTTTGGGATTTCAGTCTCTAATTCTATGTAAATGCAAATAAGAATGGCAGCAATGCTTCAGGTTGTCGCATGATAGGAAACAAATGTTTTCGTCAACCATCTTTGAAAGTTTGAACAGATTTGTTATCAAACGCATTCCAGCTGTATAATTCACGAAGTTGCTACAAGAAGCAGCCGTAAAAGCAAAACAGTTATACAAGTCAAAATGTTAATGATTTTGCCCCCACTCTCCTCTTAAACTATGCATTTTATTTTTAAAAAGTTCATTAACAATGTTTTACCACAAAAAATGATATAGAACAGGCTATAGAACAACATGCAGAAAAATTCTCGCATGGTGGTAAGTAATGTTTATATTTCTTAATTGGACATCCTAATGGTTTTCTTGTTCAAACAAATAGTCCAGTTATTTCAAATGTTTACCTTTTCAAAAATAGTGTAAAGATTGAAGCTGGTGGAGAGATACTTTAGATACCACTGAAAAACATACTAAAGTCCCAAGTCGTCTTGTAATCAAGCGGTCCCAAGTTCAGTTCTCGGTATTAACATAGTACGGTGGTTTGAATCCCGCTTTAAATTGTAGTGCCAGTCTTGATTAGTCCAATTTAGCATAAAGTAGATTTAAATTTTGAGAAACAAACTTTCAAAGTTCTCCAAAATTCCACATCTGTGCTGACCAAATATGGCTGAGTCAAAACAGCGGCCAGCAGTTTACTCTCTATTTTTGTTCTTAAGAGTCGCTTTTCTGCCACTTTTGGCTAATCGCGGCAATGAGGATGAGTGACAATATGATAAAATTGATGAAGGGACTCTCATAAAGAACACCCATTTCCAGGCCAAGATTTGAAGCTGGGAATCATGGCTCGTAGAGCGCTGTGTTAACTGATCCGCCACGTAGGTCGACACTAGCAATTCCCAGCATACAATCATTTTTACCAAACCTAGAAGCTTGGTACCAGCAACAATAATAAGAACGCAACGATAAAATTGAATTATGTTTTTCTTTAAAATTCTGCATTACAGAAGTAAAAGTAAATCGCTCGTAAAATAGATTTCTGAACTTCTTTGCCCAATCTTGTCAAATCTATTTCTATTTTGGATATTTTACGTTGCGTCTCTACGAACGATAAACCTATGAAATATATAATTAAAAAACACAATGATAACATTAAGGCCTTGACCAGCGTTCATAGAATCTAGAACTTCCGGCCTCGTAACACGTTACCCTGACAACTTAGCCACATAGGTCAGTAATTTGGTCACATAACAGTGTAACTATGCATCCTATTGAAAACAAGATTGCTTTAGAAAGAAAACGCATGTCGCAAATCATTGAAGTAAGAAGTAAATTATCAGCCATAATATGGACATTATTTCATATATATTAAATATAATGAAAAGCATAAAGTAGTTAATTGTATACAAAGTACCACAAGTTTGTAAAATGCTGATGACAATGGTGTTATATTAGCTTGCAACCATAGGTGAGGTCATTGCCGACTACATAGGTGAGCAGAAGAGAACCTCAGCATCAATTATCTCCACTCCACCCCCAAAATGACATAAGAAGTGGTATATGCTTTTCTCCAAATATTTTCCCCCAACGAAATTTTCCCTCAAAATAATTACTTCATTTGTGATATTTGGAGGTATGTTAATAACACAAAAAACTATTATCATTCCTATAAAATTTTTGGTAAGGATGTCGAATCGACCCTTCCTAATAGAAACATGTATCAGTAGTGCTAACTTATCGTTTCTAAGTAGTACTTTGTAGGTATCCTCTTGTTTTATCAATTGAAAATCAGTTTTTGACATATTTTGACAATTTTTTGTCGATGTTTTAGCGTTTAGCGATGTTTTAGTACAAGTTTCAATGCACAACTTTTTTTTCCCACCTCGTACTTGTAGGTATATCACGATCTTACGTGATAACCTATCCTTTTTTCTTACGATTTTTTTTATTTTTACGATCTTCAGTGATCCTATCATTTTTTTTTATTTACGATCTTTTACGCACCGAACTAACTTACATTGGAGTCCGTTTGTTTTTAATATTTCAGTATTTTAAAGTTTTCACATATTTTATATAACCTAAAAATGTGTTGATATGTTTTTTTTTAGTATGTGGCAATTTTTTTACGAATTTTTTAAAACTGCTCTGTGACCCTCTCGTTCTTCACGTCGTACGCGAAGGACTTCTCGGCGACCAGGATGATGCTGCACACGGTGTCTTCGGGCAATGAATCGTGAAATTCGCACGCTGGACTTGGAAAATTTTTCGATTGATGAAAAAATTGGTTCCATGACGACCTATGTTTATTTTGGTATGGGACGACAGAGGACACGGAGACTCGACCGACACACTAAACCCGACCTCTCTACGACTATTCATTCAAAACTTACGAGTGATCAAAGTTTTTGGGAGGGGGTGGGCTAACTTCTTACCCCTTGACCCCAGGACCACCAAAACTTGGTATACGTATCCTACACCTCCAAAATCGACAGTGGGTATCTAACGATACCGTATGGGGGTGTTTTTCGATATATTTTTTCGATAACTCTTACCATTTTCGAGATATTTGCAATTTAAGATTTTTTTAACGCTGTGGACTTAGAAAACTTTCGATTGATGAAAAATATTGGTTCCATGACGACCTATGTTTATTTTGGTATGGGAGGACAGAGGACACCTAGACGATGCTAACGCAAGAAATCCCAGCTCTCTATGATCACCCTTTCGAAAGTTACGAGCGATGAAAAAAAATATTTTGGCAATTGGCCCACCCTTGACCCAGGATCTCTAAAAAAACTTTGTACACGTACTCTGCATCACCAATATCGACAAAAGGGTCAACGGGGAGGATTTTTGCGTTATCTCTCTCACTGTTTTTCGAGACATTTGCAATTAAACGCTGGACTTAGAAACATTTCGATTAATGAAAAAAAAATTGGTTCCATGACGACCTATGTTTATTTTGTTAGAAGATCAAAAAGGACACCGAGACTCGACCGACACACTAAACCCGACCTCTCTACGACTATTCGTTCAAAACTTACGAGTGATCAAAGTTTTTGGGAGGGGGTGGGCTAACTTCTTACCCCTTGACCCCAGGACCACCAAAACTTGGTATACGTATCCTACACCTCCAAAATCGACAGTGGGTATCTAACGATACCGTATGGGGGTGTTTTTCGATATATTTTTTCGATAACTCTTACCATTTTCGAGATATTTGCAATTTAAGATTTTTTTAACGCTGTGGACTTAGAAAATTTTCGATTGATGAAAAATATTGGTTCCATGACGACCTATGTTTATTTTGGTATGGGAGGACAGAGGACACCGAGACTCGACCGACACACTAAACCCGACAGGTGGGATGCTTCGTTCTGGCGCAGTCCTTTGACCTACTTTTGAAATGACTTACGACATTTTCCTATAAGGCTGTCTCCCTTTACGATGTTTTCCTGTAAGACAGCGATCGTCTGTCAATGGGCCCTCAGTGTAATCTACTACGACCTAATACTAACTTTCTTTTTACGTTTCATTGCAGTGACGAACTAAAAGAGCGCAAGAAAGGCTCTGAAAGGTGAGTGTCAAAAAATGTACTTTCAAGTACGCACGCTCCAGTAATGTAACTTTCTAAAAACATGTGCCGTCCATGTTTCTATATCGTGAGGTGTTTCTGCGATGATGGTCTTTATATGCGGCTGTGAATGAAGTTCTACTCTTAGAAGCAATAATGCTGTAACGCGGAAGAAAGGATATAGGATTCTTGCAGTGATATGGCTGCATCAAAACAACTGCTTTTTTATTCACCAGTTCCATCTGTTTCTGCGGTGATGTGATCGTTAAGTCATCCAACAACAGCTCTTAATAATGGTTGCGGATTGTTGTATCCAGATTTGTCGTTGCATCTGCGGAAATATATAGATACTCAATCTCTCGTAAACATTCTGTACAACTAAATTACGTTCAATTCGTCCTCTTCATTTCTCAAAATTAAATTTCTGTATGCATCTCGTAAGGAAATGTGAGTCCATATAAAATGTTCAATTTGATCCATCCATCTAATTGGTAAATAACCTCTGGATATTTATTCTTCTTCCATTCCTTGGAGAATGGATTCCCAGGACCAAGTTTCAAAACGACGTGCTACATGCTCAAAGTATTGTAAAGTCTGATGACAGCAAACTGTCTAGAACCTTTCTTGAATACACAATTCATTTCAAATCGTTCGTCAGTTTTTTCAAACGTCTAATAGATTCGTAGCATTCGCAACCAGCACCATCTTTCGAAGGCACCGATTTTGGTCTGATGCCTTTATTGTCCATGATTCAACACCGTGCATGAGAGGGCATCCCCGATTGCCTTGTAATCAAGGGGTCCTGGGTTCGATACCCGGTGGAGGCACTTAGTTGTTCGGATCCTACTTTAAATTGTAGTCCCGATTAGCCTTTCTGTACCAGTCGACCTCGTGACGTAGTGGTTAGCACCAATTAATTGATTTCGTTTATTTTACTTTTTTCCGCCACTTTTGGCTAAACGCGAAGATGAGTATGTGATGATGATGAAATTAATGAAGGGACACCACAAATAACATCCATGCCCAGGCCAGGATTTGAACCTGGGACCCCTGCCTCAACGCTGTTGATTTCCAGTTCAGTGGTTAGCACATGATAACTTATTTGAACCAGTTTAAAATTTCAAATACTTAGGAGTAATATTAACAAATGAAAATTATATTAAAGAGGATATAAAATAAAAAAGTAGGCTTAATTTAGGAAATGTATGTTACTTCTCTCTAAGAAACTTATAGTTAAAATATACAAAACAGTAATTTTGCCTGTTGTGTTATATGGATGTGAAACTTGGTCTGTCATATTGAAAGAGGAACATAAATTGAGAGTATTTGAAAATAAGATCGTTACGAAAATTATTTGGATCTAAAAAGGGGTGAGAAGATAGGTGAGTGGAGAAGGTTACATAATTTAGAACTACATAAATTTATATTCATGTCCAGATATTATTAGATTAATTAAATCAAGAAGACTTAGGTGGACAGGCCATGTGGCACGAATGGGAGAGGAAAAGAAAAAGGAGTTTACAGGATTCTTGTTGGGAGACCTGATGGTAAGAGACCTGTAGGAAAACTAAGACGAAGATGGAAGGACAATATTTGGGATGGACCTAACGGAAAAATTTGGTAGGGATGGGAAAAAAAGAGTATATAGATCTTTCTCAAGATAGGGACAGATGGAAGGCATGTGTTGATTGATGCAGCCATGAACCTTTTGGGTTTGAGAAGGCTAGAGAGTTAGTTAGTTAGTTATGAAAGCACATGTCACTATAAAAAAAATACAATCCCTGTTAAAAAAAATCAATTTTGAAAAAAATGAAATTTATTTCCATATAATGAACTTCAACCTATACAATTGTACATTTTTTTTTTAATTTTGCAGGATTTAAGTGAAACAGACGTAAAGAAGAATTGGGAACACGTACGTAATGCAATAGAATGAGCAGTTAAATAAAGTATAAATCAAGAAAAAGTAAGCCATGATTCGCATAACCTAATAGAAATAGATTGATCGATTTAAGTCCACTTTATGCACAGTAAGGCTAATCGGGCCTGAACCTGCAGTTTAAAGTGGGATCCCAACCACTACATGCCTCCACCAGGGATCGAACCCGGGATACCTTGATTACAAGGCGACGACGCTACTACTGCGCCATCTGAGAGGCACTAATAGAAAATAGACTTAGGTGGTTAAAGAACAGCATGTTTAGAAGATTACTTGAAAAGTAAAATTAACGAAATTGAAATAAAAGTAGTAGAGGTGCAAATGAATTGAGAAAGGGGTGGCAACCTAAAGTAAACTTGATATAAAATGGCTGACTATTTTAAATAGATGGAAGAACTACTTTAATGATGTTTAAAAAGTTCATGTAGGAGATAAATCAGAAATAAATTAAATACGCACAGCAGAATCTAACTTGATTGAAGTCAAAGATGCCAAAGAGATAAATTAGTCGAGAAGAAACTTGTTAATATGTCTGACAAATGTACAATTCATGATGGATTAAAAAAAAAAAGATGCATTATCTCCATTGCTCTTTTTAATTTTTGCCTTAGAATATGCTTTTTAGGAAGCTAAAAGAAACTAACGAAGTAGTTTTAGCATATGCAGATGATGTAGACTTACTGGGGAATGATGTAAATACAAATTAAGAATAATGCTAAAATATTTTTTTCAAAGCAGCTAAAGAGAGATAGGTTTCAGAAGTTAGCAATGTGAAATCTAAAGATATGTGCTTACAGGCCGAAACCAAGTGCTAACAACTTGTTTGAACCAGTTTTTTTTCCAAATCTAAATACTTGGGAGTAATACTAACAAATGAAAATGATATTAAAGAGGAAATGAAAAAAGAAGGCTTAATTCGTGTTACTTTTCTCTGTCTCCTCGTTTCATATCTAAGGAACTAAAAAAAATAAAAAATATACAAATAGATCTTGCTCAGGATAAGGACAAATCGAACTGCAAGCATGAACTTTTGGGTTCAAGAAAGGTAGAGAATTAATTAATTAGTTAATATTCAATGTAATATGGTTTCACGTATTAAACAAAAAACAAAGTTAGTAATATGATATTCATATTGACAAGGGAATTCTTACAATTTCATTCTCCTCGTAAATTTTGCCAATAGCATTTTCATCATCCTGTGTTATTTCAAATCTTCAATTATGCAATGCAAAAAGAAGAAGAATTTCCATGACGTGATAACATGAATTTGTACGTTGAGAGAAAAATGGAAACGAAGAGCTGTGAAAAAAAAAGCTTGACTGACGAGCGGGAAACATAATAGAAATCAAGGAAGGAAAGTATGAACAGAGGAAAGTGGATATTCAAAGGAAGGTGGCTCTTCCATGATAATTTTTACTTTCCCAATCCGAACAAATTCATAAACATTATCATCATTGAATGTTGTTGTTGTTGTTGAGTTTGTGTTTTAAGTCCACTTTATGCACAGTATGGCTAATCGAGCCTGGACCTACAGTTTAAAGTGGGATCCGAACCACTTGTGCCTCCACCGTGTATCGAACCCTGGACACCTTGATTACAAGGCAACGACGCTACCACTGCGCCATGGGGGAGGCCCCATCATTGAATGGTTGGTTACGTTGTCCCTCCGAACGAAAGACGGAATGCATACAAGCCTGTGCCTCCTAAGTTCATCGTGGCTTGCGAAATGAAAACTTCCGATGATTTTTTATTTTTTAGAACATGCTTTGCTAGGGAGGTCAAATTACAAGGTCCGTAATTCGAATAACTTGTTGCTCCCCCCTGGCGCATTGGTTTTGTTCCTCTTTGATTTATGTTCCTCTTTCAATATGACAGACCAAGTTTCACATCCATATAATACAACAGGCAAAATTACTGTTTTGTATATTTTAACTATAAGTTTCTTAGAGAGAAGTAACATACATTTCCTAAATTAAGCCTACTTTTTTATTTTATATCCTCTTTAATATAATTTTCATTTGTTAATATTACTCCTAAGTATTTGAAATTTTAAACTGGTTCAAATAAGTTATCATGTGCTAACCACTGAACTGGAAATCAACAGCGTTGAGGCAGGGGTCCCAGGTTCAAATCCTGGCCTGCGCATGGATGTTATTTGTGGTGTCCCTTCATTAATTTCATCATCATCACATACTCATCTTCGCGTTTAGCCAAAAGTGGCGGAAAAAAGTAAAATAAACGAAATCAATTAATTGGTGCTAACCACTACGTCACGAGGTCGACTGGTACAGAAAGGCTAATCGGGACTACAATTTAAAGTAGGATCCGAACAACTAAGTGCCTCCACCGGGTATCGAACCCAGGACCCCTTGATTACAAGGCAATCGGGGATGCCCTCTCATGCACGGTGTTGAATCATGGACAATAAAGGCATCAGACCAAAATCGGTGCCTTCGAAAGATGGTGCTGGTTGCGAATGCTACGAATCTATTAGACGTTTGAAAAAACTGACGAACGATTTGAAATGAATTGTGTATTCAAGAAAGGTTCTAGACAGTTTGCTGTCATCAGACTTTACAATACTTTGAGCATGTAGCACGTCGTTTTGAAACTTGGTCCTGGGAATCCATTCTCCAAGGAATGGAAGAAGAATAAATATCCAGAGGTTATTTACCAATTAGATGGATGGATCAAATTGAACATTTTATATGGACTCACATTTCCTTACGAGATGCATACAGAAATTTAATTTTGAGAAATGAAGAGGACGAATTGAACGTAATTTAGTTGTACAGAATGTTTACGAGAGATTGAGTATCTATATATTTTCGCAGATGCAACGACAAATCTGGATACAACAACCCGCAACCATTATTAAGAGCTGTTGTTGGATGACTTAACGATCACATCACCGCAGAAACAGATGGAACTGGTGAATAAAAAAGCAGTTGTTTTGATGCAGCCATATCACTGCAAGAATCCTATATCCTTTCTTCCGCGTTACAGCATTATTGCTTCTAAGAGTAGAACTTCATTCACAGCCGCATATAAAGACCATCATCGCAGAAACACCTCACGATATAGAAACATGGACGGCACATGTTTTTAGAAAGTTACATTACTGGAGCGTGCGTACTTGAAAGTACATTTTTTGACACTCACCTTTCAGAGCCTTTCTTGCGCTCTTTTAGTTCGTCACTGCAATGAAACGTAAAAAGAAAGTTAGTATTAGGTCGTAGTAGATTACACTGAGGGCCCATTGACAGACGATCGCTGTCTTACAGGAAAACATCGTAAAGGGAGACAGCCTTATAGGAAAATGTCGTAAGTCATTTCAAAAGTAGGTCAAAGGACTGCGCCAGAACGAAGCATCCCACCTGTCGGGTTTAGTGTGTCGGTCGAGTCTCGGTGTCCTCTGTCCTCCCATACCAAAATAAACATAGGTCGTCATGGAACCAATATTTTTCATCAATCGAAAATTTTCTAAGTCCACAGCGTTAAAAAAATCTTAAATTGCAAATATCTCGAAAATGGTAAGAGTTATCGAAAAAATATATCGAAAAACACCCCCATACGGTATCGTTAGATACCCACTGTCGATTTTGGAGGTGTAGGATACGTATACCAAGTTTTGGTGGTCCTGGGGTCAAGGGGTAAGAAGTTAGCCCACCCCCTCCCAAAAACTTTGATCACTCGTAAGTTTTGAACGAATAGTCGTAGAGAGGTCGGGTTTAGTGTGTCGGTCGAGTCTCGGTGTCCTTTTTGATCTTCTAACAAAATAAACATAGGTCGTCATGGAACCAATTTTTTTTTCATTAATCGAAATGTTTCTAAGTCCAGCGTTTAATTGCAAATGTCTCGAAAAACAGTGAGAGAGATAACGCAAAAATCCTCCCCGTTGACCCTTTTGTCGATATTGGTGATGCAGAGTACGTGTACAAAGTTTTTTTTAGAGATCCTGGGTCAAGGGTGGGCCAATTGCCAAAATATTTTTTTTCATCGCTCGTAACTTTCGAAAGGGTGATCATAGAGAGCTGGGATTTCTTGCGTTAGCATCGTCTAGGTGTCCTCTGTCCTCCCATACCAAAATAAACATAGGTCGTCATGGAACCAATTTTTTCATCAATCGAAAAATTTTCCAAGTCCAGCGTGCGAATTTCATGATTCATTGCCCGAAGACACCGTGTGCAGCATCATCCTGGTCGCCGAGAAGTCCTTCGCGTACGACGTGAAGAACGAGAGGGTCACAGAGCAGTTTTAAAAAATTCGTAAAAAAATTGCCACATACTAAAAAAAACATATCAACACATTTTTAGGTTATATAAAATATGTGAAAACTTTAAAATACTGAAATATTAAAAACAAACGGACTCCAATGTAAGTTAGTTCGGTGCGTAAAAGATCGTAAATGAAAAAAATGATAGGATCACTGAAGATCGTAAAAATAAAAAAAATCGTAAGAAAAAAGGATAGGTTAAGTTATATCACGTAAGATCGTGATATACCTACAAGTACGAGGTGGGAAAAAAAAGTTGTACATTGAAACTTGTACTAAAACATCGCTAAACGCTAAAACATCGACAAAAAATTGTCAAAATATGTCAAAAACGGATTTTCAATTGATAAAACAAGAGGATACCTACAAAGTACTACTTAGAAACGATAAGTTAGCACTACTTGTATCATACATCGTTGGAAGGAGTATGAATGAAGGATTCCAGAAATGTAGGATTTAGGGTGAGGAAATAATTGGAAGTGGGAAGAAATCTAGTATTAAGTTTGTGGAACCTCCATTATAAATGAAACATAATGAGCCTAATTTACGTGCATATGTAAGGCTAGATGCCTAATTTGTTATTTTAGGCTTGTTGGGTTTAATTATCGTTGCATAAATAATACATTTATACTGTATTGATGCTAAGAGAACCAAACTTAACAGACCTAACCTAACAACATAGGCATTCCTCGAGTAACGTCACAACGCAAAGTTGTCCTTACTTTGTGCTATAAGGGAGACAAGTGAAGTCAGGGTCTCCCTTATATCACAACGCTAGGACAACCGTGAACAATAATATCACCATAAACCATATATTTCCCAAACAAATTGAAGAAAAACAATTTAAATTAAGGAAAATAATTTAAAGCTATTAAAAAATAGAAACTTCAACTTAAAAGAAAAATGAAAATCATAAATACGGATGAAAAATAAAATAAAGAAAGTTGAATCTTAGTGGAAATTCGCATACATATCCACGTTAAACACTAAAGTTCGACCTGGCAATAGCTACTGTGTGTTTACAACATGGAAATACGATAAAGGAAATCTCCTATGGTAAGTAATGTAAGAAAGTTTATATTATTTCACAGAGCAGGAACTTATAATTGAAAAATGCACAGCGCCAAATCGAAGCACCAATTAAGTACTACGAGTGAACATATTTTCTATTTGACGGCGAAACTGTAAAACACAAGGGTCGATTGTGCAGTATAGCCAACGTTTTTGATGACGAGATGGTTAGATATATAGCTATCATCTATCCGATAATAGCTGTGTTGTTACTTTTCCTATTGGAGAAAATTTAGAGTAAAATAACGTAATCCACACACTGAGTACTGTACGGTCCCACGCATAAAAGAGAATACGGTGAGGATGTGCACATTCTTGATCTTCATCATAGTAAACTGTTGTGATACACAACACGGCGTTAGTACAGCGCGGCACAACTCACTCTATTTACTTTGTAGGATGAGAATTGGAAGTTATCCAGGCCTTGATTTATATAGGTCGAGGACTCTTGGGTCAAGTTATGACCCGTAGTTTTAGGATTTACATTTTTACCACTTTCAAGAATATAGTGATTTTCATCTTGTTGTCCCCTTTCAGAGCAATTTCCTACAAATTGAGGCCCCTTTGTAGATTGAGGCTTTAAACTGTAGCACCCCTATATCCTGGCTTGTAGTTGTCTAGCCTAAGATAAACCTGAATTAGTACTGTGCACATTTAAAAATACACAGAGGAAATTTCCGAAACATGTAAATTCAATATACTTGAACATTCCACAAGCGCACTGGATTCTTAGCGTATATATGTATTCAGAAAACTGTCCTAGAAAAGTGAGGCATTATTCCATTTCACAAATATTGGAAGCAATTTACAAAGACTATTGCATTGCATAAAAATATAAACAGTGTTTAATATGGATAATATGGATAATAGAGAGCGTAGTTTATATTTTCGCAGGGATTCAAAGCGATGTCACTAACAGCCACACGTAGTGTCCACGTGATGGGCAACAAACGTGGAGGAAATATCACCACTGGCGTTGTGCAAGTGTGGCACATGCAATGAAACCACCTGTGATATCATTCATGAGAAAATGAATTTAGCCAGAAGTGTCATGACTTGCCAGGAGGTCCTATTTGCCGCATGGCCGAGAACGTTTCAAAGACAACATATAGTTTTGTTGACTGGCTACACAATATTGAACAAATGAACCTGCAGGTCATTGCATAAACCCTTTTCAGGATGAAAAACACCAACTGGTTTGCGAAATATTGTTTTGAACTACCTGCGCCTCAGCACAACCAGCGCGTTTCACAGTGTGAATATCCCATTTTGAGATATTAGAAAATGCCATAATAGAAGAACAATGGTGCAACTATACATTTGTTTCGATTTCTGGATATGTTCTAAAGCATAAAGAGAAACACCAACACAACATTTAAAGCAAAATATTATAAACACAAATCACGTTTGAATACGAATGTCATTGAAGTAAAAATTTCGAGTCATTTACTTTGAATTATTTGAAGACAAATAGCACATGAATCACTTTTGCATAAATATCAGAGCGAAAAATCAGAGCAAATTTTTGGTGTTGTAGTCTAAATTACCTCTGCATTGTCGAAATCGATAGAATCCAAGACATCAGTTGTTGGTTTGCTCGAAATTTTGCTGTAGCCGAGATATTTTGTTATTCATTTATGAAAAACAAAAGGAGAGAAAATGTTTGTGGTGATGCATGAAATACATTGTCGAAATTGGCCGATTATGTAGATGCAGAAATATAATACAACCTTCCTGATGTGCTGCAATTGTTTCACTATATGTTTTTTTTTTTTCAAGTGAAAGTATTGTCAAAAAGCAAACTTTTCTGGTAAGGTCATCACTTTCTACAAAATATATTATTTCACACAGTAATTACACAGTGATAGTTATAGCCCACGCACGATAATTCCCTTTACATAACCACGTTTGAAAACATCTCCCACTAAGTCAATTTTGTCCTTAAATTGAGTTAACTTTTATCAAACAAACAGACACATTATAAATGCACATGCACTCTGTGACACGAGAGCTTGCTGAGGGATAGGACCAGCCTGTTGATACACATCACTCCTACGTTCTGACTTTATATGCCAGACAGCTTTGATACTATCTTAAACTATCCGTATGTGTACGTTTATACAATCTCCCTAATAACCTAGTGGTTAATTCTATCGCCTAATGATAAGCAAGTTCCAGATAAACTGAAAATCTTTCATCTTCCTCCTTATTGAAAAATTACTATCAAAATATTATTCCGCTATACTAAATAAATTGTAGAATCTACTACTCATCATAACATCATGTTTTTTTCTGTCGTAGGCAAACTTTCCAAGTACCCTCTCGTAGCGTTGAGAGGCATGCACACATTGATTCTGGCAGTTTATAATATAACAAAGTAAGCACGCCAAGTGGCTACCGGTACCGCCACAGTCATTGGACATACAATCCAGTTTGGCAAAAGAATAAAACTGCTTAGTGGTAGATAAGAATGTAGAAGTGCGCGATGCCTGATGCATAGGCACCTGAGAAACGCATACGGTTTGGCAGGTTTAAGAAGTTTCGCGTCAGAATATTATGCTGTAAACTTAATATGGATGCAAAGGGCATATATATATATATATATATATATATATATATATATATATATATATATCGTATCAATCCATAAGATTATATGTTTATTTTATAAAAGCCTCTCTGAATGCTTCATGTTGACCAGGGCCTTCACTTGTTTTTCTCAGTGGTCTCAACCTCTGAGGCATGTAAACAATGCACAGTGTTGTGCTATGCAAACCTCCTGAGCTATTCAGGAAACAGGTTGTTTCTTGTGCCTATGGAGTCAGCGGTTTGCATAGTGGCAATTAAAAACACGATTCGGCATGGAGGAAGAGCTCCATGGCCTAGGGATATAGAGGTGAGACAAGCTGAGAGGGGACGGACTTTTGGATTGGAATTGAGAAGGGAGAAGAGGTTAGGAGAGCAGTGGAGCGGAAGTGAGACGACGCTCTGGTCAACCTATAGAGAAGCCAACAGAGGACTTAGTATATTTTTATTCATCGTAATTATCTTCATACGTCAGATAGACAGGTAACTATCCTAAGACCCAGCCATGATTCAGGTTCAAAGGTTCAGAAAACCCAACGAGTGACCATTGTTTTTTCTAGTTGATTAGTTCCTAAATCTTATTCGTACCTTTCGTATTGCCAAGCGTTAACTCGTCATGCCAATTGAGTTTTGTAATCACCTCAAGAAATTCTATATAAAATAACATACCTGAAAATTGTATTCACAGTAGATTGAATTCTTGAGTCTTTTGTATTCGCACACAAGAAATTCTATATAAATAATATACCTGAAATTCTATTTACAGTAGATTGAATTTTTGAGTTTTGTAATCACCCCAAGAAATTCTACATAAAATAACATACCTGAAAATTGTATCGCTATATACTAGACTTTTTGATTTCTGTGATTTTGGAGAAAGCAATGGCATCCACAACCAGTTTCAATCGTAAAAATGATAAAACTGAATGTGTTACTTGTGGGAAGCTAATCTCAAGGAACAATTTATCGGTACACAGGGCAACAGGTTCGAGAATTACTCGTTCGTCACTTTCTAAGTCTTGTCCTCGATGCGGAAAGATGATTAGCACTACAAATTTAAGTAAACACCTGAAAATTTGCAAACCATCGACCGAACAAGGAACATTGAAAAGAAAAATCGATGATCCAGGAACCGAAGCTTCCACTTCCAAACAAGTTAAATTATGGGATGAACGCAAACCAATTAGATCTGCATTTAACCGTCATATTCAGGATTTCTCTTTTACTTCGGAACCAGGCTGCGACATTCTTAGTTTCTTGCGTGAAACGAAAACATCCGTGATAAATATTCTAAAAAATAAATTGGAAAATAATTCCATAAAAGTATACGTTGATCTATTTTCCGAATACGAAAAAGTCGATGGTACAACAAGAGTCTTTTATCATCGAACAAAAAACCAGGCTCTTCATTTGGCGGACGTGGATAATTTGGACGAAATTTATTCTGATCTTTCAAATGAACTGGTTAAGAAACATGACGATTTCGAGGCTACAGGGTCGGGATGGTCTCTGTGTGGTAGTCCTCACACGTTAATCGTTTACGTAAACCAATTCTCGCCTCTTCGTGCATCCAGCTACGTTCCTCTTCCAGTGGATATTAAAAATAAAAAAGCCGTGCTGAATATTCAAAATATAGATGATAAATGTTTTCTTTGGTGTGTGTTGGCTGAACTTCACCCGATTCATTGGTCAAATAATCCAGAACAGGTTTATCATTACAAGCAGCATGAACCTGAACTGGAAAATGCAATGGCTGGCATCGAATACCCGGTGACCATTTCTGATATATCAAAATTCGAAACACGAGCACGAGATGCAGAATGAAAACGCTTAATCATCAACGTGTATTCCTATACGTTGGATAAACATGTCGTGCATCCCGTCAGGATAAGCGATGTCGACGATGATGATGCTCGTGTGATTAATCTTCTTCTAATTTCAAACGACAGTGTTCACAATTACTGTCTCATTCGTTCACTATCACGCTTAGTCAGAAATCAATCAACCAAGCACGCAAACCACATCGAAGTTTGCCCAAGGTGTTTGACCACGTTCGACGATCGAAAACAAGTCGATTATCAAAATTACACCGGACGTCAAATTGCTATCGATAAACTTGCCGAACATAAAATTTATTGCGGCAACAACAGACCGGTTCGAATGTTGATGCCCGAAAAGAACGAAGTGGAAGAATTCAAAATGCACAAGGCATTGTTGGAACATCCGGCCATCATCGTTGCTGATTTCGAGGCGTTCCTCAAACCACTCTCATACTGCGATCGGATCCCGAAGTTTCTTCCACCACACCTTACCAGCTTCACGAACCAAACAGTTTCGGTTACGTTGTCGTGCGACAGGATAAAATAGATGAACCGTACGTATACCGAGGACCACATGCAATCGAACGCTTCTTCGAAAAGATGATCGAGGAGGTTGGGAAAATTGGATGCTTGCTGCAAACATCGAAACCGATGCTTCCGTTATCTGCTATCGAACTTCAAAATTACTACGACACTGTCAAGTGTCCTGTGTGTGATAACAACTTCACAGACGACAATCGTAAAGTGTTTCACCATTCGCATACGGACGGTCGCTTCATAAGCGGAATCTGTAATGCATGCAACCTCAAAATCCAAAAACCAAAATTCGTCCCCATATTCTTTCACAATGGTTCTAATTACGACTTTCATCCCTTAATTAGGAAACTCGGATACGACACTCAAAAAATAGATATTCTTGCTCAAAACGAAGAACGATACATCTCTATAAGTAAGAAAGTTATGATTCCTGAGACTAAAAATACCATCGAGATGAGGTTTCTGGATTCATACAGATTTCTCTCTGCCAGCCTGGACGCTCTTGCCAGCAAACTTTTAGACGAACAATTCAAAATTACAAAAGCTAGTTTTCCCAACGTAGACATAGAACTCGTTAGACGTAAAGGGATTTATCCTTACGAATACGTTAGTGATAATTCTAAATTTAATGACGACGCTCTCCCACTTCCAAGAGAATTTTACAGCAGACTCATAGAGAAAGGAATTATGGACGAAGAATACCAACACGCGCAACTCATGTGGGAGAAATTAGAATGTAGGACACTCGGAGACTACCACGATGCCTACTTAAAATTAGACGTAACGATACTCGCGGATGTTTTTCAAGCGTTCAGGAAAACGGCAACGAATATTTATAAATTAGATCCAGCGTATTTCTACAGCCTACCGGGATTAGCGTGGTCGGCAATGTTATTCCAGACAAAGGTCAAGCTGGAACTTGTGAGTTTGTTCTCCACCGTATTCTTGCACACACCTTTTGCTTTCTTCGTGACGCTACTTTCTGTTCTCATGGCATACATTTTCGAACGCAAACCCGCGAACTCGACAATAATATCACCGTTACATTCATCTTTCAGTTTACCTAGGACTTTTTTGTTGAAGGAAGGAATCCCAAATCTGTTGGGTTGAGGATATGCAGAAGTATCGAAATACTCAAGCATGGAAGGATTTTTTATGTCTTCATAGAGGTTAGGTGTTTGTATGCTGTAAATGAAGCTGTCGGTGTCCGTGTACAAAAGTGATATCTTATCATTGAAGAAGGGTTTCATCACGTCGTAATGAAATTCGAACATGTAAAGTTTCGACAAGTCGAGAACCGTTGCGCCAACGTAAATTGGTTTTCTGAATTTCATCAATTTTATATCTAGATTGAAAAGTGCCAAATTCTCATTGTAAATTTTTCTCGACTTGAATCTAGGATCGGCCACCCACTTCATGCATTTATTTTTATCTGAAACCAATTTCACGTCTACATGATTCCGCACGTTTTCCATCGTCTTGCCATACACAGCGTTATTCATCAATTTAAAAAAATCTTTGTCTAAATCGGAAGTGGCAACTGTCATATGTTGCGTGTTTGTTTCAATGTACGGTTTGAGCCACTCGGAATGTTTAAACCTGAGGACTCTTCTAATATTCGCTACCTTAGCACCCTTCCCGATCAAGAATCAGAGATTCGAGTAATGAACAACGTATCTCTTTTTCCCCTCTAGAGTCAATAAAAGCTTGCATTGATTAGAATGAGGCGAAGATTTGAACTCGGATGCCGGTGGTAAATCGCTGAACAGATCGTGTAAATGGTCGGGGAATTCGATATCCACCTCTGCGAAGAAGCCATACTCACTATCATCGAAATTTTCTATATCTATTGATGCCCATTCGAATCCCCCGTAAGGAAGTTTCTGTACCATGGCATGTCCGTAGAGATTATTAACGTCGGCGTAGAAGATGTAATTCGATGCTCGATTTGAATCATAATCTTCTTTCATGTGCACGTTGTTGGCCTTTGCATATCTCTGTACACATTGTACCATCCCGCCTCGAATCCCCCTCTCGATGAAAAGTAACATGTCCACGTCCGATATCAGTTCCAGCTTGACCTCTGTCTGGAATAACATTGCCGACCACGCTAATCCCGGTAGGCTGTAGAAATACGCTGGATCTAATTTATAAATATTCGTTGCCGTTTTCCTGAACGCTTGAAAAACATCCGCGAGTATCGTTACGTCTAATTTTAAGTAGGCATCGTGGTAGTCTCCGAGTGTCCTACATTCTAATTTCTCCCACATGAGTTGCGCGTGTTGGTATTCTTCGTCCATAATTCCTTTCTCTCTGAGTCTGCTGTAAAATTCTCTTGGAAGTGGGAGAGCGTCGTCATTAAATTTAGAATTATCACTAACGTATTCGTAAGGATAAATCCCTTTACGTCTAACGAGTTCTATGTCTACGTTGGGAAAACTAGCTTTTGTAATTTTGAATTGTTCGTCTAAAAGTTTGCTTTCAAGAGCGTCCAGGCTGGCAGAGAGAAATCTGTATGAATCCAGAAACCTCATCTCGATGGCATTTTTAGTCTCAGGAATCATAACTTTCTTACTTATAGAGATGTATCGTTCTTCGTTTTGAGCAAGAATATCTATTTTTTGAGTGTCGTATCCGAGTTTCCTAATTAAGGGATGAAAGTCGTAATTAGAACCATTGTGAAAGAATAAGGGGACGAATTTTGGTTTTTGGATTTTGAGGTTGCATGCATTACAGATTCCGCTTATGAAGCGACCGTCCGTATGCGAATGGTGAAACACTTTACGATTGTCGTCTGTGAAGTTGTTATCACACACAGGACACTTGACAGTGTCGTAGTAATTTTGAAGTTCGATAGCAGATAACGGAAGCATCGGTTTCGATGTTTGCAGCAAGCATCCAATTTTCCCAACCTCCTCGATCATCTTTTCGAAGAAGCGTTCGATTGCATCGGGTCCTCGGTATACGTACGGTTCATCTATTTTATCCTGTCGCACGACAACGTAACCGAAACTGTTTGGTTCGTGAAGCTGGTAAGGTGTGGTGGAAGAAACTTCGGGATCCGATCGCAGTATGAGAGTGGTTTGAGGAACGCCTCGAAATCAGCAACGATGATGGCCGGATGTTCCAACAATGCCTTGTGCATTTTGAATTCTTCCACTTCGTTCTTTTCGGGCATCAACATTCGAACCGGTCTGTTGTTGCCGCAATAAATTTTATGTTCGGCAAGTTTATCGATAGCAATTTGACGTCCGGTGTAATTTTGATAATCGACTTGTTTTCGATCGTCGAACGTGGTCAAACACCTTGGGCAAACTTCGATGTGGTTTGCGTGCTTGGTTGATTGATTTCTGACTAAGCGTGATAGTGAACGAATGAGACAGTAATTGTGAACACTGTCGTTTGAAATTAGAAGAAGATTAATCACACGAGCATCATCATCGTCGACATCGCTTATCCTGACGGGATGCACGACATGTTTATCCAACGTATAGGAATACACGTTGATGATTAAGCGTTTTCATTCTGCATCTCGTGCTCGTGTTTCGAATTTTGATATATCAGAAATGGTCACCGGGTATTCGATGCCAGCCATTGCATTTTCCAGTTCAGGTTCATGCTGCTTGTAATGATAAACCTGTTCTGGATTATTTGACCAATGAATCGGGTGAAGTTCCGCCAACACACACCAAAGAAAACATTTATCATCTATATTTTGAATATTCAGCACGGCTTTTTTATTTTTAATATCCACTGGAAGAGGAACGTAGCTGGATACACGAAGAGGCGAGAATTGGTTTACGTAAACGATTAACGTGTGAGGACTACCACACAGAGACCATCCCGACCCTGTAGCCTCGAAATCGTCATGTTTCTTAACCAGTTCATTTGAAAGATCAGAATAAATTTCGTCCAAATTATCCACGTCCGCCAAATGAAGAGCCTGGTTTTTTGTTCGATGATAAAAGACTCTTGTTGTACCATCGACCTTTTCGTATTCGGAAAATAGATCAACGTATACTTTTATGGAATTATTTTCCAATTTATTTTTTAGAATATTTATCACGGATGTTTTCGTTTCACGCAAGAAACTAAGAATGTCGCAGCCTGGTTCCGAAGTAAAAGAGAAATCCTGAATATGACGGTTAAATGCAGATCTAATTGGTTTGCGTTCATCCCATAATTTAACTTGTTTGGAAGTGGAAGCTTCGGTTCCTGGATCATCGATTTTTCTTTTCAATGTTCCTTGTTCGGTCGATGGTTTGCAAATTTTCAGGTGTTTACTTAAATTTGTAATGCTAATCATCTTTCCGCATCGAGCACAAGACTTAGAAAGTGACGAACGAGTAATTCTCGAACCTGTTTCGCTACATCTTGCCCTGTGTACCGATAAATTGTTCCTTGAGATTAGCTTCCCACAAGTAACACATTCAGTTTTATCATTTTTACGATTGAAACTGGTGGTGGATGCCATTGCTTTCTCCAAAATCACAGAAATCAAAAAGTCTAGTATATAGCGATACAATTTTCAGGTATGTTATTTTATATAGAATTTCTTGGGGTGATTACAAAACTCAAAAATTC
Organism: Lepisma saccharinum; assembly: GCF_977018435.1. NCBI lineage: Eukaryota > Metazoa > Arthropoda > Insecta > Zygentoma > Lepismatidae > Lepisma > Lepisma saccharinum. The sequence goes on along the minus strand of NC_139230.1, from coordinate 175,776,181 downwards.
AATCTACTGTAAATAGAATTTCAGGTATGTTATTTATATAGAATTTCTTGTGTGCGAATACAAAAGACTCAAGAATTCAATCTACTGTGAATACAATTTTCAGGTATGTTATTTTATATAGAATTTCTTGAGGTGATTACAAAACTCAAAAAAATCAATCTATACTGTGAATATAATTTTCAGGTATGTTATTTTATATAGAATTTTCTCAGGGCGAATACAAAACTCAAAAATCCGAGACAGTTCAGTTTTAACGTGTTCATATTTGAAAAGAAAAATGCAAAATACGCCTTGGAGATTTCGACCAATCCACACTTTACTAGATTGGAGAAACTCTAACTATTGTCATTTGGAACCTTTAATTCCCCCCCCCATTGTTATTTTTGGATCAATTACCTTTTCCAAATTAACAACAGGACTGAGGCGGTTCCTAAATGACAATAGTTAAATACATATTTTAGCGAATTACGCCGGCATAAGCTAAGTACGTGTTGCTAGAAGGCCTTCGTCGTTGCAAGTCACCTAACCCATTCACTAAGAAATAAGAAACAAAATATTGACGTACTGAAAAAAGTTGACTTGTGTTCACCGAGTTCAGATGTTTACTCATTGATGACTCCGTCGTTGTCGTCTATCAAAAACCTATAAGTACCTTGGAAACAGTGAGAGTTATCGAAAAATCTCCCCTTGTCGATTTTTTTTTGGTGACGTAGAGAGTACGCGTAGAGAGGTCGGGTTTAGTGTGTCGGTCGAGTCTCGGTGTCCTCTGTCCTCCCATACCAAAATAAACATAGGTCGTCATGGAACCAATTTTTCATCAATCGAAAATTTTCCAAGTCCAGCGTTAAAAAAATCTTAAATTGCAAATATCTCGAAAATGGTAAGAGTTATCGAAAAAATATATCGAAAAACACCCCCATCCTGGTATCGTTAGATACGCCCCCTGTCGATTTTGGAGGTGTAGAATACGTGTACCAAGTTTTGGTGGTCCTGGGGTCAAGGGGTAAGAAGTTAGCCCACCCTCCAAAACTTTGATCACTCGTAACTTTTGAACGAATAGTCGTAGAAAGGTCGGGTTTAGTGCGTTGGTCGAGTCTCGGTGTCCTCTGTCCTCCCATACCAAAATGAACATAGGTCGTCATGGAAGCAATTTTTTTCATCAATCGAAAATTTTTAAGTCCACAGCGTTAAAAAAAAATCTTAAATTGCAAATATCTCGAATTTTTGACAAACAGAGGTCGACATGACCAAAGATGATTATCTAAAACTTTACGAAGCTTACACGGCTTACAAGCGCGTGACCGAGGGAAACGTCGACATGTACTACACACCCAGAGAATTCAAAGCACGCAGGCCGATGTTCGTCATCAATACCACGAAACGGAAGCAGGCGGTGGTCAATGATCGCTCCAACATCAAGGTCGTCTGCGAGTTCCACGACGCGCTGCCCGAGGAGACCGTGTGCAGCGTCATCCTGGTCGCAGAGAAGTCCTTCATCCATGACGTGAAGAACGAGAGGGTCACGGAGCAGTTTTAAAAAAAAAATCGTAAAAAAAAAATTGCCACATACTAAAAAAAAAATCAACAAGGTTATATAAAATATAATGTAAGTTAGTTTGGTGTGCAAATAAAAAAAATGATAGGTTAAGTTATATCACTGAAGATCGTAAAAAAATCGTAATATAGGTTAAGTTATATCACGTAAGATCGTGATCGATTAAGGTGTTGGCAACACTGCGAGAAAATGAGGCTTATGCCTTACAAGAGAAAACCATTTAGGCGAGCCTCACCGAGCCTCACTTCGAGCCTCACTTTCGGGCGCAGAACTCTCTATTTGGGTCTACTCTAAAGTAGGTCAAAGCATGTAGAGGCTCTCGTGTAGTTTAGCAAAAAAAAATGAATAGGTTAAGTTATTTCACGTAAGATCGTGATATACCTACCAAGTATGAGTGGGAAAAAAGGGAAATTTTACTAAGACATCGCTAAACGCTAAAACATCGACAAAAATTGTCAAAATATGTCAAAAACTGATATTCAATTGATAAAAAAAAGGCTACAAATGCATACCTACCAAGTACGAGTGGGAAAAAAGGGAAATTTTACTAAAACATCGCTAAACGCTAAAACATCGACAAAAAATTGTCAAAATATGTCAAAAACTGATATTCAATTGATAAAAAAAAGAGGCTACAAATGCATACCTACTAAGTACTACTTAGAAACAACCAAAATACACTACTTGGGCACGTGTACAAAATGGTTGTCTGGTGGTGCGAACCCTGTTAGAACCTCGTGCAGACACCTCTTGCTGCTATAACAGCAGCCACTCTGTCAGGCATGCTCTCGACTAGTTTGTGGAGGACGTCCATTGGAATGTGTCGCCATTCCTCTTGCAAGATCTCACTCAGTTGGACAATGGAATTTGGCCGCATCTCCCGAGACCTCACCCGCCAGTCCAATGCCTCCCAAAGGTGTTCTATGGGATTGAGATGAGGAATCTGTTGCAAGCCAGACCAATCGGTGAACATTGTTGTCGGCATACCATTGCATAGTAGCTTCCGAAACATGCCACCTAACATTGTCATCCTGGAAGTAACAGGGGTCCATTCCGTAAAAACGCCACAAGGTTGGGAGCATTTCATTGTGAGTGTCTCTTCGTAAATCTTATCATGGCATCACTCATACTCACAGCCACGAGTAGCCAATAGTGACAGAAAAGCGAAGTAAAATAAATCAACTCAATCAGAAAAGACTATGCGAAAAATTTCCGAAGAGATAATGAACAAGAATGATAAGAAATAAAAAGGAAACGATATATGCGACTGCAGGAAAATATACTATTGTCAAGTATGTCAGATTGTCTCGTACTGATATAATTTTGGAAAGGCTAGTAAGACACTGTGTACAGTAAGATACCATTCTGTTCAGTCCACCTTTAAACATTTTGATCAACAATTGCAGGTACCTTCTTACTTCAGCCATTACACTCTCACTTCTGACAATCTCTAGATAGGAAATTTACCACTGCACACATGTCCTCTGAGACATTAATGACCAGACCCTGAAAAGCAGAGAAAACAATAATTTTGATTACAGTGGAAGGGTCGAGAATGAAGAGCTATCCTAAACGCTGTTACAATTCATCCTCGTAGTTCGGTTAAGGGCACATTAAGAGCGAGTTCGTGACGCTTTTAGCTTTCGGAGGTGCTCACATAGAGAGCATTTCCGATGATCACCATGACCTCTCCGTGTAAATGAGAAGCCCTTCAGTAGAGGCATCGAAGGGCTGCTCCAGCGATGGCTCTCCTCGCTGTTTGCCACTTCCGAGAACTCAAGCGGAAGATGTCAAGCCCTTTCGTCTTATATCTCGGCCACTCAGAGTTTCTCCTTTCTACCGTCATGCCTTTCTTTAAATAGACAAAAAGGACACGTACGCCAATGTAGCCAATTACAATATTCAATGCTTTTCGGCCTTCTCGATGGCGTAGTGGTATCATCGTCGCCTTGCAATCAAGGGATCCCGGGTTCGGAACCCACTTGCAGGTCCAGTCCCGATTTGCCTTCCTGTGCATAAAGTGAACTTAAAAACCAAAACTCAAATTCAACTTCAATGCGTTGCGCAAACACCCGTCGTCTGTCTGCAACAAACGATCGTCACGCAAAGTAGCCGGGATAAACAAAATAACTCTGTAGTTCTTGCTGCTAGCATTAAACTGCCTATGCTTTCTGCCTAAATTTAATCAATATCAAAATTAATTAATCACTAAATTTGCCCACTAGGTTAGAAATGCATAATTCATAAGAATATTGTTATCATAATAGACTATTTACACTAAATTTTCCATATTCAAAAGTTGATGTCGACACTGGAATTAATCAAGGTTGTTAAAGAGTAACAACCTTGTCCCCCGGATAAAGCGGCTCTGGAACTCACCCAGCCTTAAATCAATGGATACCTGCAGGTAAACATAGGGAAAAAGGCGGCCGAAGTGTGGTGCTGATCACATCATCTCGAAAATGGCCGAGATCGAGAATGTGTGTGTTTCTACCCTCACATCCCCTAAATGTGCCTTCATGGCACGGTGCTGTGTGAACGGGGAATTTTACTTTATAAATAAATTCAATTCCGGTCCGTAAGGAAAAATAAGCAAGCACAAAGGGTTCTGGACCGTAAAGAACTTTTCCTCTTTAAAGATAACGATTGGTTCCCGGAACTGAAATATCACGCGAAAAAGAAAAGGGTCCAAAAGAAGGTTCCATTTAAATCGGTTCTAACTTAATTCTCTGCCTAAGTTGGTAACGTAATACTGGGAAAAGATATTTTTACGGTACATGTTGTAAAAATAAATTCAATTCCGGTTAAGTCCGTTGGCGAAAGCTGTCGTTGCTTTGCCTCAAGCACGTTCGTAAAAAGCGATATTAGAACATTTTGGGTTCATGATATATTGAAAATCATTACGGACCTGACGAAAAACAATTATCAACTAGTGAGCATGAAAGACTAATCCAGCTGCTGGCTGAGGAGACGCAAACACATATACTCTGTCTCGAGAATATGAGGAGCAAGGACGCGCATAACGGTAGAGAAGGGGAGAAAGCGAACGGGCGGAACGCAAACGGCTGGTAGCTGCAGTCATGTTACCCTCTCCATGTAGCCCCATTTTCTCTCGTGCATTCATTAGTTGAGCACTCTCCAGTCACTACTTGTACAGACACTTGTTTTCGATTGCTCCCTACCGGGACAGAGTGTATTATATTGCGGCCTTCCATGTTTTCTAAAAGAGTGTCGTGTGAGCAATAGTTAATATAAGAATCAATTGAAGTCAGCCGTCATTTGCATTCGAACTCGCTGGCTATATCGAAAAGGGAAGTGATGGCGCACGATTGGTGAAATCCTCAAACGACACGTGCCGCCGAGTGTGCCGCTTCCGTTCCTTTTCCTCAATATCGTGCATCGTGTCGCCTCGGTCTGTTGTTCGCGCATGTGCGATGAGTCTTTTGCTTTAGACTGAAGAGGCCCGTGTCGCTTGTTGCTTCGGTGTGAATTATCCGTGTCGCTTGTCGCGTGTCGCTTTGGTCTGAAATCTCAATTTGATTTCGTACGTAAGTATTGAGTACGACTCCAACGCGAAGAAATCGAGATACTTAGATGCTGGCTGCCATACTGTAATTCGCCGACCTCAGTGGCGGAGTGGTTAGCACAGCTCGCTACGACGCCATGGGTGCCGGGTTCGAATCCCGGCCTGAGCATGGGTGTTCTTTGTGAGTGTTCCTTCATCAAATTCATGACTAGCATCACTCATACTCATCTTTAATCTCTAGCTAAAATTGGCAGAAAAGCGAAGTAAAATAGACCAAATCAATCAATCAACCAAGCAATACTGTACTTCAGGTAAACGGAGGATTAGTGTTTGTTTTGTGTTGCGACCATATACGACTTCTGGTTTTCATGCTGTTAATGTGAAACTGATTTTGTAGTTATTTTCGGTTGTTTAAAAATGCTGTTGATGGGAATTTCCATGTAAATTAAACCGAAGATACTGACGTTGCACTAGTCTTTACTAATGCTTAACGGAGAATAACGCCTATTTTTCACATTTCATCCTTCATCAGATTTACTCATTGCGGTAATCCTTCACCACGTTAGGTTTATGAACGTGGCCCATGAGAAAACAACAACGTTGTCATTGCTTCCCTGCGGTACGTTTTCTACAATCGCGGTGTGTGCCATTCCAAAACTCGCGGACCTATTTGCAACGCAACTTTAAATCGGTTCAGTTAGAACAATTCGGAACTCATATAGAGCCTTAATTATAGTGCACAGAAATTTTTTTCCGGACGAATTTAAATACTGTCCAATTTCGGTACCGAACGAAATGAAACAATACGCAACTTGAACCAAATTTAAATTGTGTCAGAAAAAATGTTCCGGTTCCTGTTACCGAACCCAATAGAACCAGTTAGAATTTATATGTTCCTGGACCTTTAAAAACCCTGGAAATAATTTAATGATTTTCGTCGGCTCAGTAGTCGAGTGTGTTAAGTTGTCGACTTTCGATATCACCTCCAAAGTTTTCAGGTTCGAGTCCCGTCTTGGGAATGGGTGTTTTTTTGCGAGTACCTCTTCAATTTCATCCAACTACAACTCATCCGCAGTGTCGCGATTAGCCAAAAATGTAAGAAATGCGACGTGAAATAGAAAAAATACAAACTCAAAGAATGGTTTAGAATCTCTAATTTAATGTGAAAACCAACACCCCACTCATCATACACTTTAGACAGAAGTCATTTCAAGGATACATTTGTCAATATCCAATTTTGTGCCTCCTGTGTTATGTCGACTCATGATCTCGACACCTATGTTGGAGTTCGAATCTTGGTCTGTATATGTCCTTTCATCAATTTCACCTAAGCACCATTCATTTTCACAGTCGCGATTAGTCAAAAGTGGCCGAAAATGACATAAAATAATAGGAAACACAAAGAATACTAGTAAATATGAATAAAGACTACACAGCGTCTAGGAGGATCCTACTCACGGAAGGTCGGCCTTCAAGTAATGACGGATTACCACAAATTCCAATACATTGTTTTACAATTATTGTAAACTATCAATTTTGTGGAAAACTTAACATTTCTGAGTGTCTCTTAATCTGTCTACATGTTACAGTACAGAAAAATCATGAAAAAGTCTCTAGAACAACTTTCGAGTTTTCCTTTCTTGGGCCGTAGACACAACAGTCCCACTGAAGCCTAAATAATATGCAAGGGAACGTAACATTTTCCGTATGCACACCACGTGAGTTTCATATATTCCCCAGCGCCGCCACGTGGTCGTATCTTTCTGAAAGGAAAACTGCATTCTGATGCATAAGTTCTGTCTGAATCAAGTTGTAAAAAGAGGACATGAATTTTTTATATGCTAACCCTGGAAATCTGTCGTAAAGAGAAATGTTTTCCGCTCTGCGAGCTTTTGCTTCACCGATCAGAGGACGAAAATTTTCTCTTTCCTCTGCAACTTTCTCTATAATCGCTTCAAAGTTGTGGAAAAGTAACTAGCCATAGACACTTAAGAAAAATCATGTAACTTATGTTACGAAAGCATGTAAGCGAAAAGTTAGGTGAAGCCAATTCTGGCAATTAACTTCGTTGGAAGAGCCATGACACCATTCCATTGGCGTCGCAAGGGAGGGAGGGGGTGGCATTTTCTGCCACTTTTGCTTGCACACCCCTTCATTTTTTTCCTCACCCCATCAGCACCCCTTTCTCAAAACCTATTTTTGACCGAAAATATTATTAACTCTTGGAATGTCATTACGTTACGACATACAAAACAATTTCGTCATATTGGGCGTAGAATGTTTGGTATTCAAGTGAAATCGCTGTTATTTATACAACAGTCAAGCCGTTGATCCTAATCTGAAAGAGAGGCCGAGCCACATGTATTTTCCTATACTGGGGACAGTCTCTAAAATGATCAGGAGCTCTTGTCTTTCTTTCTTCAAAATTGTTGTTAAGAATAGTTTCTTTTCTTGCAAGCACAATATATAGGCCAGTCAACAAGGGATGATTTTGGGGTCCAATAAGGAAAAAAATCAGGGAAATCTGGAACAAATTTTATTATCTTCCTAAAAGGATTCATAACAACATATTAATTTTGCACCCCGAATTTGGCCGCCATCTTTGAAAAATGGCACCCAAAATCAGTTTTTTGCAAATATATCGCTTGGAAAGTACAGCAAAACAAGTTATGATGAAAAATGATCAACATAAAATTCTCTACGAAAACGGTTCTGTTCATTTTTGTTCTTAGAAGCACCGTTAGGGTGCTAGAGGAGCGAGTAATATCACTTATTTTTCTCCACTCTATTTCGCAAGAGCGCAAGACAAGGAAGCATTCTTACAAGGTAACTTGAGGGTTTATTTCTTATTAAAATACCTATTCTAAATGTATGAGCCGCGGTAGTTCAGTCCTGTTGACCTCCGTGGCAAAGATGTTTTTACAGCAGGCTGCAATGCCAGGGGTCCCGGGTTCGAATCCCGGCTAGGACATGGATGTTTGTGTATGTCCGTAATGAGAAAAACCTACTCCCTCTGTCCCATTATTATTGCCCGGTACACTTTTGTTTGTTGTCCCAAAATAATTGTGACATTGGTGTATACAGAAGAAGTAAATGAAACACGGGAATGTGTCATACAACGTTATTACTCAAGGATCAGTACAAATTGGCCGATCAAGTATCCAAAAGAACTTAAATAAAAAGTTACCATTTTGGCATACCGGACAATAATTATGGGACAGAGGGAGTAGAATATTAGTAAAAAGTGATATGTGTGAAAGTTGATTAAATGGTGAATGACGGAGAATACTACCACACAGGAGTATTCCTTAAAAATAAAAAAAGAGTCATTAGGGCATCTGACCACCACGCGAGAGACTTGCGTTCGATCCCCGGCGGGGGAGAACGGAGATTTTTTTCCGCCTGTCCAAGCGGCTCCAGCACCCACACAGCGTCCTATAAAGTGGGTACCTGGAGGAAACTGGTGGCAAAGGTGGCGAGAGACATGGTGCTGATCACATCACCCCCACCTCCGGCTGTGCTCAAGAAAGTGTGGGAACCTAACTCCACGCCCCCAACTCTACACCTCTGCGTGAGACAGAATAGAATTGCGTGGTGGGGGAAAAACTACTGTAGCTACTAGTCGTTTACAGGAGCTTGTACTGCTTCGCTCCGCCCACTTGCTTTCTCTCCTTCTCTACTGTAATGCGCGGCCTTTCTTCAGAGATTCCCCAGACAGAGTATAGAACAGTGTCAAGTTTTGAATAAGTTAATCTTTGTAATGTTCACAGATCACTGAACACTTTAGCTCAATTTTCTACAGCTACAAGGCCCCTTGTGGAACGTTGGAGGCGTTCACAGAATATAATGCGAAGAAACTCTGGTGGTGCAGCTTCCTTGTCTGTTGACACCATCTGTGAAACTATCAGAGAGTGGTTCAAAGAGGATCATAAAGAGAAGGCTTTTTTGTTTTCCACATCCTTACCTCATCAGCTACAACGGGTATGGGACAGTTTGTACTCTGAATAGGTCTTGTGATTTTTTAGTAAAATATTATTTTAAATAAAAACTCTGGATCAACTGGATACAATGCATCTCTGATTTTCACTTCAGAAGTGACTGATCCAGTGATTATCTCTTTTATTTCATTCAAACTTGACATTTGACAAATACTCAACATTGAAGACATTCTAACATCATGAGCAGCCGAAGGATTGGTTTTCTTATTTCCTGTTAATCCTGTAATTATTGACTTTATACCATCAATACCAGGGAAGGATGGATGAGAGAGAATCACTGACAAAAGAACTGGAAGTCTTTGCTTATCCCTTGATATAGTAAGAGACTCACGTACATCGACATGCAGCTCATCTATTTTATCTGTGAACTAGTAGGAATGCCAAAAATCCACTTGGTTAGCATTTAGTCAGTCACTTCTCTGCCACCCCCCACAACTCTTCATGGGGCACATCACGGCTCAGTCGTCATATCAGAGACCAAAACTTTGTGATCGTGTTATTGTGGTTTGAATTGTTGTTTTAAGTCTACTTTATGCACGAATAGGCTAATCGAGACTGGACCTACAGGTCAAAATTGACTCCAAACCACCAAATGTGCCTCCACCGGGTATCGAACCTGGGACTCCTCGATTAGATTGGCGTTTTATAGTTAAATAACCCATTTGGACAAAGTCAACATGTTCCTTTGGAGATACCTTGGCGATCCAACCAAACGTATTATATCCCGCACACAGATGACACTAAGCCATTTCTTATAAAGTACTGCGATAAAAGCAATTGAACCATAAATGGCATTATTAAAGAAAGAAAAATGTAATAAGTCCAGTTTTATAGAAGAGTTATATTGCAAAAATCATGTAACAGGTGCTTCCTTGAGTACCACGCTTGCAAAACGAGGCGGGAAAATGACGTAAACTTTCTCGCTCATCTAGCACCCAAACGGAGCATCCTAGAAGAAAAATGCACAAAAAACTTTTTTGTAGAGAATTTTATGTCGATTCTGTTTCATCATAACCTTTTTTGATGTAAAATGCTTTCCAAGCGAGATATTTGCAAAAAAACTTATCTTGGGCGAAATTTTTCAAATATGGCGGCCAAATCCGGGTTGGTACAGAGTGCAAAATTAATACGTTCTTAAGAACCTTTTTAGAAAGATAATAAAATTTGTTCCAGCTTTCCTTGATTTTTTTCCTTATTGGACCCCCTTATGGACTGGCCTAATATGTCATTGTCCTACCTAAACAAGCTTTGTTACTCTCAAATTAGAAAACATGTGGTTGTTGTTGTCATGGCAAGCACAAATGAAGCAAGTCACCAGTAGTCTTCAGTTTTACTGGTATATTTTCATAGAAGCCTACTAAAAGTTGATTGGTATTTGATATAATGGCTAAAGCGTGTATGCAAGTTTCATGCTTTCTTTATTTTCAGCATCGCCCCCCCCCCCCCAATATTTCATTCCGTACCACCTTGGTAGCAAGATTCATGGGAAATGGTTTCCTTTCTTGTTACATGTTTGCTCCAATCAATTTGTCTCTTTTTCTTGAAGGTACAGCAAGATGTAAAGTACCAAAGTTATGAACACGCTGCGATAAGAGTTCTCCCTATTGTGGACTGAGCGTAATGTTGTTAGCCATCTACTATCGTGGACATGTAACGTCTGGAAAAGTGTTGGGTAACCGTGGCATTTGGGATGATGACTCTGAACAAAAGACACATGGGGTGACATTCAACCTGATGGGTTAAACTGAAATATAGATACTGTCAAAGAAAAAGCAAGAAAGGACACCAAAGCTGCTAATGATATCTCCAGACTTTGTAGTTTAATTTATTTTTCAACTAGAGCAGTGTTTCAGCACTTTTATTGACAGGAAGTATAAAGGACGATATTTACACATTTTTACGTAAGAACTGTTTAAGAATGACCTTTAAACAGATGTACATAATTATGAACTTTAAGAAATAAAATAATTTATTTCCAAATTACCAATAGCAATTTTGCAAGATTTCTCTCATTTTTTCATAATTTTTGGACAAGGGAAATTTCTCCCTCTCTATCCCCAAATTTCGCCTATGGCTAACTATAAACAGCGGACTTGTAAGATTTATGTCGGGACACGTAGAACAATTTCTGCGCATGGCCAGTGAAGAAAAGCTACATAACAAAGCTAATTATAATTATGGAAGATATGTGCCCATTATTTCCGTACATAAGTTAACGTATTATACATTTGGTTTTCATTTTCCCAATATAATCCTTCAATATTACATGATCCGTAAGAAGATTAATATTTTCCTGTTTTTTGTTTGATTATATTTTGAATTTATCATGTATAGTTTCACCTGTCATGTATTGCTAGGAGTAATCTGTATAATACATTTTGAAGAAAGTTACTAATGTTACAGTGTATAAGCAATCTGCATTCTTGCAAAAATGGTTTATGCTATATTAAAGAAAATATAATAGATTCAAATTGGTGTAATAGTTTTCCATTCGTGCACAATCTATATGTCAATTAACAATGAAGAGTATTTAGAATCATGCAGATATCTTCCTCCTGCATTCGCATTTCATTCAATAAACAATAAATACTATTACCATTCATTAATACAGAGTACTGCAAGATTTGAATTAACATGAAAGACGTCCAACGATGATATGGCAATGATTCTTTAACTTTTTGTGTGAAAATACTTTACAGATTTCGTGTAGGGTAAAAGTGCATAAAACAATGTGCATTAAAAACTAAAAGATCAACGCAGTTTTTGTCAAATAAGTTGGGGATGTCCTCGTGGTAGAAGTTCAGCCTGTGACTGATCTACCACTTAACCCGCAAAACTATTATTTTTCTATTATTATTTTTTTTTAATTAGTATATAACTGCTTAATATTGTGTCAATGGAAATGTTTAGCATTCACTTCAAAACTCTTTAACATCGAATGATCTCTGGACAAAATTATTTTAAAATATGTATCAGCATTCTCAAGATGAAATAAACAGTGGTCTGAAGGATGTCAGGATCGGCACTGTTACGTCAGTAGAGTGCACGTACGATAGTTGGATCATCCACCAACCTCCGTGTCAGAGTGTTTTGCACAGCGCGCCAAGACGACAGAGGTCCCTGGTTCCAATCCCGGCGTTGGCACGGGTGTTCTTTGTGAGTGTCCCTTCATCAACTTCATCAATAGCATCACTCATATTCGCAATTAACCAAAAGTGGTAGAAAAGCGAAGTAAAATAAACCAAATCAATTAGTAGTTGGATCATCTACAACAATGACGTCTACTGTTGCTCAGAGACGCTCGTGATTCAGGTATATTTTTTAATAACTTGCGTCATGCTGAAGGGTTTAAAACACCAGAGTTCAAAACATTTGTTGCATAGTGAGGCATCTCATTTTCTAGATAAAACATTCATGGATGATGTTTTATTGAAAATTCAGATGACTTCAGGCAATGTTGAATTCCGTGCTGAATTCAATATCGAATTCCGTACTGAATTCAATACGTAATTTTGTATTGTATTCAGTATCGAATTCCGTTCATTATCAAATTCCGCACTGAATTCAATATCAAATTCCGTACTGAAATCATTATCGAATTCTGTACTGAAATCATCTTCGAATTCCGTACTAAATTCAAAGCGTAATTCCATACTGATATCATTATCGAATTCCGTGATGAATTGAAGACTAAAATTGGCAAACGCTGTAAGTACCAAAATAATTCAAACACAGTTTATCACATTAAATTGTGCATTATAAAGCATAGGCTTTATAATGTGGTAAACGTGAAAAGTAGCTGGTAGCCCTCTAAGTAGTTCAAAAGGCGTGTAGAGAGGTCACTAGTGTCAACGTTCTTACGGGCTGATGTGCGGAACGATGCGATTTCCCAACACTTTCTCTTTTGGCACTTACAACGTTTATCACTTTCAGTCCTCAATTCAATATCGAATTCAATACGTAATTTCGTACTGAATTCAATGCGTAATTCCGTACTGAAATCATTATCGAATTTCGTGCTGAATTCAATATCGAATTCCGTACTGAATTCAATATCGAATTCCGTACTGAATTCAATACCGAATTCGGTACTGAATGCAACACGTAATTCCGTACTGAATTCAGTATCGAATTTTGTTCATTATCGAATTCCGTACTGAGATCATTATCGAATTCCGTACTGAATTCAATATCAAATTCCGTGCTGAATTAAATATCGAATTCCTTACTGAATTCAATTCGTAATTCCGTACTTTTGGTTTGGTTTGGTGTTTTAAGTCCACTTTATGCGCAGTAAGGCTAATCGGGACTGGACCTACAGTTTTAAAGTGGAATCCGAACCACTTGTGCCTCCACCGGGTATCGAACCCGGTACCCCTTGATTACAAGGCAATGACGCTACCACTGCGCCATGGGGGAGGCCCTGTAATTCCGTACTGAATTCAATATCAAATTTTGTACGGAATTCGATAATGAACAGAATTCGATACTGATATCAGTACGGAATTATGTATTGAGTTCAGCACGGAATTCGATAATGATTTCAGTACGGAATTAACCATTGAATTCAGTACGGAATTATGTATTGAATTCGATATTGAATTCAGTACGGAATTCGATAATGATTTCAGTACGGAATTACGTATTGGAATTAGTACGGAATTCGATATTGAATACCGTATCGAATTACCTATTGATTTCAGTACGTAATTCTGTACTGAATTCAGTAACGAATTCCGTACTAAATTCAGTATCGAATTCCGAACTGAATTCAATATCGAATTCCGTACTGAATTCAATGCGTAATTCCGTACTGAATTCAATGCATAATTTCCGTACTGAATTCAGTATAGAATTCCGTATTGATTTCAGTATCGAATTCCATACTGAATTCAGTATCGAATTCCGTGCTGAATGCAATATCGAATTCAATACATAATTCCGTACACATTCCAATACGTAATTTCGTACTGAATTCAGTATCAAATTCCGTACTGAATTCAAAACGTAATTCCGTACTGAGATCATTATCGAATTTCGTACTGAATGCAATATCGAATTCAATACATAATTCCGTACTGAATTCAATGGTTAATTCCGTACTGAAATCATTATCGAATTCCGTTCTGAACTCAATACATAATTCCGTACTGATATCAGTATCGAATTCTGTTCATTATCGAATTCCGTACTGAATTCAATGCCTAATTCGGTGCTGAATTCAATATCGAAATCGGTACTGATTGCAACACGTAATTCCGTAGAGAATTCAATATCAAATTCCGAACTGAATTCAATGCTTAATTCCGTACTGAATTCAGTATCGAATTCCGTTCATTATCGAATTCTGTACTGAATTCAATACCTAATTTTGTACTGAATTCAGTATAGATTTCCGTTGATTATCGAATTCCATACTGAAATCATTATCGAATTCCGTCCTGAATTCAATATCGAATTCTGTACTGAATTCAGTATCGAATTCCGATCATTTTCGAATTCCGCACTGCCGGACCCTGTGGCAAAGTGTTTAGCGCATCGCGCTGCAATGCGAAGGGTCCCGGGTTCGAATCCCGCTCGGGCTTGTTTGTTTGTGAATGTCCATTCATCAATTTTATCATTTCATCACTGATCCCCATCTTTCAAATTAGCCAAGAGGCACAAAACGCGAAGTAAAATAAACTAAATCAATCAATCAATCGAATGCCGTACTGAAATCATTATCGAATTCTGTACTGAATTCATTGCGTAATTCCGTACTGAATTCAATATCGAATTCGGTATTGAATGCATAACGTAATTCTGTACTGATTTCAATATCGAATTCCGTACTGAATTCAATGCGTAATTCCGTACTGAATCATTATCGAATTCCGTGCTGAATTCAATATCGAATTCCGTACTGATTTCAGTAAGTAATTCCGTACTGAATGCAATACGTAATTTCCGTACTGAATTGAATACGTAATTCCCTACTGAATTTCAATACGTAATTTTGTACTGTATTCAATACCTAATTTTGTACCGAATTCAATGCATCGTCGCTATAAAATAAAGACTCGTTGATGTGAAGCTATCGCCTAAGTGGCTCCTGGCGTGCAATTTCCATTCAGAATGAGAGTCTGCATTGAGAGTCTAACGGCGGAAATCAGCACTAATCTTGCATTATCGATGAGCAAATTTTCAAGTGTTTTCTGCAAAATTGAGAAAACGATTTTGTAACGACCATTGTTCCAAAAATATAACAGCACTAATGAAATATTTTACGGCCGAAAGCGATGGGCATGATTCACAATTTTTCTGCAAAATTTGGAAAAAAAATTAGCTAGCAAGCCACAATTTTGAACGGTCCTTGTTTCAAAAGTAACGCCATACTACGATAGCGAAAGTTTCAAGAGTTTTCTGCATACTCGTTGTACGCTTCTGCGATATGCCAGCATTGTTTTTTAAGCAAGAGAACCCATTCGGACGATGCTATGCGAGATGGTTCTGAAACTGCCACATAAAGTGTAATTGCAAGAACCTCGACACTTCAGCACAGGGCGTCCAATGGTTACATGCCTGTGCACTGGTGCGTCAACCAGGGCGTCAGATCCGCGGAATTTCGGTTCCTCCGCTCCTCGTTTTTCTTTCCTCTGTCTCTATTGATGGTTTCAATTATACAGGTATGAGGCGTTAAAGGGAGATCTGTTTAACGTCTTATGGATGTGGTGGACCAGGATTGTTCCGCAATTAAAGGAACAAGCTTGGTTTTACGGGTAAGATCTTATATGCTAGTAAGTGAACAGAAGTAACTGTATGTATCTGGCAAGCCGGGCTTTCCATCTTCTCCCGCCTAGTGAGTCAGCGAGTAAGAACTGTCCACCTGGGTTATGAAGCTTCAAGCATCGAAAGACCACGGCAGGCCTTGCAAATATCCAAACAGATTCAAACCTGCTTATCTACATCGAAATCTCATTCTGGTTTTGCACCGTCTCCATGTACAGTGTCTCTCAAAAGTTTTAGGACAACGACATTTTAAACTAGGCAACCCAATTTACACAAGCCGTTGGTGGGTTGCGTGCAGTGATAGGCTCAATTTCAGGGTTGCCACATGCACAATAGATATTTATAAAATACGCGAAAGAAATATAAACAAGTATTATTGTATAAAATTATTAAAAATATCACTATTATATCGCAAATGACAAAATTCTTTCTGAAAGAAAAAAATAGGTTTTCTAGTATTTCATCGCTGATAAGTCTACAGTAAGGAAAAGAGGTGAGAGGAAACGAAAGATTACAAAGGAGAGGAGAAAGAGAAAGCGAAAGGAGAAGAGGAAAAGTAGAGGAGAGAAGAAAGTCAGTCGTGCAGTCACTGTTGCCAACTTTTAGATTCCACACTGTTCAAGGAACACTTGAAACAATTTGAAATTGCAGATATATATTCCGTGGTAGACAACATTTGTACCACTGACACCTGTAAAGGACTACAAACCAAGTTTCGCAAAAAGTGCCATTGTAAATATTTTGGAACATTGTGTGGCTGGTAGTTGTTTTACATAAACTATTTTTCGAAGAACTGTTGCTACAGATTTTCTCTCTGGTGTAATTTTGCCAATTCAATATTCGAATTAGTTGCTGAAGATTTTTTTGAAACGTTTCTGGTCGTGACTTGCTTAGCGTTAGTGTTACCCCTCTACGGCACGAAGATACCTTCTTTTGCTTTCGTAAATTTCGTTCTGAAGGGTGCCTTTCACGGTCGAGTCGTCCGCTGAGCGGCGGCCAGGTCGCCGGGCAGGTGGGAGTGTGTCTGCCGGTATTTAGATCCACAGCTGTACGCTGACCTTGGCACTGGACGCGTCAGTGCTTCAGTATCCAATTTACACTATTTGTGAAGTGTTTCGGTGTTTACAAGTGTTTTTGATTGTTTTGTTTTACTTTATGGCGCTTTTCTGCAGTCTGATAATGCCACGCTATCCGTACATTTTAAAACAACGAATGTTTATGTACAATATCATTATGAATTCTTGTAGGGAAGGAAGTTATAAGGCGTTTTATAGCACAATTCTCAGATGTTCGACAACTTGTGAACAAATTTAGGGAAACAGATAAAAATGGTGAAATGACGTGTGCATACAGAGGAGAAAGTAGACGACGTTAGAGCACAATTGGAACATAATCCTAACAAGTCCCCCAGGCGCCTTTCACAAGAAACAGATATTTTTAAGTCGTGCGGGTGACGAGCTACCAAGCTTTTAAACCTGAAGCCATACATTAAAAAAATTAAAAGAAAATATCAGGAGAGAAATTGAAGCAATTTCGGAAGAGAAACTGATACGTGTTAGTAAAAATTTGCTAAAAGGATACCGTATATGTTTGGAAGCAGGAGGAGAAGAACATTTCCAACGTGTCTTGTAACAACGTACGTAACTATCCATAATTGTACGAGCTTATTTCATTACATATCTAGCGTTTCCAGTTACGCGGATGTTGCACCAAGTTTGCCGGCAGACGAGCTCTCGCTGCCAGGTGCACTTGCTGCCGCTCAGCAGACGATTTGACCGTGAAAGGCACTGTATATGCAATGTAGTACTTTCTCAACCATTACATTTCTGATATCACGTGAAGCTATACACTAAAGCACGACGGTCCATAAAACGGAACATGAAATCAGAATTTACATTACAAGAGATTTTTGCATATTGCCATCTATTTCAACAAATCGTCGTTTGCTCACGTTGTTGCGAGTTATCTAGTTCTATAGACCACATTCATATTAACACAATGCAAAATATAATTGTTAGCTTGTATCTTCAGACGGTTGGAAATAGCAGCACTGCTATTCCACACATTTCAACAAACAAACGGCGTAAAATGAAGCCGAGAGAACATTTACGATTTCAAGACCAGAAAAGTGGTATAAAATGAACAAAACACAAAATCCTATTTCAAGACCTTAAAGTGGTTAGTGGCTAATTCCTCGGTCAAATCGGTTCTGGATAGTCTTTTGAGTTTCACATAGTCTCTTTCATGCCTTCAAACGGTGAACCAATAGGCTAGCCATATCACTAAGTTATTGTACAGTGGTGGAAAAAAGTTCTTCCCCATAAGACTTCAATGGCAGCAAATAATGCCGGAAGGGTAGGCAACACACATTGCACCTTTAGGTGATCGGGTGATTCTGTCTGTTTCAAGAGCAACTCGTCTTTCATGCAAAAGCCAACAGGCACAGGAAATGTAGGAAAGTCACGTGACCTGTCAGGTTAAATGTTGTTCGTCAGAAAATCGCCTTTTCTCAAGCCAGGTCGCACAACCGACAAGAGCTACACGTTATATCTCCGAAAATGATTCGCCTAAAAACGTTGAACGAAACACTAAAACAATTCTTGCCTTAATTATATAGGCTACTACACTATATGTGCCGCAGTAGCTCAATCGTTAGGGCGTTTTAATATCATGCGAGAGATCTGGCTTCGATCACCGACGGGGGAGAATCGGAATTTTGTCCATCTGTTTAAGCTGCTCTGGTACCCACCCAGCTTCGTATAAAGTGGGTACCTGGAGGAAACTGGGGTGGGGGGGGTTAAGGCGGCCAGGGGCGTGGTGCTGATCACATCATCCCCACCTTCGGCCTGATGAAGAAATCTTGGCGCCCTAACCCCACACCCCCTATACACCTTAACGGCTTGGTGCAAAGCACAAGGTAGCACTTTGCTTTTTAATTTACTTACATACATCCCGATTTTGTCGGAACAGAACTTCCCAATCTCTACGTGGGCTTTCTTCCAAATTCCGTAGGGATGTGAATAGGCTCCAATTCTTCTTGACACAATTTATACATGTTATATTTCGATATAAGAACAATAGACGTTATCCTTTGTGTGTGTGTGTGTGTGTGTGTGTGGTGGGGGGGGGGGTATCATCTAAACATGTGAGGTGATCATTTTCCCAATACTCCATTCTCAGAAATAAATCTCAATTCGACACACTGAAAATGTAGCATTTTCTACATCTTAGCATGCAATTATCTAGTAGCAAAATAATGTGTGGAAAGAGAAAAATTACGATTTATAACGCACTCTGGAAATTTCGTATTATTTTTTTTTCCAATTTGAACTGACATTCATAATATTCATTGACTAAAGAATAGCTTAGTCGTTCTGCTACTTTCAATTCTTTATTACCGTAGTCACCGTAAATCTCTCTCTCTCTCTTAGCCTTCCCCATGGCGCAGTAGTAGCAGAGTCGCCTTGTAATCAAGGATTCCCCGGTTCGATACCCGGTGGAGACACATAGTGGTTCGGATCCCACTTTAAGTTGTAGAAGCAGTCTCGATTAGCCTTTTTGTGCATAAAGTGGACTTAAATACCAAATGAAAATAAAAATAAAAATCACCGTAACTCTCTACAAAGCCAGAGGATCCAGGTTCGAAACCTGTCGAGGCTTAGATGTAGCATTGCATTCGCATCATTACCCATCATCTTCATCGTCGCGATTATCGCAAAAGATAAAAATGCGACACAAAAAAAGCCAAACAGAAGATTGGAATCAATCTGAATATTCGTTACGTTGGATACATGGTAGAATTGTCTTAAAATCACTTCCTGTGATGTAATAGGGTTTTTTATTAGAGACCATTTGTATAATACATATCGGTGTTGCGAACAATAAGTAGTTTCACGTTCACCCCACTCTTTGGTTGTTTAGAAATGTAAGGAAGAAGGATCTCTAAATTTCCGCTTTCACATGTCAATGAAACTTTAACATAAGTTTAGTGTAGGCCACAAAAGAGATTTACATATTGTTATGATATCTTTTATACGTCACGAAACATACTTCCAATAAAATACGATACTACTCCTTACGTTCCTGTAAATGTTCACCATTAGTCTGGCGAAAGAAAAAGTAACGAACATTTCTGTGTTTCCTTGAGCAGAGATAAGGCGCCTGCTTCTAGTAAGCAAGCAACAACTGCTTCGATCAGTGACCTTCACTGCCGGAGTGACTCACAGCAGGCCTGCGCTCGTTCCAGTGTGTGTATGAAACAGGTATTTTATTTCGTTCGTTCCAATCCACAGTTATATCAAGCTAACATTCTACAATATGTAGTAAACAAGTTGTATACATTATGGTCTTCCAGAGTGTTGTTGCCTCCTGCTATTTACACGCGGGAGATGGGGGTGTTGTAAACATTTCTGAACCCAAAGGTCGAGCACGAAGGAAAAGTTGTGTAATCATTTAAGGTAATAACAAGGTAATAGAAGTTGAAGGAAATGCTGGAATAAATTATATCAGAAATTGAGTAAAAACCGTTCTTATCACACATAGGGCTATCAGATCACTCTTCAGCGGAAAGTAGGACAAATTGTCTCCAAATGTTGGACACGATCGCATTTCCAGTAAATATAATAGGTTACTAGAACATCTTAACATATAACGAGAATATGACACATCTTCAGCTCAAAAATTAATATTGAAGTGAACGGTTGATTTAAAAATTCTTCAACTGCTAATTAATAGCACAGCCGTACGTGATTTCAACTTGTGTATGCAAGACAGAACGTTTTTCGTCGAGACGGGGCCAGGAAGGGAAAACAATCCATGAATTCGGGAAGGAAAAAGTTCACAATTTCGTAAACAAAGTCTGGAAGTTCTTGTTTATTGAAATGTAAAAAACTGCTATACACTGAAAAAAAAAACAGAATTTTGTGCCTTGTTTTACCAATAAGGACTGAGGGCCCCCCAGATGGCGCAGTGGTAGCGTCATTGCCTTGTAATCAAGGGGTCCCGGGTTCGATACCCGGCGGAGGCACATAGCGGTTCAGATCCCACTACAAAACTGTAGGTCCAGTCCCGATTAGCCTTACTGTGCATAAAGTGGACTTAAAACACCAAATCAATCAATCCAATAAGGACTGTTTATGTAATTTCTGGAATGAAACTTGTTACTTCGAACAAATTACCGACACTTATTGTATCGATAAAACTTCACAAAGTAAGCATTTTTATACATATATCTGGACTTTTCCGGATCTAGAAAATCGGGAAGTAATTTCTGGGCTGGGATTGTAATTGTTTTTCCGAATATCCAGTAGCAACCATGCACACTCTTTGATTTAAGCATACTTCTTCAAGGAACCACGTTATCTCAGACTTCCCTCAGATTTTCTGTTTCTCCATCTAATTTGAAGTTACGTGATGCCCAAAATACGTATAAGACATTTGTGATTTCTTTCAAATTCTTCCGGAGGCCAGACACAAATCTAAAATCTAGGACACGTCCGGAAATAAGAATGCTTCTTATAACCTCTTTTTATTTTGTTATTTAGTGTCGTTTTCCTTTCACCTTTTACTAATCGCGACCACGAGGATGAGTGATATAATAGAATTGATGAAGGGGCACTCACAAAGAACACCCATACGCACGACGGTATTCGAACCCAGGGCATCAGACATCGTAGCACACTGTGCTAACCACTCCGTCACGGACGGAATTCTTATTGTCCTAATCGATCCACAAGCATTTTCCCTATCTTTAACTACACACGAAACATAATGAACAATCTAAATAAACAGGTGCCAGTTCACACTCTAACCGTAAAAAAACATATGCATGTGAAAATGCAAAATAATATTTATTTTTAGGTAGTTGTGATTTATTATTGTATATTAAAGAAATATATTAGTGATAAAATGACGGAAGTAGAGGAACATCTCCAATGAAACACTCATGCCTTATGGATATTTGTATTTCTTGCCGAACAAGGTTCCGAGTTCGAGTTCCGACCAAAATGGGTTAATTGTGTATGTTCATTCATGTCTTTAATGTAATCATAAATCGTTGTCATGAATAATTTAACTTCAGAGGAAGAAAACTGAGGTAATTACTAATAAAAACAATAACAAAACAAATTTGATCTTAAAGCCCTGGCTTTGCGCTAAATATTCCATCACGGGGACTGGCACTTTACGTAGGTGTAGACACGCTTCGTACAATTTGATGATATCGCGATAACGTAATGGATGTGCAGCCACTTAACTGAACGCCACAAAATTCCCATTTTATTACTAAATTCTAAATTAGCATAATATCACAGTTTACCTATTCATAATATGCGCCGCTTTGGTGCACTTTGTGTATTGTTTCGTTGGTTGGTTATTTTAATTAATGTTGCATTAATCAACATCAGGTTAATCGCGCCAGGCAAAGTGGAGGGAAAATGACAATGAAGCAGAACGAAGAGGGCCTTGGTTCCCGATTAATGAAACTTTGTCTATCGCCGCGTGAAATCGCTGAAAATGTAACTTCTTGATTTTGCTTATTTCATATTGCTTTTCTAGCACTTGCGTCAACAAAGGCGATGAGGATAATTAATGAAGCTATGAAATGGATAATAGGACATGATGATCCATGTCTTACACAAAATTCTAAGTTGGGACTAATGAATATCGATTCGTTTTATCATTTGTCAAGTAGTTGTTTTTAACTCCAATCTTTTTCAAGGACTTCTGGGTTGACAGCATGTGTGTTGCGCGATGATGATTCGATGAAAACCACAATTTCAGTGAACTTTCTTGACAATGACTCTAATATCAGTAAAGGGAACATATCCTTACGAGTAGCTGTTGTTAAGAAACCAATTCCTGAAACTTTTTCTGCTGGTCTCACTGCAACCAGCTGTTGTTTGTTATGGCTGGGCCTGGGGCTATGACTCACGCTGCTGTCAATAGCTATTCAATCGTTCCCGAGAAGCCAGGTTCACCAGGAAAACCTAAGTGACAATTTTGTTATTTGGGTTGCATAGACAACAGGCTCTAAGATGTTATGATATCGTAGGTCTCGTGGCCCAAGAACTACTTTCTCTGACTGTACATCAATATATTCAACAGTACAATGGAATGCGAATGTCTGTTTGTGAATGACAACATACGCCTCTCATACAACAGCCCCAGTGAACGACTACTTAGATCGCGGGAATATTGAGCGCTGGCAGTGGCCAATGTAGTCGCCAAA
This sequence comes from Lepisma saccharinum, assembly GCF_977018435.1. Classification (NCBI taxonomy): domain Eukaryota; kingdom Metazoa; phylum Arthropoda; class Insecta; order Zygentoma; family Lepismatidae; genus Lepisma; species Lepisma saccharinum. Next base: position 175,753,106 of record NC_139230.1, on the reverse strand, counting down.
TTTCAACCACATTGAACATGCATGGGAGACTCTCGAGAGATGTGTTTTAGGGCGTCACCATCCTCCTCTAACTCACCAGACGTAAGGAGAACACCTATGCAAGAGCAGGACTCCATGTCTCAACACCAGCTCGATAACGTTGAGCTGACTCTGCCGACATGCATGGTTGCAATTTTAAGAATTCTCAAGGAGTACATCGTTACTTTGCATTGGAGAGGTGTCTTTTTCTGTTTGTGGACCATACAGCCACGTGACTAGTGCTTTTTATTCTGAGTCATTGTTTGGTGCTGCTATATTTGCATATTTCGACAATTTTGCAATTGAAATTTTGCATGTAGTCCTATCGGAGAAGCATTAATCCCATTAAGAAATTAGTAGTACCTCTTCATACATGGGTAAAATGTTCACAGTCTTATCGTCATTATTTACCTGGAAGTACTGAAGTGACTTAAGTAAAATTACCTAAACACTACTATACCTTGTATCTACTATACCTTCTGGGGCAAGTAAACTAAAATAACTTCTCTGCGCAAGTAGTGATTCAAGAGAACTCGACCAATGCACACGTGGGAGGGGAAAGAATTGCACAGAGGAGACAACGCGACCGAAGTCGCCTGCTGTTTGCAGCAGCGCGCACAGCTTTGCTCCCACCAATCACTCTCTCACATTCACATGCGCGGCGTTGCTCCATATATTCTTGGGGGCGTAGTATATGGTGGAAATTTCTAACGTCAGTCCAGTTACGTACGATACACTTTAGGTGAGTATGTACAGTCACCGATAATAAAAATGGGACACCTAGATCCTGAAATACTCTCTTGACAGAAAGGCTTTGTTTGTGTTGCCTAACTCTACCGCGATAATTTGATTTTAATAGCAAATTTCCTCGATGGCGTAGTGGTAACGTGGTCATCTTGTATTCAAGGGATCTCGGGTTCGATACCCGGTGGAGGCACATAGTGGTTCTTATCCCACTTTAAACTGTAGGTCCAGTCCCGATTAGATTATCTGTGCATAAAGTGGACTTAAAAACTGAAACAAACAAATTTACACTGGCAACTTTTACCACCAAAATAGAGTTTTGCAACACACATAACGTCTTTCAGTATAACCAGTATTTTAGGATCTAGGTGTCCCATTTATATTGCCGGAGACTGTACATTAAATTCGCCCTCACCTACACGATTGCCTTACAGCAGTAATTATTTTCCACGCATTCGTTTATACAAGAAAATCATTATAGCATTCTTGATTGTGTATTTCTACCACTACGATGGTGAAGTATGCTATGGAACATGTGCAACAGGTAAGATTCGATCTCAGAAATATTGGCGTTAGGCAAGTCTAGAGCGAGAATGTCACTACCTTCATTGAATTCCAAAAAGTCTTATGTTTTGAGTAGATTCTTTTATTGTTTTAGAGCCGTTTTCCTGCCATTTTGGCTAATCGCGGCAGTTGAGGATGAGTGACGATATGATGAAGGGAAGGATTCGTACCGCTGCTCCTGGCGTCCTAGAGGACTTTGATAACCATTCCTCCAAGGTGGTTTATTGTGTTTATTTCTTCATCTAATTCATCACCTAATGGTGCCTCGAAGACTCTTGTTGAGTTGAAGAAATACGATCTTCCCACCGAAGGGTCCAGGTTTAAGTCCCGTCTTGATTGATTGATTTGGTGCTTTATGCACAGTAGGCTAATGGGGACTGGACCTACCCGGAACCTCTTGATTACAAGGCTACGACGCTACCACTGTACCATCGGGGAGGCCCATGTCCCGTCTTGAGATAGGGTGTTCCTTTTTTAGCCTCTCTTCATGACATTCATGTAATCATCATTGATTATCATCGTTGCGATTAGTCAAAAATATAAACGGAAAGTAACACAAAATCGAGATCATCAATTTAGCTTATTATTCAAACGAGTTAAGGTAAGGTACAATTCCCAGGGCGTATTGTACCGTGCCAGGAAGGCACATTTAGGGGATGTGGGGGCAGGATCCCACATTCTCGATCATTGTGGTGGCGATGTGATCAGCATCACGCTCCGGCCACCTTTACCCACGAGGTTTGCCTCCAGGTACCCATTGATTTGAGGCTGGGTGATCCGAACTTAGATCACCCACCTCGGAAATCAAACCTGGGTCTCCCGCGTGACAGTTAGACGCCGTACCGACTAGACCATCGCGGCTCCACCACGAGTTAGGAAAACGGTATTAAATAACCAAAATATAAATACGAATAGAAATTTCATGTAAATAGATAAGCAAAGAGAATATCTATGGCCGAATATCCTTAACAAACGAGAATAACTTGAAATCTGGCGGTGGAATCCCAGAAACAACTTGCCAGCGTTGTAATCTCATCGACATGGAAACAGTGGACAATACTCTCAACTTCCCATTCACCGCTTCTCCCCTCTTCTACAGAAAATAGTAGAAATGGGGGAAACACGCTGGCCAACACCGAGAGAATGACAAGTCCGCAGGCACAATCTATGTTTTCCCCTAGTCTTGATGCGTCAGTGGGATGCGAATGAGCCGAAACGAAGCAGACAAGTAGAGGAGCATTTTCCGGGAGAATGGGGAAAAGAGCTCTTTCCGTGTCTCCCTGGCTCGCCACATTAGATGCTGCTTGCCACGCAGCGTTAATTCCTCCCAAAGGAGCAGCGACAATGAGGGAGTCCGGGTTTAAAAGACAAAAACCTTTTCCGGTCCGGTCCGGTCCCCGGATGCGCGGAATGGATCGGACCGTGTACTTTCCTGATTGTTGACCGATGCGCCCGATCCCAGCCACAATGGTGCCAAACCAGGATTGGTAAGTCCCGTAAGATGCTCGTGAAAGAGAGAGAAGGGGGAGGAATACTACGGAGATGAAAGAAAAATGAGAAGGGAAAAAAATAAAAAATAAAGGTTCGGCGTGTGCGTAATTTCGCATGCCAAAAACTCACATCACCGCTTATCGAGGAGCGTGTGTTCATTAGCCGGTCGCGAGATCGATCGGTCGGGGAAGTACATTTCAGATTGGTTGAGAGAGCGGAGGGCAGGGACTCGGCAAGTTGGTGGTGCGCTCGACTGGGGAATCCCCGCGCACCTTCTCACTTAGTTGGCAGTCCGACTCCTCGCTAGCATCACCCAACATCGAGTGCGGAACGGGGTAAGTGCATTCTCTTTTTTCTTCCACCGTTTCCAGCGGAGATGACGGCTTGCTGGAAATATTGTCCGTCTCTCTCGATATTGTTGTGGAAACGCGCGTAAAATGTTTCCCCGTTGCATCTTGTTGCTCTTAGGCATCTTAACGCGTGGAGGTACTTACATTCTTGCGGGAAGATGCTTTGAAGTATATGTCATTGTGACGGCGGATATCCTATTGTCGTGAAGATCCAATAGCAGTTATTACTTCATACTGAATCGAATATCAAAATAAGAAAAAAATATTGTGTTGGCATGTCTCCAGTCTGAGAGTTTTGCGAGATGCGGTAAAGTACTTATCATTGTGATCACGGGAACCGCATCTCCATAGAGACTTCCGCTAAGAACCATTATAGTTTTTTCATATCGATACTTCTTTGATTATGTAAATATAAGAAAGAAAATCACTGCTCTTCTCGAGCTTTTTGCGGGCGCTGTCTGCGCAACAGCAAATGATTCGAACCAACCTGTTACACGTTTCTGCCGTTATGGCCAGACCCTGAGTTGCGGTACCAAATTTCGCACAGTTATATTTCAAGGAGGTGGCACACCGCTCGGCTCGTTTTCTGGAATCACGATGACACCCTTCCTTTTTGAAACAAGATGAAGCAAATGAAAACATTCACACTGAAGTCTCGTAGCGTCACGCAAATTTAGTGTGAATGCCTTCATTTGGGTCTGAGAGTTTCAAATTCGGGACATACGCCGCACGCAGCATGATACTTCTACCTCTCTTGCGTGCAACAGTTACTCGCTTTTATTGAAAGCGCATTTGAAGTTGAAGACACTTCATGGACACTTAGACCAAAATATGATTACGTTTGAACGAATGAGGATCTGAAGACACCACTCTGTAAAACAATAGCTTTCCTTGTACTTCGATCTCGTCTCGCTTCTAACTTCATAATAGGCCGTATTCTCCCAATTAACTCTCTTAACGGAGCGCGATAATTAATCTAATGAGAGAGAACACAGTTTCGTATTAGAATCTCAGCGTATCGCTGACAATTTTCAATAAAGTTTCATTATCACGGTCAAGTTGAGTTATATTGTACTTAACACCTTGTCAAACCATCAGCAATCAACGGCAATTATCACTCCGAATAACTTTGTATTAAAAAAAAACATTTACGCAGAACATTGCTACGCTCATTTCCATTTATACTTCCGTTGCTTTAATAATCCACAGGAGAACAAAGTTTAACGTAAATTTGGAGAATACATTTATTTCCGTGTTATATTTTGTAGTTCGAATCTATTCTTCTTGGAGATATATTGCTAATAATTCAAAACATATAACTTGGCCACTGCATAAAACAGAAAAATTCAACACGGAACGTTAAACATTGTGAAATTTTAACGTCATTACATCGTGAAATGATACCCAGAAAGTTTTTGTTCAGTATATATTTGAAACTATCGTAAGGATAAAATGTAAAGAAAACGTTTGGAATGTGATGAAGATGTGAGTGATGATGTTATTTAGAATAATGAAGAATGCATGTGAACTTAATATATGAATCCTGAAGATATAGTAGTAACTAAAAAGACGCAAAACACATTGCGGTGTCATGATAGCACAGAGAAGAGGAATGAAGAAGGAAGGTTTTTTTAAGTCTTTGATCATTATCATGTTTCCATCGCCTTTAACACGAAATTCTATCCCGAGTGTCCATAAATTGGGAACCAGTGGCGCATTTATCATATTTTTTCTAGGTGCTACGTGCTTTTAACCAGTGCAAATTTTCATGTAGCCTCAGCCTGCAAATTGCATGATTGCTTTTGAGTTGTCCTATCTCAAGATTTCCATGGTATGTGAGTAGTACTTCACCGAACGATAATTTTTAAAGTCAATCATACATGATTGATGGTTGATGATCCACCATTGTTGATGGTCATATTTTCCTGTTCAATGTCGTTAAGGGAGAAGAGTTAAATGTGATAGCCTCCTATTTAGCGACCATGGATTCATCTTGGATACCATCAATTGATGTTAGTTTCTACATCATGTTTTCTAATCCGAGCAAGGTTTGCCTCACTCGTATTCAAACTAGTCGGCGACGTTCTGGTTCTGTATATGGTTACAAACTCCTTTCTTTATTGTTTACCTACTTTTATCACATTTACTTACCAAGTTGAAGGATCATCTCCTTAAATTTTTCTTCGGAAGAATGCGTTCATTATTAAAGGCTGTTCTTTAAAAAAAATATGAGGACACGATTCTAGTTGGATGCTTAAGTCACACCTTCTAAGACATTTTTCACAAATTGTTATCAATGGCTACACCTTTCCTTTGCTGTCGACTTCGAAAGGAATGGAAAAATTTTCATAGACGAATGAGGGTAATGATATACGTTCCACTTAAGAAAGGAATAACTCGATACAAACCAGTTATTCTCCAGCAAATATCGTCGTGTGCATCAGAAAAAGTAAATTTTGTGCATTGTTTCTTAATCTATCAAATTTTATATTTGTTTTGTCAATTACTGCCTGAATCGCGTAATCCACAATCTGCTTAAATGTAACATTGTTTGAGCTACATAACAAGTATTCTAAAAGAAAACAATTCCGGCTACATGGGGTGCCTTTAATTTTGTTTTCAACGACCTTCGAGGACTTCATTTAAGTGATCCCTCACATGAGTGGCATAATGCGGGGGGGGGGGGGGAATCTTTTTGGAACATGTATCCTTCCGGTGTCTGAGGTAAGGCAAAATTATCAAGCACATGGGGGTAGTTGAGAGAAGTTGAACGAGACAGTCAGAAAATCAATGTCTGGTGCGGTCTCACAGTGCAAGAGGTTATCGGTCCATTCTTTTTTATTGAACGAACAATCAATGGAGATGTTTATCTGGACATGCTTGATAAGTTCGCCTAAATGAAGTCCTCGAAGGTCGTTGGGCCATGGCCTCCTAGATCCCCTGATCTTACCCCGTTGGACTTCTCACTTTGGGGCTACATAAAAACAATGTGTACAGAACCCCAGTACTGGATGTGGATGATTTGTGTCGGAGGATCCCCGCAGATGCTGGAAAACACCTGGCAGAAGATAGAATTTCGTTTGGACGTCTGTCGCGCAACAAGTGGTGCACAGGTGGAGATCTACTGATTACCATAATAACTTGGTGTTCTTCTCTGTCTTTTTAAAAACACGCATGTCAATAAACCTGTTTGTTGCTTAGTTATAAAACTTTCTTATTAGTAGTAGTATTGGTGCCGAACACCCTGTATATATATATATATATATATATATATATATCATTTTATATATATCATTGTAAGTTGAAGCATGGTTAAGTGAAATAAAAATTTCACAGCCTTAACTTGGTCTTAAAATAAGGACAAAATCAATAGCTATTTTATAGGAATTTTCTTCCTGTTTGGAGTACAAATATGCCAACCCACCCAGGCCTTAATATTTCATAAATCGATAAGAATTTTTCGTCTACATGTAATATTTTATATCTTGGTGTACAGCTCTACAGTTTAACTAACTTTACATTCTCAACTTTACAAATAAAATTTAAATTTAAAATAACAGATGAAATAGGCAATGTTATAGATTTTGCATTGTTTGTGTAAAAGAAACACTTGTCTGGTTCGAAATCTCTAACATCTGCACCCCCGAAATATTTATCTGCGCACGTCCATGAATAGCTCTCAATGATATGAGAGCTATTGTTGCAATGCCCGGTAGGTAAATCTAGATCGAGGCAGCCCGTCAGCGCAGAAAGCAAACCAACAAATGGACTTACCTTTCCATTCATTTCCCAACCGAGTTCTCCATTATTTCTTTGGCGGCGTTCCACACATCAATATCGTAGCGTCGCCTGCCCACGCCTCAGCTAAGCGACGAGGCAAAGTGTTTGTCCTTGATGTGTTTTCCTCAAAGGTAACTCGAGAAGGGGTCTGTTTTAATGCACGGGAGAGCATACTATAGTATTTTCTTTCTGGTGACCGCTAAACCGACGCTCCATCACTTGTCACGCTCGGCTCGATTTTCATAATTAGTATCAATGTTGTTGCAAAATGAAGTAGACGTCGAGGGTTGCCAACTTTATGTGCGGTAAGTTTCATTCCGAGATAGATGTTGGACGTGTGATCTTCAAATTTTACAACACTCGATTTTACAACACTCGAATATATTGCTATATTCTTACATTAAAATTTTGAAAGATATTAAGTATATACAGACAAATTATACAAGAAAATGATACGGTGTGATTATAATATGCATAAAAATCATACTACTCTAATTGTAATTGTCAAAAATATTACTGTTGGTTAGACTGATGATTACAACATCGTCTCTTTCAAATGGAACTAAGTTACTTATCTTCTGCCAATGGTGTTAGAGCAGGTACGAGCCTCATCTGAAATACAAAGGAAACGTGTATTTCAGAATTTCTCATTGTATCATATTACTCCTACGAAGATAAATTCTATAATAAATTACGACCCTTCTTACATACTCTTTTACACACATTGTTGTCTGTGTCAAACCCACACACACCAAACAACGCCACCCTGTTTCCAATGGAAAAATCAATGGTGTCTCTAGATTAGATTTGAACAAAGATTTATCTTTGAGAATCAGAATTTGATATTATGATACACTTAAATTTTTAAGGTATGAGTTTTTTAGAACTATAAATCTGCTATGTTTTCTGGAAACTGTGCTTTCGGCTAAAATCATATTCATACTTCACCGAAATTCTGCATCGTTAATAATTAAATACTTACAAATCTTCTTATGGCTTACTTACCAAATGGCAAGACAGGTAGAATTTCTAAATTTACATCATTATTGACTTTCTGGTGCATCAGAAGCTACGACAATATCAGAGGCAGCATAACAGAAATATTCTGTATAATTTGTGATCTTTTTGCGGATCATTTTTGCCCAAATCGGCGAAGTGCCTCTAATCCTGAAAGCAAAATATATATTTAAAATAGTATTGTGTAGCAAGTCCACCTTATATACCGAGAATCTTGTCGGAACTGGACCCCACAGTTTTAATCTAGGATCCAAACCGTCATGTATCCCGATCGAACCAGGGATCCCTTGAATACAGAGGTGAAAGTGTTCAATCGGGGAGATCCCATACTCACCCTATTATTTTCTTCCAAGCCCACTCTTTGACTATTTATATGTTGTATTTTGATCATTTTACGTAGTTATTCTTGTCCGAGTTAATGAGAATTTAATGAGGACGTGTAGTCGAAAGAACAAAGGTTAGAGCAAGCCTCAGCCGAAATTCGATCTCGCGTTTGGGAGCGGGATAAGCAGTACAATTTTCAAAGTTTGTCTTAATTCACTTTGTGCTCAGGACTAGACTCATAGGCGTACGGAAGGGGGAAACAATGGAGTGCGTGTGTTCTTCTCGCTGAGAAATTAATGTTAACCTAAATTATATATTTGACACGTCGAATTCACTCATGGTAATATGCGTTAATTATTAGAAGGAACTGAAAATTACAAACAAAAATGGTACAGATAACTTCAAAATGAAGCAGTGCTTTGGGAGAAAAACCTCATCCCCTGGGAAAAAAATCTGTTGACGCCTAAGGATAACCCTACAGTTTTAAAGTTGGATCTGAACCACTGTGCAATGTTCCTTCACCGGAGATCGAATCAAGGACTCCTTGATTAAAAGGCTTCGTCGTTACCACTACGGTTCAATTGGGCAGAGAGGTAATCCATATTTTTAAGGTAATCAATATTGAGATTTTGTTTCTTAAGTCCACTTTATGCACAGATAGGCTAATCGAGTATGGACCTACAGTTTAAACTGGGATCCGAACCACTATGGGCCTCCACCAGGTATGAAACCCGGAACCCCCGGATTACAAGGCAATAACGTTACCACTACGCCATCGAGGAGGCCCTAAGCAATAATATATATTCTTGGTAGAATCTTAACTTATGTATCACATATTATATTCAAAATGCTAATGAGAGCGCTTATATGTAATAAATTCCTACTCTAAGTGTGTCTTTACTTCTCCACCCTCCCCCCACTCATATACTTGCTGATTCAAATTGTGGAGAAGGCAAGAGAAATTCACGTCTGCATCAGTCAAGAGCGTCGACGCGAAAGTTCCTACTAAATCTTCCTCCACTGTCACATTAAAAATCACCAACTCCGCTGGTTCAGATGGCTGGGTATAAATGCGCCTTTCCTTAACAAGAAGCTTCGAAGGGGAAACGCTACACCGGCGTGCAGAGAACGGTTCCCGACGCGAGGAGACAATATATTATTCGTCACTTGCGGCATTTCGACTTTGCGATCGCTCATCCAAACGGGGGGTGAATTTATTTTCCTTTGCATGCGATGCTTTCAACTGCGTGGCACTGACCTTCCCTGCGCCATCTTGGCTTTCCAGGCACGAATTCCACTGGACGCCAAGTCTCTTCCGGTTTCTTCACTGACTTTGTTTGGAAACTCACTTCCAATATTGGATTTTAGAACATAAGGTGCCCTAAATACCATGTCAGCCAAAAAGCTGGATAAAAACTGCACTTTCGATCTGAGAGCTGTTCTGAATACCAGAAAGAAAGACCATCCCAAAAACATATAGAGCTTGGGTAATGTATATCCAAAGGGTTCTGTTTTGTTGAATAAATAAACCGATCTCCTTCAATGTATGTCTTCGATTCAAGACATTGTACCCTCAATGTCATAAATAGTACAGCAAAAATAGCATTTCCAAATTGATTTCTTACGGATTAACTAAATGAAACAAATCTCTGATGTTCAAGCATTTTAGAGGCATGGTCTACTAAGTGGGTTTACCACGATCTCTACCTCGAATCCAATCGTCGCAATTATCTGTATTATTTGATGTATGTATATGTGTGTGTGCACACATATTACACACAAACACACACATATTCGTACGTATTCGGAGGAATTATAGTTCATCGTCCCAAGTAAATCGCCAGTTGTCCTCACCATGTTTTGTTGGAAAACAAAATTTTGGGTTTCATTTTGGGAATCAAACTAAAAAACTGCACACACAAAAGGCTAGAATTTCAAACATTCGGCTGTAAGGGAGATGTGAAATCTAAAATTTTACAACAAATATATCAGATTCAAAATACATACATTTTCGAATTTATGTTTCTGGACCAAATATCGTCAAAACGAATGCCAGTTTAAAGAGGATGAATGCAAATACAAAAAGGGAACATCCATCACGTCTAACACCACGTTGAACAGTATCAAAACATGAAGTTTTGTTGTAAAGCAGATATTTTAAACGTATAATCACAATAATACGTCTAAGTTTTATATCATTCTTGGATTTCATTTTTTTAAATTATTAAAACTTTTTCATGCATTTTCAAGTCTAAATAAATTTTAAGTTTAAAAAATTTCATGTTTCTAATTGGATCAATTTGCATCAGATTAATTAAAGTACTTGAGTGAAAATGAAAATATAATTTTAAACTAACAGCACAAGGTTTAGTTTTTAAGACCTCCGTATATTACAATTTCTACACACACCATATTAATTATGATAATCGCAATTCATTCGTAGGCTTTTTAAAACAGTATTTACACGGTCAGTATTTGCACGGATGGCCACGATAGACAATATACATCAAAATATTGCGATTATGTGTGTGTGTGTATGTATGTAATTGGCTCGTTTATTTTATCTATTAGACTGGTGCAAATTTATACTCTTGTTGTCCATTATGATATGTAAGACGTTTGTCACCCACCTTAGAAGTTACATACAAATTGTTCCATTTTCGATGATGTGTGGAAAGAGGCCAAATAAGCAATCAGTAAAAAACAGGTAATAAAACCTTAAAGTGGGACATTGTTATTAAATATTAGATTTGGAACCAGAAAATGTATATTAACAAGCATTCATGCATTACATTTATAATACTGAATGTTATTTAAATTTAGAAGGAAATAAACTGTAAATTTTGATCCAAGCTTGATAGCTTTTTTAATGGGGATCGTGTAAATTAACAAATAAGCGGTGAAACCACAAAGACAATTCAATGAAATAACATGGTTAAGAACCTGATTTTACAGCGCATTGCCTTAACAAGTACACCACGGAAGTCGAAACAAATTATTCGCATCCATTATTGATAGAGTTTAAAGAAGACCATTACCTCATCATGATCAAAATATAATGTAAACATCACGTCGGAACTTTGTGGATAGAAACTGTGCTTAACAATTTACTTGCACATGTATCTACTGTAGCACACACAACAATTACTTCCATAGTGAAACATATAATATAATTAACAATAACAAGTATATATTTCATGTATTGTTATATATTACAAATGAGGTTTTGAAATGTGAAGGGACACTCAGCCAATTTTCAATTCAATTTTAACTGTTAATTACACCCGTGCCTGTTTTAAGAAAACTGCAGAAGGCAAGTAGATTAAACATAATGACTAACTACACATTACGGTTGGTTGCTTATTATAATATCAAAAGGAAACAATTCCTGTTATACGTTATCCCATTACCAAAATACACAACTGTTGTATTTTAACTATTCTGATAGCTACGTCTATTTTATTTCGTAATACATACGTTAAATAACTGTGAGAAAAAACGATAAGAAAGTAAATTCAAATATAAACCAAAGTTTTCAAGCTCTACAGTACATATTAAGCTTACTTAACTGAACTTCGAAAATGTGTTTTGTATCGGAGAGAACTTTTATATGTATTAAAAAAAACAGATTAGAAATATCCCAGGATGAATTGCAATCTTCACTTTTGGAAGTATGTAATGGAAATAAAAAAAGTATCGAAAATGAAATTATACATAAAATTATTTAATCAGAAAACACTTTGTATGCAAACATCTAAATCAATATGTTTCATGGCTGTTAGTAAAATATCTAACTCAGACTGTTCGGCTGAGAGTGTTTAATAATGTAGCTATCAAGTTTCGGTTAAAAGAGATTGGCATAATGAATGTGACCAAAACATCATTTGAAATAAATGCAACAGCAATTATAAACGTTCATACTTTTCTTCATCTGGCGAAAATTGAAAACAATAGAAACAAATATACATGTAAAATAGAGGCATGAATTGTGGTGAATTGCAATTATATTTGACTTTCTCGCAGGAAAATGAGGAGCCACATTTTGTCCAAAAAGCCGCCAGTTTGAACCAAATTTAATTAAATTTACATATAAATTATGTTGGATATCAGTTATTTCCTTATATAGTTAGCGTTGATATCTCGCTGAAATTTTATATATTATTTACTACTCATTTACTTAGAACTTTCTTCAATTGTATGAAAACATTTCTTTGTATTCCATTGATTTCAAAACAATACGTCTATCGTTTCTACCCGCGTAGAGAATATGAACCAAATAGTAATTATAAGATTTAATATAATATCATCTTTAGCAAGAGAAGTAATAAGATGAAATTCAAGGGTTACAGGTTATTACATTTACGATTTGAATGGATATTTTTTTCTTTCAATGATTATGGTAGATATACTATATATTTCTATCTTTGTATTTTGATTATTTCACCTTGTTTTCTACTTCTTTGGTTAATCGCGATGAAGAGTATGCATGATGAGATGATGAAATTAGTTATTACACGGGGTTCGAGCCGGAACTGTCGCTATTGCATAGTAACTATACTAATGAATATGATATTAGATAACTAGAATTGAGCTTGTTCAACTCGTCTTGTTTATTAATAAATATCATCTGAGATGGATAATAAAATATTTTATGAAACAGAAAATTCGAATACATGCACATTTCACATTTGTTGATACTTGATGCGATCCCAAAGAGGCAAGAATCATATTGTATCAGTTCCTATTAAGTTTGCCCAACTCAAATTAGTTCCCCTACATAAAAACTTAGCTAGAAATATTTATTGCAGGATTGGCACAACGGATCTTTCTGTGTTCTGGTCTCCATTTGCAGCGCACGTGGAGTTTACAATACCTATGGTAAACTAGATTTGTACTGTCAAAATCAGTTGCATAATTTAAGATGTTCGTATCGAGCATTTCTCTCGCACAAATTGCCTACTTTGTGCGTGTTTCGATGCAAATGTCACACGCACGACGGAATATCAATTCTGTGCCTGGTCTGTTGAATAGAATGACGTCACAACAACCGCAGGCGTTATCATTATATCGTTCTTCGTCGTCTCTTCAGGTGGCGGAGCACGGGTGTTAAAAGTAGTTGCAGTTCTTTCGTGTCATCTCACACACCTCCTCGTAAACCTATCTCCCATAAACATCTGAACCGAGGCACCTGATAGCCATCTTTGACTTCGCACTGTATCTTAGATATCCGGGTTCGAGATGTTCAAGCCTGCACTTTTTTCTTTTTTGCTTAAATTTATACAAAGTACAGTTCTAATATTTTTACATAATGCTCTTCAATAATAACACTACAAGTTTCAATCCATCTTATGTTTTTATTGAAAAACATTACTTTCATCGCATTTCACACTTTCTACTTACATATTTCTACGTCAACAACAAGGGTCTTATGGCGTAGTGGTAGCGTCGTCGACTCGTAATCAAGGGGTCCCGGGTTCGTTTCCCGGTGGAGGCACATAGTGGTTCGGATCCCACTTTAAACTGTATGTCCAGTTCCGATTAGCCTCGCTGTGCATAAAGTGGACTTAAAACACCAACTCAAGCAATCAATCAAAAAACAAGGATCTTGCTAATTTATCTGAGGTGGAATAACTCTTAAGAGAAAATGAATTTAACAACAGTTTATGACAATGTAAAAATGTCACATGCATAGTCTCCCATCAATAAAAATGAGACACCCATACCCCGTTCCAGGAGTCTGTGGAGCAAGCAAACGAAAGCAAGTATTTGAGCAAGCAGTGACTCGAGAGGGCTCGACCAATGAACGCGTGAGAGGGAAGGGGATTGGATGGAGAGAGTAACGCGACTGCAGCAATCAGCCGTTTGCAGCAGCGCGGACTGCTTCGCTCCGCCCACTTGCTTTCTCCCCTTCTCTACCGTCATGCGCGGCGTTGCTCCACAGAGTCCTGAAACAGGCTGTAGATCCTGTAATACTCGCTTCAATGCAGTTCGTTGCGTGTGTTGCCACACTTTTCGAAAATAACCGAACCTTATTGAAAGCTTACTAGTGCCGTAGAGTGTACCAACACACATAAAGCATTGCAGTGAAGCGAGTATTTCAGGATGTTGATGTCCAATTTTATTGCAGGTGACGGTACATACACGAACACCTACATTCATCTGAGAATACATTACTATTCTTGTACTCTGCTTGTTTTGACGTATTGAAGAAATGTATCTGGTTATTTGCATGGAGAATTAATATGAGTCCATGTAATTGCCAGTGATCGAATGAAAAGAATGTCCTTCAGACTTCCACACAACCCCTGCATGCAACAACGCATATATTGCCGTCCTATCATAACGTTTCTAGTCAGTATTGTGGCAAATAAGGGAGATGACGTAAATTTCCTTGTGGAACGAACTCCTTGCACCTTTATTTTGCATTAATTTCTCCTTTCCTTTTTCCGTGTCAGATCTTGTGCATGCTGTTTCTTTTCAGTTTCCAAAAACGTTAGTTCTCAAATTTTATATCGAATTTCTTCCATAGTTTTATTTTGTCTTAGATATTATTATTTTAAAAAATTCTAATGTAAAACAACACATTATATTATTACATGTAACATAGTGTGGCATCAATTGAAGAGTACAGGCGAAAACTGATAATTGCAATTATATCGCTTTGCTGTTGTCGATGGTTTTCAATAGCTCCGTCAGTGTAGTTTCGTATGGTGTAACTGAACAGATGAGAAACTAGGTAGGTCCTGAGAAATGAGAAAGTTTGAAAATGTGGAAGTTACGACTCTTGAAAGTTTGAGTTTCTTATCCTGTAAGAACCAAAAAATGTGATACCCCCTGAACTAATCATCTCTTCAATTCTTAAATCATCAAGAAACATCTGAGAATTTCTGGATTTTATTTGAGTGAATTTTATAGGGGACAAGGGGGTGGCAGTACAACATAATCTGCAGTACATGTTTCATAACTTTCAATGCGTCTAATCGAGAAGATTGCCAGAACCGAGTTCGATTCCATGGGTAGGTTACTTCATGTGGGGAATTTTTCATTAATGTTTCTGCATTTGGCAACTCTAGAGATCATCCAGGTTGTAATCAACAGCTACAGTTAGTAATAAAGACTGTTGAAACATTACATAACCTCGAATGTAGTAGAGATCTATGTTCCTTCATCGCACAGATGTGATGCACAGGGCTTACTTTACCTTTAAATAATACAACTACAGCAGTGTGTATTCGAGAGCATATTCTATCAAATATACAATTTCCTATTTATGGTTCCTCTTTATGTTTCAATTATGAACAACTGAATTCGTTTATCTACTAGGAAGATAGGGTCACCAGTAACTGACACCTTTAAGGAATTTTCCTCTATAATTTTTTTAATGAGTTTCGGAAACGCGTATACTATAGCATAATTGGAATCTGTGTCTACAATCCATAATATTAAAAATTCCCGAAATTATCTTCATATTATCTTACTTTTCCTAAACTTTTACCAGAAGGTAATATGCTTGTTAGCTTGATATGCTTAATTTAAGGTAACTTAAGTTGATGATTTTTCTTTCAGTAATTGACATGATTTCTTGTCATGAAAAATAAATCCAAATGTAGATTTGTTAATGGTGCGTTTTTACAATAATCTCACTAAGGATGAAACTTGATTTCAGCACAAGTTAAAATCACTTAATAGAAACAACAGCATTAAAATTTAAAACATTTCAATTAAAATGTTGAAACATTAACAAACTCTAAGTGTGTCAACTACTTTTGCCTCGCCTTATACATACATAGAAATTACTTCTAAAAAATAAGTTCAAACTGTACCATAAGTAGGTTCTCTATTTCCCCTAGTCTAGAGTAGACTATATATGTCAGAAAGTTATAACCACTTTAGAGAAACGATATTAGGAGAAGTGTTGATGTTAGTTTTTATAATTTCTTTTTGGAAAGACACTGAACATGGTTGACTTTTTCTGCGTTAATTGAGAAACGTTTACGTAGAGTACCTACGAAGGTCAACAGTTACATAATTTACAATATTTTGAAGAATGTATATACTTTTTAATACAAATAACAAGGTATTAATGAAAAAGGTTAACGATTTTGTCGTATTCTGTTGTCTGTTTTAAAGTACCGATCCCCATCAGCAACAGAATAAATTTAATTCTACGCGTATGTTTCCATTCGTGACCTCTACGAGTTACACTGTTTTTTTAGGATTTTTGTGTTTAAGTTACAGACATAGTTGTAATATTGGTTTCTTTAGAAGAATGGAATTGACTCATTTTCTTATCTTCCGAATACACATGTATTTGGTACTTCCCATTGTTCCTTTAGTGCTAAAAGTGGCTTTGACTAACCCTTACACGCACAAGAGCACATAAACGACATTTGCACAAACGCCTAACGAGTGTATAGATAGTTGTATGCGATCTTGGAACCATACTTGGCTCAATTAATGCTCATGACATGTTTCTCATTAGCATGGCAATATAGCCTGGTATAAACTGAACTAGAGTCTACCATTATTAGTTTCCGAGTAGCATGCTATTTCAAATTTTGCTTTGAAAACAGCTCGAGAGTTGAGGCTTTACTGTTGAATGAGCCTCAGCTGTCGTTAAGTGCTAATACATTTGAATACCATTAGCCACTATTACTGTTGATATTGTGTTGTATCAATAATCATTCCTCATTTTATCAACTAGCCTTGAATATTCAAAGAACAATCGCTAATATTGTAGTATAGGGCATGGGGGTTCGATTCCCATTGAGAGTATACTTCAGCAATTCAGGTTCAATTTTAAGCTCTGTATCCAGTCCCGATTAGCCCACCTCTGCATAAAGTGTACATAAACATTTATTCAGTATCCAGTTCCCGGTTGAACTTACTTTTCTCTCTGACACGCTGTGTCACCCAGTGGATGTACTGGCATAGATTGATTTTGTGGATGAGTCGCAGAGCTTTAGAAATGATTCCGATGCGGATTATGTTCCCGTCGTTTCAAAATTAATGGGATAAGCCACAGCGTCACTGATAAATCAACGCAGAACTACCATTTCTGCCACCACGCTTTAAACAACTCGACCACCTTTCTTGGCAACTTACGAGGTCTGCTCTACAATGATAACCATGATTATTCTTACGGTAATAGATTAGTAAATACTTGGCAACGTTAAATCTATACTGAGGAAACAGTGATATGAAGTTTTAATATCTACACACAGATGTTACACCACCTTAAGTCAATGGATAAATTATGGCGGAGTTCGAATTTTTATAAGCAAGCTCAATTCAATGTACATATAAAAAGATTTAACATTGTGTGTTGATTTGCCTCAGCCTGTACTGAATGATGATCAGGATAATCATTCATTACAGTTCAATTTTTGTGAGGGCACAATACTCAGGGATTAGGATTCCCTTTAAACCGTAGATCAAATCCCAGTTACCCTATCTGAGCATAAAGTGAACTTAAAACAAACTGTGACAATCTTTGAATATACATAAGACCAAAGATGTGTGAATTTGGTAGGATTTTCAAATTGAAGGAAGTAGGACAATGAAATAAAAATTCATTTTATAGGATTTTTTGAAAACTTACATAAAATTATTATATCTTAAACATATATTAAAACTACCACTAAATTTGTTAACAACTGCTTTTTTCTTTCTTAAAATTTCCATTACAATTTAGAAATATAATCAATTACCGATAGAAATGTATAATTTAGTCATGTCTCAGACATGACGAATAAGCATGTATGTTTAACAACATTCAACTATTCAGATGAATTTTAATATATCTAATGTCAAATATTTGTGTAAATATAAATGTGTAACATTCGTAATATCTAGTGACCGAGCAAATCGAAAAGTCGACTTAGCATCTTGAAAGCGAAGGTCCCGTGGTTCGGACATGTTTGAGTGTCCCTTCATCATTTCATCCAACTTCACGTAACCTAAGGAAAATGAAAAGTGACTTAAAAACAAGAGAAGCCTCATAGCCGGTTAGGTGGCCGAATTTCGGTAACGCCTAGGAAGTTCCCGGGTTCAAAACCAGGTCTGCGAATGAGTATTTTTTATGAGTGTTCCTTCATCTGTAAATTATAATCATCACCCATTTTCATCGTCGCAATCAGCCAAAAGTGCCAGAAAAACAAAGTAAAGTAACAAAACTACAAGAATAAAGTATTGAAAAGGAGAAAAATACTAATGCAAGATATCAATAGACAATTTTACATTTAGTAAGGATCAACCCACAATTTCATTTTTCTAGTCTAGGATATCTGCATTATGATTAATATTGTGTTATGTTTCAAACAAAGTTTGAAATTCATGAAGAAACCTTTTATCCCATATTTGGCGAACAATAGATATTACGTGATATGATCTGGAGTGTATATCTAGGGACACGTCTGGGTTGTTAGAATCCCTTTGTTATTAAATAGGAGTCTTTAGAACTCTGAAATATTCGTAACAGTACAGATGCGCAGAACACAAAATTTTCTTTCTCTTTATAAATTTGATAAATGTTACAATTGTTTCTGTGACGTTCTGTTTGAGAAATACCTTGTTTGATATTCGGATATGTGAATTGAAACTCTAATTCTTCATTATGTGAATGAAAGTCGGATTTTCTAGTTTTTGCAAACATTATTTTACATCACTCTGTATGTTTTAATAACATTTCTTTAACCCAAGGAAACATATCGATCGAAAATAAGCAAAGATAACATTACTTCGTAACTTCTTTTGGAGAAGAACTCAAGCTTTCGATTTCCTAACTATGCCTGACAGTATTTTCCAAATTCCTAAGTTCCTAATGTATGAAATTAGTATCGGATTTCAGTAAAACACACGGTTGCAGCAGACAACGTAGTTCTTGATTTTTGTGTGGAAGAAGTGCTTTGTTTTCGCGGCATTCTTGCAGCCACAGAAAGAAAAATATTAATCTTTCTGCTTCGCGGAACAGTAAATCACAACTGTCAAGCGGAGACCTCATCAGACAAAACTACCGCAACCCTCTCGGGGTAGATAGTCTCTTCTACTCCTCAGGAAGATTTTTAACGTGTCTCTCACCGAGTCTCTCGAAAATTCTAATTTATAAGGAAATTCTTATCTCTGTTGTATTATTAAAGCATGTGCATTTAAGGAATTATTTTCTAAAGTTCTATTTTCTTATGCCTGTTGCTGTTCACGCTTCATAAAAAATGTTTCATTTCACCGAAATACGCAAGAAATGCGTTCACATCAATGCAGTGAAACATTGACATATATACTTATTTTATTTTATTCTTATTCTTACCTGTAGATGAATCATGATGATGAAAATTATTTCAAATATAAACAAAGTTAACACTGTCCCAGGCTTTATATCTAAGTTAGCTCTGGGTTTCAATCAGCTTCTACTTGTTGGGTACCTGGGACCAAAGGAGGGTATAGGCAACCAGAGCTTGGTGCTGATCACATTATATCAAGTATAGCAGGAATGGAGAATGGTGGGGCTGTAACTCCACATCCCCTTTAAGCCTTCAACGCACGTTGCAAGGCACAACTTTTTATTTCTTTTACAATCTTTTGCAAATTATTTGATGTTTGCGCCATATAAACAGTGTATGATGTGTATGATGTGCCTGAGTTATAGATAATTTGGGTAGTGTCATATTTGTTACTCTCACTAGGCCAAGGTAACACTTGATATATCTAGAGTATTCAAATCGTTCGAACAAGTGTTCTCGGGTTACCAGCTAGATTAAGTCTATGTTGGCTTAACATAGACTTAACCGGACTGGTAATCCCAGAACACTTGTTCGAATCACGTCGCCAAGAAAGCTATAATTCCTATTCAAACCGTTGTTTCAGAGGATGACAGTAGTTCTACTGGAAATTCTTCACTATACATGTTTCTTCGATGATAATACTTTTTATCGCGATCATACTTTAACGTACAGAATCGATAAGCGTTGAAAGCAAACTTCATCAATTCGTACCCCAGTTCAAACCGTTTTTACGATTACTTAGGTGTCCTTAAAATGAACGTAAAACAAAATAACTTTGCCCTGCAACAGTAGAACGCCTGCTTTATAAGCAACCCAATTTGCAATTGACATGCGCGGGTTGCGGGATGTAAGGGGCTAATGTAGACAGTCCACACAAACAACAACATGGAATTCGCCAAGAGCGATCATAAAACGAAATAAGAACTTGGTCAAAGTTCAGCATTGTGTCAAAGGTTTGCACTTAGGAATCCACAACGGCGCGGCAACTAGTACATCCGGTATGACCTTTTAGTGTATGTGGAACGTCAGGAAGTGAGCTCGCTTGCCAACCTGCGTGAAATGCATTTTGCAGTTTCGGTTACGTGACTTGCCTTTCAGGGTCCCATGATGAAAGGCACTGTGTTGACATTGATGCGCACACATCTGGACGGGCAACGCGTGGCGGCGCACTTTGTCACCACATGAGCCGTTCTTTAATGGGAGAACGGATACCACCCGACGCCACTCACAACGTCATTTCGATATACACTTTTCAGAGGAAGCTGCCTGAATACATATAAAAAGAAGTCGGGCCGCTTTGTGGTAAAACGCAAAGGATCCCTCCACCAATGATATTCCTTACAGCATAATTGCCTTACGTTTCCATAAAGGGATGCTAAAATTACCTCATGGCTTTATAGTATTCACTCCGAACATGAGGCAAATTGTGGTAATGTATATTTCAATCTGACGACTATTCTCTACAATTTCGTCTTTGCACTTAGGCCACCATAATGTCAACAACCAATCAAATTTCATTTCTTTCAGTTTCTCAGTCTTGTTTCTATTTGCATTTTAGAGTCACGTTTATGCCACTATTGGCTAATACCGATGATGATTATAAGCGACGAATAGATCCAATTGATGAAGGGACATTCACAAATGTGTACCCATTCTCGGTCCAGGGCTCGAACCTGGAACTTCCGGTGGTGAAGTCGAGCAGTCAACGAGCTCGGCAACCGAGACGGTTACCATCTCAGTTTATTTACTAAAAACGACGAAATATGTTACCCGACCTCTAAGTTAAGGCGAATATGAGACCAGATATCTTAAAACACGAAAGGAATTGAGGACTAAAAGTGGCAAACGTTGTAAGTACCAAAAGCAAAAGTGTTGGGAAATCCCATCGTTCCGCACATCAGCCCGTAAGAACGTGCACACTAGTGACCTCTTTACACGCCCTTTGAACTACTCAGAGGGCTACCAGCCACATTTCACGTTTACCACATTATAAAGCATGGCACATTTCACAGTTTAACGTGTAAAACGGTGTTTGAATTATTGTGGCACTTACAACGTTTACCAATTCTTCAATTCTTTGTCCTTCTTAAAGTAGATATCCCAAACAATTAAGCTTTACCAATGGGTAGCTATAGGCGGTAGGAGCGTGGTGTCGATCACATTACATCCGTTATCGCTGTGATAGAGTACGTATTGTTCCCTATCTACACACTTCTTATGTGTCTTTATACGATGCAATGCACTGGGCTTCCTTTAACTTTGTACCTTTAACTATTAAACTTTCAATTGAAATGATCATTTAACGAAATAAATTTGGAGTATTCCAATTCACTTGCTGCAAGCAAGATATTTCAAGTACGAATTTGATTTTCCACTTTATTAAATTGTAATTGCAATTTTAATGCCATGTGCCTATTGCTTGGTAACGAGATTATTCTAAATCCAATGCGTGTGGGAGGTCATCTAACATATTACATTATAGATTGACATCGATGAAAAACCGCACTTTATTTAAATTGAAATTTGGAGGGCGAAACATTTAACCTTTAATAGCAATTTGAGACTCCACAGTATTATTGACGACTTTTTAGTCTCTTGTTTATTTTAGGTTGATGACTATTTTCGATCCAAAGTATCAGTGTACACACTAACATTCACGTTCTCTACATATCAGTATGTGTTCATCATTGAAAGGCCATGGGAATTTTATTCAAATTCTTTAATAACTTCCAAATTGAACTCGTGCACTATCCAAAAAATATTAGCATACAGTATTATCAAAACGTCGCGGGTTTAAATATAAAAAAATGAAATAAATTTGTCCTTACTCGCAAGAGTAGTAAATGACAAAGTTAAATAATTATAATGCTAGCGCTGATTTTACTACATGGCATGTGTCATATATTAGCATTATCCTTTGGCCCGCAAAAACTTTGTTGTTACTTTAAGAACCATTTTTTAACAAAAATTCGAAAAATTGAATATTCGTATTCTTCCCTATGTCTTACTCAGATCTGAATTGGAATTACACAAATGAAGCATTAGGTTTTTTTGAGACGTTTTGTAGTTTGTTTTGCATTCTAACCAACATCAAGCATTGGCGAATTAAATATGACTAGAAATACATTATAAATATAGTTTCACATGAAATGCAACACAAGAATCGTGAGAACATTTTTTCTCACATTCCAATAACTACTACTAACAACAAACGTTGTCTGCAAGAACATTCCATGGTGTGGTCAAAGCACCAATCATCATCCCTCTATTGGTCATGAATTCCAAACATGAATTGAACCAGGGACTGTTTTCTTTCAATGCAAAGCTCTATCTGCTAATTTACTAGCGAACAATTCACAGAATGAAGTTCATATTTATCATACCCATTACTAACCAAGACTCTTAAATCTGTAATTCAAAATCAAGTATAACTTCATTAAGCCTTGTTTCCATGATTATGAAAAACTAAATATGCTGACCAAGGCAGTAATTTATTTTATTATAAAACATAAACTACATAAACGTTACGTTAGTTTATGTTTTATAATAAAATAAATTACTGCCTTGGTCAGCATATTTAGTTTTTCAAAATCAAGATAAATATATTTGGTCGAAATTCAAATTTATCCAGTGAAAAACTATGTTGAAAGGTGTTCTTTGTAATAATGAAATTGATAATTAAAATCTGAACCATCAGCTTATCCTACGAATCATGTTCGTAAATGCTAAAACCCGCAATCGCAAAGAACAACGATGAAATCTGATACACACATGAGGATTTGGAATCCATTCGTTGTTTCAATGCAGATTTTAATCTCGGTATTAACGTTTGTATTTCATTGAAAATTCACTGGAATTTGTGTATATTAAAATATAATATTTGGGATGTGTGTATATTGACAAAATTATTCCACATCATTCTCCAGTGGATTAGGCAACTTAATTGTGTATAACGTTAATTTTTTCGCAATCAAAACATGTTAATTTTAATGCAAAAATTTTCACCAGTTTTAACAACTATTGTGTATACATGTTTAATTAACATAAATTAATTCTTAAAATTAATAAAAATGGTTGCATATTTAAAATGACATTGAAACAATCGATTTTTTTAATCTCTCTATTTAGTTAATATATTTTAACATGTCTGGTAGAATATTTTGTTAGCTATGGAATTACTGAATTTCTGACACTTCAATATGAAAGTATTTATTTATTCAGATTAAAGCATTGTTTGTTGAACATTACCATATTGTGAGAATATTGCATTCGCTGAGACATTAAAATATGATATTTCTCAAATTCTACAAAAACACCTGGCAGATATCAAATCAAAACCGATATTTTGTTATTTCCTTAACTTAAAAGTAAAGACTTTCCGCATTGGAAAATAAAACCTTTTTTTTCTAATTTAAAATTTTGGGTGCGTAAGAACTAAGGCTATTTTGCACCCGTCACACAATACGGGATCCAACCCCTTACCATAACTAAAACAGCATAACTGCAATGCCGTGTTGTAACTAAAATCTTAAAATTTTCTGACCGGTTAAAAGCTGAGGCTGTAAAGGGGCACTCAGCACATATAAGGTTAAAGAAACAGGACAACACACACAAAATTATACTGGCCAAAGTGCCAGTCGCCAGAGCCTCGTTCGTCCGCAAAATGCAGTCAAGGGTGTACTACGTGGAAGTGAGGTTGACTTTTGGGCGTCTACGTGGAAGGTCGCCCCTTACACCCCAAATAAAACCTTATTAAATATTAAATGCCTTACCCTTGGTCTCGTATGATAATACGTACTTAGATTTCCGAAAATTGGATTTCACTTCAATGTTTTGTTCGGCTTAAGAGCGCTGAATACTAACATATACGTACACTTTTCGAATAGACACATGACCATGTTAGCGTAAATTTAGTGTTTTTTGTGTTGGAAAGAATCTAAGAAGGCGAGACTTGTACATACACAAAACATAACAATGTGATAATATGACCAACAGTGTTCCAGCAAAGTCACAACATTTCACTTTTGTAAAGAAGTGGCACAGTTTATATTTATTATACAATCTCAATTCCACGTTCGAAAATAAAAAAAATATGTTACCAGCAAATTGAAGCAATATGAAATGCTTTATACAAGTTGAAATGCTGCCAGCAAAATACAAATTAGTATCCATTAAGAACAAGATAGGTGCTACAGGGTTGTGCAGGAAATATTCCAATGCAACGAATATAGTACTGAATACTACAAGTTTTTTAAGAGTGGACAACACTGTTGCAAGTTTCTGGTGTAGAACACTTCATTCTTTGATCCTCAGATTTTCTCATGATATTTTTTGGCAATTTATCAGAGTCGTGGTGCCAAGTCGGTAGGCCTTGTGACTGCCACGGAGGAAAACAAGGTTCGATTAGGGATAGGAAATTTTCAGACAATGTCAACTGATTGACTGATTAATGTCATATATTTTACTTCGCTTTTCTGCCACTTTTGGCTAATCGCGAAAAAGAGGATGAATGATGATAAGATGAAAAGGATGAAATGACAATCAGAAACACACAAGGACAACACGCAATACGTGCCTCATGGAATATTATGCTGGCCGTGATCCCAGACGTCAGAGACTCGCTAGCCTGTAAAATGCAGTCCAGGGTGTACTAAGTGGAAGGTTGACATTTCGGAAAGGGTCACCCCTTACACCCTTCGGACAATATCCTTGCATAGAAGCGGCTCTGGGGTTCGCCCAGCTTCTAATCAAATGGATATCCCGGTATAAAAGAGGGATGTACAGACGACCAAACGTGGTGGTGATCACATCACCTTCACAAATGACCGAGATTGTCAATGTGTTGGGCCCAACCTCCAAACCTTCCTAAATGCCTTCATGGTGCGTTGAAATTCACAGGGGGTAGCTTTATCTTTTTGTACCTTATTTGTATTTGTATATCACAATGTCACCAGATTTAAAAACCATATTTGTGATTCCAAATTTTGTTATTTTTCGCATAATTGTATCGCTCTTTCGGAAGCATTTGACTACATTATGTGTAGTGTGGATGATATTTCCGATAGTTCAATTTAGTAGTTAATTTTTATTAACAAAGTCGCAGTTTGGAACCCTGCAAGTAACCGTCTTGACTGAGTTTCTCTGCGACTTATCTCAGTAATTCAAGGTGATTGATGTAATGGTACGTTTAACGAGAGCTACTGATGTTTAATTCTGATAAAAAGAGGGAAAGAAAGAACGGAGGAAAGAGAGACAGAAGGAAAGAAGAAAGGATAGAAAATAGAAAGAAGGAAAGAAAGAAAAGAACGAAGAAAAGAAGGAGAGAAGGAAAGAGAAAAAAGAAAGAAGGAAAAAGAAGAAGGAAAGAAAGAAAAAGGAAAGAAAGAAAGAACGAGAAAGAAAGAACGAAAAAAAATAAAGAAAGACAGAAAGAAGGATGAAAGAAAGAAAGAAATCGTTGCACTTTCTTTCCATCATCCTCTGACGTATAAGTCACAGTCATCCTAACTTTTAAAATAAGTTGCATTAATTAAATGAAGCAACCAATCGAGTGACCCACTAAAACCACGAATAAACCACAAGACAACTAACCAGACAACCAAAAGAAACGTCAATCTAAAAGCCAACAAAAACAACCAACTAACCAACATAAACAACCAAGTGGAACCGACCTCCATGGCGAAGTTGTTAGCACAGGGGTCAAAGGTTCGAATCCCGGCCTAGGCATGTGTGTTCTTTGTGTATGTCCCATTATCAAATTCGCCATATCATCATTCATCCTCGTCGTCACGATTAGCCAAAAGAGGGGAAAAAGTTACACTAAATAACAAAAGACCAAATCAAACAACCAAATTAATAGCCAAAAAACAAAGCAAGAAACACGTTAAGGCTCGGCTGGACCATTGGCATTCGATTGGGTGATTTTTTTCAAATTTTCCTCTCCATTCGAAAAACCTCTTGGATATTTCAAAATATGAAAAATTACATACGCTTAGAATTGCTTCTAGAGCACTGGCGTGAATTTTCGTGTAGTTTTATTTCACTGTTGTCTAGATATTATCAATAGTTTCGTGATTACGTAAGTCTATTAAACTATTGATAATATCTAGACAACAGTAAAAGAAAACTACACGAAAATTCACGTCAATGCTCTAGAAGCAATTCTAAGCTTACATAAGTTTTCAAATTTTGAAATATCCGAAAGGTTTCTCGAATGGAGAGCAAAATTTGAAAAAATGCGCCCACTCGCAAGCCAAAGGTCCAACCGAGCCTTAACCAACTGACCTATTAACCTTTGTGTACGTACGCGTTTTTGGTAATATTGGATCCATTTCTATTATCACATTATCGAATTGACGCTTTGACATATATGGAAGAATACTACTAAGCTCATGCAACAAGTTTAGACTCAAAGACATCAAATCTCCATTACATACATTTCATGAAACAAAATTTTACAAGTACTACCGATTTCTGTCTGTACTTTTGAATGTTTCGCTTGAGGTTCTGAATTACATCTGTTACCTTATCTACCATGTTACTTATCGGATATTGTGTTACATTTTGGGCAGCAAAATTTATCAAGAAGGGGTGATATTTTTCATATATAATCAAGCAAATGACGCTCAAACTAGACATTACTGCATTGTTAATTTTTTGGATAACAGTAAAGTAAAGGTCTCTGCTTCCATTCTAGGCGATGGTATTGATCGTCTCTTTCAGATCCAATCTGGAGCAACACGTTCTTTCCTGATACTCTCTCTATATGTATTGCACCGAACACAAACATTTGCACACGCACATTGCTGTGCAAGGACACCGCGACCGGAGGGTCGGCTTAGCATTTAATTTTCCTTCGTTTCCCATCTCTGATGTTTACTGCAACTGTATTTCCAGTAACGTGCAGAGAATAGTTACATGAGAAATGCAGAAGTTCAAATCTTATTCGAAAATAAAAATTATTTTTAAACAAATGTTTTTTAGATGCTGCAAGTTTGGTGTTGTAGTGAAAATTTCTCTACAAAGATTGTTGGTGCCGGGAGCCAAATTTAATTTGAAACTCGTGATTCTGTGGTACATTTATTAATTATTTGAAATATTATTCTTGTCTAATGAATATTGTACTGCAAATTCCAAATTGCATTATCGTAGAAATTACTTTAATTGATTTTTAAAATGATACAAAGAACGTCAGATACACAAGAAGACACTAAAATAGGCCACCAGCGATAAAGCAATTAATTCCTTGACAATACACTATTCATTTAGAAAAAAAAAACATAGATCAAATCTACATATTAAGATGCAACAGGATCTTGGCTTTCTTTCTGCACAGACTTTATTAAAAACTTTCCTGGTTTCAAAATACTGCAACGATATTCCAAATTCAGAAAAACTATCCCTGTTTAGAATTTCTTCTAGATGATTCAGGTGAATATTCACGGAGTTTTTATTTCGTTGTTGCCTAGTATGAAATAGGCTTAAGACATAAGTATGCATTATAAATTATTACACATATTTAGATTTCACTGAGCAAACCATATTAACATTTTGTTGAATGTTATAAATATATATAAACAAGATTTTGCACAATTTGGAATGCAGTAGTGGATTCTAGAAACGGGATAATTTTTTGACGATATAATTTCTGGAACAAGCAAAAAACCCAAACACTTTATGCTTCTGCATGAGACATATAACATGTTAACTTCCACGCTCGCAAATGCTCTTGACATGCAATTTACGTTATCGAATGTTATAGTGCCTGCACCCAACTATAGCTCTTTTCAGTTCTTACGGCGGGCGCTCTAGAAGCTGGCAGGGGAAGTGGAGAGCGGGGAAGCGACCAATCCAGCGCGATAAGAAACATAGCGGCCAGTAGAACGAGTTTCACATAGTACTTTTTCCGGCCGCGTCGTGTCTCTCGGCGCCACTGTTGTTGTCGGGTTGGTCTGTTGCCTAATCCCCGCTCCCCACTTCCCCTGCCAGCTTCTAGAGCGCCCGCCGTAAGAACTGAAAAGAGCTATAGGTATTATAGTTTCTGAAATGTTGATGGATCATGTGAAAATTCATTGTTCGTTTATACGAGATGTCAAGACTCGACATAATGAATTTATAATGAAGAATTAGTGATAATTCCTTTTCCTTCACCAGCTCTCATGGAGATAATTCCAAAGAATAGGTAGGGATATCGGACAAAGTTACAATTTAGAAAATGTTACCAAATCATACCTTTAAAACAAACAATCAAACCTCGAACTTCCTCTATATTATTATTTCACATATTCGTGCATGAATTCATGTGTGTATACGCCTACAGACGAGCGTTGTATCACTTTTAAAGGAAAGTATTCTTCGTCAATTTCCACTCGTCTTTTCCCGAGTAATCACTACACCTTAGGGACAAAAGTTTATAAAGAACGAAATAGCGTAAGTCAAGTCATTTATTTAAGTAGCTTAATGCAGCAAGTATTTCAAAACTACAAGACTTTATTAATCGCCAAGAGAAAAATTCCTTATATAAAACAGAAGATGAAGGCGAGCATAAAGACGTTCTCGCCTACTGCAGTGTATACAATTAATGTGCTGGGAATCATGTGCCTGTCATGTTCAAAGGTCCGAACGGCACAGAGAGCAAACTTTGAAGAATAATGGTATTACGAAATTTGGCAAATATTGTACCAATTTTAAAATGACTATTATTAATATATGCTCTTGCTACTAAATCAGTGTAATTGTACGTGATGTGCCGATATGTCTGAAACAATGTGGTGATTCAGCGTAAAATATCACTTTCTTAATCTCAATGAACGCTGAATTGAAGTGTGCTATTTTTATGAGTTCGTACAAATTATTTGTTGTAATATACACGGTCTAACATTGTGTGTTGTATCAACGTGACAAGTAGTTTCCATATTCTCCGAAACTTCAATAGCTCATTAGTTACGTTTTGATTTACACTTCAAGCAGTAAGTAAATGAGAGTTAGACCACTGTTGCACTGAAACCTTCAATTGTATGTTGTAAACTTGTGTTGGTATTTTTGTTATTTTATGTCTCTTTTCTGCTACTTTTGGGTAATCGCGAAGAGAAGTATGAGTAATGTACGTATAGATGAAATTGATTAAAGGACACTCGCAAAAACACCAATTTGCAGGCCGGGACTCGAACCCGGGAACTTAGGTGAAGAGATCCAAAGTCGACAGCTTAACGCGCTCGGCCAGCAAAATGGCATGTTCTAGAGCAGAATTAGCTATGGAAATGTTTACATTTACGATATTCAGAATTTATCAATTATAGTTTGTGGATCTCAATATACGTTTTATGAACAAGCGATCTTCGTTTCGTTCTTAATAAACATTTCGACATGTTTAAATTTGACAAACCGAGTCATTCCTAGCACAAAGTTAATTTGCATTCTTCTTAATGCAAATATAGACTAATAATGACTAGATGAAATTAGTTGAGTCAGAGCGCGACAAATCAAATTCGCTCACTGCAGAATCTACTGTAAGGAGACAGGGTATTCCACACTGAGCGCCCAGTCAGCTGTAGCATGTGGAAATTAACAGATACCCTGCATTGTGACCGGTTGACTGAAGAAATGAAGGTATAAAACCATGAATTCCCAACTATCATCCAACGACAGCAAAAAGAGAATGGATGTTTTTAAAGTAGGTAGTAACGTCCATTACTTAGTTGACAAAATTAATGTAGTAAATTTAATGATTCAGTTTTTGAAAGTATAATTATCGTTCACCCTGCTGCAATTTATAATCATTATCAATTTTTATGCATGTATATATTAAAATTTTAATAAGAAACGGTTCCGCTTCACGTTTTTGTAAACTAACAGACATAATGTTATTTAACGGTATAATGTTGTACAGTCACAGGCAAAAAAATGCAACACTTAGATCCTGAGCTTCCCTGCATGACGTTATGTGTTACCTAACTCTACGGCGATTGGCGAACCTCAATAGCTAATCGTCAATGGCAAGCTAGACATTCTCTTTAAAGTTAGACAACACACATAACGCCACGCAGGGAAGCGAGTATTTCAGGATCTAAGTGTCCCATTTTTATTGTCGTTGACTGTTGCAGGGTAAGTCTTAACGGTGTAGATTTTTGTTATTTCCCCTTCATATCTTTTTCTCTCGATTAATTGCGAGGAATGTTTGCATTTTGTGTGAAAAGAGATAATAATATTCCATGTGCTAAAACGAAACATTTACTTTTCATTATAAATTTCAGTTCACATGTTTGTTCTCGTAGCTCAATTGTTGTCTGAAACAATTCCGGGAAGTGGATTTTCGCACGATTAGACCTATAAGACGAACTGACTCACGTAAGCTTAGTTAATTCGGAATCCGCTCTATAAAATCTTTGGCCCACTATCCTGCACAGATTTCCAACGAATAATTGATAGGCGCAGAAGCCGGCGAGCTCAAACAGTGTTCGGCTTTTCGAAGAATGAGAGATGGCGTTGAGATCACTGTACATAATTAACAGCATTGCAGAAGGACCACGTATCATGGCTCATTATAATTAACGTCAGTAGTGCCTGTGGGAAAAACGTGTTTGTGTTACTCTCGCTTCAAATTTTCCACTGTTTTGAGTTTCACATTCGCCACTGCAGAGCACACTTTTATTTCTTGAAAATACACACGCGGTAACAAAATATGCATTGTCACTGAACCGCTTGGTAGCAAAACGTAAATTTGTATGAGAGTAAAGAAAATAATTTTCTGTTCCTGTATCTGTTTATTTTGTGATAACGATGTCAAAACGCAATATATACTAAACCATGTTATGATTCATCTGCAAACCAACTTTCAGCGCAATTTTCCAAAAAAATTCCTTTAAATACCAATCCCTCCAAAGGCTTCGCGGGGCTTGAGAAAAACTAGATTTCTCTACTGATTAATGGGAAAATTGGATTCTTGAAATAAAACAATGCTTAACATATAATAGATTAAAATATGGGCAAGGAAATCACAGACAATGTTAACAGCACGTGGCTCCACTTTCCAAAATTTATTTCAAAAGTAAACAAAATTTTGATATTAGATTTGAAAACCACTTTTTGAGGGCCAAGATCTGCCAACAGGCTTTTCGTTGGGTGAGTATGGTCACTGCATAGATTCCCATCGTCGCTGTTTTCTGTATTTCTAGATCGGAGCCCGTATACTCTTCTCTTCAAGTGACTCCCCCACAGACATTTTGAAGCTCATATAGGAGATCGAACGCGGGACCAGTAGCGCCAAAGACGAGAGCGCTGACCATTAGTCTACGCGACAGCTCTTATTTATTAGATATCAGCAAAACTGTATCACACTTCTTCATTTAGTAATAAATGTAACGAGCAAATGTTTCGTTTTGTAATTCACTTAATCTGTACTTCGGTTTCACTAGAAATCTTAAATCACCAACAACGCAAGACACAAATATTATAAATGCATTTTGTAAGCTAATGTACTATTTTTTTAGAAAACAATTTCTAAAAGTCAACGTATACAGAATTTTTAATGATTCACTTGTTTACACACTTCATTTTCCTCTTTTTGTTCTGTTAAAGTGAAAACTCCAATTCTATAATTATATGATTATGCTTGAATATAAATAACATTGGCAAAGTTAGTATTAATTTCGCCCTTTAACTAGGGAAAGTACGTACGTTTAAAGTGTGATCCGAGCCAATCAAAAGTACCCCCGTCGAGAATCGCACCTGGAAACACTTGATTATATGGTGGTGGCGTAATCCACTAAACTATCGGAAAGGCCTCTGTTGGATACACGAGCTTCACTTTAGTAGTTAGAAGTCTTGTCTTTGGCCCAGCTTGCTTCGGTTTAATCCCAAGTTAAGCCTTAGAGTTTCGTTGTCAACCAACATCGTGGTGCAACCGGGGAGCTACTTGAATTTAGAATAGAGTAAATTACTTCTTAAAGCCAGAGTTACAGAGGGAGTTGGTTTGTTGACGAGTCCGGAAGTTTAAGCACATGCTACAAAAACAAAATAGTCCATAGTATATCAAATATAATGATGTTTTACATTTTCAGTTATAAATCTTCGTGTAATTTACTATTTTAAAAGATTCCGTATAGAGAAGAATCAAGCACAATCAAGACCTAAAAATAAATAAATAAATATATATGTATTCAACTTTTATCAACTCTTCATAGTATCTTATAGAATATTTTATGGACCTAATAAAAACATTTTATTTTATATTTTTGTATATTGGCGTCTAACATTCATGTAGAGAGCTCAAATTCTTACACAATTTTCGAAACCTCTACCCATGTCGTTTAATGTTAATTTCAAGTAACATTAAAAGGTAATTATTTGTAGTTTAGGTTTAAATCTTATTCCTCAGAAACTATGTAGAACTGTCTAGCAGACTTAATTGTGACTGCTTAATTTAACTGACCTCAGATAAATTATAATTATGGCTAAATGTTTTGGAACGAGTATAGCCCATATATTCAAACACTAAATTGATTGTTGCAAGCCAAATTAGATTCCAACAAGGACTTTTTCAGAAAATTTTGTTTCCATTTCAGAGTAAGAAAGTTGTGTCCAATTTCACAAACAGCCAATTTTATATTTGAAAATTGCTGGAAATTATGAAAGATTAGGGTGTGCTCTAAGTGTTTTAAACAATAAATGCTCGATCAAACTCTTTATCATTTTATACATACTTTTAAATGGTATCTAAACCTTTGGTTAAGAAAGGAATATTAAATATTTTATTAAGCAAATGCAATAGATAGAAAAAAATATCTTCATTTGCATAATTTGCAACGTCCTGCTCGAGAAAGGGTGCCTACTACACCTACACGAGCACGTCAGCTGGATGCAAGTCCATTAACTTGGCCACGACCAATCAGTAGCACCATACGCTCTGCAAAGTTTTACCCATTATGCTAACCTTTTCTCCAGCGGTGGCATAAGACTCTATTTCACTCAGGGTTCGTGAATAAGTACACAGTCCAACGTTAGAGAAAGTTTAATGAACGTAGCTGGATACACTTATGCAACTATAAACGTTGTAAGTTTAGCACACGGCCGTGTAGGATATTACACTCACTTGGCCAATATATTGCCACACAATGGGGGGGAGAATGGCTTCTGCAAACTGCCGTAAACTGGGAACAGATACACTGCTGCTGCTGCTGTCCTCTGGGGTCGTATCCTTAGCTCCAACAAACGTCAGGAAGTGCAGTCCTTTGCTAGCGCCGACTTCCATAGCTGCAGGCTTTTACAGGGAACTGTTGGCTTTCGGGGAACAAAGGGGCATCTATTAGGGTCACCCTCACGATAACCGTAGTATCTCACTGAACTGTAATTTTTCCTTCTGGGCGGTTGCCTAGAAACCCCACGCCACACTACCCTGGCGGGGTGCCGCAGGATGATAGGGGGAGGAAACCTCTCGCAACAAGCGGAGCGGGTCCTCTCACTCTAAAGTGGAGTTTTTCTCTCTCGCCAATAAGCGGAGTGGGTATCTCTCACTCGAAAGTGGAGTTTTTCTCTCTCGCCAATAAGCGGAGTGGGTATCTCTCACTCGAAAGTGGAGTGGGTTCTCTTGGCAAAGGCAGAGTTCAACCTCTCTCGCTGGAAGGCGGAGTGCGGCTTTTCTCGGGTGCTTGACCTCTCGCAAGAGCGGAGTGCACCTTCCTTCCTTCCTTAAGAAGCTTGGCCTCTCGCAAGAGCGGAGCGCTCCTTTCTTCCGGGTCAGTTGGTAAGAGAGATCTTATCGTGAGCCGACCTGAAAGCTAACTGAAGAAAATCTGCTCCGCGGCTGGTTATATAGCCTCGGTTCAAGTAGCGCCTCTAGCGCCGTTCACTCGAACTACGTGGAACCGTGCTAGAGCAGGCAAGGACATCTCTACGGCAGTCAATTAAACTACGTGAACAAGGCACAAACGATGAATACATATAATATTAAATGTGTGCTAAACGTTAATATACAATTATCAGATAAATAATACATATTCTTTGCGACCAAGCAGGGACTGATTAACATTACAACTCAGCATAATATGCTAACACAAAGCACCTGACCTCATTATTACCATCTACAAAGAATGGTTAATATAAATAACGTTGACAGAGTTAGTTATTAACAGAATAATAACACTCAGAAACTAAATAATTGTGATGACCTCGCAGAATCATTACAAATTTCAAAAAGTCGATAACGATTAGTGCTCTTACATTGGTATAAAAATAGACAACCTACAATTTGTGACCTAATATTGTCCTGATACATAGAATGATCGTGGCAGAATATCTTCAAGGTGCGTTGCAGGAAATATTTAATAATCTTGAGAATATTTTCCGACGTCTTCCGAGCTTTGAGAATTTCCAACGTTAATGGACCTATTAAAATTTTCTGGTGGCACATTAAGCTGAATGGAAAACAGAATTTCACCTAGAATATGCCCTTCTGGAAGCTATTAAGACAAATTATATTTAATATTCCCTTTGTTATAGGGCCGGATGTGTGAGACGAATGTACATCCATGCTTCTTTCATCATTCCAAAAATACCGAGTACGGCATTGATGAAAGAGTGCCTCAGGTTCATATTTGATGAGACGGGACGACGGTGATGTGTCCGCTAATGTCTTCCAAGGAAGGACTTTAGGGTCTACGAATGTCGGACGAGGAATTATTCTTTGTTTTCCGAACCGTGTAATCTCCGTGTGTACCGGACGAAGAAGAGTCGCCTCTGCATCTCGAACCGAATCGATTTCTGGTGCGTCCCATACTTTTAGCAATTCATACAGAGCCAGCACGCTAGGACCAAAAGTCGGAGGGGGTAGGGCGAAGAGGAACCTAAGTAATTGCGCCCTATCCGGATGGAAAGACCCCTAGGGACGTACCTATCCTTTCTGTGTAAGAGTAGCCAAGTGTCTTGATATACGAAACTTGTCCCCAGGCTGTAATTTATGAGGTGGGATGAAATCACGAAACTTGTCCTCTCTTTCCCTCACTTCCGATTTCTACCAGCTTCTCTTTAAATAGCTGGGACCTTCTCAAGAACGTTATGGCAACGCTTGAGGAATGTCTACTCGATGCAAAAGAACGTCTTTACAGTTTTCATGGTAGCGTAATGTGTTAAAACTTTTTTTTTAAAAAAATGAAAGGAATATATCTTGCTGGTCAGGCTTAAAGGGGATGTAGCGTAACGTAATAGGTACCTCGAAATTCTTCGAGTAGCCAAAAGATACGTCGCAGTAGGTTTCTGAGAAAGAAATATTGATTGATTAAATTGGTGTTTTAAGTCCACTTTATGCACAGAAAGGCTAATCGGGACTGGACCTACAGTTTAAAGTGGAATCCTAACCACTTTGTGCCTCCACCGGGTATCGAACCCGGGACACCTTTGAGAAAGAAAGAAAATAAAATAATAATTACATATTCAATACTAATCTCTTTGGAGAATTACATTGTGATATACTCGTAACAAGAATATCCACAACACTGGAAAACGTATATCAGATAAACTATATTATACATTCTTTTTAAGCATGCAGTTTTCTGTTCGATTGATTTATTGAATTAGATTATTTTACGTCGTTTTTCTGCCACTTTTGGCTAATCGTAAACACGAGGGTGAGTGATGATATGAAACTGATGGAGGGATACACACAAAGAACAATCATGGCCAGGCGAGAATTCAAACCCGGGAACCCTGGCGTCGTAGCGCTCTGTGCTAACAACGCACTACGGAGATCGGCTTTTCTGTTCAAATGAGTTTCTCTTTCTTGGTTCATTAAATCTTACAGTGTCAGATAATTAGAACTTAAATTTAAAATAAATATTCCGTATGAAACAATAACATAAAGTTAAAAATGTAAAGAATTCGGTAAAATATAATTATGATTTTTCACTTTGGTGATAAATTACGCTTAACAATTATATGTGCATAAATAGGAGTTAATTTCGAAACTACTCTAGTATTTTATACCTGATTTCTATTTTCGTATATAGCACGTTTCTGTACATCATTTATTGTCTTCAATTTAATGCTATAATTAGATTTCAAATTTTAATTACGTGTGGGCAAATTCCACATAAAATCATGCAGGTTTTGACTCTTACCCCTCGGATTTTGACCATGTTTGTAAGCCTGTATGGATCCTATTTTTGTGAAACCCTCTACAAGGGTATTTTCAAACAAGTTAAAATTCTCTGATTTTTAAGGGTTTTAAGTAAATCGCTTTGTTACGAAACACGGTGGTTTCAAATGACTATATCTCAGGAACGAATCAAGGTAGAAAGATGAAAAGGTTCTTATTTTGAAGATAAAGAGTTGTTCATCTCGTATTTCTGGTCTGCAATTTTCATCTTAAAAGTTCGATCAGTTTAATGTTCAATCCTGTACAGCAAAACACCCCCCCAATCGATATTGCTCTTTATCGGATATTTTGAGCTTCCATATGGCTGTTAAAATCTATTAGAATGCTATCAAACTTTAGCAAGAGATAAAACGTATTTTGAAATTTACATCCAGGACGTTCTGAGGTTCGCAATTGTGATTAGACCACACCGTGTCTCGTGGTATGCTACTTGAAGCAATTCATTTTGAAGCGCCGACGACCTCCGTGGCGAAGTGGTTAGCACAGCGCGCTGCGGCCTGGGTATGGGTGTTCTATGTGAGTGTTCCTTTATCGATTCCATCATATCATCATCATCCTCATTGCCAAAGGTGGTGAAAAAGCAAAACGAATTATCAAAAATCAATTAATCATTATGAATAGTAGTTTTGTGTTGATTAACAATTCACAAATAAATGCCGAGAGAATACACCAGTTCTCAGACATTTAATCGTTTATTCAATGACCTTCTTCAACGGAACATTCAGGGACAAAACCTTCTCTTGGAAGCTTTATTTATGTAAACGTAAACAAATGTTCACCAGTAATTTACCACCCCCTCCAAACCACCCCAGATTTTTTTACAACTGCCTCAGTGATTTATACTCACACCTTCTAACTACCCCTCAAATGTTTCACAATGCTCCGCAAATTTTTACAATACAACTATATATCGTCATTATGACTCCAGATTTACTTTTCCACCGTTTCAGAAACATCACTTCTAGAGAATGGAAATTGTCAATAAATCCAAACCCATTACTACCCAGTCCATGCTTTAGACTTCTTGCACAAACGAATATTCGCATTCAAAATGTATTTTGTCACTTTCGTCTATCACGTTACATAGTTATTATAACGCAAAACTAACTTGATTGATTTTACATTTCTCTTTTAGAGAAACGATGCTTAGATAATTAATTTACGTTTATTTTTAAATTAAAGAATTGTAAATTTATACATGTAATTTATTAATTGCAAATACCTGTCCAGAATTTATTACTATTTTGCATTACAGGTTGGATGTTTACATTTAATTATTTCCTATGCATTCATTTTATTCCTAAATTACTAACTAATGTTTACACTTGCAACAAAGTTATGTTTTTACATACAAATTTTATTTTCTAAATATAAGCTAAAATAATGAAAATATTCTCATTAACTCTAATTAGAGCAGGAAATGCACTTTACAGCCATACAATATTAGAATTAAAGAAGTTACTTAAAAATATACTTATTAAGTTACGAAAAATAATTTTAATTGGACTTACATTAAAATTAATATGAAACTTCGTATGGCACATACGTTTCTGTTCCCCTTTCTGTTACTTTCTCCAATATCCCAACTCGTTGTTCGTTTCGACATTGAAACTAGATGAGTGCTAATCAGCGAGAGAGCTATTTGCGCCCGTGGGTAGAAGTTATATCCTTTGCTTTGGATTACGAGATACAAAAAGCCGCGTTCTGCTAATATCGTTCCACATCACGCTAATGAGTATTTGAAGTGTGTACCTAACGCATCAAGATTTACACATTGTTGAAATCTCTGTCGCAAGCTTTAACAATGAAGATGGGAATAGTGAAAAGTGCATATTTTATGCAGAATGTAGCCGTACACCCCTAATGAACGTGAACTATAGAACATTTTTTCAAATATCTTTTTATTCTTCATATATACATATACCTTCTTGCTGTGGTTAAAGTACGAGTACTTATTATAAGCTCTAATGATATGGAATTATATATGATTCAGGACATAGCATTAAAATTTATTATTTTATATTTTAATATAGGCTACTTTAATAATTGGAGCTGCGGTAAGTAGTCTAGTCCATAGGACGCCTGACTGACACGTGATCTAAGGTTGGAATTTTGCCGGACTTGTCCCTGCATAAAGAGGCGTTGGGGTTCACTCAAACACATGCGTACCTGGAGGCAACCTTGGAGGTAAAGGTAGCCAGAGTGTGGTGCTGATCACGCTCCAAAAATGGCAAATATCGATAATGCGTGGGGCCCTACCCCCACATCCTTCGTAAATGAGTCTTCATGGCACGATACAATGTGCAAGGGGAACTCTACCTTACCTTAGTACAATTACCTCACAATTATTATTATTTGTGATTAAAGCACAATAATTATACAGAATGATGAATCTTGTGGATGAAGATGTAACTTACATTATACATTTTCACATTAACAAAATGAATCACATCGAAAGGTTGCCCGGTCTCTCCTGTCAATGGCAGTCACTTATTTACATTATTGTTAGCAAAATGCACAGTATCCTTCCAGATGTGCAATCCAAATTGCATATCAAATGCGCGGGATTGCATACCATACAGACTTAACACTCAAGACGGAAGTGAAAAATAATTTTCGTTAAGTGTACTAGAAATAGACAAACATATAGGAAATGGTAATCTTGTTTACGTTTAATTTACAATGCAATTCAATGGGAAGGATTCGGTTGCATTTTCGACACATTTCCAATTGCTCTCAATCTCAAATTAAATGAATGCTAATTTCTTTCTTTTACTTTTTGAAATCACGGAAGTCTCCTCAATTAGGCATTTGGTTGCCACGTGGTTGATTGATTCAGCCCCTTAGCTAGAATTGATCTCCGGGGGGGGGGGGGGCTCAAGGGTTATCAGGGGGCTTTGTAAACAAAGTCCACTTTTCCAAAGTTTATTATTACATTATTAAATGAAGGCAAATTGTGTGTGTGTTGTGGGGCGGGTCATTAAGTTACATAAATTTTAGAAATATAAAAATACTTCATTTTTTCTATATCTTTTAAATTATCACTTGAAGTGTTAATTGAATGATATTGAAATCGTCCCTTACTACACACTCCATACAGATACGTATGATAATACAGATACGTATTTATATCATGCAAGAAAAAATGGACAATATTTAATCATTGTATCTACAGTACATTACACCTCCGGCTGAAGCAATAAAACACCCCTTCATTCCCAAAACTTGGGAGCTGTTAACTTTTGACGCAGATGCGGAGCAAATTTTCATGATGACGTCAAAGTCACAGATTTCTGTATAAACAGGAGGTCGCAACAGAGGCAGCGAAGGTACAGATAAATACGTCCTCCTATGAAGGAAGTATATAAACTCTACAGAAAAGAATCTTCTAAATATTTGCCGTTGCTGTTCATGCTCTGTGAATTTATCCTTCACCAAAGTTGTGAGGAAATAATATCTGCTGTCTACATTTCCACTCTTCACTGCAAAGAAATTGTACAAAATAGTTTTACCTCATGTCAAGGGGGTTAACGGCAATGCCAGGAGGGGCTCACGGCGGTTCCAGGGGGCTCAGCCCCACCTGACCCCTGCCTGGCTACGGGGATGGATTGATTGCTTGATTGATTTAGTTTATTTTAGTTCGCATTTCTGCCACTTTTGACCAATCGCGAAGATGATGATGGTTGATGATACGATGAAATTGATAAAGGGACACTCACAAATATCACCCGTGCCCATGCCGGGATTCGAACCAAGGACCCCTGGTGTTGTAGTGCGCTAAGTCTGCCCAGTGGCTTCGGGTCTATTAACAATGGGCACCTGTGGGCGACCCTGGGTTAGTACGGCGGCCAGAGGGTGGGGTTGATCACATCACATTCGTTGTACAGTCATGGACACTTCTGGGTTGTAACAATTCCATTGAAAGTTAATGGAATAGTTACAATCCAGAACTGTCCGTGACTGTACCCCTGTTAAAAATTTAGGTCATTGGTGACATATTTTGAATATATTTTTCATTATCCCTTTGCTTGTTTTCCTAACTTTTAAATTACTGTTAAAGTTGAAGCTGATTAATAATTGTTTATGAGACATTATTATTATTCTAGCATATTCATGCGCATTACATATTATTTTTTCATTATGAGCATTACTTCCATGGGGCAGTGATAAAGCCGTCGCTTTGTGATCATGTGATCCCGAGTTCGAAGCCCGAATAGCAGATATGTGCATAATTTGGACTTAAAATCAAAAAGTAAACTCTAAGTTCAATATTTACAATGAAACGGACACATAGTATAACATGATATTTACAATCAACCGACAGTAAAAATACGTGGCATTAACAAATTATTATTTTCCAAAAAGAAGTAAGTGCAGAGCAACTTTGAACATCTGACTTCACTTGTGTGCAAGGAAATTTTGAACGCTGTAGACGTAAATGTATTTTATTTATTTAGCATCGCTCCAATACACTTCTAGATTAACCAAGCCGAAGAGAATGAGAATGGGTGGGAAAATGCACAAAGCTTCCCATTGGGTAATGTTCGGCAGCCATGAGTAACGACTCTGACCTATAAGGCATAGAATAATGATCAAGTATGTGGAAGCCAAGGAAATGTATCCAGGCATTAACTGGTTTTCGGGGTTTGATCCTTCGGCGTTTCCTAATTTAAGAACATAGTAAGGACTGAATGTGTATATACAGAGTGCCCGTAAATAATTTAAACACATTGGGATTTGTTATATAAAGGCAGGGATTACAGCTATACAGTTGTGGCTAGCTCCATATACATCACTGTGGGCTTTTTTCGGACGCGTCCGGTTCTCAATGGAGGCACATTACGCGTTTACCATTTTAAACTATAGGTTCAGTTCCGATTAGCATATTTATGAATAAAGTGGACTTTAAACATTAATTCAACTAACTCAATTCATTCGTAACCCGATAAATGTCCAATAGTTGGAACAGCAGTAGTAATTCTCAATTCTTAAATTCATCAATATCTGTTAAAAGTACATTTTGGAGGTCTGAGGAACAAGTATAAACGTTTGTTTTGACATACGCAGTGATAAAAAAGCTCTTCTCAATACGAGAAAAGATTCTGTAAGTGTCGGAGCCTAGTGGTGAAAATTGTTAGTGCGTGAGTGCACCTTTGCCACGAAACATCTGAATTTGAATTTCTACCTTAACCGATTGTATGTGGCATTCCCTCATATTTACACGAAGATAGGATATCAGTCGTTTACGGACCCGATGCAGAGGCTGAATCACTGATTTCGCTTTTCTGCCACTTTTGGCTAATAGCGAAGGTGAAGATGAGTGATGGTAGGATGAAATCGATGACGCGACAACTACATACAACACCCATGTATAGACCGGGTTTCGAACCCGAGACTCCTTGCGTCGTAGCGCGCTGTGCTAACAGAGATACATTTTTCTATAGAATTGTGGTTGCACACATACAGTAAGGAGAAAGTTAAAATTTTTAGTCTCTAGGTACCAGACTGTTACACACTGTCAATATTGGCTGACTGACTTACTTTTTAGCTAACTTATAAAACAATTTACAAGTAAACATTACTTCCTACTTCTTCATACCGGAATTTAGCAGAATGTTTGTAAGAAAACGACACAAATAATTACAAAAAAAAGTGGCACACTAATACATCAATTTTAATCTGTTATAAAAATCTAACTGGATTCGTGTGTCGCACGAAGACGGAGAATAATCCGTGGGAAAGAAGTAATCCTGTAAAAAGACAGGAAATGCTCCCGTGGGATTCCTCAAGCAACCTCTAATGGATTTCAGAACCATTGATGTCACTCGAAGATAGACGGAATTCCATAAAAAAAGAACAGGAGAGGTTTTTCAGCTGGATTCAAGAGAACGTCATTTGCTTGTTCAGACTCCCGCTTTCCTACCAAACACTTGAAACAGCCCCTTGGTTCTCATCAAAATCTTTCCTCTCGCCTACTTTAAAAATGTCTTGTCTATTCCTTTTTTTTTCACCGAGATGTTTGATTCTGCACTCACGACTAGAAATCTTCCT
This sequence comes from Lepisma saccharinum, assembly GCF_977018435.1. Classification (NCBI taxonomy): domain Eukaryota; kingdom Metazoa; phylum Arthropoda; class Insecta; order Zygentoma; family Lepismatidae; genus Lepisma; species Lepisma saccharinum. The sequence goes on along the minus strand of NC_139230.1, from coordinate 175,710,342 downwards.
GCCTACTTTTCCTTTCGGTTCTATCGTTCCCGCGTATCGACCTTTGATTTTTATGTCCATGGAAATACTGACACCTTTTCTCTGGTTCAATCTGGTTGTAAAAGTTCGTGTAAAGTGCGTTTGTAAATCAACACGTTCCTTATTATGACGCAAACTTGGAAATCGATTTGTCGTGTTCTTTGACCGTGAATGGAGTCGTGTTGCCTCATTTACTTAGACCAATCGAAAGACTAAATGTTTCCGTGATTCTCATTTATTATTCCGTTCGTGAACCTACTTCGGCTTTTCACTATTGATTAAGTACTTAATACAGTCCAACCCACAACAAAACGAAAGCTCTTTTAGTCCAGAATACTACCTAATGTATAGCATAAGCAGAACACTCAGATGTGTATGTGATTTCATTTCAGTTTTGCATAGCTTTTAGAGGGGGTCTTTAGTGTGCGTCTCCATATATTTGTGTTTTTCGAAAACTATTTAAGTACAAGTTGAAATATAGTTTTTATTCGAAGACATCAGAGTTTAATGCTGTATTACCAAGTGACGTAATCTAAAATCATAAAATCATAAATAGAAGGAATAAAAAATAAAGAATTCTTTGCGACTTTGATTTTGTGATAATATGGTTACAATATTCGTAGGTCTTAAAACAATTGTATGTTAAAGTTATGGCTCCCCTTTGTGACATGAAGACACATAGTGAGTGTGGCTCCATGTATTCAAGATATCTGCCGTAGCAGAAGAGATGACCGTACGCTGGCTACCTTACTTCTCAGGTATCCATTGTTGGCTGGTTGATCTTGATAGTCACTGCAGGAATCATCCACCTCGAGAATCGAACCCGGGTCTCTCGCATGGCAGTCAGACACCTTACCGTCTAGAACGCCTTGGCTTAAGATAACAGTACATAACATATGTTTGATTATGACTGCATATTCTTACCAAATGACATGAAGGAAACAAAATACATGAATATAAGTACAAGTCCCCAGTCTAAAATAAATTAGTATTGGGGGTGGATGGGAGTGGGGGTATAGCAGGGGCTACAGAAGTGGTGTCAATATAAACAGGGGGAACAGGGTGGAGACGGGTAACTCATTGATAGGAACTGTTAGAAGTGATTGATTGAGTGATTGAATGGTTCACTTTATGAACAAATAGGCTCATCGGGGCTGGACCTACAGTTTAACGTAGGATCCGAATAACTATGTGCCCCATCCAGGTATCGAACCATTGTTAGAATTAATTGTTTCCATGCAATATACTGTTAATCAACTTGGGCGCGTTTTAGATGTTCAGGTTCAGTGGAAATTTTTATTACTGGCAACACTACAAGGAGGGAGAATCAAGGAGAGTAGCAATTCACGGTGGTGAGCCGTGGTTTCATCTTGAGCCGTCCATTCTGGCGTAACAGAGCCTAGTCAATGGGGAATGTTTAGATCAAAAATTGTCGGTCACTGAATCTAGTAAACCGTCAATAAATATCGAACCTGATGTTCCTAGCAGAAACAGGTCAATAAATACGACACGTGCCCTGGAAGTTAATGGGCTTCGGCCGACGTATATGGCGAGTTGCCGTCGGGGCGAGTTCATCTGGAAGTAGAGTTTCCACAATGGACTTTTCACAACGGCAGTAAAGGAAAATCTTACTTAAGTGAAGGCAGTTTGAAATGTGCGTCCACTAGCGCTCGTTCTGCGTTTTATTATAGGTCCTTTAAAGCAATGAAGATAAATATGCTGATTTATCCCATCTGTTAGCCCGATTGCAACAAAACTGTGCATGCCTTCTTCTCCGAACTAGAATTTTTGGGGGGCTAATTTGAAAATTATTGAGAATAAATCCAGAAACCTTTGTGGGTTCGGGTATGGGTGTTATTTGCGAGTGTCCATTCATTAATTTGATCACATCACTCATCCTTGTGTGTCCTATCATCATCGTCGCGATTAGCCAAAAGTGGCAGAAAAGCAACTTAAAATAACCTAATTCAACCAATCAATACGTAATGATTAATTAAAGTAGCAGTTGTAGTCATACCGATGGCGTAATGATAACATCGTCGCCCTGTAGTCAGAGAATCCCGGGTTCGATACCCGGTGGGGAGGCATAATGGTTCGGATCAAACCTTAACCTGTACGTCCTGTTGCTTTAAGCATATCTGTACATGAAATGGACTTAAACTTCAATAGCAGTTGCTGGGACACAAATAATTATATTTGGGTTTCTTGTGCAGAAACCGAGTATATCCCAATTCACCTCTTGGGTCTTTGCCTTCCGTGGCGAAGTGGTCAGCGTAACACTCTAAAAAGCCAGACGTCTCAGTATTGATCATTGCTCTTGTCCCATGATCAATTTCATTTGTTCAAAATATACCTCATCGTTGCAATTAACACAAGAGGAAAAAGAGTGACGTAAATTAAAATAGGAACGAAGGAATCGGAACTTACTGTACAGTAGTAAATAATTTTGATTTTTATGTAAGGCACAAGGATATGTTATACAGTATAATTCTGATGAGTCTGAAATAAACTCTTAAAATACTGTTCTTAGAAGCATACATTTACTTAAAAATTACAGATCTTTGATTCAATCGAAATCTCAATACGGAAGAATATATACATCCAAATGGAGTTTGAATCAGTTGAAACTCATCATCAAGCCTGCGTAGAGCTATTTGCTGGCTTGCTTTTAACACATTACATTTTTCATGTTACACTAATGGTCTCGAAAATTTACAGTACTCCGAGGCTTTGCATTGATAATGTGAGATATGGCAACGAGGGGAGTATAATTCATACAATTAAGTGTATATCCTTTTAGAAATCAGTTCTCATGGTGCATCACCAGTATTTGTAATACATAATAATTTATAATACATTTAAAATAACTTGTTTTCCCTTTGTGCTTGTTTGAATTTATCTTTTACATCAACGCAAAATTACTTCATTATGTCACATTTTTTTGTTTCATCATCGATGTTTTCAACTTTTGGCTAATCGCGACGATAAAGATGATAGATGATATGATGACATATCAAATTAACGAAGTGACAGTCTCAAAGGACACCCACTCCAAAGCCGGAACTCAAACACGCGAACTTCGTTGCCAAGATACGTATATCACCATTTCTATTTCTTGTATCATGCAAACTACACTTTCAAATAGTAGGTATCAGATATTCCAAACAAATCTCTGTCCTTTTGAAACAATCATCCATTTACATCATATATCCATTTCCTTTTCTATCACTCTTTTGGTGGTTTGGCGTCTTGAGTGGCAAACTTACGATCTCGCTTACGGTCGCAGGTTCGAGTCCCCTATAGAACATAAGCCATTATGTCTGTTATTTTAGTGGAGAATTCACACTTATCTCGTTTTGCAATTGACCAGAAGAGACATCAAATAGAACTTTAAAAATTAACCATATAATAAATTACAATAACACATTTCATAATTATTTTTACACTGTTGTTTCAAGTAGAATTGTTATTCACACTTTCAACATCATTATCCACTTCATATTTCACATCGCTTTTCTACCGCTTAAAGCTAAACCAAATCACGAGGACGAATGATGGTTAGATGAAATTGTTGATTGATTGATTTGCTTTATTTTACTTCGCTTTATGTGCACTTTTGGCTAATTTGCGAAGATGGGGATGAGTGATGATATGATGAAATTGATGAATGGACACTCACAAACATCCACGTCCAGGCCGGGATTGGAACTCGGTACTCCTGGCGTCGTAGCGCGATGTGCTAACCATTCCGCCACGGTGGCCTAGATAAAATTGTTGAATGGATACTTCGCAAAGGAACAAAAATGAGAATGCCGGGAATCGAACCTGGGGCCTTTGCAGGCGAGATCGGTAGTAGGCTGTTGAACTCGCTCGGCCACCAGGGCGACTTCTGACATGCGTCTTTCTCAAGTTTCCGTAAGAAGAGTACATCACAATTCGCAAGAACGCAAGAGTAAAGAACAAGGATTTGACCTCTCTGAAAAGTAATATTTCAGCCGCGTTAATGTTTATTCTCTTTACCCGCAAGAAGAATACGAATTGTAGATTAAAGCCCCGGTCTTGTTTCACATTTCACGTTTAGCATAACTGGCGGGAAAAGAGGAAGAAAAGGAACGCCGTGTCTCAGAAAGACATTTTGAAAGGGTTTAATTTTTAATTTTAATCTTAGCCTCAAATTGAAACTGCTGATCGAATTACCGCCTGGGAATAAAGGCAAACGAGACTAATTAATGGTTGCTGTTGGGGCTGCAATTTTGGAGCTGTTTCGCGGCTACTTGCCACGTCTACAACTCATGTCATCTGCGGAGGTGCTTGGAGCGCATACATTCCTAGTCGTGACATATTCATGAGGGTTGGGATCCGGGGAATCCCCAGGTTTCTTTGCAGTGCCCCGAAGCTGGACAACTGCCAAGTAAACCGCGACAAACGGGCTCCTTTCCCCATTTCGCCTAGTCCTCCCCTACCCCCTCCCTCGGTCCTCGTTGTGTCTTGATCTAAAAGTAACGCAGGTTCACAGAACTCAGTGCGCAAGTCTCGTCCCCGAGGTCAAAGCTTTACGTTAACTTGTTGCCTCCCCGTGGTCGCTCTCTAGTACGGTTTCAAACGAGGGGAGGGGGAGGCGATGAGCTGATGCAGAAGGGATGCAAAGATACAGAAAACACACACAGAGTGTCCCAGAAGTCTCCGTACCCCTAGATTATATTACATACCCATATACAGGGTGTTCAGATACCCTTTTCTGCCACTTTCGCTAATCGCGAAGATGAGCATGAGTGATGATAGGATGAAATTGCTGAAGGGACTCTCGCAAAGAACACCCATGCCCAGGCCGGGATTCGAACCCGGAACCTCTGACGCCGTAGCGCACTCTTCAATGGAAATGGCATTAATTGATATCAGTTGCCACTATTAACTTGTTGTAAAAGTCAGTGCTTATTTATGTAAAAGTAACATTTACTCACAACCTACACGCAATTGATGTTTATAACAATAAAAACATAAGCTTCCTATTGCAACACTACACCGTGAGCTCGGTGAGAAGGGGGAAGGGGGGGGGAGAGTCACACACAAGTACAACCGACCAGAACTGAAGGATCCGATAAAAACACTTCCCTTCCGTTTTCAAGGACACATTACTAAATACTCGTAAGTGAAAAGTGTTTGCATTTGAAGCCTTTTAAGACAGCTTATACCATGCTACTGTAATGTAATGTAATGTGCATGCAATGCATTAACAAATAAACAAAATATGCATTTTTAGGGGATAGTATTAGTTTATGGATTGGCAATTAATTAGACACCCAATAGTCGACCTCACTTCCACGAAGTGCACCCTGTAACGACAGTCTTGCAGGCGGACGAGGCTCTGGCGTCTGGACCTACGCCCAGTATAATCCTCTGTATGGTTGTTTGATGTCCTATGTTTTGTCCATACATGTGATGTGTGCCCCTTTACAGTCCCATGGTGATGATATGTTAACATGGTGAGGAGATGTTAGTTCTCAGAGACACATGTTGATTTTAGCTACGGTAAGAGACTTATCTCCGTACAATGTGATGGGTGCAAATAGCCTAATGTTAATTTCAATCAATCAGAAAAAGACACACCAAAACATGTTTATGCTTGTTTCTTTGTTGTTTTATTTGAATGTTTTTTAATCTTCCCAAATTCATTCCATGTGACATCTGCTATGAAACGGTTAATTTGTACGTTTGGTTAGTTTAGGTTTTATCACTGTAGCTTAATTGCAACGATAAAGATGAACGATATTCAGATGAAATGCACTTCCATGCCTTGCTCAGAATTAGAACTAGGACTCACGGCTTGCAAATGCGTCACGCTAACCACTCCACCATTTGAGTCTATACATGGTAACATATTTACCACTTTCAAATTAATCATGTTGATAATAACTATCTTTCAATGCGTCACCGTTCTTTACAGTTGTTTGTACATTAATCTACGTAAAGATATGAAGAATGTTCCTAAATTATGGAACTCATATTCTGTATATGTCCCGCGTTTCTCCTTCCAAGCGTTGTAATATGGTGTATTGGGTTGGAAGCATTCGCTGGATTCGTTCTCATAGCGAAATGCTTTATACGCATCGTGGCTGTTTCGAGTTGAACAATAATGGAATTTAACATTCGCTGTGCCGTAACAGGAACATGAACGCGCAAAACAATGTGAGCTTGGATGCGCTGAAAATGCGTATATCGATCTTTCAGTGCGCATGCCGTAATAATATTTTAAATTGTTCCTTCCATCTGAGCCAAGAAGCGGCTCAGACAAGACGCGTGGCACACATGGAAGACTATATTAACTCAGATGAAATTGTTCGCGAACGAGATTTTCTAGACAGAAGACTCAGCAGATGCTTTTCTGCATTTTTCATTTTTTACCTTTCTTTGTATAATATAGCTTTGTTCGGAGTAAGATGTTTTCATTTAAAAAATTGTAGTGGTATGAGTGAAGCTGTAACAATTGAAAATATAGCCTACAACAAATTTATATTAATCCTGCCAACTGTTTCCCGATTGCAGAAATTAAAATCAAGGGTATTCTGAATATGTTTGTTAATAATTTTTTAGTTTCTCTCAATAGCTTTTGTAACTCTGTATGATAGTCATGGTGGTTATATGTAAGATAGTAAGGCAATGATTGATTGATTTGCTTCATTTCACTTCGCTTTTTGTGCCACTTTTGGCTAATTTGCGAAGATGGGGATGAGTGATAATATGATGAAATTGATGAATGGACACTCACAAACGTCCATGCCCAGGCCAGGGTTCGAACCCGGGACCCGAGGCGTCGTAGCGCGATGTCCTAACTCCGCCACGAAGGCCGGCTGTAAGGCAATGGGACATGACTCCCCTTAATCCTAAAAAATAGGATACATTCGTTTGAATGTAGTTCTCTGGTATCGAAGCGTGAGACAACCATGAGTGACCTTAGAATTCAAACCTAAGATACATGTGTGCTTTACCAGCCACTACATTTTAGAGATCACGTGTTCTATTTAATGAACAGTTTATAATCTGGCTTGGTGTATTCTCGGAATAGTGAAGGGAGATTGCGACAATATATCATGGGTTAGCTTTCCCAAAACGTGGAAATAGGAATTTCAATGGAAGCAATGTCAAAATTAAAGTTCTATTTGCGAGAACACTTTTGTGGTACCCGGTACTGTAGGACAATGTTAAGGGGATGAGAGATGTTCACTTAAGTATTCTTCTTGTGAAAATGTCCTGAAACCATTCCAAAAAGGAAAAAGGTATCGAAATATCCGCACTGAGAAACATAATAATTAACCTGGTTGGATTCCAATCGCCAGATAACTGTCTTTTAATGTTCACTATTTGTTAATAACGACTCATATTCTACTTATTATCTATAATGAAATTACGGAATTCTTGTTTACCGTAAAGAAAAAGGTTCTCCAGAACACATTTTAATACACAAAATATAAATAGATCATTCAGAATTTTCATGATTATTTATATTAGATAAAGTGTACGAGAATTTTCTTTTTTACATTACATACAGAGTCGATTAAATTGTTATATACAATACGTTGATATCTCGGGGTCGAGCTGGATTCGTTATTTCACCACCGTCGGTGAGAGAGAGAAGAGGCAGAAAGCAATGTAAAGTTAAAAAAATACAAAAAATATAAAATACGATAAGTTGGTAGGTGTAAAAAACTAAGGTCAAATTAACACTTCAAACATTTATTTTAGGTCACTCAATATCTCACGACTTCATGAAAACTACCTGGTTCAATAACTGTTTGAAAGATCATTATATATACGGTCACAGACAAGTAAGAAGCACTGTAACCCAGCGTAAATGCACAGCAGGTGAATCAAATTATTAAAATAATTATTCTAATAAATGCGAATTACTAATTTCTGGAGACAAATAGGATATTTGTATTTCAGTTTAAACAAATTAATTCCTATATGCATAAATAAATGAAGGGGTTTGTTCAACCTATGAGTATAAAATTAATGCCCTCGGTAAAAGCAACACCTTCTCAAATAGGGTTATCGAAATTCATAATGTCATTATTAATTTTGTTTGTTTTAGGACGCTAAATTTAGAAATTTCCTTCGAAAGTATTGTAGAGTCTGTAGAAGATCCTTAAATGGAGAATTTCATTACAATGCATTATAGCTATTGCATATATGCTTTACGAGAATCATTTTAATACAAAAGTACCACCAGAGCTATTACAGTATATGTTATATGTGAAGGCAAATTATAGTAGCATATCAAAAATTTTTAACATTTCAAATTCCAAAATATAAATATCAAGATGTCTGATCATGTACAGTCATGGGCACTTCTGGATTGTAACAATTCCGTTGAAAGTTAATGGAATAGTTACAATCCAGAACTGTCCGTGACTGTACATACAGTATTTAGAATAGCTTTATTTTAACTTTAAAAATTGCAAAATCTTGCAGTTTTAAGGTACAAGAGCAAGGAAACTCGAAGGAATGCTGCCAACTCTCTCATAAATATATTTCGGAAACTTTGAAGAAAGTTGGAAGATAAGTTTGCCTTTGTTCTTCCACAACAGAAAGATTTCCCAAGGTCAGGATTACATTGTCGTGACAGCAGATTTTGATTTGATTTGATTTAGTTTATTTTACTTCGCGTTTTGTGCCTCTTGGCTAATTTGCGAAGATGGGGATGAGTGATGAAATGATGAAATTGATGAATGGACATTCAAAAACAACCAAGCCCGACCGGGATTCGAACCCGGGAACCTTGGCGTCGCAGCGCGATGTGCTAACCACTTTTTTTTCCTAAAAGAAATACCCCCTACGCGGAGGTATCCCCCACCATTCACTCTTTTTCTCACTTTTACACTTTTTCAATTCTTACATTTTCTTTGTTTCTTATCAACTGGACGAACACAAATACCCATGCCTTACCCGGGACTCGAACCCAGAAACCCTGGCGTTGTAGCGCGCTCTGCTAACCACTTCGCCACGGAGGTCGACGTCTCTGCCACAGGGTCGGGCGTGACAGCAGATACGTAACATTTGGTGAATAGTTTCTCATGAGAGTATCTGTAAGTTCAATATGTAATTTTTACACATACTCAATCCTCCCTGAAAAAAAAACACTTTATTCATTTTATACTTAGATTTCAATTACTTTCACGAAATGTTAATAAAACCACTATGAACTACTACTGCAAAAACTCAATGGCTGATCAAATACATCACATCAGAGATCTTACACACCGAGGTAGATTTACTGGAAGCACAACGAAAGTTTTTCACTTTATTAACGAGTATAAACAAATGAGAGCACTCACACTGAAGCAGAGTAGCGCTACACGCTTCGTGTAAAGAAGTAGTGCCTAGCTTACTACCTCAGTGCATCCGTTACCTTCAGTATCGGCGATTGGGTGCAAAAACTGGGGGAGGAGGGAGGCGCAAGTACAGTTTACTTTCTTTTGGTAGACAAGGCTTAGTTGAGATTCTATTTTGCAGGGGCAAAAACCGGCAAAAACTAGGAGGCAACTGCGATCTCTCCTTCTCTGATCCCCGCCACTGGTTGTCTTAGATAAAGAGCTTTAAAATATGGAAAATTCTACTATACATCCATTCGTGGGTTTCAAATAACAGTGTAATGATTAAGAAAAGTCATTATACAGCATACCAATAAACCTTGAAATTTCTAAATATTGACAGATTGTCATTTTCATTTTTTAAGGAAACGTAAATTTAAAATATTCATAATGGGCAAAAATGTATTACTGTACTTCAGTTTCATAGCAGAATAAAGAAGTCGCAAAAGCCTATGGTTCTTCTTATATTAGTGTATTTGTAGTGTATATTAGTGTAATTGGATTGCTTGTTTATAAAGGATATTACGTGAACTTACACCAGTTCAAAAATATTGGGTGCAATTTTAAGACACCAAAATAACTAAGATGGGATATCAAATATAATTCAGAAACAGAAAATAGACGGCACTTTTCTGTTAAAGGAGAAGCGACATGTTATTTGAAAACGAACCTTAAGAAATAAATGCAATCTTTCGAACCGGAGTGACACAATACGCTGCACGTGTCTCTTGTCACGCGTGTGTCACTTAGATTGTAACGTGCATCGTGTCGCCTCGAATTATTAGGGATATTTCATACCGAAGTGACACGAAACACATGTCGCCTGAGGATTCCACCAATCCCAGACTTGTGCGGCATGTCGTGCCGCTCACAATGTGAAATATTGCTGTTGATTGGTTTGTTCCCAAGCGGCATGTGTAGCGTGTCGCTTGTCGCTTCGGTCTGAAATCTCCCTAACTTACGCACACACAGTGTATGCTTTTCTAGACCTATTTCGGTGTGTGCTGCTTGTGGTAACGTGTTGCGTCCTGTTTGCTACTACGGTGTGAGGTCTCCGAAAGAGATTATACTTGCACCAGGAGACACAAGCTGGAGACCGTAGAATCTGATCCAGCAGCATTGAAAGTATATTTTTTACCTCAGCAACATCAGCAAATTTTTGCCTGAAAGAAGAAACCATACAAGCTCGATAATGGAAAAAGAACAAAATGAAATGAGGTCGTCGAATACACGTTAAAAATGCCAATGGCCTTTTCCATACATACATGTAACTGGCTGAACATCTTCCAAATGAAACTTCGTGTATCATTCGAACTTGATTGAGTTCCAAGCTATGCGTGTTTAACCCTGCATTGATCGCGTGCATATCACTTCATATTCAAACGCTGTTAGTCGAACCTCCCCTAAGACAGTACGTTCTCGACTCTCTTAGCACTGCTGATCAGTGGCAACTGCAGTTGCTGTGCAGTGAAGGTGTTATTTTTTCTGAGAGCAGGGGTGGTGCAAATAAAGTTTTAACCAGGGCAAGGTAGATTCTTGACGCCCCCTACTTTCCACCCCCACCCTGGTCCTCCTACTTTCCACCTTCAACCAAATATTAGCCTTATTTTAAAAATACTTTAAGTGTTTCTCATGCTTACAAATCACATGATGTAATTACAATAACACACGCATTAAATGTAAAACGCAAGACAAAATGTAAACCGAAATTGTACCGGAGAACCGGATCAATCATGAGATCAAACATAATTGTATGTATGCATGTATAGTCCACGCGTTTACTTCGTTAACGTCGAAGAACTGAAGAAAGTCGCCACCACGAACGTGGGTGGAGATAAATAACGGGGGAGATGTTTTCGTCCAATCACACTCAACCTTCAGCCAATGGGCGCAGCTGTCATTTTGCTCGTCTACTCCACGTGGAGTCTCAGTCACATGACTGCGGATACGCTGATGCCGTACTTTGCAACTTCAATGTGGAGACCGTGGGAAGGTGCTTGTGCGCGGAGGGACAAGGTGGCGTAGAGTAGATGTGGAGAGTAGATGTGCGGCAACACTGTGCGTTGAATGTGATTGTTGCAGCTGGTGGGCGTGCTCCGTGTACTAGAAAGCCAGTCAGTCGTTAACGTAGCTAGCGCGTCGACTATAAAAGGATATTCTTTTATTTTCTTTCTTTGGAAATAATAAATATATTTGCAAAGAAAAATGGGGGAACCAATATTCGGAGCATAAGACGTCCTTGTTTATCTAAAGGCAACAGGACCTAAGATCGTACCTTCGAACGTATGCGGGTGGAGGTGGGCTGCTTCGTGGGGATCCCCCTTTATTTACGTATATTTTTTTAAGTGTTGCTGTAGGAGAACACGTTCGTTGTAGGTTGTTTGAGCCTTGCTACACAGAGTTGGTTTGATTGATTGATTTGGTGTTTTAAGTCCACTTTATGCATTAAGGCTAATCGGGACTGGATCTACAGTTTAAAGTGGAATCCGAACCACCATGTGCCTCCACCGGGTATCGAACCCGGGATCCCTTGATTACAAGGCGACGGCGCTAACACTGCGCCATCGGGGAGGCCCTCCTAGACATAGTTGGATATGTCTAAGTGGAAGGTGAAAGAAATGATTGTTCGGAAATGCGTTTAACTGATAGACAGCGAATTCCCTTTCGTAAGAACTACCCGTCAGTATTATTGCGGTGCTGCATATAATTGTTAAAATTAGCAACTTATTACCTGAGAAGAGTAAAAAATATATGTAACTGATAACTAAACGGGTTAAAGTTACAGTGGTGTAAGTCACTTTCTTAAAAAGAAAAAAAACAGTCTGACTCTCTGCACATTGTTGATCAACACAACACATTCCTTTATCACTAGACCTTAAACTGTCATCTGTTGACAGTTGAATGAATCTCTGATTTACTTCACGTTTTCTGTTAGCAGATTGACTTATAAAGATCTGGTTTCTGTGTCTCAGTCATTTTTTTTTAAAAAAAGTGACTTGCACCACTATAACTTTTACCCGTCCAATTGCAACAATAATTTAATAACTAATATTCCCAGGTCCAATCGAACACCTTCATGGTTCAAGTGCCACAGTGCGTTCGCCCTGACTTGCCATTCGGAAATATGTAGTTGAACATGTTATCGAACACGGTTTACTTTGAAGCTTAAGTGGAGGTGGTGGAAGGGGCGGGAGGGGGGGGTGCAACGACCCACTTCAGAAAGAAGACTCAACGCGTCTAACGGCGCCTCGTGTTTGTGATCGATGTTTCAGAGAGACCAAATTCTGAGTAAAGACCCACCCACCTCCCCGAAGTTCGCCTGATATCGTCGTGTGGAATCCAGTTAAGGCACACTAATGGAAAGGTGTTTGGAAATAACTTCTTCCCTTGGATCAACTGATACCAAGCTCAATAGTAGAATCACCACTCTTATCAACTTCTTGGGGGCTTTTAAATAACAATGATTGCACACGGAGAGCGTAATGCGAAATGTCATAGAGTGGTGTGCAGCGTCTGTATCTCGTATGATACAGCTCAGTCCAAAAAAAAAAATTTGATGAGTCTGAAAATTATAGTAGAAACTGGACTTGAAATGCTTTTGGTTTCGGATTGGATGAACGGCAAAGTTTAAATATACAATGTCTTTCCCTTGCTTCGGCAATATTACTGCGGTCTCGAAAGTCAGAAAATGGCGGTGATGGGACTCGACGCGCTGATTACACTTCACCAATGAAATCCCTCTTGACAGACATTAGTCATCTTTACTTTGTTGTCTTACTTTAAGATACGATTGTGTCCAGATATACATGTCAATATTTTCCAACTCTAGTAAATTCTCCTGGGTTCGATTGATTGATTGATTGAGTTGGTGTTTTAAGTCCACTTTATGCACAGTAAGGCTAATTGGGACTGGACCTACAGCTTAAAGTGGGATCCGAACCCCTATGTGCCTCCACCGAGTATCGAACCTGTGTCCTGGGTTCAAATCTTGGCCTGGGCATGGATGTTGATTGTCCATTTATCAATTTCATCATATCATCACTCATCCCCATCTTTGCAAATTAGCCAAAAGTGTCCCAAGAAGCGAAGTAAAATAAAGAAAATCAATCAATCAATTAATCTAACGAATTCGTTACAGTGCACATGGACACAGTCTGCAGATGCCGTTTTCGGTGTCCTCGAGTGATTTCCATTAGCTTGTTTTCAACAATGCTGTTCGGCTACTTGTCTCCGGAAAATATTATTGTCAAAATACAATCTTTCTTTGCAGAATTAAGGAGATGTTCAAATCATGTGTCAAATACGAAAGCACTGCATGAAAGCCAAATAAAAATTTAGAATGTAATTTTGATTAACTGAAAAATAGGAAGGAATACTTCAAGGAATACTGCCAGTTATTTTTTCAAAATCGCTCTGTCATTTATACTCACTTAGTTGAATATTATTTGAGTTTTTGAGTTTGAGTTGGGGCTAGAGCTATGTGGGATCCGACCCACTATGTGTGCACCGGGTATCGAGCCCGGAACTATTTTCATTTCCAAATAAGAAGTACATAAATATGGCTATTACATTAAAGCCAACTATACTCTATGCTATTGATAGAAGAAGATTTTATTCACTACGTTATTATTCTTGAGAGACTTTAATAATTTCATTCCGGAAAGGTAGCATCTGCATTACAATGAGAAGAAACAAAGATCCAGCCATAATGAAACATGTATGTCTTCATTTTCACTTTTGTGCTTACATAGTTGTGGAAGCACCAAACAATTTCAGTTTAAAGTTATGAGGAGAATAATGTAAGGAAAACAAGCTTCAGGTATCGTTGATTACAAGTTCATTTCCTCTTGTGTGATGACCCATGTATAATCTGTTCCTTTCCTTTCCCCTTCATAAATGTTTCCCTTGCCACCCAAGCTCGCAACTTCGACGTGTATGTGTGTGTGCTTTGGATGTTCATTTTCTCCTTCATGTCAAATTTAGCGTCCAAGGTCCTATTCAAATTTCAAGGGAAAACAAAGTGGGTGAAGTCGAGTGAGCATATTTGCTATTACATTCCGATGTGTGTAAAGGAAATATGGCGGAGACTTTTGTAAATCATGAATACTCGCATGGTAACCAAATTCGAGTAATTAAATAAACGTTACAGAGATTTAAAAGAAAAGAATTTTTCTTGGGGTGTAAGAGATGGCTCTTTCTGAAGACACCAAAAGGTCAACCTCAAGTCCACGCAGTACAGCCTGGACTGCATTCTGCAAACTAACGAGGCTCTGGCGTCTGAACGCGCAGCCAGTACAAATAATTCTATGTGGGGCTTGTGTTCTGTTTTCTATGTACGGTATGCGCCAAAATATACAGTACTGAAATGAAAAGATGAACAAAAGTATAAGACATGTTACAATATCGTATCATTCTAAGTTCGCATTCACAGTTCGTTACGATATAGTGACTGGTCTATATGCAACCCAAATAGCAATCTTGCCTTTTGGGTTGCATAACTGTCAGGGAACCTAAGGTTAAGTTAGGTTAGAGCATGTGGAGTGGACGATTGTCATTTGGGTCGCATATAGACCAGTCATCTTTTTCAAACTCGCTCCACCTTCACGACCGCTTCCGTGTGAGCGGAAATAATGCTCAACTATGAATACTTTTTCCTCCGTCGAGAGACCCATTTCCAACAACAACTGCACAACACAACTTCCTTTTCACTACTGCGAACACGTGCAGCTGGAGCTATGTCCCGTCGACAAACGCAACCACATGTTCGAGATGCGCGAGTTTCAGTACTGTATATTTTGGCCCATACCGTATATGTCCGTTCATCCATTTCATCTTATCTCCATTCATCTTACGTTCGCGATTGGACAAAAGGGGCAGAAAGGCGAAGTAAAATAAGACAAATGAAATCAAATCAAAAAAAATTATCTTGGCTCACATGCATGTAATTTATGGAAAGTATATGTGACAGAAGTTGTTAAATTATATTTTGTATCGATTTTACTACCTTATTGCCGGTTTCTTTTCTACATACTGTAGATTTATCGTAATGATTAGGTTGAACGTTAAATTCATGAACTTATTAGATGCGAAAACGAACACATTCATCAATTCATCATTCATCCTCAGTGACTTGATAAATATGGAAAGGTGTAGAAAAGCGACATAAAATAACGGAAATTCATGTGTTTTAATATATAACAACTACAAAATGTTATTATATTAGCATGATAACTATTATAAAAATTCTAAACTCGGTGGTGTAAGATCCTTTCCAGGGTCAGGACCTGCAAAACGGACTTTTCACTGAAAACATGTGGTCAGCTATTCAAGTCCCATCGCTTCTCTTACCCGACTTTCTAGGCTGAAGCACCTTACAATATATTCAAAGTCGCTCCTCATTATCTTCATGATGCTGGGTCAACATGAATAAAAATATTTGATTTTCCTGACTTGTGGAATTCGAAATATATTGGATTCTAAGTTGTACGTGTAAGCTATCATAAAACCTATGAAAGTTTTATCTACTTTACTAATTATTTCAGTGCATTCTAAGGAATTCAAAATCCTAGTGACTTCAACCTAAATGGAATATTGTCTGTAAAAAATTGTGCTTCAATAGCAGAAGGGCATTATTTGAAAAATGAATCACCTACTCAAATATTTGTAAAAAATAACAAATGGAAACCAACTTGCTGCAATTACTAAACTTACTAACCTCAAGCGTACATAATTTTAGAAGTTATGCACCCAATCGCGTGCCCAGGATTTTCGAAAGAGAGGGTTTAGATATACTCTTTTTAGTAGTCAGTGCGATCTTTTCCTGCCTTTGACTTTCTTTCTTTAGGAATACTGGGCCAAATGTTGGCCCCCACCAACCCCACCATTGGACACGCCACTGAATGCTCCCAACTTAAGACAATACTCCAAATTTTTCATTGGTCGTGTTAACTCTACTTGGAAAACAAAAGCTCTAACAAATCAAATCTCGAAGGCTGCTATGCTTACAAAATATTCCAGAGTATGATGATAGTCCATTTTATTCGTTTAAGTAGTTGAGACAGAACGGTATTTTCAACTTCATACGTGAACTAAATATAATTGGATCGGTTTTCCAATTTTTCAAGTTTATTGGAATAGAATTGTGATCGTTATAAAACCTCAACTGAGAGAGCATTTTATCGTCTCTGGATCAAAATCGGAATTGACAGTAGAAATTAGTATTCAAAGTATGACATGTTTAGTGCTAGTTAAGAGAATGGTAAATAATCCACATGTACTTATTTCTCGCATAAAAATCAGACATGAACAGCGTGTTAATCCTCACTGCCTATGCCTGCGCAATACTTATGTGTCCATTGTACTTGTGGAGTAACGAACAGCACCAAAATATGTTGTTGTAGCCGACCATAACAATGGACGTTAATACTGAACTCAATGGTAAAACCAGAGTAGTATAGTGTCTACATAAAATGCAGGGTAAAATGAAGTAGTACCCCGTCAGCTGAAATCAGCAGCTGCCGAAACAACGGTTAGTTTCTATTGATCACATTTTTAAAAATAATCCGTCTGATATATCCACGTGGTGGAAAAATAAACACCGATATTCCGTCTTACCCCACGTTCAAAGTGGCCGCGGTGGCTCAGCTGTCGGCCCCTGTGGCGGAGTGGTTAGCACATCGCGCTACGACGCCAGGGGTCCCGGGTTCGAATCCTGGCTCGGACATGGATGTTTGTGATTGTCTGTCCTGAAAAGTCCTAAAATTGAAATATGAATGAAATGATATGAGTGAATGAAGTGTGATGGGAGAAGCTTCCGCATAGGGGGCTTTCCTTTTAAAAATAAATAAATAAATAAAAAAGAAAATAAAAAATAAGTAGGTAACGCGTCTGACTACCATGCTAGAGGTCCCGGGTTCGATCCCCGGCCGGTTCAAATCCGGGAACTTTAACGTTGGAAGCGGCCCCGGCGCCCACCCAGCGTCGAATGACATGGGTACCTGTGGAAACCCTAGGGGGTAAAGGCGGTCAGGGGCATGATGCTGATCACCTCATTCCCACTCACGACCGGATCAAGAAAGTGTGGGGCATTACCCCCACACCCCCTATACGCCTTCATGGCGTGGTGCTAAGCACGGGGGAGCACTTTACCTTTTTACCCCACGTTCACCTACAGCCTTGGGTTTCATTTTGAATACTGTTAATCATAAATTAGGAAGAATATGCTACAAACGTTTATATTAAACAAACTCGAAACTCATAAATCTAAGGGATTTAAATAATTTCTTACGATAAATATAACCTTCTCTCCCTGGTAGACAAATATAAAGAAATGTTAGTTGTCTAGAAATGTACACTCATTGCTAGAGATTGGTATAATCCGTCTTTCGTAGCATTCCTCTCTAATACGATTGTTGACTTTTGTTCAGTATTCATGTAAGATATATTACGTCTTGTCCCCGTGAAGATTTTATAAATGGAATTAATGATAGAGAAATTTGCTCAAAAAAGCTGGAACTTTTACAAAGATGTTGATTCCTTGATGTGACTTACTACCCAATATATCTTTTCGTATCTTCAGAGTTTCCCCTGATGTTATTTTGCTCTCGAGTCTGATATAGTTTTTTTTCTCAGCAGTTACATTTTTACAGCTATTTACCAAACTCAAGCTGCGAGTGCAGAACGATTCTTAAAGAGTCAAATTTAATGATGACCTATGTCTTTTGGGGGATGCGTCTTTCATGCTCCGCTGAATCGTCACAACTCGCGACAAGGAAGCGCTGCTCCAGATCCCAGCATCCCTGCTATCCACTAACGACAACTCATAAAAGGTTCCTGCCTTGCTGGACACGGAAGAGTAATATGGCTATTGGAAATTCAAAGCACGATGCAGCTTCTTTTGGTGGATGTTTCGAAGATAGAGACGTAAAGTGGATGGGGTGAGGAACGGTTATACTGTATCTGTAAACGACGAAACACTTTTTTTGTATCTTTTTTTTGTAATCCTCCAGACGGAACGAATTCAGAAGCCCGTAACCGAGAAGAAGGTTGAATGAAAGCAACCAGAATTCGATTTACGTCTCTCAGGAGCCTTTTCAATGGATTGCATTATGTTGAACTAAAATAATATTCACACGCTTTAGGTAATCTGTTTTATAACCGTACTCAAACTACTATATTAAATGCACATGACCACACATAATGTTATTTCTACTTATTGAAATATTCTACTTCTGGCTCAGTTTTCGCTGGGTACTTATCTTTTTCTGCTAAAAATTGGATACTAAGAGACTTGCACATCTTATATTATATTTCGATTCATTACTGAATTCAATATGTATATTTTCAGATGTGCATATTTTCAGTGCCTAGATACAGTGGGATTAAGAACTATACTAAATATAATTGTATTTCGGTTATTTGTGAAGCATATAGAAGGGAATTTAGTTACTGAACAAGGTGACCATAAAGTATGGAAGTAATTGGAGAACTGATGATCTCCACATGTACGCCACAAGTCTCAATACACTTCCTTGAATCTTCTTCAAAATGCGAGGATTCGAAGCAGTTTAATAGACTTATGTAATCACAAAACTATTGATAATATCTAGACAACAGTGAAAGAAAACTACATGAAAATTCACGTCAATGCTCTAGAAGGAATTCTAAGCTGATGTAATGTTTCATATTTTGAAATATCCAAGACGTTTTTCGAATGGAGAGGAATATTTGAAAAAAATCGCCCATTTGCATGCCAAAGGTCCAGCCGAGCCTTAAGGGGTGCCACAAGGGAGATTATGGCCCAGACTGTGCCATCGAATTTTTTTTGGGTGGGATTTTGCCTTAAAAGAATATAAAATTAAACATGTATATATATTTCTAAAATATATGTAAAAGAAGTTCACACTTTAGGTGCACCATATTTAATCCATTTGAAGATTGATTGATTCATTTGTTGTTTTAAGTCCACTTTATACACAGAAAGCCTGATCGGGACTGGAACTACAGTTTAAGTGGGATCCGAACTACTATGTGCCTCCACCGGGTATCGAATCCGCGATCCCTTGATTGCAAGGCGATGACGCTACCCCTGCGCCATCGAGGAGGCATTTATTTGAAGAAGAAAAGGAAGTATTTAAGGGAAGGGGTGCCCACATGTAGGAGGGATTGTAATGGGAATTTGACTGAGGGAATAGTACAGCATTGGGCAAAAGTTTAATTACGTTATAAATTAACCATTGCTGTTATATAAATAGCAATTTGTAGATTGCCAACGGAATTGTAACAGGTGATATGTATTGTCGGCGAGGGGGGCAAGATCCAACTCTAATATATTAGGCCTTAAATTGACACGTGAATTATGGTGGGTGACTTATGGCGGGGATTTTATTTAGCGGGGATTGGGAATTAAATGTTGGAGGATAACCAACTATTGTGTTATATTCCGGAAATTCTGGTGTGGAGACTGAGAATTTTCTTTTTGGAGGGGGAAGTATTCACTTTTCAATATCAACAGTAAGTCTAAAATTTGCATTGAAATTTTGGTGGAAGGATTGAGTCTTAAATTTGAGGTTGGGGGTTCCTTAGATTGTAAAGGTATTTCTGTAGTGGGGGAGGATTCGAACATTATATTTTGGGGACGATATTTAGCGACATGATATGCAGACGTTCTCGGTGCAAACGTGCGAAAATAGAAGCTGGAAAAGTAAATATCGCAGGATCCTATGAAAGTAATGACACCCTCATTAAATTAATATTCTTGTATCCCCGTAGATAAATTGAAGTAAAAATTTTCTTTCTCGCTTCGTTCGCAATAATGCGTTACAAAACGCGTGCTTCGTGTTTTGATGAGGTGCTAGTAAATATTTCTGCATTACAAGACTTAAATGATATTCTCGATATTGATTAATAATATAATTTCCTAAAACAGAATGCTTAGTGTTGGTGTACTGCTTATTTAAAGCCGGTGTGTCATTTCGATGATGCAGTTCTGTTAACAATATTATTGTATTAATGATTACTTGTATGCTGTAATAGTTGTATACTAAGTGCACTTCATAGTAACAACTTGAACATTACTCGATAAAACAGAATTCGCATTTCTAACATCTTGTCGCAGGACAATTTTACTTTAGTAAGGGAAATTTGCACTTAAGATAAAATCCATGTAATTATTCCTATGGACTGCTAAAGTAATTATATTTACCCAGGCAGAGGGAGCGAGTTCTTTGAAGGATGCACCTTACTATATTCTCGCCCCGTCCTTAGGAATTTCTAGCAGTTTCTGTGTAACAATAATTGAATCGGTTACACGAACAAGCTAGTTTTGGTTAACAGACAACTGCAGCACGTTATTTGGTTTGTCCGGGTCGAATTTTCTATCTTAATTTATATTGCAATTCGTGTTAAATACTCAAATTGTGGGTTTTTAAAATCTTATCCTCAACATACAAACACAGTATAAATGCATATTTATGTAATTTGCATTTGAGATTTAAGATTAACTTAAGCATTTAAGCTATGAGTGTGCTAGTTTTCCGTTATTTAGAAAATCAGAACAATTGATGATATTCAGCGAACAACTTTCCCCACTATTCATTGCGCAAAATCACGCTCTGCCGCCATATTTCGGGCAAACAGATCACATCCAGCGTTGAAAACATGCCGGGTAAGCATTGTCCGTATGATTCTGCCGATGTGATTATCATTGAGGAATGTGTTCTTATAGAATATCGCAAATTTTTCTCGCTGTAAGATGGCTTCTCATACGCTTTTCTTAACACGTGCAAATCTGTTTGCCCGACTTCATTCTGTTTCTTCCCAAAGTGCATTCCGTGATGACGTCAAGTTGAATATCATGCATTAAAGAATATGAACAGTTTATTCAAATACAAATCAATTATTACGTACTCATTCAAACTATTTTGGGAGGATTATGACAAAGGATTTTGGTAGTAATGCGTCCAAGGTCTTGTGTGAGATGAACACCCCTGTTTAGGAGGAGGGACATATAAAGTATAGTGTTAAGTAAAGCTGATTTGGGGGGACACGCCATTGGCCTTGGGGGGTGGGGTGGCCACTCCTGTCCTTACCCGCAGATGATCCAGATCGAAGATTTTTACTCCATATACCTCAGATTTCAAAATCCACAAATGACAAAGTTCATGAAGTTTAGATCCGGTGACCGTGGTGCCCTACCCTTCTCTCACTCCAGCATCCAGGAAACATGTCACCCAGAAAATGTAAGCACCAATGGTTTCAGACCTTACACCCTGTATAATAGTTATTTTGTAAGTCCTTTACTGTCTATTCAATTTCGAAATTCTTCAAGAGATTCAACCTCTCTTAAATAGACGTTGAATAAAATAAGGAAAGAAACTGCTGAAGAACGTCAGGTGTCTTGATGACGATTTCAAAAATGTTAAATCTTTAAGGTAGGTAGCTTGGGTGTGAGTTTATGTTTCAAGTTTTTGAATACACATTACGAAGGTTTTGTTTCATTTCTACGGAATAATACGTAATTGAAGACTAAATTGGTAAACGCTGTAAGTGCCACAATAATTCAAACACCGTTTTTAACGTTAAACTGTGAAATGTGCAATGCTTTATAATGTGGTAAACGTGAAATGTGGCTGGTAGCCCTCTAAGTAGTTCAAAGGGCGTGTAAAGAGGTCACTAGTGTGAACGTTCTTACGGGCAGATGTGCTGAACGATGCGATTTCCCAACACTTTCGCTTTTGGTACTTACAACGATTACCACTTTTAGTCCTCAATTTGCTTAGCGTTGACCGATATAAGTGCAAAACTTTATAAAATAGGTGAAGGAATTTTATATTGTTACTCACCATAGGATACAACTACTTAGTAATATTAGGGTATTTATGATTTTATACAGAACCGGTTCTAATAATGAAATGCAATATTAGGGGTACAGAGATATTTAATTGGGATGCACCAGTCAGCCTCTGGCGGAAATCACTCAATTAATGTATTAAAGAGGATCTCTCACAGTTAGAAATTCAAAAGGGCTCGTTCAAATTGTTCATATCTTATTTAAATCTTGAACTTTTTTAACAAGAATTAAATGATTATGAGAATATTCATCAAATGCTATAGCTGAATATGTGAGCCGTTTGAGTGTTATTTAAAGTAATGCTCATTAAATTAAAATTTGTGAAAAATATATGAACTATTATTTGGGAGCTTTGCATTTATGCATACATAGCTATATATATCCATTTAAGTACACTAATGCACAAAAAGCGTATGAAATAATAATGGAGAAAGTGAAATAATTAAATAGATCGGGAATTGTGTGTAAGTTATAAAATATTGTTGGACATTAACATATTTATAAACTTCTTTTCAATTTTCTAACTCCTTTCAGAGAGAAAAAAATTCGTTATTTTTGGTATATAGTTAAAGAAATATTAGAGAAAGAGAGGGGGGATTTGGTCAAACATTCGACAAGTGTCCTCATATGTTTTTTTGTTTTCCTACTCAATTATTATTCTCATTAGCAAGTTTAAGAATAGTGATCTTTATTTATTTATTTATGCAAGTATTATCCTGCCGAAAAACAGCTGGCTGGCCTTAGTACAGCAGTACGTATACATATAAATACAAAAAAGTCATAAATTTATAATATAAGATTGAATGATAAAGATGTGACTGTACAAAAGAAATACGAAATACAATAAGAGGTACAATAAAATATGAATGATATATACATTAAATTATACATGATAAGTCATTAAAATAGGCCTAATGAATGATTAAAATACACTCGAATAAGCGAAAAGTACACTCGTTTTGTTTCCCTTCCTCATCTTCCTCTCATCTATATATACATTGCCTATAATACACGGTAATGAAAAACACATTTTCTTGCAGCGGCCACAGTGAACACAATATTTATGCACAAATATTTGACAGAAGAAGCACATTTGTAAAACTTTCCTCTTAATTATAAGAATAGTAACTTGAAGAACAAATATACATTTCCGATTCCACCAGAAGTAATTACATTACATACCATTAGTTCTAGTTTCAAGTCGCCATGATAAAACTTTTAATCTTTTCTTTTTCAGCGAAAAAGCACACTGAATTTTCCTGTTTATGAGCGAGAATTTCTCTGCTGATTTCAACATGACTTACTAATTAAGTTAGTGTGCTCCGTTTGTTTTTTGAGTTTTCTAAAGCAAACGCTGAGGGGAAACACAAGACTGGGGAAGGATCTGTTGACAAAAAGTAGAACATTTGCATAAGCCTTGGTCTGTCCTATTATATTTCAAAATTAGGACAAAATATTTGGTCAACAGAGAATCATCCATAAATGAACTATAATTTTCATTAGTAGTTGCCATCACAGCATTCTTTAGCACGGGAATTTCTCTTACACTTCTTCTGATTTTTCACTATTTAATATATTATTTACTTGAAATTACACTGCCTAATGGTTTGACTAGTGTGAACACTACAATGAGAATATTATTTTAAAAGAAGAATATGGTGAAGAGTTTACGAAGATTTTTTTTAGGTATTTGTCCTGAATTATATTTTCGCACCACTCCGTTACTTTCCATATAAAATGAAATCAATACAATAGCCTTTTGCTTGATCATAATCTTAATAATATGTAAATTATAACCAATATTATACCCTGTACGCTATGAGATTATTGTTCATGTAATGTATCATAATGAAGTGAAATAGATATACAGTAATTGCAAGAAACTGTCTTGAATTATCAGTTATGTTTCCTGATTCTTTTCCTGTTTCCACGTAGTCTACGATGTACGAATTAAATACATTCGCATTAAAATATCTCCTGCGTAACCAAAGTATTTTTAAAGATAATTCTAGAGAAAAAACTAGCAATTTTGATCCTCAATATGCTCCTGTAATGTTGATGATCGTAATAAAAGAAGCTTCAATGTGGACTTGTTGTCACCTTTTTCATGTAAAAGGATATTAACTATTTGAAAGCCAAGATTTATTACATAAATTAATAAGTTTTTACCTCAATCGATAAGTAGAATCGTGACTTATTCACATCAAAAATTATTATAATGTTGTTAAAGAAGAAATTCTTGATCTTTTAAATCAAATTAGAGATTATAACACCATTAAGCCTTGTTTCCATTATTATGAAAAAATATAAATATGCTGACCAAGGCAGTAATTTATTTTATTAAAAACATAAACTAAACGTAACGTTTCAACCTTCTAGCAAGGTCTTCATCAGACTCTGTATCAAGTACAAAAGTAACAAGATACCAAAAACAGGGCATTATATACACAAAACATTACTCCCTCCAGACTAATAGAAAGTTGTTTTGGAACTTTCTAGCAGGTGGCTTTCACTATACTTTCACCTAAAAGGCGAAAAATATATACTTTCATATAGAATGTGGATTGGGCTTTATATATCATGCTCTTTTTCCTTCATTTTCTTCCTTCTCCTCTCCTCTTTCTCTCTTGTCCTTTCCACTCTTTCTAACACTTTCTTCCATTCTTTGTTTAACTTCAGTCCCCCATTCCAGTTCATTGTGTCTTCTTCACCTTTCTTCTCTATTTCCTTGGATTCCTTCCATTTTCTCACTAGCATTCTCTTCTCCCTTCCTATCTGCTTAGCCTCATCCCACTCTATGTCATGTCCTGTTTCTCTCGTGTGTTTAAATATCGCATTTCTCTCTCTCTTAAGTCGTACATCATCCCTATGTTGTTTCAACCTATCTTTCAGTCTCTTTTTCGTTTCTCCTATGTACACACTCTGACATTCTTTACATTTTACTTCGTAGATAATCCCTTCCTCTTCCTCTTCTCTGTTTTCCTTTATCTTGTTTGCATTCTTCGCTATTCCTAAGATGCTTCTCCCTCCCTTCCTGTAAGTTTTAATGCCCACTTTCCTAAGCACTTTGCATATCTTTTCTGTGGTCTCCCCCATACTCCTTATTCCAAACCACCTCTCTTTTTCTTTCTCTTCATCTTTTTCTTTATCTTCCAATTCTCCCCTTCCTCTTTTCTTCCTTCTTCTGTTTATGTCCAGTCTATCCTGCTTCTCATAGCCATTCTTTTCCAGCTCTTTCCATAGGCTATTTATTTTGCCTTCTTTTTCACATTCCTTCGTGCATATTTTCGTTATTCTGTCCTCCATATTCTTTATGAAATTTCTTTTTGTCACCTCACTTACATCACTTCTTTTGTGGCAGAATACCCCTGCTGCACACTTCTTCTGATGCCAAGCGGTTTCAATTTCTTCTCCTCTCTTCCTTTTCATCAATATATCAAGGTAGCTTAACTTGCCTTCTTCTTCTATTTCAAGTTCCAATAAAATCCCTCTTTCTT
Source organism: Lepisma saccharinum (assembly GCF_977018435.1). Classification (NCBI taxonomy): domain Eukaryota; kingdom Metazoa; phylum Arthropoda; class Insecta; order Zygentoma; family Lepismatidae; genus Lepisma; species Lepisma saccharinum. The sequence continues at coordinate 175,684,609 of NC_139230.1, read as the reverse complement.
CATCTTGTATTTCTTTGGCAAAAATGTCAAGCTGCCTCTTTGTTCCCTTCCATATGCCAAAACAATCGTCCACATATCTGCAAAACAAAATTATTTTGTCACCTCCTTTTTCTATCACTTTCTTTTCCCATTCATTCATAACCAATTCAGCCAATGCTGGGCTTAGGCTAGAACCTATATTCAGTCCTTCACTCATTAACATTATTTTATCTCCCATTATACTGTAACCGTTATTCCAAATGGTTTCCAGCGCCTTCACTACCCTTTCACTATCCCATTCTCCTATAATTTCCTTTCCCATTCTCTTTTTAATAATGTCCAAAACGTGTTCCCTCTTGATGCTTGGGAACATACTTTTTACATCTAAGCTAAACATTGTCGTCTTCATCTCATTTAACTTAAGTCCTTTTATGAGAGGGCCTCCCCCATGGCGCAGTGGTAGCGTCGTTGCCTTGTAATCAAGGGGTCCCGGGTTCGACACTCGTGGAGGCACAAGTGGTTCGGATCCCACTTTAAACTGTAGGTCCAGTCCCGATTAGCCATACTGTGCATAAAGTGGACTTAAAACACCAACTCAACAACAACAACAAGTCCTTTTATGAGGTCTACTACTTGCTCACTGTTCTTAACTGCTCTGCTTTCTTGCTGTGTTACTAACACTTCAATAACTTTCTTTAATTTCTTTTCCAAGGGTTCCAAAATATTGTTTCTGCAATTCATTACTGGTCTTAACTTTATCTCCTCTTTGTGTATCTTTGGAAAGCCCTTCAAACTTGGTAGTCTTCCTGTCTCCTTTATGCATTTCTTGAATCCACTCCTCCTAAAGTCTTGTATGACCCTTTCTTTTATAGTTTGTTCTTCTTCTGTTCCACAAATCTCCTCATATCCATTTCCTTTTAGGTCTTCAAACTTCCTCTCGTAACATTCTCTTTCCATCACCACTATTGCTCCTCCTTTATCTGCCTGCTCTATCACCACATCATTTCTTTTCTTGATTTTCTTTATCCCTTCCCTTTCTTTCTGACTCAAATTATCTACTTTTCTTTGTTTTCCCATTTCTTTCTTCAGTATGGCTGCTGTTCTTCTTCTAATCTTGTCTCTAGCTGGTTCTTCTTTTATATGGAGTACTGCTTCTTCAATGTCATATATAACTTCCTCATAATCTACATTTCTTTCTTTAACTTTGAAACCTCTTCCTAGTTTTAAAAAAGTTTCCTCTTCTTTTGATAGGTCAACGTTCCCTATTACCACAACTCTTCTTCTGGTATCCTCTTCTTCTTCCTCTTCTCCCCTTTCTTCTTTCCATCCTAGTCCCTCACCCTTCTTTTTCAACTTTATTTTTATTTTCTCTCTAAATTTCTCCTGCCAGCTTTTCATTTCGTAAAATGTATATTCTCTCGTAAAAATGGTGAGACCATCTTCAATAGCTTTTTCAATACTTTAAGGTTCTCCTTTATTATTTTTATCGTCTTTCTTCTTGCCCTTATGATGTGGTGATAGAGCAGGCAGATAAAGGAGGAGCAATTGTGGTGATGGAAAGAGAATGGTACGAGAGGAAGTTTGAAGACCTAAAAGGAAATGGATATGAGGAGATTTGTGGAACAGAAGAAGAACAAACTATAAAAGAAAGGGTCATACAAGACTGTAGGAGGAGTGGATTCAAGAAATGCATAAAGGAGACAGGAAGACTACCAAGTTTGAAGGGCTTTCCAAAGATACACAAAGAGGAGATAAAGTTAAGACCAGTAATGAATTGCAGAAACAATATTTTGGAACCCTTGGAAAAGAAATTAAAGAAAGTTATTGAAGTGTTAGTAACACAGCAAGAAAGCAGAGCAGTTAAGAACAGTGAGCAAGTAGTAGACCTCATAAAAGGACTTAAGTTAAATGAGATGAAGACGACAATGTTTAGCTTAGATGTAAAAAGTATGTTCCCAAGCATCAAGAGGGAACACGTTTTGGACATTATTAAAAAGAGAATGGGAAAGGAAATTATAGGAGAATGGGATAGTGAAAGGGTAGTGAAGGCGCTGGAAACCATTTGGAATAACGGTTACAGTATAATGGGAGATAAAATAATGTTAATGAGTGAAGGACTGAATATAGGTTCTAGCCTAAGCCCAGCATTGGCTGAATTGGTTATGAATGAATGGGAAAAGAAAGTGATAGAAAAAGGAGGTGACAAAATAATTTTGTTTTGCAGATATGTGGACGATTGTTTTGGCATATGGAAGGGAACAAAGAGGCAGCTTGACATTTTTGCCAAAGAAATACAAGATGAAGAAAGAGGGATTTTATTGGAACTTGAAATAGAAGAAGAAGGCAAGTTAAGCTACCTTGATATATTGATGAAAAGGAAGAGAGGAGAAGAAATTGAAACCGCTTGGCATCAGAAGAAGTGTGCAGCAGGGGTATTCTGCCACAAAAGAAGTGATGTAAGTGAGGTGACAAAAAGAAATTTCATAAAGAATATGGAGGACAGAATAACGAAAATATGCACGAAGGAATGTGAAAAAGAAGGCAAAATAAATAGCCTATGGAAAGAGCTGGAAAAGAATGGCTATGAGAAGCAGGATAGACTGGACATAAACAGAAGAAGGAAGAAAAGAGGAAGGGGAGAATTGGAAGATAAAGAAAAAGATGAAGAGAAAGAAAAAGAGAGGTGGTTTGGAATAAGGAGTATGGGGGAGACCACAGAAAAGATATGCAAAGTGCTTAGGAAAGTGGGCATTAAAACTTACAGGAAGGGAGGGAGAAGCATCTTAGGAATAGCGAAGAATGCAAACAAGATAAAGGAAAACAGAGAAGAGGAAGAGGAAGGGATTATCTACGAAGTAAAATGTAAAGAATGTCAGAGTGTGTACATAGGAGAAACGAAAAAGAGACTGAAAGATAGGTTGAAACAACATAGGGATGATGTACGACTTAAGAGAGAGAGAAATGCGATATTTAAACACACGAGAGAAACAGGACATGACATAGAGTGGGATGAGGCTAAGCAGATAGGAAGGGAGAAGAGAATGCTAGTGAGAAAATGGAAGGAATCCAAGGAAATAGAGAAGAAAGGTGAAGAAGACACAATGAACTGGAATGGGGGACTGAAGTTAAACAAAGAATGGAAGAAAGTGTTAGAAAGAGTGGAAAGGACAAGAGAGAAAGAGGAGAGGAGAAGGAAGAAAATGAAGGAAAAAGAGCATGATATATAAAGCCCAATCCACATTCTATATGAAAGTATATATTTTTCGCCTTTTAGGTGAAAGTATAGTGAAAGCCACCTGCTAGAAAGTTCCAAAACAACTTTCTATTAGTCTGGAGGGAGTAATGTTTTGTGTATATAATGCCCTGTTTTTGGTATCTTGTTACTTTTGTACTTGATACAGAGTCTGATGAAGACCTTGCTAGAAGGTTGAAACGTTACGTTTAGTTTATGTTTTTAATAAAATAAATTACTGCCTTGGTCAGCATATTTATATTTTTTCACAAATTAGAGAGAATAAGAATTCTCTCTGTATTATTTAAAATCTATACCATTCTTCATTATAATCTGGTGGATATGTTTCAGTACGTGCTACGTTATAGGGGAAATTGCAATGATAAAATAAATGTGCAGAGACAATTAAAATTGTACTTGTGCATGTATGTATGTAGTAGGGTAATGATCTGCTAGTTCTAATTGCGTAAGATTGTATAATTGTGCAGAATGTTATAGAGGTCATGAGATCAAGTGTATGCATAAATGCTTTCACATATGGAAATTCAGGATTGAGAAATACTCTGCAAAATCACTGATTGATTCATTCATTTTACACTCTTATAAATGAGAAATGTTAAGTAAAATACCAGAACACTCTATAAGCTTAAATAAAATAATGATATTTCGAGATCAGGAGAATCGCTTTGGTGGTATTGTTGAAGATGTCATGAGGTACACTCACGCACATGAAGCAGTGCTTGCTTTCAAGCAATTTTTAAAGTTGAGTAGATATACTCTCCGAGAGTCATTGTTTATGGGGTATATGAACGTAGCTGCCATGCACGAGAATACAATTACTTTGTTGCCATTAAACTAGCAAGGGAATTCTGTTCCAGCGCAGTCCTCAGATTTCAACAAAACAGCTCACAGGTAAGTATGTAAACCTATTGTGTACATTGTCTTCTCCAGAGGCTATTGAGGGAATACATGCATTGTCATCCATGAATTGTGGGCGTTCCACCAAGAATCTTCTCCTTCCCCCTCTTTCCCTCCCTCTCCCCTTCAGTTTCGGATCGCCCCTTGTTGGCCCGAGAGAAAAATCTCATGAGTGAGGAGCTACAGTAAATTCATTCAAGACTCGCAACGTTTCCCTAACATGGCCTTGGTCTGACATAAACACGTGGAATATTTCTTGTAGGAAATGCAAGCATCTAGTGATCATACAAGGACATTACTTGTTAGCGTCTGAAATGGATTATTTTGTGTATTAAAACTGTTTATGAACTGAAATCAACCATAATATGATTTGGTGAGGTATTTGGAGAATATAACTTTTTGAACTTTACTTCTCACGAAATGTTTATATTGTAAAAAGAACTAAATTCGGTACCTACAAGTAATTAACGTAGATTTTTTTAAAAAAATGCATGTAAATTAGTGAAAGCAAGCCAATCGTCATATCCTTTATCAGAACAGCTTTGTTCATCTATCTACGTTACTCTAGATCTTCACGTCATTTTATACCTTAAGAATTTGTTATTCACAAACGTGGCTGATCGTTGAATTGTTTACAAAATTTGGAAGGAATCATCGTTTTCTTACTTTTAACCAGCTTATGGAAGTGCATGGAACCAATAAATGTAACAGTGTGTGAATTTCAGTTTAAAGTCATAATATATCTTTGGAAGCAATACAATTTACATCTATTAAGAGAGAACCAACATTGATTCAAAGTTACATTCTTGTAAAATGAAGTCATAATTCTTTCCACAGAAAAATTAGTTTGATTGATTGAGTTGGTGTTTTAAGTCCAATTTGTGCACAATAAGGCTAATCGGAACTGAACCTACAGTTTAAAGTGGGATCCGAACCTCTATGTGCCTCCACCTTGTATCAAACCCAGGACCCCTTGATTAGAAGGCGACGACGCTACCACTACGTCATCGGGGAGGGCTTTTCACAGAAAAATGGATTTAAATTTGAAACTTCAGTTCTGGGGATGCAATGCTTATTGAACATTCACTTGCTTTCGGAGATGGCATTTTTTAGAAGTTAGCTTAAATTGACAGGGAAATGAGATGACAAACGGAAATAAATGGCGGAAATTACTCCAAAACCTGACAAATGTAGATAGTATCTAGAAAACAATTAGAATTTTATATACTTAAAGGAAACGAAATACAAATAAACCAGGTTTTAACCTTTAGTTTTATTAACTTATTTATTTATTAACATTATTAATTTAGTAATATTTATTTTGTTTATATAATAAGAAATAAGGTTGCATAAGCACACAAATCTGTAATTATACCTGGTGTATTCTATAAATATACGTTATTACCATTGTTCGAAAACAAGTGCTGAGAATAGTTACATGAAGAAACAAAAATGAGGAACTTTGCGATTTCTCTTTAAACCCTAATAGTACTACTGATTACTAATATTACTATTACTATATGATCAATGATAAAGATTGCAGAATAACTGAGATAGTAAGACTAACAATATCCCAATGTGGTAATGAAGAAAAGTCACAATCATGTACAAATAATAAGACTTCCGAGAAAGAACTCAACACCTGAAAACATTGAAAAGTATTGTGAATGGTATAGTATATGAATGGAATATATATTTACGGAGTCAGTTTCCCAAGGAAACGAACTTGAATAAGAATATCACATGGAAAGCAGATGAAGAAATATGAGATTAGTTTGGAGAACTAAGAATACGCTGACAATTTTATAAAGGAATACGATACTACTGGTTATAAATAGTCCGTTAAATTCTTAGAATTCTTAGCCGGACCCTGTGGCCGAGTGGTTATCTCATCGCGCTGTAACGCTAGGGATCCCGGGTTCGAATCCCGCTCGGGCTTGGATGTTTGTGTTCGTCCGAATAATGAGAAACAATGTGAATAAAGTGGAAATTGACATGTGTGAAAGAGTACGAATGTGTGAATGAATGAGCATAGTGCCGAATAAGGGTATTCCTTTTACAAATAATAAAAAAGTGGTTAGCACATCGCGCTGCGACGCCAAGGGTCCCGGGTTCGAATCCCGCTCGGGCTTGGTTGTTTGTGAATGTCCATTCATCAATTTCATCATTTCATCACTCATTCCCATCTTTACAAATTAGCCAAGAGGCACAAAACGCGAAGTAAAATAAACAAAATCAATCAATCAATCTTACAATTCTTAGTCACCGCAAACTTTTTTGATTTCACAGGCCATATTCTAAACTTAATTTATGTTGTCAGTGCTGGTATTGGTTTATCGTATTGCCGGAAATATTTGAGGACTAAAAGTGGTAAACGTTGTAAGTGTAAACATTGATCTGCTATAGGTAAATACGTAATACATGTATCTCTTTTGATACAAAGATACACTTACGCTTACCAATGTACTCTAGAAACTGAAACACTGGAACTATTGCAGACAGGAAGAGGACGACTGAAGAATACCTATCATCACGTGTTACACCTCTGTCGATTTTCCTTATTATATGATCCGACTATAAACTGAAAAACTTATCTGACTAGGAAATATAAATTTTAATTTATCTGAAAGCAAACAATAGTTTGTTTTCTCCAAGTTTCAGATACTAAAGGGTCATTTATATACTGAAATTGCAACCTGTAGTAACAACAACAACAACAACAAAACTAAAAAAACGCGAGATGGCACAAGTTAAAAATACACATATTTTGCTAACGATTATCGGAAAATGTGTTCCGGCAAGAAAATGTCAACATTTGGTGTTAGCCTTGAGAAGCAAGAACCTTGTAGTTGGATTGTGAAAGAGTTTTACATTGCAGATTGGTTATCTTGGTACATGAAAAATTAAATTGATTAATTAAAAATTCGCTTTTAATTGTAGCATTGCTAATTTTATGCAATAGAAGTGTTTGGTGGCTGGATGTTCAAAATAGACATAATATCTGTCAGATTATAAGTATCAGTTCGCTCAGATTTATCTACTGTGGCTTTAAACAGTCTTCATGTTGTTCGAGATAGGACGAAGTTTAATTTATTGAGCAGCCTACATAAGTCCAAAGGTTGGCAAAGATTGTCTCACAATCTCATTGCACTCGTGGTCGCCTCATATCTTTTCTCTTCCTCATCTTTCAATTGAAGTGTCAATTTTCGAATAAGCCACTCTCACCACCATGCCATAACACAACCGGTTCTGCCATGAACATTGCGAATATCTATGTATGTTGCATGAATATGCTGAAATTCTGTATCTTAAAAATCATTATCGTGTCTCATTTCTAAGGGTTCATTCTTAAAACAGTTGCTGGGATTTCCAGGTACATATTACAATGTATTATTACTCTGAGAAACAGAAAGCTAATTAAAATTTACCATACTTTAGCACGAAAAAAACGTGTAATTTGATCTTCAAAATTTAGCTGAAATGCGTGTTACGTGAAAGGGGAAATATGAGCAACACAATAGGACTTTGTAAAACGAAACGACAGTGATGTTTTTCAATTTTACAAATATCTGGAGGCTATACAAAATTTGTTTCCTTTGGAAATTGAAATTCCCAGAAACTTTGAAAAGAATATACGAAGTGCTTCCGGCACATATTGATGAAAATGCAATCTAGGTTAAGTTGCCATTTCAGCGACAGCACTGACTCTTTTAACAGAGAATAATATTATATTGTGCTTACAATTGTAGAGGAATAATCCCAAAAATGACTTCTTTCAGTACATGGACACTCTTTTATCAACTCTTGGAAGATAAGTTTTCTTTATCATGAAATTGTAGTTGGAAAATGCAATTTGATCTCACATTGTGGAGTGTCAAATATCATTATTGATAAGAAATTTCTGTAGAGAGCTGGAACATCTGCAAAAATGTTCATCAGTACGTAACAGGATAGGCTCCAAGCGACATCCAAAATAAAAACTGATGATGAGCGCAACAGCCCTCTGAGGTCCAAGACGTGTCAATCGGCTTTTTGTTGAGCTGACGCGTGATGAGTGCAGGGTGCCCTATCCTCTTAACTATTTGACTCTCTATACCGGAGTGCGCTACTATTTATCTCAAGATGGACTCTAGTTTTACTCAGGATGCTGGATTAATATTAACATTTTGGAAATTCTACCGGTGATCGAACTCAGGACCTCTTGCACCAAAGGCGAGATGTCAGACAATTTGGCTACGCAGGAGCCCACAGTGATTTCTAAAGCTGCCATTTGTGTCAGTGTGACCTATATGATTTACAGTTCTCGACAACACCTTTCTATGCAAATCGTAAATATATCATACATGGTTCTGAGATTGAGTCTTAAAATTTGAAGTTCATTAATGAACGAATATATTGATTGTTCAGTGTCTTTCTCTCAGCGCGTTTTTTTTCCAGAACCGTCCCTCTTGGTATCAAACAGATCTCCACAGAAGTACTCGTATAGAAATAATTTTTACCCATTCTGATACGAGAACACAACTAATATCAATTGATAAAGCTACTGGACCTCCTAAACTCTTAGCGTCACAGACACTACACATAAAATAGTTCTGTAGGTAAAACGGAGTTCCTCTCAGATTCTACCGTAAGTACAGTCACCGGCATTAAAAACGGAACAGTAATATCCTAAAATACTTGTTTCACTGTAATGCGTTATGTGTGTTGCCTAACTCTAAAGTAATGAGACAATTTCAATAGCAACCATTCAATAACAAATCCAGCCGTCACCTTAGAGGTATGCAACACACATAACGCATTGCAGAGAAGCCTGTATTTCAGGATACAGGTGTCCAATTTTTATTACCGGTTATTGTACATCGACATTTTTAATTGTTGCAGAAACATTTTGTGATGAAGCTAAGGTTTTTGGAAGGTGTCAAAGCATTATGCAAGTAATATATGAGGACTCTCCGATGGCGTAGTGGTAGCGTCGTTGGTTCGATACCCGGTGGAGGCACATAGTGGTTCGGATCTCACTTTTAACTGTAGGTCCAGTCCCGATTAGCCTTACTTACGCATAAAGTGGACTTAAAACACCAATTCAATCAATCAATCAATCAATCATTATGCAAGTAATATGTGAGGACTCCCCGATGGTGCAGTGGTAGCATCGTCGCCTTGTAATCGAGGTGTCTCCGGTTCGATACCCGGTGGAGGCACATAGCGGTTCGGATCGCACTTTAAACTGTAGGTCCAGTCCCAATTAGCCTTACTGTGCATAAAAGTTTGCTTAAAACGCCAAGTCAATCAATCAAGTAATATGTGTACCCAGGCATCATTAACCTAAACCGCAATGTAAGATTGTTCTTCGCCAAGTTCTTCGCGATTAGCCACAAGTGACAGAAACGTAAAATAAACTAACTGAAACAATCAATCAATTCTTCGCCAAGTGTGACCAACAATCAATTGATATCTCCTTTTTCCATGTGGGATGATTTCTTTCACCAAATTATGAAATTCCAATTGCTGAAGCAACGAAATCTTACATTTTCTTCCTCCGGGTTTTCTGCAGATAGGCAGATACGCGGAAGAAGGTACCAAGCATGAACTGAGAGAGAGAGACCATTCGTGACGTCGTAAAATTTTCCCTGTAAAACTAAAAGAAAGAAGAGAATAAGATCTGTCACTCACAAGGGAGGAAAATAAATCAGAGGGAACAAAAGAGTTAAATCAACAGAGAAGACAACATGGCCAGCTTACTAAAAAGAAGAAGAATCTTTCATGGTGAAAAGAAGGATGGAGCTGATGATACTGGCTACCGATTGCAGTGAAGACACATGCTTGATTTCTTCAGCAAGAACCAAAACACCCTAACGTTCTCAGAGAAATACTATACTCTATCCCTGAAATCTGTGGAGCAAGGTCGCGGATAGCGGTAGAGAAGGGAGGAAGAGGTAGACGCTGCTGAGAAGGCTGATAACTGCAGTCAACCCCCCCGCCCCACGCAATCCAGTTCCCTCTCACGTGTTCACTGGGGGAACCGTCTCGCGTCACTACTTGCGCAGAGACTTGATTTCGATTGCTTGCTCCAGAGATAGACGGGACAGAGTATGCATAACCATTTATTCGACAGAGAGAACTCGCCTCTTGTGACACATCAACGGCAGCAAACATTAAAGATGTAGAGAACAAAGAACAATGTAGCTTCCATAAAAACGAAAACACAGTTTTTGGCTTTCTTCCATTCTTTCTAACCCTCTGAAAAGAGTTGGCCTTAATGGCGTCTACCAGTCATTATAATCTTTATTTTGGCTCCCATGATCCAAATTGTTCGGCTTTCACACAGCATGGAATACGGCAGCCTGCTACGTTGCCTTACATGACTAAATGTGACTTCTTGCAAATATTTTCCGTGTTACTACGGGATTTGGATGTTTAGTAACAGACAAATTTAATGCCAAAGATTGTTCTCATAAAATGTTATCCATCTCCTTGCAACGTGTCTTTGCTGCTGAATATCATGTACGAAAAGCAAGTAAAAAGATCTTGATATATCAAAGATTACAGCAACATAACAGCGGGAAGTAGGCTATTAGCTAAAAATAAGATATTTCATAATTTAGAAGTGCTTACACTTTCTTGTTGAAACGTAGCCTACATGGATACATTTATAGTGCAACGCTAATTTTTTTGATTTGTAAGTTCCAAATTCAAGGCACTTGGAGATAACATTAAATGTGAGTTTTTTTGTTTTTTTACACATTCCGAGCAACAATTGTGTACCGTGGGAGATATGGAGTAGCCATACAATTGATTTGATTTTGTTGATTTCTTTTATTTTCCTTCGCTTTTCTGCCACTTTCAACTAATTACAAAGATGAGGATTAATGGTGGTGATGAATATAAAATTAACGAGAGGACAATCACATATACTAGAAAATTTTACTGGCTGTGAGTCCAAGAGCAAGGTTAATATTTGACAGCCTTCAGAGAATTCCTTGCATCCTGGAATTGCCATATAGAGGCAATTTACATATGTAGTAATTGTAAAATAAAAATTACCGAAATCAGGAAAACCAAGTGACTAAACTTGTACTTATAATACATAACTATTCCACAAGAACTGTAACATATCAATCTACAAGACTGCAAGATATCTAGAGTTCACACATGGGATAATCAAAATATGAAAATAAATATTGGTGCAAAAGTAATGAAAATTCACAATTTTTTAAAGATATTTAGACTGAAAAAGTACTGGCTGGAATTTTGATTTTGAAATGATACTTTTGGACATTGATTCAGACCCAAAGATATCATCATTTGCACAATGGGTCGATTTGTATAGGTTTTGTACGATTTACTGGAAGTTGCATATAATAATGATATGCTTCTCTTTACAGATCTTTCAACTTTGTCATACTTCTAAGAAGAACAAAAGGTAAGTAGAAGAATTTACATTTACATGTACTACGTCTATCTTTTACCTCTCTACTTGTGATTAAAACAAAATTTAATGATGAACATTATCAGTAATTAGGATTTATTTGAGGTGGTTGCAATGCTTATCCTAGCGGAAGCACTGATTGGGCATATTCTGGCTTTGTGAATAAAATTTTACTTTTCAGTATCCAGTCTCTTTTCAATCGCAATACAGGTAAACATATAAACACAAGTTAATATTTATCTTGAGATAATATAAAACAGGTACAAATCGTGGTAGTTAACCAAAGAGAATGTTTATCCAGCTCTGAAGTTGACAAAAACTTGTTCTTTCTAATTAAATGTTTACGTGATAAATGATTAATGCTATTTGGTTATGATGAGAAAATAAGATAAAAGTGAAATAGAATATAGAAATCACTAAGAGAAACGTATGAATGAACAAGCTATTCATACTGAACGAAGTCATAAAATCACTTCTGATATACATAGAACCTACACAGACGAATCTCCTTTGTCTTCCTTCGTTAAAGGATTTTTCTTTGTGTTATGGAACGAGTACAAATATACAAATTGTTGATGATCTCTGTGGTGAAGTGGTTACGTAACATGATATAAAGTTCGGAATCGTATGTGCGAATTCTTGATGCGGCATTCAGTTGGTTTGTGTTGGTCCGGTCATCTAATTCATCAATTCATTATTCATATTCTTCAAAATTAAAATCCGAAATATTGAAGTTCACAGTATTTCATAGTATCCTTGTGAAATCGTAATACTAGATGGTATTTATTAATGCTACAAGCATGAGAATAATGTAAAATCTCAACCCGTGTAGTCTGTTACAACACCGTATCAATTAAATGCAGATTATATTTTCACAATACCTGGATTTTTTATGCATAACGCAAAGATGCCTGTACTCTAATTGGTTAGGAAAGATAACGTAAAAAGTCTGAAAATTGCAAGTCAACAACGGTTGTGTAACTTTGCGTAGCCACTATGTACTCAACAAGCGAGATACTGCAAACATTGTCTTCAAACAATTTCGACATCAGAGTCGTCGTTGTTATCAGCAAACCCATTTCCCACCAAACATAAATATATTAATTCTGCCCATGAAATCATCTTAAGTTGATTATATTCTCAAACAAACAACATCCTGATGAATTTTAATATTTTTACATGCATATTGCTTTGAAATAAATGTTTTCAAATATGTGAAATTTATTTATATAAACTAATTAAATTTATATACAACACTAACGTCAAGCAAACCAAATCGCATGCACGCATTGAATTTTAGCCCAAAGAAAACATTTGAAAGGTTTAGTTGTGTATAAATCTTCAAAGAAAGCATTAAAAAACTGATGATTTAGATGCGAATCCCTCAAGAATTAAGAATACAGAGGGATAGAATATTTGCATTCCTATGAAAAAGCTGAATCTACAGCGATACGGTCGCATAAATACTGGAGTAAATGATACAGCCTGAAGGATCTCTGGTTATATTTGCTAGGGCAACTAATGTCAGTGTAAAATTAGAATACTGTTTGGTATTCGCTGGATATATTCTATTGGGAAAACTCAATAACCATGAGTCTGTATCTTGCATATTTTTTTCCATTATGAAGGGCCAAATTATAGCGGGACGAATAACAAATTCAGATTTCGATTCAAGAAGACATATACGTTGTATTCCAATAGCAAAGAATGCATTAGTAACTTTTCATTTGTTATCTTAACATCCCTTTTGTATCTTTTATGTGTTTATGTCGATGAGGACACATGTTTGTTAGACGAAAAGGATGAAAGAAAACAACAAATATCCAAGATCAAACATTCATGCTATAGCCTAGATTCGAACCAGAACCCTAGGTTCAAGATTCATTGAGCTGGTGTTTTAATTCCACTTTATGCACAGTAAGGCTAAACGGGACTAGACCTACAGTTTTAAATGGAATCCGAACCACTATGTGCCTCCACAAGGTATAGAACCCGTGACCCCTTGATTTCAAGGCGACGACGCTACCACTGCGCCATTCGGGGAGGCCCTAAACCAAACATATCTAGATGCTGAAGTAGAAACATCTGATACTTAATTTATGCTGTCCAGAATATATCAAGAGGAAATTATCACAGCTCGACCGCAAACTAGAATTCGCCATGCAACTTTGCCCACATTTTCCCAATATCAGTAGCTCTTCGTACACTATCTTGGAAACCAATTTGTACCCTCTACCTTCGTATGTCTAAGCTCTTCAGAAGCAAAAAATTGTATACGAAATAACTAGACTGCAGGGTAAGAAAAATAAATTTCATGGCGGAATATACGTGATTAAGAGAAGAAGCATAACATATGCTTTCAAATGAAGGAAAATTAAAATTACACTTGAAATTAACTTAAAAGTTATGCTTCTTTTTCAAATTTCTACAAAATGTATTTCTCTTTCGTTCTTCAGATGTTATTACTATGGTGGGTGTTTCTGTGACTAAAGATTTATTTCAATTACTATTAATGCATCCAACATTTTACATCCAGGTAAAGTCCCCTCTTCGTAAACATACATACACAATCCGAAGTATCGTTATTTTAAGGAAGTACATATTTACACGATATTTTGAAGCGAAAATCTGGGATATTTTTAAATCAGGATTTGACTTTAAAATTTGTTGTCCGGTTCAATCCCCTTCTTTATACAGTAGTATCCTAGTATTACCAGGAAGTAGTAAATGGAGAGAATTGTCTCGTATAAAAAATGAATCTATGGTTCATGGATATGACTGTTCATATTTTTTTCTCTCCCGCGTGTCTAATCAAAACACTTTAGGATTCTTACTGCAATATGCGGGAACGTGAACACTTAGTGGACGCAAGCCATGGCCAGTTTCATGCATGCAACATATTAAGAGACCAGAAGTTATTGTGATTCTCCCTCGTAAAATATGTGAACAGATGATATATGTTTTATGTCTTTGACGATCATGCAAAAAATCGCCCTGGTCTGTGTCTCTCATTTCACGGAACCACTTCGTGGTACCTTCATTCATCTTTTGCTTGGCCTTAACTTAGTAGAAAGACAGCTTCTATTTTTCCGAAGAAGTTATATATTTTCTCTAACCATTTTCTGCGAGACAATATGAGATTACTTTCCGTGATGATAAAAGACTTCTCAACATGCAAAGTGAATGATCTTTTACGGGACCAGTTTTTCAAATATGCACGACATTTGAAGTATGTGGGGATAATATTATATTGTGAGTGTGACAATATGCCAACATGTCACATACATTTAATAAGATATATTATTTGCATTCAGTATCTCTAGCTTATTAAAATTTGAATTTAGCCGTTAAGGGTCAAATTTAACAAACCAGGAAGCAATTGGAATTTGCAAATTTATTATTCAGCATTCCTTTTCTGCCACTTTTGGTTAATTGAGACGATGAGGATGAAAGATTATTAACTGAAATTGATAGCCAATGAGATACGAATGAATATCCATGCTCAAGCCTGGCCTTGAACCGGAAAACTTTGCTTACGAGATCGGGAGTTCAACACTAAACCCATTCGCCCATCGAGGTGACTAAACGTGCTGTAGATTAAAATATTATTCTATGCTCTACCCCGGGAACCTCTGGAGCAAGGCCGCGCATAAGGGGAGAAAGTAAGTGGACGGAGGGAAGCACTACTCATGCAAACAGCTGGTAGCTGCAGTCGCTTTCGCCTGTCCACGCAATCTCGTTCCCTCGCACTTGTTCATTGGTCGAGCCCTCTCGGATTACTACTTGCGCACTACTTACACTGCTTTCGTTCGTTCCTTCGCTCCAGAGATTTCCGAGACATAGTAAAATTCTATTATTCTAAATATCCCTGTTCAAAGGACACAGTGCGCTCTCCAAAACTAAGTTCTCCTTATTTGCGCCGTTAATTGTTATACGGGGCCAAGCTCCTTATTATAACTAAAATCGAAAGCTCTTTCCGAGGACTAAAAAATACATGCTCAGGCTAAAAGCTGAGACTGTAAAGCGGCACTAAACACAGTTAAGGACAGAAAACTGTGAACAACCCACAATTCGTCAGAGTATTGGCTGTGAGTCAAGACGTCAAACCCTCGTTGGACTGCACAGATACAGTTTACCGGGGTGTATATATACTACGTGGAACAGAGGTTGACTTATTAATTCAGGGTGGATTGGTTTAAATAAGGTTGAATTAAATCACGATTTAAATCACTCTAAATAAATAATTTATAGAATAATGTACATAAGGATTTTGTAGATATCAGAAATACTTTTGGTGAAAGTACATTACTCTCGTAATCATTTAATGGTGATTATTAGGTTCTAAGATAGGAAAATAAAGGAAATAAAATATATGTACTGATGGTGTGAAACTCATACGAGAGGAAATGTAAACACAGGATTTATCTTGATTTAAAATTCAATAATTTTATGGGCAAAAATAACAAACATTTTGTGTAGAAAAATATACAAAATATTAATCATGTTAAACAATAAATAGGATCAATATCATTAAACTGTAAATAAACATGGCAGCTGATATTTTTCGAACTATCATTAAAAAATCTCCAAAATTCAGGTACAGAGACTAAAAATATTTAAGTAAATATTGTAAGTTACAATTATAGAGTACATCCAGAATGTTTACTTTCACTGGAAGGAAAGTTACTGAAATTATTATTAGTTTCATTAACAAACTCAACAAACGTTTCCATAGTATTTACAGTATCAGAAAAAAATGTATGTTTACATATATTTTGTATTTGCTTTAATCAAACTGTTTAAATATTTATAATTTACTAGAAAAAAAAACTTTATATAAAAGACATACATAGATCTATATGTGAGTGGTGCCTAAAACCATGCAAGCAATTTTAAGCATGTTGTTTTGAAAATTAAAAAAAAAAATCAGATTTAAATAAAAAAATCAACAAAAAATATTTTTAAATAAAAATCATGATTTGTATCCACCCTGCTTATTATGTCTTCCCAGAAGGCCACCTTTTACACCACTGTAATGAACGTTTATGAAGTCTGTATCATTTCATCGAATATACTGTACGTCTTGAGGTGGTTAAGAAAATGGGGATCTCTTGCTCCAGATGTTAAAGGAAAAATTGCAAATGGCATTATCTAACTACACATTTGGTGCATTCAAAGGAATCATAGCGCAAATTTACGCACATCCTTCACCGGCTCACACTACCCTCTACAATCATAGTAGATTGATTGACTTGGTATATTTTACTTCGCTTTTCTGGCTTTTTATGGCTAATCGCAAAGATGAGAATGATAATATGAAATTCATGAAGGGACACTCACAAATAACACCCATGCCCAGGCCGGGATTCTAACCCATGACCCCCTGGCGTCGTAATTACTGGCGTGCTAACCACTCCGCCACGGAGGTGTGTATTGATTGAATTGTTGTTTTAAGTCCATTTCATGCACAGATTGGCTAATCGGGACTACACCTAAAGTTTAAAGTGGCTTGATTGATTGATTGAATTGGTGTCTTAAGTCCACTTTATGCACAGTAAGGCTGATCGGGACTAGACCTACAGTTTAAAGTGGGATCCGAACCACTATGAGCCTCCACCGAGTATCGAACCCGGGACCCCTTGATTACAAGGCGTCGACGCTAGCACTGCGCCATCGGGAGGCCTAGTTTAAAGTGGATTTGAATTTGAATTTGAATTTTAAATTTTGGGTGCGTCAGCACTAAGGCTATTTTGCACCCGTCACATCATACGGGGTCCAGCCCCTTATCGTTACAAATAACAACTCTAACGTTGCAGAACTAAAATCGTAAAATATTAAAATCTTCTGACTTTCGTTAAAAGCTGAGGCTGTAAAGGGGCACTCAGCACACATAAGGACAAAAGAACAGGACAATACAAACAAAATTATACTGGCCATGGGGCCAGTCGCCAGAGCCTGTTAGTCTTCAGTCCAGGGTGTACTAACGTGGAAGTGAGGTTGACATTTGGGTGCACTACGTGGAAGGTCACCCCTTACACCCCTAGTTTAAAGTGGAATCTGAACCACTATGTGCCTCCACGGGGTATCGATCCCGGGACCGCTTGATTACAAGGCGATGTCGTAACCAGTACGTTATCGAGGAGACCATCGGAGGTGTGTTGTGAAAGTGAAAGAACGTAGAATAACATAAACAACATATTATTTAAGAACAATTATTCACGTAGAGATTAAGAATACGACTTAAATTAAATGTAATCATGGTTATAACTATTGATGAAAAATAGAAACGTGTGAAAACAGGGGAGAATAAAACGTGTATTGAAGAATACATGAACAAAGAAAGTCATAGGGAAAGCGAGGAGAAAAACAATAAAATTACGAAAGCTGCGGCTCAAAGAGGTTTCCAGGAGAGAATGGTAGAATGTGAAATGTGCTATAAAAGAGGCAAGGCTTTGTGTGACCCAAGTCAACCTTCTTGCCCAAATTTCATATCAGCAAACAATTCTTCCCATTCCCATGTTTGCGTGATGGATTTCAAAAATACGTGTGCTACAAATACATAAGAGTTGTGGAGCGAAAGAACATGACAAGATAAAAGATGTAGGTTCGATCCAGTTTTGTTTTGCTCGAGTGATAATGTCGAAGATTCCAGAACTGTGATGTCTGATAAAGAGCATGATGGATTGGTTGGACTGGAGAGGAAAATGTTTTCCGTCGTAAAATACCTCTGATTTCTAAGGGTAATTACCCCCCCCCCCCCGGAAGCTTTAACGTGGATGGATCGAAATAGACAAGAAACATATAAGAGAAATAAGACACAAAGGTATATTTCAAACTTCAGAAATACCCTAGAAACTTGTATTTTATTTTATATGCTTTCACTTCGCTTTTCTGCCTGTTTAGATTAATCGTGACGATGAGAATGAACAATGAGATGAAGATGAGTTGTTCATAGTAACCATGGATAATATGATAATATAAGATGATATTGAAATTTTTAAAATAGCTAATTAGTGTCATTCAAGGCAGTTAGGGTAACATTTTATGTACTTTTTTAAATTAAAAAAACAATATTCAAGAGAACTACAGTGCATAAACACTGGAAGATGTGAGAAGGAAATTTTTGCCAATTACATGAACTCATATGTAAGTACACACACACACACGCACACACACACACAGAGAGAGAGAGAGAGAGAGAGAGAGAGAGAGAGAGATATGTGGTTTTTGATTGGTTCATAAAATGTTAATTCAGGTGGCAAACAACTTTATTTCATACACAGCAAGGATTAGAATAACTGCAATGAATTAAATATCAATTTATCACTGTAAGTGGATTAGGAATGTATCTTTGTCCAAGGTGCATAAAATAGTATTATTGAAATAAATTGGATTATTTTCCCCAACCCTGCCTAGTTATATGTTACATATATATATATACACGGAAGGATTATCTTAAAAATGAAGTTGTCTCTATGGGGGTAGTATAAGAGTTATGGTCTAATAGTAGTAGTATAAGAGTTATGGTCTAATAATAAACAATTGCATAATATTAATGATGGCTGACGTTTCCTAAAACAGCGGATTTTTCTGGAGTAGGGAAACTTTGTAAATTTTCAGAATACGATCTTGACATTTGAATAATCTGAGTTTTGATACCTTTTTGTTCAGAGTTAGCACTGCACAGAACTACGAAGGACCTAAAAGAATCAAGGCAGTATGCACTATCTTGAAAAAAATATATGCATTGGCAGTTTCAACTGCAGAACCCAACACATCATTTTACAGAGAGATTTCAACTTTTATAATAGGTTTAAGTCGATTGATATTCTGGCTGATAAATACATTCAAAAATGTTCTTCCTAACAGCTCTAGATTTTAATTCGCTTAAAAGGCTTTGATCATAACTTTTCCAAGATAAGTTGGGCGCCAGGCGAAAACTTGTACTGGTCTATACAGTCTTCTGAATACTCAACAGTGGACGTGCAGACAAAATTTATATTATCATCGTCTAGTAGACTCCAGCAGTAAAATGAGACAGCCTTGTTGAAGAGCCACCCCCGAGAATATGACACAAGGTAGCAAAAGAATCTGAAGATATTACATATAAGAAGAGGTTTATATACGACGAGAAAGGTACACTCTCTTAAGATAATTTTCGTAATTTTACGGTGATGATAACGTAAAATCTATTAGTGGTTCACCGTAAATTCATTCTACAATATAGATACCGTAAATAAAAAAATGAAATAAATTTGGAAGCGGGGAATCCAGCTTTTTATTTCTAAATATTTCACGTGACCAAGAACTAGTGGCGGCGATTAGGGGGCGTCGGGGCAGCCCCCCACGATTTGCCATCGAACTATGTCCTCTTAATACTAAACCTCCTATACCAATTGGAAGTAACTGTTCTTGACCTCCCAGTTTTGGCACCCAATCGCCGCTACTACCGAATAAACTTTATGAAAACGTTTGTTAATGCAAATTGATATTAAAAATAAATAAGGTAAGTACTTAAGAGTTGATATCTTCAACGGCTTTGTGCTACTGTCACTGGAAAGACCTGCACGCAAATAAAACTTGGGGAACGCTCAGGCATTGATTGCTTATTATTTTTTTAAGATGTCGTGTGGTGTTGTTTCTGTCATTGTTGTTTACGGTGGAATCACGGTAATTTTACCGTGGTATCACTGTCATCCGTGCCGCCTGTGATACCACGGTAGAATTACCGGAAGTTGTTTTTTTTTTTTATCCCGACCTGAACTCTTTCCTGCATACATAGGTGAGTTTCGTGGAAAGGAGCTATTAGACCGTGGCCGATATTCCGTCCCTTCTCGGATGGCACCAACCTTTACGCTCTTTGCGTGTCAGTTGAAGAACAGATTCATCGATAATAGATTTCCGAGGACGATTCTAACTACGTGATTTATTGTGGCATGCACTGCGAATATTTTGTTGGATAGGTATTGAAACAACCACATTGACCATGTGTGATCATTTGTAAATCCTTTAATATCATGCACGTCACGATGAACGTAACTGTTACCTATCAATAACATTAGCCGAAGTATGTTGGTTTACGTTTCATGTTTACAGAAAACTGTTCAACCTTAATGCCCACTGAGACGCGGGGAAAGGCGGCAACAGGAAGCAACATAACTTCTGTTGTCTGCTTCTATTGTAACCAGATGGTGTAACTCCCACTACAGGGAAACGAGCGGAACCGAAGCGGGAATTTCCGTGCCAGAAGTCTGCAGGTTAACTTAAAGGTTATCGCCCAATGAGACGCCGGAAACACGTCTGTTGCGTTATGTTGCCACGTTTATTCGCGTCTCAGTGGGCGTCAAGCTTAAGTCAAATTTATGCGCAGATAGGCTAATCGGGACTGGGGCCTACAGTTTAAACTGAGATCCGAACCACTATGTAGGGCTGGCTCGAGACAAAATTTTCACCGGGTGAGGTGGATTCTTGTCGCCCCTCCCCTAATTTCTACCCTGCCACCCCTAACGTTCCACCCTGGTCCCCCTACTGTCAACACCACTCAATACAAACATGACCATGTTATATATTTAAATGAGGGAAAATATTGGCTTTTTTTAAATACCTTAAATGTTACTGTTAAAGAACATATTTGTTGTAGGTATATATGCGTACATAATGATATCAAAATAACAGTTATCTCTTAGTTTAAATTGCTACATGATTGACTTTGCAATATACTTCTTGTGTTATTTAACATTAACTTCAATTAATTTTTGTTTACACAAATCCAACCTTTTTCTTTAAAAAAAATAATTGTCACTCTTATATAATCACAAATGAGGTTTTGGCGCCACTCGATGGTAACTCCCCGGTTCGGCGCCTTAGCTAGTCGCCCGAGTCGTTCAGTCACTATGTACCTCTACCGTGTATCGAACTCTGGACAACTTGATTAGAAGGTAAAGGAGTTACTACTACGCCATGGGGGAGATCCACACTAAGACAACGGAGATGATAAAGTAGACACAGAATCCAAAATGAGTCAATTGACACAAATACGTTGACTAGAGTAACACATTACACTTTAAATCCTTATAAGCTGGTAATGATTCACTTTCGGCGAATCAAAATATACGCAGAAATGCATGAAAAGAGTACTGTTATCAGCTGCTCTTCAGTATGATACATTACAATACATCGGTTGGGAAGCTCAGGCACGGTAATTTAAAAAAACAATTAAACTGTGCCAATTCATGCATAAAAAAATCGTGTAAACTTGTAGGACCAATATCCGCTTACTTTTTCTGTAATTTGAGTATGTTTGTTATGTGTGCGTTTATGTTTTATGTGTATTTTTTTACTTCTCTTACCGTGTATATGTATTTTTCTTACTTCTTTTTCTATTTGAGTTTTTGTTTTCTTTTTTTCTTGTGTTTTTCTTTTCTTATGGTATTTTAATCTTTTTAGATTTTATGTATTTCGAGACAGTTTCCTATTATAGTCAATTTATAGAATGTACAGTAGAGAGGGTTAAGTGGCAGAAGAGGCTTGTGCCTTAACTTCGCCATCCAAAACAAGAAATATATAAATAAATAAAAATACATTGATGAATTTCGCGTTCTGAGCGTGATACCAAATTTAATACCTACCAATACCATACTCGAGATTTAAACAAGTGGCGTACCCACTATTTTCGAAAGGAGGCGGGGGGGGGGGGGGAGTTACGTATATTTTTTAGTACTCAGCCCTAATTTTGTCGTCTTTACCTACGTTTGGCGTCCATTTTTTTTAATACCGGGCCGAAGCGGGGGTTAAGACTCCCACCAACCCCCCTTGGGCACGCCACTGGTTGACACAAATTACATCTGCTTCCGAAACGCTGAGATAATCGCTAGAATTTGCGCCTTGGTAACAGATATACGTAGGTTGAACGCCGGGATTACTCTAAAGAGGTAAGTGTAAGGTAAAGTTCCCCGTGCCATGAAGGTATATTTAGAGGATGTGTGGGTAGGGACTCATACATTCTCGATCCCGGCAATTTCGGAGATGATGTGATCAGCACCACGCTCCGGCTGCTTTTACCCGCCAGGGTTGCCCGCAGGTACTCGCTGATTTGAGGCTGGGTGATCCCCGTAGCCGCTTCATGCGGAGACAAGGTCGAAAAAGAACTCAAATAGAGACAATGTGCAAAACTTGATAAAAAAATGAATGTATTTGCAATTGTTTGGTTCGGAAGGCGCAAGCAATACATTTAGTTGCACAGAACACACTGGACAAAGTGGCTTCCTTCCTAATACAAATTGTTACAAATGTGGTGGTTTTGGTTAGACATTTTCCTGGGGATTCAAGACATGTTTGCGGTCGATTGAGACCAAAAAAGAAGAAGTAACACCACTTGCCAGCAAAATGGATGGCAGTAAAAGTAAGGGCTTCCCCCATTCTTTGTCTGTTTTATGCCATAATGATTTTGCATTAGTCAGTGCGTGACTGGTGACTTACAGCTTCTTGTAAATTTTCTTCTGACACTGTATTACGCGCCAAAGGCAATTAATACTGCTCTTTGCCTACGTTAATGGCCGGCTTTAGAGAGCAGGCAAAGACATAACCTTGAATCTGTGTCTTCTGGTAACCCCATTAAACAGTAAAGTGCAACTTCTGGATTTTTACAAATTTTATTTTAAAGTGACTACTTAAAATGACTCAACGTTCAATATTGTCTAATGAAATATATATACTCTATCCCCGGAATCTGTGGAGCAAGCCGCGCATAGCGGCAGGGAAGAGGGGAAATCGAGTGGGCAGAGCGAAGCAGTACACGCTGCTGCGAAGGCTGGTAACTGCAGTCGCTTTCCCCCTTCACGCAATCCCGTTCCCTCTCACGTGTTCATTGGTGGAGCCGTCTCGCGTCACTAGTGCGCGGAGACTTGTTTTCGTTCGCTTGCTCCAGAGATACCCGGCACTGAGTATAGTTCCTTTGCATTTCTCGATTTTCTTTCACTTCTCTACCTTCTTTATTTAATCCTTACAATACGAATAATATGATGGCAATCAAATTGGTAATGCATGCTTTATATTGCCCACAGAAATGTAAATGCATCAGTTGAAACAAATAATGCATTAAGTGCATCATCGAGAAAGATGCAGGTGAGTACATAAAAAAATGATGCAGTAAAGTAGAGCTCGACATTGAAAGAAATTCCCTCATCATGATTCACATTAGTGTTACATTTACAAAGACATACGAAAATGCATCAAATTGTGAACCTGATTCTTGGCAAAAGATAAAAAACAAACACACTTTAGTGATCAAATACATTTAGTGTTCTGTGCGTGAGCTCGTGCCTATACTCTGTCCCTGGAATCTGTGAAGCATGGCCGCGCATAACGGAAGAGAAGGGGAGAGAGCGAGTTTGCGGAGCAAAGCAGAGCGCGCTGCTGAATGCGGCTGTTAACTGCACCGCAAGTTCTATATTCTTATTCTTTTTTGATTGCAAAAGCAAATAATATTAACCAAGATTTTCACTACGTTCTTCAAATTTAGTGTCATAATTTCAACACGGAAATAGAGAAAGTGGGATTTTGCAGGTATTCCACAATATTTTGCTTGATAGCATTCAATTTCGTATTAACACAACTATGATTTTCCTCTAATATATTCCCAAATTCCTCATTTCAATTATCTAAAGATTGTTTTAGAAATTGTTCGCGAAAATCTGATCCGGTTAAAATAACAGCAATCGCTTATACACTGGATAACTGAGAAATCATTTGTGACGTGACCTGCTAAGAAATGTATTTTGAGCCAAATCTTTAAATATAGCACGCATCATTTTTCTTTGGTATTCAACAAGAAAGTGGTAAGTTCTTACAGTGATTGTCAACACGAAGTTACATCATCTCTACAAACATCTATCGATAATGAATAATGTTACTTACATATTTAATTTAGGTATTATTAAACTACATTTGAATAAAATAATACAAAATACATTCTAGACTGTCTTTCTTCCACACATGAAATTTGAAAATCAATCTGTTCGTGGTACGTACGTACCACGTAGTGGACTTTCTCATAATGAAAGTTCTGACTTATCCAGATTCCTATTCCCTAAGAAATAAGACAATGTAAAATATAGTTTGAGCTACAAAATTCTAGAAAAATAAAGTTTAGCCATAATTATGTATCCAGTAGGTTCACTTGAAGCTGAAATCGTCTCAAAAAATAACAAAACACTTTTTTCTTACGCGTCTAATGAATTGGTAGATATCGTTCCCTGAAACCGCATCTTATCTTCATAAAAATTATTTATTTCTACATTTATTTAGAAAGTCTTTATTTTCAAGAACTGTGAAACAGCAGAGGCTAGATGAAAAATCCATCAACTTTAGAAAGTAGATTTCCAAATTACTTTAAAAGGATTTTTCGTTCTCACAGAATGCTGGTTTTTATAACGTTAGCCTTTTCTTTAAGAAAGTATTTGAATTTCATAGTATAGCATTTTCTCTTCATAAACAATTTCTCTGCATGATATTCGTTCATAATTTCTCACTAATTAAAATTCTTGGAACCAACATTAGAATATAATGCATGTACTGGATTTTCCCTCTTCTGTTTGATTAATCATTTGTCGTATTTTTTTCATTTTATAATGTAATAAACTAACATAAATAGACGATATTCCAGATTCCTAGCCTCTGTTAGATTGCACAAGGACAATCAATTTTTGCAGGCTATGAAAAAAACTGTTCGAATTTTCAAAAGCACTTAAAAATCCATTAAACTTAATTAACAGAGAGTAGACTAAACCAGTTCTTATGAAAGGGAGTTGTTAGATATTTTTCTTCAAGGTAAAAAATGAAAAGGGATTGTTTTTATTGTTACTGGCTTTCATTAATTGTAATATAATTTGTTAAAGGGCTCATTTTACATGGCATTGTTTGAAACCTGGTAGATTAAATATGAAAGAATACATTGAAGGCATTACGAAAAACATCCAATATCTGACGAACAACGAAATGTATTGATGAAAAACTTGGTACACAGATGCAGTAATAACCGCCTTCAGCCGTAATGATTGCTTGGAATTGTTGACATGTACGAATCAAATGGTAGTTATTTGATGCTGGACATTACTAGGATAATAGGGGCTTTGAGGGAATCAATCGTATTGTTGGAATGCCACACACGTAATATTCTATGGTATTTAGGTCTGGCGAGTTATGTGGCCACATGTTTGGCGTGATCTGGTCGTACAGATTGGCCGCCAACCATTCTTGGATCGTCACAGCTTTTTGCGCAGGTGCAGAGTGCTGCTGAAACACATCCGGTCTTCCATTACGTACGCTGTTTATCCAGGGCTTTACAACTGTTTCCAGCACCTCAATGTAGTCAGTAAAATTCACCCAAAGACACTGTGGAAAGAATTGGGTGGGATGATGTGACTTTTGGGTCTCACCACCCCTAAAATTATCACAGTTGCGGAAAAACTCGATGTGCATAACACGGGGGACACCTGAAAGATCCGCATGTAACAAACTGTGATTTCCCCTGTTCATCTTTTGATCCTGGTCGATTTTTCATCGGATAAGAGAAAAGAGCAAACAAGGTTCTTCCGGATGTTTCACTTTGTTCAGTAATTGGTTTGCTTGGTGCAGAAGTTGTTTTTGTGTGTGCACTGACAAGAAACACCCCTTTCCCATTACATATCACTTATATCGAATGAACTCATGCTCTACAGTGCGAATTGTGCCCTCGGACACCTGGAGATCTTTGGCATTGGCCCTCGTGGACGTTCCGGGGTTCGAATCGATGATGTCCTGCACCTGCTGTACGAACTGTAGCTCTGAATGACTTTGGGCTTTACTAAATACTAAATACTGTACAATAACTCCTAATCTCAATTCCGAAAAATCACAAACGTTGCAAGCCATTTCCATAACTTTCAAAGATAAAACAGACCTATGTATACGTATATTCACTTCCATTAGCATTTTAATTCACTTTAAATATTTCTTTCTTTCTTTCATTCTTTGCTAATCATCTTAAACAATGTTTATTTTAATAAATGCTACTATTCGAATTATCGGACCATATTTACAAAACTGCTCTGTGTACTTTTTAGTAAAATATCAGACTTTGTAAGTATATGTTTTGGGGCTAAAATATTTTACGCAATTTGCAAATTCTGCTCAAAATAAAAAATAATCGTTTTACACAAAACAATTCAATGAATCATCTGTTACTATAAGTCTTTTCTACTCTTGCGGCGGCCGGTTCTCATGCTGGCAAGGGAACTAGGCAGCGGGGAAGCGACCAATCCAGCGCGATAAGAAACGCAGCAGTCTGTAGAACGGGGTGCACGTATTATTTCATCCCGCCACGTAGGAACTCTTGGCGCCACAGCTGTTGTCTGGTTGATCTGCAGCATAATCCTCGCTCCCCACTTCCCTTGCCAGCATGAGGACCGGCCGCCATAAGAGTAGAAAAGACCTATAATTACATGAGGACTATACAGAAAGATAGAATTATCGACATGAAACTACTTTCGCTTATGCAATGTTTTTGGAAACATGGCACAAGCGAAGGTGATGTTGATAAACTCTTTCTTTCCCACTTTCCTCATAATGTTCATGGTGTTATTAATACATTAGTGATCTAAAACAAAATGCGGCTCACTAAGTCTGATCCTTTACTGACGCAATGCATCAAGAAAATATGTTATAAACTAGAAGCCTCAAACTAAAAAAAATGCTAGTAGTGGAAGCTAAAATTCGATCAAGCATCTTCTTTGCTTGATTACAAAAACCACCGATGAAAAAAGTACGACTTTGAACGCATTATTAAATTCTTTGGTTGCTAATAAAGTTCATCGTTTCTCTTTCCTTTTTTGCATCACAAAGGCTCAAATTAAGCCGAAGTACTTGCCTCCTCGGGGCTCGCCTTCCGTTCGGGGTAACAACGTTTCCTTTCCACGGCTATTATCAACCACTTAAATATTAAATCCGGAGGCCACTTCTTAGCATCATGTTTCTTTAAAACATTCCGTAAGCTGAAGAGAAATTTCTTAAGGCAAATGAAACGGATGTTAATTTCTGAAAAATAGCCATTTTGCTTATTTTAAATAAATAATATATCACCATTTCTTACGACAGAAAATTTTAAATTAATTAGAAAGAGTCATGAAAAATATGCTTAAAGAACGTTGCTAATGAAAGATATTCTTCCATCTTCCCATCTCGAATGTTTGGAAAGTTTAATTTGTCTCGTGAAAAATTCATGTGGAAAACTTTTCTTTAACTCCCTGTTTCTCAGCGTGATTTTTCCATCTTTCATCATTTCATTAATTAGAATTTCAAATAAATCGAAATGAAGACAACATAAGATGCAGCACAACAGTAAAATCGGTAACTTGAACTAAATTGAATTTAAGAATTGTTAGAAAAGTATATTAAATCCGTTATGCTGAATATAAGAACTCTTTCAAACAAACTTTGATTATATTTATGATAATGTTAAATCTTGATAACCCTTATGGATTGCGTTGAAACAAACAAATAATATAGTTACAGATTAGCAGAAATTTACCTAGTTCCTAACTAAAACCTACAGATAATTAACCAAGTAACAACATATTTGGTGTAAACACTTCAAAATTACACATCTACATTATAAAATAAGCTAATGTTGTCCAATAAAATATAAAAATTTCCACAACATCAAATTAGAACATTATAAAATATTCTTCATTATTAGGGTGACCTTTGTGATGTGGTACACAACAACAATTTCATGATCGTACATTACTGAATACATGTTGTAATGGTAAATGTAAACACAACAACATCTGAGTTTGTTATCGTGCTCATCCTTGTACACACCTAATGCTAATACAAATATCTCTCGCATTACCAAAAATGTTTATTTGATAGAACAGCTTTCTGGACAGAAATGCTCATCGTATTACTGTATTCGTGGGAAACGACTTTCTGATGATATATCAAATCCATATCACTTTTCGCTGCTTCCAATAATTAAAAGGAACAGAATATAAAAAATCATAATAATACAATTGTAGTGTTATAACATTGCCATCGAAAAGTTTGATAGGAAATTTCATACATATATTTTCTTCTTTTAATTTCAGTGTGTTATATTTAATCGAAATCACAAGGTCTGGAGTAATTAATTAATTTCAGAAACAAATGAATATCGTAATCACCTACTAATAACCTTAACAATAATAACATAGAAGAGATGAACATTTTTTTAATTAATTATGTTAAATATATACTGCAGATATTTTTACACTTAATCA
Source organism: Lepisma saccharinum (assembly GCF_977018435.1). Taxonomy (NCBI): domain Eukaryota; kingdom Metazoa; phylum Arthropoda; class Insecta; order Zygentoma; family Lepismatidae; genus Lepisma; species Lepisma saccharinum. The sequence continues at coordinate 175,655,757 of NC_139230.1, read as the reverse complement.
GCAATCTCATTATTTGTTGTTCACTCGAAGTCATTTACACAGTTGTAAGATGATAATGACTGATGATGTGATGAAATATGAATGGACATTCACAAAGAACACCCATGTTGGGACTCGAACCCGGGAAACCCTGGCTTCATAGCGCTAACCACTGTGCTAACCACTCCGCCACGTAGGTCGGCAAGTAAAAAGTGAGAGCTGTAGTAGCAACATTCAAGTTCGTTTGATTCTTGTTTAAGTCCATTTTTTATGCACAGACAAGCTAATCAGAACTGGACCTACAATTTAAAGTGGAATTCGAATCACTAAGTGCCCCACCGGTTATCGAACCCAGGACACCTTAATTACAAAGCGACGACGTTACCACTGAGGCATTGGGAAGGCCCAAACATACAAGTAAAGATACCCAGTTGATTAACAGTGCGAATAATGATACACGACTCTAAAATAATGTAGTAAATAAAGCAGTAGGCTAATAATATAATATTTCAGATGATAATTGAGAAACAATTTGGATCTAAAAATCAGAGATACTTAAGATTATAATGAAACACGAAAAGTCTGTGTAAAAAGGATCCAGAAAACCTTTGCCGGTTCCAATTGCCGCGTTTTTTGTGGTTGTTACTATTTCCACGTACTTCATCTTTTCCCCATTTTCGCAATTAAGGTAAAAATTATAAATATATTCATTGGTCAATAGAGGAGACGGAAATAGGCATGTGGTTGACTTTCTCTGACCTCCATTCCTAACCACGACGAGAAGCGGAGTGCACTTCAAAAGCGCCTGAAGTAGGGAATGATGAAAAGAGAGATCCCACACAGCGCACCCGAGTCACCTTTGCGACAGCCACACGCCATACCGCGTAGACCACCAAGACTGCGAAGATAGTTAATTTTTAAGGCTAATGCCACAGGAGAGCTTTTACCGCTCAGAATTCAGCTGCGAGAATCGCAGTTGTAAAAATCGATCGGTGGCTGTCAGAGTACGATAAAAATCACGAAACTGGAGTTGCAATAGTTATTTGGGGCCTGCCATACAAGAGATAAAAACGCTCATGATTGTCAAGTGAGGATATTTCACAAAGATACAAGTATTAATGCATTTATTTATTAATTTTTAGGTTTTCATGGCCACTTTCACTAATCACAGCGACTTTGCCGGTATAAATCATATTCTTGTTTAATTCAACAAATTAGTAGTGATATCAGTCTCACAGAAAACTTACTCATTGAATCTAAAGACTAACTTGATTTCCACTAATAGTGCCATGGAGATAAGAACTCCTGCTACTGATAAACTAAACGCAAGGCCATGAAAATAGGTGGCTGGGCAGAATTGCGCTGGTACGTACCACATATGGAAAAAGCAAGGCGAGAGCGGGACAAATGTCACTGGTTCCCGCGCACTGTGTGGCAACGTCAACCGGGCTGCGTTGCCTAGTTCGAGCGTCAGACCGACCTCTCTCCGGGTCATTTTGTGTAATCCCTGACCTTTCGAGCAAATACTGTCAGTTTGTATCACATGGATTACAAAGACCAGCTATACAACGAGATCTTTCATTCTCTTAAACCTCCGAACACACGGGGTTGTGCTCCGACGTGGCAACAGCGCGAACTTCTGCCACCCGCAGAATTCCAGCCACAAAATGGACAGTAATATATTCCGACGCGATGCAACAATGACACCACCCTATAGGAACTTCAACAACGTGACATTTGTTGATTTTAAGACATCATTTAAATTCCTTCGTTTCCTTCTCTGACGCGGGAAAACTGTTTAATTTACGCCGGAAAACCTATTGGTTCTGGTATGGCACGTTAGTTTGGTGTGAAAACTCACATGTATTATTATATATTATATCATTGATTATTCCTGCATCTTATATCCACAGAATTTATTGACATTTCAGAACATACCCTTTGGTTGACAACACGCTTTCAAAAACACATTACACAATTAAAAACATTAGACACAAATTTATATATCATATTTTTAAAATATGTTTTTCATGAAACATGTAGCATTTGGCAATTAATCTTTACTGCGTAGTATCTAAAGAACTTGAACATTTAGTCCATGGAAAATACAGCTTGTGGGTGTTACATGACAGCTAGCAACGCCAATATGTCTAAAATTTAGAAGGAAGTTGAGATTATTTTTAATTCAGCAAGTCTTCGTGTCTTTACTGTCTTGCAGTTCCAACTACGGTTCAAAAAAATCACACAAGTTCCTTTTTCATATATTTTCCATCTCGTTCTTCCTTTTTGATACACGTGCTAGGCGAATTCTAGACTTCAAATGCACGCACCACTCTTCTCATTCAGAGGCACAAACGAGCCCTCATTACGGAGAACTCGGCTCTTTGTGCGTGTCTTGGATCCTTTGTGTGTGATTGTGTGTTGCGCACAAGAACGCGTGATTCAGAGAAACTGATGCCCGGTTTGGTACTTCCAACGTTTTGATTAAAGCAGTAAGATACATTCTGTCAACAAGTACGGAATGCCACGAATGCTTTATGTGATTTTACAACGATACCACGTGCGGCAGGGCAGCAAGGGCACAGTATTTTCAGTCATTTGTACACCACGCTGCTGTGGTTATATATCTATACAAAGAGTGAAAAATAGAAGCCTGTTACTTTTAATGGAAGTGTATGTGTATGTGCATCACTTGAAAAGTTTTCTCAGGTTTATCGGAGGATAAACCACAGAATTATTGCAAGATTGATGATACTTCGGAAATTTTACAGAAAAAAAATTAAATGATTATGTTTCTTAATTTTCAGGTTTCCAAATTGAAATATTGAAGGTAACTTTAAAATGTCATATGTTACTTAAATGCATTCCACATTTATAGTCTAACGAAATCAAATTTTTAGAGGAAACATCAGTTAATTTGTTAGATGGGCATCATTTTAAGGTGATGGTTAGTGCAGTTGAAAAAGTCGTATCGGTGTTTCTCTCGCAACGATTAATATCTCTCAAACAAGGGCAACTGTAAAGACACAATTTACAACTAACACACAGTGTTAACGTCGATCCGTCTGCCTGCTTCCGATAAAGCAATTAATTTCACATTCTCCCTCAGTGTCTCGGAAACTAACAGTAAATATACTGAAGTTGAAGACACGGCTAGAACTAATTTAAGGCGAATCAAATTATCTAAATTGGCCCACCCTTGTGTACAATATTCTCACATACTAATCAGTATATTCTCATGTACACACACCTATTCCGTATTTTAGAAACCATTCAAGATACGAATATGAAATTTAGTTAACTGAACGACAATCGATTGTTTGCCAATTGCTGATTCAAGTAAACAATAGTAACAATTGATGTTTGTCAATTACTCAAAAACTAATAAACATACAGATATCAAATTTAGTGAACTATTAGAAATACCAAATTCAAGTTCAATTTTTATTGTGCAGGTATATTTCGTTCCTTCTGTTTATCTACTAACGGAAGTAGAAGAATTCACCTTAGCAATCTACATTACGTTGGTTCATCCATATCTCAGAAACAGCTAAAGATAAAATTGGCCTATTTGGAAAAGTAGAAACGTAAAATGTAGTGTACACGTGTAGATATACCAAATTATCACTGTATTTTTCCGATTTGATTTGGTTTGATGTTTTAAGTCCACTTTATGCGCAGTAAGGCTAATCGGGACTGGACCTACAGTTTAAAGTGGAATCCTGTATTTTTCCGAAATATTCTCTTAGTTGTAACTATGCTGCGCAAGACAAGATAGTGGATAGTTAGTGAGGTTATACGATTGAGAATTTAAGAAAGGATTTCTCTAAAGTTAAACGAATGTAAAATTTAATATAAATTTGGAATAACCAATGGAATATAATTGAACAAAAAAAAATAATTGCTAAATAAACTAATAGATCTTTAAAGAAACTCAACCTTCCAAAATTTCCCATCCTAGAGTGATACTCACTGTACGCGTAGTTAATCAAAGCGTTTGCTTATGGTGACCCTCTCCCCGTGAAGTTATACCTCAAGGCAAAGTATGCCTGTTTCCTTTACGAGGCTTCGAGCATGCATTGAAGCATTACTTCTCCCTTATTTTGGGACAAACGGTTATAGTTAAAGTATTTATGTCATAAACTATATCGCTGTAATAAAGTAAATGAAAATATTAACTTAACTATTCTTCGAAGGCATTTTCTTGAAATAAAAATGTGACTCTCTTAAAAAAGCAAGGTAGTTTCCTAAGTTTAGTAGATATGTTTTCGAATTCAAAATCTCTTTGAATGATTATACTTTTAAACGTTAATTTAATACCATGCACAGCGTTGAAGTTGGAAACTTATTTCGTTACAATGAGTTATTTCTTGCTGAATAATAGAAATATTGCAACAAAATTAATTTCCGTGATTTTAGTGCATAAGACAAAGTTATGGAATTAGAGTGGCTTTACAAACAAAAATAATGAATAAATCTAATTGAAAAGCATTTTCACAAATAATTATTTCAAAACTACTCACAATGTCAAACTGTACAAAACTATTTAGGTATTAATTAACAGGTTGCATAAATTACGTACTGCCTTTAGATAAATATGCGTATTTAATTTTAAATTAAACAGTCTCTTGTTACAGCTTGAATTTTTAGTGCAATAAATTAACAATAGTAGAAATAAATATTCACGATATTTAAAGTATCAGTTGTTTTCAATGAGCGTGTGTACAATAAGTCAGAAATGTATTGATTTGCACACTGCCTAAAATACAATATCGTTGAAGGAATTCATTAAAATTTTCAGATTTATGAATGATTTCCATTCAGATCCATATTATAACATTTCACATTACTTATCCTTTCACACATTTACAAATGGAATGTTTTTTTTGTTGTAATGATATTTTTTACTCTTATATATTTTTGATGAATGTAATTATTATAAGTGTTGGGTCAAGATTTTTTTAATTTTAATTCAAATTCCACGAGATTTTCTATACCTGTATCATAAATTAAATGACTTAAAGGTATAGAATTTTCAATTCAGTCTTTGCCTGAATAAAAGGTTTTAGATAATTCTTTCTCGTTCATATTTCGAAGGACTCTTTTTACATCATATGCTTTCATTGATGTTCATATTTTAGTAGGCAGAGTTGAGTCGAGATTTTGTCTCTCTCATTTCGCTCAAAGGGAAAGTTAATTACCTTCTAACAACTTACTCTGCCCGGAAATTTTTAATTGAATTTTTTCAGAAGAAGAGGTTCTTCTTGTGGATGTGCGAAACTACTTTCAAATTGGCAGAATTTTCCAGACAGTATTAAAAAAATGGGTTCATGAAATTTTAAAAAAAATCTTTCTCCGTCGTCCTTCGAAACTAAAATATTTTTGTGTATTTTATTGTGATTTGTTTCCGTGAATAAATGTAAGAAGTTTGGTTTTGTTCAGCAGGGGCCCTTTATATTTCTGCTAATTAAATTGTGTAATGCAAATCACAAAGTGATCGAAAGTTTGTCAAATTTCTATGTTTGAGCACTACAAGTTCAAAAGTATAGACCTGCTGTTGTCATCTCTATTTCAGAGGGGTTCTATGCTTTCTTTATTTTTGAATATTTATTCAACAACAATATATTTTTTCTGTATCTCTTTGCAATTTGCATTAATATATTTGCATAAAATACAATAATATTTACATAAACATTTATTACATTTGTATTATACATTTATATAATGCGTCAATATATGTGCATGTTAATAACACATTGTTGGAGAAAGTAATTATTCAGTCTTCATTTTCTCAAGTCCTGAAATTACTGAATCGGTAAATGTCAAGTGTCTAATTACCATATATCCTAAGAATCACACACATAAACTTCAGAAGAATGGGCAATCAGTAATATCTTCGTCAGAGTCAGTGTCGTAAAGATCCGTTAATGTATTCCTCAACAAAGGGATCTAAACGAGTTACCCTTTCTTTTGTTGATAACGCCTGCATTTTACTTAATAATGGGGTAAATAAGCGTTTCAATGAGAATCGCTTACTGGTGTCTCAGGTAGTCAAAGAAGATGGTCGGTTTTGTGGGTATTGAATGGCGGCTGACTCAATTCAGAGAGACTTGAAACTACTGGGAGCAGGTGGTTGCGTATCGAATTTCGATGCTGTTCCTAGGATACGGTGTCAGCTTTCAGGCATAAGAAACAAGAATCCGATTTCTTTAATGAGGCAAAGGTAGCTTTATCATGCTCACTGCAGTGATATGGGGAGTGAAAGGAGTACTTTACAAATCAGTTACATCAAAGCTCGCTGTAACATGGAAAGGCACGTAAATCGAAATTTCAATATTTCTCCAAATTATAGAAATTGGTCTCATTCGCTTCGGAGGAATTGGAGAGTTTTTTTTTTCGTTTTGGTATTTGTAAATTGATTTCAACATTCGAACTCAGAGGCAGGTGCTTTAAGATAATGCAATCATTGAATGATCTTTCCTTCATTCCTTAATCGTTCCTAAGTTCAAAATCAAGATCACAGATTATGTGGCATCAACAAAATGAGTTTTTTTAAAAAACAAAATTTAAAAGTCTCTGTGACATTTGAATTGATTTTTGTGTGCGTTATCTTCAGATCCATATGCAGCCAAATGTATCATTCAAAGTATTAGAAATGTTTGTCAGACCTTTTGCAAGTAGCAGGACTGATGACCTGCAATGGTAAAAAAACATCGACAATTGACTGACTCTACATCGGAAAAAGAAAGGAAATGTTTATATTCAAGGCATTAGGATTACGGATTTGTACGAGTGTGATCATTTCAGTGTATCACCAGCATAAGTATCCCATTTATATGAGCTAAAATGTGTCAGAGCTTATGACTTCTCACTCTTTATCATAGACATTAAAATACTAAGTAAAAACCAATTTTTAAAAAAATAATTTTCGGTATTATTGTCGTTATCCCCCCGAGCCTCACTTTAGACGTCAATGATTTCTTAAATTGAAATGAATGAATATCTATACCTATATTTGTAATACGTTAAACTACTTGTAATAAAGAGACCAAGGAGGTCAAAATCAACGTTACCTAAGGCCCCCATAATTGATTGATTGATTGATTTGCTTTATTTTACTTCGCTTTTTGTGCCACTTTTGGCTAATTTGCGAAGATGGGGATAAGTGGTGATGATGAAATTGATGAATGGACACTCACAAACATCCATGCCCAGACCGGGATTCGAAACCGGGACCCCTGGCTTCGTAGCGCACCCCCATAAATCTTGCAGTGACCATGGCCATTACTTGACATGAAAGTTACATATATACGTGTAAATCTGGGCCTAGTTCCAGCAATCCTTGTAGTTGCACCATAATTTAATGATCCTCAACCCAAAGTACCATGTAGGCATTTGCTGCCATGTCGTATCATCAGAATATACCTACCGACTGTGCAATGTAGTTTACCCTTGATACCCTTGACTGTTTGTTCTGCCGAGGACTGATTTGCATGAAGTAGAACCATCTTCTGGACCAAAGACCAGGGACGGCGCTACAGAGGGCTAGGGGGGCTGAAGCCCCCCCAAAACCAGCCTCAGCCCCCCTGTAGCCCCCAAGATTTTTGTAGTACGGTAGACACATTTTGACCGAACACTTAAAAAGTTTAAGTTTACATTTTCCATTATTAATATTCCATTGAGGCAAGTATTGGGTCAGGCAGAAACAATGTACCAGTTTATTATAGTTCCTACAGTAACACTACATAGGGAATGTAAAGGACGAGAGTGGTAATTGATAAAAAACATAATGGCATTTTATGACACAATAATTATTTTTTGAAAATCACATCTGTGAGATAACCACCGTCCTTTGTGATGCACTGACGGAGTCGACGAACGAAACTGTCCATTACTTTCACCAGCATTTCAGGTGGAATTGCCTTGACCTCTTCACTGATGCGACGCTTCAGAATCTCTAAGTTATGCAAACACTCGGCTCTTGAGGTATCCCCACAGAAAGAAATCGCAAGCACTCAGATCTGGGGATTTCGCTGGCCACGGTATGTCCCCGAAACGTGAGATGATTCTGCCCGCGAACACAGTACGTAACCTTGTCATCGTGTCTCCATTTTCTAGTTCAGTTAGATCGCAAAGTTACTTTTAATACAATGGGTTCTAAAATCAAGGGGACTTGGTATATGCAGATTTACCTGGATAGCAGTGGCTACCATTTGATACTACGTAATGGGCCAATCATGAGTGGCTGTGAGATTCTTCTTGAATTATTGGCATATGCAGCTAAAAGTGTACATTATTAGGCTCCATAAATCGTATTCCTATATTTCTGAATAAATCCAACAGATGTGTAAAATTATTTTTTTTTACGTAGGACAACGTTCAACATCTAAAGAGCCGTTATTATTATTTTCTGTTTGTTAGTTCCTCATTCGAGTACCGACAATGGTATGAGTGTTATCGATGTTCTTTCATTGTTTTCATCGTTATATCTATCCTTATCGTTGCAAATATTCACGAGGGAGAAATAGGACTTGATAAGAAATCAAAGAGTACACAAAGTAACTAATTCTTAAATGTTAAGAATTGGAAATATTAAAATTAGACCTCCCCGCCCTGGTTATCTATCAGCAATACTACTGCCTTGAAATTAAGGGGTCCCGGGTTCGATTCCCGGTAAAAACATATATCATTAAGTGGCTCGGATTCCACTTTAAGCTTTAGGTCTCGTCCCAATTAGCTTCTGTGTATATAGTGGATCTTTATACAAATCCAATCAAGTAAACATTTTGCATACGATGCAAAAATCAGCACGCTTGGGCAAATTTCATTCTTCGCAGGCCTAGGCCAACATGCTAATTAATTCTTTTTTGTGATGTTAGAAAATAATTTCTGCAGTACCGTCAAAGTGGCAAAATTTGATTCCGTGCAGAAGAATCAATCTTTGAAGCACATCTGGTAAAACTATTGATCCATTCTGATCAATATTTAGAGCACAATATATTCTGAAACAAAACTATAATCTTCAGCAGTCACTTCTCTAACCAAAATGCCCAGTGCGAGAGTTGCCATTACATATATTCATTGATTTTATGTCAATATATTTATCTCATAGTTGAGGTGGATTTGTAGTGAAAATATTTTTGTTCCTGGAGAGTGCCACGTCCTAAGGGGATGATATTTCTCACATCCTCCCCATTTTTAACACTAAGTTCTGAATTCCAGTCGTTGAACAAGAAAAGTAAGATATTTCATAATGGAAGAGAAAATGATATCATTAATACAGTTTCTATTCAAGGGTGTTTTCGCTTATTTGATGCTTACTTTATTACGTTAGTGCCACTTTTCTGAAGCATAAAAAGCTACAATCTTTATACATTCCCTACTGTTGTGATTTGGACAGTCTAGTGTCATGGCACACTATGAGGCAGAATGGAAGCCAAAATAAAGACCTTCAGCAGCTGCTTGCAATGATTGAAACATTCAAAATTTCCTTTTACGAACTTTATAAGCTTTGTGTTATTGAAATGTTCATATCCCCATCAACGGTTGCTTGCGACAAACACCTTCAGAATCTAATTGGTGACGAGAGGTTGAGTGCTCTATCTGTTCTGTCCTTTGGAGAGCTTGCAAAATCTTTGGATTTAAAAAAGGTTGTGGCTGCTCATAAAAACAGACGTATCATGTCGTAGTTTCTTTCTGTGGCTCAGTTTCTAATTTTAGCAACAAGTTAGTCACACTGTTTACATAGAAATAGTGTTACGTGTAGTATTTATACGAATATCCAGCGAGTTGATAATGTAATGAGTGTAGTTTATATGGTGTATTTTGTACTCTTCACATGAATAGTAAGACTCTGATATTATTCCATTCAATAATGGCTTATGAAAGAAACAATATAATTATTGCATTTTATATGACATAAAAGATTCGTGCCTAAAAGTACTTTTGTATATGATGGAACAAAATGCAACATCTCATTGATTTATCTTGAGTTCTGATTGTAAAATATGCAAGTGGTAAAATTATACCCTAAAAGTATGAAGTAAGTACATTTTAGTCGGTATTAGTTAACCCCCCGAGAATTGGACTCCGAAGTCTGTAGTCCCCCCCACTTATTTCAGGCTGGCGCCGTCACTGCCAAAGACATTGTCTCACGCTGATGCCGGAAGGTTAGAAGAAACAGCCATATAGAGTGCGTGATTATCTCATGGTAACACCAACAAGCAACAAGTAATTTGTTTCAGTAAGTTCTGATATATGTGTTGAATGAAGCAATGAAAACGATTTTAGTAAGTTATTATAATTTAATAAAAACAAAGTAAATGAGATAACATTGATTTGTCCAACAATAGAAATGCATTCATATGATAATGAAAATTTATCATTAGAATCTTATAATGCTTTGGAAACAAACAACTAAATGTCTTCAGAAAAAATATATATTTAAGTTCTGCTTTAGGTATTGTAGACAATATGACAAATTAATTGCATAATATCCGTATTTATATATGATGCCAACAAATTGACTTTACATCGTATCACAACGACAATGCAATTACCGTGATAATAATCAAATAGTACATATTCATAAAACTTCATTTCTGTTGAGATTATACATGTAAGTTTCGAAATTAACTTTTAATTTTCAATTTGACTATAATGTTTCAATATATTCAAATTTACAAAGGATATTTTCGGTATAGTAATTTTTATTAAAAATGTTCCACTCTTTCTTTAAAAAAAAGTCATATGCAACGGTAGTTACACTTAACATAATGTTAAAAGGTTTTCATTAAAATTACAATTATGAACGATGTGAAGCGACAGCACAGTATGCTATTCACACTACTAAACCAAGGTTTGCTTGAGCAGGTGCTCAAGGTCACTTGCTCATCAGGATTTCCTCTTCACCTGTAATTTGCCACGATTCTCGAGTTACCTCTAATGGATTTGCTTTGATGTCGACAGCATATTGAGGCAAGAACAGGGGAAGGAGATGCTCTGAATCTTACTAATCAAGGGAAGCTACGTCAAGGGTGGGTCTGATTGGAAGGGCTTCCCAACCACGTTGCCTCGCCCTTCGCTCTTTGTTTCCTCTTCTTGGGCCCAAAATATCTGTGTACTTAAGGCTTTATACTCATCCTCCGAGATTTAGTTATATTATATTTATACAGGGTGATTTAAAAAGAAATTGACATTTTCTAATTGTTTCACCCATCGTAATTGACTTATGTAAGCGTGAGTTGAGCGTACTGATGAAGCAAATTGTTTCTTTTCAGCCTGTACTTGATTGTCGTAAGAGACCAGTGGTCGCAAAATAGCAGATTATCAGATTGAGAAAGCATACTGTATCACGGAGTCAAGATGTGCTCAACGAACTGGCAAAGATTTTCTGTTCTCCGGATCGGCACGTTACTGTTCACGTGATAAGTAACCTGATAACTAAGATACGTCGAGCAGAAAATGTACCAACTTCCATTATATTAAGCACGTCCATGCAAAACTATCTGGGTAAAGTCTTTATCCCTGTTGGCTTGCACCAACTGTAAATTGTACGGTTTAACATGATGACGTTTTCTCACCACACTATGAGTTGTGGAATACGAAGCTGAAAATGGCTCGATGTGATGAGTTCTGGGGACTGTGCTGAAATGATTTCCGAATCCTTTCCTAACGTTCTGCTGACGTTGATCGCCTTCCACTGATCTTTCCATTACTACACATCCAGAGTTCCGGAATTTCTTCACCTAATGGATTGCCAGTTTGGTGGTGATTTGTGAAATCGAGCTCGAAGGTTGCGACGCACTGTCGCTACGGACACTGTCCTTGCAAATCCCACGACACAGAAAGCTTTCTCAATCTGAATACAGTCATTTTGTGACCATGACTTCCTGATTTAACGACTATGAACTAAAGGCTAAAAACAAAAATACTACACCCTTCATGAGTTCCTCTTATCATCAGGTACAACTCATCTGCTGGATACATTAATAATGATGGCTGCAACAACAATTAGAAAATTTCATTTTTTCCATTAGAAGGCCTGTTTATGGCATAGAACAATGAATTTAGAAGTTGATTTATGGAGAGTTAATTGAAGACTAAAATTTATAAACGCTGTAAGTGCCACAATAATTCAAACACCGTTTTCCACGTTAAACTGTGAAATGTGCCATGCTTTATAATGTGGTAAACGTGAAATGTGGCTGGTAGCCCTCTAAGTAGTTCAAATGGCGTGTAAAGAGGTCACTAGCGTGCACGTTCTTACGGGCTGATGTGCTGAACGATGCGATTTCCCAACACTTTAACTTTTGGCACTTACAATGTTTACCACTTATAGTCCTCAATTATCAAATGATTAAAGAGACTGAAATTATTAAAAATCAACAAATTTAGGTAACTCCCTTTCTTCAACATCGATATAAAACAAACATACACAGACATATATACATATGAGGTGTGGCAAATTAATAACGGAAATGGCCGCTGCGTGTATCACGCACCTTCATGTACCCAAGCACGTTTGGACATGTTCCAACTTGCGTTCCCGAACAGTAAAGGAAGTATATTCGTCCGAGGTATAGAGTTGGCGGGAAAAGAAATCGACAAAGATGATGCCTCAAAACTTGACAGATGACCAGAAACAACGCCGGCTTTACATTTCTTCTGATCTTTTATACAACGCAGGTATGTTTGATAGGGTCAATACTGGTGATGAAAAGTGGTGTTTTCAGTACGACACGGAAACAAAATACCAGAGTGTGCAGTTAAAAACACATATTTCAAGTAGGACATAAAAGAACGCAGTTCAAGACCATGCTTGCGTGTTTCTTCGATCAAAAAAAAGGGATAGTTCACTATAAAATCATTGCATGAGATGAATCGAAAGTGTTATAATGGATTGCTGACAAGGTTACGGAAAGAAAGCCTCCGAACTCTGGCATGTGAAGTGCATTCTCTACCATGATAATGCACCTGCGCATGGTACGTTAAGAATTCGCGTTAAGAGTCCCCTGGCTAACAAATCTATTACAAAATTTAGCCATCCACCTTATTCGACCTGACTCTTTCCAAAATTAGAAAGTGCCATGAAGAGGCAATTGGACAAAGATTTGCGGACATGGCTACGCAATGCGAAAACGATATTTCAAGACTGTTTCCAACAGAGCCGTCAGTGCAAAGGTAAGCAAATTTTGCTTTCACAAGGTCATTCCGGGAATTAAACTGCCACACCTCGTATATATGGATTTATTATTTTACCTTGTCCCTGACCAGAAACAAGTAAGTAATAATTTAAATCGCTGTTTTATTTTAATTTTTGGTTACTCTTCAAGATACAACAAGTTTATAATAAATTGTATTACGATTTATTTAATACGGTCAATTTCAGTTGTACAAGAATGAAATGAAATATAAAAAAGTTCTGAATATTAGTCCTTACTGTGCATATCTATTTTACGTCAACGTGTTGCAATTGGCAAATAGCTTTGTCTAGCACAAAAGTATGCATGTACAATAAAGTATATATATCAATAATATAAATATTATATAATATTTATAGCTATTTTCTATTTTGATTTATCCAAATAGAACCTTTTCTTCCGAGAGGAATCATGCGTGACATTTCGAAAGCCGTTCACGCAAGACTCGGAGCACAAGTTGTTCTTTTGATAGACGTCATTTTTCTCAGACCTTTCGCTTTGCATGTCATCGCAATTCGTTCCGCAAAAAAGGGATCTCAGCCACTCGACGAAACCTGACTTTGGTGGAGGCAGAGCTGTTTGCACGGGAATCGCTCTATAAGATGAGGGAACACTTTCTCCAAGAATTCATATAACCTCTTTCAAAACGGAAGCTGGCATTGTGAAGATCGACTCCTCGTGTAAGCTGTAGGTGATGTAGGCTGGGAGAGGAGAGGCTCCCAATTGAAAGGGGTTTCGTCCTATTCACTGAAGACTCAAACCAACATACCATCCTCCACGTGACAATATGAATGAACGGAGAATATTTTACCTCACATCCTCCCTATTCGTGCCACAATTGTCCCCGTCCCTTAATAGGATGTCGGAATAGCATGCAAAGATATGCGCGTCACTTGGAGAAGGGAAGATGATATCCAGCCAGCTCCTATTCGATTGACCTTCTCGGAGTTGGGTGTTATACATATATGTATACATATGGGTCGAAGTGCAGGTGGTGGAATTTTCTATTCACCATTCTGAAAGGTTTAAAAAACCTATATCTTTTCCTTCCATTTCTCGTTTCCAATATTCAATTTCGTATTGGTGGACTCTATTCGAGAATATAGACACATTACATTTATAGATTATATTTATGGTCGTGTTATGTAATGTAAAATTTAGCAGATTACACATTTTTAACATATGATATTGATATCATTAGAAAAATGCTACAAACCCCCACAAAAAATTCTACGCAATTTTAAATACTTGCATTTGGTTGCACTAACATGTGTGTGTGTGAAATATAAGATACAACTATACCGCAACAGATTAATGAGTGCACGAATGTCACTTCGAGGTGTGGTGGATCGAGTTAAAAAATATTGACATGTTATTCTGCTCGTCTTAAATTGTTTCATGAGAACTGGAAAGTAAAACAAAATTGTCGAAGACTTTTTTGGAAGATCAAAGTAAATGTATGCATTTACTTTTTACTTCAATTTAACACCAACTCAATCAATCAATCAATATATATGGGTGCGGGGGTTGATGGGTGTGTGGGTGTGTCAGTCGATACATTATATAGGACAGCATTAGAGAAGATTAAAATAAAATAATTTCCACTGGAGTTGTATCATCCAAAGCACTTACAACCGAATAACATTAAAACTCGCAAACAGATCGAATTATAAAGTCGATTTAAACTTTTGTTTTTATCAAGTACTACGGCATAGCATCATAAATCGAAATGAAATTATCCTGTGGAAGGAAGTCTCTCTTCGAAAAAGATGGAAGCAAGGAAACAGAGATGCATTATTAGCTGAGCGTTTATTCGAGGCTCGTTGAAAGAAGAAAATTCTTGTCTGAAATCCCAGTACGGCGCCCGCCTATACTGAAGCTTTATAAGCTGTCTTCAGAAGTTCTGGGATTCCATTTCTCTCTTACAGAATTGTGCTTGCCTGCATCTCCCTTGAGACATTACAACGGTCCCAGACAACGATGGAAATTCAAGACGTGGACGTACTCAAAGATTTTGATCAGAGGCTTCCAGACATCAGCTATCAGAACGTAGCATTCATGTCTCCCATTCTGACATCCCTCTCTCACTGCATATGTTCTGTTATACTAATTTCGGTAATAAGAGATTCAGGTAATTTTTGTGTTCCATTTTTTTTACATATATAGGGGAATTCCAAGTGAAAGTGCCCCTGAACCTCAATTTTATAAATCAAATGCAATTCTGTAACTTTATCCTATCTTGTGAGTGAAAAATCTAAAATTGTCATTTGCATAAAAATTCAAGTATTATACATAATTTAGTTTGAAAGTAGAATGTATTTCACAATTTGTTTGCTCATTTTAACTTTTTGATTTACTTGTGTTTTGTTTTGTGTCTCTTCCGTGACACCAAAAATCAATTAATTTATCCTTTAACTGTAACATTTCCCCGTCAAATCTATTAGAATATTAAAAGCCAATTACCTTCTCTCTTTGTCTTAAATAATTAAGTTTTCATGATTTGACAATTCACAGAAATAAAAATAAATTTCATATTAGCTAAGTGAAGATGCAGTGTTTTACTTGTGATACAAAATTGTTCACTTATAGCTACATATCTGGGAAAGTATTTTAAGGGTAGTTTTTTTAATCAACAATGTTAAATTTCAAATTTGATTGCACAGAAACTGTAAGAAAAATGTTGCTTAACTATCAGTAGAATAGTTACTTTAATATCGAAAATGTAGTCCACGTATCCCACCCGTGATAATGGAATGCCTAACTACCATATATCGAAATATATGTTTGTTCTTTCGAATGGACATTTTGGCCTCCACGATGGCGCAGTGGTATCGTCGTCCCCTTGTAATCAAGGGGTCCAGGGTTCGATAACCGATGGAGGCACACGGCACAGTGGTTCGGATACCACTTTAAACTGTAGGTCCAGTCCCGATTAGCCTTACTGTGCATAAAGTGGACTTAAAACACCAAATCAATCAATCAATCAATCAATCGAATGGACATTTATTATCGATATTCTAATAGCTATTGTTTCTGTAGATTCAATGAAACGAATATAAAATTTCAGTTTTGTTATTTCTATTGCGAATATTTTCGATGTATTTCATATTTATATATAAATTATTGTGAGAGTTATTATTTTCAAATAGGTATAGCCAGAATACTTTACTGTAAAGACAAATATGACTGTGGTTTGAGAATTTCAAATTCTCCTGATATTTTCAAACCTCTGTTTAGTCTAATTTTCTGGACATTAAAAAGAAATGTCTCGCAACAATATGAGGGTATCACTTAAATGTTAGTTGAGAAGTTAAAGTTTTTTAACTATAATGCGGAGTTAGGGAAGATCGAATGGTCAAAATGGAGTGGTATATAATCAATGTTGTGATCACAAATTATGACACTGCCCTCTCGGATGGCATAGTGGTAACGCCGTCGCCTTTTAATTTAAAAAAAAAACAGGGTTTGATAACGGGTGGTATCGCTCTAACTTTAAAAATTGCAGATCTTGTCCGAATTAGCCTGTCTCTGCATAAAGTGGGCGTAAAATAAAATAGCAAGCAACTTCAGATTTTACAGCAGATAAATACTTTGAAGGACCGCTCTCGAAATTAGTACTGTGATTAAATATGTTACATAAGTTATCACCTACCGTATCAACATTTTGGAGAATACACTTGAGTTTGTTTGACTTTTATGTCCACATTTATGCACAGATAGGCTAATCGGGACTGGACCTACAGCTTAAAGTTGAATCCGAACCGCTGTGCGCCTCCACCGGGTATCGAACCCGAGATCCCTTCAAGGCTACGACTTTACCACTACGCCATCAAGAACGCCCAGCAGAATACACACTTGTCGCATTTGATGTGTGAAAGAGATATTTACAATTCAATTATGGAAATCAAACAACGCTTATGGATAGTTTCATATTAAATATTGGTTATCCTTCTTGTAACATTGTACTGATTTTGACTGAATAATTACTTTGTATTTTTGTCAGAAATATCTGGGAATCCTAGTTGGTAACAGTAAATGCTCATCCCATGTTTCGACTGGAAAATTAAATAAGTATTGCCACTCCTTTCTAACAAATCACGACTTTCCCGTCAATAACATAGGACTTCTCCCACTATCCATGCACAGATTGATTGATTTATTCTACTTAGCTTTTCTGCCGCTTTTGGCTAATCGGGAAGATGAAGATGAGCGATGATACGATGAACTAGATGAATGGACACTCATGAAGAACACCCATGCCCAGGAGCAAGTGAACAGAACGATTGGATATCCATTCCCTAGGTCAGACAGTCATTTCCATTCCGTGGCCTTACCCACCAATAGACAAGAATAGTTTACAAATGAATAATTACTCAAATACCTTAAATGCATAAATAAGTGTTAATTAAATGGGACTACCCTTCACAAAATATTTTCATAAACTTCCATTTTCTCTACTTTCACAATTAATTATGTATTTCTGAAGTTATTACTTGCAGAGTGTTATTTCATACATTTGAACTCAAACAACGATTTTATTTAATTATCTAGGAGATCAAAAAATCACGTGACTAAATCAAGGATGTGTGGGAAAAGGCAGAATGTCAGAAACTGCGATTTTCTGTTGCTTTCATTTAAGTTACATTGATTCAGACAAAGAAAATATTATTAGTATATTTTTGTAATTGACATGTATAAAGATTCTAAACAGTGATGATCCAACATTGTATATCATGTCTGTAATGCTTGCTATTAAAATAATAAACATAGATAACTGTCTGTTGTAATTAGCATTTTTTGGCAAGTGCTTTTTCTCGAACAGTCTAGAAATAACAGAAACGATCAACAAAAATTGTAAAAGCCTTCCTCTGTGGAGCGAGGTGACTCAGTGAGCTTGATTTAATGTAAATGGTAATTGGTCGCTACGAATTAGTTTAGGATATGTGAGTTAATAATTGTAATGCATAAAATGCATAAAAATATATCGTTCTTTTACCTGTTCTATAAGTGACCACAGAACACAATACACATCGAAAATTATTCCATGCGACTCCACAGCTGTCTTTTTATTCATGTTTGTTTTTAGTTCATACAAAAACTTTTTCCCACCTTATTAACTTTTTCCGCATACTGAATGTTCATGTAGAGCATGATTATCTTGATTAATGTTTCAAAAATACCTACACAGGCAAAGTTAATACCCAGTGTAAGATTTGTGTCTCTATTGCTTTTTGTACAAAAGTTACGTACGTTCAAAATCTCGGTTGCGTGACTTCTTGGACACCCTGTATAAGCACACGAAAGAAGCTATATTAACGTCTTACTACGACGAAACATCATTCACTCTATACTTCTTTTCATCTCTTAACAAAATTCGAAAAATTCGCTGTGATCAATTTAAAGTGAGGGCTAGAAATGTTGACTTATTCCAAAGCATATTCTCGGCTCCGTTACGAAAATATGATTGGAATATTTCATTTTTAAAATTCCCAATCTGTATATAAAAGCAAGCAGTGATTGAATCCCAGCTTCACCATGTCATGAAGCCTTGCTAATTGCCAAACGATGGTAGCTGTTTTTGTTTTGTAATTCAATCTTCACCCATTATTTCAGTTATGTTTTTTAATTGGGCCACTTTGGTTTCTCTATGAATGGGTCACACCCAGAGTTTGGAAAGAGCCAATATGAAGGCTGTTGCCGTAACCAGCTTAGTAATGAACATATAGGGTAGCGCTCGGCCACAAATTGCCACAATTCCAACAAACACACAAATCACCCTCTCCCTGAAATTACAAAATTTAGAAAGAAACTGAATGTCGTGGTTGTTTGTTTTCTCTAAACGTCATTAACGCCGTGAAACCCTGCCGTTGAGTTATCCGCGACGAAGAGTTGAAGTTAATGCAACTAAAGTAAGAACGAGCACAAAAATAACAGAAACATAAAAAAATGCGCACAAAGTTGAGATTTTTTCATTAAAAGTGTCGTATTAAAATAACCAATTGTGATTTCAGATCGTGCACCTAAAATTTTGCGTTTATCAAAAAATGTAAATAAATGTCTACCAAACAAAACTATGAACGGAGCACATCAATTTGAAAGTAAATGTTTTCAATTTTTCCATCAATATTAATTGTTCTTCTGCAATTCTACTGCATCTCCATCCATTTGCTGTGATATTTCTCATGCCAACAAATCGGGAGACAAATAACGTATCTGGATTTGTAGTTTTCCTTTTTAATGCGATTTATTTTAATTAAACATCATTTTCTGTTTTGACGTATACAAGAAAGCAGTTGTGAAGAGGAAAAGCACAAGCATTGAACAAAATTCTTGTTCTATAAATCTGAGACAATTACAGGTTGACTGTAATACCGTTTTCATGTAGCATAATAATAAAAGCCGAGGAAGAAATAATTATAGATTTGGAGAAATTCGTTCGAGATGAACGTAAATACATGCGATTACTGCTTCTGTTATTACTAATGTTATTGCCTTTCATTATAGCATACATTTGTGGTAGCACCGTATAATCAAGTTATGTTTCACCGTAGATTAATTCTACAGTATATTTTAATTTAATCGTATGAAAGAAAAGTTTCAGAGGAGTGAATCCAACTTCCTAAATATTAGCAACGGCAACAAATAATAATAAATGCATTTTAGAATTATTGTACAACGTTTGTTGGTATCGTGAGTCGTGCACATCTAAAGAAAAGGGAAGGTAATTTAAGTAACTTATCTGAAAGTTACTTCTAAAATTAAAACTGGTTTGTACTACAATCAAACAAATATAACTCGACGAACACTGAAGCATACGCACTTATGGTGTTGTTTATTATTTTCTTCACTCTGTTCTTTTGTTTGTTTGTGCAGCGGAACGAATGCAAATTTACGGTGATATGAGTGGAGTTATCGCTGCCGATGATTATTTGCAAGGAAGAAAAGTATGTAGGCGGGAAACGGATTCATGGATTCATTTCACTTTGTTCATTTTATAAACTTACTGGTTTATACATTTCTAATGGTCAACTCTTTAAGCATTTTGAGATGTACATCCTAAGAATTAGTTTAAAAAGACAGAAATGCAACGCTGATTACGGAAAACTGAAGGTATGGAATCAAAAGGTATGTTCTGAAGAAATCCTATTCGATACCAATTACTTACGACTTGAAATCTTTGTATCCTGAAAGGTGCACATGTAGGATTATTCTCATATTTTATTTCTATAAATATGGAAAGTTGCTTTTACTGTGTAAAGATCCATTACAGTAATTACCATTGCCTAGTAGTAGAAATTAAAATGAGAGTTGTGAACGGAATGACACGTGCGTTTGCATTTTCCTTATAGTACGTCTCTTTTCTGTAACTTTTGGCTAATCGCGACGATGAGGACGTTTGGCTATTTTATGACACTGATGAAGAGAGAATCACCAAGAAACGCCCACCGTAGTGGGGGAATCGAACCCGGAACCTTCTGTAGAGAGATCGTGAAAAGGCCCTCCAACTCGTTCGGCCATCGAGGCGACACCTTGTGAACGGGTTCGAAGATTACACAGTTTAATGCATAAGTAGTACCAGGCCAATTGTCAACTGCCATTTGCATCATATCTGTTCTTTTTAACGAGTTCAGTGGTGGCACATAATGGTTCGGATCGCACATTAAACTGTAGATCCAGTCCCGACTAGCCTTTCTGTGCATAAATTGGACTTAAATACAAACTCAAACTCTTCTTCAGGAATTGAATTATATTGAAGTTGATAAAGAAGTCACCAACTGCTTCATTGTCATTTTGTTTCAATTCGTGAACCTGACGATATGTAAAGAAAATTGAATCAGCATGATGATGAACAATTTTCCTGGTAACATATTCGCATTCAACTGTACGTATGTACAATCATCTTCAATAAAAATACACCTACATCCTGAAATACTTGCTTCCACGCAATGTGGTATGTGTAACTCTACGGCGACCAGATAAATTCAACAGCAACTTTTCAATAGCAAGTTTGGATAAAGGGAAGCGAGTGTTTCAGGATCTAGGTGTCAGATTTTTATTGCTGGTGACTGTACATAGAATATTCTGAGAACACAGGGTCTTTTTATCGCATCCACAGCATGGTTTCACTTGGCATTCAATATTATATTCAATCTGAAGTGAAGGCATGAAGGAAATACCATAAAGATGAAAACACAACCACACTTCTCTTTCTCTCATATGTTCTTTCGCCTCTCAACAACATTTGTGATTGCCTTTCCTAGGCAGAAGCATTGCAGCGCAAACATCCAAACAACAGAGCCGCTGGCTCGCTGGTCTAATTCTGCACGACTGCTCCACAATACGTTCGTTGCCTAGGCAACTTCAAAACAAGGAGATGTAGCCGAGCTTCAACTGCAGGCAATATTGCAGCTACACAACACTAAATTATCTTGACTAAAGGGTTCTTTCTCTCGTAAATTCCCCAGTACATTTTTCATCACATCAGAGTTAGTAGATATAGAGAGAATAGGGAGACTTTCTGACTAATATATTACTTATTATAATATTTCATCATTGTACAATATTAAATAACAAAACCATCATTGTTTGCCGTTTTTTGTACAATTTATACTTTAAAACGAAAAGTATGAAGTTAGCAGTCGGAAGAAGTAACAAATTTCCATAAATTATTCTCTTTATAAATTTTATTCCACTAATTACCAGAACTGTCGATTTTTTCCACGAAATCTATTATCAAACACGATTATTATATATACACTTTAGTTTCTTGGATTTCTAAATATTGTTTCTGAATTATTGATCTTGTTCATGTAAAACTGTTCTTAGTTACTGATTTTAGAAAGAAAACACTAGAAGGGCCATGATTTATATACTTACATTGACAGCGACATTCAAGTCATTCGACCATGTTATAATTATTGCTAACATAATAAACATTTTTTAAAAAATATTCTCTCTTACGATAGACTGGATCAAACCTTACTTAACTGGGTGTAAACAGAGGGTGGGTGGATTACGTTAGAAATTACTCAGCATTGCCTGGTATCATCGTTGTTTTCGCACAAGAACGTGTATTTGGTTCTCTATACATACATTTGGTTCTTTCAATGACTTGCCTAATAACTTTAAACATTGCCGTTAGTATCTATATATGCCGAAGACCTACAGTTATATTACCACATTCCCCCACAACGATAAAGGATGGCATTTCTAAAGTAAATGGTGAATGAAATGAATGAAATGAATATATTTTCATTGGCTCTGATACAGTGGAATGTCACATAGATCTAAATATTCAAACCCCCATTCTTGTTAATTCAGCTCATACTCCACTTCAAAATAAGGCAATAATAAGAATAATAATATCCTCATTGCTGTGATAGCACTGTAGATGATGAAAGTAAAATTGGCTATCTACAGTAAAAAAATACATAAGATCCAATTATAAATCAATATATCATGAAATGCACATATATATGTCTATATTTCAATTATATATCAATTATAATTATATTTTGTGTCCCTTTCACAGTGCAAAACCTGTCTTAAGTATTCATTGGGCATGCCATTCTATGGAAACCTAAAATATAGTCATTCTGTTAAACTGATAGCAAAATGTACAAGCTCAAATCTACATCATGAAGTACAATGACTCACAATACTTACCAGTCGTTGCCGCAAACGTCTTGTTTCTTTTTTATTATTAAGCAGCATCCTGTTAAATCATAGCTAATAAGGATAATAAATTGCGATAAATATAATAAAGTATTTAATGACTCAAAACTGCATAAACTAGTACAGAAACTGACAATAAAGTTTTTAGATACATTTGAGAAAAAACTGAATTTTATAATTACCGAACCACTTTTAATACCGATAATTACAATTAATATCACAACATAGGTTATGTTAAAATTTGGAATAGGTGTACTATTAAAGAAATACATTTTTAACTTGAAATATTTTTTATTTAAGAACCAACGTACGAACATCTTGTATTGAAATTGCACTTACATGATATCTAATATGGGTGTATCAGAGTCCAATTACCTAAAATTATCAATATTTAAATTTCTCACGTTAGGGTACGTTGTCGAGTTAGACCAGCTTATTTTAAATTCACAATTGTAAGTAAAATGTATAATTTTGCAAGACCATACTTTGATTGGAAAGAAAAAAAATTGAGATACTGATGGCCACTAATTACGCTGTTCAACAAATTTTGACCGAAAGTTTGTAAATTACTTCAATTTCATACAGGCCGGGGATCTTGTCTGTGTGTAGTACATACAGACACGATCGTAACAATAAGGTACGATTTTCGGCTGTAGCGATTAGTGCCTCCTAATGAATCTATGGGATATATATTGAACGGTAGAGTAATTAAGGAGATGTTGAAGTTCGTCAACGAAAACTTCTAGTATGACATAACGATAACGTAGAACTGTTGTGAGAAACCTGCATGCTACTCATTTTAATACATACTTAAATAAATGAGAGTATTCACACAGGACCTGCAGTGTGAACCTTCCAATATGTTTCTGAACACTTATAGTGAGTAGCAGAAGCACGTAGCTCTGTATGCGAAAACTGTTTATTTGATTGATTGATCGATTTGGTTCATTTTACTTCGCTTTTCTGTCACTTTTGGCTAATCGCGAAGATGAGGATGAGTAATGATATGATGAAATTGATGAATGGACACTCGCAAGTAACACCCATGACCAGACCGGGATTCGAACCCGGACGCCTGGCATCGTAGCGCGGTGTACTAACCACCCCGCCACGGAGGCAGGCAAAACTGTTTAAAGAGCAGAACAGATATAGTACTATTGTTGCAACACCACTCTTCAATGCACACATTTATCGGTAACGGAGAATTTAATGTCTTTCTAGCTTGTAATTTCATGTGGTGCGCGAAACTATACCACACAGTGAGCATGTTAATTGCTTAACTCTTCCGCTTCAACGCCGATGTTTTAGTTGCTGTTAATTTCGTGAAAATGAGTTCATAACTGAAACGCCAATACGATGGGACATTAATTTTCATGTGTAATTAGGTGAAAACGTTATAGTGTAACGTTGCTCTTCATTCTATTCAATGCGATACTTAGGTGTCTATATTTTATCTATGGAGACACGAATTTTATCGATGAACCAACAGAAAATTGCTATCAAGTGAAGAGAAGGTTTTTACGAGTTTCCGGTGATACCGCCTAAATTATAGGAGAAATTTCCTAAAATTACCATCATCAATTCGTGTTTAATTGTGGAACCGATTGTGTTGAAGCACATGTTCTTCAGAATTACCTGGCCAGAATATATATTCTGATAGTTATATTGAGTCATTAGGGTTTTGTGTTAATGTCTATTACAGCATTCAAGTTAATAACGGTTAGATGGGTCCATTACAATATTCTACATTGGATGCCAAAATGTGTGAGCCATTAGCCTAAATGGATAGTGAAGTCGATCAGATTTTCTTGTAGGATCCTTAGATTTCATTTATAATAACAGCTTCGAATATTATAAATCGAATAATTCAAACTTTATTCGAAATTATCTAAATATTTACTAATTTTGATTGATTTCATGTGAAGGTTCAAGTGGTATGATTCTAGGCTGTTCGAGAAAAAATAACACCCTAGAATTAAAAGCATGAATTTCGATAAAATATAAGTAATTACATACATGTATTTTCTACAATTTCCACAATTTAAAAATGACCATTGCTTTCCATACTTTTGAATACCCACATGAAAACTATGAGAGTATATGAATATTTTGAAAACTATGAAAGAATTTGTCATGTAATATGATCTGTGATAATAAAAATTGTGCGAGTCACTTTCTATTTTCTATTTTGTTGTTATTTGCCGGAGATAAAGGCCACTCTTTCGAATAATAGTTGGAATTCCACATGGGCGTATTGAAAGGGGGGGGGGTCAACGGGTCCACCCCCCCTTAGGTCCAGTAATATTACCAGATTACCTGTTTTATTTGTTTGTTCATAAAAATCTCATCGGACTTATTTTATTCTCCTAAATTAGAGACGCATAGGACGGGATACGGATGGGAAGGAAATTATGTAATTCCACACAGCAGATGGGACTGCAGACCAAATGTCTGCAATTTCCTGATAGTTTCGGAATTTTTGCGATAAGAAACTGCATTGGGACTATCAAATCAGTTAATTTTTCTCTCCTTGAGTCTTCTTACAGAAATTAGGTTTTTAAGAACGCAGTGCAAGAAAACCAGGGAAACACAGTAACATTCTCAAGTTGTTTGACACAAGATGGACAGAAAACTATCGCACTGTGGGATAAAATTCGAAAAAGGTGGTCATCATCAAATAACTCGAGACAGAATTGAAAAATCGTGACAATAATCGTTACCCGGGGGTTTTCGGGACCGCTGATTACGAATCTGACAATATTTTTCCGAAAAACAAAATGGCGGATGTAATATGGCGGCCGAAAATTCATAAATATTGATAAATATGAACGAAAATCGTTACCCGGGAGTTTTCGGGACCGCTGATTACGAATCTGACAATATTTTTCCCAAAAACAAAATGGCGGATCCAATATGGCGGTCGAAAATTCATAAATATTGATAAATATTAACGAAAATCGTTACTCGTGGGTTTTAAAAGTGTATAAATTTAAAAATATTTTTTTAAAAAACAATTTTTATTGCAGTATACAGTTTCTACCGTGAAAATTTATTTAAGCGAAAGGTTTTATTACATATATATATATATAATTTTAAAATGACAAAGGAATGTTTTTTTAATTTTTATTACTAAATGATTTAAAGTAAAGAAATTATTAATACATTTAATCGTTTTCAATTTCGTAATTGCTGCCATCTCCAACATCTGATGACTCTACTTCACTTTCGGTGTCGGTATCGGTATCATTAATTATCATTTGACGTGCTTCTAGTGACAGTGATCTTTTATTTTTTGGGAGGATTTTCCGAACACTTGAAACATATGGATCGGAGCTAAGTAATAATCGATGAAATAAATCGCTCATTGTCGCTTCTCGGCTATGTTTTCTGGAGAAATCTTGTCTATATTTTTTTATTAGCTTGTTACTCGCTTCTTGCGCTTCCTCAGACATCTGACCAATTGGCAACAAAGCTGAAGCGATGATTGAGGATCCATGAATCAACAGCTTGTGAACTGATGTTGGCATTGGATACTATGGATACAAATGGACGAATAGCTCGGCGGTGTCGTAGGAGTATTTACTGAATTTACTGATGTCGATGTCATGGTTTGATATGAATATAATTATTTCAATTTATTATTTGATTATAAATAATTATAATCAAAATTAATATTTATCAATATTTGTGATTTTTTGGCCGCCATATTGGATCCGTCATTTTGTTTTTCGGAAAAATATTGTCAGATTCGTAATCAGCGGTCCCGAAAACCCCCGGGTAACGATTTTCGTTAATATTTATCAACATTTGTGACTTTTTGGCCGCCATATTGGATCCGCCATTTTGTTTTTTGGGAAAAATATTGTCAGATTCGTAATCAGCAGTCCCGAAAATCCCCGGGTAACAATTTTCGTTAATATTTATCAACATTTGTGAAATTTTGGCCGCCATATTGGATCCGCCATTTTGTTTTTGGGGAAAATATTGTCAGATTCGTGATCAGCGACCTCAAAAACCACCGAGTATCCATTTTCAACAACATTCATTAATATCTAACAGATTTTCCACCCACGTACGTTCTCTTTATATTTTGTTTATGACTGCACATTGTTTAAACAATTAGTCTTAATACTAGGGTAGCAGGTTGTAGCAGCCAATTCTTTGAAATATCGAAAGTTAAGGGTTCAACAAACATTTTCCAGTGAGAATCATCGATCGAGTGAAGTTGAGTGGTTAACTTTTTGCTCAATGTTTATAAAAATGTTCTCAATAAAATGAAAAAAACATGAGTGTCTTTAATTATTAATAACTAATTTACAGTTAATTATGAATAAACTTGGATTTAATTATCGTATTACACATACCTTGCAGAAAAGAATCCGAAACAATTTATACAAATATCATATATTATGCCGATAATAGCGCACTATTTCTCCGGCACTTTATATACACGCTGTATTTTTGTTAGACGCGTCCGCTTGCACGTTGAACTTTGAAATGACCTGACTCACTGCTGAGTGGCATCAAACACTTGAAAACCGGTTTTCCTTGTGTTTTGGGGTTCCAACTAACGGTCGGTACACAAGGCAACGTTAAACTGGGACTTTCGATTTTTCCCCAATGGCCAGCTTTTTTCGTTTCTATCCCACTGTGTATCGGTACTAAATAGCGTGACTTGTGGAAATGAAACTTTAGGGGCTTTACAATTTACCAGTACAAGAGAAACATTTGAGCAAGCTCTTCAGTTTCTTTAGTATGTAACCTGTGGGGAGTTGGAAATATCTCCACTTGTTCTAACCAAATTCCTTTATGCAGTGCAATATTATTTTGGACACCTCAAAAAGTGGACTGTTCAATATTGTGAACATGTCAAGATTTTTTTTTGTTCAATCTAAGAGAAAGTTTTGAGAACTTTAATGATTTTTTTCCAAAGCAGAGAAACTACTTAGAGACTATGATGAAGAAACGAAGAGACCTAGAACACCCAGCCGTCAAATCTGAGGGAATAATGCACCAGCTGAGAGCACAAAAGAATATTACAAACTAAACAATTATCGTCAATTTTATAACTATTTTGTAGTAGAATTGAACTCATGTTTCTCTAAACACAATCAACACATTGCTAAATTGTAACAACGTATTCCAAAAAATGTGAAATGGCTATCCCTCATTCACTGGAACAGTGTGTCAAAATGTTGGACGGCCTGGTTGATAGATTGGATTTTGATAGCCTGATCATACCTAGGCCTGCTATACGTCCGGGATTTTCTGGGACAATCCCGGAATAATATCATTTGTCCTGTTTCTTCGGGATGCACAAAGGTCCTGGAATCGGTTGGGAAAGAAGAAATGAGGAGGACTATACTTTTCTAAACTTTATTTATATTTAAATGCTCATTTTACTAAACAATCTAGCTGTACATTGAACAGCTCCCTCTCGATAATACAAGAGTTATCGAGCTACAAGAAGATATTTGACTTCACGATAGCGCCGCCGTCTGCTAGCAGCACTGAATTTCAGTTGCAAATCTCTTCCATTGCATAGTAAGCTGCTTATTGTAAACAGTCAGTGCTTGGGTGCCTATCTGTTCAATCCGCAGTTTTCAAATAAAGTTTCAACATTGTGAGATAGCAGCTTAGTTCATTATAACACAGAAAAGGAATTGAAAGATTAATGGTATACTTCGAAGTGGATTTCAGTTTTTTTTAAGAAGTGTAAAGAATATGATAATGGATATGTACATACATACAACTTTGTCGGGTCCAGCACCCCCCCCCCCCTCCACAAAAAACTTCCGATCAGCAGTGTCCCGGATTTTTACTTATGAAATATAGCAACCTAAATCATACCAAAAGTTGAAGCCCCCCCCTTTACGTGAACTATATACCTAGGTATACGCCCATGGAATTACATGAGAGAGAAACGTAAGAAAAAAACAAATATTATTTTTAAATGTATGCACATAATTAGGTCACAAGAATTTCTTTCATGAATTTATTTTTATTTAACCAGAGATGGTCACTTTTGAGGCACATTTTCAAAATACCGACGCAACGACATGCAAATTAAGACATCACTCAGAGACACATGGTCACTTACGGGAATCCCAAGTTAACTATTTGGGAAACTCCCCTGTTAATTCCATCGATTAAGCAAGCATTTCCTAAATGTATTCCTTCCCACCCTTTCGGAGATCGATCAGAAATTCGTCTGCAGCAACAGGTTCACCTGCAAAACCCTTATTATAGCGTCAAAGTTGCCCGCTTTTCGTGTTTGTGTTAGGCTTGTACTGTATAATCACGAATGTCACTGTTCGCTTTGCAAATGTTCCCGGTTAAGTAGTAGGAACGGGACATAGCAATACAATGGAGTAATCAATGTCAATCGATGCAAAAGCCACGCCGTACCGAAAGGTTTGATGCCGCGGAATAGCTTTGAACAAAGCACACACCACACACCGCATGTACTCCAATTTTATATCTTTTGATCTTCGAATTTTAAATCAAACTGATACTTTTTCTGGTTCTTCCGAAAATATCAGTTACAACACTTCCATGGCGTAAAATAGCTATGTTGAGTGCTTTTTTTTTCCAAATTGTTTTCACGTTAATAGAGTTCGAATTGCCAAAAATGCTATATTCTTTACAATATGGATATGAAAACCATATTTTCATATGTTCTGGAAAAAGCACTTATGTCAAGAAATGCAATTTTATACCCGACAGTTATTTATGTTTATTCTTTTAATAACAAACATCACAGATATGATATACATATTGGATCATCAATGTTTGGAATCATTACACATGCCCAATACAAAATTAGACTAATAGTATTTTGTTTTATTAATTCAGTGTGACTTAAATGAAAGCAAGATAAAATCGCAGTTTGTGACTTACGTGCCTTGTCCTGAACATCCTAGAATTAAAACAAGTGATCATATTATAGAGACTCATCTAATTATGCTGTCTACGAGTTTCATTTCAAAATTCTAAATGCGTCATATTTTTTTTCATAAAGAGAGGCGAATGTATGTAATATATTATTTAACTATACAGGTATGTTAGTTTCCCTTGACAAAGTAAATTCAAAATGTAAAAAAAAAAAATATTTTTTTTACAAAATTGAATTAAAATTAGGGAATGAAAGAGCTTGTGTATAAGAATTGTTTAAACAAATTAAATTTAAAATTGTATTTTAAAAATCTGGTGCAGGGGGGTTTATATTTCATATTAATTGTATTTACGGTAGGTTAGGCTTTGTTTGGTAACCCTGTTTTCAACTACGTCTCTTTTGATGCTAAGATAAAAGGATTTTCGTAGAATCGCTAAGACAAGAACGCTAGGCTTTGTTGTGTGCTAAATTCAGACCATCCAAGCTTTATTGTAATTCGTCATTTCTAGAAGAAGTCACTGTTATGTTTTTATCTTCCTTTTTTGCTATATGAATACTTATATTATTTACCAGAGACATAAATAAAACACATGTAAGTCTTCATATATATACATGTATGTACACACATTTATATTTATGTATATTTTATTACAGTTATTTACCATTGATTGTGTGTAAATTGTTTGAAAAAGAACTGTCCAGCAGAATGTAACTGTAAAAGTAACTTATTTTTTACTTACTTTTTAAACTAAGTTACCGCAATTCAGTTACCTTTAAAAAGCAATTTTTCAAACAAGAAAACAAAATTTTAATTTTGGTTGTTTCCAAAATATTCGTAAAGTAGTATGAATAGAGTAAAAAAGAGTGATATTAATTTTCGAAAATCACAACAGAAGTAATGACGTAGAACATAATCGAAAAATGCAAGCTCTATCAGAACTCGAACCCGGATATCTGACACACTGCGCTTTTTCTCTATCACCTGAGCTACCAAGCCAGCCCTAGTTTCATCTTCCTCGCTTCTTTAGTTTTGTCAGTGTGTATTGTTCTCAATAAATTGGTAGTACAATATGGTATGGAATGCCAGACTTGAGTCCTGTTCTAACCTTCTTTATTTTCTCTCTTATTTTCTACATTAAAATGTGTTTTGAAACTACAAAGAGATCCAAATATACAGCGTGTCACAAAATGAGTATCGAGGCTCATAATCATTTAATTTTCCTTATATGTGGAGTACAAGGACAAAGCTTATATGGGAGTAAACAACTCAACAAGTTTAGATACTGTACTTCATAAATGTTCCCACAGGGGGGAGGGGATTATGGCGCAGGCTGCGCCATCGAGATTTTTTAGGGGGATTTTTCTTTCCAAATAATATAAAATTCTACATTTATATATTTTTCCAAAATATATGTAAACGTTTTACACCTTAAATGCATCATATTTAATCCATTAGATGAAGAAAATAAAGTGTTTAAGGGTATTATCGAAGGGAGAGGGAGAAATATCCAACTCTTACATATTAGGCCTTAATTGACGTGTGTCCTGGGGGGGATTCTAAATTAAACGTTGGGGGGGGCGGCAGTATCCAACTCTAGGTCTTCGATTATGGCGGGTATTTTAGTTAGAGGGGGATTGAGAATTAAATTGAGGGGGTATCCAATTCTTGTGTATTACTATTGTATTAGACTGTTGCGGAATTTCTGGTGTGGAGACAGAGATTTTTTTTTGTGGAGGCAATATTCACTTATTCACTCTTCAATGTCAACAGTAAGTCTAAAATTAGCATGGGATTTTTGGTGGTAGGAGATAGGAAGCTCTTGATAAAGTGTTAAATCTTAAGACTGTCAAGGGATTTCTGTAGTGGAGAGAGAGTTCGAACATTAAATTTTGGAGACTGTATTTAGCGATATGGTATTCACACGTTCTAGACCCCGAACGTGCGAAAAGGGGAGCTGGAAAAAACTAAATATCTCTGGATCCTAAGAAAGTATTGACACCCCCATTAAATTAATATTCTTGAAAGCCTGCAAAGAAATGGATGTAAAAATTTTCTTGCTCGCTTCGCTCGCAATCTAATGTGCCGAAATAGTGTGTTTTCCGCTTTACTGACACGATGAAGTATTATACATAGCTGCATTACAAGACATAAGCGATATTCTCGATATTCATTAATAACATCACCAATTAAAATATAATGCTCAGTGTTGGAATACTGCTTAAGTTAAAACAGGTGCATCATTTCGAACAAATATATATCGAATCAGCATTTCTAACTTTAACAAGTTAAATTTGCACTGAAGATAAAATCCACATAATTATTGTTATGGGTTACTAAAATAACTATATTTACCCTAAGAAAACGAGGAACCGTATTATATTATCGTCCTGAGCTTGAGAATTTCTAGCTATGATTCTGTAATGTCTCGTGAAACAATAATTGAATCGGTCATACGGCTGGAGCTTGGTATTTGGTTTGCCAATGTTGAATTTTCTATCTTTATCTCAAGTTGCGTAACAATTTGTGTTAATTACTCAAATTGTGAGTTTTATAAACCCACTCACAAACACTATTTATATGCATATTACATAATTTAATTTACTTCATTTAACCAATCAATGTGCTGGCTTTACGTTTTTTTTTTTTCGAAAATCAAAAATTTAAAAAATATGGACAGTTTAACATGGTATTTCATTCAAATAGACATGAGTTATTACGCATCCATCCAAACTATTTTGGGAGGATTACGATGAAAGATTTTAGAGGCGGTCTTGAGTGATGGGCACCCATGTTTAGGGAGGAGGGGCAGCTCAAATATAATGTTCAGCAAAGCTAAGGAAAAAGTTAGTTTCGATAGACACCTCAAAGATGCGACTGTTGTTAATGCTTTCTATTATTCTACCCATGTCGTTAATTAAATACTTTGTGGGGATTACGATATGGTTTGAGGGAGCGAATGATATGATTTTGGGGGGACGCATGATATGATTTTGGAGGGGACGCATGACATGAATTTGGGGAGGGGATGCGCCATTGGCCTTTCCGGGGATGGACACCCGTGAATGTGAGCACCTTTCGTGACACGGCACACATTCATCCATCTGGTAGTCCAATGCTTCTCGACGTTTTCGTTCGACACACTTGGACGTCCAGGAGTCTTCCCTTTGCAGACACATTCAGTTGTTTGAATCTTATTACACTATCGACGAATGTTATCAGACGGTGAATCACTTCCAAATCGCCGCCGAAAAGCTCGCTGAATTGAAACAGCAGGATAAAAATGGTAAAGTGCTCCCCTGTGCATAGCACCACGCCATGAAGGCGTATAGGGGGTGTGGGGGTAACGCCCAACACTTCCTTGATCCGGTCGTGAGTGGGGCGATGTGATCAGCATCACGCCCCTGACCGCCTTTACCCCCCAGGGTTTCCCCCAGGTACCCATGTTATTCGACGCTGGGTGGGCGCCGGGGCCGCTTCCATCGTTAGAAAAGTTCCCGGATTTGAACCGGCCGGGGATCGAACCCGGGACCTTTAGCATGGTAGTCAGACGCGTTACTGAGCTACTGCGGCCACGATCAGAACTTGCAAATTCAATAGCACAAAAGGACATCTACACGGGAGCCGCCATCTTGTAATGCACCTACGCCGCTGTGACTGATGGGAAACAAATGATAAGCGTTCAGGGTAGCAAACGTCCACAGCGATTCTTATCGTACATGTACGATATAAAATTTAACCTTCTGTTGCAATATACCAACTACTTGAAACCTCGATAATTATTTTGGGCCACGGTGAGTTTGAAGATCGTTTATTATGGGATTCTGGCAACTCTTGGACATTATGGCATCAAAGTTTGATAGAAAAAATATAATAGGTCTTGATCATACTATCAAGAGAAATAGTTTCCTGGCGTTACTATTAGATAACTTAATTAAAATATGTAGTATTTTAATTGTCCGCCCAATGGTTCTTAATTTTACATTGTCATGTGAATAATCAAATTTTTGAAACAGAAATTGAATTTATCATTAGCGATCGAGAAAAAAATAAGATTATGGAGTTTCTAACGAAACTTTCTCATGGCACTGAATTTCTGAGCTTATTCTTTACATTTAATGGAAATTTTGTAAAACATGGTTGGATCTCCCTCTCTCATACGAAGAATGGATCGATTTCATCATCACAATGTGAGTGTTAGAGAGACCACACATTCTGTATGTTGCTGTCACTAGAATAATGATATAAAATTCAACTGCAGCGAGTTAATAAAGGTTTTCACATCCCGTCAGCAGTCATTTCTGAATATGCTACCGTAAAAGGGAATGTAATTTTTTAGCTCATAATGCTTTCCTTTGCCAACCACGCCGCGGCGTTTCCTTCTGGGCCATAAAGGTCTCTCTGTTCTGTGTGTTTCAACGGTTAATGAGGAGGAAAAAAAATCCATAAGTTGAAAAGAGCTATTTTTTATTTGTTGTAACCATGTTACCCATGGAGAATCAAATAGTTTCAAAACTTTATACAGTATTTTAATAGGTGAGGTTAGTTTAAAAACTTGAGAAAATCAATAATGTATGATCAATTCTTCAAAATTTGTTGAAAAGATAGGTAAAAAAAAATAATTCTTTTTTATTTTCTGCTTGTCTCACTACAGCCAAAAATAATGATAAGATTACTTACTGTTGCTACTTGTTTTAATTTCAGATTGTTATTCAGTTTCTATTTATATCATTATAGTTTATTAGATTATATTAGTACAGTGCGTGCATTTTAAAATCGGTCCCGAGCACAAATATGAGAAATGTTACAAGATGGTGACCTGGTGACCTGCGCATTTAGTACCTTACAATAAATATTTGTTTGTGTATATTGTTGTACATTGTTGTTCAATTCTTGCATACTTATATTCCCCTTCCCTCCCTCCCTCACTCTCTCCTCTTTTTCCCCTTCCCTCCCTCCCTCTCTCCTCTTTTTCCCCTTCCCTCCCTCCCTCCGTCTCTCCTCTTTTTTCCCTTCCCTTTCCCTACCGCATTACGTGTTTGTTTGAGGAAACTTTTTGTTGCAGAGTTATTTCACAAGGACTATGGCCCGCCAGATCTCCTGATCTCTCAAGTCCGGACAACTTCCTATGTTTTTTTCTTTAAAGAGCTGAAGCATCACATCACTGTTGTCATTCAGAATATCATCGCAGAAGTACTCCATAAGGTTGCTAGGAATATAGCAAACCGTCTGGACATGTGTATCCTGCAAGAAGTACGTCATTTCCAACATTTGTTGTAAGGTACTAAATGCGCAGATCACTATACGTATTGGAAAGGGGGGGGGGGGGGCTGAACTTGTGAACTTGGATGGTGTATAAACAGTGGCGCAGAAACAATTTTTAGACATAGTTTTGGGTTCATTTGGAATGTGATGGAAAGAAAGATCAGAATTTTGTCATTGAAAGTAGCGAACAAACATGCATCTATTCATTTTAATGCAGTATGCGATTTGAAGGGGCGATAGGTGGCATTCTCACATACCTTCCCTTTCTGCTTTGAAACATCAAATCTCTGGTTATGAATGACACATCTCAACCGGAAATCATCATTTCCAACACACTTGTAAACTATATCGTACTTACGGTGTTCCAGTTGAATTCAATTAAGTTTACCGCACCATACCTACAAAAAAAATCTTACGCAATTTATGTCGAATTTGTACAGTGGCGCCAATTTATATGGGTCGCTAACCCACCCAATAATTTATGTGATTTTTTGTGAACTTATAAATCAAGTGTTTGCGCCCAGCAAATGTTTTTTGAAAAGTTGGTCTCCCTGGCTGTCTCTCTTTTTAGTTCTGTATTTTTTCAGACTTCTGGTGTTTCACAAGTAGGCTACTTTTCTATCGAATACTAAAACTGGACGGTGTTTCTGACGTATGTTGGGTCGCTTCGTCGTTTAATCCTGTTGGAGAGCTTGTTGAGATCTGTAGTGTTTTGTTGTGTTTTATAAATATTAGTCGAGATGGTGATGGAATTTGCAATATTTTAACACTCCATACAAGTACTGGAAGTACTATCATTGTATACGCTAAACCAAAAGGCTTCAGTTTTTAGAGCAAAGCAGGAAATTAGCATGGCTACTCTTGAAACATTGAAAACGATTGATTCATCGCGTAGGAGGATGGTAGTACAGGAATTAGAGTAAAACGATACCTTCGAAAGTAATTTTGTCAATCTTTGGTAGCCGGATTGAAAACTTAGGTCTCTTTACGTATGTAGTCCTATTGAATACACACACACACATAGCTTGTAGATGAACGTGTGTTTTATGGAGACATTCCAGGTGAACTTTAATGTAAGCGAAAACATATGTGCGTCACTAGCTAAATATTTTCACATCTACAAAGAAAATCTAAAATAAATTTCCATCTCACTCAAGGACCAAGTAAATTCAATTAAAATTGTTCCAATATCTACTGCTGAATGCGAACGCGGGTTCAGTCATAAATATAACTTTTACTGAATAGAGTGAGATTAAATATTTGCTTGCATCATAGAATACATCGGCGTAAATCAATTTTGGTGATACCCCATTGTTGAGGTTTTATTTTCATGATATATGAGCTTCAATTACCATTTTAAACATTCGTGTTAAAAGTTATTCAAACACAAAAATGGTTATTATCGGGGGTAATTTTATTTTTTTCCCGACTTCATTACTTACCTTCATTTGAATTTTTTACTTTCTAAAAATTTCGTCGGGCTGTAGCTCCTTAAGCCCGCCCCCCCTGGGTACGCCAGTGATCTATTGAGTAACCAATGAAGTGTAGCTACAGGTCAATCTGCGCTTCACAAGTGAACGAGAGGAAGGATTTAAAAACGAGAAATTTCTGCAAGGAAATTGCTATTAATATTTCAAATTATAACTGAGCTGAGGAAGCTGTTTGCTTTACTTTAGGCAAGATAGAGCCTTTATTAATAATATTTCAGATTAAGTGTAATCCATATTTACTAAAGTCCAATCGGCAAAGTACTCCGTAAATTAAAATTAATTTAGAATAACCCTTCTGTGTTTGGAACTTTCGTTCTTGAATATAGTTTCGAGCATTAGTTGAAAAGTGATATCTCGCTACTGTGGATGTCGGCTTGAATAATTATTTAGTGATAGTGATAATTTATTAGTATTGCTTTATTTCCACTTTTGGCTAATCGCAACGATGAGCCTAACCATGGCATATTTTTAGTGATTCGGATTCCATTTTTAACTATTGGGCCAGTCCCAAATAGCATATCTGAGAATGAAGTGAAACTTTGATTAATATTATTGACATTTCAGAGTAAATTCCAATGTAAGTATTGATATAACGCCTAAAACAAAATTTCCATTCCGAAAGTTATCTTCCTTTGCAAATTTTACCGTTACACACCTTTATAATTGTCGTAAGCCAATTATAAAATTTGTCTCAGGACTGAAAATCGTAGGTTTACGCATAACCTAAACTTTAACTTATATACATACATACATATGTATACAAAGTTTATTAGCATATAACGTTGGTCAAAGCTGGTACATGGGTGTTCTTTGTGATTGTCGTTTTATCAATTTCATCTTATCATCACTCATCCTCATGATCGCGATTAGCCAAAAGTGGCAGAAAAGGTACTCTAAATAACAAAAATCAAAGATCTTACTTACAGCTTGCAGCTGTATGAACTTCTGGTCCAACGTTGTAGCTTTGTTTTCTTGCGTCACCAAGTCAACTTTGAGGTACATAATTAATAAGCCAGAGGTGGGTGTTAGACAGGCTAGAAGTCCAGTAGACCGTAAAGCCATTATTGCCGGCAATGGAAAGAGACGGGGTAAGGTGCAAAAGACACAACACCAATCATTGAACAGCAGGAATTATCTTCTCCCAAGAGCAAACCAAATTAGCTAATCGCATTTTTCTTTGAAAACACCGCAACAGTCGTAGTTATAAAATGCTGAATCGTTCTCCGTTTGCTCTTTCAGAGTGTGGGAAGCCATACCATTGCAATGGCTGAACGGCAAAAAGTTAAATTACTCAAAGTGCTTTACTCTGCACTTCTCAATCAAGGTTTTCAGGGTTCTTATTGTCTTAAGAAATAAAACCTTGAGTTGTACCCAGATGAGAAACACATACATGTGCACAGTATCACTGAGTGAGAATTTAATTTGTAAACATATTCTGAGTCTAGTTATTTTCCACAGTGGGAAGAGTAGCTGTAGCTTTATGTACGTAGCATGCTATGAAGTACATTTCGGAAACTTCGTAAATTCTGCAATGTACTGTCTTTCTCTTACAATAAAATTATTGAAGCCTCAATCTACCCCAGTCGTTTTGAAGAAAACGAAGAGCCGGATAACAATAGGGAAAAGCTTGTCAAAGTTTCATTCCACTCTGTGCATACACGGGCTAATCGGGACTGAACCTACAGTTTAAAGTAGATTCCGAACAACGATCCTCCACGGCGGATCGAAGCCGGGTAGCATTTTAGTATGAAAACAGCAAATTAGCAATTATTATTCTAATTAACGCTTCATGTGTTTAACTCCGTCCGTTGGTTGAAGCGTGCAATAATATAAAATGTATTATGTATTGTATTTTTAGTTATTCTGCAAAATGTTACGTTATTTACAAATCATATCAGGACATACTATAATGGGAATAAAAAATAATGCCTCCA
Source organism: Lepisma saccharinum (assembly GCF_977018435.1). Classification (NCBI taxonomy): domain Eukaryota; kingdom Metazoa; phylum Arthropoda; class Insecta; order Zygentoma; family Lepismatidae; genus Lepisma; species Lepisma saccharinum. The sequence continues at coordinate 175,617,319 of NC_139230.1, read as the reverse complement.
TGTTTGTAATTTCTGATCAGATAGAATGACTGTAAATGTCTTTGAACGATCTTGTAGAGGTATTCTTACCCTACTAATGCATGCTCTTTTTCGGATTGAGTGCTTAGAACTTAGAACTTTAGGCTAAAACAACGAGCTGCCATTGCATTTCTGACGAGAGTGTTGCTCACTTAAAGACATCCATATTCGGCATTTGAAGGCTTATGGGGATGTTATAGTGGACATTAGCAACGTGTGGCGTTCTGTAAATACGTTTCAAGGAAGAGAAACCTAAATAGCAGATAAGACGACGACTGATCGTCCGTTAACACCCGTCACCGAAGAGAACCGTCAACACAGGACGTTATTGTGTTTTTGGGTGCGCGTCAAACAATCACCAGCGAGACCTACGTCACTACACTTAAACAGGCTGGAGGAGGCCATCAGGAAGAAGAGACCACAGGAAGATATATATTCATTCCACATAGATCCATCACGATAATACACAACCACATACGTCATTCTTCAAACCCAAGCGTTGTCAAAATGGGGTGGTGCCTCATCCGCCTTAGAGTCCTGATTTGTCCCCTTCAGATTTCTCTCTGTTTGGACCTATAAAGGGCAGCTATGCGGTTTCAGATTCAACAACTTGGAAGAGGTTAAATCAGCTGTAAAGTGATGTGTACCAAGAATTTTGATAAACTGGATTTCAAATTTGGGTTCGACGATGATGTAAATGTGCTGAAAGTAATGGTGACCACGTTGAACAGTAGTTTCGAGCACAGGATACTTCAGCATAAAATCCGTGAAAATTTTGCTTTGATCTATTCATTATTAAAGTTTTGGTAATGGAGGAGGCATTACTTTTTAATTGCCCTAGTTTATTGCTAAAACAAAACTATTGACAATACTTCATATATGCAATATGCAAACGTAATCTCGAGCAGGGGTATATTTGGTGGGGTTTGTAAAGGTATCTGTTAAATCTTTTAAGACAGAAACAAGTATGGAGTATCAACAAAATGACAAGGAAAACTAGTTGATTCTGATTTTAATGTCAGGCTACTTAGAACCATGCTAATGAAATAACAAAATGGAAGTGTGGTGAAATTTCTTTGAAGTGAGACTGAAAACCATGACAACATGAATATAAAAACACAACCTCGTCTGTTTGTCTCTGTCCCACTTTAAGTTGAAGTCCCAGTGCTGATAAACCTATGTATATATCGTGTGTGTGCGTGTTCGCAAGAATTAAGTTCAATTTTCCAAAAATCTATTACGTTTCAATAACATGTACTCACATTTCACAAGTTGTTGACCCTTCCTGTTTTCATACTAATCAAGTCACTAGATGGTACTACTAGGTAAACTTATTGACATTCATAGAGAGCTAATTTGAGAGAGTTCATTTCAATTTTCAGTGCAGAAAGAGAAGAGGACATGTAATTTTCACGCAATAGCATAACGCTTGACCACAGTACACTGTCAAACTTTTATTTTTTCGGTTTGAATTTTTTGGTTATGTGGACGCCAGAAGAGCAAATTCACGGTATGCAATTTGTATGCAAATTCGGCTTGGATTTGACTGTGTGTCCTACAATTTTGAATCTACAAGAGAGAGGTTTTACCTCTGCAGCTATAATTGACATTGGATTCACTCTCTTTTGGCTTTAATTAAGTATTGATTTTTTATTTCTTCTGGCGAAGAATATATCTTGAATATCTGTGTGTTCAGACAGGGAAGGACAACATTCGCTTTTTTGTTAGAATTAATCTCAAAGAGCTGCATATTTCTAAATCATAACATCAAGGGTCATCGTAGCGGTCCTTGTAATGTATAATTGTATTTTGATTAATTAATGCTGCTTTAATAAAATCTATCGACAAATCATAACATTGAGGATGAATGACGATATGGTGAAATAGGCAAAAAAAAAAAAAAAAAACGGTACACGAACCCACAGCTTTAGGGAGAGGTATCATGAATAGAATAATCAAAGCTTGCAGGCATGATGCTGAAAACTTAGTAGCCACACAACAGTACTAATGGTGGAACAAGAAACAAAATATGATGCTGAATTCCGAATTAATATGAAAAGAGACTTCTGTTACATCAAATGTGAGTATTTGTAAGACCACACTTGGCCTCACTTTGAACCACACTTCCTGTAGTGCAGCTTACTGTATTTTATTTACTTTTCTAGTTGCTTTTACTTACTTTTACTTTACAAACTAAGCTTCTATGATGTAGAATCGCCTTAACAATAGGGGAATTAAAAAGAGTTTTTGCCCAACGAATTGTAATTTTGAGATTGTTAGAATTCCTACTACCAACATTAAATTCTTTGCGTCCACGTTTAAAGGAATAAGTGGTTTACGCAAGGAACCTTCTGGTGGACCAACAAAACCTCGGTTACGATAGCCTGTCGTATATACCGAACATTTCATAACCACCACTGGCATCTCGTAAGCTCGAGAATAAGTGTTGAATGCCATGAAAATCGATTCAGTGATGTTGGCAAGAGCGAAGCTCAGTCAGCTTGGTATTACATTCCATGAATTTTTGTTTATTTCGTTTATCATTGAGGCATCTTTCCAATGCTAATGCAAAAAATGTAACTTTCGTTTGTTATGTTTAGTCATTTAATATTTTTTTTTAGGTGGAAACAAGACGATAGCGATGAATGATGATTAAATTAAATGGATGAGGAAAAACACATCGGTTTTGTTCAGGATTCGAACCTAAAACATTCTGCAGAGAGATCGTGAGTTGAACGCTCAACATGCTCGGGCACCAAACTGGATTCTGAAATAAACGGTTCATTGTCTTCTTATATAAATCATGTTGTCATCGCATATAAAAAATACACACACAAAAACAACGCGCATTTTACGTTAGAATTTTAATGGAAAGTTGCGTGCGCGTGCGTGTGTGTAGTATAGCAATAACTAAAATTTATGTAGAATTTATTGTGAAATGCAATTTTGAAATTAGTTTTCCTTTAGCTTAAAGTCATAGCTCTTCAAATTGTGCACGATCATTTAACATTATTAAAATCTGGAACCACCCAAATATCCGTAGTTACGTAACATTAATCCTAAAATTATTGTCTTGTGTTATATCAATAGGCGAACCCGTAACATATGTTACCTCCATCCTGACCATCGTGGAATGTTTCATTTTGAATTCACGTAGAAATATTTATGTATAAAAGGAGGACGTACAGTCACTCTAAATTCAGGAGCAAAAATCCGGAGAGTCATTTGTCAAATTAGTATTCGTTTATCTTTATTCACTTGAAAATTGTTCCAGAATGTTTTCCAGTGGTTTTCTTTGCAATTATTCTAAGTAATTTCTACATGGCCTAGTACTTAAAGCAATATGATAATCACCATTTTCCTTCCAGTACTCTTCAACTGTACAGATATGAATTAGAACTTTGTGGGGTGTAAGGGGTGACCCTTTCTAAAGACACCCAAGTGTCAACCTCTCTTCAATTTAGTACACACTAGACTGCATTTGACAGAATAACGAAGCTCTGGCATCCGGACTCACAGACATTATGTACATAAAGTGGACTTATAACACCAACTCAACCATAACAACAACTCACAGCCAGTATAATCCTCTGCGGGCTCATCATGTTGCGTCGTCGAGATATGTTTGTGATTCCAGGGGTCCTGGGTTCAAATCCCGGTCTGGGCGTTCTTTGTGAGCGTCCCTCCATCACTTTCATCATATCATCACTCATCCTCATCTTCGCGATTAGCCAAATGTGGCAGAAAAACAAAGTAAAATAAATCAAAACAAATTAAAGATATTTGGCGATAAAATCGGTGATATTAAGTTGAAGAATTGTAAGTGCCACATATATGAATGTTTAAAATGTGTTTCTGGCAAACTCCCAGCTCGGGCAAATAAACAATAGGAAATGCAGGTACACCAAAAGTAAAAGTAATAGTAGGCGAATTGTCCATCAGCATTTTCATTATGTCTACTTTCCAAAATATGATGATGATGTATTGATTGATTGATGTGCTTTATTTTACTTCGCTTTTTGTGCCAAATTTGGCTAATTTGCGAAGATGGGGATGAGTGATGAAATTGATGAATCGACCCTTACAAACATTCATTCCCAGGCAGGTATTCTAACCAGGGACCCCTGGCGTCGTAGCGCGATGTGCTAACCACTCCGGCAAGGGATCCGGCAGTTGATGTATTGATAAAAGTAAATCATCAGAGGACAATATTTGCTTATCATCAAAAGAATTGTATTCCTTAAAACAACACAGGATAGTGAATTTAAAAAATAATAAAAATCCATGGAAAATTTCACTACCATTAATCTTTGCCGTTAATGTATAGACTAATATACATATAGTTTACTAATATAAGCATACAGATGAGTGTGGTTATTCATTGTGTTAAAATTGTAGGTAGAGCAGATGTTCATATTCTATATCCAGAGCACGCATTGCATTACTCGTATAATGTGGGAACATTAATCTGAACTACTCGCAGTGAACTTTTCTTGGATCAATACGAAAGTTGAAAATTAAAAGAAATCCACTAATATCTTCCAAGCTGCTGCGTGCAAAATTAAAAAAAATGATTTTCAGTAGCGATTCTCGTCAAACGCGATAGAATTAATCATGGAAATCCTGGTGCCAAATTAAATATAAGGTTCTGACGGGAAGGGAGATAAATAGGATTGACGGAAATATGCCTACATATTCAGACTTACTTCGGTTAGAAATTTGCGTCAAAACCTACGCTCGCCTCAACAACGAGGAAACTTCGACCAATGTTGCAGCATGAAAAATGAGGCACCTCCACTGTTCTATAATGCGAGTATGTAGGAAACAGCCTGCCCGTTCCATTTACCTGAAGTCCTCAACTTCTTCCTCTCGCTGGTGTTGGTACTTCCTGCGAAACGACGACTTCCGATTTCTGGGGACAGAGAGCTTGGAACACAAGCACATTTCCTCGTCATTCATATTGATGATGTCGCACGCACTTTACTTCACAAAGTCAGGACCGAAGAGACACAGGTGGCCTTTTTCGGTTTTCGAGCCTCTCCACTCTTCGACGCATTTCGATGCATGGTCTAGACAATGCTGAGGCCGTAAGCTAGACAAACAAGGCTCCGCTGACCACCTCGATTGTGTGTCCGGTAAAATTTACTATACGCATCATGAATATTACTGATCATATTGTATTGTTTGTTTCTGTATTATCTTTCAACTTCAATTTCAATTTTGAGTGACAATTTCTCATTTATTGTCTAATTGACGGGTCTATATTGACACATGTAGTTTCCAGACTATACTTGTAAAAATAGAGACTAACTGTTATGTTACCTATGAGAATAGTCATAACTGCCCGATTATTGGCACAAGACGTAATACACAAAATTTAAAACTTCGCTTTTGTTTATAACAAATGCATGGAAGAATCACAGAGCAAATGGACAATGTAATTTGCAAACTGAACATACGAGACACTTTCAAAAGTATGCTTTGTTTTGCAAATATATCTTTATTTTTATTCACTATTATTCAATCTTCTCTCATTTAATAACGTAGAAGAAATAAAAGTCCACTCTTAATTTTTCGCTGTGAAGCCATGTTAGAGTAATTTATACATTTCCATTGAATTGTTTCCGTGGTCAAATCCACCAACACAGGGAACATGCATTTCATTCAAGAAATTCAGTGTAGCTGAAGTTCAAGATTTACGATCCGCATGGGAAATGAATCTTCTCTGGCTGGAAGAGTTAATCGAAACTCTCATGTGTGTGATGTATTCTCTTTCAAAGGAGTAAGGGAATGGTAGGTATCTGTTGCGTTTTCCTATTTGCCTTTCTAATGTATATCTCTCAATAGGGCCTCAATGGTAGCTACCGCAGAATTTCTAGTTTGACTTTGTGCTGCGCCGATATCAAGTAATGGCTGATGGAGGGACGTTTTGAAATTCGAAAAACGGTTGAAATCTTAAATTGTGTTCAGCGTTTCGATAAAATTATTACGAAGGTCTATTGCAACTTTACGAGAGAAAATATATTCTCAATATTAATATCAATTACGAAATAACTTTGTTGTGTGGGTATATATTGTTATATATTGTTTCAGTAAAAATACTATTAAGAACTCTGAGTACCCATAATAAATATGTAGTTCAGCGCAGTCAGTAAAAAATGTCTAAGTTTTTTTGTTTATGTAATATATTTTTAACACTTTAATTTGTATTATGTATCAACTTCATCTATTTTTCAAAGTTTGTGGTGTAACTAATTAATTACATTATGCACTGAATGTGCAATGTGTCTGACTACCATGCAAGAGACCCGGGTTCGATCCCCCGCGGGGGAGAAACGGGACCTGTTCAAGCGGCTTCGGCGCCCACCCAGCGGCGTATAAAGTGGGTACCTGTAGGAAACTCTGGGGGGCAGAACCCCCAGTTCTGCCGAGATGAAGAAAGTGTGGGGCCCTAAACCCAAACACCCTATACGCCTTCATGGCGCAGCGCAAAGCACAGGGGAGCACTTTACTTTACTTTTTATGCACTGAATGTAACAAGTAAAAGTTTTGGATGACTGTTGAGCTAAAATCCATCAATTGTACTCAGCGTACTACATAGTAAAAAAATCAGCAACTATACTATAGATCATGGAGAAACATAAGACAGAATATTCACTTCCAATTTTTTGTCGCAGAACAGCTTTGTCTTAGCAAGCCAATTTTATACAGTTAAGAGGCAAATGTTTCATTGTAGAGAACTGCCCATATTTGAGACAGAATTGGCATTAATTTTGCTACGGGGATTCCTTGCGGGCTAGGAAAGTTTCTGACTCCAAATTCTATGCTCGCCCTAGATATAGAAATCTTCAGCTACGTCTTACTATAGCATGGACTTGAATGTTTCCAAAGAAATTCTCTCTTTTATCTATTTTTGGTCATTTCACATCGGTTTAAACCTATACGTTTAATCGCGACGATAAGAATGAACTGTCGAAACAGAATGGTTTGATTGATTGATTGTTTTCGTTTATTTTTCTTCGCTTTTCTGCCACTTTTAGCTAATCGCGAAGATGAAGATGAGTGATGATGCAATGAAATTGATGAAGGAACAACCACAAACACCCATTCCTAGGCCGGGATTCGAACCCTGGACTACTCCCCGTGGCGGAGTGGTTAGCAGATCGCGCTACGAAGCCAGGGGTCCCGGGTTCGAATTTCTGCCTGGCATGGGTGTTTGTGGGTGTCCCTTCACAAAATTTCATCCCATCATAATTCATCTCATCTTCGCAATTAGCCAAAAAGTGGCACAAATACGAAGTAAAAACAAACAAATCAAAATCAATCAAATCAAGAATCCGGAACCTCTGGAAAACAGATAATGGGACAAAAACAATGATAGATCAGGGTTAGAATCTAGAACCTCTGTCATTGGACCACGTTACTCTAACCACTCCGCTACGGAGACCGGTCCAATTCAATTCAACAGAGCATTCGGGAAATAACCAGCCTTCTGTAGACTATAAGGAATCGGTTTTCAATTTCCTCAAGTTTCTAATTCGTGTTCGTCAATTTGGGAGATCTCTAACAGTGGCATGTTTGGAAATGAAACTAATCCTTCGACATCGTCATGTGTATTTTGTCACAGAATATTCTGCCTTTGCTGTTTTGTTGCTCTGTTGGCTGCGCACTATCCTCTTGATTCTATAGAGCCACCATCATCAGTCATCTTGAAGAGCCACTAGCCCCAGCAATAAACCAGCCTCCAATTGGGACACATGTGCCAAATAGGTTGCGTACTGCAGAGACGTATAAATGCACTAACGCAAAAGTGACACGCGCATACAAATTCACACAAAACGAACGTTCCAACAGATCGTTTATTGATCATCTTCAGCAAGGAAGGACGCAGTAAACACGTCAGGAGCTGGCCGCGAAGACCGATGTTTTGACAACAGAGTTCCCTCCTGGCAAAATGAAAGAAATGATTATTTTTTTCGTTCCTACCGCTTTTAACGAATTCGTTTTAGTCATTGGAGTCGATGTTCTTGGATCGATTGTCTGGCTACACTGAAAATGTTGGAGAGCGAAGTGAATGATTTTCCATTTCTTTTTCGCTTCTTCCACGCTTGTCCATGCAAATTATTTTCCTTACAGCATTCCAGAACTAACTTTTCTAGTACAAAATGGTAGTACACTTGAATATTTTTTTTCAACTTCGATGGTTTAAAAAAAAAACATCGACTTGCAGTGCTACATTTTTGATTTGATTTGATTTAGTTTATTTTACTTCGCGTTTTGTGCCTCTTGGCTAATTTGCGAAGATGGGGATGAGTGATGAAATGATGAAATTGATGAATGGACATTCACAAAAAACCAAGCCCGACCGGGATTCGAACCCGGGACCCTTTGCTACATTTTTAATTCTACAGTAACCCCTTATAGGGTTCATTAGATTACAAACTAGTTTCATGATCTTTTATTGTTCAAGAATTGAAATAGAATTAATTGATCGTAGTCATAGAGATTTAATTTTTTTGTTCATCGTGAGCAAGCGCATGCGCAAGTGCAGGCGCAGATTTCCCACACACTGCGGACTACTAACGTGCATAAAAGCTTGTTTCCCGGTATAACAATAGCGATGGCTACATAGATAAGTCGCTTCTGGTGTAAGCATTCTGACGATAAATGTGCGCTGACTCTCCTAAGCCTAAGCATTACTTACTTTTAGAAGAGTCTAATAAATTTACATCTTGTCCCAAGGTGCTAAGATTGATTGATTGATTTGGTGTTTTAAGTCCACTTTATGCACAGTAAGGCTAATCGGGACTAGATCTGCAGTTTAAAGTGGGATCCGAACCACTATGTGCCTCCACCGGGTATCGAACCCGGGACTCCTTGATTACAAGGCGACGACGCTACTACTGCGCCACGGGGGAGGGCCCGAAGTTTCTAAGATGTATGAAACCCTGAAAACGGCTATATTGAAGGAAGCTTAGCCTAATGATTGATTGATTGATTTGGTGTTTTAAGTCCACTTTGTGCACAGTAAGGCTAATCGGGACTGGACCTACAGTTTAAAGTGGGATCCGAACCACTTGTGCCTCCACCGGGTATCGAACCCGGGACCCCTTAATTACAAGGCGACGACGCTACCACTGCGCCATCGGGGAAGCCCGCTTAGCCTAATGAGATCTTCAAATTATGATATGCCCATAGGTGTTTAAAGTGCAATGATGATGATAGTAAATACAATTTCCTTTACGGCAATATATTTTCTCGTATCACATAAATGTTTTTTGGGAATCCTCGGCAATATTTGTTTCACACATCATAAACACAATCTCACGCCTCACTTAGCCAGACGTGCAGCTTTGTCATTTGCACTGGCGTACCCGTCACGTTTACGGACAGGATTTGTTGGAAACAAGTGGACAATTCACCGGATGTTTATGACTTGCGGACTTCAGCCCTACTTTCTGCACGCTTACAGAATACACAGAATGGAGCACAATTGAAATTGTTACATGGGCATTGTTTTAAAATAATTTATTTGCAAGCCACATTACAAAAATAAAGAAATATATTTGCACTAAATTTGCAGTTAATGAAATTTACATTTGACAATGTTTATAATGAAATCTAAATATCAATCACTCCGGTCTTTCTCTTAGCACATTCTTCATTACATGTACTAACTTATGTATAAGAAGTCAAGTTTCAATGTCAAATTTCTATCTTTTTTATGATCTATTTTTATACCCTTGTCTCGACTTTCTTCCAACCACTGTTTTTGTATTCTCCATCATGCGAAATATGACTTTTATGGAGGCTCCAGTACTTCAATATAGAGTATTGAGGAACATACGGCTGATCAAAATTTAAAAACGTTAATATGATACATACGTTTAAATTTTGTGTCGTTTATTGCCTTTCAGTGGTTCAGAAATCATAAAATATCACTAAAAAATTAGTTTGGTGATTTTATTGATCTAATCGTACATTTAATCGAAAATCATACGATAAGAAATATAATGGTAACAGTTCCAGTCCAGACTTGACGTAAACAGAAGAAGGAAGAAAGAGGATAAAGAAACAGGAGATGGGGAAGAGAAAGAAAAAGAGAGGTGGTTTGGTATGGTATGGTATGAAAGGATGAGAGAAAGGAAGGAGGAAAGAAGAAGGAAGAACAAGGAAGAAAGAAAAGAGGAGAGAAGAAGTCCAGGAGATAAGGAACCTGTCATGTCCAGAACTGGAGGAATTGATAAGGCACAGACCAGGTACCTGTCAATCACCTGTCAGGTAGTGTCAATTACCTGCCAGGAGATTCCACACTCAGGAATTCGAGACAGGAAATGTCCTAAGATAAGGACTGGTGCCATCCTGTTCTTTTGTGTATGGACCCTGTACTGGGAGTGTATATACAATATAAGATGATGGTTGTATCTTTCATCAATATATTGTGAATCTTTGTCTGAAGAAGACCCTGTTAGAGGGTGGAAACGTTACGTTTTTATGTATATTTTTTATACTATAAAAGTTTGCCTTGGTCAGCTTTTTAATGTTTGATTAATAAATTAAACTTAATCTAATCTCAATTAAAATGCTATCCACGCCACTAGACTATACTCAGTTATGTATTTAAAAATCCAGTGGCGGGGATTTGCACCTAGAGAAAAGGAGGACGTAGTGCCCAAATAGGAATGCCCCTCATCGCCCTTCAGTTTCTCGGGCAGGGCACTGGAAGATGGCACAGAACCACGCCATGCCCATAATTTTGGAGAGAGTTCGTGTGAAGACGTACGTATAACTGATATTTCTGTTGTGTCTACCAAGACCTGGTTCTTTGGGTTTCGAAATAATACGTAATATTGCATGAAAAATACGTTGGTAAACTTGCTTATACACAATACAAGCCAGCAAAAAATACCCTCACCGACAGTGTAGTGTCTTACATTGTACCAAGGTGTCCCGCGTTCGATTCACGGTGGGTGCACAGTGTTTCGGATTTCACTTTTGAAATTGAAGCACAGTCCCGAGTTTCCTATCCTCGCTTTATATGGATTTAAAGAACTTACCAAACAATTTTCCTGCAAAACTTTTCATCCATGTTCATAAATAATAATATGTAGAGGCCGAAACTTCGTGATAAACAAGAAAATATATTAAAAAAGAATGCATTATCAACATAACCTCATAGAGCAAATAGCAAAGTGTTGTTTTGAACTTTTCTGGTGTTTTGCTTGGGAGTATTGACACGCCGTAACTTTAATTATGGTAGGAGACGACTGACACCCCAATTAATTTCGAATAACTTCTGCCTGAATCGTTATTTGATATAGATAACCGTTTTCAAATGATTACCCAAAAATTAATTTTCCTAGTTCACAGAACATAACTTTGTCGAAGCCAAGAACGTTAACTAGTTTAGTTACCATGGACGGACAACCAAGGTGATTAGAAAATAATAATAAATACCTGATATTAAATATATATATATGTCTATATGTACACACATACACACGAATTTGTTTCAATTCGTTTCCAAGTTAGGTAAGTAATAAGGCGCCTCGACATTTTCAAGATACCACGCACATATTTCTAGACCACCTTGTGTAACCACCATGAAAGTTAAAAGTACTACCTATGGAGTAATTGACATTGAAAGTTTATTTCCTGTGTTTGGTATTTCTACAACATTAACCTGTTGAATTTCGATGAGACCATAAAGAAAGTTCTTAGGTGCCCAATGAGAAGTAAAATGTGAGTGTTTTGTCATACGTTTTGACAATAATAATCTTTTATATACTTACCCTGCATGCAAATAGTAGTTCTGGGTGCCCTGCCAACCCCTTCTTCCGATGCATGTACATACTAGCAGCTACCACCACAGAATAGGTTCCAACGGTCATCGACAGTCCACCCACTGCTGAACCACTCTGGTTACTGATGGACGGCGTAAAGTTCTACCCATCGATAAACCAGGGTTGTTACTTTCAGAAAGGCGGGTCGAGCTTGTTTAAGAGAGCAGCAGCGTAGAGCGGGAGTGGGTGGGTATTTCTTTCCCCATGATTGCGGGCGGGCGGGCAATGGATCACATTTGCAGACCTCTACAGCTACTACAGGTTGTGAATCGCCAGACATCTCGGAAAATGGCCACTACTTTTATCTCGTTTATTGTTAGGATACTCGTTTATCAATAGCATAATTTTTGAAGATGTAGTTAAAAAAAAGTCCTCTGGTTTAACTAGTTCTCAAGAACTTCTTTCAACAGTTTCAGTTGAGTCCCATTGAAGTACGAACTCCATTGTTCAAGTCCCACTTCAAACAAAAGTTCAGTGGCAATTTATTTATTGATACTTAAATCATTTTTAAATTGTTTTATCATTTTCATTATATTAGACTTTTCCAAACCTTACGCAAGGATGAAGCAGGAAAACAGCAGTAAACGTACATCAACTAAGTGGGAAATGTTACAATAGCACAAATAATTTTTATATCCAAATATAAAATAGGCTGCATGCAGAAACAATGCAGGAAGTATTCACAGAGTTGAAGTCATTGAAAAGATAAATTTCCATTATAAAACAAATTAATCAAGTTAATACAAAAGTGACAAATAATAATGAAAGTGAGAATAAAACGTAATGCAAGAAGTCTGTATGTAAAGGCAGACAGGTACTACGAGAGTGACAATGTTACTCTATGTTCATTATATACCTCTTCTTTAAAAAATATACATGTTTTGAAAAGTTTATAATTTCTTGTACTGGACGTATGACCCCAATTCAAATTTTGATAAAAATTATAAAACAATATACGAATTTGCGTGAAATGCGAGAAATTACATAAATTGCATTAATATTTTATCTAACTCAATTAAACCAACCTAAATACAGCAGCCTCCCCGGTAGCATAGTTGTAACGTCGTCGTCTCGTAACCAGGGAGTTCCGGGTTCGATACCGGGAGGAGACACATAGTGGTTTGGATTCCACTTTAAACTGTAGGTCCAATCTCTGCTAACCAATATGTGCATGAAGTGAACTTAAAATAAAAACTCAACTAACCTAAATATAAATGGTACGGTTTAGATCTCGGAGAAAAGATACAATCCTCATTCTCTCAGAGAGACTGTAATAAAGTTTCAGATACACAAAAGGCTCCCTGAGACGAGAAATTTGAGAACCAGTGCGTTAGATAATAAAATTCATTCACTTCGATTGGCGATGCCAGCAAAAAACTCCCATCGTTCCTGTATGGAGACAACGGTTCACGTACGCAGCTCGATTGCAGAGCATCTATGCCAATGCAGTCCCAAGCGCATTGTCTTATGAATAAGAACTGCAATGACAATGCCTGCTCGTTCAATTGATAGAACACTAACGTTGGCGCCATGTTTCCCCAAGCTGAATTCACTAGAGAGGATTTCTGCGCACGAGGTGGAATGGAAATGTACGTTTGAACTGTCCTGTGAGTGGCGTTTATCGGAAGATTGGGTCTGTTTCCGTAGCAACGGTGGAGAACGCTCCAGGCTGGTGATTAATCTCTTGGTCTGGGCTGCCAAATGTACACCAACATGAAGCAGAAACCGAGATGCGTACTGAAAAAAGAAACAGAAGAAAGATCACTGCCTTCGCATGAATGAGATCCTACGCAGCTCTGGTACAAATGAGAACCACGGTATTTTCCATCTGGACACTGGTTTTCCAGTTCCATGGATGACGCTTTGCTCAGCGTATGACCTTGTCTCATGTGCCAGAGATTCGCGTTTGAATGCCAAGGTTATTTGGTAGGAAATGCCACGGGGGACTATTGGTTCGAACACACAAAGAGCGCCTTTAATATCAAATCAACCAGAGGTATGGTCCTTGCTATCATGGATTTTGATCATTTTTGGTACATACGTACCTCAACATGAGATAAGTAAAAATTAATAATTTTAACTTTTCAGAATCGTCCATGGTTGAGTTTTTGAGTTTCAACAATGAAAAAAAGCGACCCTCAGGTAGCTCGACTTTTATAGCAGCCAGACCTGGGCTTCATCAAAGTCTTGTTTGTTTAAGGCTCACCTTAATAGGCTGCTCGTTACTGGAGTACAGTTTAAAGTGGGATCCAAACTACTTTACATCCTTCAGATTGATTTCGGGAACCCTGGGTTACAAGGCGACAGGGTTACCACTAGGCCATCGACGAGGTCCAGTTGAGATTGGTGATATTTTAATTATAACGCAATGAGGTTTTGTTACTCGTCATTTACTTCAGCCTCAAAGAAATGGGTACCTGAGGGCAATCCTGGGGGATAAAGGTTGCCGGAGCGTGGTATTAATCACATCACCTCCAAAATGGGCGAGATCGAGAATGTGTGGTGCCCCACCCCACATCCCCTAAATGTGAATTCATGGCACGGTGCCACGGGGAACTTTACTCTTTACCTGCATTTTGAGAGCTCCGAGTGAGAGATCGAGTATCGAGGCATTAACATTCCTGCTAATGCAACTCTAGGACTCATCCAGCTTCTCATTAACGGGTATCAGAGGGCGATTCTGATAGAGTAACTGCAGTCGGGATTTGGTGCCGATCACACCACTCCTATATGTTCTAGATCAAGAATGTGTAATTATTTTTAATATTTGTGTTTCATCTACGCTTATTTGCCACTTTCATCGCAACGATGAATATGAATAGTAATTAGGTCAAACTGATCAAGGGACTCTCGCAAAGAATAACTTATGTCCAGGCTAGGATCTGAATTCAGAACTCTTTTGCAGCGAGACCCTAAATCAACCACTTAACACGCTTGGCCACCGAAGTGGCTGAGATTGTGTGGATACCTGTATTCATGCACCTTGCCCAGGTGCCTTTTTGTATTGCACATGGTACGTACAACTTTGCTTTGACGTTCACTCTTAAGTCTTTGTCCAGGACTTAGTTTAAGCATTGATAATAAAAGTTTATTTTCTCCTTTCAATTACAATATATTGAATTGAATTGAAAATGTTGGGTGCGTCAGAACTTTGGCTGCTTGCACCCGTCAAATTTTACTGGGACCTTATCGTAACTGAAATCAACACAAGTTTGTGAGGACTAAAATCTTCGTACCTAATTAAAAACGAAGGCATATATGAACAAAACACAGTCCTACGGAGGATTATTTAAACTGGCTTTAGGCCCAAAGGCCAGAGCTTAGTCTGCAAAATGCAGCCCGCGGTCTACTACGAGAAGTGAGGTTGGGGTGTCTTGGTTGAAAGGTCACTGCTTACACTCCTCAATTGCTATAGAAAAAGCAATACATACCCATATCATAGATTAGGGAATCCTAGAATAATTATACAGACAATTATTATGTTTCCAAAACTTCAGTCAGCCTTTGTGTCATGATAAAACCAACAATTCCGAAAAGAATGTGAATAATCTAATAATCAAGCAATGAAATTTAAATTGTGTGGAGTTCACTAAAGATATCAACATATCCAGTTCGAATAATCGAGTGTCGGACATAAAGAAGCTCACCGGACATAAGCTCACTGCCAGTCTTATATTACAAGTGCGGACAAAAGCTCACCTGTAGCGGACATAAGCTCACTTACATATAAAACACATCATTTTATTGATAATTATTTTATTTATATTTTTTATATATTTATAATTCCAAGAGGCGTAGCGTTAGGATGTGCAGGACAAAAGAATGGAAGTAATAAGTACGCAAAAGTGAAAAAAGAAATTGGTCTCTGATGGTTACGAATATATAGTTAAAAAAGAAGGGAAAGACTGGACCCGTTGGGCATGTAATACTTAAGAAACGAAATATATATTCCTGATATTACTACGCCCCAAATTTTAACTATGTTTGCCTAACCTAACCTAACCTAACCATACCGTGAATGGTTTGTGGGGCTACCGGTGCATCGTTCTAGGGGTTTAAGACTAATTGCGACCAGGCACCTTCAAAAAATGTCAATTATCATTTTATAATACAATTGCATTATTTGTGGTGAGCTTATGTCCGGTGAGTTTTTGTCCACTTTTGCATTAATATAGGTGAGCTTATGTCCGGTGAGCTTTTTGCCGGTGAGCTTTCTGATGGTGAGCTTATGTCCGCGACCCGAATAATAAACCTCTGGACGGATTAGAACCAATTTCCACAAACAGTTGCCGTTGAAATATTCCAAACCCGCTGAAATCAATCAATACGCATGACCGACATATTGCACATACCGAGAAATCAGTTCAATTGAAGGTTAACTGGAACAAACATAACGAGTGATTGCAATGAAACTGCTGCAAGCAAATAACATGTTAGCGTTCCCAAACTGCAGTCAAATTTCCGATAATGAAAACACACGATGTTTGGAAACGAACGTAGAAAAATCAACCTACGCACTTCCGGCCACGGCGAATAAAGCTTAACGCCCACTGAGACACCGGAAACGCGTCTGTTGCGTTCTGTTGCCGCGTTTCTTTGCGTCTCATTGGGCGTTAATCTTAAAACATACCGAAAAGCAGGAGCTTCAGATTGGCACAGCTCAAGTCTCTAACCTTCCTCAGTTATCCCAAAAGAATCTCGAATGCGCGGTTTATTTGCTCTAGAGAGTAACACACCTACGCGAGTTCGGTAAGCACATCTTGTAAACTTCGGGCTTCAAATCGCCCAGCGTGTTCATTCGACCAGTTTCGCGGCGTCGAATGGAACAGTCAAACTAGGGTTATTGCGGCGCTTTCCGCCCACAGACGGAGCGATGTTCGGGACAAACCACACGATTCCTCACACGGGCACTAAATCAATCCAGCTCTTCTAAATGGTATAAAATGGCACCAGTTTCACGTTGACGATCAATGGTTTGGCGGAAAACGTGACCGTAGCTCCATTGTGGTGGATTTCGTTGTAAGTGCGATTTAATTCAGGACAACTGTTTGCCGTTTCCTAGGTGCAATTTCCTCCCCACAAACAGGATCGACCGCATGAGGGGATACTTGTAAGTACGTGCTTTGTCAATGATTTAGATGCAGGCAACAATTTGATTTACTAATTTGATCTTACGCTCTGGTTCACCACGACAAAATTTGCTTTATGTATGTTGTCATATCTTGGTGTGTACGTATATATTGATTAATAAAATCAGGTTATTTAGCGTCGTATTTCTGCCACTTTTGGCTATTCGCGACGATTGAAGATGAGTGATGATAACATGAAATTGATGAAGGACACTCACAAAGAACGCCCATGCCCAGGGCGTGACTCAAACTCTGGAACTGCGGTGGCAAGATAGAAAGTCGGCACTCAGCCACTGATCCAACGTAATATGTTTGAAAATCATGTGTAAAACATATGTATATTTCCGTGTGGTTGTTTCCTTGTTTATTTAATCAATACTTGATTAATTAACAATTTTGATATTAACCGAGGGAAGTAAAAAGTTATGGAAAATAACACAAAGGTAAATAAAAACACGAATTTGATACTGAACTCTAGTCTAATTCAATTATTTTTTGTAGAAAAACATGGATCGGCCACATATATTCTCTCTGTGCTCTGTTGTGTCAAATATCTCTAAGCTAGGCGAGCCCCAGCGCTTAGAATGAATATGTAATTGTGATGGAAATTATGAGAGCGCAAATGGATTACGCGGATTTTCGAAGCACAGAGTGAATATTTTAGCCTCATTCAAAATTGTCGGGGTAATTGTTGGTGTTTTTTATCAGTGCTTATAAGCAAATTATTCAATGGGTCAATATTGCACTTTCGTTGCCAGCCATGCCAAGCACGGATGATATTTGTAGGGTGTTCGGGAAAAAGCACATAAGTCTCAAGCTGTGATTTTCTTTTGCTTTCATCTAAGTCGCAGTGAATCAATTATAGAAAATATGATAAGCATAATTTTTCATTAGGCATGGAGATGAACCAACATGTATTTCATGTCTGTGATGTTTGCTATTAAAATAATAAACATAAATTACTATCTGGTGAAAATTACATTTTTGACTCACTTACGGTGAAACAAGTTGCCCGGTAATGCATGTATAGTTTTGGAAAGTACTCGTCTGAGCTAAGTGAAGTATTAAGAGCAATGGGTCGGAGGTTAAGGAGACAGAACACAACCCATCACAACACATTCGTTAGCCTTAGGAACTCTGACTTGTTTATCTAAAAGTTTGGCTTTATGTGGTAGAACAGGTCAGGGAAATAGTGGCTTATTGTTGTGTTTGTTTGTTTAACGTGTACGTTAAGAGCAACGAAATCGCATTTGTAAAGTGTGCTCACTGCGAGATGAGCATTTGTATGAGCCATGCACTGTTTTCTGAACTTCACATTGATTGTATCACTCTTTGAATCCAATTACCATTTTTTCTGCTTCCAAATAACAAATTACTTTCAAATTTCATAACAAAATATGTTATTATTTGGTTGTGTTCAGTAGTTGGACATTCATTTTCTGTAAAAATCTCACCACTCTATGTTTGGAGTGAAACACTAGTGCTTTAGCGTCGGTTGGCGACGGGTTTTAAGGTCTTCCCATAGACTCCCATGTTAACTTTGAGACCCCTTATCTCCTTAACCTCCGACCCATTGCCCCTAATACTTCACTTAGTTAAGATGAGTACTTTTCAAAACTATATGCATTACCGGGCAACTTGTTTCACCGCAAGTGACCTTTACTTGTCAGAGCTTTTTCCCGAACTGCCTAGATTTGTAATTGCATTTTTGTTATTTAGCGTCGCTTTTATGGCACTTTCGGCTAATCGTGATGAGGATGAGGATGAATGGTGATTAGGTGAAATTGATTAAGAGAGAGCACCTTTGTCCCAGGCCGGGACACAAACTCGGGGACTTCGATGGCGATACAGAAATTCGACCACTTATCGCACTCGGTCACCGAGTCGGCTACAGAGAATATTTAATAAGTAAATTCAAATGTTAGAAGAATATTCAATGACTTGCCTGTTCACCTGATACAATTGAGTTAATGTGTGAGGCACACGCATGGCGTGGACGAGTAACATTATGGCTCCCAGGTGGGAGAAAGAAAACACTGCTCCTGAATTTTTCTTGCGCCTGCCTTGATGTTCAAGCCGAAACCACCGGACGAAGAGCATAAAACCGTCTCTTGATGTGGGTTTTATCCTGTGTAATGTACCTTCTGTTTACGCGCTCATCGTTTACCTACGAGAATTGTGAAGGTCTTAAATTACAAGTCTCGTCATCTCGGTATATGCACTATGTGACATTTATTACCTTTTATGTTTGTAAGCGGGAAGGATACTAATACATTAAGGATACGAAATGAGTGTAGATCGAGCTGTTACAATTAGAAGCCGTGTTCTAAATTTTCGCAAGTAATAAAAATGCATTTTCCGTTCCCCTAATATCCTCGCAGGAAGCGAGTTGATATTTGGAAGAACGTTATTTGGTTCGCATCATCTTAAAAGGACTCTCAGTGTGTCAGAATGAAAGTGCACTTTCCCTGTTTATTATGCCATTCATCCTATCGATGTTTCCATTGTTGATCAACTACCGCTGCATATCACCATAAAGACATACAGTAAAATGAATGTCCCCTTTTTGCTTGTTTTCTAAAACCAGCCTAATGCTGTTGCTATTTTTAGAAACCGAACTCTTGTCGTGAAAGTAATTAATAGGTGCATTCGTGGAAATTTTGCACAGAGTACTATTTCGGTGCGGGTGGGCTTGGTCGAGAATTTTGAAGGCTTCCAAAATTTAATAGTGGGAGGTGGTTGAATAATTTGAAAAAAAAAAAAGTTAATTGTTTATATCAATGGTATGTCGCAAGTTGCAAAATTAGACTGTACATTTCAGTTTACAGCCGCTAATTTCATTTTGATCCTAATAAATTTTTGTGGAAACTTAACTAATTTTTAAATGCATAAATATGGATTATTTCATGTTTTCAGATTATCATTGATATGATTTATTTTACTTCGCTTTTCTGCCACTTTTGGATAATTGTGAAGGCGAGTATAGATATAAGATGAAATTAGTGAAAGGACAATCTTAAACACGCACGGTTAGCACTCAACACAAATCCCACAGAGGAATATACTGGCCGACAGCCCAGTCGCCAGAGCCTCGTTAGTGCGCAAAATGTAGTCCAGGGTGTATTGCGTGGAAGAGAGGTGGACATTCACACCTGTCACACCCCTTCAGATTGTTCCACAATGGAAAAGTGGACAGTTTCATTACACCTTTGGCCAGTCAATTGCAAACAACGTAAGCTTCCTTGCAGGCATGAGTGTAAATTAATACCTTATGAAATTCACGAGTAGTCTCTCTTAGGCTGGATTCGAATCCGCAACCTCTAGCTCCGCAACACTAATTAAGTTTTGTTACAAAACACAGTGCTGCCTGGCATTAAATGTGACGATTTTGTAGCTTTTAGAACCTGACCAAAATTATTATATTACAGGTTACGTTCATTGTGAATATAATTTGACACTGTATTATTTTTTTTCCTTATGTGACCCTTGTCATCTTACTTTTATTGCAATTGAATTGCATTTGGTGGCTTTGTTGCCTAGTTTTGAAGTCAGGTGGGAAGCTGAAGTTCCGAATCATAAATCGTTACCTTGCTGAGTTAATCATTTCCGGACGTTGAATGAGAAATTACTTTCGGGTATTTAGCTAGATTTTCCTACACAGACGAAAGAAAATCTTCTTGAAGTTATTTCAGACAGTCTTGTACTTCGCCAACCAACTCTTTTTCTTACCGAGGATTTCCGTACAACTTTTATACGATCTGGCATTACAGGATGGATTGCAGTATACATTGTCAGATGGTTCATAGACCGTTATTGTAGAAGTTAATATCATAATTTCCCTCGCCGTTAATTAACCTGTAAAACCATATCTAGTTTTTATAATACGATATTTATACACTATCTGACGCAACAACCAAATAAGAAAAAAAACATCACCATGTATTTGTAGATTGTGATATTTGACAATAAAATATACTTGGGCTATATTTTATTTTACTTGTAACATATGGTACCTCCCAAATGTCGTAGTAGTAACGTCGTCGCCTTGTAATCAACGAGTCCTGGGTTTGATACCCGTGAAGGCACATAGTGGTTTGGGTCCCACTTCAAACTGTAGGTCCAGTCCCGATTACCCTATCTGTTTATAAAGTGCACTTAAAGAGAAACTCAAACAAACAAACTTGTAAAATATGTTCAAGAAAAACATAAAACACCATCGTTTGTTTGTTTGAGTTGGTATTTTATGTTTTTCTTGGACATATTTTACAAGTTTGTTTGTTTGAGTTTCTCTTTTAAGTGCACTTTATAAACAGATATGGTAATCGGGACTGGACCTACAGTTTAAAGTGGGATCCGAACCACCACCGGGTATCAAACCCGGGACCCCTTTAAACACCATCGTAAATGTCAGCGAAAAAAGACAGAGATATTCTTTCTGCAATTTGAATGTAAGCAACACCATATCCGAAAGGTCAATTAAAACTCTAAGGTTATTTTTCTTTTATATTTCTTCCTTTAACTTCGTATTTCTCCAACTTTAAAGCTAATCGCTACGATAAGGATGGACGATATCGATGGAGGGACTTATGGAGATGGTACGTACTGATGAACACTCACAAAGGTCCATGCCCAAGTCGGGACTCGATCCCTGGGAGATCGTGAATGGACGGACCATTCAAAGCACTCGCTACCAAGGTGGCCGAAAGTTTAAGATTCTAGGACAATGAATAAAGAAAAGTACACCAATGAACAATCTTCAACTTAGCTTTCGTGGGCTAGTTGTTTCCTATGTGAATCAGACCAAAGTGAAAAATTACGAGAAAGGGTATCAAGACAATGAATAAATTTCTGCAATTTAATTTATTTATTGTATTAAAAACCATTCTGGAGAAAAGAAAACTCGGGCTTAATATATTTTTATCTTATAGAACTAACTAGAATTTGTGCTGTTAGCATGTATTGGATTGACTGATTTGCTTTATTTTACTTCGCTTTTGTGCCACTTTTACCTAATTTGCAAAGATGGGGATGAGTGACGACATGATGAAATTGATGAATGGACACTCACAAACATCCATGCCCAGGCCGGGATTCGAACCCGGTACCCCTGGCATCGTAGCGTGATGTGCTAACCACTCCGTCACGGGGGGCGGCATATATTGGATTGAGAAAAGTGTTTATATGTGTAGGATTGAATCACGTTCACGTTCCTCTTGCTGTTAATAATAACTTTTTTATCGTGGTAATTTATACTATGATCTATAAGTAGAGTGTGTATGTAAATATTACTTATGTGACTCTTTGAACAAAAAAATATACACAAATATTTGAATCTTAATTCTTAAGCGACAATAAGATTGAGATTGAGTTGGTGTTATAAGTCCACTCTATGAACTGTAAAGCCAATCTGGACTAGACCTACAGTTTAATGTGTGAACCGAACCACTATGTGCCGCCACCGGGAATCGAACTCGGAACCCCTTGATTTCAAGGCAACCACGCTACTAATTCACCTTAGGAGAGGCCCCGCAACAATAAGAATTTTATACACTATTTACTTACTTTAATGCCAGTGTGTAAAAATCAATAGTACGATGGGTCGTTGTAATTAGTTAGTCTCGACCTTAGAAACTGCTTATTCAATGCAATGTCAAATTAAATAAATATTTGTAATTGCTGTTTGAGTCTAATGCGAAGATCAAATTACGACACGTTGGTAACGAAAGTGATCATTTCAATGTAACTGCCAGAGGAAGCACGTACTTATGCATTCATTATACAGTAATGTATTCTCTTTGTGCTTTTGTTACCACCAAGTTCAGTGAATCGTGCTCTCATATTGTGTGTCTCGTCAGCGGAATATCCCTCTCACCTAAAATATAAAGTGGAGGAATGGTTGTCTACATCATCTGTAAGAGCTAAATATGTATCACCTATTTTAACTTACCCATGAAATGTGTGGGGAAAATATGTAATCCTCATTTATAGAGTAAAACATAAACAGGGTGTCGCCGTAGTGCAGCCAACTTTCACAAAGTGAATAGGACATCAAGGTGAACAAACAACATTTTCAAATAACTTTTTGCTCGTATAGATCTTTTTTCATCGCAATGAGACTAGGGAAAAAAAGGCACCTCTTGTGCTGTATGCACTGATGTGCCCTAGACTATATGCCTGCGTCTGCATGCCTTGCTTACAGTCACGGGCATTTCTGGGTTGTAACAATAACAATGAAAGTTACAACCCAGAAGTGTTCATCACTGTACGTGCCATCTACGAGTAGATCACACGTAGAATATAGTTTGCATAGTCTATGTAGACAATGTGAACTACACTCAAAATCCAATTACAACAATGTTTCGAAGAAAAGTGCAATTGTTGAATCATGTGAGTTCATATCCAGCTGAAATTCATATTCACAGTAAAAAAATCAACTGTTGGAAAATATAGTATGTAGACAAATACAATTACCACAATCGCGATATAAAAGTAGCATATTTTCCCATGAAGCTGCACCACGAGAATAACCAGTCGTATACTTCATACCTTCATAATACGTAGTTAATAATGTTTCCGCTCTTCAACAATTAAAACACATAATAATTCTATCTCACTTCTACAACGCGCTCTATTAAGCATAAACTGGTTACCTACAGAGATTACATTGTCTACGTGTATTACATAGTCTACGTTGTCTGCGCAAAGATGTAGACTATTGTTGTTTACGTGTAGATGCTCATTACAGACTATGTACAGGGTTTCTATGAATTAGTTATACAAAAGTAACCGTTAATTGTGAAGAAAGTGTATGTAACAGGAATGGTTTATACATCAATGAATACAGCATATCTTCAAGTTTATTGTTTCACGTTGTTAGTTTCAGACTTACACAAGTACCGACTTGGATTGGTCGTGGTGAAACGAATCCGTGGCCACCTCGTCGACGTTGCTGGGAAGAGGGGGAACAAACACACGTTCTTTAATGTAACCCCAGATAGAGAAATCCATGGTCCAATCAGGCGAACGAGGTGGCCACGGAATCGGTCCACCACGACCAATCCAAGTTGGGACTTGTGTCAGATAAACAAATCTCACGCCTCCAGTGACGGCGTCTGAAACTAACAACGTGCGACAATAAACTTGACAATATGCTGTATTCATTGATGTACTCGTATAAACCATTTCTGTTACACATACTTTTTCTTCACAATTAGCGGTTACTTTTGTATAACTAATTTATAGAAACCCTATATATAGAAAGAGGTTCACTGGGTTGTCTTTAATAGTTCTGATTGTTGTCTGACAATGTAGGCTAGAAGAGACTTTATAGGCAAACAAGCTACGGATTTTGACACGCACTTTGATCTGCATCAAGCGTGTTGAATTAGGCAACTAGCTTCACTAGTATCTAGCGCCGTGAGTATTCAGTAGCAATGAAGCTGTTGAATTTGCGTTATACTATCTTTTGTGCATGTACGATATCATAAATCTTAATACATCTTGATTTAAACTTCATTCCATCCAGAAGTATCGCGACAGAGATGTGATTTAACACAAAATTATCTTCGGGCTGGTTTAGCAGATAATTTGATTTGATACAGTAAGAGATCTTCCTATAACATTTACGTTAATTTTCAAAATGACGAAAGGAAATCGAGCTTTGGCAAGCGGTCTGCTAAAGCAATTAGATCTGAAGGGCCACTGGAGGGTTCTAGTTGAAGAGGTTAACCCTCAGCAAAGAATTTGGCCAGTAAATACACTGAAGGGCCATTTGGGGAAGGAATAAGCGTCCAAGGGACAGAGATAGCCGAAAACTATAGCCACGAAGACGGAAATGTGTCCTGAACTTGATTTCACTACCTATTTATATTGGCTGTTGTTTACGTATTGGTTAGCCCAGAAGTAAGTTTTAAGGTTCATTTAACATATGAACTTTTTCTAACAATGTAAACTCATGTAATTCATAATATACAAAACCCAATAATAATGAAACTCTATCAGCTATTAGGGGTGACATTTCTCTATGCACTCAATGTCAGTTAGCCTCTCTTCCACGTAGTACGTCCTGGACTGCAATCTTACAGACTAACAAGGCTCTGGCGTCAGTCTCACAGCCAGTGTAATCCTCTGTGGCGCTTGTGCTGTGTACTGTCATGTGTTTTTGATTGTCCTTTCATCAATATCATATCATTACTTTTTACCCTCACCTTCGTGATTAGCCAAAAGTGATCGAAAAGCAATGTAAAATAAAACAAATCAATCAATTAATAAATCTATCAGCGATTAGGACAATGGCAGTAATATCCTGCATCTCGATAACAACCTTTTTTAATCATTAACTAAATATTCGGTAAATTCGTTGCATATATGTACAACAAATGACGCCATTAAAAAATCTTAACACCATGAAGCCTTGTTTCCATGATTATGAAAAAATATAAATATGCTGACCAAGGCAGTAATTTATTTCATTAAAAACATAAACTAAACGTAACGTTTCAACCTTCTAGCAAGGTCTTCATCAGACTCTGTATGAAGTACAAAAGTGTACTTGATACAGAGTCTGATGAAGACCTTGCTAGAAGGTTGAAACGTTACGTTTAGTTTATGTTTTTAATAAAATAAATTACTGCCTTGGTCAGCATATTTATATTTTTTCATAAAAAATCTTGTGAGTAATTCGTCTTTCCCTTGGTATTGTCGCGATAATGTTGCTCCTTGCTTCCAGCACTGTATTAAATATATATTATACTTAAGTACCTTTACCAGATTAAGTGAAAGTAAACGAGTCATGCATTTTCTTCTTTTAATCAAAATTTTATTTTTATTTTTTATTTTGATTTGCTTTATTTTACTTCGCTTTTTGTGCCACTTTTGGCTAATTTGCGAAGATGGGGATGAATGGACTCTCACAAACATTTATACCCAGGCCGGGATTCGAACACGGGACCCTTGGCACCTTTTAAACAAAACACATTGATATTTTTTGATAATGTTCTCTTACTATAAATATTTTGTTTCGTATTAATGTTCACTTTAGTTTACTTTACTTGACCTTAATTTTTAGTATCATCAGTGCATTTGTAAACTAGTTATACTGGCAATACTGATATCTGCATTACCTTGACTAGGTCTCAATAGTTGCCAAGGAAATTGAGAATCAACAATTTGTCGATTACATATTAATAATTCAATTCAAGAAATTTATGGAAATGTATTAACAATTTCACGTATATTGTAAAGTCAGATTTATAGTGAAATTGGAACATGCTGAAATCACAAAAGAATCCAAACTTGAGGAAGCGCAAGATGGCAATCTCTCTAGATTTAATAATATGATGTAACGTAGATCGCTGAACCATCTGTTTCTCCTCATACATATGAAGTTCCAGGGCTGCAACCTCAAGGAATGACCTCCAAACACACATCGAGGTTAAACTGACGAGAAGACCCTTCATGACCGAGAACAGAAGGAACACGCGAAGATCTTTAGTTGACGCTGCGGAACGAGAAACCGAGATGAATTCGATGAATAAAGGCGCGAAAATATCTCTTTCTCCTAGCTTGGCTCAATGCGATGCTAAGTTTCTCAGACTACGATCAATAGAAATCTTGAGTTCAATCACGATTCCAGGTTTTCCTCTCTTTCTTTCGTTTATATTCAAACACACCCAAGGAAATGCTCTCGCTAAAGCCAAGATGAGCGTCGCAACTCCACTCCCGAGCAGTCTCAATGGCCGGAAGACAGATTGGCAAACTCACCTTCATAACGTGGTGTTAAAGGGGCTTACATCTAGAACTTCGGCTAGATCAATGGACGGTTGAGGTGAAGTATCTAATATCTGAGGCTCTGCCGAGGTGAAAGCTTAGCCCTGCTTATAACGTTGGTTATGAAACTTGGTCATTAGCCACTTTCCTTTAGGATTCCCTGCAGTTTGGGCAGAAGAGAGGTAGAGTTTCAATGCACGATCTAGCATTTCTAACGTGCACTTTGTTCTTGTTTCATAAAATAGGAGTTATATGCTGCTACTTCGGTCCTTCCAGCCACATGGTGTAAACTTAATTAAAACTCGTAACACGCTGGAGAATTTTCGCTGACCTTTTCTATATTACAAAGTAAATAACCACTCGATTTTATTAGATAATTAAGTAGAAACTACGTTTTTCTGATGTACTTCAATAATTGAAGGGCTCGG
Organism: Lepisma saccharinum; assembly: GCF_977018435.1. Lineage (NCBI taxonomy): Eukaryota > Metazoa > Arthropoda > Insecta > Zygentoma > Lepismatidae > Lepisma > Lepisma saccharinum. Next base: position 175,590,133 of record NC_139230.1, on the reverse strand, counting down.
ATGTAAAACGTGGTAAGTGACATTTTGGTATTTTTTTTAATTACAAAGTAAAATGTGCCATCCTTATATTTTCGAGTAAAATTACCATGTCATACAATTTGCATTGGACTCAATGAAGCCTTGTGAAATTGGTAAACACAATACGAAAACAATATATATACAGTATAGCTTCTAAGAAATTACCAAAATGTCACTTACCATGTTTTACACCCGAGCCCTTCAATTGAAATTCAAATTACAAGATTGGTTGATTTGGTTGATTTAGTGTTTTAAGTTCACTTTATGCACAGTAAGGCTAATCGGGACTAGATCTACAGTTTAAAGTGGAATCCGAAGCACTATGTGCCTCCACCGGATATCGAACCCGGGACCTCTTGTTTACAAGGCGACGACGACCAGTGCAGAACGAACGAGGAACTCAAATTACAAGAAGAGATACAGATAAACACTACTTTTATCTTAGATATTCTTATAATTTGTCTTAGATTCCTCTTCTTGAAAAAATTATAAAATTACGTACGTTTGCAATGTTACAATTCCGAATTCCTTACTTTAGCTGAGAACGGTTAAAAATATTATTTGTATTATACTGTGATAGAAATTTATGTGATGATTATAGGTACCATGACTTGCAATTATAAATATATGTATAAGTACACTGTAGCCGGCGGAGTTGTTAGCAATGCGCGCTGCGACTCCGAGGGTCGCAGGTTCGAATCCCGGCCTGGGCATTGGTGTTCTTTGTGAGTGTCCCTTCATCAATTTCATCGTATCACAACTCTTCCCCATTTTTGCTATTATAGGCTAATAAAGTGACAGAAATGCGAAGTAGAATAAACTAAATCAATCAATCAAGTACAGAGTAGTAAGGACATACGGTGTAATCTAACACTATATTTAATGAGGTAGGGGTTTCCCGACGGCGTAGTGTTAACGTCGTTGCCTTGTAATCAAGGGGTATCGGGTTCGATACACACTGGAGGCACATTGCACAGTGGTTCAGATCCCACTTTAAACTGTAGGTTGAGTCCCGATTAGTGTATCTGCACATAAAGTAGACTTACAACAAAAATTCAAAAAACAAGTATTGATCTCCAGTTCGCATCGTATTGGAGAAGCACCAAGTTCTTTTCTAGAAAATAAAGTTATTCCAATAATATAAATATGCACTAATATAATATTATAATTGTTAAGTTCCAGTGTTTCAAACTTTCTATAATCAAGCTATTTCTCCGCCATTGTTTTATTTTTTTATTTATTTTACCTGTAAGAAAGCAAATGTTTATCCTGTCAGACTATCACCGCCTGAAGAGATGTGAAGCATATATACTCTGTCCCATTTATCTCTGAAGCAGGCGAACGAAAACAAGTTTTTGCGCAAGTAGTGACACGAGACGACTCCATCAATGAACACGTGAGAGGAACAGGATTGCGTGGAGGGAGGGGGTCAAAGCGGCTGCAGTTACCAGCCTTCCCACCAGCGAGAATTGCTTCGCTCTGCCCATTCGACGCCCCCCCCCTTCTCTGCCGCTATGCGCGGTCTTGCTCCAAAGTTAACTGGGACAGAGTATAGAAGTTATCATTGAGTCAAAACCAACTGGCGACCTTGAAGCAAAGGAAGAGAAGTAAGTTCCTCACCATCCAATCCCCGAGCATTCTCCATCATTGCTGGATTCCTGATGATGGTCTTCAGGCAATAAGACACAACCATTACAAATAGAGTTGGCCTACTTTCGCAGAAGTGAGTAACTCTCGGATCTCGGTTCGCGGAACGACTCTTGCCTGGCTTCAATCGATTATGTGATAAGTTTCCGCGAGGAGTCGCGTGTTTTCGGAGACAACGTTCCATCAGAAGTCGTGGCGAAACATCATTAAGAACCTGGTGAAGGGATCTGAGAAGCGCTTCGCCTCTTTTGTCAGAGTTGAAGTATGATGAAAGTAAACACACGCAGAAAACAGTTTCGATAATCCATATGTAATTATGCTACCGACCTGTTGACCTTAATTAATTCGCAAATTAATTTAGGACTTGATCTCTCTTTTGTAGCTGGCGTAACGTCTCCTTTATATCTTTATTGCTTCCATGTCGGTATCAACGTCAAAGGCTATTTTGTCGGTTGGTGTCCGCGGAAACAATAGATTCATTTTCTCTTAGGCTCTCTTGCCTAACACCACCCCTTTATGCTCAGGCTTTTACTATTGAACCTGATTTTTATGCTTCTGAAACAAAGCATTCCGATCTTGGCATGCTTTGAATAGGCAAGTATTCAATGCCGCGTAGGACAAATACCTTGCAAAATATGCAATCAGCTATCTGGATTATGGGGATATCGTAGAATAGTGTTATGAACCCTATTTATCTCTTATGTAGCCAATAATAGGGTAAAGATAATCCTGAAATTACTGAACCTTTGCAAATTACCGTCAGATGTGTTCGCGAGTTATTCCTGACACAGGTGATGTACAATCAGTTGCTTGTAGACATAATTTTATATTCACTTTTCTTTTCTAGCCTGTTACAGAAAGCTTAAGTAAAATCAAGGAACTCAGATGTATTGTAATATAAAAATAATAATAATTAAAGTAATAATCACCTTCATTTAGAAATAAAAAAAAACTTTTAGTGAAAAATAGTGTAGTGTTTTGGTTTATCTGCTTAATAAATATGATTAAATTCTGTAATATTGAAAAATAATTCTGGATTTACAGAAAGGCGCTACTCAAAAATCGTTAGTGCGTATAAGGTACCGAAAAGTCTACACACATAAATTGCAAACGATGCACTTTTAGTGTGTCAAAATACACATAGAAATGCATGAAAGGGTATTTTTATCAGATGATGTTCTGTCTGATGCACCAAAATGTACCAATTGGGAAGACCAGGCAAGATAATTTCCAAGATAACAAATTTACACCTTTAGCTGTGTCAATTGATGCATTAAAAGTGAGATTTTGTTATCTATGAAATGATCTTGTCTGATATTTCTAATTGATGCACCAGCTGATAAAAATACCCTTTTATATACTTCTATGTGTATTTTGACACACTAAAAGTGCATCATTTGCTGTTTATGCAAGTTAATATGTTATTGGAGTCAGAATATATGTACCAATTTACACGTCTTGGGTTCTGTGTGTACACCTCATTTCCACTTAGTACACCCTGGTAACTACAGTCTTGCAAGCCACCGATGCTCTGGCGCTTGGACCCACGGCCAGTATAATCTTCTGTGAGATCGTGTTGTTCTCTGTCCTTATTTGTACCGAGTGTCCTTTTTTATTTATCTTCTCCCCACCTTTTATTTTTTTATATCCAAGAAATGTTTTGATTTCTTCAGCTTTTGTTTCTAACCAACATATTTTATTTTTTGTAATGGTCCTGTCTTTAGTTTTGTTTTAGTTAAAGGGCTTATCCCTGCGTTGTCTTATCGGGAAATAATAGCTTATGTACTGATGTGCCCATAATTATGTATATATATATATATATATATATATATATATATATATATATATATATATATATATATATATACACCTAGGTATATTACATATATATTACATATATATGCATATAAAATATATATAAAACCAATCAAAAAACGTTAAACGTTTTGAAATGATTCGAATGTTAAAATTGGACGAAATAACGTAAGTGTTGATGCATGTGATGCGCAGTCGTGATGCGACCTCCAGCGTAAACAACGACCTCCAATTCGCCGTCAGAATCAGTCACGGTGTGGACTAGTACGAGATCGAAATCCACGTCGAGGTCTGCCGTGTGGAAGATTTACCATATATCGACACCTACTAAGGTAAGGCAACTACTTCACAGTTTTCTACATTTTTAACAGTTTTTAAGTGTTACACTTTCATAAACCGGGCATCCATTTCTATGACCCTCCATGTAATAACGCTAAAAAATATTTCCCAATTATCGCAGCGATGATATAATGATTTTGAATTGACTTTTAAGTTCACTTTATGCACATAATGGCTAATCGAGACTGAACCTGCAATTTAAAGTGGGATCCGAACTACTATGTGCTTTCAACGGGTATGAAAGCCAGCGCCCCTTGATTACAAAGCAATAACGTTACCACTACGTCATCAGAGAGGCCCGGTTCCTAAAATGAAACGATATTGATATAAAATAGACAAATAATGTACTTGACTGGATAGTTTTACAATCTGGACACAAGTGTCATTTTGGAATCATTAAAACACACCTTAACATTCTAATGTAATGCCAGGCAATCCTCGTTGTTATACAAATCAAGAGACAATACAGAATGTAACGTTGTTTTCCAAGATAAGTTCTAGGAATTTCACGTGTTTTTCAAATATGCTCCTAAAAAGGCGCCGATCTCCATGGCGAAGTGGTTAGCACAGAGCGATAAGATGTCAAGAGTTCCGGGTTCGAATCCCGGGTGTTCTTTGTGATTTTCCCTTCATCACTTTCATCATATCATCACTCATCCTCATCTTCGCGATTAGGCAAAATTGGGAGAAATGCGACGTAAAATAACATAATTAAATCAATCAAACAAATCTAAAGACTGCAATTTTCTCTTGGATGTACAAAATATTGGCGGTGCTACGTTCCTCTTTGTCCTCTTTGGTGTAAAAAACATTTCAATACCTGATATACAAACATACCTCACAAATCTAGGTTTGTATCATTGTTCTATTTTTATCATGTTACTGTGCTATTATCATCCTCTTGTGTAGATCAGTGTTTCTCAACCGCCGGCCCGCGACCCGGTACCTGGCCCTGCCATCAATTATACCGGTCCGTGAGAGATTCTTCTGATATTTGACATCTTATTGCGCAGCAATTTTCAGCAACAGATATTTTGAAGTGGATATATTCTGATTAATAGTAATTCTTGAGAGTCTGAAATGAAACATGCCAATAAAAATCAACACTTGCCAAATTAATTTAATGATATTGGCTAGAGGAGACTTAAAGACTCCATTAAATAAAGTCGTTGTCAATTAATTTAAATCAAATGTTATATTTGTCAACAATCCTAGACGTAATCAAACTAATATTATTTATGATTATGCCATAATATATTTATTAATAGTTAATTTCAAGGGTACGTATTAATTGCTGTATAAAGTTAAAATATAGAAACATAATTAAGAGTACATTTGTTGAGATCGGGACATCGACTTTTAGAAAAATAATATACTGGGCTGTGAGCTCACGAAGGTTAAGAATCACTGATTTATACTCTGTCCGAGCTATCTCTAGAGAAACTGAACGAAAACAAGTCTCTGCGCAAGTAGTGAAGCGAGTAGGCTCCGCCAATGAACACGTGAGAGCAAATCTGATTGCGTGGAGGGGAGTGACTGCAATTACCAGCCTTCGCATCAGCGTGTACTGCTTCGCTCTACCCACGTGATTTCTCCTCTTTCTCTGCCGTTATGCGCGACCTTGCTCCAGATATACCCTAGAGAGAGTATAGACTATTCTACGGGCTATTCGGGATAAGGTGTAGCGTGCATCAAATTAACACTTCACTCAACAGCAAATTGAATCGTAAGAGGACTTGTTCGATATGTCCTAATAATCAAGGCATTATACATTTTTTGTTCAGTCCAAAGTAACTTCCGTACATGGGCGTCCGGAAGGGAGGTGGGGCAAGGGGGGCCGTGCCCCCCTGGAAAATGAAAGTCAACCAAAAATTATATATTTTTGACATATAATTTCATTTCAGCCACAACAATATGTATTAATTATTGTATGAATATGATAAATTCAAATTTAAGCAATGTTTTTTGAGGGAACAATACTATTATTGGGGAAAATGTGCCTTGTTTGCCCCCCTGGAAAAAAATACCTTCCTTGCCCCTCCCTGGAAAAAATCCTGCGGACGTCCATGCTTCCGTAATGCAAACATGGCCTCGTATGATCCTGTTGCACGTTCGAAAGTTAGATGATGGAGGAAGCCGCACAGAGTCCGTAAACAATTATTTTCCAAGAAGTGTACGTTAACAGAATTGCCCTTGTGTGTTGTCAAATTCCGACGGTAGTTAATTGGGTTTTGCTGTGGATTTGGAGCGATGCCTGGAACTGCAGAAAGTTTGGCCGTCCGCCAAAGAACTCGAAAGAACATTGCGTGATGAAGAACGTTAATCCAAAACGAGCGTAAATTGTTTACACGACTCAACACACACATCCCGAAGCGAATGAAAGGCGGAAGGTAGACATCATATTTTTAAGCTGAATAACGAGATTTTCTGGATCGTGCTTGCTTTCGTTCTCAACGTCACTATACTCATGTGTTAGGGTTATGTAAACCAAAGAGTTATATTTCATAACATATGTAAACATTTGTACATAGGTTTTAAATATTATTTTTTCCTATGGATTCCAAAGCATATGGAAACCTTATACATCAAATGGAACAGAATACATTACATGAAACATGGAACATATAATAATCAGATTTTTTTTTTTTTAATTTTCATCAATTTGTCCTACTTTGGTTCTGGAAAGTTAAATGTTAAGAATATTTATGAGCATCAGTAGATGTTTCGAGGTGCAAACAGTATTATTTCTCTATACAGGTTGTCTCAAAACTAATAGCGCAAACTGACACAGGTGAAAGTACACGATAATAGAAACAAAAAAGTCTCAGTAAACATGAGTCTGCAAACGAGCCGTTTTCGAGATATTCGCAAATGTGTGATTACAAGCCGCCACTGACTTCATTGTTTGTAAACGTCCTCCTTGTTGGTAAAATGCTTTCGAACACCCCCGGTTAATTTCAGAATTGGTCAAAAGCATGTACAATTATCTGTACTGATTGTATCCATCCTGTTTGATTACAACGCCACCTCTCGGAAATGTTCTGTTTGTAAATAAAGAGCAAACCTCGGAACGCGCAAGGAGTAAAGCACTCGGTGTTTTCAAAATGCAATCAGTGATGGCTTGTAACCACATTATTAGCATTTTACCAACTAGGACGACGTTTACAAACAATGAAGTCAGTGGCGGCTTGTAATCACACATTTGCGATTATCTCGAAAACGGCTCGTTTGCAGACCCATGTTTACTGAGACTTTTTTGCTTCTATTATCGTGTCAGTTTGCTCTATTACTTGTGAGACACCCTGTGTATTATCGCCGTCATCTGTAATCAAGGGATCCCTGGTTCGATATCCGGTGAGGGCACATAGTGTTTCGGCCTCCACTTTAAACTGTAGTGGTCCCGATTAATCTATATGTGCATGAAGTGGACTTAAAGCAATAAAAAGTCTCATAAACATATCATTCTTTTCTTGTAGTCGTTGCCATAACAACTCGTAATTTCTTGATGTATGATAAAATTGAATTATGACGACACACTATTGTGACATGAAACATTGTTCTACCTAGGCTCTCATGTTGTAGTGATGGTGTATGGAATGATTTCAACCCTCGATACCAGAGGAAATTACGTTGCTTGAAGGACTAAAGATAACTAATGTCAACTTAAGAGACACACGAAGATAAAATAATTTAGTCCTTGTTATTTGTTTACCTTAAAAATGAAGTTTAAGGCCATTTTAGAACACGTTTACGGCAGACAACCACGGAATGTAACATGAGTAGTTCTATTTATTCTGATGTCATGAATTCTTGTACGGAAAAAAATATAAATGATTGCTCCCTAAGCGATCACTAACATTAATGTCCATCAATTACTAAACAAGAATGCATGCAATTGTATTTTAAGATTGATATCTAAGTTCTTCCCCAACGTGTTCATATTACTGGATGCCTAAAGCGCAATTCATAAGCAGTGACATGTCTCTCAGTTACTTTTACTTCTATCGTATATTCTGACATTGATGAAACGTTTGTATATTCATTATCGTTTTTTGACTATCATGTGAGAGACTTTAAGGTCACCATATTTCTCCCACACTAAGAAACATGTATTGATTCTTAAACGGTTGCTGTATATATGTTCATATATGCAGAGATCTTTCTTTTCTGGTAGTCTCTCGTTTGATTGGTTTGGTTTGGTTTGAGTTGGTTTTAAGTCCACTTTGTGCACAGTAAGGCTAATCGGGACTGGACCTACAGTTTAAAGTGGAATCCGAACCACTATCTTCCTCCACCGGGTATAGAACCCGGGACCCCTTGATTACAAGGCGACGACGCTACCACTGGGGTCTCGTTTGAGTAATGCAGAAGAATTGTACTTAATTTCTGTTTGTCAAAGTTCAAATCCACTTTATGCTCACTTATGCTAATCGGGACTGACTCTGCAGTTAAAGTGTGATTCGAGAACCACTGTGAAACGTTTCCACCAGGGATAGACCCTAGGATCCTCACATTTGGAGAATGTCATTGACAATGGAGAAAATGTATTGTTGATTAAGTTTGCTGTGATTCTATTCCATTCCATATGTATACGGTGAGTGGACTATTAACGGTCACACTAGGTGAAAATGTTTTCTTTTTTAAGAAAAATCCTTCAATGGAACTCATATATATATATATATATATATATATATATATATGTGTGTGTGTGTGTGTGTGTGTGTGTGTGTGTGTGTGTAGATCTGTATGTTCTTTTGTTTCTTCATCGCCTGGAGCAATTTCAACCAAACATATTACACGTATCACTTGCAATCTGGAAAGAATACTTTGGGGTAAAACACCCCTGGCACACCTAGGCGTGGGGTAGGAAGGGTTGACATGTAAAAAAAAAATCGAAAACGACTAATATTAAATTCCGCACAATCAGACATCCCTGACTCTATGCAATCCCGCACAACGATAGTGTTTCTCGGGTTGTCTAACATTCAGGCTGATATGATTTTGTGCTGCAAAAACTTGTGGAATCCATAGTCTTCGTGACACTCTTAATGCGGTTCAACTTCACCACGTATCGGCATGGGGGGTGAGAGGGGATGAAAAATAAAATGTCACAAATGACCTAGATTAATGTCGAATCCATAGTTTTCGGAGTCGTTAAGCTAATTGGTGACATTCACGATCACATTTAAAATTAGTTACATTTTACACTATAGTTAGAATTCATTAGTTTCCTCTGTAATACAAGATTGGGATAAATAAACACCTGGGAAATGCCGGGTAATCATCTAGTTAGTTATTAATAAGAGAGATCTAAGTCGATTGTTCTACATACGCATTTTCATTTAGGAGAAAAAATATTATTAGATCGAAAGTGTCTTGAAAAGTTGTTTACTTAGAAAGTTCGTTTTGAGTTGGTGTACAGATTTTTGTGTGTATATATTTCTGGAGACTATAATGTACGTTATTTCACTTATACCTTTCCAATAAACGAGGTGAATAATGATACACGATTTCTGGGTAAGGTTCAGAGGTGTTCATTATTTAAAAATTCCATCATTTAAGACGGGGAATAACATCAAAATATCTTAAACCGATATAAGAAATGGACAAAAAAGCGGAAATCGTAAATTCCAGGATGTATATCAGATCCAATGTAAAACGTATGAGAAAATATATTTTGGTGAAACTGGATAAACCATAGAACACATAAGCTGTACACAATAAAGGCATGAAAGATGAGAAACTAGCTAACGGATTGAGAAAACACATTTTAAATAAAAAGCCATAGTCTACAAAAGACCAAAAATACCATGCAACAACACAAGTTATATATTTGAAACCAAAATGGCATGGCAAATACGTATTATTACTGCAGGATTAATTATGAGAAAATGAAAGAAGAATGTGAATTTATCAGAATAATGGTCGAGTCCAATTTGAGCTAAAAAAGAAATATTGGTCGAGTGTTTTATGTTGAGTCTGTTCTAACGTTGTCACATTCAGAGAGAGGGAAACCAATCTTTACATTGTACGTCAGACAAACGTATTGTGAAGCCTGAGATCCCAGGTCCGAATCCTAGCCGAGTCAATGATGGCTTCATTTAATTTGTCTCATTAACCATTTTATCTGTTCAACATTCATTCTTATCGTCGCGATTAACACAATAAGTGAAAGAGCGACGTTTTTGAACTAAAACAGAGTAGAATAAAAACAGACAGGTTAATACAAGACAGGAAAAGACCAAGGTGACTCAACCAACATAGATTATTCTGCCTGCCTTTATACAGTATTCTTACTTAGGGTTGCTTCTTTTAACTTTTGGCTAACCGCGACTATGAGGATAGCTTGTGATTACATGAAGATGAAAGGACACTAACATGCCAACACAAGGACTCGAACCTGGGGTCGTCAGTAGCAAGATCATGAATCCAACGCCTCTGCCACCTAGGGGACTATTAAACATCAACAGGATGCCTATGTGATTATTTTTTAATATTCTTTTTGTAAAACTGTAATTTTATACGATGCGATGTTTTAATGCCTCCTCTATACTGGGAAAGCATATTTTCAAATACAAAAAATCAGGTTGCATAACAGTGCACTATCCGCTTTAAAATATTTACTACATAGATAAGGTAATCACAATAGAACTCCGAACTTCCGAAAAGTTCGAGATTGTGCAACCACCGATATAAATTGTTCAAATCCTAATTCCTTTATCTAGAAGACCAAATCTTTTTATGCTGTTTCACTTTCAAGCAAGGGGGAGGGGATATCCGGCTTCTAAAGAATATAATCTTATTATCAGCTGTTGGTCAGTCGCTCTCCGCTGCACAAATGGGAACGGGAAGTAAATCCGTCCGTTTCTAATTCCTCAATACGCTTGCCCGTCCGGTAGAGAAAATAGCTGGAAACAGAGCAATGGAGAGGATTACGTATCGTTCTGGAATCGTTCAGGTTGTTTGTAAACTTTGATTACTCGCAGTTCTGAGGCGAGAAGTGTGAATGCAAGAAAGCACGCGAGCTCTAATGAGAAGTGGCTATATCATTTAAAAGTAAAAGAAAAGATACTTCCTGTCCATCGCACCGTACCGTGAAAGCAGGTGTGGGGTGTGGGCGTACACTCTCTCCAGGGAATCTGTGGAGCAAGGCCGCGCATAAAGGCAAAGTAGGGGAGAAAGCAAAGCAGTACACGCTGCTGGAAAGTCTCGTAACTGCAGTTGCTGTTCCCCCTCCACTCTATCCCGTTCCCTCGCACTTGATCATTAGTCGAGCCCTCTGGTATCACTACTTGCGCATAGACTTCCTTTCGTTCGCTTGCTCCAGAGATTCCCGGACAGAGTATAGGGCCCCACTCATTCGCTGTCTCAGCGATTGTGGAGTCGATGTGATCAGCACCATGCTTCGGCCACCTTTGACTGGCAGGGTTGCCAAGGGTATCCATTTCTTAGAGGCACATTGGAGTGGAAAAATGTATAATTACGAACTGTTCTATGTCAAACGAAGTAGATAAGAAAATAAATATATTTGATACATTTACCTTTCTACGTGGGGCTTAGTATGTAGAACGAATGATTCAAGAACTAATTTTACGGAAAATATAAATTTTGAGGTTGAAATTACGGAAAATATAAGCAATGCGGATTTAACATACATTATTTTTTCTGTACAGTCTGTCCCAGGAGTCTGTGGAGCAAGTCGCGAAAACAGGTAGAGAACTGAAGAAAGCAAGCTGGTGGAGCGAAGCATATAGGTACAGTACGCGTTGCTGCAAACCACTGGAATCTGCAGTTGCTTTTGCCTCTCCGTGCAATCCCCTTCCCTATCGCGCGTACATTGGTCGAGCCCTCTCGAGTCACCACTTGCGCGGACGACTTGTTCTCTTCTCGTTCGCTTGCTCCACAGACTGCTTCCGGCCTCCGTGGCGGAGTGGTTAGCACAACGTGCTACGCCATGGGTTCCGTGTTCGAGTCCCGGGCTGGGCATGGGTGTTCTTTGTGAGTGTCCTTTTATTAGTTTCATCACTCATCCTCATCATCGCGGTTAGCCAAAAGTGGAAGAAAAGCGAAGCAAAATAAATGAATCGACGACCCCTGGGACAGCTATGTAGAACTTACATTAACGAATACATCAAAATATTCCCTTTAAAGATGTCATCTTCACCAGTTTACAAGACTTAATGCGATTTTTCAGTTTTGTAGATAAAAACTGTATTTTTTCCGCAACTAATGAGCATTAGTGATTAGTAATTAACATCTACGTATTGCTTTCAAACTGCGATAAATTGATCAGGAACCAGTTTACTCTTCTACTCCATAGGTTAATTTAGGTTACCAAATTCACAATTCAATTGATAGATTTGTTTTATTTTTTTTTTTTTTTGCTTTCTATTATTTTTGGCTCATTTTTTTGCTATATACAAAGATAAGATATCTTCAATTACAGAGGCATTGAAACAACATAAATAATGTAAATATGAATAATAATGAAATTAAATACCATGCTCACATATTACATGGATATAACTACAACATAAATATATTTACACAGAGTACTGAAATGCTCATATAAAATATGTATAAGCTATTCATTAGCCCACAACCAATACAGGGAGTACCGGGACTAGATAAGATTTGTCCAGAATAAATATAACCATAATAGGAAATAAATAACAAAGAAATAAATTCAATAAAATAAATTCATATACATATTAATGGACATATATCCATACATACATACATATATCTACATTATACATACACACACAATGCATTAACCAACTGTGAAAGTGTCTGTCAAGTGTTTCTATTATGGCATTTTTATAATCCAAATTATTAAAACTAAGATCAATATTTAGATTTGTTGACGTTATTCTTTTTTACATACTACTGATTCTAATTAATGGTGATTGTTTGTACTTTTCAGTTATAGGGATCAAGTATAGCAATGTTTCTTCTTAAATTACATGTACTAGCACTGAAGACTCATCGCGAAGACAATATACATAAATGTCGTCTTTCATGATATCTACTGCGGCGATAAAAACAATGGTAGAATGTATAGTACTTATAATGAAATAAATAAGTAAAATCTATTTGCTATTAATTTAAATTTCTTCCCTACAATAATGTGCCTCAGGATATTTCTACTGTATTCTCATGTTTCTTAATTAACAATTTCACTCACGGCCAGTTTCCGACTGAACTCATCCCAATTGTATTTTTCGTATAAATAATCTGTATATGAAAATTATATATGTATTATCAATCCACCTGATGATAGCATGGCTGAAATTACATAACTCACTTTCCTGTTACAATAAGAATAAATCAACTTTGATTTGCTAATGAAATATTTTCATTTTCTTTCCAGATATCAAGAATTCTGAAGATTCAGCTATTTGAAAAACAAGTAAGTCTTTTTGGAAATCATATATAATCCTGCTTCCAAATGTTGTTAGTGATGTAAGGAATTTCGCCGTATCTAACTTGAATGCAGTCGTTCTGGAACCGTCAACGTGGCCAAAGTGGAGAAATTTTCGATAGACGTGTCATTCTTGATATAAGCGGTAAAATCGGTTTTATCTTCAAATCGTTCATAATATAGCTTGATTAACTAGAGGTGGACTTCGACGAAAATCATGTGATACGTCCTCCTGAATATTTCCATTACACTAATCTCATCCAAAAAACAATTTTTGGAGCTGTATAACAATTCTTGACATTTCGTCAATTACATTAACACTTTGATCTCCATCCTTTAATAAATTAAGTAATATTTAATGTATTGAAGGTAATCAGGTTTATGACAAACACTCTGTTCCCGCAACCTCCAGAGCGAGCGAACGAAAACAAGTTCTCTGTGACTCGAGAGAGCTTGAGCAATGAACGCGTGAGAGGGAAAGCGAGTGAATGGAGGGGAAAAGGCGGCTGCAGGTACCAGCCGTTTACAGCAGCGCGCGCTGTTTTGTTTAGCGAACTCGCTTTCTACACTTTTATACCGTTATGCACGGCCTTGCTATTCCCGTGTTATGAATAGACTGAGGAATTATATGCAAATACGTTTTTATTGGAAAGGCATATTTCAGAAAAAATGTGTTTTCTTACGCGTTTTATCAAACAATGTAAGTAAATGAAACCATATTTGCGTTGAATATTTTGGCTCTTTAGACCATGAATGCATATTTTGTTTTATTTTGCCCGCATATTTCTTTGCAGAATATATCAGTGTAATTACTTCAAATGTGCGAAATATAAGGTTTTCCGAAAACTAATTTGTATACCTATTCAAAGACGCGTCTCCTCAATTAACACGTAGCAACCAACCACGATACGGATGCAATCAAGTTCCCAGTGAGTCACCTCACTCTGCACAGGGCGTCGAGGGTAGTAACGACATTGATGGAACCTTGCCATTTTAGGATCACCTTTGTGTTGATCCATTCTGTTATTTAGCAAAATGATTTTCCCTTGAGTTGTAAGATGACTAAGGAAAAGTGTCCTTTGAGTTCAAATGTGTGAGAGTGGATTGACAGCAAGTAACGACTACTGAAATACATGCTGGCCGAGGAAAGAGGATATTTGTGACTGACAATCTCATTTCGTTTACAAATATGCATTTTGTATGTAATACTTGAGGCAAAAGTCCATTTGAAAAGTCATTCCAATCTGGTTTGGCGGAGGGATACACGAAAGGGTAGGGGAGAGTCGTACAGTACCGGCCACCTTAAGCTTATTGATTATAACTGATGAAGGATTAGGAGATAGTCGGATTGAACATAGTAATATGATATCTCAATGCATACTTTAAGGAACACGAGTTTAATTTCTCTGAAATGTTTCGAAACTACAAGATATACCGCTCGTAAATCGGAGGTATGGGGTGGGTCGAAAAATATCGACAAATGGGGCATCTGGAGCAAATTTTTTTAAATGGAACGATATACAATAACATGCATAATATAAAAGAGCACACGCAGAGAAACACAACGCCGTTAGTCTCATGCATCTACTGCACATAGGAACGAAGATATGGCCATGTGAAAATATGTAAACAAACTAACAAGTTGCCCACTTGACCGTCAGTACCACGGCATGTAAGACTTCTCAGGTGCCTGACAGAACTACCTTTACACAGAGCAAGTTTTGATAGCAGGTCCACGAGATCGTGTTAGTTCATAGCAAGCAGTCGTAGTGGTAAGGGCGAAGATTATGGTGTTCACAAACATAGAAAAAGCGGACATGATCCTGATTTATGGGGAATGCCGAAAGAATGCCTCAGAAGCCTACCGTGTGTACGCAGAGAGATATCCGGACAGACGACAGCCATCTCGACATCTGTTTGGTAAGTTATTTATTAAATTAAGAGACACCGGAAGTGTAACACCACGAGCACGTGTGCGGAACAAGCCAACTACAGGTGAGGCAGGTGCAACAAATGTTCTCGCCGCTGTTGCTGTGAATCCGCACGTTAGCTCCCGTGAAATTGCCAGGGATGCTGGGATGAGTCAGCGAAGTGTATTGCGCATTCTGCACACACACAAGTTTCACCCATATCATATCTCCCTCCATCAGGAACTTCACGGGAATGATTTTGTGGACCGTGTTCGGTTTTGCACATGGATGTTACGACACGACACACCCGATTTGTCACGTATCCTCTTCACTGACGAAGCAACTTTTACCAATCATGGAAATGTCATCCTAAGGAACATGCACTATTGGTCGGTGACAAATCCACATTGACTTCGCCAAGTGGAACGCCAGCGCGCTTGGAGTGTGAACGTGTGGTGTGGTATAGTGGGTGAACATCTCATTGGCCCTTTTTTTATACATGGGACACTGAATGCTGACCGATACATACAGTTTTTACAACATGAACTGCCTGTACTATTGGAGGACATACCACTTCAGACAAGGAGGGAAATGTGGTACCAACATGATGGGTGCCCAGCTCACAGTGCAAGACGCGCTACAGCATGTGTGGAATATACATTTCCAAATCGTTGGATTGGACGTGGAGGGCCTGTCAAATGGCCGGCTCATTCCCCAGATTTGACACCGTTAGACTATTTCCTGTGGGGAAAGCTTAAGGACATTGTCTACCGGGATGTGCCAACAACTCCAGAGGATATGCAACACCGCATTACTGCGGCCTGTAGGGACATTCCCTACGAGATGCTACGTTCTGTGCAACGATCTTTGCGTGGACGCCTCGTTGCCTGTATCGCAGCTGACGGCCACCACTTTGAACACACACTTTGACAGGTTTTCGCTTCTTACGCAGTGGTTCTTCGACATACTGTCATGGTCATTTTCATTATGCTGTAACACTGTCAAATACATGGTGCTGACGATGTCTACTGTATTTTTTCTTCCTTTAACACGTTCTGTTTTCATCTTGTCCAATGGCTTCCGACATCTCATACTTGTACATGCCGTGGTACTGACGGTCAAGTGGGCAACTTGTTAGTTTGTTTACATATTTTCACATGGCCATATCTTTGTTCCTATGTGCAGTAGATGCATGAGACCAACGGCGTTGTGTTTCTCTGCGTGTGCTCTTTTATATTATGCATGCTATTGTATATCGTTCCATTTAAAAAAATATGACTTTGCTCCAGATGCCCCATTTGTCGATATATTTCGACCCACCCCATACCTCCGATTTACGAGCCCCATTTGATATTATTGTTTCCCGCAAACCTCACATCGCTACTTTTTCTGGTTTCTTCGCTATTTCAGGTGGTACTTTTAGGTGCCTCACGCGGTATACAAAATACGAAAGCTGAATTTTCAATGAGTGGAAAAATTGTCGTCCAGTATAGGCCAGTATGGTGGTAACTATTGATAAATGCTTCAGATTTATGAAGAAACTGTAAACCATGTGTACAAAGGTGTGGTAGTTAACAGATGTGGAAATAAAGTCCGTTAAAGCGGAGTTGAAATAACATTTTTACAATAGTCAAAAAAATACAAAATATTTTCTTGGTATACGCATTCAACATGTGCCAAACTCCACATTCGGTACACTGAAACCAATCTTCCTCAAAGGACTCTAAACAAATTATGCATTGTGCAATTTCTAGAGTTGTCTCCTTTGTCTTCTTATTTACTGAGGGGCATAAACTTATTGTCCAAGTCTTTCATATACGAAAGTAATTGTTGTCATCAAACGTCTTCCTAAGTCAGCCCATCTGAGGTGTCAGGTCCACATCCATACCACGTTGAATTGCTGTCAATCTATCTGCTAACGTGCTTCTCGGTAAACAAAATATACTAGCTGCTTGTCTTGCTGTCATTTTGTTTCTCATTACCTCATTTACCGCTGCTTGCATGGCCTCTTCAGTCCATTTACCTCTTTTGTTGCCCTCCTCGTCTGCCATCTTACTCTGAAAACAAGAGCAAGCAGGACTACAGTAGGTACGTACAAAATTCTGTGTGGCCGATACTGGACGACACTTCGCTGGCCGATACTGTACGATCATTAGGTGGTAACAAAAGTTCTGATTACACGTTGTTTATAATCAATTTTGCTAAACTATTTACAGGTTTTCGTATCCTTATAGAATACAGATAAACATAATCTGACAATAAAATCAAACACTTACCTCGAACATGAATACCAGGACCCTAGAAATAACTCCTCTCACGCAGCCACTTGACTCTTCACAGTAACACAGGCACTGTTCTCACAATACTGCGTGAAAGCGGGTTATCCCGAACTATAGCGCACACGAATACATACCCTTCCCTCCTACTCCTATTAACTACTGCTATGTAGCGTCAAATGTCCTAACTTGCAATTGGCCGATACTGTAGGACGGCTAGTACTGTACGATTCTCCCCTAAGGACAGTCAGCGTGGAGGAATAGATGTAGAATCTTGGATACCGGGAGCAGTGCTTTGTTATTGATGGGAAAGTTGTCTTTCATATATTATTTATACTCTGTCCCAGGAGTCTGTGGAGCAAACACGAAAACAAGTCCTCTGCTCAAGTATACACTATTCCAGGGATCTCTGGAGCAAAGACACGCATAAAGGTAGAGACGGGGAGAAAGCGGGTAGGCGGAGCGAAGCAGTACACGCTGATGCAAAGGTTGGTAACTGCAGTCGCTTCTACCTTTCCACGCAATCCCGTTCCCTTGCATTTGTTCATTGTCGATCCCTCTCGAGTCACCACTGGCGTTCTCAGAGGGGTTTGAAGGGGCGACAGCCCCCGAAATTTTTAGAAAATCAAAATCAAATGAAGGCAGTAATGAAGTAGAAAAAAACAACTTAAAATGACCTCCGATACCCAAATTTGTGTTTGAATAACTTTTAAAAGAAGGTTCAAAATAGTAATTGGAGCTCGTATATACAATGATAGTACTTTCAGTACTTGTAGAGAGTCTTACAATACAGCAAATTCCATAATAAATAACTACTTTGTTAAAAGGTTTTACCAATCCTTCAAAACCTGAACCTCCCAAGAGTCGATTGGGGACTATTTCGACGTATTCTTTTAAGACACAACAAAACACTACAGATCTTAACAAGCTCTCGAACAGGATTAAGCGACGAAGCGATCTAACAAACATAAAAAGACAACCCAGTTTTAGTATTGGACACAATAGTAATTATCAAACACCAAAAGTCTGAAACTAATACTGAATGCATGTCATCTAAGAGAGAGAGAGAGAGAGAGAGAGAGAGAGAGAGAGAGAGAGAGAGAGAGAGAGAGAGAGAGAGAGATAAAACTATTGAAAACCATTGGGTGGGCTCAAACACTTGAATTATAAGTTTAAAAAAAATATTGGGTGAGCTCGGGCCCCACGGACCCACATAAATTGACGCCTCTGTATACAATTGCGATAACCAGAGATTTGATGTTTCAAAACAGGGAAGGGGATCCCTAGTATCGCCCCTTCAAATTGCACCCTGCATTAAGATGAATAGATTCATGTTTGTTCGCTATTTTCAAATAACAAACTCCTGATTTTCCGTTCCATCACATTCGAAATGAGCACAAAACGAGGTCTAGAGTTTTATATGTTTTGGAATTATCTGTTTTTAAAATAACCATCAATTCTAAAAAAAATAAAGAATAAAGTGTATTTATATAAACTTTCGGTTCAAAAACAGGAAATCCATGTGTTCTCTTCTAAAATGGAATATTCCCATTTTTATATATATATATATATATATATATATATATATATATATATATATATGGAGGACGAATTTTGTACCCCCAAATGAAAAATATTCCTGCGGCACTGAATGCACCTATGCACTATCCAAGTCCACAAGTTCAGCCCCACCCGAAAAAAAATTCTGCGTACGTCAGTGCGAGTCACTACTTGCGCAGAGACTTGATTTCGTTCGCTCGCTCCATACATTCCCGGGACAGAGTGTAGTGACTCGAGAGGGCTTGACCTATAAATGCGTAAGAGGGAAAGGAATTGCATGGAAGGGACAACGCGACTGGCGCTACCAGTCGGAAATAAAAGAACTGTTGTATAATATTCCATGAAATTAATTCCTGTCACGTTATATAATGTTAAGAGATATTTCTCAGCATAGACTAGTATGTAAAGATAGGCATAGGATAATGTTAAAATCTTGTAAATGTCTTAGTTGATTGTTGCAAAATGAATTATTGTAGTTTTGATATAATATTTTCAGTAAAAATTGATTAGCTACTTTTCAAACTGTGTTTTGTTTCTGTAGCAGTTTTTCACTTTTTGGTACTTTGTACCTTAATACTAGAATTGCTTTCCTAGTTGCTACACATGTTCACTTCTATTTTGAATATTTTTAAGGTTTTTGCGGTATATTTGCAAACACATTTTGCTAATATTAGTGCATATAAATCCTTGGCCTAGTTATGAGCAAATAAGGAAATTAGAGTTATTCAGTGATTTTGAGCCTCAGAGTAATTTCGTAACTTTGGGGTATCTGCAAATAACGAATCGTAATTCGAACCCAAACGGAGAGAAGCAGTGAGCACTCCACGTCCAGAGGCATCCAATTCGTTCCCACACCGTAACACGCATTTGCTCTTCCCCACTCACCATCCTCGCAAGCCCTAATTGTGGTTGTTCTTTTGTGGAACTACATGAAAAACGTGATGGGGTAAGTGCTACTCCTCTTCTGATCTCTATTGTGTTTAACTGAGACGTACCTCCCTCCCCCTCTTCCCCCCTTTCTTTCCAATTGATTTTAATTCTGACAGAATTCGAATTGACGTTCGTGATATATTTGGAGTCAGTGTTTCATTATACCTAGCAGACCTTGACTTCGGTTCGATAAACCATTGCCTTTTTAGAGAGCTCCATCCGAGCATCTCAACTTTAAGATGAAACTTTGTGATTGCTTGTCTGGAACAATCCAAAGAAGCTAATTACGAATCCCTGGCTGAAGTTTGAAATCTGAAATTATAATTGGCAAAGGAATGGAGATAGTCCTAATTCTCGGCGCATTTCATTCGCTTGCAGCTACCTTAAAATTCCACTTTCAGCTACCATTCGGCTCGTTATTGACTTACGTTATACAATTGAAGCATTGGCTCCAAGAAGCACACATACGGCAAGTTTCCAGAAATCATATTCAACTGTTTATTTGTATTGCTAATATACCTGCACGTGAAAATAAATTGTCAATAATCCATGAAAGAAACACTATATTCGTGAAATACATATCAATACGTATTAACCAGAGTGTTTTCATATTGGCGAACTATTTAGAAGCGAGTCGATTTACAATTCGTACCAAGTAATTTCTTAACCACTTATGGCATCTTAGAAGATATTAGATATTGAAGAACATGCTATGAACAAACACAAACAAAGACTATTCTGTAGTTTCATAAATTGTTCAAATGTCATCTTCATAACTCAAGTTCTCAACAACGGATGGTTAGGGCTTTCAATCCAGTCAATGTTCACTTGGTCCAAGAACTTGATCAGTGCTCTTGCATCTGTCACCTTCGTATAGTGTTGACTCGTGGTGGTGGTTTGCAACCCTTAGCCTGAGGATGAAGAATGTGCAAAACACAAACGTCATACTTTATTTTCCAGAAATAAACACAAACAAAAGACAATTCCATAGTTTCATAAAGGGCATAATGTACGTTAGTAAGTACGCCATGCAAGAAAAGTGGCATCAGGAGTGTATTTTAATTACAAGTTCTTGCTACCAATAAGACTTTTCAAAACCATAGGCTCGAAGACGTCACTCCAACTTTTGCGACCTTAAATGAAGTGTAACTAAAATAGCCGTGAATGGTTGATTCCTCCCAAGTGACTTCAAGCCTTGTAGAGAAGGTCAAGTGTTGTGATGACCGTTTTTTTAATTTTATTTTTTTTTTATTTTAAGGATTTGATCAGTTCCAAGTTCCTATCTCATTGTTGAAATAAATGCCCGCAAACAGTAAGTTTCCGCAGGACACGCAAATTTGGACCCAATTAATCCAAACTGTGCCACCAACTGAATACTTATTGAAATATTCCAAGGATTTTACACAGGATAATGTAAAACAACATGGTGAATCTTTTCAAAGCGTTCTGCACAAAAAGCATAATATGGTATGTGGCAATATTAAAGGTTCATCCTCAATTGTGTCTTTTTTTTATTTACATTTTTCTTAACATTGGTCCTCCCATATGGCGGAAGGTTTATGGATATATTCCAGCATTGTCTCATCATATGTACACGAACGATAGATACGTGAAAGCATGCGCGACAATATCGTACTAACAATCTAAAACGGGAGCCAAATCACTTCTTTACACGCTGTTATATCTTCAATTGAAGATATTTTGTGTAAGAATAGAATATGTTAATGAAAAAAAAGATTAGCTTTTAGATTCAATTTTTCCATAATTTTGGGGGCCTCCCCGGCGCAGTGGTATCGTCGTTGCCTTGTAATCAAGAGGTCCCGGGTTCGATACCCGGTAGAGGTACAAGTGGTTCGGATCCCACTTTAAACTGTAGGTCCAGTCCCGATTAGCCTTATTGTGCATAAAGTGGACTTAAAACACAAAATCAAATAAATAATCCATAATTTTGGAACAGTGCTTTGTTAAAGGAAGTTATCTCTTAGCAATGTGACGTACGTAAGGCAAGTTGCAAGAAATGTCTGGAAAAGAAAAAGAGATTTACCAAAGAAAATGCACGGTATTAGTCCTTACTCTGCCATGGAATTTTTAATTGGATAGTGACCAACGGGGGAGGGGGGGTAGCCATAATTGTTACATATGTGTAGTCAGTCATGCATTGCAACAGCCCATGAAAGACACATAGGAGAAAGTGACAGTATGCCTCCACACGCTCTAGATTTTAGATATAGTGGAGTTGGTCTTATCAAAGACACGATTCGAACTTCTTTAGCCGTCTAAAGCTTTTCCACTGAAAAGAAGCTTGGTGAGCCAGAACGACGCTTATGCAAAGACATCGACGGAAAAATACCAGCTCGAAATCACCCACCCCGAGTATTGAACCCTTCTCTCCCACTTGGTGCAGCGTCTGGGTCACCAAAGCTCCATCTTTATAAATTGGAGAGATTTAAGTTGCTAAATTACACGCGAAGAGAGATTTAATTGGAGAAATGCAGAATTGCATTATTATTAATAAATTATACAAATCAAATAACCAGAAAACAAATGCAAATACCATCTCAAAACAGCTAACATGAAAATTATTAATTTTATAAAATATAAATAATTTACTGTTTTCCTGAAGTTGTTTTCCTGTTCCTTATATTTCATAAACAATACTAGAAACAGGAACAATATTATACTAAGATTGGAAATATTAAAATTTATGTTTTAATTATTTGAAACAATATTCACCAATGGATGTTTCCTATTGTTTACAATCAATCAAAGTTTGTGCGTAAGGGATTCTTACTGGCGTCGTGGACAATGTCAAACAAAAATTAATGAGAATAAAATACTCTTCTTTCATAAGCCTGCAGAATAACTATCTGCATGTCGACACGTTGACATTCATTTTCCTCGAGCGTAGGTTAATTGAAATGTATATTCACTAGACTATTGCTGAAATATGTGCTTGCCCTGAAAACAAATATTGATTTGAGTTCAAGAATCACACAGAATATATTGTTCCTGGTTCAAGCGTTCCGAAAAGGAGAGCAGAGGTGAATAGAATGGAGTATAATGAAGATGATAGTCAAGAAGAGACACATTCTTTAATGAGCTTCAGCACTTGTCAAAGCTAGAAAAACACGTCACACGCCTCAATAGAGATGTTGGGAGAATATTGACATTTAATATTTACACCACCATTAACGGACGTGTTTTCATATGCGAAACATCATCATGTTTGTAAGCATGACGTGTTTTGAAAGAAAATTTTCGGTGCTCCTTGGTATATGTACCCTTGTGATATAACTTTACCTTATTCTTATCAAATATTTTCGTTTTTTCGGCTACCTTCGTCTTGTCTTTCCCCATCGCTCCTCTTCTTTGAAATCAAATAGGGAAGCTGAAAGAACCGCGAGGTGAAAGAGATAGAACGCAGAGCGAGATCATCCCCAAAAAGCCAAGATCCAGGCTTCGGATATTGGAGTTGAGCTTCCTGCAATTGAAGCAAGCGTTGTTTCATATGGAATTCGAATTCAAGGGAAGGCTGTCGGTCTCAAAAGTAATACCACCTCATGTATAGGTATGACACTTAGTGTGGCACTGGGATGTAACGTAGGAAACTTTACCTTCCACGAGAGAAAATATAGTATTGAAAGAAATGTGAACGTATCTGAAGATTGGCTTTAGATTTATAGAGACAGTGCTCTTCAACATATGTAAAAAATAGAGCAAAAATATGTCAACTCAAAATAGAAAAAAACAGAATCTTACGTGGATTGGGTATATTTGTTTCTGATAATCACGGTTATTATTTGCCATCGCCAATATATTTTAGTTTCAACTTTCGTATATAAAAAAAGGATAAATTATTTTCTTGGAGCGTATATATTTCTACTTCCAAAGGAGTTTGTCAAACCAAATTTATATAATTGTACGGAAATACTTTACTCAGATAACTTAAACAATTTCATACATAACAGAAGATACCTTCAATCCATTTCAAAACTATGACATGATTGATTGATTGAGTTGGTGTTTTAAGTCCACTTTATGCACAGTAAGGCTAATTTGGACTGGACCTACAGTCTAAAGTGGGATTCAAACCACTACGTGACTCCAACGGGTACCGAACCCGGGACCCCTTGATTACAAGGCGACAACGCTACCATTGCGCCCTGCTGTGGCATGAGTACACACAGACACATCAAACGCTACACATGTAAAATAATGTATATACTTAGGGAATACAATTTATTTGATTCGGATACATTGAAAGAACCAAACATTTATTGTTTTCCTGTTTGTTTACACTCTGCAGTGCTCTTGGCAGTGTATTAATGACCGAGTTGAATAACAACCTTGTGAATGTTTTATGAAATGAGAAATTAGTTCAATTTCATTTTCACAGAGTTAGAGCACTTGCAACAATGCAAAAATATCATGTTATTGGCCTTGACAAAATTACATATTTTTGCATCTTATCTATTTAACCAGTGATTATGTGAAAACCCTGCATATACAAGTATACAAATAGTTAAGGACCAAATTGAAGAACCCGCATACCTTTTTTCAAAATCTGTTCTATGGATTTTGCAATAGAAAAATATGTCCTGCATATGATCTGATAACATATTAAGAAATTGTAACGCACTACATCATTAACACATGTTTAACAGAACTTGTTTAATCAAAATTCCTTATTACAGTTTCATCCTCCTAGTAGACTGAATATATTAAAACAATATTATTAGAGCCCACATCCCTTCTCAGCCTTCTCCAGTTTCTAGCGAACATCGTCTTTTTGAAGAAGACGAAACCAAACCAGCAACTCTCATTTAAATTCCGCATCAAGTCTCCTCCGAAGGACACCATCCTCCGATACGATGAATCTGTGATTCATAACTTCATCAATCTCGCTTATCGCTATTTACGTATCTCAATGTGGTGAAGTTCGACAGGCAACAGCTTGCGTAGAGCTGGACAGACTAACGATGATAAATTCGAAAGGGAACGGGAGAAGTTCACAGTTATCTTGGTGCGCAAGTTGATTGTGCTACGAGCATAAGCAAACAGGCTCTGTGACATTCCCTACGTGCACGAGGCATACCTTATTCACACCTCCATCTCAAACTGTCATCTGCGTCTATTGTGACGTCATATACTATTACTCTCCAACTTACACCTCTCGTATTTGACAATTTTCAAATTTATCTCCGCAGCAAAAATCAATCACTCTTTTGAGATGTCAATAAATATTTCTGCATTGAATACCTGCTAAGCCTAAGAATTTATGTACGGGTAAAAAACCTTTCGCTTTGATCTTATGTACAGTCACCGGCAATAAAAGTATATCACCTAGATCCTTAAATATTAACATTCCTGGAAGGTGTTATGTGTGTTGCCTAACTCTACGGCGACAAATTCATTTTAATAGCAAATGATCAATGTCAGCTTCTACAGTACCACCGCCGTATAGGTTAGCAATACACATAACACCATGTAGAGAAGCATGTTTCACGATCTAGTTGTCCAGTTGACTGTACACTACTTCATCCTATGGAACTTCATTGTTTCCAATGTTTATCATAAATATTTCGGATTTTTATGTAATTTATTTCCTTATATTTATAAAGTTTAGATTTTATATGTCCTCGAACAAGATAATAGATGGATTTGGTTTATTTTATTTCGTTTTCTTATGTCAATTTTGGCTAATTCCAAAAATGAGGATGAGTGATGATGTGATGAAATTGACGAAGGAATACTCGTAAAGAACACTCGTACCCATGCCTCGATTCGAACCCGAAACCCTTGGGGTCGTAGCACGTTGTAATAACTCCGCCACGGATGTTCGCTTCAATTAGAGAAATATCACACCTGGATTACAGTGTAACAGACCACACATTTCAAATATGGTTCAGGAACGGAGGTCGTTCGGTACAGTCAGCGGCAATGAAAATGGGACACTTAGATCATGAAATACTCGCTTCCTTACAAGTCGTTATGTGTGTTGCCTAACTCTACGGCGGTGGTAGAAGTTGCCATTAAAAATTTGATATTAATATCTACTTATTGATGTAGAATTAGGCAAACACAAAACACGTAGCCGCCTCCCCGATGGCGCAGTGGTAGCGTCGTCGCCTTGTAATCAAGGAGTTCCGGGTTCGATACCCGGTGGAGGCACATAGTGGTTCGGATCCCACTTTAAAACTGTAGATCCAGTCCCAATCAGCCTTATTGTGCATAAAGCGGACTTAAAACAGCAATTCAATCAATCAATCAAACTTAACACCTTGCAGGGAAGCGAGCATTTTGTGATCTAGGTTTCCCATTTTTATTGCCGGTGACTGTACGTCGTCCTTATCGTGAATAAGTGCAACATATTGACTGAGCCAGAAGCGGGCAAGGGAATCGCGGCCGGAAATGAGAAGGTAGGTTTGTTTATTTTTTTCCCGGAAACGGCCCGACCTGGAGTAGTTGTGGAGCATCTAGAGTGTATGAAACTACATTGTTTCCTAAATTTAAACTTCCTACACAAAATTTTAAATAATAAGGAATTTTACTTTCTATTTTTTTTTAAATATTTATATTACATCGGAACGGAGAGTTAATTTATATAATTTTTATGTTGTAATGTTTTAAAACATTTGTTTCGTGGTTTTACTGGTCAGTCGATATCTAATAGCTAATACCTAATTAGTAGGGCTAGGATATTTATGACCTAAAAATCACCAAAATATGCAAAATAAAATATGCTCTTATGACCTAAATTTGAACAAAATATGCACTATAATTTGAAAAATATGCCCTTACAACTAGACTGTTTCAAACATCAATATCTAACTTATGCTGAAATATTTTCATATACATACTATTTTTAGTTCACTTTATGGGCCCTGATGAGTTGTAATGCACAATGAATACTTTCTGTAAATTTTCATTTAAAAATTAAAAAGATTTTGCTGCAGTTCAAAAAAAAAAGAAAGAGACCCTGGAGTGAATATTGGAGTAAGAACAAATCCACTTGGAAAATGACTATATTTCTTGAAAAAGCTAAAATATGCTGAATATGACCGATAATCCATCAAAATATGCATTATCACGTAGAAATGGCCAAATATGTCAAAATATGCCCTTAAAAAGCACCTTAATTCAATTAGTTTCTTCATATTATGAATTTCTATATATTTAGGGAACACATAACCCTTACCAAGAAAAATATGATAAGTCATGAAAATCCTAGCCCTACTAATTAGTATTCATATTTGATTACATGTAGTCTCAGCTAATGTTCATTTGTTTAAGAGAACATAATCAACTTAAACAGTATTTTTATCGTAATCCAATAACAACTGTTTCGTGAGAACATTGCTGACGTAATGTTTATTTGTTGCCAGGAACAAAATCGTTTTTAAATTAAGCTCAGTCCCGTGGGAAAGGATTTCAATTGCCAGGGAAAGAATGAAATGTCACTAAATCAATACATGGTAACAATTATTGCTAATTACACACACTAGCACCTCGTTATAATTACCCGAAAATAGCCACCAGAAAGATTCGACCATGGAAAAGCAGTTAATGTTGAATGGTATTCATGTCGATGTTAACATTTCCCTTCCACGAATTTGTGAAACGAAACTTGGATGTGAATATGTTTTTGTAAAGATAATTATATTGGAATAGTATAAATTATTGAAATCAACGAATTGAAACAAAAAAAAAATAAAATGATAAATACATGTCTCTTCATAATGAGTTCTTATGAGTCTTCGTTTATAACTGTGCGTCTTTCATCTATTTACCCTACCATAGCTGTATACATCAGATTTAAAATGGGAATAGTTCAACTTTGAGTATATGAAGAGTATTAAATTGATTGAGTTGTTGTTTTAAGTCCACTTTATGCACAGTAAGGCTAATCTGGACTGGACCTACAGTTTTAAAGTGGGATCCGAACCACTAATGCCTCTATCGGGTATCGAACCCGTGAACCTTTGATTACAAGGCTATGACGCTACCACTGCGCCATCGGGGAGTCCCTTATTAAATGTATTATTTATTATCATCATTTCCTCCAAATTTAGAATTTTGGTCTGTAAATTCTGCATCAAAAATCTATTTTTTCTGGTTCATTAGTTCATAATGTTAATAAACTTAGCATCAAAATTGTTACAGAGTTCACCATTTGTTCAAAATTCAAAGAATGTTAAAAAACGAGGATGTTGTGTTGTTGAGAGGATATGAGCAATTCACTGGAACGAAATGTAAATGTAGAAATGTTTTTTTAAAAAAATAGCGTTGAATTCTGCTGTGATTTTGTTAAATGATGATGTAATTGTTGTACAATGTTCACTAAACCAATGTAATAGGTCTGGATCCGTCAGACCCTTGCCTTATATGTGGCCATGACCAAGAGTTTACTCTTGTTCTCACTCGTACATGTACAGTCACAATAAAAATCGGACACCCATATTCATAAATACTCGATTCCCTGTGTAATGTTAGGTGTGTTGCCTAACTATAGGGTGGTGGTAGAACTTAGCATTGACAATTTGCTACCAAAATCTACTTATCGCCTTTGTGTTAGGTAACATACATAACGCCTTACAGCGAAGCGAGTATTTCAGAATCTCTTGATTGCATATTTTTTTAAATTCAAGACAAAGTCATAGCGGAGATAGGAATATTCAGTTGGTAGTTAAGATTTATTGTCTTCCATGTCGATTAGTGATGTTAGATGCAAAATTTGAATGTGGTGTTCATAATACTGAAAATATCGCCATTCATTTTGTTGTCAATAGACAATTTGTGAGAATGGGTTATTTATTTCTGAACAGATAGAGTTCACGATTCAATCGAAAGCTGAACCAATACATTATAGTGCTAAACACTTTCATTCAGTGCCGGGATTTTAGGATCTACATACCCCAGAAATATGATCATTTCTCTAAGTATTCGCTTCTTGTATAAACTCATGGTTAACATTCATTGTTATGTCCTTCTCAACGTTCAAGGATTCAAAATAACAAATGGAACTTTACGGAAATTTTCAATTTGAAAACCTATAAATGTTATAATTACCAATACAAAGCAATGTGAAATAATCAGTTTGAATTTGAATTTAAAATTTTGGGTGCGTCGCCACTAAGGCTATTTTGCACCCGTCACGTTATACGGGGTCCAGCCCCTTACCATAACTAAAATAACATAATTGTAATGTCGTGTAACGAAAATATTAAAATATTCTGACTTCGGTTAAGAGCTGAGGCTGTAAAGGGGCACTCAGCACGCACAAAGACAAAAAACAGGACAACACACAGAATTATACTGGTCATAGGGCCAGAGCTTCGTTAGTCTGCAAAATCCAGTCCAGGGTGTACTACGTAGATGTGAGGTTGACAATTGGGTGTACTACGTGGAAGGTCACCCCCTTACACCTCTGAAATAAGCAGTGAGAGGGACTATAAAAATCCAGTAAGTAAACTCATTGGGGTCTTTTAGTTTTCGTTATAAGTCCACTTTATGCACAGATAGGCTAATCGGAATTGGACCTACAGTTTAAAGTGAGATAAGAACGACTATGTTCTCCCACCGGGCGTGGAACCCCGAACCCCTTGACTACAAGGCGACGATGTTACCATTACGCCGTCGGAGAGGCCCATGTTGTTACAATGAATGATCATTTGGAAAGTGTTTTTACATTACAACCGTATGATTTTTTTATATATAATTAGTGAACTTTGATTTGTTAGCCTATTAACCTAAGGAGCAAGGTAAAAGTAGAATGTTATATTACTAATCATTTTGATGAAAATGAATCTGTACATTTTTGGACCATCATTATATCGATTCGCTTTCGCTTAAACACTGTGTGCTTATGTGCGGTATCTTGATACCGCGTACGGAAGGTCCCACGGGTGGTAGTTGTGGGGAAGGGCGATGGATCAGCTTGACAGTCCCCCCGGCTAGGACCGATGGATCCGTTGACCAAACAACAGGTGCGGTCCTCCATTCACATTGGGTAAAGCTAATGTCTATATCCTGTAAAATAACTTCAGCTGAAGAGAGGCAGCAGTTCTTCCAGTTTCTGAAATACTGCTATGTGGTAGGCAACTGAAAACCACCACATTATCCTTTTCTCCGGTAATCAAATATTCCGAAGGTAAAATGAGCACCCTCCCATTTTTGGCATACAGGTGGGTTGTTGTGAATTAAAATTATGGGTGCGCCATGGCAAAGGTTATACACATATTTTACATCATGCATTCCCGTAACTAAGTTTGCTAACAAATGTCAAGCGGGTACAGCTTAGAGACAGATCGGCGTCAGGATGATTCGCTGGTTGCAAAAGTGAACACATTTGTTTTTGGTTGCGGAAGTTCGAAAACCAGACTGCAATGACCACACGCTGAGACGGTGTTCAGAAATGTTTGACAACAAAAGACTGATGGTCTCCCCGATGGCGCAGTGGTAGTGTCGTCGACTTGTAATCAAGGGGTCCCGAGCTCGATACCGTTGGTGGAGGTACATAGTGGTTCGAATCCCACTTTAAACTGTAGGTCCAATCCCGATTAGCCATTCTATGCATAACATGGACTTCAAACAAAAACTCATAGACAATCAAGACAAAGGATTGCCAAATCGCAGACGTGGAGGACAACGAGCTATTGAAATCACATTGTTTATTGCAACATCAAGAAGCGCAACACTCAAGACACGCCCTTGCAGTATGCAATCCTCCTGAAGGTAAGCACTCTGACAAAATTCTTCCCTACACGAGAACAACGGTTAGATAAAAACATTGAAATGTTCAGTACAGCTATGTTATCACGAAGACAGACCCAAACAATTGTCGAGAGCCTTCTTTATGTAAAATATATAAATAGCTATACTGTGTCCCACATATCTCTGGAGCAAGCGAGCGAAAACAAGTTTCTGCGCAAGTAGTGGCACGAAAAGTCTCCACAAATGAACACGTGAGAGGGAATGAGATTACTTGGAAGGGGGACAGCGACTGCAGTTCGACTGCCTTCGCAGCAGCGTGTATTGCTTCGCTTTCCCCAATCGATCCCCCCCTTCTCTGCCGCTATGCGCAGCCTTGCTCCAGAGATAGCTGAGACAGAATATAAGAAGTGTTCGTCATTCAAGAAATCATCCTAAATGTGGCTCTTCAGACTCATAAGGTGTTCAATAGCGAAACGAAATACTCGGAACTCACACTGATAGTTGTTTCCAAGTTGATTTTAAATATCAAACAAGGAGCCTGTTCACCATTTGTTCCAAGAGGTTACAGACACAGCTGATAAGAACGATTTGCCCATATCTGGAAATTTTTTTCTTGTTTTAAAATAGACATGACAATCGCTTTAAGCCAACGGGAAAGATATGAACCTTCTTCCGAATACGATTCAACAAGTAACGAGAAGGTTTCACTATTGAAGAAAAATGGGGTAGCATATCATAATGGATCCGATATGGGCCAATTGATGTATTCGATGATTCCTGAAGTATCTCCTCAAATCCAAAGAGTGATGTTTCATGGCTCGCTCATCCCGAGCGAGATTCACGTGGCAAAGACTGCGGGTCATAAGATGATGAACAGCAGACCTGAGCTAAGGTAGAAGACAGAAAGTTCGCTACAAGGAAGGCGTCAGTATGGAGTTGTTCATCCACCTCAAGGGCACTCACTCCAGACGACCGAGATATACCTTGAATTCGGCGAACCGTATCTCAATACTTTTTCACGAGAGTGTGGGAAATAAAATAGGAGATACGGGACTCACGAGCACGAAGTTTACTTCCTGGAATGAGTGTCTGGTCTGAGCTTTACAAAAGGATGTGGTGGCCTCGAATCGATGAAATGGCCGCTTTAGTTCCTGTATAGTTTCCTTTATGGTTGCTGAAAGGGAGGTCTGACACATGCACCCTTGGGAGAAGGCATACTATAAGTAGTCTAGTAGTAAACCTGTCAATGACTAAACGAGGTATGCCCTCAAGGCAATGACAAGATCTCAAGCGGATTAATTTTTTAAATGCCTGTTTCAACTATTTCACTCATTTTCTGCATTTGAGTCTCTGTGCATTCGAGCGTCTAGTTGGTTACACGATAAAACACCGACTAGTCTACTGCGTTGATTTGATGTATTTGGTGTCTGCACCGTTTGCACTACGTTTTGGACGGTTATAGTGTGTGGTGTATGATCACTTGGTTCCTGCTTACTAATCAAGTGAACGTTTAAAGGAGCAGACAGGCATTTGTTGAATCTTCCCAACTTGAACACCGCTATTTGTCCACTTGGTTGAACGTCATTTCCTTGCACCAGCCTGACACCGGGATACACCTGCACTACACCCAGTGTCAAAAAGTGCACCGAACTAGACGGGGATAATAAGCGAAACAGAAGCAAAACAGGATGAAAAATAAATGTAAAGAAAGGGAACAGAAAGGTCACAGGTTAAAGTATATTTAGGATTCAAAATAATAAGTAATGACTTAATGAGCCAAAGAACAGAAGACATGGTTATAAGCCCAGACCATTACACGTGGTAACCTTTCACGAACTCATAGTAAAAAAATACAGTTTACTGGATCTTAGGGTCAATAAAGTAAATAATAAACGTACCAGAATGGTCATCTGCAAGTGCATGTTCCTATAGGGAGGTTGCGGATAAGCAACTACAGCCACATCAAACCGTGTCAATTCGCCAAACATCCATCCATCCATAATTTTCAACTCAGTAGTTATGTTATCCGACAGAGCTGTGGTAGTGCGTTTGACTACGATGGGGAAACCAGAGTTCGATTTCTGGAATGGGTGATCTCAAATAGGATTTTTTTGGCTACCGCTAGCGTCCACGAGTGCCTGAGATAGTCGGGGCGTGGTGCTGATCACATCACATCAGTTAATTTGTGATATACCTAAATCATTTCTTGACGGACATGGAATTTTAAGTGATCTTTCTCCTCGTATTATACATTAATATAGATCGTATGTAGTATTTACAACTTAAGATTCTTAATTGATGAATCTTTCTTGCACATTTGCGATAGGTGGTTCAGTGGTTTGAGATTCAGGTTAGGCTAATCCTTTATAACTTTTGAGTTCTTGTTTTACGTCCGCTTTTTGCACAGATAGGCTAATCTGGAATGGACCTAGCGGGATGACTCGAACCACTATGTGTCTCCACAGCGTATCGAAAACAGTACCCCTAGATTATAAGGCGATTACGTGGGGTTGCTGGTAATTTCTTAGCCTTTGCAAGAAACAAATGAGACAGAGATGGGAATCATTTTTTTTATTCAACATAATCCCCTCTGAGGTGAACACACTTCCTAAGTCTTTTCTCCAGTTGTTGTAACCCCCCCCCCCCAAAATAATATTTTGGTTGGTCCGCAAACCACGTACGTACAGCATCCTGTGCCTCAGAAAGTGACCCAAATCTGACCCCCTTCAGAAATTTCTTGAGATTTGGTAATAGGAAGTAGTCAGAGGGGGCCAGATCTGGTGAATAAGCAGGGTGTTCCAAAACTGTGAACTTCAAATCCTTTAATTTTTGCTGGGTAATGCCTGCAGTGTGTGGAGAGGCATTGTCGTGCAAATACAGAATTCCATTTGTCAATTTTCCGCGTCGTTTGGACTTAATTGTCTGCTTCAAATTATCAAGAAGTGATGAATAATATGCCCCTGTAATAGTTGCACCCTTTTCCAAAAAGCCAATTAGCAGTACACCGTCTTTGTCCCAAAAAACAATGGCCATCACCTTGGCTGCCGTCTTTTGCACACGGGCCTTCTTTGGGCGAGGTGACTCAGAGTGGGTCCATGCCTTTGACTGTTCTTTTGTTTCAGGGTCATAGAGGTAGATCCAGGTCTCATCCTCAGTCACCAATCGAGACAAAAATGTGGACGCATCCTTTTGAAAATAATCAAGAATCACTTTGGATGTCCTCACCCTGTCACGGTGCTGATCAGCGTTCAAAAGTTTCGGGATCCACTTTGCTGAAACCTTACTCATACCTAGATGGTCGTGGATAATAACACCAACTCTTTCACGGGAGATGTTTAGAGACTCAGCAATGATTTTAGTGGAAATTCGCCGATCTTGAAGAATTAGATCATGCACAGCATCGATTACTTCCGGAACAACCACACATGCTGGCCTTCCTGTGTGTGGCTCATCATCTGTGCTGAAATGGCCGGTTTTAAATTTAGCTACCCAGTTCTTAACAGTGGTATATGCAGGGGCATGGTCCCCCAAAGTCTGTACCAACGTGTCATGTAT
Organism: Lepisma saccharinum; assembly: GCF_977018435.1. Lineage (NCBI taxonomy): Eukaryota > Metazoa > Arthropoda > Insecta > Zygentoma > Lepismatidae > Lepisma > Lepisma saccharinum. The sequence continues at coordinate 175,555,946 of NC_139230.1, read as the reverse complement.
CTCCTTGGCGGACTTTCTCTGCAGGAATAAAAACTTTATCACCACTCTATGGTCTTTCACTGTAAATGTTGCTTCAGGTGCTGCCATCTTTCAGTCACATCTGAAATAAAGAAAAACCATTAGACGTACAAATATACTTTTCTCTACCAACAATATACAGACATTAAGCTGAAATTTAAGACCAAATTCATGAAAATACGACAACATGAAGGGGGTAAGGCTAAGAAATTACCAGCACCCCCTCGTAGTTTACCGCTACGCAATACAGGAGGCACTGAAAATAGCCAGAGAAGGGGAGGGGGTGGGGGAACGAGTGGGCAGAGCGAAGCAGTACTCTTACACGCTGCTGCAAAGACTGGTAACTACAGTCGCCTACGTTCCCTCTCACGTGTTCATTGGTGGAGTCGTCTTGCGTCACTACTTGCGCAGAGACTTGTTTTTGTTCGCTTAAGTCAGAGATAGGCAGGACAGAGTATAGCAGCTGATAGTTACACAATAATGAATGAAATAACAAGAACTTTTGCACATCATTTGATGTGTGGGCAAAACATCTTTAATGTTTTGACCACCTTGTACATACGGGAAAGGAAAATCACGTAGGATGAAATATAATGTTCAGGAAGAAGAGGTTGAAAGTTTCAGCGTTTAAAGTACAATGGGGTAGAGCATTTCAGAAACCGTAAAACGGCATTATCAAGCCAGTGGAGTGTTCTTCCTAGTAATTAATATTTCATACCGTTATATTTTATTCAGTCTGATCCTGCTGCGTAGCCTTCCGCTATAACTTCTGGACTTGGAGGACCATAAAATGGGCAAAAACATGAGCGGTAGGTGGCGGTGATTACCACATCAAAGTGACCAACTTTACACTTGGGATCATTCTCGTTTGCCTTTTCTTCTTTTTTCTTGCCGACAGGCGTTCAGAGTTGTGACAAAATGATCGCAAGATAACTGTTTTGAGGTCCCCAAACAATTTAACTTTGGCCCGCGCGTATTAAATATAGGCTTTTGGTTACTAGGATTAGTAAGTCATTGACAAGTCCAATAATAAAAAAAAAATGCTTGACTTGTCGAATTAGTTCGTTAAGTATTATTCTTTCTTTACGCACACAACCATGGCCCCCCTCTCATTTCCACACAAAATCTCCTCAATCGCAATTGAAGCTGGGTCACGGCTAAAAAGGCAAAGTTGACCCACAGTAATTTGCACAGTGCTCTGAAGGAACATATGGGGCACAATCACTTTCTCGGCCACTGGGAAGTGGTACTTTTACCTGCCAGGGTTGACACCAGAGGGTTTGATGTACCCCAGAACCGCTTTATGCAGGGACAAGGTCGACAGCATTCCCAAACTTAGATTACGCACACCGGGAATGGAACCCAGGTCTCCCGCGTGGTAGTCAGACACCCTAACGACAAGACCATAGCAGCTGGGCCCAGACTGCCGTGAAAAATTTCACAAATACAAAGAGTACACAAATATAATGACTGCTAGTTTTGTACTGCTTCATTAAAATTAATATAATGCGTTCCCCACCATCATTTCAATGTTGCTTAAAAGAAGTTAACAGTAATCTAAAAGTGTGTTTGTTGAATTTTTGTTTCAAATCAGTTTTCATGTTCGCATAAGCAAATCGAAACAGGATCATTCAAAATTGGGTTCGAACCCTGAAGTCAAGTCCAAAACTCTTTGATTACAAGGCTAGAACTTTGCGATTAGCCAAAAGTGTCAAATAGGAAGTAAAATAAAACAAATAATAAAAACAAGGCGAGAGTATTGACGTCATACCATGCTATCAAGAATCTACCTGAACCAGAAGTGAAAAAGAGATTATCGCGTGTGACCCAAAAACATTTATCTCTGATGTCATCATTTCTTATATTCGTCGAGAAACAAAAGGCGCCACAAATGGGGAAAAAAAGCGAGAATACCATATGTACAAAGAAACGAATTGAAAAACCAAGGGAGGGGTATTCCGTATTAGGGGCGGGTATTCGTTCTGATTTCCGTGGTTAATTTAAATTTTTAATATATTTTAGTGCATTCAAAGTCATTATTTCTGGTACGTAACTCTGCTTTAAGTAAACTTTAAAGATTAAATAAATGGCTATGTAGAATTTTCAATGGAATAAGCTTAACGGTCGCAAGCAAATGGAATTGAAAGTATACTCCTCCTACCTGCCACCAGTGATACTAAAATGTACTGCTGCTTTGTATTGTAGTAATTTATTATCATTATCTATATTACTGGAGCTAACCAGTGTAGCGAAGATTGTGAGGTTATGAGATGAACGACTGCAAATTACAATTCATGTTTACCTGGGATTCAAGCCAAAGACCTCTGACTACACAGTATATTTCACTACCCGTTAGACCATAAACGTCTGATAAAGATCACTATATAATAAAAATCTCATTTCTTCCATGGAATGAATTTATTGAAACGATTTGGATCTCTAAGTTATAAACGATTACAGTTGTTATTGTGGCAATAACATATCAACCATCTGTTTATATATTTTGTAATAAGATTTACGTTACAATTATATAGGTAACAAAATATTAAATACAAGTTTGGTATTACACCGTCACGAATGTATTATATTGTGTCTTCCCAATAATATCGCATTTTCAGTCAAGAGGTCCCGAGTACGATTCCTGGTGGAGACACATTGAAAAATGGATAGGATCCCACTGGAAATTGTAAGTTCAGTCCCGATTAGCCTAACTGTGGACAATATGGAATCAAAAACAAAATTTGCCGGCCTCCGTGGCGGAATGGTTAGCACATCGCGCTAGGACTCCAGAGGTCTCTATTTCGTATCCCGGCCTGGTCATGGGTGTTTGTGAGTGTCCATTCATCAATTTCATCATCTCATCACTCATCCATATCTTCGCGATTAGCCAAAAGTGGCAGAAAAGCTAAGTAAAATAAACAAAGTTAATCAATCAAAAAACAAAGTTACTTATTTTTAAACACATCCATGTTTAGGTATTAGTGTTTTGTATTGTACCACTGAGAGGAATTGAAAGATGTCGGAACTGACTTTTCATCGCCGCTGGATTTTTCCTGACGATGAAAAAAATGAGGGAAAGCTTCATAAAGGACCACAAAGCTAGCACTGAATTTAAGTGTCATGCTATCTGTTGATAGACATCAGAGCATCGGGTCATTTTAATGACACCAGAATTTCGTTCCGAGTGAGAGATGGGTTGCTTGCTGGGGAGGGGAGGGGGCGAGGGAGGGTCAAATATTCCAGATCACTGGCGAGTTTGCTGCGGGGGAAGTGATGTTAGCGGCGCGAGGGGGTGAGTTCCCATAGATAGAGTCTACCGCAGATTAAAAATCGATATTTCCCTTCGATGTCAAACCAGTAACCGTGATATGCTTATATTACGAGCCACGTCGTTGATATTTTCAACGGCAGTAACCATACGGGAAGAGTCAGGCAGCAATACTTAATACTTCGTGGCTTTCCAAAATCGAGTCCACATCATTTTCCCATGAAGTTTGGGAAAGTTTAAGTTCACTTTATGCTGAGACGGGTTAATCGGGATTGGGAGCCCCCTCCGATGGCATAGTGCTAACGTTGTTGCCTAGTAATGAAAGGGTCCCGGGTTCAATTCTTGGTGGTGGCACAGTGGTTCGGATCTCACTTTAACCCTAGAGAGGTAAGGTAGCATAGCTGAATCTAAGGCGTAGTCATTTTAACGACCTTACTCTTTTGCTGTATAGGAAGAGTTTTATTGGCAATAAAAATTGGCTGATAACATAATTTGTATCTGATAGTGTTAGAAACAAAAACAAAAAAGTTTTGACATGGTTTATGGTTCATAGTTACATTTAAACCAGCAATTTGTTTGGTATTCTCCATATATTGCTTTGGAACAATGGCTGCAATACATTTTTGTCATTCTTCTTTCCTTTCATGGTTCAGGAAGTTTGGTAGATGGATGCTGTGCCATGAGTTGTCTAAAGCAGCAAAACCACATTTTTTAAATTTTGTTTTGCAAAACACAATTGATTTTTTCCTTGTAGAAACAAAAAAGATAGTCTTCCTCCGTGTCCGTGCGGTCTAAGGCGCTGTGCTTTGGGCTCCGACTGCTGGACGGCATGGGTTCGAGTCTGCCTGTGTTCAGTCTCTGGGTTTTCGGCCTGTGTATAGGACAGGTGGGAACCTACCCTCGTGAGGAAATTGGGGAGCTACGAGTGAGTAATCTGGTCACGGAAATATCATGTAACAGCTGGGGGTTCATGGTGCTGACCCCACGTCACCCCATTACCGGTTGAAGAACTCCACACCTCTAGGTAGGTTTGTGCGGAAGGGAGACTGGCAATCGGGAGCCACGGATTATTATTATTATTATTATTATTATTATATAGAAACAAAAAATAGATGTGGCAAATTTGCTTACGTTAAAACTAATGCTCGTCATAACGACTACACAGATAAAATAAGATCAAATAATTTGTCAACTGGACAGCAATTCAATTCAGACAATATCATTCCCTCCACAGTTCAAGGTCAGTTGAAGGTACTGAGGGTGCCAAGCACATCATGTGGTAAGAAAGGATCGGGGATACCTTTTTGTATTTACGCGTCGTCAATTTGACGAAGCCTTAACTTTCTAGGGTTAAACTGTAGGTCCAGTCCCGATTAGCCTTTCTGTGCATAAAATGGACTTAAAACAACAAATCAATCAATCAATCAATCGGGATTGGGCAAGTAGTTTAAAATGGAATCCCATATCAGTGTGTAATGTGTCTCCAACGGAACACGAACCCTGAATCCTTTAATTACAAGGCGACAACGTTAACAACGTGGAGGCTCATTTTCCTACCGCGGAGGTCTATGTTTGCATTAGCGTAACGCGCAACAAAGCTAGGGGTGTGGGTGGGGGAGGATGTCGTAGGTTCGAAACCTGGATACGTCATGTATACTTCATTGTTTGCGTTCCCTCCTAAATACGTCAATTGTCATTTACTCTAAAGAGATAGAACAATTTAATTTAAAAACCTAAAATAAATAAACAAACAATCCTCCTCGAAAGGCCATCTATTAGAAATAATGAATGTATCAATGAATCAAGCCAGACCCGAACGTGTGTGGTATGTTGACACTTTGAAGTACATAGTATTGTCGTTCATATGTAGTTACCCATTACTTGCGGGTCGCGTCAGAAAACTATACTCTATCTCCGGAATCTGCGGAGGAAGGCCGCGCATAGCGGTAGAAATGAGGGAAATCGAGTGGGCAGAGCGAAGCAATACACGCTGCTGCAAAGGCTGGTAACTGAAGTAGCTTTCTTCCCATCAATGCAATCCCATTCCCTCTCACGTGTTCATTGGTGGAGCCATCTCGCGTCACTGCTTGCGCAGAGACTTGCTTGGATGATTGATTGAGTTGGTGTCTGAAGTCCACTTTATGCACAGTAAGACTAATTGGGACTGGACCTACAGTTTAAAGTGGGATCCGAGCCACTATGTGCCTCCACTGGGTATCGAACCTGGGAGCCCTTGCTTACAAGGCGACGACGCTGCCACTGCGCCATCGAAGAGGCCCTACAGAGACATGGTTTCGGTCTCTTGCTCCAGAGATTCCAGGGACAGAGTATAGTAAAATTTGTGGTGACTACGGATTAGCTGCAAAGAAAGAAGGATGTGTAAACCCCCCCCCCCCGGGCTGCCTCGTGACGTAACAGCCCGTGAAGGCCAACCGATTGCCGGCCTCTCTCCCCAGATGGGAGATCATCCAAGCAGTTACGGAGGGACGTGTGGTCAGCACGACGAACCACCGTCGTTGTTGTAGGTTTTCTATGGCCATGTTGCGCTACTCATTCGTAGTTCCCCAATTTCCCCACGATGGTGGGTGGCCACCAGACCCATACACAGGGCGAAATCTCAAGAGAAAAGTTGTTACGTTCCCCCCTGGAGACTTGAACCTGCGCGCCGAGCCCAAAGCCTTAGACTGCACGGCCACGGTGCGGCACACATTTATATGTATATTTACACATAACTGCACAAATACATTCATACATACAATAATAACGTAAGATGTGGAAGCAACCTAAGAGGAATGGCATTTGTTTCAGGATGTGTAACCACCAGTCCCAGATTTGATTCTGTGGTGGCGTAGTGGTGACAATCATTCTGAATCATACTTCTAATATTTGGATTGAAAGAATAATACGCTGATGATTTTCTAGCTGACCCAATCGATATTCTAAATAGATGGAAGAACTACTTTAATGACCTTTTAAATGTTCATGTAGGAGATTAATTAGAAGTAAATGAAGTACACACAGCAGAACCTTTAGTTCCAGAACCTAACTTGACTGAAGTTAAAGATGCTATTAAAAGGCTAAAGTATAACAAAGCACCTGGCATTGAATTAATACCAGCTGAGTTAATTAAATATGGTGGAAATTCGTTAATATGTGAAATTCATAAATTAATTTGTTTAATATGGAATAAAGAAGAAATCCCTCAACAGTGGAAAGAATCCATAATTGTTCCTGTGTTTAAAAAAGGTGATAAAATGAACTGCAATAATTACCGTGGAATTTCTCTACTCTCAACAACATATAAAATATTATCTAACATTCTTTTAACAAGACTAACCCCATATGCTAATGAAATTATAGGTGATTATTAATGTGGATTTAAACGTAACAGATCAACTACAGATCAAATTTTTCACATCAGACAGGCACTTGAAAGAAAGTGGGAATATAATCAAAATGTCCATCAGCTATTCATTGATTTCAAAAAAGCATATGATTCCGTCAAAAGAGATAAATTATATAATATATTAGTCGAGTTTGGAATACCTAAGAAGCTTGTTAGTATGATAAAAGTATGCACCAGTGAAACAGAAAGTAAAATTTGTGTGGGTATTAATGTGTGTGACAAATTTACAATTCATGTTAAAACAAGGAGATGCATTATCTCCATTGCTCTTTAATTTTACCTTAGAATATGCTGTTAGGAAGATAAAAGAAACTAAAGAAGGGCTAAAATTAAATGGTATGACTCAGTTGTTAGCATATGCAGATGATGTAGACTTATTAGGGGATGATATAAATACAATTAAGAATAATGCTAAAATATTTTTCAAAACTGCTAAAGCCGGACCCTGTGGCCGAGTGGTTAGCACATCGCGCTGCAACGCCAAGGGTCCCGGGTTCGAGTCCCGGGTAAGGCATGGGAATTTGTGTTCGTCCAGTTGATAAGAAACAAAGAAAAATGTAAGAATTGAAAAGTGTAAAAGTGAGAAAAAGTGTGAATGGTGAGGGATACCTCCGTGTAGGAGTTATTTCCTAAAAAAAAAAAAATGGTTAGCACATCGCGCTGCAACGCCAAGGGTCCCGGGTTCGAATCCCGCTCGGGCTTGATTGTTTGTGAATGTCCATTCATCAATTTCATCATTTCATCACTCATCCCCATCTTCGCAAATTAGCCCAGAGGCACAAAACGCGAAGTAAAATAAACTAAATCAATCAATCAATCAAATCAAAACTGCTAAAGAGATAGGTTTGGAAGTTAACAAAGAGAACACTAAATATATGCTTACAGGCCAAAACCAAGTGTTAGGTAATAATCAAAATCGAATTATTGATAACAACTTGTTTGAACCAGTTTCCAAATTCAAATGCTTAGGAGTAATATTAACAAATGAAAATTATATTAAAGAGGAAATAAAAAGTAGGCTTAATTCAGGAAATGCATGTTACTTCTCTCTTCATAAACTTTTATCTTCTCGTTTAATATCTAAGAAATTAAAGTTAAAATATACAAAACAGTAATTTTGCCTGTAGTATTTTATGGGTGTGAAACTTGGTCCCTTACATTGAAAGAGGAACATAAATTGAGAGTATTTGAAAATAAGATCCTTAGGAAAATATTTGGACCTAAAAGGGATGAGGAGACAGGTGAGTGGAGAAGGTTACATAATTTAGAACTACATAATTTGTATTCATGTCCAGATATTATTAGAATAATTAAATCAAGAAGACTTAGGTGGGCAGGCCATGTGGCACGAATGAGAGAAAAAAGAGGAGTTTACAGGATTCTTGTTGGGAAACCCGATGGTAAGATACCTGTAGGAAGGCCAAGACGAAGATGGAGGGACAACGTTGAGATGGACCTAAAGGAAATCGGTAGGGATGGAAAAGAATATATAGATCTTGCTCAAGATAGGGACAGATGGAAGGCCTGTGTTGCTGCAGCCATGAACCTTCAGGTTTAAGAAGGCTAGAGAGTCAGTTAGTTAGTTAGAATAATACGCTGAAAATGTGCATGTGTGTGCAGGGGTGAATGAGTGGAGGAGGGGGTTACACAGGGATTGCTATCATAATGTTGGGGGATTTCCACAAAAGTGATTTAAATGGTTGTGATGAAAGAATGCAGTTGTCTATTTAATCTAAATTCTCAGGATAACGGTTCGATATCAGATTCTGAAGCTGCAGTATCATTTGTGAAGAGTAGGCAGTGGCGTATCAGGAGCGTTGATGGGACTAGATAACCCTTACTTTATCCATATGTCCTATAAAAGAAGTCAAATGCGTGAAAAAAATAAACACAGGACCGAGTGTTAAAAGACGTCATCATAACCAATCGTGTTACCATATCCCCGCTATCGATATTCCTGAACCTGCTACAGCAAGTAGGGAGTTAATTTTGTTACCATCGATGACTACCACTAAATATTTTGTTCTTATGAGACGCAATATCTATTCGAGTCACCTCTTAACTTAAGTTTGAGGACTTAAT